>NC_136476.1:87984428-89341928 GCF_902686455.1 Sciurus vulgaris | reverse complement strand
CCACGGAGGGCAGTGCCTGCCTGTGATTCTGTGGGCCCTGCGCTGGGAGGAGTGGCCAGAGGACACCTCCAGAGACCCCCTGGGCAGGGCCACATGCCCATGCTCTGTGCTGAGCGTCCCCATGACAACCTTGGGGCAGTGTCCTGATTTTCCGCAGCCAGGGCCCGGGGTCAGCGTGGCCCTGCTACACCATGGGGCTCCTCACCTCCCACTTCAACTCCTTTCCCTGTGTTGCTGCCCCTGCTGGGGGTATCCTTGAGGCCCGGGCAGTGGACGGTGTTTCTGGGGTGGGCAGTGCCTGGGCCTCTGCTGTGGCTGCTGACAGGGCTGAGTGGGGGCGGGGAGGGGACGCCTCTGGCCTGGCACCAAGAGAGCGCTGTGTTCTGCCTCCCCCTCATCAGGGACTGTTCTGGATGCAGCTCACATGCCCAGGCCTGCCTGCCCTGCTGGAGGCCAGCAACACCCACGTGGCCACTGGGCTGCACCAACTCCATCCCGAGTCTGAGAGGGCCCTTCAGGGCAGTCAGTCGACCAAGGCAGAGTCGCCAGACCCTGGCCCTCCCGCAAAACTCTGCTAGAGAGAGGGAATGGTTCATTTTCAGGAACTGCCCCTGCAGGGGCGGGCTTGGAGAGGGGCACTGGGATGGCCCCTGCTCCCTGCTCGGTGCTACCCCACGTGTCTGGTGTCCAGGGCCCAGCTCACGGGCACATGTTCCCACACGTGTTCCCATTGACTACTGGTGGCTGGATCTGCACCCCCAGCCTGCCTGCTCTGATGCCCTGGCCTGGGATGGTCTTCAGGTCTCAGGCTGCCTGTGGATCCTGCCTCACACAGGCTGTGTGAGACCCAACCCTCCAGAGGCCACAGCTGGCTCCCTGTGTGACCAGCAGGCTCACCGCCCAGGACCCCAGGTGGGAGGGTTTCAGGAGCCTCTGCCTTAGGCAGACAGGCCTTCTCTTCTCACACCTGTGGTGTCGCTGAGGGGCTCCTCACATTTGGGGAGAGCACCTCATGGAGCCCCTGGGCCTCCTGGCCAGGACAAGGGTGAGGGCCTGGCCTCTTTTTCAACTTTGCTCTTACATCACCCCCTTCTGCTCCTTAGGAAATGGATGGTGTCTTCCTCCTCAGGAGACCCTCCCTCCCTGCCGCTAGGCAGGGCAAGGTGGTCATTTCAAGTTTAAGGAAGGAAGAGTCAGAGGAGAAGGTTGGCCCCGGTGCCTGTGCATGGGATGGGGAGCTGACTCCTGGCCAGGCTCAGGCCCTGTGGTTCCTGCCCTGCCCCTGCAGATGGACCAGTCTCACCACTCCCAAACGCACACTGGACACCTGGACGTGCAGCACAGAGACTAGCCTCCCAGGCCCTTGCTAGAGTCCCAGAGCACCTGAGCCCTTAACAGGGCCTGAGAACTGCATGTGCATCTGCCCAGGTGTGTTCTGGGATGGGAGGTCAGAGTCTGCACCAGACCCAAGGACAAAGGGTTACAGGTGTGAGGCCTAGGAGGCATCTTCTCAGGCACGACCGGGCACATGCTTAGGGGGTGACTGGAGGCTTGGGCCAGCTCAGTCAGAAACACCAAGGTTAAACAGCACACTGGGGCCCCCCATCTTCCAGTGACCTCCCTGGGGGGTCGTGGCAGCCTTACCAGGCTGCGGTGAGTTCCGGGTACACTGGGCCCTGGCCCTCAGAAGTACTGGCCTGCACTAAACACTGGGGACCCCGGGCCTTGAGTCCTCCTCTGTCGGTGCTGCCCCAGACATGTGCTCAGACCTGGCCCCGAGGACTGGAATTTCTCCCCAGCTTCAGCAGAGACCAGGTGGACCCTCCAGGTCTCAGCTGCTGAGGGTGGGCCTGGGCCAGGTTGTCATCCGAGAAGGGCCATCAAAGGAGCCCCTTCTGGAAAACAGCACATTTGCACCATGCCTCTAAGAAGCTCTGGACAGTTCTGCTTTCTGACTTTACAATTCGAGATATGGAATATTCCAGGTGTTCCAAGGCACAAGGGAGCTGGGGAGCCAAACACTGCAGAGTGAGGGTCCCAAGACTGGGTGGAGCCTCAAGCCTGTGAAGCAGGGCCACACTGCCCCATCTCTGCTGGCTGTACCTCCTGGCCGGGGGTGGCTCTGGGATGCTCCTCTGGGCCTGTCCCTCCCCAGGCCCTGGCCGCAGCTCAGGGACCTGCACTGGACCCATGACACCTCTGTGTGGAGAATGCCCAGCTGCAGAGGACCTCGCTCACACGGCCTTGCAGGTGACTGAGCCAAGGGCAGCGGCCAGGACAGCCCTCTGCTGGGGCTGGCCATTGCTTCTCCTCCTCTAAAGACAACTTCCTGGGAATCGGCAGGTGCTGGGGTGAGCTAGAAGGGCTGAGGGGTGTTCCACCTGCAATCCTGTGCATTTCCCAGACTCTTCTCCTGTCCTCTGTGGACGTCAGCTCGTGTCCAACACCCTGATTCAGTTCTGACACTGAGTAAAAGGGCCCTGCAGCCACAGGCGGGGGCTCAGGCTGCAGGACACCCGCCCCACGCCAGCCATGGCTGGGGCCTCCTCCACCCTGGCCACACGCCAGGGAGCCCTTGCTGGCAACGTGACTCCCAGAGCTCAGGTAAGTACACAGATCCAGCTCAGCAGGTGGCACACGGGGTGGGGCAGGCTTCTGCGTCCTCTCTGAGGTCTGGGTAGGGATCCCAGGGCCTGGCTGAAGCCTCCCAAACCTCATCCTCAGGGTTTGTTTACAGAGGGTCCATTACAGAGGTACAGATGGCTGACCGCTGGTCATCGCCTCAGTCTGCTGCCCTGGGCCCCTCTGAAGCGGTGTGAGGGTCAGGGTTGAAGCTTCCCCTCTGAGCAGTGGCTGGTCTTTCTGGGACCCTCCCTGATGTCTGCAGCTGTGGCACTCCAGGCGCTCTCACCTCATCAGCATGCCATGGGCAGGCTGGCCACATTGAGGGTGCAGACTCCGGGCGGGCACCCGGAACGAGCTGCCTTCTCGTTCTAGGGTTTTTAAACTCTACAGATGTGATCCTGCAATATGTATAGTCAGAAAAATGAGAGATCACACTCCATTTATGTATGATCTATCAAAATGTGTACATGCCTTCTACTGTCATGGACAACTCATTAGAACAAATAAAAAATCAAAATAAAAATCCCTGGGGTTAGTCAACCTTAAAAAGAAAGGGAACCCGAGACAGCCGTACCCCGGATGAGGCTTGAGGACAGTGTGGGGCAAAGGAGCCCGACACAGGAGGACGGCACGGTGCTACCCAGGCCCAGAGTCCTCGGGTCTGGAGCCAGGAAGCAGGATGGGGTGCCAGGGGTGGGGGCAGTGCCAGTCTGGGAAGTGAATGCTCTGCAGATGGAAGGCAGATGCTGCACAGGAGTGTGGACAGGTCACAGGCCACTGCACTGCATCTGAATGCGAGATAGGCAGTCTGCTCATGTCTTCTGTGCCACGAGTTTAAATTTTAAATATATATCTAGAAAATTCCTGGGGAAAACAGAGAGGGTTTAAAGGCACACAGAGCCACCTGGAAGGGTTGGCAGTGCCAGGGCTGGAGCCAGCAGAGTCCAGGAGAGCTAGTGTCCGTCACAGCCCAGGTGCAGAGCAACCTGGGTCCACAGGAAGGAGTGACTGAGAAGGGCTGGACAGTGGGCCAGCCTCGCTCACAGGAGGGACTTCCACGCGACTGAGCACGTCCTCTCCTCACGTGAGGGCCACGTGGTGGCCTCCCTCCAGAGAGGACGGGCGGGGAGTAGCTCAGAGCCCACACGCCCTGCAGCTCACGGAGGCCAGAGTGGCAGGCAGGATCCTGACAGGGTGCACCTGGGAGGACAGGTCCAGGGACTCCCCACGGTAACCACCACCCAGGCCAGCTGTGAGGAGCCAGCAGACACCACCCAGTGGGGACCTCTACCAACATCTGACCTGCCCGCCCAGCACAGTCGAGCCACAGACTTGGAAGGTCTGAGAAACTTTGCAGCCCCGAGGAGCCCAAGGGACATGGTGACATGCAGTGTGGTGCCCTGGGGTGGAAAAGGGACCTCAGGCCAAAGCAGGGGACATGGGACCAAGACGCGGACTCCCGTTAATTAAAATCCATGCTCCTGGGGAGTGTCAGGCAGTCTCAGGTGAGGTGTGACCTGCACAAGTCGGACCCCTTGCAGGCTGGGTGCCTGGGTCCGGGAGGGTCCCTCTAGCCCTAGGCCCCAGGCCGCCTTGTGTGCTGGCTAATGAGGCAGCTCCTTGACCCTAGCCCTCCCCTGCTGCCTCCATCTCCAAGCCTGAGTCCCCCTGTGAGCAGACCCCCACTGCACAGACACAGTGCCCATCCCTGGGGAGGGAGACTCCGGAAGATCCCAGCAGAGGGATGAGGGGTCGGGCGGGGGGGCGGGGAGGAGAATCAGGGCAAGAGTGGCCGGAATAACCACATTTTGACCCACCATAAGGCGGACAGTTTTGTTATGAAAAACACCAGAAAGCCATTAATGTAAATCATGAAATATTCAGCAGGGAAGTCACTTAGATGTCTGAGTTCCCAGCAGTGGTGCCAAACGCTTCCTGCATCCGGGAGCCAAACGCCCGCAATCGGCGAGTGCGCGTCTTTGGGACCTTTAGCACTGAATGGAAGCCTCAGCTCCCTGCCGCAGACATGGTCCTCGGTGGCCTTGCTGGCAGAGGAGGGGAGAGAGCAACACTGGGTCTCAGCCACCACCTGCCCTCCCACATACGCAGGAGGGACAGTCCCCGTGCTAGCAAGTCCCTGCCTTGGTCCTGTGATGGAGGTGCTGCCTTCCACCATGATGGCAAGGAAATCAGCTGGCAATGTCACCTTGTGCTTTGCTTCTCTCCTGATGGACACTTCTTGACCACAGCCTGGAGTCACATGGTCACTGAGCCATGAGGCCAGGATTGGGTCCAGGTCTGGTTCCAGAATCCTGCTCTGAGCCACTATCCCCCTGCCCTAAATAACTCCCCACCACAAAAGCACCAAGTGAAGAAAAACAAAGAAACAAACAAACAACACAGAGAGATGGAGACACACCAGTCACATGCCATCCAAAACCAGAAGCCCACAAGGGCAGGTGAGATGAGGAGACACGTCCCGGGCAGGTGCCTGTGTGTGGACAGGTGCAGCCAGCATGGAGACACTCCAGGGAGAACCACCAGGGGACCCAGCACGTGGCCCACCAGCCGCTCCTCTGGGACTACACCCAGAGGAAGTGCAGCAGTGACACGAAGGGACCTTCACCCACCCGGGCCTACAGCAGCGGCATTTCACTGCCAAGAGGTGGAAGAAGCAACCCAAGTGCCCACCGCAGATAAACCTTCAGTGGCCGCCTATCCAGGGGACGCCACTCGGCCTGAAGAAAGGGAGGAACTCTGCACCTGCTGCGACGGGAACCTTGAGGATGTCACTCTCAGCAAAGCAGGTCACACACAGGAGGCTTCGCTGCAGGGTCCCCCACCCGAGTCCCTCAGGGTTGTCACAGTCACAGATGTGGATAGCAGCACGGTGGGCGGGCTGGGTGGGTCAGCATCTAGGGGGACAGAGTGTCAGGCTGGGAAGATGCCAGTGCCCTGGGACAGCAGGAAGGGGCTGATGCCTCCGAGCCGCACACTCAGAAATGGTTGAAATGGTGAATTCAACGTCATTCACATTGTGCTGCCATTTAGAAACGACAAGATGAGGATGGTGGAGTGTGACGAGGGCTCTTTGTGTGTCCAGAAGGGGCTGGGGAGATGGGAGTCCACAGCAGCCTGTGGTCAGGACAGCTCTGCCAGGAGGTGGCTGGGCCAGGGTGCTTTCAGCACCTTGGAGAGAGACACAGAGGTCCTGTGGGCTCTGGAGGGACCTCGGGACCCAGGTCAGGAGCATGAGGTCCTGGATCTTTCTGGGCCTGCCTGCTCCTGCCCTTCAACTGAATCAGGGAAGATGTTTGGTGAGACTTCCTAAGACTTTTTTCCTCCCTGGACTTGCAGGTCACCCTGGTGAAGGGACATGTTCCTGAGGTTGTACGCAGAGGTGGGAGGGATGTGCTGGAAAGCGCCAGGAGGGTAGGTAGAAACTGCTGGAGCCTCCAGAGGTCAGTGCCCTGCTCTGTACTTTCAAGACCTTGAGAAGACTCCTGCCCCTCTCTGGGCCTCTTGTCTCATCCATGTTCTCAAGAACTTCCTGGGACCAGGCTTGTCCAGCTGGACCAGGGCAAGGGCCCAGACAAGGCTGACCCAGGGAGGAGAGAGCTCTATTTCCTCTTCCTGTGTGCACCCGGCCCAAGACCTCCTGGATGAACATCCCACCTGGGGTAGTGGGGACCCCCTAGGAGAACACTTGCCACAGGGAGGCAGGAGGTGCGCTATCACATCCAGTGCCTGGGAGACAGAACACTGGAGATCATATGCACGTGAGACGGCCCTGCCCCCTCAGGACCTCCACCCACAAAGCCCTGTGACAGGTTGCACCAAGTTCCGCAAATGCCATTTCAGTGAAGACCACACAACCTTCCAGGAAACAAGCCTCAGGAGGCCCAGTCACTCAGACTCTGCCACGAGTCCCAGGGGTGGGTAAAGACGTCTGGCCGCAGTCAGACTTGGGTCCTGCTTCAGTAGTTCTCCCTCAGGGGTCCTGAGGCCAGGTGTGCACACAGCCTATCAGCCAATCGACTGAGGTTGACCAGCTCCGGGACCCCCAGGACTGTCTGGTTGCCCACAGAGGTGCCATGGGTCCCTGGGGGCACAAATCACATCTCTTTACTATTATGAAGGTGAGGTGTGACAGGCCCTCCAATGAGAACACTTCACATGAGCAGTTCTCTGGCTGCAGGGCACTGTGCGTGGACCTGAGCCACCACCCTCCCACCAACACCTGCCATTCTTCCAAACAGCCAAGCACCAGCGTGGCTAGTCATTACCTGCACAGGGGCACACGGTAGGGCTGGGGCCTGGACAGTAAGACCTGTACAGGGGCAGGAGCAAACAGGACCCAGGTGATCCAGGAGCAGGTCCAGAGAGCCTGAGTCTGAGGACAGAGAGGGATGCCCCTCTGCTTCACTGCAGATGCAGCTCCAGCAGAGTCTTGGGGCAGGGCAAGGAGAGAAACTTCAGGGGTGCCAGGGGAGAGGGAGCCCAGAGTGCTTGCTGGTCTTCCAGGAGACAGACCCACCCCAGAGCCTGTGGGGGCTTCAGGAGGGAGACTCCTCAGGACAGGCTGGCAGGGAGGCAGCAGTGGAGACAGTGCCAGGTCCGGAGAGGAGGGATAGGGTCTGAGGACAGCGCTCCCACGCTCCAGGGACCCTCTCTGTAAGGAGGGTCTGAGGAAGGGCTCCTTCCTGTGGGAACACGTGACGGGCTCCGCACAATCTTACTTTCCCCTACATATGTATTTGGCAAATTGCTTTAATGGGCCCTTCAACCAACCTATAGCTGCCTTAGCGACAGAAATGGCCCTGGAAGATGCTCCCGGGAAGCATTGGAGGCTCTGTTCTTCCATCCAGTCGTGGGCTGCCATCATTTCTGCCACATCAAGATAAAAGACCTAAACAGCAGTCCAGGGGCCCTGGTCCCTCATCTTTCCAAATCAGAAGCAGCAGAGAGGGGCACAGGAGCGCCAGCCCTCCTGGGTGGCCTGGAGTACAAGTCTGGTTCGCACTTCCCAGAAAGCAGAGGTCCACGGAGGCCCAGTATTTGCCAAAAAATGCATCAGGGTTGAGCTGTCCGTCAGGCTCCATGGCCACTCCCCCTGGCTCCTCACCCCAGTCACAGATGGGGGGGCTGTTGCTGCTGTCACCACACAGGGCTGCAAAGATGCAGGGACAGAGGGGGATGGGAGGTGGATAGTCCAGTGCTGTGCGGAGGGCAGCCTGGCCTCAGCTCCACCAGTCACTGTTCCATAAGTGGACTGCTTGTCAGGAACGGGTGCAGGACAACCTGGCATCCCTGTTCCCACATAGCAAGGACTGGCCCTGCTGTGTGCTTGAGGGCCTGGCTCCTGGCTGGTCAGAATGGCCATCGACACCTCATCGTTTTAGGAACTGGGAAATTACTATGCATGACAGCAAACTTTAAAATGAAATAATAAGTCTGTCCTTTTAAAAAGCAAATTGCAATGCCAGAATATTCATGAGCTGTGACTTCATGGGACATGGCAGCAGCCGGGGATTATCATTCGGTTAAGTCAGCAGCGGAGGAATTTAGGGAAATGTGCTTGTCAGTCTGAGGAAACGGGTGATTAATACTTTCCTGTTTGCGGGGCCCTCAACGGGTGCATCTTAATGTAATAATTAATTAACCTTGGGAGCTCACATTTCACGGCTTCCGATGCCTTGGCTGCAGTGTGGGGGCGGTGGGGCCCTCTGCCTCCCATTCCCCAACTCAGGCCTCGAGACCAATCTCCCCCACCAGCTGAGAGGACAAGGCTGAGCCCAAACCTCAGGGGAGGCTTGCCTGGGAGGACATAGAGGGCCAGCTCTGGACACAGGCAGGGACATGCTCACACTGGTGATCACCTACGACCTCTAGGTTGGTGAGAAGAGTAGGGAGGGTCCCGCAAAACTCATGTCCACCCAGAATCTCAGAATGTGGCTTTGTTTGGAAATAGGATCTTTGCAGGTGTGATTAGTTAAGAATCTCAAAATGAGATCTGGATTGAGGTGGGCCCTAAATCCACTAACTGATGTCCTCATGTGGAGAGGACAGAAACAGGGGGAGGGGCCATGCGCAGACCCAGGCAGAGGCTGGAGGACTGCGGAAGCCGCTGGAAGCTGGGAGCAGCCTGGGCGGGCTCCCCTCAGAGCCTCAGGGGGGACTGCCTGCTGGACTCTGGTGGCTGACTGCTGCCCTCCAAGACCTGGGGGAGGACGTTCCATTGTCCAAGCAAGAGAGTCACCCACAACACTCCTGCAGTGGGAGGCTTTGCAGGTGGTGCTGAGGCCCTCCTACGACTGCAGCAGGTTGGACCACAGAAGCATTGTTCAAATAGGGTTCCCTAGGGGCCTTGGGGACGAAGAGTCTCGGCCCCCCGGTTCTTCCCTCTTGGTGCCTAGAGAACTTGGTTACTCCTGAGGCCCGTTGCCCACCATCCCAGGGTGTTGCCAGCCCGCACCAGCTCTTCCTCAGGCCTCTGCACCTGTATCTCTTGGCCCTGCGGTGTTCATGGATCAGAAGTGGCAATGCCAGCTCCCAAGGTCCCAGGTCACACACGTGCACATGCGGGCACACACAGACACACACACACACACAAAACACGCAGCACTCACATGCACCACACACCCACAGAGACAAACATGCACACCTGCACTTTCTCACACCACGCACGCTCCTCACAGGCACACACAGGCACACTGCACACATCCCTGGCCTCAGGACGATGGCTCGCCTGCCCCCTCTAGTGGCCGCCTTGAGGCACCGCAGCTGCCACTCAAAGGGTTTCCAGCTTGGTCCAGGCTTTCTGGGTCCCTGGAAGTGGAGGAGTTGCAGGAAACAAACTAGTCAAGAAGCAGCAAGCTTCTCTGGACAGAACTCCAAACTGTTTCACGCTGGTGAGCCCAGAGGAAAAACAAAACTCCACATTCTGAGCACTAATCCAATTTCTCACAACATTTACAGGCTAGCTGTGTCAAGAATGTTCTAGTCTACCTGATAGAGGGTCGTGCCTGGGGTTTCTAGCGGGAAGCATGAGAGGCAGAGTGAGATACGGGAAGAACTGGCTCCTCTTGCAAGGCCCTTGATCAATCCATCAATGGATCGATTGCTAGCCTTGGGCCCGAGCCTCCACAGGTGGGTAGTCAGACTCCAGGGGAAGTAATCTGCAATCCCAAAGGTGGGGTCTCAACATCCACCAGGCTTTCTGGAGAAAGGCTGAGAGATGGGAGGGAACTAACTTTCCCAGGCACTGGTTTCTTACCATAACATTTTTATAATTTTATTTCACAACCAGCTCTGGTTTTGCCATCACAGTTGTAGACCTCCATCTAGGTCAGACTTGGTGACCCCTTTCTGGGGAGACCCCACCCCGTTGGGCCAATGCCTTCCAAGGCTCTTATACTGACACTGGGCAGGCTGGGGCCTAGTCTGCCCAGGAAGTTTGTCAACGCAGGCCGGGCGAAGGATGTCTTGGCAGCCACCATCCAGGGCAGCTCCGGCTCCTCCAGGGAACTCTCCGTGCTGGGACAGGAGCCAGGGCCAGGTTGGGCTCACTCCAAGCCCCTGGCCAGGGCTGACTCTGCCCCAGCCCTGGATGACTCCCTGCCGGGCCAGGACAGGGGCACTGGCAGGTCTGAGGAGGATCCACCTGACCCTTCCTCTTCCTGGGAACAACAGGGGCAGGGTACAACCCAGAAGCTGCAGCGTGGGCCACTGTGAACTAGCCCTACTCAACAAGCTTGGAGGGATGGAGGTGGCAGAGTGGCCAGCATGTTGCTGACTGTGGGTTCACCTGATGACCCTCCCACAGTGTGACTTTGAGCCCCAGTCTTGTCTTCCTGGCCAAGGGAGGTTTCAGAACACTCCAGAACCCTCTCTGTGAATTCCTTTTCTGTCTGAAGTGCCCAAAGATGAATTTTGTTACTATAGTTAAAAGCCCCTGAGACCCTGTGTGGACCCCCGAAGGGCCCTGAACCCACTTAGGAACATAGGCCTACTCCACCCAAGACTGGCAGTCCCACATGACCTTCTCCCTTCTGCACCCCAAATCTAAAGTGGCACCCAGAAGATAGTAGGGACTAAATAAACCATGTGAACCTGTGAACCCAGGAGGCTGTGCCAGTGTGTTCTCCAGAAGCAGAGGCCAATAAACAGTTTCAGGGCACATGATGGGGACTGGGGACCAGCACCTGGATGGCTGGACGGTGAGGGAGGCAGCATTAGGCAGAGGAGAACTGGGCCATGGCAGGTAGGGTAGCTCAGGGTGCAAGCCCCTCACGGAATGTCCCATGAAGTGGCTGGGTCTGACCCCGACTGAGTTCAGCCAGCCCAGGAGGGGCATGACTCCTGTAGGCGCCTCTCCAGCTGGGGCTGATGCTGAGGGCTGGGGCTGGGGTGGCCAGCAGCAGGGCTTCCCTGGAGCCGCCCTGGCAGTACTTCTGCATCTGCATGTGGGCCTGACTTTCAAGGAGGAGGGAGCTCAGAAAGGAAGTAACCTGCCATCTCTCAATAAGAAGGGAAAGAGGTGGACACCAAACTGGTTGACTCAGGTGAGGGGCTGCTTCATTTGGTGGTCTGGCGTGTTGATAAGTCATTCTATCTCAGCCCTCACGCTCAAGATGGAGGGACTTGTGGCCAACTACTGCTTTATGAAATGGAGTGACTCGGGACTGGGCGTAGTCTGAGGATACTGCTCTCTTGGTCACAGAATCACTCAGAGCTGGGCACAGACTGCTCTCCACAAGGGCTCTGTGCTTCCTTTCAAGGGAGGATTGGACACATTGCCAGGCTGAGCACAGGAGGGCAAAGGGGGGCCCCAGGGCAGAGGATGCAGCTGGAGAGGGGGCAAGTCTGGGCCTCAATGACACCCCACTTCCCACAGGAGAAATTCGAATCCCATCTTGGCATCAATCCCTCCCAATCACCCTCCCAGCTGTGGGCCACACAGTGTGGGGGCCACCCTACCGGGGCCACCACATGTCCACACAGCCAAACAGGCAAAGCCTCCCTGGCCCTGCTCACCACCTTTAAGTGTTGGAGGTGTTGAGTGATTTGTCACTTCCTTCCTACACCCTGACTCCTTCATGCCTGCCTTTGCTCATCCCCCTGTTCCAGCCTCTGCCCCCTCCTTTCTGTCTGCAGCTTCCCCATCCTTCCCTCACCTCCCCGGCCCCAGGGTCTCCTACAGTGAGCATCTCTCCTTCCTGGAAGAGAACGTGGCCTCTGGTCTTAATCCTGACTGCATTTTCAGTGACTAACAGAGGTTCCAGCTTGTGGGAGGCAAGAGGCAAATGCTAGACTAGACAAAATGAATTTGGACATGATTGGAAGTATCACATAGGGAAAGATAAGGACAAGTGTGCAAAGTGGTTCAGAGAGGGAGGGACTGGAGGTGGGGGACCCTGGACCGCCTCCCCACGAAGAGTGCTCACCTGGGAGCAGAACCCTAGCTCGTCCACCTGTGCTTGTCAAGGCTCCTGAATGAATCCAATGGGGGTGTGCGGGTCAGTCCAGGGTTTAGGTTCGGTCTACACTGTACCTTTCCTACTGGTCACCTGCTCAACAAACATTCCCCAGAGACACCCTTAAGCATGGGGAGCAAAACTTCATTCAGGACAACTGACAGGTACAAGGCCCATGGCAGCAGGGTCTAGCAGTGGGGGAGAGTTATCAGGCTCACCTCCAAATACAGTGCAGCATGGGCTTTATAGCTAAGAAGCAGGGTGGGGGCAACTGATAGAACATTAAGAGGAAACTTCTGACGGGGTACGGTGGCCCACACCTGTAATTCCAGACTTGGGAGGCTGAGGCAGGAGAATCACAAGTTTAAAAGCCATCTGGGCAACTTGGAAACTGTCTCAAAATTTAAAAAGGGCTGGAAATGCAGCTCAGTGGATCCCCTGCAGCACTTGCCTAACACGAATGAGGCCTGGGGTTTGATTCCCAGTACCAAGGGGAGAAAGAAAAAGAGAAAACATTTGTGGTAAGAGTGGTAAGAGAGGTTCTGGGGTTCTGGCTAAACTGTTCTAATAGGCCAGGATGACCATGTTACAGAGCTGAGGACTTCTTGGAAACAGGTAATGTGAAACCTCCCCCCCAAACCCCAATTCTTGCAATCAAGTCAGACATATCACTCAGTAACATGGATGAGTTTGTTGAAGGGATAGGAAAAGGGAAAGGGGACACTCTCAAGGGAGAGAGTGGATCCTCTCAGAGAGGAGAGGGGAGCCATGCCTTTCCTGAACTCCAATTTTATTGGGGATCCCAGAGGAGTTTCCAGAGTCCCACCCAGGCCCACTTCTTGACTTTTGACTAATAGCAGGATGACATAAGACTTTCAAGTCCCCACGGCCATGACCACTCTTAGTCACCTTGGTCTATGCTGACCTGTTCTAAATGGATTCTTTAAATCTTTATTTTATTTTTATGTGATATTGAGGATTGAATCAGTGCGTCACACATGCTAGGTGGGTACTCTACCACTGAGCTACAACCCCAGCCCCTCTAATTGGATTCTTAACCATAAATTCTTACAGATTTTATGATTAGGAAGAATTATCCTTACCTGAGTTTCAGAACTGATCTGAGAAAAAGGTCCCAAAAGTCTCCCTCTTCAGGGTAACTTGGGTACTCATATCAGCATTATTTCAGGCCTGCATTTCTCCTGTAGATTACAGGTAGTTTGCTGAGGAATTATTCTCAACCTCATGTTCCCATGAGTTGCACATGTCTGTCCTCTAACTACCAGGATCATCTGGGTAGAAGGGTGTGTAGGATGAGGAATCCAACCAGAAATGGAGGGTGAAGTCCCTGATAAACTGACTCAGCAGGGTCCTTTGCTTAATCTGGATGGGCCTAAAAGAAGGTTCAGGAGCCTGATAAAAGTTTGGCCAAGCATAGAGTCTTTGTCACGCCCCACAGAAGAGTTCTAGGGGAACTTCCTCCCTTATAGCCGTCTCACAGACCCAGCCTTCCTGCAGACCTGAGGGCATGTTGGGTACACCTGTAAGACTTCCTGTGTCCAGCCCAAGTCACTGCTGGGAGGTTTGGGGTGGGGTGTGAGAAACACATCTGTAGCAAGTTCCCAGGTGCTGCAGGCTTCTGGTCTGGGGACCCCACGCTGAGAACTTTGCTCTAGGCCCTTGCAGTCTGAAAGAAATATCACAGCAGCCATATGTACAAGGTTAGCCTTCCTAGTAGTCATGTTGTTAGGTAGGAGTTCAGAGACCAGGGTGGTGGGGACAGGGTGTAAAAAAGGTGCTGCAGGAGGACAAGACAGGGAGACAGTCCTGTCCCTGTTTATGATAAGTCCCATTACCATGACAACTCCCGCCATGAGGACTTATCACTGCGACGACTCTCACCACAGGTTCAGTGTTTCAGAATGACCAATGGGGGTAAAGTGGGCAGTATTCTACTTAAGTTTTCTAACCAAAGGGGGAAGCTGACCTAAGTCTAGTCAAGTATCACAAGGTAACCAATGCGGGCAAATGGAGTAAGGTCTTCCATCAGGTTAGGAGAGAAAAGACGACGCCCCACCCTCGGCACTGAGGACACTAGAGTCCAGGCACGGGGCCTGGGGCCTCTCTGCTGCACGCACCTCCGCTTTCAGTGCCTCTGCCCTTCGCCTGCTACTCTGTGACTTCTCAGTTCTTCGTTCGGGACACCAAGGACCTGGGTCCCAACTCACACCCTGACGGTAACAGTATCGCCAAGATAAACAGAAACAGGTGAATTTCATAATATATTTCACTTAGCCCATGATCCAAACGATCACCTCAACGCGCGGCCAACCTACAAACAGAAGCGCTTCACGTCCCTTCTAACTGCTCCGGAGCGGGAGTTCGCTCCGCCCGAGCCCTCCGCCGCCCCAGAGGCTCCGCCGCTGAGGACCACAACTCCCGGCATGCACGCGGCGCGCCAGCACGCACTTCCGGCGCGCCGGCAGGAGCGAGCGCCCGCGGAGAACCACATCTCCCGGCATGCCCCTGCGCGCCCGAGCGCACTTCCGGCGCGGCGGCGACCGCGCGCCCCCGGCGGCTGCGGCGGCGGCAGTCAGGCTACCGCTCGGGCGGCGGCGAGTGACGGGAGGCCGGGCCGACGGGAGCCGGGGCGGGGCGGCGGCGCGGCCCAGCGAAGGAGCGCCCGGCGGCTCGGCCCCGCCCCCGCCCCGCCCGCGCGCCCCGGTGACCTTCACGGGCTCGGGCGGCGGGCGCAGGCCCGGGCGGCGGCGCGATGTTCGTGCAGGAGGAGAAGATCTTCGCGGGCAAGGTGCTGCGGCTGCACATCTGCGCTGCGGACGGCGCCGAGTGGCTGGAGGAGGCGACCGAGGACACCTCGGTGGAGAAGCTCAAGGAGCGCTGCCTCAAGCACGTAAGGCCCGGCCCCGCGGACCCCCGCCCCCGCCCCGGGCCCGGACCCCGACCTCGGCCGCCCGCGCTTCGGCCGTCTCCGCCGGGGGCGGGGGCAGCGCCAGCGCCTCCCGCTCCTTTGCTCAGTACCCTCCTTCCCGACTCGAAAACCTCTGGACGCTATTTCTGAGCCCAGCCGGTCGGTGGGCGAGCGCCAGCCTCCAGGCCAAGCGCTTTACGTGCCTCCCGCATTTAATTTCCACAGCCACCTTCGGGGTGGGATAGCCAAGATGGGAAAACGGAGTCCGGGAGAGGGAAGCCCTGACCCAGAGCAGAGCTCCTGGTTTTCTGGCGTGCGTGCTTGCTTGCTGTTGGGGTGAGGCTTTTGTTTTTGAGTGGCTCCAGCAAGAACTGAGAGTTAGTGTGAGCCCCTTCATTAAGAGGTTCCTTTCCTGCCCCTGCAGAGCCAGCAGCTTGGAGCGATTTCCTGTGGCTTGCCCGCCAGCCTGGGGTTGGCTCCTAGCTGGAGTCACTTAAAATAGCGCCACAGTGGGACAAGAACTGTGGGCTCCTGCTTTTTCTGCGGGGTAAAATTGATTTAGTGGGTCGGTCCAGGACAAGGGTCTCCTCACCGGGAGTACCACTTATGAAGTTTATTCACAGGAAATACTTCTTAGATAGTTAGCTCCTCTGGGTTGCTAATTTTTGGAATTAGTTCTTGGGTCTTTGCCTTTCAGTATAAGGTCAGGTGAGACATCTGTCCACCTCTCAGGCCTGGTGGCCTGCACTTGGTGATGTAGTGTTGCCTGGTAGAATTTAGGTTAAAGGTGGCCACAGCTTTTTAGTGGGGACTTCAGATGAAAAGTTACATACTTAGTCACCAGGTTGCTTGCATTAAAATATGGCTAAGTGTTGTCTCTCGAGGTGAACTTCAGTTATTATTGTAGTAACTGCTTGCAAATAGTGCTTTTCACCCCTCCAGTGAGCCTCATTTTGTGGAGTTGATCTGTAACTGCAGAGGCAGTTACTGCCTTCAGGCCCTTCTGGAGCACAGTGGTTGTGAGTAATGGTGAGTCTTCCTAGAGGTTCACCTCAAGAAGGTGCTCATGCTCAAGGCCAGGTGTGCCTGGAGTGCTTTCTTGATTTTCTCCTGGCCCAGCCTGTGTGATCTTGCTGTCTGGAAGACAACCATGCAGCATGAGCGCAAAGGCTGGGGACCCTGTGAGCCTCTAGGCTGTTAGTGTCAGGTGTTGTTGCTTCTCTAGTCTTGTGTGTTTAAAAACCTCCCTTGGTCTGTGTCCTCCCACCCAGGTTGGGCTCCTTGAGGACTCAATTAGTAGCCCCCAACCAAGGCCAGGCTCAGAGTGACTACAAAACAAACGTGAGGATTAGAAATAAATGAAAACTTATTAACTCAGAACTGCTTAGATATGGGATGTCACCTATATAGGTGTGGCATTTAGTCTAACTCAATAGTGGTATGGATTTGCGTAACCATTACAGTAATATTTTATGAAGGGAGAGGGCAAATGATCCACAGATACTTGCTAATAAGTTTCAGGAGCACTCGGGTTAATTAGACAGCCAATTTCAATATGCTGATTGTTCATGTTACGTATTGTTCTAGTTGGTATTGCTATTATATCATTTGGGATTTTTTTCCTATCATTATCCTCCTTTCAGTTGAGATTTCATTCCACCCTGCAGACTCCCCAGGAGTGGAAGATCTGAGCAGCAGGGGAATTCCACACTGTGAGAGACAACATAGACCATAGGACCACTGGGCTGAGTTCTCAGAAAGTGTCCCACTTCCATCCCACCATTCTGCAGGCAGAGTCAGAATGCAAGAGTCAGAAAAGAGAATTCTCAAGTTTTGCATTTGAATGTTCCCAGAAAATAGCTGCAGCATGTTGTATTGCCTTGGCAGCAAGACCAGGTGTCTTAGCTTTGCCTTGCTGCTCCTGCTTTCCTGTGCATCTTGTGCTGCTGGTGGGTTTTCTGTCCTCTTTCCCCTTTGCCTTAAGAGGGATGGTGTGGACATAGCTCCTGTCCAGTACTTTATCGAGCTTTCTGCTGTATTAAGGAGGGATTGTCATAACTTTTTTTGGAGGGGAGGGAGGTACTGGGGAATGAACCCAAGGGCTACATCCCCAACCTTATTATTTTCTATTTTGAAACAGTCTCACTAGGTCACTGAGGCTGGACTTTCAGTCCTCCTGCATCAGCCTTCTGTGTTGCTGGAATTACAGGCATGTGCCACTATGCCCAGTTTATCAACTGTTAAGGGGATGGATAGCTGTTGTCACCTTTCCCTTTTTTGTTCTATCCACAGTGATTTCACCATGGCAGTCTCTTCCTTTGTGCAGTCCTGGGAGAAGGGGAACAGTAAGCCCTTGTCTGATAGGGGTTAGTAATGTTTAAAAAAAGTGCCACACGTGTGGCATGGTGGAGTTTCCTGTGATACCAGGCTCAGAACAGAGCACCATTCTTGTTAGAATAGCTGCTGAGACTTCCCAGGTCCTGTCATTTTCACATGACAGCATCAGGTGTGAGAGAAGCAGAGGGGTGGCTCCTCTGGGGAGGCCACTGGATGCACAGGGGAGGTGGGCCTCCCTGCCCCAGGGGTGGTCTCTGTTGGGGGTTTCTGCTGCTGTACCCTGGCACGTGCGACAGATGGAAGAAAATGGTCTTGTGTGGCATGGGTGATCCATGCTTAGTTTTGACCCTAGTGTGCAGAATAGTTTTTGAGGAACCAGGATGAGGATTTTTTTTTTTTTAAACTGTTTCATAAACTGACTTGACAAATCAACTAGAATTAGTTGTGAATTTTAGTACTATCAAGAGGCACACACGATATTCTGGGAGCAGAACCTTTGCCAAGTTCAAGGGAGGTGTGGCTTCTGTCCAGCATCATCAGAGGAGAGTGCAGCCTGCTGTTGGCTGGGTTCCTCCTCCTCAACTCTCAGGCCAGTCTGTGAATCTGCATTGACTTCTGAAGTTTTCAAGATACTGTTTTTAAAGCTGTTTTCGGTCCTGGAGACCGACAGACATTTTAGCTACTCTTAAAATGATGGTGTTGAGTGAAGAATGTGCTTCTGTTTCACAGTTGTCTGTCCTGGGTATTTTATGCCTCTGGTAGCCAGGGAGGTTGCAAGCAGGCCTCCAGTGGGGTCTGCCCATGGCTTCCTGACACATCCTGGAAGGCCTGGAGGACCCTGGCACCCTGAGTGTCAGGTGGGCATGTCCTGTAATGGCGCACAACCCCCTTGCAGGCCAGGCCATGCACACAGCTTGCTGCTGGGTGTTCAGAAGGCACCCAGTAAGCTGTCTCACCTGGCTTTTTGGGCTTCTTCCTTTGCTGCTTTTTAGATAATTCTGCCATCTAACCCCGGGGGATCCATAGGAGTAGGAATATAGTTGAAGCCCCTAACTTCATTCTGAATTTTGGGGAGCCTCCAGGCTGGGCTCTGGAAGTGTCTACATGTTCAGATCTAAAGTATAGAAGTGCCACCCGCCTCCCCCAGGCCAGAGTTCTGGCTCATGGGTGTGCACAACTGATAGGTGGGTACTGTCTGTGACATGTGGTGCTGGTGGACAGGGATGGGGTTGGGATGCTCGGTTACAGACCCTGATGAGCATGCTTGGCCCACGAATAGGCACAGTGAACTCGCGTGGTCTTCATGGTTTGTGCGGTCAGCATTGCAGGGCCTGCTATGCATGGTGGCAGGGCAGGACTTCTGTGATCCAGTGGGTGTGTGTATCTGGAGGGTGGCCCACTGCTGTGCTAGAGTGGAGCCTGGCTAAGTAAAGAGAACATCTGCCTGGCCTCTGCCAACCATTAGCTGTGAGATATTTAGATGATATTTCAGGATTGGAAGGATCTTGGGAGAATCTGCTAGGGCTCCCTCCTGGAGCATGGAGTCTGGCCATGGAGGCGGCGTCTCGGGATGTCTGAAAGTGTGGCTGGGATAGCTGGGTGTGCATGAGGACTGTGCTCTTCTGCACATGGCCTGCCCTCCCTGGCTGGGTGAGGATGTTGGGCCCTTCCTCCCTCTGCTGCCCCACCCGTGTGTCTGGGTTTCCAGGTGACATAGACATGACTGTGTGCTTGTTGATCCCGTGAGCTGCCCCAGGAGGGCTGGGAGCTGCGTGCACAGTGTGGCTGTCACTAGTGGGCTGGAGGCTAGGCTGAAGCCATTGTGCTCAGTGCTGTCCTGGGGACATTATGGCTCCCTGGGCAGGTCCTGGTCCTTGCCTCTGGGAAGCCGTTTTCTTTCCTTGCTGTCCTCCATGTCCTTTCACGAAGGAAGGAACTAAGGAAGAAAGAAAAATGAGTGCACAGAACATACCTGAATCTCTAGGCTATCGGGAAACAACAGACTTATTTTCACTTAAAAATTACTTTCCAGACTAAGGAGCTGGTCTGTGTTGCACCACTTACCAGGAGGTGCTGCGTGTCCAAGCTCAGGAGTCTGTGGTGGGTGGGTGCTGAGGTCAGAGACCTGGGATCATGCATCCTGGCATTGCATCCAGCCTCTGGAGACCGGATTCTTTGATTTCATCTCAGCTCTAATGGCTTAGCTAGTAAGAAACTAGTTGATTCCCATGTGGCCTGGGATATCCGGTCCTACATTATTGGCTTTATGACATATTTTCTATTTAGATACATGTTATTTGATTTTTCCCCCCCAGTGTACTCATGGGAGCTTAGAAGATCCCAAAAGTGTGACCCATCATAAATTAATCCATGCTGCTTCAGAGAGGGTGCTGAGTGACACCAGAACAATCTTAGAAGAAAACATCCAAGACAAAGGTAAGCGGCCTTCTAGGAGATGGTGCCCAGAGTCCATGGAGCATGGAACCCAGGAGCCAGAGGCTCTGCCAATATGATGTCCCAGTTCTGAGTTGGATATGAGTTGGGAAACTGGGTCTGCTCTGTTTTATTTTCTTTTTATTAAAAAAAAAAAAAAAAAAAAAAGATGTGTTATGGTGGTATATTTGTAAAAAAACGGCAGAAACCACCAGGTGTGGCGCATAATCCCAGCAACTCTGGAGGCTGGGACAGGAGGATTGAGCCCATCTCAGTGAGACCCTGTCTCTAAATAAAATACAAAATAGGACTGGGGATGTGGCTCAGTGGTTGAGTGCCCCTGAGTTCAATTCCTGGTACCCCCAACCCCCGAAAAGAAGATAAAAAGAGCAGAAACCAGAGTTGAGCAAGCAGCAGACCCCTGAGAACCTAACGTGGACTTTAATTCTGTTTCAAAGCAAAACTGACTCTGGAGTGTCTGCAGGTTTTACCCGTGGCTGGGAGTGGCCATCGTGGGGCTTGGGCACCCGTGCCTGTGTGCTCATGCACACCTCTGCATCGCTGGCCGTGTGGGGCACGCAGGCAGGAAACCCGTGGTTCTGTGCGCCACTTCAAATGGCGACCTTGATTCTGGAATTCTGTTAGGTTGGAAATACTGGAAATATTGACCACAGACTTCCATGGAGCATGATTATCAAGCTCACAGCCAGGTGGATTGTGGCCTGGCCAGGCATCAGGTTATCACTCGGAGGTTTAAGAGCAAACTCTGTGGCCTCACAGAGTTTTTTGAAACGGAACCCACGAAAATGAGAACATTTGAGAGATTCCCATCAGTTCTTTGTGTGCTCATCAGGACTGTGCTATGTCTGCCTCCTGGGCCAATGGTCACCTGTGGTCACCCTGGGTGAGCAGTATGCTGCTCTCCAGGTCTGGGAGCTGTGTGTCAGCCAGCATTTTGCACACACCATGGACACTGAGAGGGGATGGGTTTGCTGGTTTAAGAGGGACCCAGAGGGAACCACAGCTGTTGTCCTCAGGGCATCTAGCACCCTTTATTCCACTTACACTGTGAAACTCTTCCAGCTTGATGTGAATGTTCTTTTTTCCCTAGATGTCCTATTATTGATTAAAAAGCGTGCTCCAGAGCCACTTCCTAAGATGGCTGATGTCTCAGCAGAAGAAAAGGTACGTGTCAGAGTTTGCAGCCAGAGCATTCTTGGTGGAAGTCTCCTGTGCTTGAGACTGTTATGAAGCATTCTCTGTACTAGTTATTCAGCAGCCAGATCACAGCCTATGTGGCTATGAGGGATTCTCGGTCATGCTGAGCCTGTTTAACTGACCTCGGTCTGTCCCTCATATGTGACCAGTCCCAGAAAAGCTGGCCCTGTGGTTTTTGAGATGCAGAGGGGTCCAGCTTGTGTTCTTCAGGTACAGCTCAAGCCTGTGCTGCCATCCAGCTTATCCTCTGCCCTTTCCTTTCTCTCAAGCGGCCAGAGTGGTCCAGCAGAACAGGGTAGGACCATTGCTAACAGACTCCCCCAAGATACAGCCCAGGCTTGTGGAGAGGGGGTACCGCTGTTCTGAGAGGCTATGTTTTGCTGTTCATGTTAATAGAGTGGATTTATAATCTGCTTCTTCCCTTTCACATAGGGGCCTTAGGAAAGCTGTAGGTTATTATGGGCTAGTGGCTGTCCCCAGAGTGTGATCCTTAGGAATCTTCTGGTGAGAAATCTTTTGCAAATGGATCTTTTTCTGCTCTTAACCCAGACTTGCTACTTGACTGTGCCTAGCACAAAGCAGTCCTGTCTTAAAGGGCAGTCACCTTCCTTTAACAACTCTTATCTCAAGGGGCTAGAGTTTCTCACTCCTGCCTGGGACGCCCAGGAACAGTGTTCACCCCAGAGGATGAGCAGGCCAAACTCTTGGGGCTGGGTCCATGACCTGATAGCAGATGAGCTGTTTTGGGATCTCCTCTGGAACCAGGGATGTAGGAGGAGTGCACCAGGCTTCGGGCCCTCCTTATCTTTAGCTGCACCTGGCCAGGGTGTGGGCATAGGCAGGCAGCATGCAGGCAGCCTGCCCCACCCTTCTCCAGTGGACAGACCTGGGCCTGCCCTGGCTTGTCCTGAGCCAGGCCTGCTTCTGAGAACTGTTCCAGGCCTGTTGTTCTCAGATTACAGTTTGGACTGTTGGTGTTCAGGCTCAAAGGCCTGGAGCCTGTATAAACAGTGAGGTTCTGACCTGCCCCACAGTCCCCCAGGCAGCCAGCTTGAAGAATGCAGAGGAGTTCCTGAACCTGCTCATCCTTCTTCACGTGTTGGCAAAATGAAACATATGCTAATCTTTAGTTTTATGGATTAATTTTTCCGAGTGGAGTAACATATATCTAAAAAGTCACATCGTTCTACAGATCTTTTAATAAAGCCTGTAGCTTGCTGTCACACCAGAAATACTTCCTCTCAAGATGCTTTCAGCCGTTGTCTTTAGTGACCTCTTCCTGATTTCTCAGTGGCATACAGGTGTTGCTGTTTCTTGGATTGCCAGTTTAGGCTGCTGACTCCTTCACAGCAGGACGGAGCCCCTGCTTTCTTCACTGCTCTTCCCCCAGGGGTCGGAGCAGAGGATGTCAGTGGTTCCGTTACCATGGTTATTTATTTTCAGGTAGTTTTCTGCCAAGAGAAGGCACATTGAAGTGGGTGCTAGCCTGGTGTGTGCAAGGCCCTTGGTGCATCCCCTGGACTCACCCGACAGGATCATCTTTTAATATGGCTGCTTTTTCTGGAGTTAATAATCACCTTGTCATTTTGCTTTCTGCTTAGATTTTTTTTTTTTTTATCATCACTTCATTTCCTTGACAGAATTGGTGAACCCTCTGAAAATGTGGTTACGTACATTAGGTCATCTGCTGATTCCCTTTTCTCAGAGATTTCCCTCTAGGAGCCTCTGGTCCCTGCATCTGTGTGTATTGTTCACTCCTGCCTTCCACACAGCCAGGTCTTCCTGCTTCTTTCTCCTGTGTTAGAATCGTACGCAGGTTTCCTGTTGCCACCTAACAAATGGCCGTAGATTTACCTCCTTAAGACAACACTCTTCTCTTGCTCATGGTTCATTAGGTCAGAAGGCTCTACTGATCTCTGTGCCTGGGGTATCTAGAGTTGGAATCAAGGTGTCAAAGTACTGGTTCCTCCTGGGGGCTCTGGGGAGTGCCCTGCCTCCAGGCTCTCTGGTCCCTGCTGCATGGGCTGCGGCCCCATTTTCTCACTGGCATAGGCTGGCCTCAGCTCCTGGAGGCAGACTGCACTCCTTGGTCGATAGCCCCTCCATCTTCACAACCTGCCACAGTTTGTTAGGGATTGAATCACTTTTGCTACAAGGAACCCTGTCTTTTGTAAGGGCCTTCGTGTTTAGATCAGGACCACCCCTAGGAGATCATGCTTCTCCTAGAGTTGGCTCTTCACCAGCTGAAACCCTAGCCCTTGGTGGACCCTTCCATGTCCCCACCCCCAGCCATGCGGGGATGCCCCCGGGAGGGGGTGCAGGCTGGTGCACTTCTGCTTGCTGTGGAGTGGAGTGAACCTCTCACTTGCCTCCCTGACTTGGAGCCTGACTTGCTTGTGTCTGGAAGGGAGGTCTGTCTGAAGGCCTTGCGTTCCAGTGGCCTGGTGTGGACTGAGCACCAGCAGGGCACGTTCCCTGCATGTTATCTGCCTTCTCGCTGCTCCGTGTGGCTCCTCTTGGCCCTGCAGGTGCCGCGGTGTTGGGGCTTTACTGCGTGCTCCAGGTAGCTCTGTCCTTCACTGTGCCTGGCACTCTGACTCTGGAGATGGATGTTTGAGTTCCAGGCATCAAGTGCTGGATCCCTTTTGCTGATTTCTGTCCTCACTTTGTGTGCAACTCTGACTTGTGGCTGGCGGGCCTGCTTCCTGCAGGATCCCTTTCCCCGTCTTCTGCATGCTGTGCAGCTCGGGTTGGCGCGCCCCAGCGCCCACTGATGAGCGCAACTGCTGGCCGCTGGTGCTCAGGTGCCCACTTTGCTGCTCTTGTACCTTCCCTGTTCTTATTTGGACTTTTGTGAGAGCATCTTTGATGCGGTCCCTGCACCTGCCCAGCTGTTCTTGCCTGTCTCTTGCCCCGAGAGGCCCTGGAAACCTGTTGCTCTCTGTGCCTGTGAGGCTCACTGTGAGTGCAGTCCCAGACGTCTTGTCCACTTAGCCCACAGCTCTACCTATCCTGCTGGGTCACTGATGTGAATAGTGCCAGGGCTGGACCTCCTGACAGGGCATAGGCGGGTGCTGCTCCTCCCTCCTGGGCCCCTGTCCCTGGCTCAGGACTCTCAGGATCAGTTTCTTCAGGGAGCGGCTGGCTGAGCTGAGGGCTGGAGGAGTGCCCCTCATGGCTCCAGAGCTGGTGCCCTCTTTGGCATCCTCCCTGGAGGTTCTGGGGGGTGGGAGGCCTGCTCCCAAGTTCTCTGCATCGGGCTCTCAGCCGCCATCTCTCCTAGCTTGTTTGTTCCTATCCCTGTGTTCTGTGCGTGTCCGCCCTCCTGGTCCTTCACTCTTACCAGGGAGGCTGTTCTGTCCTCCAGGCTCCTCTGAAGTCCTGGTGCCCCGCCTGCTGCACCTGGGGTGGCTGCTCTGTGGCACCACCACGCCACGCAGGCCTTGTGTTCCTGAGTCCCTTCTGTGCTCTGTCCTGGGGTTGCGCACAGCTTGCCAGGGTGCATGGCTCTAGCTTGGGCAGAGACAGGCCCACGGTGCAGTTTGATGCCTTTGTACTCCTGTGCCCACCTGTGGCTCTCATCACTTTCTGTACAGAAGAAGCAAGAACAGAAGGCTCCAGACAGAGAAGCCATACTTCGGGCCACAGCCAACCTGCCTGCCTGTAGCACGGACCGGGCTGCAGTCCAGACCACCATGAGGGATGTGAGTGCTGTCCCAGAGCGGGGTGGGGGCTGTGCTGAGCACCTGGGGGTCTGTGAGAGAGTCTTCAGATGTGCTTGGCACTGGACGCCCTTTGCAGTCCTAGCCTTTCTGGAGGCTGAGGCAGGAGGATCTCAGGATCCAGGTCATCTTGGGCTTCTTAGGGAGACCCTGTCTCAATAAAGAAAAGAAAAAGTGCTTGGGGAAGCCAGGAAGGGAATTTGGGAAATCTTTATTACTTTTGCAACTTTCCCATCAGTCTCAGATTATTTCAAAATAATAAGTTTAAAGACAACTGGGGATAGGACTGAAAACCCTGTGGTGTGTTAGGTCTGCCCTTTGTGTGGTGAGGCTGTTAGGGAGAAGCCTGAGTGCTCAAGTTACTTTGGGCCAGAAAGTTGTAAGTTAAAAGACAAAATCGTTTGCCATGCCCGTGTGGATGATGCAGGCTGACTCATGTGTCAGCGGGGGCAGGTGGCCAGCCTCTGACCTCATACCATCATCTCTGACCTGAGTGCTCTTGAGACCCTGTCTGCTTTGTCCGCACCCTCTCTTGGGATCTCTTCCAGAAAGTTCTTTGTCACCCAGGGCAGCAGGCATGAGTGTCCTTTCCCTCTGTGTCCAGCCTGGGAACTCACAAAGCCTGGGCTCGTGTGGGGGCGCAGCTGGTATGATCCCCAGGCCTGCCCTGGCTGGAGCTGATGTGGAGGGTCTGAGGGCACCACGCCAGCTCCTTTGTTGTCAGGCGTGGCCAGCCATTTGTGCTCTGGGCAGGTAGAGCCATCGGCACACAGTCCCTCTTCAGCAGAGCCTCTAGCCCTGGCTGACAGTGCCTTCCTCGTGGCCACAGGCTGAGCAGCACACTCTGCTCTTGGGGTTCGGCATGAGATGTTTGTGTGCTGGCCACAAGCCCTGCTGTGTCCATGTGTGCTGGGAGCCCTTCTTCCTGAGGGGGCCTCCTGAGGAGGTGTGGCTCCCAGCCCAACCCTCCTCGGCTGCTCAGGACTCCCTGCCGGGAAGGCAGCCTGGTTTGGATTCAGATTTGGAGTGCTAGGACAGGCGGGGCTGTGGGAGCTCATAGGCTTGTTGACTTCAGAGAAGTGATTTCTTTTCCCCACTGCAGTTCCAGACAGAGCTCCGGAAGATCTTGGTGTCTCTCATCGAGGTGGCACAGAAGTTGTTAGCGCTGAACCCTGACGCAGTCGAGTTGTTCAAGAAGGCCAACGGTACGGGCAGAACCCAGACAGATTGCATGACTCCTACCCACCCTGCTTACCCGCTGCCTCAGAGGACACACCGCAGCCCTGCGCACGAAGCTGAAGAAGTTAGGACTGCGCCTCCCTCAGTGGGTGTGGGCCAGCAGCCTGCTCCTGCATGCACAGCGAGAGCTGGTGCTAGAGCTCAGCCTCTTTGAGGTTTCAGGAAGTCCAGAAGCTCTTGGTGTTGCAGATGTGCCTGCCAAACTCTGGGGCCTGATAACACCCCCTGACGTGGCCGGTCTCCTCTCTCCCCACAGCCATGTTGGACGAGGATGAGGACGAGCGAGTGGACGAGGCTGCCCTGCGACAGCTCACGGAGATGGGCTTTCCTGAGAGCAGGGCCTCAAAGGCCCTTCGGCTGAACCAGTACGTCAGGCCCTTTCCTCCTTCCTGAGATGCTGAGAGCTTGGTCTTGTGGGCCTCCTGGGGTCACATCCTCTCTGCCAGTCAAGCTCACTTCACTCATTGGGTCTTTTCCAATACATGTGTGTTTTTGAGGGGGCCCCTGTAGGTGTACCCCACAGATAGCTTAATTCATTATCTCAAAGCGTGTTTTTATTTTGTTTTTTTTTTTTTTTTGGTATTGGGGATTGAACTTAGGGGCACTCGACCACTGAGCCACATCCCCAGCCCTATTTTGTATTTTTTTTAGAGACAGGGTCTCACTGAGTTGCTTAATGCCTCCCTTTTGCTGAGGCTGGCAAAAGGGAGGCATTGAACTGGGGATCCTCCTGTCTCAGTTTTCCAAGCTGCTGGGATTACAGGCATACACCACCATACCCAGCTTTTTTTGTTTTTGTTCTTTGTAAGTACTGGGGATAGAACCCAGGGCTGCTCTACATTGAGCTCCATCCCCAGCCCTTTTTCATCCCTTCAAGAATCTTCCTAGTTGCCTTGGCTGGCCTCGAACTAGCAATCCTCCTGCTTCAGCTTCCCAATTACCTGGGGTTACAGGTGTGCACCATTGTGCGTGGCTTAAAGTACTGGTGTGTGGTTTTGAACTGCGATCTTGCTGTGTTGCCCA
The DNA here is from genome assembly GCF_902686455.1 of Sciurus vulgaris. Classification (NCBI taxonomy): domain Eukaryota; kingdom Metazoa; phylum Chordata; class Mammalia; order Rodentia; family Sciuridae; genus Sciurus; species Sciurus vulgaris. The sequence continues at coordinate 89,314,926 of NC_136476.1, read as the reverse complement.
GACCGGTCTTGAACTCCTGGGCTCCAGCATCCTCCTTCAGCCTCCTGAGTAGCTGGGACTGTAGGTTTGTGCACCACTGTACCTAGCTATCTTGAGTTTTAAACTCTTTCCCTGCTCTGGGGAGTGTAAGTCAACTGACAGACCTGTCGATGTTCGCCATGCCCTGTTACAAGAGCTGCGTCAACCCTGCTCCCAGCAGGGACCAGGACTCTCTGTAGTGCTTCTTCAGAGTCTTCAGAATCATGCTTGCCCAGATCTGACACAGAGCCTTCGTAGAGTGGGCGGGCAGAGGCTGTGTCCTATGTGTGCACCTGGACTCTCCCTGTGTGTTTGGTACCCTTGGTTTAGAGCACGGGGTCTGCATGGAAAGAGCCTTGATGGTCAAGGCAAGGCTGTGTGGAGTTCCTGACCCAAGGGGTCACCTGCTGCTGCTGGTGAAGTTGCCTGAAGAGCAGTGTCCCTTCTGTGGTACACGTGGGATGGGGTGCTGTTGACTGGCCTGGAGAGTCAGAGAGTCTCTTGTCCCCTCTCAGCATGTCAGTGCCTCAAGCCATGGAGTGGCTAATCGAGCACGCCGAGGACCCGGCCATTGATGCGCCTCTTCCAGGCCAGGCCTCACCAGCAGCTGCAGGTGCTGCAGCTGCCACTCCAGAAGCTACCGCTGGGCCTAGCGAGGGGGACGAGGAGGCCCGGGACGAGCTCACGGAGATCTTCAAGAAGATTCGCAGGAAAAGGGAGTTCCGGGCTGATGCTCGGGTATGTCTTGTGGGCCACACCGGCTGGTTTGTCCTTTTGCTGTGGCTGTGAGGAGGCTGTGGAAATCTGGGGGGAACCTGCCCAAGGCCACCGTACGATGCCTTCATGGGGTCCAGCTGACTTCTTTCCTCTCAGTGGCCAGTTGACATGGGTCCTCTCCTGGGAAGGTGGTGTGGAGGTTCCTGTCCAGCTGCAGTTGTCAGCCAGCCACACCTGCTATGACCACAGGGCTGGGTGGTCAGTGCCCAGAGAATTGGGGCATCGTGTGGGCTGGTGGACCTGTGAGCAGGGACCTAGGATCTGGGACACGAGGTTGTGCGTGGCCTGGGTGTGGTCTGTGGACTGGCTGCCTGCCACCTTGTGCCTCCCTGTTCCGTGTCCTTGTCTTCCTCTTTGATTAGTGTCTTGAGTCTTCCTGACCCTGTGTTTTCTTTCAGACTGTAGATTGGTATGCTCTGAGTTCTCATTATTCCTGCTATTCAGATTATTATTACTGTTTTTTTGGTATTGGGGATAGAACCCAGAAGTGCTCTAACACTGAGCTGCATTCCCTGTACTTTTTATCTCCAATTTTTATTTTGGGATAGGATCTTGTTAAGTTGCTGAGGCTGGCCTCAAATTTGCAATCCTCCTACCTCAGCCTCCCAAGCTGCTCGATCACCACACCTGACTTTAAATTCTTGCATTTGGTGTAGATTGTTCACCAGTGGGGTTGTTTGTTCCATTGGAATCACATGGCCAGGTCTCAGATGTCCACGCAGGATGGTTCTGAGCAGGGCCTCGGCTGGGAGCCAATCCTTCGATCTGCAGTCCTGGTGGGACCATGGCCACATACTGACTTCCCCATGCAGGCCTACAGAGACCAGACATCTGCCCCTCCTTTCTGGCTGTGCCAGGGTCTCAGTGCCCACTCCACTGTACCTCCAGTGGGCCCAGGTCTGTCTGCTTTCTGCCTAATGGTGCCCCTGCCCCCAGGCAGCCCTGCCCCACTTGCCCTCTCTCACTGTTAGACTTCCTTTTCTGTCTCCCTTGGGATCCCCGTCATGTGAATTCGTCTGTGCAGTTAAGTCTTTTTGTTCTGTTTTGATGTAGCATTCCTAGGATGAGCAGACATCTAATGATCACAGCCCTCCAGGGAGCCAGGTCCGTTTCCAGGTCCTGTGGGGACACAGCCTGGCTCTTGGGCTGGTCCTTGGCTCTGTAGGCAGGTGGGCTGTGTCTTGGTTCTGCCTGGTCCTTTCTGGTTTGCTGCTGTCAGTGCACTTTCATTCCTCGTCTCGGCCTTTTTAAGGTGCAGGTCTCCTCAATTTACTGTGCTCATTGGCTCAGACGCTCTTCCGCCTTTCCTGCCCTTCACCTCCTGTGCTGGAATCCTGCTCAGAGCGCCTTCCTGTGTGGCAACGTGAAGGGTGGGGTTCCAGCACAGCTCGCCAGCCTGTCTCCTGCCCTCTCGTTCCTGCCCCAGTCCTAGATCAGGCAGGAGTCCAGCAGGGCTCAGGTGTTGGTCACTCTGAGAAGGGACTCAAGGCACAGCGGCCTGTGCTGCTTCCCTCCCATCTGGGGCTGGGACAGCCACTGCAGGAGGCACAGGGCCACAGAGGCACCAGCATAAGGACTCTGTCTGCTGCTGCTGCGGAAGGTCCTTCCTGTTGGGCTGGGCTGTGGGGCAGAGGGCTACTGAAGTGTCAGTTGGAAGTGCTGGGCCACTATTTTGTGTACCAAGATGTATGTGAAGAGGGAAAATGGATTTTACTGACACAAACAGAGAAGGCCACCCTGTGCTTAAATTCAGCTCTAGCCTGCAGGCTGTCTACTGAAGATGTGTGGCATGTGCTCTGCCCCTGAGCCACCCAGCTCATGTCTTGTGACTTTGACATCCACATGCTGTGCAGTGGGTGCTTCTCCCAGTATTTGCTTTTAGACTCTGGAATTAGGAACGGTCCAAGAACAAGCACATTCACACTTAAGAGCCTGATTTGGTATTAGATGTTAGATTAATTTTAGTTTCTTTTTTTCCTAAGATATCTAAATACAGCCCTCCTGCCTTTTTTTTGTTTTGTTTTGTTTTGGTACTGGGGATTGGACCCAGGGCTGCTTAACCACTGAGCCATATCCTCAGCCCTGTTTTACATTTTCTTTAGAGAATGTGTCTCACTGAGTTGCTTAGCACCTTGCTTTGTTGAGGCTGGCTTTGAACTAGATCCTCCTGACTTCACCTGAGTACCGGGGCTCACAGGCACATACCACTGTGCTTGACTAAGGCCCCCTTTTTAACAAAGTACTGACATTTCTGTCTCCATTTAAGTTGGGTTTATGAACTTGACCTTTCTCTGATGCTGCTTGTTGGATAACAAGGCCTCTGGGGTGAGCTCCCTGGAGGTTGCTGAGGACGGTATGAGCCACACACTCACTGGGACAAACCTAAAACGTTTGAATACTGGCTGGCCTGCCTTGGGCCCATGTGAGTGCTGTCTGGCTCAGCCACTTCTCCCCTGGCAGCTGGGTTCCCTCAACACCGCCTGGGCCCCGCTCACTACATCACGGCTGGCAGCTCGTGGGCATCAGCTGTTGGAGCCAGTGTGCTCTCCAGTGAAGCTTATGGATGGAGCACTGGGCGGAAGGTCCTCGGTGGCGTCTGGGGAGCCCTGCTGAGGTGCTGGTGATGCCGGCAGGGCTCACGGTGCTGCTCCTCCCGTGCGTGGCGTGACTGGCTCTGTGTTCCCTCTAGGCCGTCATTTCCCTGATGGAGATGGGCTTTGATGAGAAGGAGGTGATGGACGCCCTCAGAGTGAACAACAACCAGCAGAACGCTGCCGTGAGTACCAGGCAGGCGCCTGTGTGCTGTCCCCACTCGTACATCAGCCATGTGCTGCGCTTTGTGGATCCCACACACGATAGGTCATGCAGCTTCCATGTGAAATGTTGGGGCAGGTGGTTCAGATGTTATACAGTTTTGAAAATACTGAGAAAATTCTGGGCCTTGCCTTGCTGAGAAGGCTGCCTGTGTATGTGCACGCTGTGGAGGAGGAGCGTGCATCTTGCTAGTTTATTGGTGAAACTAACATTGAGTCCCATCCGTGGACTTCTGCTGGGCGCTCTGCCCCAGGCAGGCTCAGTGGTGACCTGGGGTTCCCCCACTTGTGGACAGAGTTGAGGCAAAGACAGCTGAGACAGGTGATGAGGCTGTATAACCAGATGGACTTCCAGCTTGTTGGCTCTGGAGAAAGGCAGTCATGCGGGGTTCCTTCCCTAGAACAAAGTGGGGTGTTGGGGGCTCTGCTAGCACCCATGTTTGGTAGTCAGACTGCTAAGAAAGCCAGGCTGGCAGTTCTTCTCTTTGAACTGCCTGACGTGTAGGCCCTGATGTGCTGGGTTTATTCACGCTGGGTTCCTTACAGCCAGAGTGGCCGCAGAGAGCACAGCGAGAGAGCCAGGGCCACCAGCTGCCTTCCTCCATGGCAACGGTGTTTGAGGAGCTAACGGTTACTCTGCTGTTTTGGGTTTGCAGTGCGAGTGGCTGCTGGGGGACCGGAAGCCATCCCCTGAGGAGCTGGACCAGGGCATCGACCCCAACAGCCCTCTCTTTCAGGCCATTCTGGACAACCCGGTGGTGCAGCTGGGGCTGACCAACCCCAAGACGTTGCTTGGTACGTGTGCCTTCTCTGCCCCTCACTCATGCAGCGCCTTGGTGCCTGCTGCCCAGATTGGCGTCCTGCAGGCACTGCTGCCTGAGTCACTGGAGGGCCGGGGAGTTGGGCTGTGAGGGATGGGACAGGTTCCTGCAAGGGCAAGTCCGGGTAGGCAGCGGCTTGAGTAGGAACAGACCCAAGGAGGTACGGTTTTGACTTTTGCCTTTTGTTTACAAGGGACAACTTTGTTAATTTACTTCTGTTGATATGTAGACATGTGCAAAAAATGTATGTGTTTGTAATTTTAAAGACTAACAAGTCCAGCTGGGCAGTGTGGCACGCCTATAATGCTAGCAAATCAGAAGGCTGAGATAGGATTGCAAGTTTGTGGCCAGCCTCAGCAAGATTCTGTCTCAGAAAATCAAGAGGTCTGGGGATATAGCTCCGTGGTTAAGTGCCCCTGAGCTCAACCCCCAGTGCCAAACAAAAATAAGTCTGATAGCCACATATCTGCCATTTAGCAAAAATAGTACAGGTGTCCCTTGGCCTCCCTGGGGATTGGTCCCAGGACCCCCCTAGATCCCAGAGTCCACAGGCGCTCAGTTTCCTTACACACAATGGCACATCTTCCACACTCTCAGTGGTCTCTGGCTTGCTCACAAGCCCTGTGCCATGCTGTGCTACCTGAACTGTCGAGGCTTGGATAAGGAGGGACATCTGGGCCTTTTAGTACACAGTTCTTTCTCTTGAGTATTTTTGACCCTCGTTTGGTTGAGCCCATGGAGGCCCAGCCATTGCAGGCCCCTAAGCCGCGGGGTGCCATGCATCATTGTCCTTTGCTGAGCTGCAGACTCTTGCCATGCTGTGTTTCCCCGTCAGTCCAGCAGGTCCTCCTGCTTCTGTGGTGACCCTGCCAAGGCACCTGTGTGACCTCTTGTGGCCAGTTGTGTCGCCCAGTGCTGTGCCATGTTGGTTCCCTCTTCCACCATCCATGGTACCTGGGTTGCTTTCCGCACATGGTGCTGCTCTGAGCCTTCTTGGCCCCGCGGCTCCCTAGGGGCAGCAGCCCTGGGTGGCCATTGGGGGAGCCGCCTGGTGGACAAGAGGGTATGGTAGAGCCTGTGGCCACTGCTCCCTGGCCTGAGGCGGAGCTCCCATAGCAGGACCTGGGCCGCCAAGGGCTGCTGCTTGCTTGGCCCCTTTTCCTGTGGGGCTGTTTTCTCCCCCACATCATTTGGAAAGCCCTTCAGGTCCTCGCTTTTTTTTTTTTTTTTTTTTTTTTGGTACCAGGGATTGAGTCCAGAGGTGCTTAACCACTGAGCCACAGCTCAGTCCCTCTTTATTTTTTAGACCTAAGTTGCTGAGGCTGGCTTTGAACCTGCGATCCTCTTGCCTCAGCCTCCCGTGGTGCTGGGACCATTGGCGTGGCCACCATTCCTGGCCCAGCTACATGTTTCAGGTGTCACTTTGTCTTAGACTTCTTCCCACCAGCTGGTGAGTGTGAGTCTCCTGTTTGGACAAACGAGAACCTTTCTTTCCTGTCATGACCCTTTGAGAGAAAGCTGAGGAAGGCCTCTCTGGCCTGTGTCCCAGAGCTTTGTGCGCTCTCCTCTGGTGCAAGACCTGTGTGTGACTGAGAGGACTTTCCTTCTTGCCAATCCTAAAATGTGAGGCTGTCTTTAGGGAGTTCATTTTCCTCAGTGGGCCCTTCCACACTGAACCTGTCTCCCCATCTCTCCTGCTGTTTGTAAACCTTAGGAGATTAGCATTTGCTGCCCTGGGGTCTGCCCAGGGCACATTTTCCAGCGAATTTTCTTTAGGTGCTTCACTGCAGATGTTGCTGTGTCTGGGTTGGTTTTACGTCATATCCAGTCGGATAAGGAGGCTCTGCTTTCTCTCAGGTCTGGGTGCTGAGTGTCTGGTGTGACCTGTTGAGACCCTGGCTGGCTGGCGATGTTGCCACTTCCTGCCGTTCCTGAGGCAGCTGCCCAGAGTCAGTCTGCACGCAGGGCCTCAGTCAGAGTGCCAAAGTGGGCGTGTGGGCCACTGGTTGTCGGGGGCAAAGTGCCCACACTTGGTCCTGCAGGACTGAGTCGGTTGTGGTAGTGGGCTTGTGGCTCACTGCCTGGAGCTCTGTGCAGCAGGGCCAGGTGCTGGCCTCACCAGACCCATGTGCCAGGCTTTGCAGTGCCACCGTGCCGGCTGCTCTGTGGGGGCCTGTCTCTGTCAAGCATGAGTCAAACATTGCTGATAGGAATTTTTAAATGATGTTTATGTTTCAGAAGAAATACAGTGTTCAGAATAGAGAATTTGGGAACTGAAGGGAGGATTGTGGAAGCAGGTTGGAGCCACTTTGCAATGCCCCTCACAGTGGTGTGTTTCCTTCTGAGGCTTGGTGGCCCCTGTGCCCAGGTGGCAGAGGTCTCCAGTGGCTTTTCTTGTGCCTCTTGCTTTCATATCAGTTTGATGCCCTCTCTTTCCTTACAGTTTGAAAAATAGCACATTTGAGGGGCACATACAGTTGATTCTGATTTTTAGATGTGTTTAAGTTATTTTAAGTAAATATTGTTCCCTTATTTCTGATCATCTGGATGCTTTGGGGCCTATTTCTGCAGAAATCTCTCTTGGGACCCATTGTTTGGGTGCAGTCCGTGTTTCCCAAGGATGAGCAGCTTGACATCAGATGGCCAAGGTGGCGACTGGCACACCTTCAGCTGCTGCTCTACCAGCTACTTGCTGGTGCCACCAGTGTGGTCCCCGTGTCCATTCAGGAGAGCCAGTTGCTCTAACTTGCATTACTCCCCCTCCCCACACTAGGGATTACAACCAGGGGCTTAGCCACTGAGATGTACCCCCAGCCCTTATTTTTTATTTTGAGACGTGGTCTCATGATGAAGTTGCTGAGGCTGGCCTTGAGCTCACAACCTCCTGCCTCAGCCTCCCAGCTGCTGGCCACCACGGCCTGTGCACTCACAGTGCTTTTGCTTGTTAGTGTTGTACACGTTCAAGGGGCTGCAGCCCCTGTGAATTGCCATGCATGTCCAGTGTCCTTTCAGTTGGGTGCTCATCTTGGAGCTCTATGAATAGCTTATGTTGCGAGCTGCACCTTTCCTTCCCTGCTACCTGGTGTGGTGACGAGATACCAGGACCTGCGGGGTCCTCAGAGGATCCCCATTTGCCAGTTTATCACGTGTGACTCTGCACGCTCCTGTTCAGCACTCTGGTTCTTCTGGAGCTTATTTTTCTGTTGCGGGGAGGCAATGGGAAGTGAAGTTCCCTATTTTTTTGTAGTGGGGAGGCAGTGGGAGTGGGGTACCTAGTCCTTGCTTCCTGTATCAGATGCCACCCTGACCTCAGAGTGTGTTCTCACAGCCCCACCATGCCTTTCTGGAGCCTGAGATTTTCACCTGTTTTGCAGAGGGTTTTGAGCAATACATCAGTGAGTTGGTGCTGGGAGGTCATCGTGTCTTGCCTGATGCTGAGTGGCTGCGGGTTGCTGAGGCTAAGCATCACTAATGGGAAACTAAATGCTTCAGATTTTGGAGCATTAGGGATGCTTGTCTGGTGAAGCCTCTGCAGATAACTCTAAACCCAAGCCAGGTGTGGTGGTGCCCACACCTGTAATCCCAGCAACAGGGGCTGAGGCAGGAGGATCTCAAGTTCGGGCCAGCCTAGGGGACTAGGGACTAGGGATATGGCTCAGTATCAAAGCTCCCCTGGGTTCAATCCATACTATCAAAACAAACAAACAAACAAAAAATATATATATATTTTATAAAGCTGGCAGCCCTAAATCTGAGCCATTTCTGGTCCCAGGACTCCAGATGAGGACTACCCCTGCTTGGTTTTTTCCCCCGACCCTTGGATGTGGACATGGGTCATCCTTGTTGAGGTGGCCAGGCCTGGCACAGGCCATCTGACTCAGGTGGAGTTGGGGTGACTGTCCTGCATGGCTGGGTCATTGGACTTTTTGCCAAAAGGCGGCCCTGGCTTTGGGAACAATTTTATAAAACTGTTGAGAGTCAGAGTTTTGATATTGAAGAAGTGCTATGTTATATTTTTGGTTTTGCCTGTGTGTTTGCAGTGCTGGGCTGCACAGGGCCGTGCACAGCTGGATGAGTGCTCGCCCCGAGCCTCACCCCAGCTCTTCCATTACCTTTTTGATGTGCTGGGTTTTGTTTTGTTTTGTTTTTATTTTTTTATTTTTGTAGTTGTAGATGGACACATTATCTTTATTTTATTTGTTGACTTTTATGTGGTGCTAAGGATTGAACCCAGTACCTCACACATGCTAGGCAAGCACTTTGCCACTGAGCCCCAGCCCCTGATGTGCTGTTTTTTAAAAAATAATTTTCCAAAGATTAAAAGTTAGAATTTTCAACTCAGTGATGCTTAATTTGCAGCAGGACCTTTGTGCCTGCATCTGTTATTTTCTTAGTGTGGGGTTGCAGGCTGAGATGATTTTTTGCGTCTTGATAGTTGCTGCCAGATGCTGTCCAGAGGCAGGGTGCTGTGAGCACACAGGTGAGCCACACCCTGCTGCATGGAATAGCAGCCTTCTGTTCTCAGATCTGCCGTTTGGGTCACCATTGGATACTGTTCAGTGGAATTTTGGTCTGAGAATTAGCATCGGCAGTGAGTTTTTTGTTTGTTTTTTTTTTTTTTTTTTGGTTCTGGGGATTGAACTCAGGGGCACTTAACCACTGAGCCACATCCCCAGCCCTTTTTTAAATTTTTATTTTTTAAAACAGGGTCTTGCTAAGTTGCTCAGGGCCTTGCTAAGTTGCTGAGGGTGGCCTTGAACTTGGGATCCTCCTGAGCCCTGGGATTACAGGTGTGCGCCCCCCTCCTGGCCTTGCAGTAGTTCTGTGTGGCCCTTTCCTCTTTAAGAGGCAGTCACGAGGAGTGTCTCCCTCACGCTGGTTGGCTTCTGGGAGCTGGTACTCAGCTTTACTGTCTGTCCACAGCATTTGAAGACATGCTGGAGAACCCACTGAACAGCACCCAGTGGATGAATGACCCAGAGACTGGCCCAGTCATGCTGCAGATCTCTAGAATCTTCCAGACGCTGAATCGCACGTAGGTGGCATTGCCCCTTTCACCTGTCCAGCTGCAGCAGCCTCCCTAGGCACAGAGCAGAGGGCAGGGGGGCCTTGCCTGGAACGTGCCCTCAGCACCAGGCCTGGATTGCTAGCGGCCCAGCTGCTCTCCCTCCCTGACCTTACTGCCTATGAACTCCTGGACGGTAAGGCCACGTTCTTAGCTCCTGACAGGTGTTCACAGGAAGTGGCTGTTGCACTGCAAGCCAAGCGATGGCCTCCTCTCCAGAGTGCTGTAGTGGCTCTGAAGTGTCGACCCCAGGCGTGGGCTGTCATCTGAAAGAAGGCCTGCTGTAGTCCAGTGTTGTCACCTGCCCAGAGGGACTCTCAGATGGCTCCTTTAATAATAAAGCCCTTTCCTCTTTTCTGCCTCGGCTCTTGCAGTGCTCCGAGGACCCTGGGTGTCTTCTGGATGTCCGCATTCTCACAGGCTGGGCGTGTGACTGCCTGCCCCTGGGGCAGCTGTCTGTGCCTTCAGTTCCCTGGGGCTCTTCTGGACATGTTTTGTTGGCAGATCTCATGTCGGGTTTCAGGGCCCAACGTGCTGGAACCAGCTGGTGGAAGCAGGCACCACAGCCACTCTTGCCACCAGCCACCATTGCTTCCTTCTCTTAGACATCATCTGTGTTTTAAAATGAGAACGAGAGTTTTCCTTTCTGTCAACTCTGCTCTGCTCTTCTCGCAGCAGGTAGTTCTCAGGTGTGTTTCAAACTTCCTCCACAAGTGCTCTGCACTGGGTAGGAGCCTCAGCTGAGCTCCTGTTCCACTGTAGCCAAGTCAGGGTACTTTAAAATTTGCTGATCTGAAATCAGCTATTCCCTGCCCTGCCACCAGCCCCTTGCCAGTGGGGTTTGGCTCACTGTGAGTCTTCTGCTGCTGGTCACACATTTTGGTAGATGTTGGGGCTGGAAAAGAACATTGTCCTGTGGGTTAGTCATGCTCGAGAAGTCTGTGGGACCCCCTCTGGGCTGTGTGCTCTCCGCAGGATCTGTGTTGGGGGCCAAGTTCCTACAGGGACATAAACACCATGAGATAGACATGTGGCCAAGCTGATAACCACCCATGTGGTGACCTGCCCTGAGAAGTTGGCACAGTGTCCTCTGGGGTCTTGTTTCGGCTTCTCACTTGTTGGTGCGTCCTCCTCCAGCCTTATGCTTTCCCTGGCCCACTCTCAGGCCTTCAGATGCCTGGGGCTGTGTGATATGTGTTCTTTCCCTAATCCCAACCTCTGGTGATTATGGATCTGTGTTCTAATCTGGGTGGGGTTTTTTTAATTTATTTATTTATTTATTTTTTTGGGGTGCTGGGGATCGAACCCAGGGCCTTTTGCTTGCAAGGCAAGCACTCTACCGACTGAGCTATCTCCCCAGCCCCTGGGTGGGGTTTTAATACACTATGGAGTTCAGGGAAGAGCCACCATGGTGGCCAGTGGCTGCCAGTGGCTGGGGCTTTGAGCAGTAATCCTGCTGTTCTGTGTGCAAGGTCTACATGCCTGCCTTAGTTGCTGGAGGGTGCCGCAGGCCAGCATCTGGTGCCTGCATGTGGTATGGAGCCCCTGCACGGCCTGGTGTGGATGTCTGTGTCCTGCAGGCCTTGTTTAGGGCCAGGGCGCATCTCAGGAGGCTAATATAGGGGTGGGTAGACTGTGGAGGCCAGCATTGTACACTTGGACTTGAACTGGGAATTGAGTTCAGTGACCAATGATACTATTTGAATCCGCTTATTGGTCATAGTGACGCAGAGGAAGAACAGGTAGCCAGGTGACCTCTGAACCGGTTGGGATGGGATGATTGGCTCTTGAGTCGTGGCTATTGGTGGTGAGGTATGGGCGTGGGCCTGGGGACGCTGATGCCTGTGCCTGCACAGACAGGCCAGCACCCATTTACCCTTCACATGACACCTGCCCATGTCATTTGGCGCTCTTGCTCCACCATTGTCCTTTGGGGCTTGAGAGCTGGTCTTGCCTGTGCAGGCCCCTGGGCTCCGTTTCAGCTGCTGGGGGCTCCAGGGAGGACTAAATGCCAAGAAGGCTGAGGGGTCTATGGCCTCTGCTGCATCCCCAGTTCTGGGACTGGCAGCCTTGGTGGCAGTGGAAATACTCAAGGAGCTGGTGGATGGAGGCAGGGAGGGCCAGGGACACCTGGGTGCCACAGATGGCAAGGCCCACCTTGTTGCCACCGTGGTGTGACATCAGGGCTGTGGCTCATTTGGGCCCCTGAGCTATGGGGTTTCCTCCCAAAGTTTACTTTCACACTTGCCACATCAGGCCTGAAGTGTGGTTATGGTGTGATGGCTCATTTAAGAAACCCGGTGTGTTTCATCACGAAGTACTCACTTCTGCTAGAGACACTTCTAATGGTGGTCTCAAAACACCGGGCAGGCACATCTGGTTTCGGTTCTGCACACGTAGACTTAGAAGTTAGAGGCCTGGAGATGTTTGCCATGGGGTGGAATAAGAGGCGCTTGGGGTGCAGGACAACACACTGGCTCCATGGGGTCTGTCAAATCAGTTATGCAAGTGCTGGCACAGGCCTCTCATCCCAGTGGCTCAGGAGGCTGAGTCTAGAGGATCACAAATTCAAGGTCAGCCTGGGCAACTTAGCAAGATCCTACTTCAAAATAAGAAAGAAGGGTTAGGGATGTAGCTCAGTGAGAGAACACCTCTGGTTCAGTCCCCATCACCCCCAAGAAAAGCCTGCAGGAGCCCATATCCCTGGGAAGGTCCTGCCTGCTCTGGGTGTCAGTCTCCGTCGGCCTGCCTCAGCTCATTAAGAAGCACAGTGTCTTAAGTCTGCCTTCTTCGTTCAAGTGGCTGAGCCTCACCCACCTTTCCCAAAGGGCCTGTTATTCATCTGTAGACTCGAGGACCTGGAACGCAGAGCTCTGGCCCAGCACAGCCCTGGATGTCCTGCATGGGGCTGGGTCAGATTGGGAGAAGTCTTAGGCAGATTCAGTGCTCAGCTCTCCTGGAGGGTGCAGAGTCCAGTGGAGTGCTAGAAGGAGGTACTAGTACTGAGGCTTGGTATGACTTGTGCAGGAAGGGCCTGAGGGTGCTGGGTGCCTAGTGCCCATATGCACCTCACCGTGGGCTGGGTGTCCAGACAGGTACCCCATCAGCTGCAGAGCCACCCAGGGGGAGGGAGGTGGCTCAGAAAACCCCTGCAGATATGAGGTGCAAAGCCCAGGTGGAGAGTGAAGCCGGAGGATGGGAGGATCTGGAGGTGCAAGGGGAGCAGACCAGGATTTTGTGCTCAAGACTGGGGGCCTGAGGGGCCCCAACAGCAGATGTGGGCCAGAGATGGGGTAAGGGTTCTCTCCATGAGCTAGGCTAGAGCCTCTGAGCAAGGGACTGGCCTCGGGAGCAGTGTCACCTGTCCCTACCCTCCACGCTTCCTGGGCACAGCTGTCAGTGTGACAGTGCATTAGAACACTACTGTGGGCTCGCGTATGATCCAGAGCTGGACACGAAAGTGGGGTTGCAGAGGGATGTTTTTACATCAGTGGTCACAACAGGAGCTCAGAGTTCTGTGGCACAGTCCACATGACCACGGAGGATGACAGGTAAGTGGCGTGTGGCCCAGCCACACATGGGATCCCTTGGACTCAAGCACCTGTCCTGAGCCTCAAGGACATGATCACAGGACAGGTACTGTGGGATCCACTTATGTAAGGTCCCCAGAGTCACCAGGCCATAGAGACAGGAAGTGGGGTAGAGGGTGCCAGGGGCTGGGCAGTCAGTTTATGGGGGCAGAGCTTCTGTTTGGGTGGATGCAGAGTTGAGATGGATGGTGGAGACAGCCACACGACAATGTGAGTGGACACTTAAAAAGTCAAGATGAGCCGGGCATGGTAGCACACACTTGTAATCCCAGAATCGGGAGGCTGAGACAGGAGGATTGCAAGTTCAAGTTCAGCCTCAGCAATTTAGTGAGGTCCTAAGCAACTACTGAAATAAAAATAAATAAAAGTGGCTCAAAATAAAAATGGCTGGGGATGTGGCTCAGTGGTTAAGGGCCTTTAGGTTCAATCCCCAGTACCAAAAAAACAAGTCAAGATTTTACACATTCTATGCCATGTATATTTAGCCACAGTAAGAGGCAGCACTGCCATCTCGCATCCCTAAAGCTCCCTGGACAGCTGTGTGCAGGAGGCATCTCCCTGTGTCCTTCAGTGATACTTGGCAGAGGGATGAGGAGGCCTGACCCACAGCAGCGGGGACTGGAGAGGCAGGGCTGGGCTGGCTGCAAGGGACAGCTTCCCTCACAGACACCCAGGACGAGCTCCACTGGCTGCTGGCCTGTCCCTCTTGCCTGTTTCCTTCTGGCCAGGCTGGGTGACCCAGCAGTCCGCAGGCTGGCAGTGCTCCCTGGGATGGGCACAGGGGCAGAGGCTGAGGTGGGGCTGGGTGATGGCGACCACTGAGATGTGTGGGCACAGATGCAGTGTAGGTGAGGGTGCCCACCCCTGAGAGGTGCCCACAGGAAGGCTCCACATCTGTCTGGGCTGGGGGCCCTGCAAATGCAGCTCAGGGCAGAGGGGAGCTGGAGGCTTCCCTGGGGGGATGGAGGAGCCTCTTCAACCCCTGTGGGCCTTGGGTCCCTTCCTTCTGACTGAGCAGCCCAGACCCTGGTACTGATGGTCTTGGCTTGCCAGGAACATTCTCATTCTCTGCCCCTCATGGCTGGTCTCCAGCCAGATCCTGAGATGCAGGCCAGGGAGGTCAAGGGCCAGGGGAGCGCTTTGTGGAGGCCAGCCCTGCCTGGGCTGAGTCTGACTGGGACCAGTGTCTCGGCTCCTTTTGAATTCGGTGATTATTATACTTTTGTGTCTGAGCAGCCAGCTCTGCCAAGTGACTATATGCATGTGGTGCCACAGCTTCAGTGGCTCTGCGGAGCCTGGCTTGCCCTGGCCCAGTCCCTGAGCTGCAGCTGTGGCATGTCCCAAATGGTATCCCAGCTGCAAGCTGACAACTACATGCCACTTTCTGTCCCTGGGGTGAGTTTTCCAGGTAGGACGGGTGGGAGGATGCAGTGGCCCCCATGGTGAGCACTGGAGACCAAAGATGCTGGCTTCCTCCGATGCACAGCCCTGGCTCTGGGCCTCACTGCCCTGGCGGGTGAGGCCCTTTCTTGCAACAGCCTGCAATACCTCCTTTTCAGGTTGAGGGCCCCTTGTCTTGGCAGTGTTCCCCAAGGTCTGACTGCTTCTGTCCATCTTGGGTAAGAGCCCTGTTGTGGAGCCTCCTGGAAGAGCTGTCTGTGGTGACTTTAGCCTCAGTGGCTTTGAGGCCACATGCCAGTTTCCCCTCCTTTGACCTGGACAGGAATTTGGGAGCTGCTGGTGGGTACCTGTTCAGACCCAGGCCCACCCTATTGCCCCTGCATCCCATTTGCCTTCTTCAGAAGCAGCTTTGAGTAACATCTCGGGCCAGGCTGGGTCCTTCCTACACACCTGTCTCTTTGGGAACCACAGAACTATTTTAAGTCCAGTGTGGGTCCCAGACAAGTGTGGGTGCATCTACTCCAGGCCACAGGCACCTTTCCCTCTGGGCCAAGTTCCCAGGCAGCTGTGCCTGAGCTGTGAGAGTCACCCAGAAGTGGTGTGGCCAGAGGCCAGCATCTTAGAAAGTGCTGGAACCTGACGGCAGGGCTGTGAGGCCCTAGTGTTTATTGGACTTGGGGTGAGAGAGCTTGGTGCAGCAGGGCAGGCAGGGCCTCAGCCAGCTCAGAGAAGCACCAGGGACCTGTGATCCCAGGTGCAGCAGGACCTCTGCTTGGAAGCCTGGGCAGTGTCCTGAGTGCACCTGTCACTAGGAGCTGGAAGACTAGATAAGGAGCCTTTACCAGCAGTCATGGGAGAAGAAAGCGAGGCCGTGAGGGGAGTCCAGGGAGTCCGAGTGTGCACCATCTGGACTTGGAGACAGGGAGCAGACTGGTGGGAGGGCAGGCGGGGATACAAGGCTGAAGGCCAGGGCTTGCTAAGTCCTGGACGCCACAGGAACCTCAGCTGCTCCATGGTTTGTGTTTGCTGCTGGGAATTGGGCTCGGGGGCCTCTGCCGAGCCACATCCCCAGTGCTTTTTATTTTTTTAGACAGGGTTTCCTCAGGTTGCTGAGGCTGCCTCAGCCTCTCCAGTTGCTGGGGTGCGCCACTGCGTCCGGCCTGTTACTGAGGTTTTCCCATGCCAGTCTTACCCAGCCAGATCTCATTCTGTAGCATTTAATTCCTCTTGCAAGGGAGAACTTAAATTTAAATTCATAATTCATTAAAGTTTAAATCAAGTCAGTACTTCTCTTTGAGTGATGGCAGAGCTGCCCTATGTGTACTTGGCTGTGCTCTTCCTGTGCCCAGCTGTGGGCGTCGTGTGGCCCTTTGCACATGCCCTTCTGGTCTGAGCCCCATGAGGCTCCACCAATGCCCGTGGAGCTGGTCCTGATGTGCTGCTGCTGCGTTAAATTTTTAAATTTTTGTGTTGAAGAGATGATTTCCTCAACATTTAGGATAATTAAACTTTGGCTCCTCTTTCCCTTTTTAGAAGTAGAACTTGAACGCAGGAAGTGGCCTAGGCCTCAGGTGAACAGCAAGGGGGCGTTCCTGTGTACACTGGTGCCTGTCCTCTTTTCTGCCAAGAGACACTCTCAGGTTTACTCCCTTGTGCTGGGGGTTGGGGTGCAGAGCCTTAAGCAAGACACTTGGGGTCCCCTGAAGCAGTGCCTGTAAGAGAGGTTTGTGTCGTGACATGGAATGTCAGGTGCCCTTAACATTACAACATCTCAACTGCCTCATGGTCACATCTGTCTTAGTTTTCTGCAGGAATCACTTCTGCACAGAGGTGTGCCTTAGTGTAGACACAGGGCACCAGCTTCAGGTACCTGCCATCTGCTGGACACAACCCAGCACCTCCTCTCTCTGACTCCCATGCCAAGATCAGTTATATCTGTTTAAAAAAAAAAAAAAAAAAAAAAAAAAAAACAGATAATTCCCAGTGCCAGACAGTTCACCCTTTCAAAGAAGTATATAATCTAGTAGTTTTAGTACATCAGAGGCATAGCTGCCATCACTGACCAGCTCCAGGACACTGGTCAGCCCAGACAGACACACCCCCGCCTCCCTGAGGGCTGGCCTCAAATTTGTGATCCTCCTGCCTCAGCCTGTCGAGTCTAGGATTACAGGCATGCAACACCTCTGGGCATTCTGAGATGGTGAGTGCCCCTTCTGAGTTCCCAGTGCCCTGGCTGGATGCTGGTGACCAAGCCCAGGAAGGAGGCACCTAGCCCTTTCTGTACCTCATGCCCTTTGGGTAACCTGGTGAAACCCACAGTCCCCTTCCTAGAGAATGCTTCCCCCTGTTCCTTTTTTAGTAGGAGGATTGAACACAGGGGCGCTTAACCACTAAGCCACATCCCCAGCCCTTTAAAAAAATATTTAGAGACGGGGTCTCACTGAGTTGCTTAGGGTCTTGCTAAGTTGCTGAGGCTGGCTTTGGGGATCCTCCTGCCTCAGCCTCCCAAGCTGCTAGGATTATAGGCATGTGCCACCATGCCTGCCCCTATTTTTTTTAGGTTGTGCTAAAACATAACATTTTTACATCATACAATGTTCAACACCCTGATGTATATAGAAAAGGCCAGTGTGATGGGACTGCAGGATGTGTCTAGGAGCAAGCAGAGTGACACTGGTAGGTGGAACCTGCGAGGCAAGAGCCCTGAGCAGTGTGTCCACCGCCCCCCGCCCCAAGGCTGAGCCCTGGGTCCTCAGCTTGTGGACACCTGTGGACTGAGGGTTGCTTTGCGGGGGCTGTTGGTAGGTGGCCTGAGGCTTTGCTCCCCCTCAAAGCTTTCTGCCTGCACCCACAGACCTGGAAACTCGAGCACAGGCTTCTGGTCACTTTCAGAGACAAGCTGGAGTTCCCAGGCCATGGCAGAGCAGCTGCTGTATTCACATCTGCAGTATGGTCCTCAGCGCCTTCACGCTGCCACCATCACACCCAATAACGTTCTTACCTAGTCTCATCATTAAAAAAAAAAAAAGTTTGACCCGTTTTGCCCTTGCAAGAATACTTTTTCCTTTTAATGCTGGGGACGAACCCCAGGTCTTGTGCATGACAGGCAGGTGCTCAACCACTCTCATAACAAAATCTTCTGCCTCCCTTTGGAAAATCTACACACATCTGAAAAGGGCAGAGTGACGGCCTATGCTGAGCTGTTCTCTCGGAGGCTCCTGCCATGATGGCTTCGTGGTAGACAGTCAGGTCTCCCAGGTCTTCCTGCCAACTGCTCTTCTCAGGAAGGGACTTGTGGACTGCATGAACTGGGCTCTGTGGCCTCATGTCACTCACCGTGTGGTAGTGACCACCATTTACTGAGTGAGGACTGTGCCCCAGATACCTGTTCACCCTGGTGCATACCACAAGCCATCCAGGACCAGGGGGCAGGCTCTATGCACAGAGAACTAACCAGATGCTTCCCTAGGTGAACTGAGAGGTCTGATGAGTCTTATTAAAGTTTCAAAACTTAAAACCTGGTTCTGCATATCCAAGCCAAGAACACCTTAGTTCTCCCTGAATTTTCAGTTTCAGCATATGCATTTTTTAAAATTGTGGTAAAACTCAAAATTTATCACCTTACCTTTTTGTTTTAAAGACGGGGTCTCTGCTGTCTAGGCTGGCCCTATGCTCCTGGGCCTCCTGCCTCAGCCTCCTGAATGCCGGGACCACAGGTGTGCACCGTTGCTCGCCTCGTTTGCCATTGTGAAGTGTGGTGACCTTAAGTGCTTCACACAGGCATGCAGGCATCACCCTCCAGCCACCCACAGGATGTTCATCTGACTCTGTCCTAAACAGTGCTCCTCACTCCTGTGGGCCCAGCTCTCGTGCCAGAGCCAGTGCATCTGACCTCGGGGATCCACTTGACGGCTCTGTGAGGCCCTTTTGCAGCTGGGACCACAGCAGGGGCATCAGATGGCCTGCCCCGACCCCTGAGCCCCTCAGCTGTGCCTGGGAGAACTGAGACCCACACAGCGTTTGAGAAGTACACGCTCTAAACTACCATGACTGTACATGCACGCAGTGCCGGGCGCGTGGTACTGCCAGGTGCTCCTCAGGGTGTGCCATCCTGGGGGTGTCCTCAGGACCCACATGTGTCTTCCACCCCGTGCAGAGCACAGGAAGCAGCCTGGGGGGACTCTGCCTTTCTTCTGGTGCTCCTGGTTCTGCTGTGTGGTGTCTGGGAGAAATCATGTTTTGGGGTCTGCGAGTCTGGGGAAACCTCCCCTCCATGCTGTTCAGCACTGGCTGGTTGGGTGGGAACTGAGTCCTGGGTAGCTGCCCTCAGGACCATGGAGCCTCCCTCAGGGGAAGCTCCTCTCTGACTCCAAAGCGTGGGTGCTACGAAGAGTCCTGAGGGAGCAGGGCAGACTCCAGAGAATACCCCGCTGCATGGGGGCGGGCTGCAAGCGTGCCAGGCTGAGCCGCACTCGGTGGTCCTCAGTGCTTTCAGGGGTGCCTGGCTTGTTCCCATGCTCCTCGGCTGGGCTGCACCCTGACCACAGAACTGAGAGGAGCCCTGGCCTCAGGCCATCTGGGGGGGCACCACAGGGACACCAGCCACACTTGTCTGCTGCTGCAGACTGGAGCAGCGTTCTGTGCTGCCTGATTCCTCCTGAGGTGGCTGCCAAGAGCCTACGTCCCGCCACACTAACTCCAGGCCCCACATCTCAGTGCAGCTTCTGCTCTGATGGTGCCCCACAGGCTCAGTGTGATTTTATTTTTCAGAAAGGATGAGGGGATGGTGGCGCTCATGGTGGGAATGATAGCTCTTCTAACAGCTGCCAGGGTCCTTGCCATCTTGCACATCCTGAGAGCTGATGCAGGTCTGGGTGGGGAGCTGCTCGGCTCACTTGTTCATGGTGAATAAGGTGGGTGGCCCAGTCTCCCCTTGCTGGAGGCTGCTATTTGCCAGCCTCACGTAGAGAAAGTCTCTGTTCAGGAGGGAGAACTGGCTCCCGTGTGGATGAGGGGATCAGCCATGCGTCAGTTCACACAGCTGGTATCAGGGCGGCGGGCCCTAGCCCCTCCTCTCTGGTTCCCTTGTTTAGCTTGTTACGTAAACATGCCAAGAGTGGTTCGGAGTCTCTTCAGGCCACAGCCACGCAGAGGAAACCAGTACTGAAGTGAGTGTGAGCACACAGGTGGTGTCCAGATAGGTGTTTCATGGCCCACTGTGGGGCGTGACTCGAGCCCACAGGCCAGGTCTGCACGTGTAGGAGCATCTGGGTGTGAAGAACCTCCAGGTCACTCCCATCAGCAGCAGCCATCCCGTCCCAACCTTCTGCCTCTCCTCTGTGCCAACGAGAGTCAAGGCCTTTTGTCTCCTCTTCTGAATCGTTAGTAAAGCTCAAAGGTATTCAAAGTTGTGCCTGTCCCCAGGTCCCCCAACCAGGACACACCCCTCCGTGCCTTTCAGATAAGGGTTCTTTGGGTGAGAATCACTCCGTACCACTATTCTGCTTAAAAATGCACCTCTCTGTGCCCACAGGGAACCAATGTGCCCACCCACTGGCATTTCCATTCGGACAGATGGCTCTAACACTGGCCATACCAGGCCTTGGAGACAGTCCTGGCTGTAAGGAAGGCAAAGTACACAGCAGGGCAGGGACTCCGTGCTCTTACATGCTGCTGAATTTCAGTTGAGACTGAAATACATACCTGTCTACTCAGACTACAAATACAAAGATGACAGTTTCTGCAAATGAAAGACAGCTGCCTGGCTGATACAAAGGCTGTGTTCACCTTTCCTGCCATCCATGACTTTAGAGACAGGTGCATCTCCACTGTGGGTGCTGGCCTGTGCTCTGCCCCTGGGCTGGAATTCCACTGAACGTGCATGGGGTCCTGGTCAAGTGGGTGCCCAGAGGATCCTATACATAAGGAAACTCAAGGGCAGCTGGGGCTGGCCAGAGCATGGGGCAGGGGGCGTGAATATCCACAGGGACCTGGAAGCAGCCAGACCTCCTGTAGGTGCTTCTCCTTTCCGAGGCTGGAACAGGATTTGGGTCTCGAAATTTGTCTGATGTGGTGGAAGGTGGAGCCTAGAACCTAACTTGCTAGGAGAGGGAAGGTCAGGGGAGCCAACCAAGCTCTCCTGTGCTGGAGAGAATGCCCAGCCCCTCCCCGGGATGTTGAGGGATCTGGTGCAGGGGCTCCTCCTGCTCTGAGCTGCAGGCTGGAGGGCCGGGCCGTCACTCCCCCGCTGGGCTGATGGCTCTGAGGATGTTGGGGATGCAGGCGGGAGGGCACCTCGCGTGTCCTCTCAGTTTTCGTGACACCTGTGGCAGACCACCCCTCTGCTGCAGATAAACAAACTGGCCGTGGGTGCCAGCAGCAAGTGCTCATTCTGGATGATTGAGGCAGATGCCGCTCCACGTTCAAACGTGAGCAATATATAGAGGCCTGGCCGACAGTTTCCTACAAGTGCAAATGAACCAGAACTGGCACCTGGAGAAATGCTCATCTTTCCAGTGCCAGAAGCAGGTTGAAATGTGCAGTTCTAGCAGCCCAGTAAGGACTCCTCCATGACCTAGAGCCCTCTGCTCCTACTCTGTGCAGTTGCTTAAGCCCATGGGACCTCTGGCTGCCGGGTCCTCCACCTGCCCCCATGTGGCCCAGTGTCACCCACTGACACCAGCATATCCCTCTACATCCCTTGAGGGTTCTACCCTGGCCAAGCCTGGTGACTCTGCCCTTCTTTGGTGTTCCCAGGGCACACGCCACATCAGGCTCCCTTCCACGTATGTCTACTTATGAGCTGCCTCCTAGGAAGGCAGAATGCTGAAAGCATCATGTTCCATCTCTGCAGCTCAGACAACTGTCCCAGGCCTTCTGTCCCCGCCACCCATGATACCCCTGCTCTGCTCTGCACATAAGCCAGTCTTGGGGCCATGAGAGCAGAACAAGCCAGGCTCCCCACCCCAGCCCGCCCTCCAGTCCCTGTGCCTTCTCTTGTTGCTACAGGATGAAAGAGAGGGGCCTCCTCCCCAGTTTTCTGACTAGTTACATGATGCCAGCAACTTTCTCCTCCATCTTCCCCAATGCAGTGTTCCGCTGGCATCTGGAATGTTCAGCTTAAAATACACACCTCTCTCTGTGCTCTGCTCCCCTTGGTTTCAGCTGTGCTTCTCTGCTCTTCTCCACAGTGAAACTCCTGGAAGGAAGGTGAACACTCATTGTGGAGATTCTGTCCTCCTCTGTCCCCCTCTTACAGAACTGCTTTCCAGGGGTGCTAGGACATCCCCAAATCCAAAGTCATGCTTCAGACTCCTGATCCTACCCCACTTCCCTGCCCTGGCCTTTCCTATCTTAGTTAAGAATAACTTGGTTCTCAGAATTGTTTAGGCCAAAAACGTGGGACTTAGATAAAATGAACACATTCCTAGGAAGACTTAATGACCGAAACTGACTCAGGGTGAAACAATCTGAACAGAACTATAGCAAGTGAAGAGTAATCAGTCACCCATTAACCCCAATTCCAGATGGCTGTGATGCTGAATTCTACCAAAGAATTAATGCCAGTTCTTCAAAAACCCTTCCAGAAATATGTGAGGAACACTCTCGACTTGATTTATGAGGCCAGTAGTAACCTGAATACCAAGACCAGATGATGAGATCACAAAAACTCACAAACTACTATTTTGAACATGGATACAAAAAACTCTCAATGACATAGTAGTAAACCAAACCCAGGAACATATCAAAAGGAGTATATGCCACCACCACGTGGAATTTATCCAGGAATGCGAGGGTGGTTCAATATCTGAAAATCAAGCAAAATAATGCACTACATTAACAGAATGGGGGAGAAAAAGATCAATAGATGCAGAAAAAGCATTGGAGAAAATCCAACACTGTTTCATGATAAACACATAACCTGGAAATAGGAACTTCCTTTGTCTGATAAAGGGCATCCATGAAAAAGCCAACATCATAGCCAGTGGCAAATGGGATGTGTTCCCCAGCTCAGAAAGGAGATAAGGACATCTGCTCTCAATGCCCACTTGACTCTGAACTGGAACTTCTCACCAGGGCTTAGGCAAGAAGAAATAAAGTCACCCAGGTTGAGAAGAGGTAAGCTCCCTTCACAGACGACAAGCTCTGTGTTCAGAAAACGTTCAGGAATCCACTGAGAAACTACGGTGAACTACCCAGTGAGCTCCCAGGTTGTGGGACACAGAAGTACACCAGTGAGCACCGCAGGCCTCCTGGACCTCTCCTTCCCCCTGCTTGTCCCACAGTCAGTGATTCCTGCTGCCTCCTTGCCTTTCCACTGCCTGCTCTTCACCAGGAATCAGAATGACTCTTCAGAGTCCTTCCTCAGTCTATCGAAATCCCTTGGACACCCAGGGGACAAGGTTCTGACCCTGTAGGATCTGCTGTTTCCCCCTCATCTCCTCCTTGTTCCTGAGTTCAGGGCTCCGCGGCCGACTGGGAGTCTTGGTCTTGGTCTCAGGACTCTACCGGCTGTAGCCTGCCCAGGACACTGCTCCCCAGACAGCCTCCCACCAGGTCTTCACTGCTCAGCTCTGCTCACGTGTCCCCTCGTAGGGCTTTCCTTGATGGACTGGTTCTGTCTACCTCTTGATGTGACACAGTACCCATCACCACCCAATGTACTGCGGGTCCCTCTCCTCCCTGGACTCTTGGTTCCTGAGGCCCATGCCTGCTGGTCAGCATCTGAATGACCGGGTCCACTTCAGCGCCGCCCTCTTTCTGGCATAGGAGGGCTTTGCCAAGTACACAGAAGAACCTCAGAGCCCGGGAGACAGTGGCTAAGTGGCCACTCCCAGGCGTGAGTGTTCCCTGATCTGGGCTGGTTGCCCGTGGGTCAGCTCTTCCGCGAGGTCAGCCTGTTTCACAGGGATACTGACCCCCCCGGATCCTCCAGACCCTGCCGGGCTGAGGACGAAGCCCCGCCGCGCTGGGGAGTGGAGCCACAAGCCGTCTTTGCCTCCCGACCAGGGCGGAATGTCACGCACTCACCCGGGGTGCCCAGCTGGGGGGCTCGAAGTCTCCCTGAGCTTCGAGCATTGCTGGAGTGTCCACCCAGCTAGCCAGAGAATGGGCAGTGTAGAGCGCTGTCCAAGAGAGTTGGCGCCCGGCGAAGTGGAGGATCCAAGAGGACCGCCTGAGGCTCGTCCCAGTGCACGTGGGGCGGGGAGGCAGCCCGCGGCTTCAGGTCTCCCCACTGCTCCGGGGGCCGGCCTTCAGGCGTGCCCTGTGCCTGCGGACGCCAGCCGGGCCTCCGCGGGCTCCCTAAGCCGGGGCGGGGCGGAAGGGGGCTTCGCGAGCGTGCCAGGCGCTGGCGGACCGGGGCGGGGCCTGAGGCGCTCCCACGGCGGCTGGGGGCGGGGCGAGAGGCGAGTCCCCGGTGCTTGCGGACGGGGCGGGGCGGAAGGCGCTGTCACTGCGCCTAGGGGCGGGAGGAAGGCGGGGCTTCAGTCGGGCCCCCTGGGCCTGGGGGCGGGGCTTCAGGAGTGTCTCCAGTGCTTGCTGACGGGGGCGGGGCGGGGGCAGGCCTTCGGGCGGTGCCTACTGCGCTTGCGGAAGGGGGCGGGACCGCGGGTGGCGCGCATTGCGCCTGCGCGACGCAGCGGCGGCGCTCTCGCTCCCGCCCGTTGGCCGCCGCCTCAGCCGCCGCCTCCCGGGGCCGCGCACGCGCCGCCGCCGCCCCCGGCCCGCGCCCGCCCCCGCCTCTGGCCCGCGCCCGCCCGCCGCAGCCTCGCCGGCCCGCTTCGTGCCTCCTCGGCCTGGGCTGGGCGCCCGCAGCATGCAGCAGCAGCCCGGGCGGCGGCGGCGGCGGCGGCCGTGAGGCGAGGGCCGTGCGCCCGGCGGGCCGGCGCGGGAGGGCGGCGGCGCCTTTGTTGCGGCCCGGCCGCCGCGGCCTTTGTCTGCAGATGGTGGACGCGGGCGGCCGCCCCGCCGCCGAGGGCTGGCGGAGGATGGAGGCCCTGCCGGACGGCGCCGACCTGGTGCCGCTGGACCGCTACGACGCTGCGCGGGCCAAGATCGCCGCCAACCTGCAGTGGATCTGCGCCAAGGCCTACGGGCTAGGTGCGCGGCGGGCCTGGCGGGCGCGGTGGGCGCGGTGGGCGCGAGGCGGAGGGCGCCGTCGGGCCTGGCGCGGGGAGCGCCGGCCGCCCCTGGCCGCGGTCCAGAGCGGTGGCCGCAGCGCCCACCGCGAGGCTCGCCGCCGAGGGACGCCCAGGACTCCGGCGGACCCGTTCGCCACCGGTTTTGGTGGTGGCAGATCGTGGGCCGTTGGATCCCCGGCTCGCAGCTGGGCCTTGCTCGGATTGCGTGGATCGTAGTGATCCCTTTGGTAATTTTCTGGTCGCGGAGCTGGGTAACCTTGCGACGAAGTTCCGTCGGCGAGGCCTAAGGTGCTTAGTGGATTAAGACGTCTGGTTCCTGCTCCGGGAACTTTGCAGACCAGGTGGTGCAGCAGTGCCTTGATTCCTTCCTGGCTTTCTCTATTAATTTTAGGTGCTTTGTTTCGAGTACAAAATTAAGGGTTAATACTTGGGTAATTCTCTTAATTCGAAACACGAATTGCCTTCATTCTGATGAGAAATGACTGATTCTAGAGCAAGACTGAAGTGCAGAGGTAGCCCTTGGAGAAAAGGGCTAGTTGACCAGTTTTGAGAACTTGCTGAGCAGGCGTTCTGTGTGACAGTGGCCTGTGCCTCAGCCCGCCTCTGGTTAGTCATAAGCACAAACACGTTTTGTGAGTCTCAGATTAAATGCAGCGCTTTATTTTAAACTCGGTTTTGTGCTGTGTAAGTAGCAGTTGGAAAATAATTCTTTCTTTTACAGTTTTCAGTTTTATATTGTTTCCTGGTTCTGTTGAACTTCACTCAGGTTCTGTATGGTGGTGGAAAAATGCTGCCATATATCACTTGTCCTGACTTTAAAAACTGAAATTGATAAAATGTTCATGAAACACCTTAGAAAATGACACTGCAGTGGCACTGGGTGTGGGGCACTATCCACGCATTGGCTGCAGGTGCCCCTGCCTGCTGGCCCCTCTTGCCCCCTCCCACCTTGTGTTGGCAGAGGCTTTGCTCTTCTCTGTATTTCTCCGTGCATTTGTCACTGAACTAGATTGTGCAGTTTCACATGTTTTTGTGCCTTCAGTAGTGATATCTTTTGAGGTGTCTGTATTCCACATTGTGTGCTTAGATTCCTCCTGCTTCATCTAAGTTCACTGCATTCTTTTCCATGTTTTGTAGTATTTCACCTAGGCCCGTCCACTACATGCCACTCTGATGTGTATGGGTACTGCTTAGTTCCACTTTTTGCTGTTAAACATGGTCCATTCTTGGGCATGGCTTATGGGCCTTTGGGCAACGTTTCACCTTTATGGTGTTGAGGTTGTGCATGCTTGGGCTCTGCTAATGAATGTTAGGTCCAAATATTTAACAAAAGGTGCTTCCATCATTTGCTCTCTAGGTTCTTTTAGTAAGGCAAGTGTGTATTTTGTTGCATTTAGCCTTAGCATTCAACTTTGCATTTGTTTGCTACTCAAAGGTAAGTACTTGTTTCTGAACGTTGTATCTGGTTAGTTATTCCAGTACTGATTGCTCTTGAGTATGTGCTGCCTCATTGGAGAATGAGTCAAAATCTGACACTGGACTCTAAAGTGTTGAAATTATTGAAAGGTGGGCATGTGAAGACTAGAGATGCCGGCAGCAACTGAAGATTAGGTGCTTTCTATTCTGGAATTGAGCAGGTAATGGCCTTGCCAGTTGGAGACAGGACTTCTGCTAACAGTGCATATCACGCTGGCATTA
Organism: Sciurus vulgaris; assembly: GCF_902686455.1. NCBI lineage: Eukaryota > Metazoa > Chordata > Mammalia > Rodentia > Sciuridae > Sciurus > Sciurus vulgaris. The sequence goes on along the minus strand of NC_136476.1, from coordinate 89,288,601 downwards.
GTTGGTCTGTATTTCATCCATTTTTGCTCAATGAGAAGGTTTCTGTTCTGAAGGGGAGTAGACATAATTTTTTTTAAAAATTGAGAAACTTTTTTTTTTTTTGTGGTGCTGGGAATTGCTTGTGCTTGTGAGGCAGGCACTCTACCAGCTGAGCTATATCCCCAGCCCCTGAGAAACTCTTTAAATTTACAGATTTGAGCAGTTCCAATTCAGATGACCAAGAAGACTCACCTTGGCTCAGTTGAAGAGATTTCATGTATGTTGTGGTCAAGTGGGTCCCAACTGGGGTGTCAGTTTTCTGCAGCTGGTGTGTGCTTGTGTCTTCTAGCAAACTGGGTGGGGAGGTGGTGGTTTTAGTAGGATGTGTAGATTTTTCCCCTCAAAACTTTGATCTTAACACAGGGATGAATCTTTGCTTCTTTGGGATCTTGCATTACCTTTTCAGCTTAGGTTGCTATTCACTGGACGTGACACTTCTGGGCTCTTCAGTGGTCAGTTACTATGGAGAGGCTTGTTGGGAGAAGTGGCTTAGGTGTTCTGTGGGTTGTGCAGTTGTTCGTTAGGCTGTGAAGTGAAACCTTTCCTTCTGTGTAGGAATTGAAAGCATGCCAAACTCTAGGGCTGGCTGCAGAAGCCACCTTGGTGTATATCTGGGGTTCTGTGTCCCTGGGCACCAGCCTGCTATCTGTATAGTAAGTGGCAGCTCCTGGAGCTTGCCCTGCCAGGCCTCAGGCATATGATTATGCAGAAACATTTCCTCCAGCTTTATTTGGTTCTGGTGCCACAGCCAAGACTCGTGGGTTGTCCTGTCCTGTGCTTTTATTTGTAGATCCACCTCCCTCTTCTTTTGGTAACTCCCATGTTTCATTGACAGTCTTTTTTTTTTTTTTTTTTTTTTTTTTGATACTGGGCATGGAATCTTGGGGCACTCAACCACTGAGTCACATTCCCAGCCCAATTTTTTTTTTTTTTTAATTTTTATTTAGAGATAGGGTCTCACTGAGTTGCTTAGCACCTTGCCCATTGACAGTCTTTTAAAATTTTTTTAGAAGTAGATTATTGGACATGTTCAAAATTGTTCACTTAAACAAGTCTGTAAGAGAAGAGGAGTCTGCTTAGCTTGTGACATTATAAGTTTATAAAAAATTTGAAATGCTCTTTACTTTTCAGAATCGAGTGCTAGACTGGGGTGACAGCAGTGCAGTCCACTGTGCATTTCTCACATGCACTTGACAGACTCAGACATCTATATAGGCCCTAGTATCAGGGATTGTGTGGGACATCAGATCTTGGTATCTTTCAAGGACAGTGTCAAGTCTGATATGTCTCTCAACCATTGCAAGGAGGTTGCTGTGTAACTCCATGGAAATCCATAGTGCCTTTGCCCTGAAGCTGTGCTGCTGACTCCTGGCACTGGGCAGCAGCTCAGCCTTCTCACCTTACCCACACCCACCTGGCTGGAGAGTGGCTGCTACCTGCCCAGGGTCCCTGCTAATGGGGAATGCTGCACCCTGTTCCCTCCCTCTGGCTAGAGTCATTTAAACAACTGATTGAAAAGGCACATGTGTGTGTGTGGCCTGTGAGGCTGGGTCCTGCTTGTTGACAGAGTGTGTTGCCGCCGGCTGCTTCATCATATAGGCAGTAAGAGTAGTTTAGCTCTGGTTTGTTTAGTTGATATTAGGAGCAGAACCCCTTCATTATCAACTCCAGGGTGTTGCTGTGCTGTTTTTTTGTAATAACATTGGTCAAAAGGAGGTCAGTGCTGGGAGCCCCTTTCTAGCTCCAGAGCTGGTGTGGAACCTCTCTTTCCTCTTCCTCCCTGGCCTAGGGCTGGTCTTTCTGGGAGCAGCCTTCTCTTGACAGTTTCAGAAGCATATTGCTAAGTTGTTCCAGGAGATGATTTGCTCAGATTATTGGTTTATGACTTCAGATTGTGTTTTTTCAATAGCCTTTTGTTGTTCTTGGAAGGGAGTTGGGTGTTTCTGGGCTGGTAGGGACACAGCAGCTTCAGGTGTTTAATGAGCACTGTTTGGTGGAACTGAGGCTGTGGGCCAGCAGCTGGTCCTCCCTCACAGCAGTGTCTGAGAACTGCCCTTGTCTGGTTCTGTATACTACTTTGCAAGGCCTGGGGGCCTGGTTGGTGCTCCAGAGCACTGGGTACTCAAGTGCTTATTGCATGGGGGAATGGGAAGATGTGTTTTGTAGTTCCATCCTGGTGACCAGAAGTGGGTGGATTCATATTTCCAAAGGTAGGTCAGTTAGTATGTGGTCTCTTTGCTGGCCTGATGCATATATTAAGTATTAGCCCGAGAACGGAAATCTGTCTTTCAGTTTGGTCGGTTCTAATCCCTTAAGTTTGAGTGATGCTCAGAAGGGCTGGCTTTGGGGTGTAAGCTTTGGGCAGACACTTCTGAAGGGCCCTTAGTTCTTATTGCTCATGGGCTTCTGCCACCTTCTCTTTGTGGCCTAGCAGTACTGTGTGCCAGTGCCCTTTCCATTTCTACTGCACTGTGGGAAAATGTGGATCACTGTCACTTTCATCTTGTTAGGGTGGCCAAGGTGGAGCCATTGTCAAGTCATAGACAAGATGATAGCATGATGTCACTGCTGGGGGCTGCAAAAGGGGAGCCTCCAGGTGCACAGGGAGGGCGGCTGAGGGAGGCTTTGTGGTGAAACAGGCTTTGAAGGATGGAGAAAGCTTGGGTAGTCTCCAGGGGCACGGGGGTGGGGGGCAACTGATTGTACCCCTGCAATGGCAGAGTGTTTTGGGGCACTGAGTAGATTAATCTTGTAGAGGCAGAAGCATTGTGGACTGAAATAGTAGGTGATTAGTTTGGAAATAGTCTGGGGCTAGATTGTTTACAGCGTTCAGGCTGCCTGGGGATTTGTTTGGTGTGTGCCTGGGAAGGTTTTTAAGTAGGGGTGGCTGTGTTGAGAGAGGGAGCCTGGAAAGATGTTTTTAGCAGGTTAGAGTAGGAGGAGGCAGGTGTAACATCTGGGAACTCAGTGATGAGGCTGAAAGTGCCAGTGGGAATTAGGGAGGTGGATTGAGCCCAGAGACACTCTAAAAGCAGAGTCCAGGAGATGGGATTGGTGGCAGTGGTGCGGGAGGTTGAGTTGGGGCAGCTGGGTCTGCAATGTTGGCTGAACATGGGGACCGTGGTTCCTTGTCAGGGATGGGTACAGGCTCGCTCTTTCTTTTCTTTTTATTTCCTTCTTTTCTTTTCCCCTTGGTGTGCTGGAGGTGGAACCCAGGGCTTTGCATGCTAGGCAAGCGCTGTACCATCTAGTTACTCCCAGCAGTATTAGAGTCTTCTTTGTGTCATGAAGTTATCTGCTGTTATGGCTTCGGTTGACATATACAGAAAGATGATCTTTGAGTTTTTATTTCTATTTCTGATTCTTTCCTGACCTCTCACCTGATCCTTTTTTTTTTTTTTTAAGAATTTAATCTTTATTTATATTTATTTTTTATGTGGTGTTGAGGATAGAACCCAGTGTCTCACCCATGCTAAGCAAATGTTCTACCACTCAGAGAAGAAGCCCTGGCCCTCTTTTTTAAATGGTGCTGGGGATAGAATGCAAAGGCCTTGAGCATGCTAAACCTCTTTTTCTTCTGCTTCTCACCTTATGATGGGATTAGGTACAAATAAAGCCCATCATAAATCAAAAATATCACTAAGTCAGAAACACATTTAATACCCTAACCTCCTGGTTGTTGTAGTCTGCCACACAGCACACTGGAGTCACAATTTTTGGCCCTCGTGGTCCAGCATCATGAGGGGGTATTGTGTGGCATTTTGCTAAGCCCAGAAAGAGATCAGAATTCAGAGTTCAAAGTGCATTTTCTGTTGAGTGCATGCTGTTTTGTATCATCAGGAGGTTGAAAACAGTGGTTAACATTGAACCATCACCATTAAGCTAATGTGCTGAGTATTCTCCAGGCGCTGCAGACTCGACCAGTCAAAATTAGACTTGTGTCTGTTCAGGTGAGCATGTACTGTGGCCTTGGGTCCCCGCCATGCTTCTCAGGCCTCAGGTAGTGCTGGGCTAGCCAGGTATGCAAAGACTTATAAGGAAAGCCCTGGTAGTTCCCAGTCTAGAGAGGGGCAGATGCACTGGCAGGGTATGTGAGGAAGGAGAGGAGCTTCCTGGATGACCTCTGCAGTGTTCCATTAAAGTGAAGCCCAGTGGGTAGCCTCAGTGGGTGAGAACCAGAGCAGGGCAGGGAAATGGGGGTGGCTGTAGTATATTTCACTCAGGGAAAGGCTAGTGGCAGTTGCCATGCAAGATTAATAGCCAAGCACCATGGCCCACACCTGTAATCCCAGCAGCTTGGGAGTCTGAGGCAGGATGATCTCAAGTTCAAAGCTAGCCTCCACAAAAGTGAGGTGGCTAAGCAACTCAGTGAGACCCTGTCTCTAAATAAAATACAAAATAGGGCTGGAGATGTGGCTCAGTGATCAAGTGCCCCTGAGTTCAATCCCTGGTATCCCCCCGAAAAAAGATTAGACTGGATAAGATCTGGGCCAGGCCTTGGAATGGGTCGAGTGGCTGATTGATCAATTGATGAGCCCTCACCTGGGCCTTGCTGTGTGTGAAGTGGAACCATGGAAGTTTCTGAGGAAGGAACAGATGTCTTACTTTTCAGTCTTTGCTAGGGCACTGAGGCTACTGCCCACTGTAGGTATAAAGTGCAGACTTCTTTTGTATCTTTGAGAAGACCACTTTTATTGAGTTGTAATTTATATACACTAAGATACACATTTTTTAAAATGCCCGTATTTTGTTTGTTTATTTTTATGTGGTGCTGAGGATCGAGCCCAGTGCCTCAAACATGCTAGGCACTCTACAACTGAGCTATAGCCCCTGCCTTTAAGATGCACATTTTTGAGAATATAGTTAGATGGGTTTAAAGGAAGGCCCACAGTAGAGGAAGCATTTTTATCTCTGCCTGAGGTCCCCAAGAGTCCCCCAGGGTTTCCCTGACCTGCTTCCTTTTGTAGCAGATGAAACCTGTCTTTCTGGAGTTTCCTGCCCTCTAAGCACACAGCAAGGACTTGCACTTCCTTTGCTTGGTGCAGGATTTTTGAAATCCATCCAAGTGTGCTCTAGTAGACTCCCACATGTGGCTTGCCCACATTGACGTCTCCGTTCATCTATAATGGTTGTATGGATTGTTTCCAGTTTGGGGCTCGTGAGTAAAGTTGACATGAACATTCATTTGTGTGGACAGATGTTTTCATTTGTCTTAAGTAGGCTGACATGGCATTATCGGGTCACGAGATAAGTGTATGTGTAAATTTGTAGGAAAGTGCCCAGCTGTTTATAAAGTAGTGTCAGTGGTACTTCCCGCCAGCCGTGCACTGGGTTCTGTGCTCTGCCGCCCTGTTGGCATTTGTTGTCATTTCTTCATTGTAGCCATGCAAGGGGTAGATTGTGCTATCTGTGCTTCTACTGTGCATTTCCCTGAAGACTAATTATGATGAACATTTTAAAGTATGGATTTTGGCCTTTTGCATATCTTTTCTGTGAAATACCTTTTAAAATCGTGGCCAATTTTATTTTGAGATCATTGTATATTAATATGATTGTAAGAAATACTGCAGAGGTCCTGGGTGTCTTTACCTGATTCCCCAGTGGTAACTTCTTGCAAAACTAGAGGAATATCACAACCAGCCTGCTGATCTTAGAAAAACCCAGGTGTGGAGCCTTCCTCCCCTCCAGCCTTTTCTCTTCCTTTGCCCATTTGTGCTGTACCTTCCCCTCTTCTGCTTGCCTTGGGTGCATTTCACCCTTCCTTCTCTGGTTTCTTGAGTTAGAAGATTAGGTGGTTTTGTGTTTTTTTGGTTTTTTTTTTGTTTGTTTGTTTGTTTGTTTTTGTACTGGGAATTGAGCCAGGGGTGCTCTACTCTGTCCTTTTTGATTTTTATTTTGAGACAGGGCATTGTTAAGTTGCTGAGGCTGTCCTTGAACTTGCAGTCCTCCTGCTTCTGCCTCCTGAGTTGCTGGGATTATAGCATGTGCCACTGCACCCTGCTAGGATCTCAGATTATTGACTTGAGAGCAGGACCCTTTTCTGAGTAGACATTTACTGCCAGCATTACCACTTTTGCTGTATCCCATGTGTGTTGATGGGTTATATTTTCATTTTCATTCAACTCTATGTATCCTTAAAAGTTTTCCTTTGATGCTTCCTCTTTGGCCCATTGTCTCAGTCATTTGGTGCTGCTGTTACAAAATACCTTAGGATAATTTATACATGACAGAAATTTATTGCTCACAGTTCTAGGGGCTGGGACATCCAAGATCAGGGCACCCCAGCACATTCTGTGTCTGGCCTATTTCCTGTTCATAGGTGGCGCCTTCTGTGTGTCCTCGCCTGGCAGGAGGGCAGACCGGCTCCCTCTCCTCTCTGTAAGGGCATGCATCCTATTCCTGAAGCAGGGCTCATCACCTAATCACCTCCTGAGGGCCCTACCTCTTAACACCACCACAATAGGGACACAGACCTTCAGACCATAACACTTAGAAATCATGTAGTAGTATGATTTCCAAGGGATTATAGAGGTTTTCCTGTCTTCTTTTATTTCTAGTATGATTTCATTTTTATGGTAGGATAACAAACTGATTTCTATTATTTTAAACTTGTTCGTGTTTGTTTTATGACCCAGAAGGTGGTATCTTTTGGCAAATGTTCCATCAGCATTTGGGGAAAAAATGAGTATTCTGTGGTTGTTGGGTAGAGAACTCTTTAAAGCCAGTGTGATGCTGTATTGGTTGTGTTCAGGTTTATAACCTTGCAGGTTTTTTGTCTAGTATTTCTGTCAGTTGCTGGCAGTGGTTGTTGAAGTTCCCAACTACACTTATAAACGTGTCTCTTTCTTTTCAGCTGTCAGATATTTCATGTACTTTGAGGCTCTGTAATTGGTGCATACACATTTAGGATTCTGGTCTTACTGGTGGATTGACCTCTTTTAACATGATGTAATGGCCCTCTTTGTCTTTAGTAGTTTTCTTTTTACTTTATCATATATCAGTGTTCAGTAGTTCCGACTTAGCTGTGCTTTTGCTTTGCACAGTTTCAGTTATCCATGGTGAACTGTGCTCTGACAGTATTAAATGGAAAATTTTAGAAATAAATAATTCCTAAGTTTAAAATTGCCATTTTGAGTAGCATGATGAAATCTTTCACACCCTCCCTGGAACATGAGTCATCCTTTGTCCAGGGTGTCCCTGCTCTGTACACTACCCTCTCCTTAGTCATTTAGTATCTGTCTAGGTTATTAGATCATGGTGTTGCGTACTTGTATTTGACCCTTATTGTACTTGATAATGGCTTTGCAGAGCAAGAGTACCAGTGCTGGCAGTTTTGTTATGGTATCTTATAATTGTTTTATTTATTATTTTTTTGCTGCCAGGGATTGAACCCAGAGGTGCCTACCCACTGAACCACATCCCCAGCCCTTTTTTAATTTTTATTTTGAGACAGGTCTTGCTAAGTTGCTTAGGGCCTCGCCATGTTGCTGAGGCTGGCCTTGAACTTGTGATCTTCCTGCCTCGGCCTCCTGAGCCACTGGGATTACAGGTGTGTGCCACGGTAACTAGCATAATTGTTTTATTTTATTATTAGCTATTGTTAATTTCTTACTGTACTTAATTTATAAATAAAACTTTATCATAGGTCTCTTTTTTCGGGGAGCACTGGGGATTAAACTCAGGGGCACTCGACCACTCAGCCACATCCCTATTTTGTATTTTATTTAGAGACAGGGTCTCACTGAATTGCTTAGTGCCTTGCTTTTGCTGAGGCTGCCTTTGAACTCATGATCCTCCTGCCTCAGCTTCCTGAGCCGCTGGGATTATAGGTGTGCACCACTGTGCCTGGCTTTCATAGGTCTTTAGAAATAAACAGTATGTATAGGGTTTGGTACTACCCATAATATCATATTTCCTCTGGTATTCTGGGACTGTGTCCCCGAGGATAAAGGGGGGACACTATAACTCTTCCTGCTTCTCTTAAAATAACGTTTGCATGGTGTATCTTTTTCTACTCTTTTATACTTTAACCTACTTACGTCATTGAATTTGGAGTGAGTTTCTTGTGAACAGCATATAGTTGTGTGCTGTTTTTAAAATCCAGCCTTCCACTTTGTCTTTTAATTGTTGTGTTTGAATTTAATGTGATTGTTGTTATGTTAGGACCTGAGAGATGTTTTTTAATTTGTTTTCTGTTCCCTCTGTTTCTTGTGCCTGTTTCTGTTTGATCCGGGTTATACATTTCTGTTTAGTTTCTTAGTGGTTGCTCTGGGTGTTGTGTATTATGTGACTTAAGACGGTTAATGGTGGTGGTATTTCACTATTTTGAGTGAAAACATGGCAACATTTTTTCCCATTTGGGTCCCTTTACCTTATCCACTTTTTTTTTTTTTTTTTTTTGGTACCTGGGATTGAACCACCCAGGGTCTCCCAGCCTTTTTTTATTTTTTATTTTGAGACAGTTCTCACCAAGTTGCTTAGGGTCTTACTAAGTTTCTGAGGCTGACTTGGAAGTTATGACCCTCCTGCCCCAGCCTCCTGAGTTGCTGGGATTACAGGTATGTGCTACTGTATTGGTTTCTTTTTCACTCCCCAGTGCTGGGGATCAGAGCCTCATGCATGCCAGGCAGGTACTCTACTCCTGAGCTACATCCCAAGCTCATTTTATTGATTTTGAGATGTTCTCACCAAGTTGCCCAGGTTTCCTTGAACTTGGGATTCTCCTGCCTCAGCCTCCTGAGTAGCTGGGATTATGGGTGTGGCCATCACGCTTGGCCTTTTTTTGGGTATATATATATATTTTATATATACATAAATACATATAAAATATATATATATACATAAATACATATAAACATATATATGTATATATATATATATATATATCTGTATGTATTTAGTTGTAGGTGGACACAATACCTTTATTTTATTTTTATGTAGGGCTGAGGATTGAACCCAGGACCTCACACATGCTAAGCGAGCATTCTACCACTGAGCCACAACCCCAGCCCATTGGCCTATCTTTTAAGCTTATTGGAGACACATTCTTTTATTTTCTTTATATGAGAATGTCTTTATTTTCCAGCTTTTCTTTAAGGATAGTTTTGCTGGATATGGAATTTGTGGTCAATAGTTCTTTTCTTCTAGTGTTTGAAAAATTGTGTGCCACTTCCCTGTGGCTGCCGTGCCTTCAGATGAGGGAGCCCATCATTGGAGCGGGTGTCCTTCTTTAAGAAGTGTGCCTTTTCCCTGTGGCTGCTTTAGAACATTTGTCTGTATTTCAGAAGAGTAAGTACCGTGTGTCTTGACACGGGTCTCTCTGGGTTCTTCCTCTTGGGGTTCTCTTTGTCTTGAAGTTGCTGGGTTTAGACCCTAGGCTGTGTCTGGGCAGAGCTAAGCCAGTCAGTGTCGCCAGTGCTCCTCAGCTGAGCACTCTCCCAGTAGCACACAGCTGGCCTTTTTTTGCTCCCCCACAGACCCCTCAGCTCCCCCTGCCCCCACTTCCCTTCAGGTTTGGGTAGATGCTGCCGATCTGACCTCAGGTTCAGTGATTGTGTCCTCTGTCGTCACCATCCTGCAGTTGAACCTATACAGTGAGTTTTTAAATATCTGTTACTATATTTTTCATTTCTGTATTTGATATTATTAGAAACATTTCTTTGTTGAAGTATTCTGGTTTTGTTTCAGAATTTGTAATTGCTGGGGCTGGGGTTGTGGCTCAGTGTAGAGCACTCACCTAGCACATGTGAGGCCCTGTGTTTGATCCTCAGCACCACATAAAAATGTATTGTGTCCACCTGCAACTAAATATATATATGTGTGTATATATATATATGTATATTTATATATACATATACATATATACATATATATAAGAATTTGTAATTGCTTATAGAATCATGATGGTTGCTTTAAAATTCTTGTCAGATAATTACTTCATTCGAATCATCTTTGGGCTTTTGTCAGTTGGTTATCTTTTCTTACTAAAATGATTTTTGAGTATTTCTTGGTGACTTTGGCTATTGTGTTAGAAGATTCTGGGCTCTTAAGCTTCTTTTATTTTAGCAGCAGTGTTCTGTTAAGATTTGCTTGCAGCCATGACCTCCTTTTGTGGGCTGTGGTCCAGTGTGGCACCGTCTGCAAGCCTTGTGCTATTTCAGTTTGCTCCCATTGGGCTGTGCTGGTGTGGCTGAGGGCAGGAGGAGCTCTGGGGGCTCACTGTGGCTGTCTGGCTCTGCCTCTGAGGAATGGAGCATGCTTCCCAACCAGTGGTTATGAGGTGTTTTTCTTTGTGGGAGCCCTGAGCAGAGGGGGCAGGACCCTCATGACTGGCAGAGAAAGCGAGTATCTTCTAGGCCAGGTGCTTGTGGTGGGACCCCACTTGCTGGGTTCCTCTGGCACAGGGGACTCTGACTTTGGGGAGGGGTGTCTTAGGCCTGATGGGGAGGACGAGCATGTCTGAATGCGTATCTGAATGGTTTTCTGTTGTGGAATTTCTTGCTAAAGTCCCTGGCTGCTTATTTTTAGTGGCGCCTTCTATTGATCCCCTGGCCCCTGTTGGCTGGGGGACGAAGTGCCATGCTGCTATCCTCTAGACCCGGGCCCCAGCCAGCATCCCCCTCTTGCCCTTGAACTATCCTAGGGTTTGTAGCTGTGCTCCGTGCAGAGGAGGAGGCAGAGACTAGTCTCTGTCCTGGCCTGACCAGGATCCCCTTCTAGCTGCTTTAAAAAGCATCTGTCTTCAGGTCTCATTAGCATCTCTGTGCTGTCTTTGATGTGTGGGTTTCTTTTTTCAGTTCTGCTGGCATTTTGTAGTGCTTCTTGGAGCTGTGGTTTTGTGAATTTTACAAGTACTGGGACATTCTCATCCAGTGTCTGTCAAAGTACTGCTTCTGCTCATGGTTTTCTTTCCTGGCCTCCAGTTGCAGTTCCACAGTACTGACTGGTCTGTCGTTCACCTCCTGTCTTTCCACTTCTTTGTCTCGTGTTTTCCATCGGAGGTACTTTCTTTCCACTCGACTTCATCTCGTGTCTGACCTATGTTGAACCGTTGCATAAAACCAAATCCAGCCACTGTGTTTTTCTGCTCTAGGATTTCTAGTTCGTCCTTTTTCTTGTCAGGGTCTTTTTTATTCTTTTTAAAAATAGCTTTTCCACTTTCCTGCTAAGATTCCTGTGTTTTTCTCTTCTGCTGTTGTGAACACAGTCCTTTAAAGTTTGTGGCTGATGGCTCACGCTCCAAGGTCCTGCTGCTTCCTTGTGTCTGTCAGCGGTCTGCTTATGCAGCATCTGCACCAGCTTTCCTTTTCATTCTGTCTGGTTTGCTGGACTCCCCAAGTCTGTAAATTGGTATCTTTCACCAGATTTCAGAAAACTTTGACCACATTTTCTACAACACTTCCATGCCAGGTTCCCTCCCACATGGATGGCTGTCCCGCTGGTCCTAGGACAGCCATTTCTGCAGTCCTTCAAAGTTCGGCGGCCCTTTCCTGTGTCATCTCTTCTGTTTAGTCTGGCTGGTGAATTCTGTGTTACTCTTTATTTTTTTAGCTCTGGAATTTTAATGTGTTGCTCTCGTTTTTATTTCTCTGCTGAGAATTTGTTTTCGCACCTACTTGAAGAATTTTGCTTGTCCCTCCTGGAGCTGACCATGGTCTTGAACAGCCCCAGCATCTGGGCCCTCTTGAGACTGACCTATCATTGCCTTTTCCCTTGAGGACTGGTCACATTTTCTTTCTTGGTTCTTTGTATGCTGGATGGTTATGGACTGTGTCCTGGATGTTTTGATTACAACAGGGTGAGACTCTGCTGGGTGCTGTTCAGCACCTATGGGTAACGTGGATCTGCTTGCTTTGTAGCTGGGTGGCAATGACCCATTAGGTTCAGACCTCTAATCTGCTTGGCCATTGTGGGCAGGCATTGAAGGGTCAGTCCCCTTTCAAGTCCTTTGTGGTGCCTTTGGGGTCCATCCCAGGATTCGACTAAGGAGCAGGCCCACAATAGCCCAGCTTGCACATGTGGTCAGGACCTACCACACTCTGTGGCTCCTAGGAACACTGGCACCTTACCCTCTTTCTGGAAGCGCAGTTTTGGCTGCTATGATTGGGGTGACTGTCACAGGGTGGGAGAGAAAAGGGAAAAACCCCACTTTCCAGCTACAGGGAGGGGTCCCACTCCTGGCTAGGCCTGGACGGCAAGGCTTCTCTTGGGATTGACTTTCTGGTTCCTCTCAGTCCTGTGGCTGGGTGCCCTTGGGTCAGGAAAGCACAGGGTCAGGCTGCTCCCTCTCCTTGCCTGCTGTTGCCCACTCCAGAGCCCCCGGGCCATTGCGCTGCTCATTCTGTGCAGAGACTCTGGTTGCAGGCTGTGGAGAGAGGCTGCACTGCCGACCGTCCCTTTTGGGCACTGCCTCTGTTGCCCATTGCTGCTGTTGCCTTTGCCCACCTGTCTTGTTTTGCCCACATGCCTGTTTTTTTGGGGGGCACCAAGCATTGTGTTTGGAAGTATGGGATAATAATCTGAGACCCAGGGTGGCATCCTCCTGCAGGGGGCATCAACATTTGCTTCCAGCTGTCACCCCCTCCCGCTCGGGAGGCTCCAGAGCTGGCTGGAGTCCCAGCCCACAATGTGCAGGCAGGTCCACCAGGCAGGCCCACAGGTCCCAGCTTTGTCCTTAGAATCATGCCAGGTGCTGGAAGTGTGGCTGCACTCTTCCACCACCTGTTCTAGAATAGGCCTGTCCTCCCAGGAGAGAGAGCGAGCACCCACCTGTGCTCTCTGGACTGTGCTTCCCCTGGACGTGGCTGGGCCACACAGCCTGGAGCGGGAGTTATGTGTGTGCTGCTCTCTGGTTGCTGGCCAGATTCCTGTAAGTGGACCTCCCATGTACTCTAAGAGACCCCGGTGCTGGGTGTCCCTGTTTCTTACTTCCCTGTGTTTGTATGGGTTGCAGTCACAGGGGCTGGGCTCCTCAGACACCATGTTGTTCTTGTGTGTGCTGCTTTGGGAACCTCGGGAAGTTCACTGTGGGTCGTGGTAGTTCCAGGTGAGGGACTGCAGATGTGCTCTTCCTGGTGAACTGTAATGCACATGGGGTGGCCTCGCCTCGGGGTCAAAGGACTTTGGCATGACTTTCTTTTTGTCACCTTGCTCCATGTGAGGTCTCGTGTCCCTCTTCCAGGCCCTGTCCTCCTAGAAGAGCTATCCTTGCACTGTGACCATGAGACCTGATGAGGGTGGCAGGTGGTCATGGGTGGTGAACCCTCTGCCCAGTTGGATTCCCTGTGTTGAGAGGATCTGGGGACTGGGATGCTGGGCCCCGCCCTAGGGGGAAGCCAGGCCTTGCTGGGGAGGCTGGAAACTCTGTCCCCAGAGTTTTCTACGTTTGGTGTTAGTGTTTTGTTTATTTCAGGGGTTGCTTTTGCTTCAGGAAGCATTGTTAGATTCTTTGCTCTAAAGCCTTTGTTGGGCAGTTCTGACGTTTGGCTTCCATCAGTGGCCTTTTCTTGGGGTCTTTGGTCTCCCTGTTTGACCCTTCTTTGTTGGGTTGTTGTGGGTGGTGTATGGATGTCTGGAAGATCATACTTTGCAACTCTGAACTTATTGGAAATCTGTGAGAGGCTGGTCTTGTTGACTTTAGCAGCTTGCCCACCACATTGTTGGGCTGCAGTTCACTGTCTGCTCTGTGGTCTTGGAGTGCCAGCATGAAAACCAGACTGTTGGTGTAGCTCTTGGAGTTGCTGTGTGGTTGCAGTGGATTTCACATGTGGCCACCTGGGTGTCAGGACCTCATATACAGATCCAGATGCTCCTTCACGCCCACTCTCTGAGGGCCTCTCTTATGGTTTGGATGTGAGGTGTCCCCCAAGGGCTCATGTGAGAGACAACATAGGAACATTGAGAGGTGAAATGATTGGGTTATGAGAGCCTTGATCCAATCAGTGCATTAATACCCTGGTGGGGATTAACTGGGTGGAAACTCCAGGCAGGTGGGGTATGACTGGAGGAGGCGGGACCACATCTGCCTCCTGATGTCCAGCCCATCCTCTACTTTGTACGGGGAAGACCAGCACGTATTCAGTGACTCTTTGTTCTCCAGCTTCCCCAGCCCCCTGACCCAACCTGACCTAGTCCATTCCCTTGCTATGTGCTCCTGATGCTTCTGCCTGCCCATTCCCCTGACAGCCCAGAGAGGTCAGGCGCGTAGCAGGTGCTCGGTTAAGAGTCTGGATCAAGTTAGCAAAGCACTTAGTTTAAGGTTCCCCTCCTGTACACCTCACTCACCCTCAGTGCTGGGCTGTCTGCTGACTGCCCCCCCAACCCTGTGCGACCTCTGCACCGTGGGGTAGTTGCCCGCTGACTTTTCCATCCTCTTCAGCATCACCCCCATGGCAGTGACTCTCATCTCTTGCTTCTTAGCATTTTTGTACATTCCTGGCTCACCTGGCTCAAGCTTGATGATTGTTGAGTGAATAACAGTTCTAACAAATGGCCGTACTGAATTGTAGAAGAAATGAAAAACAAGTCACCAGAAATAGATTAAAGGCATCTATGCTTAAAATGGCAGCTAACTGGTAAACCTCAAGGATGTCAAGTCTGTGCACGTCAGTTCAGGGACTGACCGAGCTCAGTGTGAGGGCAGTCGCTGCCTCAGCTAGACTGTGGGAGTGTGGTTTCCTTACGTATCCACACAGGACTTGAAGAGCTGATGGTGTGGACCCCTCCTTGCTGAAGCACTGCTGTGGGGCTGATGGTCCAGAAGAGCCGCCGCTCCGACCTGTCTCCCAGTCTTGCCAGCCCCTGCCTTCAGAGCGGGCCAGTCTTCACCTGGTCTGGGGGCTTCTCTGCTTCCATTTCAGGCCAGCCTTTGCTCGCCCATCCATGCTCACACAGAACTGGGACCCTGAGGGTTTCCCATGAGTTGTGCCGGTTTCTGCCCTTCTAGAGAGGAGCCCTCCCAGTAGTCCAGGTCAGAGGGGAGAATGCCATGGACCAACTGATGGGGCTTCAGGAGCCCTAGGCACCATGTGGAAACGTCACATATGCAATTCAAGGTGGTGGCCATGGCCAGAATGTACATCTGGATCTCTACACAACTGCAGTCTTTGAAGCCATGAGGCTGAATGAGGTCTTCTGAGGTGTGAGGTAGAATATACCCTTGTGGTCTTGGGCAACTGAGGCAGCACTTAGGTGGAAGGGGAACAGAGGGCAGGCGAGGTGACCCTGTAGCCTTCCCTGGTAGCTGGCATGAACTTCTGAAACTGTCATTGGCCCTTGGGGCTCCTTGGCCCTTCTCAGTTTCTGTCACTTAGGACAGCCCCTGGCCTCTGTGATGTTCTCTGCAGGCTGCCTGTCCCTGGCCACCACACTTACCCCCTGGACATAGTGCTCCTAAGTGCGGGTTCCCTTGCCTCCTTTTGTCTTTGCTCATGTCTCTGTGGCAGGGCTTTCTTGGACTGCTTTGGGAAAGCACAGCAAGCCGGAGACCTTCCCATGGTGCAGCACACTGGAGCCCGTTCCTCCTGCCATGGTGTGGTCTGTTTTGTCCAAAGTTGAGGGTGGCTTCAAACTAGGTGGCTTTGCAATATGGTCAGTGAGCGTGAGGTTGACCCTGGTGATGCCCTCTGAGCTTAGCAGCCTTCCAGAGTTGGAGCTGACTTGCCCTGTCCACCCGTAGGGCTGCTGTGGTTACCAAGCTAGTTGAGCATCTTATTGCTTGAACACTAGAGTGCTGTGTGTGTTGGCCACACTCACAAAGAAGGAAGTGAGAGCCTCGTGTTAAGATTGTGGGGCCATGATGAGGATCCACAGACCTGTGTTAAGTAGCCTGGGGCTCAGAAAACAGCACCCATGAGAAACAAGAGGAGACAGGAGCAGAGGGAGAGAGGGGTGCTGCTGAGTCCTCTGAGGAGTCAGCTCTGCTCAGGCGGGGCCTGGCTCAGGGAGAGCCTGGGATGGCCTCTGGCAGCATGTACCTCTCCGTGTTCGTGGTTTCAGCGCTGGCTGCTGGTGGGTTTTCCTTAGCAGTCCTTGGAGATGGGGACCCTTTTTAAACACTTCTGGAGGTGGGGACAGTTCCAGAAGCATCCATGTGCTGCACCATCTTGGGCTCTGAGCGAGTTAGGTCTGTGGTGGTCTTGACTGTAGAGACATCCCTTTGTGGGACAGCTGCTGACCTCTTGCAGACGAGTCTGAGGAGCAAGCTGGGTGGTGGTCAGGGGCAGAACCAGAGGTGGCAGTGGTGGTGCACTTGACTAGCACATGTGTTTGGCTCCCTGCTTCAGAGGTGGTTTTGGCCTCCAGTGACCTTGAGCATGTTACTTCCTCTCTGCCTTGGTTTTATTGACTGGGATGCAGGGACAGAGCTGTGTTGGGTGGAATCTCAGTGGTGGTTCTGCAGGGGTTGATCTGCAAAGCTGAGAGGAGCCTGGCTGCCGCTGTCCCTTTGTAGCTGCCCTGGCCCAGGCCTGGTGCTCCCCAGGCACCATGGTGTTCAGCCTGAGTCGGCCCCTGTGGTCATGACATCAGGAAGAGGACCCAGGTCCCTCCCTGGGCCTCAGCCTGCTGGTCCTGCTTTCCCTTGGGCCCCATGGCCGCGTTCCCTGTGGGGGTGGAGCTGTGTGTGCACCTTTGTTGGCTGGAGAGGAGGAAGCCTGAGCCTTTGCCTGGTGGCAGTGTACTGGCGGCACTTCGCCCTCTGCACACACTTGCCCTGCTGGTGGCCTGCCGTATGCACCCCACTCACGGCGCTCTTCCTTTGCCCTAGACAACATCCCCGAGGACCTCAGAGACCCCTTCTACATTGACCAGTATGAGCAGGAGCACATTAAGCCACCCGTTATCAAGCTGCTCCTGTCCAGTGAGCTGTACTGCCGTGTCTGCAGCCTCATCCTGAAGGGGGACCAGGCGGCCACCTTGCAAGGACACCAGTCTGTCATCCAGGCTCTGTCCCGGAAAGGCA
Organism: Sciurus vulgaris; assembly: GCF_902686455.1. Classification (NCBI taxonomy): domain Eukaryota; kingdom Metazoa; phylum Chordata; class Mammalia; order Rodentia; family Sciuridae; genus Sciurus; species Sciurus vulgaris. The sequence goes on along the minus strand of NC_136476.1, from coordinate 89,271,602 downwards.
TCTACGTGATGGAGAGTGACGACACCCCTGTGACAGATGCGGACCTGGGCCATGCGCCCATCAAGATGGTGAGTGTCTGTGGTGGGCATGCCCTGTCCTCTGCAGCTTGGCCGCATGGGTGAGGCGCACCGCCCTGTGAACAGGCGTGCAAGAGTCAGGGTTGGCATGTGGGCAGTGGTGGCTCTGAGTCATTCAGTCTCTTTTTACATGTGTGCTCATTCTGGAAAATGGGGAGGAAGCAAGGCATGTGAGTAAAGGCGCTGGCCAGTCCTGCAGGTGGCACCTCATGTCCTTGTGGGGATAGTCCTTTGAAGTGTCTGCATGTCTTCCTGTGGGTATTCTCATGCCAGTGCCAGTCAGCTTGCCCTCTCCCCTGAGCAGTCCACAGCCCCACTGCTGTGCCTGCCCCCACTGTCCTGCTCCAGCCCCTGTTGGTGCCCTGCGTTTCTCCTGTCGGGTACCTCATGGCATTCTGCATTCTGCGGTCTTTTCTAGACTGGAAGGATGCCTGTTGTGTTGAAGAGAAGGTTCTTGGGCCCTGTAAAGGCGTGACACAAAGGCGTGCTGTGTGCATGGGGCTGGGTGACAGCTGGAAGCATTCGGTGGCAGGCAGCCTGGGCAGCCTCTGCTCAAGGGTTTCCTGCATGGGGCTGCATGAGGCATTACTCCACCTGCCAGGAAAGCTCATGGGCTGCTGGGGCTAAGGAGACCAGGGGCCTGGGGCCCCACCCCAGCCTGGGTGCTGGTCTTGCCTGAGAAGGGATGCTCTGCTTCTTGACCATCCTGAGGCCTGCGGTCCAGAGCTTGGGGTGTGCACCTGCGGTGAGTGTCTCTTCCTGTGGGGAGGATGAGAAAGGTCCGAGTCAGGGCAGGCTCCCACGTGGGACCTAGTGGGAGAGGAGTACTGACTGCTGCCTCTGCCCCAGAGTGCCCACATGGCAATGGTGGATGCCCTGATGATGGCCTACACTGTGGAGATGATCAGCATTGAGAAGGTGGTGGCCAGTGTTAAGCGCTTCTCTACATTCAGCGCCTCGAAAGAACTTCCCTACGACCTCGAGGACGCCATGGTGTTCTGGATCAACAAGGTGAGCGCCTGCGGGACCCCTCTTCCCTGAGAGCACACACTGTCCCTCAGGCTGGGACCCAGCTGCTGGGTCCCATAATTTGGGACTGGCAATTGCTGTGACCAGCAAGGTGTCTGCAATAGTTAAAAACAGAACAGGCCTTTCTCCTGAGCATCCAGAGTGGAGCGAGATGAATTGGTATTTGAAAATGCAGTGCATGGGTGTGGTTGAAGCAAATGAGTGAATTCTCATTTTATCTTTGGCACCTGTGTGCAGCTGTTTTGGAAAACATTGATTCTTAGGAGGCACATTGGTGTCTTCTTAAATATTGTTCTCTCCTTTTACATTTAGAAGCTTTTTGTTGTTGTTGTTGTTTGGGTACCAATCAGGGATTGAACCCAGGGGCACTTAACCACTGAGGCACATCCCCATCCTTTTTTTTTTTGTTTTTTTGAGACAGGGCCTTGCTAAGTTGCTTAGGGCCTCACTAAGTTGCTGAGGCTGACTTTGAACTTGCAATCCTCCTACCTCAGCTTCCTGAACCACTGGGATTACAGGTGTGCATGCCTGGGTTCCTTACATTTAGAAATTTACAGTGTGGTTTTTATACAATGCGATCGAAGAGCTTTCATCTTTAGTAGTCTTATTCATGGACTTACCTTTCCAAAGTCTGTAGCTCTTAAGCCTCCTTATTTTTAAACTGTGTTTGAATCTGGGCACCTGGAGCCAAAGGAGACAAGACAGTGTAGTCATGTGAAGTCACCTCAGCATGTTGAAGAATAGAGCCTGCAAGACCTTTTCGATTCTTTGTTCCTACAGTGTGTGTGCAAAAGCCAGACCCGTGGCTCCCTTTGCTCCCCTCGGAGGTCTCAGCTTCTGCTGTGACAGACAGGTCTGTGTCAGGAATTGGGAAAGGTTTGTACTGGGACTTCTGCTCAGATAGCCCCTTGCTCTTGAATTGGTTTGTGCCCCAAATGTGAGTTTGGGGAATCAGGTGGGTGGGCAGTCTCACGTACACCTGTGATGCTGTGGCCAGGAAGGTTGAGTGCTGCTGCCTTGGCTAGGTCTCACTGTGGGGCTTCTGGGCCTAATTTGGATGTAGATGCCAGTCAGTGCCATCTCTGCCTGTAAGAGTGCCTCTGGAGGTGGGCACCATGTCTCATGTGAAGCTGGTGCAAGGGGGAGGTGCCGTAGGAACTTGGTTAAAAATGGGTTGGAGACTGAGCCTCTGAGGACATTCCTGAAACCCTAGCAGGATCTGGGCAAATGTTCAGTTGTTGATTTATAAAATAAATGATGTAATTTTACAGAAAATTCAGAAATTATGAATGGGTGAAAGGGCAAATGTAAACTTACCCATGATCTTACTTCTGAAAATGGTTGACACTTTCATAGTCCTTACGGATTTTGTTTGTGGGTCTCATGTAGTCTTAGAAACAAAGTTGGACCTTATCCACATTCCAGATAAGTTGAGGCTGGGTCAGTGACCGCAGCAGGTGTCTCCCTGCCACCTGGCCGACCCCTGCTGCTGGAGGCTGTCTCTCTCTCCTGCTCTGCACTGCCATCTGGACAGTTGCCAGCTTGTCCTCAGACCATTTCTGCCAGGGAGTGGTTGTGGCTGTGTTTACTTTCAGTGGGTTCTGCTTGTCTTTTGCAGACCTGGCCATTGAAGGCTGTGCATCTTCTCATGTTGGTAGTCTCTCTGGGTGCCCTGACCTTCCATAAAGTGGAGGTCATTAAAAAATACTTGCCCCGGGCTGGGGTTGTGGCTCAGTATGGTAGAGTGAGCCTGGCACATGTGAGGTGCTGGGTTCAATCCTCAGCAGCACATAAAAATAAATAAAATAAAGGTATTGTGTCCATCCACAAATAAAAATATTAAAAAAAAAAAATACTTGCCCCTTGAAAAGGTGGCTCTCATTGTCTTGCTTGTGTTTCTCTGTGTAGGGGCACAGCTCTTCCCTGTTTGGTCAGGTTTCTCTAGTGTTTGCCATGTGTTTGCCATGTATTTGTACACGTCTTTCCAAGGTTCCTGTCCCCGTTTGCCTGTGGATGTGGCAAATGTTTACAGGTTCATTTCCACGTACACCAAAGGCCCCATGGCCCCTCTGTGTTTTCTGGCTTCTGGCTCCCTTCTTAGTGTGTTTTTTTTTTGGTACTGGCAATTGAACCCAGGGATACTTAACCACTGAACCACAACTCCAGCCTTTATTTTTATTTTGCAACAGAGTCTTGCCATGTTGCTGAGGCTGGCTTCGAACTTGCCATCCTCCTGCCTCAGCCTCCTGAGTTGCTGGGATTATAGGGACACATCACCATACCCAGCTTGTTTTTTTTGTTCTTGGTATGGGGTATTGCCATATGACTCAGGCCAGGTTTAAGTAATCCTCCTGCCTCCACTGCCTGAAACGTTGGGGCCACAGATGTGCACCACCATGTCTGTCTACACTGATGTATTTTTATAAAAAATGTTTTGCAGATGTCACACCGTATGCATTTCTTTTTTAATTTGAGCAAGGTCTTGGTATATTGCTCAGGCTGGCCTTGAACTCCTGGGTTCAAACAATCCTCCCGCCTCAGCCTCCTGAGCAGCCAGAACCATAGGCACATTCCATTGCATCTGACTGCCTCCTGATTTGTCCCCAGTGGACACAGCTACTGACCCAGATTGTGCCATGATGCTCATAGCTCATGAGGCCTCTGTCTTCAGCCCCTCTCCTGGGTCGGACTTGTGGTTGAGTAGCAGGGCTTTCCCTTGTTGTGCTGAGTGTTGTTTCTTGTCTGTTCTTATGTTTTCTTCTTCCGCCACCCAGCATGGCTGGCTGCTTCCTTTGCATTTCCAGAGGAACTCAGGCCCTCTTCTTGCCAGGCTTTGCCTCGTGTGGCTCTGGTGGGCTGGGGGCCTCATGTGCTTTTTTTCAGTTCCTGGGCTTTCTCCTGGCCCAGATCCTCTGCTGCCGCTGTGCAGGCTGTACACATCTCACAGTGTTTTCAGGTGGGACTCCCGTCAGCAAGATGAAGTGCCCCTTTAGGCTTCCCCATGTGCCCTGCCCCACTAGGGTCCTCTCCTGAGCGCATCTCAGAGGCCTCTCAGTCTTCAGCAGCTCCGAAGCCTGTCCAGTGAGCTGAGATCCTTTTCTTTGTGGCATTACTCTGGGACCCTGCCCTGCTCCAGCCGAGATGGTGGCAACCTCGTCTGCCTGCATGTCTGCCATCTTGGACTTTCCTTTGCTTCCTCCTGGCCTGAACCTTGGTCCTTTGCATACTCTGTATACCTCTGAGACACCACCTTTCTGCCCAGCATGCAGGGGCGCCGTGCAGCTGTCCTGCGTCAAGGACTACAGCAGCCAAGCTGCCCTGGTGGGTTCCCTGTTCTGTGTGACCTGGAATGTCTCTGTGGTGGTTGAATATTTAGGCTCTCTTCTTTCCCAGGTGTTCTGAGGCTTTACCATGGTCTGCCTTCTAGAGACTCTTTCTAGATTTAATTGATGCCCAGCCCATTGTTTTCTTTTTCTTTTTTGAAAAAAATGATTTATTGAGGTATAACTTACATGTAACAAATGGGCGTGATTCTTTGCATTTTGACAAGTGACAGCATCCCCCTCCCTTTTTTTTTGTGACGGTGCTGGGAATGGAACTCCGCCTTGTACATGCTAGGCAAGCTCTACCACTAAAGTGCATCCCCAGCTCTTCTAACAATTTTTATATTGAGATGGGGTAGGGCTATGTTGCCCAGGCTGGCTTGAACATGCGATCCTCCTGCCTCAGCCTCCTGAGCATCTGGCACTACAGGTGTGGCCTCCTTGTCTGCTGACGGTTTTAACATCTGCTAGGATGGAGGCTGTGTTCTGCCACAGGTGGAACCCTGCTTTGTGCTCCTGTGCATTTGACCCCCAGGGGGCCAATCTGCTTTCTTCATGGGGATTCATTTTGATAAAGTATGGACTCCTGTGCTTTGTGATCTTCCTGTGTCTTACTTCTTTAATTGAGCATCCATTGGCAGTTCCTTTTTTATGCTTGGAATTCGGTCATATGAATGAATGCACCATGATTTATCATCCCCCTACTGATGGGAACTTGGGTCGTTGCCGACATTGAATAAAGCGTTTGGGTGCACATCTCTGTGTGCTGATGTGTTTTCATGTCTTCAAGTAAATGCTTAGATCACATGATACATGTTGTAACTTACGTACACCAGGATTTTTAAATCATATCTTTGAAAGAAGCTATCTGAATGTTTTCCAGAGTGAGTGTGCCCTTTAAACTCCACCAGCAAGGCAGAATTCCAGTGGCTGTGCTCATGGCCCATGCTTGGTGCAGTCTTGACTTCCACTGTTGGAGTGGCCCTGGTGGTGGGGTCTCCTGCGGTTACCATGTGTGTTTCCCTGGGGAGAGATGTTTGTGCTCTTTTATCGGATGCCTTTTCAGGTATTCTACCTTATTTCACCTTCTTTGTTTTTCCAGTACTGGGGATTGGAAGCAGTGCTCTACCACTGAGCCACACCCCTAGTCCTTCTTATTATGTTTTGGACAGGGTCTCACTGTGTTGCTCAGGACTGGAACTGTGATCCTCCTGTCTCAGCATCCTAAATTGCTGGGATCTCAGGTGTGAATCATTGTGTCAAGCTATTTTACTTGTTTTAATTGGCTACTTATTATCAAGTTGTGATAACTTAGAACACTGTATGTGTTGGGAATCCAGTGCCTTGTCAGCCTGCACGTCATTACTTACTCCCAGTCTGGTCTCCTTCCTCCTCGCTCCCTCCTGTGTGATACTGGGGTTCCAGCCAGGCCCCCTCCACAGGGCAGGTGCTCTCCTGCTGAAGTATGCCGCAGTCCTCCTCACCATTTCCTTGGTTGTGTCTATTGAGAAGCACAGGCTCCTGAGCTCTGGCAGCCCACTCTACAGTGCTTTTATCTTAGAAATCTCTGCCTACCCCTGGGCTATGCAGACATGACCCACGTTTCCTTCTACAAGTGTCGTGGTCTCAGTTCTTGTGCCAGCTTCCCTGACCCCTTCTGAGTTCATTCATTGTGCATGAAGACGTGAGGTTCCGGGGCTCTTGGTACAGAGGCAGTTCTGAGCCCATCTGTGGAGGGAATCTTCCATTCCCCTTTGCTTCAAGGTATTGAACACCAGCGAGTCTGTCTTGGACTCTTACCTCTTTTCCACGGATCTATGTGACTTAATTTCATGCCAGTGTCAGATGATCTATGGTTCATAGATTCTGGTAGCACTTGTAAGTCTGTGGTGAGATGGCATAAGTCTTTGAACTATGCCCTTTTGTTAAAAAAGAATTGTTCTAGCTATGCTAGATCTGCACATTGACATGAATTTAGAATCAGCTTGGCATTTCCCACAAAAGACTATTGCTAGGATTTTGATAGGGAATGCATTAAATCTAGAGCAGTTATCGGTGTTGAGAGTCACAGTTCGACAACATGCCCTATCTTACGTCTGTAGTTTTTCAGGGTAGCGTCTTGTATGTAATTTCTGAATTTGTCCCTGGACTTTTAATGTTTTGTTGTGTCCTAAACGGTGGCTCCTTAATTTCATCTTTTTTGCTTGCTGCTCGTCTTCAGAAATGTAGTTAGTAATTTGTATACTAACTTTATATTTTGTGACCTTGCTAAATGAACTTATTAGTTCTAGTGGCATTTAAAGCAAATTCCTTAAGATTTTCTATATATGAAATCTTGTCACTGTTGTGCTTTTCTCTCATCTGTGTGCTTGTTATTTTAGTTAAAAAATATTTTTTGCTTGCTGTACTCCTGTGGGATACTGAGTCAGAGTGGTGAAAGAGGACGTGCTTGCTTGTGCCCAGTCCTAGGGCCTAGCCATTGAAATGGTGGTTACCCACTGTGGCATCTCTGAGGTGCCCTTCATTAGGCCGTCCCTTCTTTTCTGGTTTGCTCAGGTCTGTTCTTCCACGAACACATACTGAGTTTTGCCAAGCGCTTTTCTGGCATCTGTTGTGATGCACATGGGACTCCTTTTTAGTCTGTTGATACTGTGAGCTGCATCAGTTGGTAGGAATGTTGGATCAGCCTTTCCTCCCCACGATAGATACTCCGGGTGTGGTTGCTTCTCTTCTTACATACTGATGGGTTTGATTTGCTGATACTTCGATGATTTTCACCTCAATGTATTTGATAGGTACTGATCTGTGATTTTTCTTCTTATGATGTAGTTTTATTCTTTGGTGAGAGGGCGATGCTGGCCTCAAAAGATGAGTTGGAAAGAATCTCTCCTGTTTTGTGCAGCGTTTGTGTGATTAGTAGTTTGTTTCCCTGACCTCTTTGGTGGCATCCTCTGATGAGGCCTCTGAGTCTGGAGTTTTCTTATTGGAAGGTTTTAGTTGTGCTTTTAACCTCTTTACATACTTGAAAGTATTTAAATTTTCTATTCAGTTTGTGTCAGCTTTGGTAATTTGTGGCTTTCAAGGAACTTGTTGTTTTATTTGAGTTGTTGAGTTTATTGGTGTAGGGCTCTTTTTCTCCCCCAGTGCTGGCCGTCATAGCCACGGGCATGGGCACATTGGGCATGTGCCCCACCACCAAGCCGCCCTTAATGTTTCTGCAGTCTTCTTTGTTTCCTGATCCTGGTAACTATTTCCCTTGATCATTCTGGTTTATCAGCATTATTAATCTAAAATACCTGCTTTTCATTTTTACTGGTTTTCTCCTTTTTTTTTTTCTCTCTTTTCTCCTTTAGTCCTTATTGTTTTTTCCATTTTTATGTATTCAATTTGCTCTTTTCTGCTTTTCTTTTTTCGTGTTGGCACTTGGTAACCACACGTGTTTATTGGTGGTGAGACGCTGTCGTCACACTCGGGGGCACATCACAGGGCAGGCTCGGCTGGCAGGCGTGCCCCGTCTTCACGCAGGCCCTCCGTGGTGAGTATGTACCTCTCTCCTGGGACCTGGAAGCAGCAGGACTGTCCCGACATGGGTGGCCAAGTTGAAGCTGGTGTACCCAGCTCTTCCTGTCACCACCTCCAGGATTCCTCCACTCGGTGCTTCTGCTATGACCCGTGCATTTCTATGTGTTGCATTTCTATCATTCTTTTAAAAATATTTCCAGTTGCACTGGTGAATTATTTCATTGGTGGTTATCTGGAAGGTTTTTGTTAATCTTGAATATTCAGAGAGGTTTTTTTGTGTCTTTGATATCTGATTTAATCCTGTGGTCTGAGAATGCATACTGAGTGATTTCACCCTGAACTGTTGGGAGGCCTGCTCCCAGGCTCTGGGTTGTTGTTGGTGGTCAAGTCTGCTGCAGTCTTGCTGACTGGCTGTCTCCTGGTCCCATTGTCCGGTCACTGAGAGGAGAGGAGTGTGGAACTCTTGGAACCTGGTCTGCTTCCTGCTTCAGTTCTGCCAGGTTTTGCTTCGTGTATTTTGCAGTCTATTATTTGAGTTCATATACTTTCAGAGTCTTTGTATTCTTTTTTTCCTTTCCTTGGTACTAGGGATTGAACCCAGGAACATTTTACCACTGAGCCACATCCCCAACCCTTTTTATTATATTATTTTGAGACAGGGCTTCACTAAGTTGCTGAGGCTGGCTTTGAACTCTCGATCCTCCTGCCTCAGCCTCCCAAGCTGCTGGAATGACAGGTGTGTGCCACTGCGCCTGGCAAAGTCTTTGTATTCTGATGAATTCACACTTATCATTAAGGAATGTCCCTTTTATCACCAGTGATCATCTTTGTCTGGAAGTCTCCTCTGCTGCACATCAGGTGGCCTTTTCCCTCTCTCCAGGCTTGTCTTTTCCTGGATGTTTCTTGTGCCCGCGTAGCTGGCCTTGCCTTCCTCTCACCTGATGATGTTTGCTTCTCATGGCAGTGTTCAGATCAGTCACATTTACTGTCATAAAGCATGAGCTTACCATCTTGTCTGACTTCTTGACTTATTTTAGGTTGAGGTGCTGTACTGCCGAGCTGCATATCCAGGGTCTTGCCAGGTTGCCCAGGCTGGCCTCCACCATGTGATCCCTTGCCTCAGCCTCCTGAGAAGCTGGGATGGCAGGTGCGCCCACGGTGCCTGGCTGGGCTGAGTGTTTTCAGCAGTTTGTTCCACCTCCTATGTTTCTTAGGTTGCTTCTTGGTGTCACTCTGCATATTCAGGGGGCTGGGGCTGCTGTGAGCATGGTCCACTCCAGGGCAAAGGAAGACCCTGGCCCTGGGCCTTTGGAGCCCCTGTTGCCATTCACCTCATGGCAGCCTTCCTGGTGGTGCTCTTCTGCTCTCAGTAGTCAAGTATCTCTTGAGCAGTTAAACGTTGACACTCAGAGTCTTCAGTGTTTGCTTATGTATTTTCCAGTTTTTGTTCTTTTTTGTATAGACCAAAATTTTCAAACTGGTGCCATGACCCCTTTATACTATTAATCTTTAAAGATCACTGTGGGCCTCAGAGACCTTCTTAAGAAAAGTGTAATCTATTAGTATTTGCTATGCTAGAAATTAAAAAAAGAAAATTCAAAAACATTTTAAAGTGGTAAATTCATTTTATGTTCATATAAATGATTATTTTTAGTGAGAATAACTGAATTTTCCTAAAGAAAACATTTGAAGAGTGGTGATATGTTATCATTTCGTAAACTCTTCAGTATGTGGCTTGCTAGAAGACAACTGGATTCTCCTATTCTCTTTGATTTGGCTGATCACCATGTGTTGTATTTCGTTGACGTTTATAGAGAACCTGGCTCCACATAGGTGGTGCAGCAGAGGAGAGGGTGTTCGTTATCTTTTCAGACAGGGGTGTCCCTCTGCCTTCAGTATCACACCAAAGCTGACAGCAGCAGTTTCTCCAAGATGAGTCATGATGGAGCCTTTGGAATCCATCAGCTGACACCGTGCACACATGCTGTGCTGTCTTTTGGGTGTGCAGTCGCGCAGTGTGGCACACTCACAGGTGCAGGGCCAGCCCACTGTCTTAGCTGTGGCGCACCTTGCACTGTGGAGGGAGCCCTACCCATCGGCTTCACTGCCTAGCCCTGGCAACGCTGGCTGCTTCTGCTGGGCATGTGTAGACGGAATCATATGGCACGTGGTCTCTTTGAGTCTGCTTCTGCATGGGGTTCCTACTTCCCAGGCTCACCCGTGCTGTGGCGTGTGTCAGTGCTATGTTCCTCTTTATGGCTGAGTAATGTTCTGCTCTGTGTTTACACTGTGTTAATCTTACCCTTTCATCAGTTAATGGACATATGTGTTGGTTCCACTTTTGATGGTTGGCAATAATGCTGTATAAGATTTTGTGTGAATGCGTGTCCACATTTTTCTTGGCTGTGTACCTGGGGTGGAATCAGTGGGTCACATGGCCATTCTGTGTTTAGATTATTGAGAAATTGCCTAACTTTTCCACAGCAGGTGTGGCCACATCTAAAGGCTCCAGTTTCCCCATCCCTGCTAGCACTGTTGTTCTGTTTTGTTTTTTAAACAGCTTTCCTAGAGGGCCTGAGGCCCTAGCTCCTTTAGCTTGCTGTGTTTTCCTATGGTGAATGAGGTGGGCCCTCTTCTGTGCTTGAGGCCATGGGTCTCTGTCTTTTCCTGCTGGGTTGCTCCTTTGTGGGTCCTTGGCCCAGTGGTGAGCTTCTGTCCTGTTTAGCTCAGGTCTCTGTCTTCCTTGCACTCTTCCTCCATCCGATGTCCATCCATGGTTTTGAAGCACAGTTTCTATCCTTTGGAGCTCTGTTTAACCAAAAGTAGATCTCCTGGATGTCGCCTTTTGTAATTCGGCATTGGAGATCACCTTGTCATGCTTGCCACCCTTGTCAGAAGTGCCTTGGCAGGGGAAGCCATCTAACTTTGGGTTTTAGAAACAAATTTTTCAAAATTTCAGTTTTTGTTTGAGATTTATATTTTATTCTGGAAACAGATACTGGCAGTCATTTTAAGTGACAGATGTCCTCCATTCCACATTTAACACTTGGTAACTTGAGACTATGCCTGGGTATCCTTGAGGTCACCACAGCACTTTGGTTCCCACACAGCAGAGAGACCTTGGTCTGGTCCCCATTTGGTCATGTAGGAGTAGACACCACACTGAAGGGGGCATTGATCTTCAGCCAGCCCACCAGTTTTTACTGCTCCTGAGAATCTTTTAAATGAAATTGCCCGGTTGGTGGGGTGGAATCCAGTGACAGCCAGTGCCATCTGGTGGCAGTGCCCTGGTCGCGTGGAGGGCCAGCAGTTCACCTTGGTCTTGCACCAAGACCAAGAAAGGTTCGGGTTATCCCAGCTTTTGGCAGGCATGGTTTTGACCTTGTGTGGTCCCTGGAGATGTTTGTCCACTCGAGCTGACTGGGAATGTCCGCGTTTCTGTGGGTCATCCCTCCCCCCGCCCGGCCCCACCCCGTAGGTCCTTATGACACTCTTCCAGGTGGTTCTGCCTGCCGGGAGTTCAGTCGGCTCTGGCTGTCTGCTTTTCAGAGGTAACTGGAGTTGGCTGTGGACTCCTAGGCTGGTATTCCTTCTCTCAGGAAGAGAGGTGGTTCCATCTGGGCCTGCTGCTGGGCACACCTTGGTGTGGGTGAGACTGGGCTGGCCTTCCTGCCCTGACTGTTCCCTTAGAGTGCTGTCTCCTGTTCATGGCCCCGGGGCCTCTGGCCCAGGAGGGGTACCAGCCTCTCATTCCCACCCTTCACCCAGGGCCCAGCTTTGCCCTCCATTGTCCTTGATGAGCTCTCTTCTTCCTCCTTTGCCCTGTTGGTTTCCAGTTTTTAAATTTCCTGGTCTGTGTCCTTTGACAGGGTTTAGAAATACGAGCAGATGTTTAATTTGCCAGCTTTAGTTTCCTCCTTGATGATTTTTGATAATTTACAATTATATTTTCCTTTACAATGACTATTCCATCAGAATTTTGAAATTAATTTCCATTTTGAGTAAGAGAATATGCTTCTGTATATTTTATTTTATTTTGTTTTACTTGCGGTACTGGGGATGCAACTCAGAGCTTGCATGTGCTAGGCAAGTCTCCACCACAAGCTGTGTCCCCAGCTACCCCTGCCTTTCATTTCACTTTGAAACAGGGTCTGGCTAAGCCACCCAGTCTGGCCTGGAGCCTGTGAGGCTCCTGCCTCAGCCTCTTGAGCAGCTGGGTCACAGCCCTGTGCTGGCTGCTTGGTACTTTGTATAATGGTTTTCCTCTTCAAAGATTGAGTATTTATCTCAGGTTGTGTCTCCTCTGTTTTTATTGATTAGATTTAATCCTGTTTATAAAACTGGTTATAGATTGATCGTCTTCCCGCTTTCTGAGCCGGTGTTTTCTTTGCATGTCTACTGACTCTCCCTGTGTCCTCCCCTTGGCTTGCAGAGCAGCTTCTGCCTCAGTGCCAGGGTTTGTAGGAGTAGCTCATGCTCAGTCTGGGGAGGGCATAGCCCAGCACCTTCTCTGCTCACATTACTGACCAGACCCCTAGCATGGATGCACGTTTGCCCTACTCATCTCACCAGTACAGTCGGAGGAGGAGAGAGTGCTCCCATCCCCAGTTTTTAAGGGGTGTATAACTCAAGTTTTTAGAATGAAATTTGTTGAGTTGTTTTCTGGTGGTTAGAGCAGGTAGGACCTATGCCAGAATCAGGCCAGCCTGTCCTTAAGCACGCTTGCCGAGGGTGTTGGCAGTGTGTGCTGAAGGACAGCTTCGTGCTGGTGCCAGGAGGCAGGCTGCATTGTCGTCCACGGCCAGCCTGGGGTCACGTGGAACCCCTCCATTTCTGTGTCTGTGTAACTGGGTCTCTGGGAGGTGAGATGGAGGCGCAGTTTCCAGGGATGGAGAAGCAACCTTCTTAACGCATTCTTCTTCTACTTTAGGTAAATCTTAAAATGAGAGAGATAACAGAAAAGGAAGTTAAGTTAAAACAGCAACTACTGGAAAGTCCAGCTCATCAAAAGGTAAAGAGCAAATTTAATTTCTCTGGAATGCACTAATTGTTAATCCTAGTTTTAAAGAACGTGACCTGTACCTACTACTTGCTTATTCTTTATTATAACTCACCACAAATGAAGCCAGCCTCTTGGATTCTCCTGGCAGCCTTGATCTCAGTGTTTCAGTGAGGGCTGACTGTGGGCGACCTGTCTCCCTCCCACCCATCCCTGGGAAGGGGTCATGGTGCTTTGCCTGCAGGAGGGTGCAGGTGCACTGGGTTGGGGGAGCTCCGAGTCGGGCGTAGGCCTACCTGGGAGTTAGCTTCTGACCGTCAGCAAAGGAGGAAAAATCACCCAGTGCCAACGGTACCTCTGCAGATCCTGAGATGGCCCGTGAGGTCCAGTGGGACTGGCGGGTGTCTGGGAAGTCTGGTACCAGTATAAGGTGGAAAATGTGTGTGTCTGGGGAAGGGTGCAGATGAGCATGTCACACGATCTGGCGTCATTTTCTCTTTTGCCAACAACCTGCGTGGCGAGTCCACCTAAGTTAGATGTGTGTACGATGCCACCCACCTGTGCCATCTCCCCTGGAGAGCAAGGTCCTGCCTCCCCTTGCGGCTTCCTTTCCCCCTGACCAGCGTCCCTTGTGGGCCACGGCCAGGCGCCTCCCTGGTCTGGCTCCTGGGCCCCATGCCTCCCTGGCCTTCAGACGTGTGCACATGTAGGCACAATCCGAGTGCTCCCAGTTGGAGTGGACCTCTTGCCTTGGTGCCCAGCCCTTCCCAGGTGCAGGGCATTCTTTGCTGCTGCAAAGGTAAAGTTGTGGAGGGGTGTGTCACCTTCCACTTGAATGGCCTGGCGATGTCCAGCGGAAAGCTTTGGCTCACTGAGGCTTCCCCACCTCTGCCGTGTGGGTGCCGTGTGAGTGCGCCTGCCGCCCATGGACCTGCTCTGCTGACGCTCCTCTCACCTTCCTTCCTGCTTCCTGAGCAGTCTCCCTCCAAGTGGTATTGGAAGTTAGTGCCCGTAAGTGCCCCAGCCTCAGCTGCCATCAAGAGCATCCTGTTGCCATCACGCGCTTCCATAGAGCTGCTCGCACCCAGAACTGTTCTGTTTTTGTTTGTTTGTTGACTTAAATGCTTAAATGTCCATGGGGTGGGGGAGAGTGGTCCCACTGTGCAGTGAGCAGGGTGGCAGTGTGGCACTTAGGAGCCCAGCTGCACTTCTCCCAATCTCAGTGGCTTCTGTAGCTAGCCAGTGGAGCGTGACTGGCAGAACTCATCCCTTCCTGATGCAGAGGTGGGTGACGGACGGCCCAGTGACTGTGTTGCTCTTCACAGGTCATATGTCCTTCTGACGTTCCCTTGCCTGACAGGGATCAAACACGGCATCCCTAGTGTGCCTGCGCTGGGTTGTCTGGATGGGACAGTGGCTCACTGGGAGGGTGCAGGTGGACAGTGGAGAGGGCTTTCCTAGCATTTCTGTTCCTCTGTTGTCCTCCTTGTGGCCTTCTGCCTGGGCCTTTGTGGAGTGGGCAGAGGGGTGTACCTGTATTCTCAGGCAGAGATCTGAGTTAGGTCAACACAAGATGCAGAGGAAGAAGCCAGTCACCTTGTTGAGTTGGGTTCAGTGGTCCAGCTGAGGGCCACCTGACGGCCCACTCTGAAGGGGAGCCAACCTATCACCTGCCCCTGTCGGTGCTGCAGTGCTGGGTGGGCCTTCCCTTGAACTTCTGGACACACAGCCTTCTCCAATGACCTTTGTGAGCCCCTTTGATTTCCTGTGTGCTGTAGCATCGGTCCAGATCGTCTTGGGCCTCCCTAAGTGGGGGACCTTGCTGCTCTCTGGACTTATTGAAGAGGAGGGAGAGGGAATCACCCTATGGAGTCCCTGCATCTCTCAGCCTGATCCAGAAGTGGTTTAGGCCTAGGCTTACATGGAGCTGTCCTACTGGGATTGCCACCTCCGACGAGTTTCGTGGAAACAGACATGTGACCAAGAGCAGTGTCCCTGGAGGTTTCTCTTAGTGGTGTGCTTAGGACCATCCTCCCTGGTGTCGGTGGGTGGCATCAAGGACAGGTCGGGTGAGGATGGGTAGGAGGAGGGTTTGCCTTAGTACTGGCTGCCTGAGGTTTGCAGAGCTGGGTCTGCAGCCATGGCGGGAGACAGTGTGCCGCCCACTTCCACCCATGCCTCCATCTGTAATCGAGAATCCATCTGCTTTGCTGCATGCCGTGCCCACTGCGTGTTTGCTGGAAGCCTGGCCTGGAGCATGCTGTTGCACACTGCATGCTGGAACCCGCGGACTTTGCACGTGTGGTACAGTATGAGGCGGGTGCCTGTGGGAGTGAGTGCCAGGGGCTCCGAGAAACAAGTTAGAGTGTGTGCCGGCCGTTCCGTGGACATAAAACAAGCCTCACTGCTATGTTTAGAAGAACATTGGGAGCATCTTATGCTCAGCACGATTGTGGATTAGTCTACATGACATATTTACTGAGATTATCAACTCGAAATCCTAGATTGCTGAGACGGTTCTCTGAGTTAGACTCATCTGCAAAACTCTCAGAAATCCACAGTCCTTATTGTAGACTACTGGGTTTCTTTGTCTAGTTGGTATGATGTATCTGGTTCTCCCTCTGGAGAAGATGCGGCCAGCGGGAAGTGCTGTATTCTGAAGCTGCGCTGGGCTGCCAGCGCAGGAGACGTGAGTGCACCACAGGCCCTTGTGCTGCCCAGCCCTGCTCAGCAGATGGGGCACAGGCGAGGGATTGCGGGCTCTGGAGACCTGGCACGTGGCCCCTCTGAGTGCCAGGTGTGGGGCCTGGACCAAGTATCTGTTTTATGAACACCTTGCACAGATTTAGTTTCCTGATGCTTTGTTGCATTTCTTAGAGTGGCCGGTGGTTGCATTATGAGAAATTTTGTTCAACCTGGTTTCTCAAATTTCTCTGACATTATAATATTGCTGTTTTGTGGTTTTTCTAATGACCACAGTTCACACTGATAACCCTGGGAAAGCGACGAGCTCGCTCTTGCAAGTATCAGGACGTTCACCACTTAACTTGTTTCTCGTTGGTTTGTCGCTCTTGGCTACTGGTAGTGTAGATGTGCCTTCTGCCTCTGTCCTTGTGTGCTTGGTGCCAGCAGCAGTGTAGTTAGACTAGCCCTGGCGGCACAAGCAGTGACCGTTGCCAACGTGCAGCAGTCCTGGGTAGAGACGTAGATAGGTGTCCGGGCCGCGTGTGACCCAGACACTGGGCTCTAGCGGGGAGCACTGCTGCTCTCCCTGTCTCCAGCATCCTGTGAGTCCTCGCTGCAGCAGCGTACCACCCGCGCAGACCGTTTTCCTTCTGTCAACTGCAGGTCCGCTATCGGCGAGAGCACCTCTCTGCCAGGCAGTCGCCCTGCTTCCCGTTGCTGGAGGACTTGATGCGAGACGGCAGTGATGGCGCTGCTCTCTTGGCGGTTGTTCACTATTACTGCCCAGAGCAGATGAAGCTGGACGGTGAGTGGAGCCGCTTCCCAGAGGCTGTGGTATGCACCTGACACCAGCCGCAGGCACAGGCAGGGGCCTGGAGACAGAGCCCATGTGGTCTGTGTCTGAGGAACGTGCCAGGCCTGGGTCTCACCTGAGTCGCAGTGTGGGGCTGTAGACTTTCTTCATTGACTTCAAACAGCTAGAACTTGGTTTGGGGATGCGAAACTCGGTGCCATGTTCAGACTGTTTACAAAGTGTTTCTGCACACCTGCCAGCACTGGCAGCCTGCAGCAGGGAGACGGAGAAGCAGTGGCTGTGAGCAGCAGGGATGGTTGCCTGCCATGATGCTCTGGGGACACAGCTCCCAAAGGGTTGGGGTTTGCCACGTGCCCTTCTTTCTGGAGCAGGCAAGCAGGAGGCCAGGCGCAAGCCCCAGGCAGCACCCGCAGGGAATGTCTGATGTCATCCCTGAGTGGCGGCGTGCCACCCAGGAATACAGGGACAGGAGTACAGGAGTACCATGTAATGGTCTGTTTTATTTTGGTTTTGGTTTTGGGAACTGAACTCAGGGCACTTAACCTCTGAAACACTTCCCCATCTCCTTTATTTTTATTTTGAGACAAGGTCTTGCTAAATTGCTGAGACTGACCTCAAACTTGGGATCCTCCTCCCTCAGCCTCCTAGTGCCTGGCCATATAATAATCTTTTTTTTTTTTTTTTTTGCAGTGCTGGGGATTGAACCCAGGGCCTTGTGCTTGCAAGGCAAGCACTCTACAAACTGAGCTATATCCCCAGCCCTATAATATTCTTTTTACGAACAAAATCACCTCACGGACACAGAGCTGCTTTTTTAAATTTTAATTTTAAGTTATTTGAGATGGGGTCTTGCAATGCTGCCCAGTCTGGGCTGGTCTCCGACTTGTAAGTCCACCTGCTTCTACTGCCTTAGCCTCCTGAGTATCTGGACCACAGGTGTGTGCCATGGGCATGGCGTAGCTGCACTTGAAGGGCCCCTCTGCCTCCAGGGAGAGCCCACATGTGGACGCTGGGTGCTTTAGGGCCGTGGGGCCTGTGTCCTCAGGTCTATCTGGCCCTGGGGCTCTGTGCCTCAGGAAGAGGGCAATAGCCCTAGGATCACCCTCAAGCTGCAGGCAGGCTCCTCAGTGCTGTCCGTGTCAGGAGGAAGTGGGAGCAAGGCCCAGGCCCTTTGCCAAGTGATGTGGGGACCTGGGGAAAGGCGGGGGTCAGAAGGGCCAGGACCATCTGCTCCTCTGAAGAAAGTTCTGGGAATGGGGCTGTGCTGGTGGTGAACAACTCAGGGCAGCACACCTGTGCTGAAGCTCCTTGCAGCTGAGAGTGGATCCTCAAGATGGGTGAAAGGACAGCGTTACAGAGAGAAGGGCACAGGGCCATACACAGCATGACAGATACCAAGGAGACACACACACCTTGGATAGAAAATCAGCAGCCATGGTGGAGCGCACTCTCTAAGAACCAGCAGTTAAAGAGCATGCGCAAGCCCTCCAGAAGATGGCCTTGATGGAGCTGCTGAAGAAGCAGCAGCAGACTCCACAGCACCAGAACTTCCCCAGAACACGGGACATCAGCAGCACAGGTGTGGCTCCTGGAAAATCTTAAGTGCTTTGAGAGCAGAGATGAAAGAGCTTCTTTGGTGACAGAGTGGTCACAGTGGAGGACCCTGCGTAGGCTCTCCACGGGCAGGTGTCCTCATCTGCTTGTTCTCTGGTCAGGCTCCACCATTGATGTGGTGCCTGGGCGGGTGGGTGTGTAGACACTGGATAAGTAAATACTCGACAACCTGTCAGACCAGGTGGGGGCTGTGCCATCTCCAGAGTGTGTGCTAGAAAGGAAGAAGCTTGGGGATCTACCAGCTGGGTCCACTGCAGTGCATAGAAAATCCCAGAGAAAGTTGTAGGAAAAAAGTGGAAGTTTCTCGAGTGGCTTCAGAACAAGGAGAGTGAGGAGGCTGCAGGAGCACCAGCTCTCAGGCTGGAGCACCCTCTCTCCCCCACCGAGTGAGAGACCCAGCAGACAGGAGGCTGTGCAGCTGAGCTGTGGGAAGGGAAGCTGCCTGCAGCTGACCACCGGCCAGGAAGATCGTGGTGTGGCCCCAGGGAGAAGCACTGTCTCCTGGGCCTGGGCCTGGCCCTGGCGCTCGCTCCAGGAGAGCACAGCAGTGTAGTCTGCCCCTTGATGCTGGACTGGGACTCAGAGTTGCTCTTGGGGTTTAAAAAAATTCTACATGGTGCTTTTAAGACTTTGTGTACCTTGTTAAAATGAAAAATTTAAAACTTAAGCAGATCCAATAGCAAAATAATAAATTAATTAAAAAATTTTTTATTTAAAGAAAAAATGTGTAAAGTTAAAAGATTGGTCTTTTTTTTGTTTTGTTTTTTGTTTGGTAGCGGGGATTGAACTCTGGCACTCAAGCACTGAGCCAAATCCCCAGCCTTTTTTATATTTTACTTAGAGACAGAGTCTCACTGAGTTGCTTAAGGACTTGCTAAGTTGCTAAGACCGTCTTTGAATTCACGATTCTCTTGCTTCAGACTCCCCAAGCTGCTGGGATTGCGGGTGTGTGCCATCACACCCAGCTAAAAAGCTTGTTCTTTTAAAAATTAATAAAATAGACAGTTTTCTGAAAGGATCGGTCAAAAAAAAATTTTAAAAAGTAAAGACTAGTGAATAAGAGGATATCAGTTCAGTGTATTAGGTACCAAAATAAGAAGACTGAACGTGGTCGTGTGTCAGATACGTCTGGATGCTGGGTAGCAGGGACGGCTTTCTGTGGGCCCAGAAGAGCTGGGGGACCTGCAGACCCACTGATCACAGAGTGAACAGACTCGGGGCTCATAGAACACATCCACGTGAACTCACCCCACCACCCCAGCACTTCTTATTGGGGACTGAACCCAGGGTACTTTATCTTTTTTTTTTTTTTTTTAAATTTTGAAACAGGGCCTTGCTTAGTTGCCCAGGCTGTCCTTGAACTGGGTATCCTCCTGCCTCAGCCTCCTGAGTCTCTGGAATCACAGGTGTGGGCCACCACACCTGGCTTGTGTAGGTTGACTTTTTATGTCAAAGTTTCAAGGAATTGGCAATTTCTGTGTTATATGAACTGTCCCAGAGAAAAGAAAATGGTGGGGTGCCCCTAGGCTTTTTTAACAGGGGCTTTTACCCTGACACCAGGGATAGACCCTGAGAGGCAGTCAGGCTGCTTTTCTTATAACAGATTGGAAATCCTGCATAAGGTGCTCCAAGGCAAGAGCCTCATAACTGGGCACATTCACTCGGTGTCCCAGGAAGAGCAGCTCCAACCTGCTGGAGACATGGCTTGAGCTCTGTGGCACCTTCCCTGGGTCTGGTGCCCCCCGTTAGTGTCTGCCCAGTACTAATGTCCTGTCTGAAATGCAGGGAGAACCACACAGAACTGGGAGTCAAGCTGACAAAAGGGATGTGAGAGGCGAGTGTAAAGTGCTTTCAAAACTGGAAGGAAAAACCGCAGGCTTTTCTGTGGTACTTGGAAGACATTTTGCATTGTTGGGGCTCGAGTCAAAGCCTGAGAAGTGTAATTTCTCCAGATCCTTCTGTAGATTTTATTGCCAGTCCAATAAATCCCTTTGCACAGACACTGACAGGCAGTTGGACTTCCTGTAGTCCCTGTAGAGGGGCAGGGCCCTGGCAGCGCCCTCGTTTCATGGCCCTTTGTTTTGATGAGCGTGACTCCAGGTGGGGCCCGGGGTCCCTGTGCATTGTGCACCCAGCTTCCTGTTTGTTGTCCTGTGTCATTGGGTAGCTCAGGAGCTCTCACCACTCCTGGCCTTACGCAGGCCACCTGGCCCTGCCAGCCCGGCCCTCGTCCCAGCGCCGTCCTCTGGGTGGCTGGTCCTCACTGCTGTCCTCGGTCTCCTTGGCTCCCTTGAATCTACAGGCTACTGCCTTTGGCTTGCCTTTGTCGTATGGGGCGGGTCCCTCCAGCATGCCTCCCTCCGCGTCCTCGGCAGGCGTGTGCTGGGTTTCCCCACTTGACCGTGTGACTTGGCATCATGAGTGGTTGGTTTATCTGTGGGAGAGGCTGGGGGCATGAACCTTGGTTCTCAGCAGAGGTCTGGCCCAGTCTCGCTGTGTGCTGCTGTGTGATGTTCACTAGCATCCCACTGCCGGAAGCCCTCCCTCTGCCTGTAGGTTTACTTATTTGTGTGTCAGAATACATCTTTACGCCCTCATGTATTTTTATTTTATTCAGTGGGTTTTAATCCATTTCTTTCATTGTTTATTTGATTGCTTAAATTGTCCCAGATTTGGTGCTAGGGTAAAACCCAGAGCTCACACTTTCTAGGCACACCTCTCGTGTTAAACTATACCTGGGCTCTAGCCAGATTAACTTTGAAGAGCAAGAACATGGGCACTTGGCTCTGTGAATGCCAACTTTTGTTTGACTTTCTGTGAGCTAAGATGGCATGGCCCTGCTCAGGGGTAGTCACCTGGAACCAGAACACCTGCACACAGAATCCAGAGAAGAGACTCGGGGCGCTGCTGCAGGGAGGGGCCTTGCACTGAGCTCTGCAGGAAGAAGGGAAGACCCCTTAGCCTGAGACAGTACTGTCCTTATACTAAATAAACACCTAGACCTGAGAAGCAGCAGTTAAGATCTTGAAAGAAAATCTAATTTGTACATATTAGCAAACCTTTGAACACGTTTTTAAACTTAGAAATAAAATTAATTTAAAATGAGTTAGTGCCAGGCATGGTGGATTACAGGCATGCCTGTAATCCCTGCTGCTTGGGAGGCTGAGGCAGGAGGATCTCAAGTTTGAGATCAATCTGGGCAAATTAGCAAGTCTCTGTCTCAAGATAAAAATAAAAGGGGTGGGGATTGTGGCTCAGGGTGACAGCACCTGGGATCCAGTCCCCACCCACCCCATGGAAGTCTCCAATTCCTCGGGGCTTTTTGCCTGTTGTGGTGCTGGGGATGGAGCCTGGGACTTGGTACACCGGGGCACGTGCTCTGCCTCTGAGCACCATTCCCACCTGTCCTTTGTTTTAGCATGACATTCACAGCAAAGCAAGGGGGGGACGAGGGACACTGTCTTAGTCTTTTTTTTTAGTGGTCCCTTCACAGAAGAGACTTGGGCTGTGCAGTCCCTTGATCTGGGGATTCTGACCTTCCTTGACGTTTTTGATTTTCTGCTTTACCCTGCCCCACTCTTTGCCAGCACGGACGTGACTGTGTACATAGGGTTTCTGATTGCCATAGGAAACATAACCATCTTCTAGCCACATGCAGCAAGACTCTTTTGCAAATTCAAAACTCAAAGGTGAGTGTGCGGTGGAAGTCTAGCCTTGGAGTCTCTAGATTTCCGTGGGATGCGCAGGGTTGGCCATTCAGCCAGATCCTGGCAATCTCGCTGCTTTTTCTTGAGTATTTTCCTTCTGTGTCTGATGTCCTATGTAAAGCTTCCTCGTGAGGTGGTTTTGGATCAGAGTTACACCTGTGCACCCTCATGGGGCAGAGCGCTAACACACCGTCTCTCTGGGTCTGCTAGACATATGTCTGAAGGAGGTCCCATCGCTGGCTGACAGCCTGTACAACATCCGGCTGCTGAGGGAGTTCTCCAACCAACACCTGAGCAAGTGCTTCTACCTCACCCTGGAAGACATGCTGTATGCGCCCCTGGTGCTCAAGGTAAGGTGGCCCCTCCCTGGTTCGGCGCACCCGGCTCTGGGGGCTCGTGAGAGCTCACACTATGCTGTCTTCCTTTCAGCCAAACCTCATGGTCTTCATTGCTGAGCTTTTCTGGTGGTTTGAGAATGTCAAGCCAGACTTTGTCCAGCCCAGGGATGTTCAGGAGCTGAAAGATGGTGAGCGACCACCTGCACCATCATGCCTAGGCTCCAGCAGCCCACCCAAAACTCTGCAAAGGGCAGACCCATTGGCCAGCTCCTACTTAGAATAAGATATATTCCTTGTATGAATAGTTGGTCAAATAGTCCACTGTCATGTGTCTCCAAAAAGAACAACCACAAAGAACTCCTGGTATTTTCCTGTGCTTCTTGCTAGTGTTCTCAGTAACTGTGAACAATATGAATATTTCTTGGGCTGGGGTTGTGGCTCAGTGGTAGAGCTGTTGCCTAGCATGCGTGAGACCCTGGGTTTGATCCTCAGCACCACATAAGAATAAAATAAAAGTATTGTGTCCGCCTATAACTGAAAATATCTATACTTATGAAAATATATGAATAGTTCTGTAAAATTGCTATTTTTGCAGCTAAAACAGCACTGCAGCAGAAAAGTAGCCGGCCTCCTGTCCCCATCTCCAATGCAACCAAGCGCAGCTTCCTGGGCAGCCCTGCTGCACTGAGCCCGGCTGACCTGCCACCACCTACCCAGCCGCCAGCTGAAGGCGGGCATAGGTACCACCTCCACCCCGAAGAAGCCGAATGTCTGTAAGTCTTTCTCTGGGCTTTCAGGGTTCATTCACAACTTGTTTCCCTTTCATTGTAGTTTTAATTCAAATTATCTTTTTAATAGGTCATACATAAAGCACAGAAGAGTAGCTGTGGCAGCCTGAGCTCCTGCCCTGATCCTCTGGCCAGAGGCCCACAAGGTGCCAGCCTCTGGCGGGCCCTGGCACATAGTTCTTTCAAGGATGTGCTTCCAGTTCTGGTGCTGTCCACAGCATAGATGTTTCTCCAGTTCTATCCACAGTAAATGACATAGTTTAAAATGTGGTCTAAAGAGTAAAAGAATTGAATGATAGTATAGAGTCTGATAGAATATATGTGTATATATGTAATAAAATACTCTGTGTCTGAAGTACTACACATTGTTTTCTCGGACATAAAGCTGCTCAGAAGGAATATCAGTTTGCTTCATTGATTTCAGCGAGCAATTAATTTGGTTCTGGTGAGATAGTAAACAAAACTGTTTAAAGTGTTTTTCGTCATCAGCACCTGACTGGACTGAGCAGATATGGGGTAAATTGGCAGGTGCAGGTCTGTGGGGATGCGGGGCAGGGGGAAGGAGCCAGGCCTGGCGTGTGAGCGTGTGCTGATCCACCTGTCAGTATCCATCTGGTTTTCTGCTGTCACTATTACTTGTGTGGTGCCCAGGGCCTCATTCAGGCTGGGCAAGCACTCTACCACTGAGCGACACCCCAGCCCAGAGGATAGTTTTAAAATGTGGAGACTGAGCTAGGCTTTGAGCAGTATTCAGTGATTTTGAGCATTGCTTGTTGCTGAGTGATTCTGAGGGACTGTGTGGCATGAAGACCTCTGCTATCTTGGGCTGCAGGGTCAGGCTAGGCGGGAGTCCTTGGAGGACAGAGGCAGTTCCCCGGTGCTGTTTGAGTGGGTTTCCCGTGTTCTGTGTGGGGCTGTCAGGCCCCGGGATGGCTCCTGGAGCGGGGGTGGAAAGCTTGGGCTGGCGTCTGCGGGCTGTGGCACGGGCGTCCTTCCTCCACTCCAGTCCCCAGCAGCAGCGCGCAGGTGCACACAGACGCCCGTGTTAAGGAGCGCTGGGTCAGGTGTGCATGCTGCTTTCCACCTCTCTGTGCACCCTGAGGGTTTTCCGCTCATTGGAATCTCTCCTACCGCATACTAATAACTGTGTTTCCCACTGTGACTGGGCTGGGGAGCCAGACCTGGGCAGGTGCACCCCTGCCTGCCCAGCTCCTTGGGGCTCCCTGCACCCCAGCCTTTCTGCTATCAGCCACACTGTTCCCCAGCCCTCTCAGGCCTCTCTCCCTCCCTCCTGCTTCCTTCCTGTTTCTGTCACCCCCCACCCCTGTTGTCTTTCCCTATTCTGGCCCTGGATGACCTCTCCCTGTCTTTGCCTCTGTAGGCCTCTTAGCTGTGGCCTAGGTGCGTACCCTGCATGTACGTTTGTGACCTGTCCCTTGGCCACGTTCTCCTGAAAGTGAAATAGCCAGAACAGCTGCCCTGTCAGACCAGTATATTGACTGCTGGTGCGCCGTGCCTGCCTGAACAGTGCCCGCCTGCACCTGCGGGGCTTGCCAGGGGCACACCTTCACACCACACCTCTGCACGTACTTTTTGCTGTGCCGCACCTTTCCTGACTGGGAGGCAGAAGTGGAAGTGCTGTGGGCAGTTCTGGAGCTCTGGTGGACATGGCTCTCCTGTCCTCTACAGCATGTTTGTGTCCACACTGCCACCAACACTGGAGCACCCCTGCTTTCTGGGTGGGAGCTGCCATTGAGGTCACTCATCAACCATCTGTTAGCTGGATATGGTGGGATCATCTTTGTGGTCTTTCACTGAACCAAGAACGTACAGTTTTGGAAAATCATGTTTTTCAGGCAGTCGCTTTTTCTCTTTTTTGAGCTGCGTGCTTGACTTTTGCTGTGGAAATTAGGAACTGACTGTTATACACCGTAACCAGAAGTTACCATGTTCCCTGTCTGCAGCTTTGGATTTTTATCTCAGTTTGAAGTTCTTGGTACTCTTTCTTGGTTCAATTTTATAGTAATTAATTTTTGCCAAAGAACTTGTAAGTTGCTCACCGCTTATTATGAATTCATA
The DNA here is from genome assembly GCF_902686455.1 of Sciurus vulgaris. Lineage (NCBI taxonomy): Eukaryota > Metazoa > Chordata > Mammalia > Rodentia > Sciuridae > Sciurus > Sciurus vulgaris. The sequence continues at coordinate 89,246,627 of NC_136476.1, read as the reverse complement.
GTGGTCATTATTTTATGTACATTTGATTTTGAACTTGAAGTTTGATTAACTAGCGATTTTTTTCTCAAATTCTTTTTCCATTTAGTGGGAAAGGAACTTCTGCCTTTAGCCCGTCCCATCCTTTATTGCCACTGAGGCAGAAGCAGCAAAAAGCAGTGCAGGCAGAGGACACCCCCGGTGAGCGCACAGTCCCCTTCCTTATTCCCTTCCTTACTCCCTTTTTGCTCCCCTACCATTTAGTAACATATTTCTCCAAATTGAATCATCTAATCCTGGTGTAGTAATTTTAGTTAATGATACAAAATAAGTTTTAATTTGTACTGATGTGCCTTAGAATTTATCATCCTGTAGTTACAGTGCCGTTAAATCTAATAACCCTGTGTGGCGCACACAGAATTGCTGCACTGTGTCAGCAGCAGGAGCTGCTGACGTTTACTGACCACCAACACTGTGCTGGTCTTTGCTTTGGGCTGGTTGCTGTTCAGTCACGTGATCCCTCACGGGAACTGTTGTAGGATGTACTGTTCCCACTGTCTGCTTGCTGGAGCAGCTCTGGCCTGCTGAGCTAGGCGCCATTTCCTAGAGAAGTGGCAACTGATCGCAAGAACTCCCACTGGTGCACAGTTGGTTACTGACCCTGAACATGCTTGTTTCCTCCGAACTGCAGATCAGCGACATCGATCTAACTCTTTAACCCGAGTCGATGGCCAGCCACGAGGTACGGCAGTAGCGTGGCCAGAAAAGAAAGCCAGGTGAATCACTTTGAAATGGTACATTTCTGTTTGGGGTGTTTGTGGAATTGAAGCAGCAGTTCTCCACATGCATTCCAGGCCCCGAAGGGCCTCAGACACCCTTTCAGAGAGCTCACAGGCCAGTGAATTTCAAGGTGGTGCCAGGGCTCATAGAGTAAAATCATGCCACTCTGATAAAATACAGGTAGATTCCTGTAGTAGGCTTGTCACTGTGATTTCTAGTCAGCTTTTGGAACATATTGGAGCTTTAATTTCTACTGTGATGAATAGAGATTAATATTGATAAGTATAATAAAAGCTCTTTTGAGTCCTCAGAAGTTTTTAATGATTTAAAGGGATGTGGTACCAAAATATTTCAGAATCACTTAAGCTCTAACTGTGTCTGGTTTTATTTTGCCCAGGGGAAGGGTTTGTTTTAGTCCCCTGTGTGTGCGATTTGTTTTCTTTCCATAACTAGAATTCTGCCTCAGACTGTCACAGGGTCTCTGGTGTGTGCGGTGGCATGTCCAATGGGCTTCTTCTCTGCATTTCAGGCCAGTGTCCCAACCAACACCCTTTGCTCTCCATCATGCTTCGAGTGGTGACATGGACCTCGGCTCTGGTGATAGCGTCAGCCTGGCCCGCTCCATCAGCAAAGACAGCTTGGCATCAAGCGTTGTTCATCTGACCCCACAGAACCAACCCTGCCCCACAGCTGGAAGGACCAATGGGAAGAGCCTCCTGAGCAATGTCAGTATTGAGGACGAGGATGAGGAACTGGTGGCCATCATCAGGACAGATGGGTCTCCCCAGTGTGTGGACCCGCAAGGCCCCAGGGCCTCCCCACGGGCCCCAGGCCTGACTGCTGGTGCCAGGTCTCCTCAGAGGCAAGTGGACACCCTGGAGAATAAGCCTGACAGCTTTTTCTTGGAGCCCCTGCTGCCAGCAGTGCTGAGGCCGGCCAAAGAGAAGCAGACCATTACCAAGGAAGATGAGCGAGGGGAAGGGAGACCTCGGAGCAGCGCGCCCAGGAGGCCCAGTGAGGGCCCTCAGCCTGTTGCACGGAAGAAGTCGGCCAGCCGTCGTGACCTGAATAGCACTTTCACCCCAATTTCCTGCTCGGAGCTTGCTGCTGGCATTGACCCTGCAGAGCGGGGACTACGGCCAGCGGAAGCTGCCGAAGTGCGTGGGGGGCCTCTGGCCATTGGTGGCCTGGATCCATCACCTCAGGGACAGTCTGCCGATGGCTTTTTCCTTCACCTAGGCAGGGCTGATGGAGACACAGAGGGGAGGTTATGTGTTGGCCCGAGGAGCCCGGGCACTCCTGATGCAGAGCCCTGGGCTGTCCTAAGGCCAGATTCTGACTCTGATGTGGGGGACCTAGAGGAAGTGGAGCAGGATTTCATTGGCGAGGATCCTGCCGTGGTAATTGCCAGGTACATGGGTGAAGAGGAGTCGGCCAAGCTGCAGGAGGACATGAAGGTGAAGGAGCATGAGGACAAGGATGATGCCAGTGGCCGCTCGAGCCCATGTCTGAGCACCGCCTCTCAGCTCAGCAGCGTGTCCATGGCCAGTGGAAGCGTGAAGATGACCAGCTTTGCTGAGAGGAAGCTCCAGAGGCTCAATAGCTGTGAAACCAAGTCCAGTACCAGCAGCTCCCAGAAGACCACACCGGATGCGTCTGAAAGCTGCCCAGCCCCTCTGACGACATGGAGGCAGAAAAGAGAGCAGAGCCCAGGCAGGCACAGCCGGGACCCCGCCAGCCTCCTGGCGTCTGAGCTGGTGCAGCTGCACATGCAGCTGGAGGAGAAGCGCAGGGCCATCGAGACCCAGAAGAAGAGGATGGAGGCCCTGTCCGCACGGCAGCGCCTGAAGCTGGGCAAGGCCGCCTTCCTGCATGTGGTGAAGAAGGGGAAGGCCGATGGCGCCCCACAGCCGCTGAGGCCAGAGCACTTTGCAAAGGAGTATGCACAGCACAACGGCGAGGACTTCGAGGGTGGCATTTCCAAGCCAGAGGCCTTTCTCACCAAGGAGGAGCAGAGGGGAGACCTCGGCGAGTCTCAGGACGTGGACAGAGAGAGCCTGGCTTTTGTCCAGCTTCATAAACCCAAAGACCTGGCCGCTCTGCACGACGGGGAGAAGGGCAGAGTGCTTTCCGCTGCTCTCCTGGAGGACGGCATTGGCGAGGTGGGAGACCTGAATGAGTGCGACCTTTCCATCGAGAAACTGAATGAAACCATCAGCACGCTGCAGCAGGCCATCTTAAAGATCTCTCAGCAGCAAGAGCAGCTTCTCATGAAGTCCCCCACGGTGCCAACCCCAGGCTCTAAAAATGACTCTCAGGACCAAAGAGTAAAGGCCTCCATCCACTTTGTTGAGCCACTTTCTCCTACCGGGATGACTGGTCACCGCAAACCCCCCCGTCTGGGCCAGGGCCGGAGCTCTCGTTCAGGAAGACCAGCTGAGCTGAAGGTTCCAAAGGACAGGCAGCAGGGCTCCTCCCGGAGCAAGACCCCAACACCCAGCGTGGAGACTCTCCCACATCTGCGATCTTTCCCCCCTGGTGACCACCCACGGACACCTCCTGACCCTGGTGTGGACAGTGCTGCAGCCCCTGGCAGTAACCCTCCTGAGAAGTGTCTCTTGGACAGTTACAGGCTCCATGATGAAAGCAACCAGCGGACATTGGCTCTGTCCTCCTGCAAAGAGGCAAATGTTCTGTCAGAACAGATGAGCTTCCCAGAAGCCGGGGACACGAGCGGGAAGGAGGCAGGGCTGCGCTCCTCTGACCCCACAAGGAGCGACCACATTCCTGGGGAAGAGCCGCTGAGGAGCAAGGCCAGCCTCATTGAGGTGGACCTGTCCCACCTGCAGGCCCCTGATGAGGATGGAGAGGGGGCTGGCCACACAGGTTCTGCAGACCTCCTCAGTGACGGCGACCAGAAGCCTGGGCTTGGCTTCTTCTTCAAGGTGAGTCGGAGGGAGCGTGGTTGGCTCTGCAGGCTCTTGGAAAAGCCACAGGAGAGACGCGCAGATGAGCAGGGCTGTGTGCAGAGCCTGTTCTGTGAACTCGAGATTTGAAGTTCAGGTGTCACAAAGTATTTTTATGTTTTTTCAAATGTTTTTAACAGTGGAGAAATGGTTGGGCAGCACCTGGGCAGCAGAGAGACTCTGCAGCATGCCTGCTTCTTTGTCTGTCCTGTAGAGTCTTCTCAGGGGTGAGGTGGGATGTGCTTGGGGCTGCTGGCCCAGCAGGGGCTACTCAGTCCTGGAGATCCTGAGGATCAGACAATGCAGTCCTCAGTCTCAGCACCAGATGCATATTTTATTTGGTGTTTATATTTTTAAAATGAAAACAGTCAATTTGGGTATTAGCTCATCGTTTGGAAATTTACTTGTAACGTTCAAGACGAACTGTATGCAGTACCACGAGGTATTTGGAAAGGTGGCCAATTGTGAATCCCTGCATGTTTTTTTTCCAATTGTGTCAATCATTAGCTCAAAAGTAAAAGTTTTAGGCTAGCATTAAAATTTTCTAAGTGCATGTTAAAATCTGCTGGGTTGCCCATGCCTGTAATCCCAGCAGCTTGGGAGGCTGAGACAGGATTGCAGGTTCAAAGCCAGCCTCAGCAACTCAATGAGGCCCTAAGCAACTTAGTGAGACCCTGTCTCAAAATTTTAAAAAAGTTGTGGTGTGGGGATGGGGGCAGGATGTGGCTCAGTGTTAGAGCGCCCCTGGGTTAAATCTCCAGTACCAAAAAACCCTGCTATGTTGAAGTGAGCCTGGGCTGGATAGTTCCAGGGAGTTTCCCGTATTGTCACTGACCACCAGATGGCATCTGTGCAGGATGAACAGAAAGCGGAAGACGAACTTGCTAAGAAGAGGGCGGCCTTCCTCCTAAAACAGCAGCGCAAGGCTGAAGAGGCGCGTGTGCGGAAGCAGCAGCTGGAGGCGGAGGTGGAGCTCAAGCGGGATGAAGCCCGGTAACCTCCTGTCCTGGCTCCCCCTCTGTGCCTGGCAGGGCAGCCTGGGCCCTGTGAGCCAGCAGGCACACCCGGTCTCATAGTGTCCTGCAGCCTTTCCCTTACTGTCCCTGCTAGAGGCACTGGCCACAGTGGCACTGGTCTGTGAAGGACTGTGCTGAGCACTTCCCTTGGGTGGTCTTCAGCTCTTACCACAGGCCTGTGGCTGTGTGTTTTGTCCCCATTTTAATGTTGAGGCCAGCAGCCTGTGGTGCAGGAAGTAAGCTGCCCGTGTTCCAGTGCTCTGGTGGGTCTGAGTTTTAACATCGGTGGCTTGGTTCAGGGCCTGCGTTTTGACAGCAGTGTCCCCTGTGGAAATTGGCCTCCCTCAGCTCCAGTGACCCTGGAGACACCCCAGCCAAGATGCCTGGGTCCCCTGCATGGGAGGTGGGGCTGGGAAGGTGTGTTTTGGGAGTCCCCGTCACTCAGTGCTGTGGGGAATCCATTTTGCTCTCAGGCGTAAAGCTGAGGAGGATCGCATCCGGAAGGAGGAGGAGAAGGCGCGCCGAGAGCTCATTAAGCAGGAGTACTTGCGGAGGAAGCAGCAGCAGATCTTAGAGGAGCAAGGGCTCGGCAAACCCAGATCAAAGCCGAAAAAGCCGCGCCCAAAGTCTGTGCACCGGGAAGAGTCGTGCAGCGACTCCGGGACCAAGTGCTCCTCTACCCGTAAGCAGCCTGTGCTGTCTGCTGCCCGGGCCTGCTCGCCCACACCTGCACTTGGCCTCGGGTGCTTGAGCTGGGCAGGTTGCTGGGGAGCTGGGAAGCCCTGAGCAGTGGAGAGGCGGTGAGGCCCCCCAGTTGGTGGGGTGGTGGGGGCCTGCCCATGGACAGTCGCTCACTCTGCACACTTCCTGCACTTCGTCTTTGCAGCTGATAACCTGAGCCAGACTCATTCCGGCTCTAGCCTGTCCTTGGCCTCTGCAGCTACGACGGAGCCTGAGAGCATTCATTCGGGGGGCACGCCTTCTCAGCGGTAAGGAGGCCTGGGGAGAGTGGAGGCTGCGGATGGGAATGGTGTGAGGGCATTTCTGTGGCTGACTTGTGGAACTGCGGGCTCACAGAAGAGTCGCTATGGTTGAGGAGCCCCGCCTGCCTGGCGCAGCTGACTGCTGTGACTCCTGTTCCCGCCGTGCCCCTGTCCCATGGGTGTGTCCAAGGTCTCTCATCCTTCAGGAGTGAGCTGAGGCGGCGCCCTGGGTCTCGGCAAGCTTGAGTTATTGCCAGGACCAGGGTGTCTTTCTGCCAAGCATAGTGGTCACACCAGCATCTATCTGGCCCATAGGCCACACCCAGCTGGCATCAGCATCCTTCAATCTGGGAAGGTTCCTCTGCCTTCCTTGGCTGTGAGGTTCTGTAACCACAAGCTGGTTACGGTGTAGATGGCTGCCATCTGGCTTCCCACGGCGGATGGTCATGAGTGCCTGCCCTGGGCTGGAACACAGTGTAACGCCTTGCTCCAGCAGCAGGCCAGGCGGATGCTGATACCTGTCAGTTTTACTTGGATCATTGAAGGTGGTGTTGGCTGTTTTCCCACTGGCTATTAAAATTCTTGTTTTGTGATCAGAAAATGGTTTTCCAGGCAACATGAGATCCATCCAGACATTACTGAACGTCTGCCCAGTGGCCTCAGGAGGCCCCGTCCAGCCTCCTGAGCCTCCCTTCCTCCCACGTGCTGGTGGCTTCCTGTGGAGCCAGGGCTGTCCGTCCTGTAGTGTCCCTGTGTTCATGTGTGTGCCTGCTCTCTGTCTCCTGGGCTTTGGGGAGGGTTTCTCTGAGGGGCTCCAGGTCCTGCCTGGAACTTTCCTCTGATGGTCAGCTACCCAGTCGGACTCCACCCCAGCCCTGTCTGCCTCAATTTGGAGAGCAGAAGCCTCATGTCTGAGCAGTTCTGCCCAGTCTCTGGCCTTGGCTCCTGCTGTGTTTGGCAGGGACATCCCTGTAGGCATAGCTCAGACCTGCCAGGAAGCAGAGTCACTGACACAGGGCTTTCAGACTGGGCCTGGTGGGCTTTCTTCCTGGGTTGCATTTCTGACTTGACAGCATTGGGGTCTTCTGCCAGTAGCAGCCCTGTGCGCCACGCTTCAGTGGGACAGCAGCCTCAGGCAAATATATGAAGGCAAGCTTTTACCTGCAAAGGGGCGACCCCAAGTGTTTGCTGTGTCTCTTTGCCAGAGCATGTATGGGGTGGCTATGTGCCACCACCCACCACCTTCCCCAGAAGTCTGCTGCCGCAGGGGGTCCTCATACCCTGACCATGTGGGTGGCCGTGTGGGCTGATGGAAGCAGCAGCCACATGCTGGCCATGTGCTGGATATAGGGGAGAGGAGGGAGACCTGCGGCTCTGCTGGCCTCATCCTGTGTGCTTTCCGCCTGCAGAGTGGAATCCTTGGAAGCCTTGCCCATACTGAGCCGCAACCCAAGCAGGAGCACAGACCGGGACTGGGAAACAGCATCAGCAGCTTCCTCCCTGGCCTCGGTGGCTGAGTACACAGGTGACAGTCACATGCCTTCCTTGGAGGTCACTGTGCACATAGCCACACACCTTGGCATGGCATTCTGTCTTGATGTGTGTCTAAGGGTGTTTTGCTGTGGCTCTTGGTGTCTCTGCAGTGCACTGTGGAGCTGGGGAAGCACCTGGCCCAGCGCCCGTGGCCTGCCCTGCAGTGGCATAGTGCTCGCTCCAGCTGCCTTCAGAATGGCACTCAGGGTAGGGTCACCACACAGCCTGGGCACCTGAAACTGTAGACTTTCAAAATCACCTCTTGAGTTTGTCATTTTTACAGTAACAAAACCGAAGTTAGAAAGTGGATAAGTTATTAATAATTTTGGTCTTTCATCTACCATTTCAAATTTACAAATTGAATTTCTGTCAAGTGGATCTGAAATGGTCCTCCTTGCCCATTTTCAGGACAGTGTGCATGTCCATGGTGGTACCGCTCTCTTCCGTGTGTTTCTGCCTTAGAATTTTAATTTTGCAAATCTCGGTCTGGTTTCTTAGGTCCCAAGCTCTTTAAGGAGCCCAGTAGCAAGTCGAACAAGCCCATCATCCACAACGCCATCTCCCACTGCTGCCTGGCTGGGAAGGTGAACGAGCCTCATAAGAATTCCATATTGGAGGTGTGTACCAACCTCATCGTAGCTGGACAGCCATGCTGCACTCTCTGTCCGTAGCTTCTGGGTGTTTCTGGCCTCATCCTAAGTGACAGACACAGGTGTGGTGTAGGGTTGGGGTGGCCTGAGGGAAGAGCAGATTTGATAGAAAGGTTGGACCTGGACAGAAACTCAAAGGGTCACGCCCCTTGGGACAATCAGGACCTAGAGGCAGAGTTCCAGGCTAGAGAGAAGATTTGTCCATCCCAGGAGGTGACGACAGGGCAGGACTCGCCCTCCCAGGCCCACACTCCTCAGTGGTCGGGTGGGAGCTTGGTGAGGTGCTTGAGCAGAGAGCACAGCGAGGTGTGGCAGCTGAGCGCAGCGGCTGGCCACTGGGAGGGCCAGGGATGTCCTCCTTGCTGGTTGGAGGGCTCCGAGGCAGGAGCAGCTGTGTGAGCCCAGGTTGTGGTTGGGGGCATTGAGAGCTGGGGAGCTATCTTGGGTGAAGTGCTGGCCACTGTTGCCATGTGGACATCACCTCCCAGAGCCTGCACTGGAGTGGGCATGGCTTTTGTCCTTTCGTCTATTTATTTCTTGGTGCTGCGTATTGGACCCAGGGCTGCTTCACCACTGAGCAACACTTGTCATCCTTCTTTTTTTTCTTTTGAGATACTGTCTCACTAAGTCGCTGAGGGTTTCACTAAGTGACTGAGACTGGCCTCAAATTTGCGATCCTCCTGTCTCAGCTTCCTGAGTATGGCTTCCATCATCTTCTAGGAGGGATGGTGGCCTTCCCAAGTGGAAGCGGAGGTCCAGATTAGGGTTGGTGCTTCACAATTGAGAGCTTTCCATCTGGGGTGGAGGAGGAGGGAGGTATGCTGTGGTGTGCCAGCCCCACCCAGTGCTGTTCTTGGCTTAGGCTGTGTGCGTGAGCAGTGACCTGGTGAGACAGGCACGTCAGGTGAGGTGCTTCCCCAGGAGGGATCACTCCAGGCAACTCTGGCCACACCGTCAGTTCTGTAGTGAAGACTGCCGCAGGCCATGCGTGGGCAAGTGGCTGTGCCTGGTTCCTACCAGACTGATTCACTAAGCTAGGGTGGCCATGTGTGGCTTGTGGGCTGTCGGTCAGAGACTGATGAGTAATTAGAAAAAATAAAAAGCAGGCAGCATCAGAGCTGGGCACTTGGAGTTCCTGAGCTGGCATCAGGGCCTGGGAAGATGGGCATTCCCTTGACTGGGTTGACTTTGGAACGCCTCCCTGAGCCTAGGTGTGTGCCCAGCAGGTGTTTGGAAACACACCTGAAGTTGAGGAGCGAGGTCTAACCTAGCTCCTCAGACTGGCAGGAGTAGAATTTCAGGAAGATGAAGGTACCAAGAGCCCCTCCCTGCACCTCAGGTGCATTTGTTACTATTGTAGGTAGCTGACCTTTGGGGTATGAGGGCTTCCAAAAGAAGCTTGTGAAGCTCTCTGCCTGCCATCAGAACGGTGTGCTTCAGTGGGCATGAGGGCATATGGAGTCGGTGAGCCCCGGGAGGTGCTCCTTTCTTTTTAGCAGATCATCTAGGCTGAGCGCATGCTACCTCTCTGCCCCATCACGTCTCTTTGGCTGAGCTTGTTTCCATGCAGAAGAGGGACCCCAAGTTCAGAGGTGCACCAGCAGAGTGCCTGAGCCTCAGTTTCTGTTGCAGCCTGTGGTGCAGGGAAGATGCAGGTCTGAGCCTCTGAGTGCAGGCAGCATGCCAGGCCTGCCTGCCCAGAGCAGGTGGAACATCCACTCCTTAAAGCACAGGTGCAGTGCCCGAGGCTGTCCTGGTGGGGCAGAGCGCCTCTGTCCAGGGCTGGTCATAAGGCACCCCCCTGCTTGACCATAACAGAGTCCTAGACTCCAGAAGGGAGGCAGGACCAGCCCGAAGACCAGCAGCTCAGGGACAGGAACCCCGCTCCAGCCAGTGTCAGGAGCAGCCGAGGGCTACTCCATTGTGTGGGTGGACCACACAACGTTTGTCTTTTCATGAGTGACAGGCATTTGGGCTGCTGCTTCCTCTGCTCTGGCAGACAGTTTCGGGTGGCCGTTCACACATGGCTCATGTGGGCCCGTTCTTGTTCCTCTGACGCGAGTCAGGTGGAGCATTGTCGGGGGCAGCCTATCCTATAGCGGCTGTGCCATTTTGTACCTCCCAGCAGCAAATGCATCCTGCATACTCCTTGCCTCTCGGGCCAGTGTCCTCGAGGGTGTGAGGTGACGCGCTGGGTTTGGAGTTGGTTTCCCTAGTGGCCAGCGATGCTGAGTGTCATCTGGAGTAGTCGTTGCCCCGTCCTGGGAGCCTTTCTTCTTGCTCACCTGGACTTCCTCGGTGCGGTCTCTGCTGAGTGGGCAGCACGACCCCAGAAGGAAGCCTGGCCTTCTTGCCCGGGGCATAGCCTGGCTGGGCTGCCCTCGTGGGTACGGGGCCGCTCGGGGCTGGGTGCTGCAGCGGTGCTCAGTGCCTCTCTGTCCTCTCCTGACAGGAGCTGGAGAAGTGTGATGCCAACCACTACATCATCCTGTTCCGCGACGCTGGCTGCCAGTTCAGGGCGCTGTACTGCTACTACCCCGACACCGAAGAGATCTGCAAGCTCACCGGCACGGGGCCAAAGAGCATCACCAAGAAGATGATCGACAAGCTGTACAAATACAGTTCGGACCGGAAACAGTTCAACCTGATCCCAGCCAAGACCATGTCCGTCAGCGTGGACGCACTCACCATTCATAACCACTTGTGGCAGCCCAAGCGGCCCACAGTGCCAAAGAAGAACCAGACTCGTAAGTGACCCCAGCGCAGCCCGGGGTCTGAGGATGTGCCGACGGGATCCATATTTATTATTTCGTCCAGTGGGGTACGAAATGTGCAGACACAGACCTCCTTCAGAGGCGTTTACACCACCGAAGGAAAGCCCTCCCTTGCCTCCGCACACCCACCGGGGATGCCAGGCGGGTGAGAAGGGAAGCGTACATGCCCTGTTTTCAGTGGCAGCTGCTGTTGTCCCTGCTGACCACCGCGGCCCCCAGACGGGGACGTGGTGCAGCAGGGTCCCCAGCCATGTCTCCTCGCCCAGCTCTTTGCGACGTGTCGGGTGTGGCTCGCCCTGGCCCCGCCTCGCCTCTCCACACACTGCTTGCCGCCCTTCCGCTGGCCAGCAGCAGGTGCGCTCTGTGGCCAGGTGTGACCGTCTTCATGAGAGGAGCTCGTGTGGATTCTTTTTATTTGAGAAGTTGTCTATTTATTGATTATGTCTACTGCCAACTTTACACCTTGAGATTTCTGAACAAGCCTTGTTCCTTGCTGCTCGGAGAAGTTTACTGAGGTTTCCAGTCCACTAAAAGCACTGAAAGCAGCAGTCGGTCTCTGCGGCATCCCGTTTACAGGCGTGGAGACGGTGACTGCAACAGGTGGCCGTGAGGATGGCCAGGGTACTACTGGCTGGCGTTGGCCTGCTGTGAAGTGGCAGCTGTGCCAGCAGCTGCTGTGCCGGTGAAGCTTTGGGCAGGGCGCTGGTGGCCTGTTCTCTTTAATAAAGGCAGATGTGGTACAGTCGGAGCATCTGCCGCTCTGAGCACGTCTCTCCTGAGACGCTGCTCTTGGCCGCAGACTCCTGTGGTGGTGTGACGTCTGGACCTGCCTGTCACGCTCTGGCTTGAGGAGCAACATGCTCTGTGTGGTGCGCAGTTGCAGCTGAGGGTGGTGACTTTGTCTTGTTGCCTATTTAAAAGCAATTGTGTGGTTATTTGCAGTTATTCCAGAACTCAAGTAAAGTGGAGTGGCTCTGGGTTCTTGCCACATGGTCCCAGTGGCGATGGCTGGTGCCTTTCCAGAGCGGATGTTCCTGGGGAGCAGGTGCACCCCAGCCCCGGCTGTGGCATGTGCCACATGGCAGAGACACCCGTGTGATGAACCAGCTGCCAAAAGGTCCTGGAGCCACTTACATTAGTTTTGCACATATTTTCTTGGGAGTGTTACTTGAATCTATCTTGAACTGCAGAAAAAATTAACGATAATAGAAGAAGCTAGAGACAGGTGTAACTGTCACACAGTGTTAGGTAGAAAGGTGACTGAGTTGTGTGCAGAGGAAGGAGGGACATGGTGCAGGAACACTAGAGGGAAGCCAAGGCCTCGTTTCACTTTCCTCATCCTTTGAAGAACAATGCAGTCTGCTCTGACTGTGTAAATACCGTGTTGGGCCCGGCGCTGCTGTGGAGTGACCACAGGCCGTGCTGATTAAAGTCTGGACGTCTGTCAACACGCTTCTGCACGTGTGCTCTATTCCTCACTGTGCCCTTGATCCGTGTCGCCCATTGATTTGAGAGATCCCTGAAATGTCATGAAGAGTGAGCAGTGTGCGTGGCATCAGCCCAGTCGGGGGTGCAGCAACTGTTCTGTTCCGACAGAGCTCCAACCAGCCCTCCTGCAGCCCCTGCAGCCTCTGCAGCCCTGGAGTCCTGGTGCTGTGCTGGGGAGTTGGGGGGTTTTCTGGCTCAGGTTCCCGCTGGGCACCATGCACTGAGCATCCCGTCTGCGGGGCTGGCCCCGCTGCAGCATCCGGCGTGTCCGGTTGCCAGTGCCCAGGCCACATTGCTCAGGCGAGGGGGGTCCTTGGTGCAGCAGCCTCTGCATTATTGGGGGATCTTCAGACACGAGGTGCACCCAGTGGTGATGATTCCCAGGCCTTGCTGGCAGGGCGATGGTGTGTCCCTCGCGTTAGCCCCAGCGAGGCTTTGACAGAGGCCTGCACTTCCTGAGTGCCTGCAGTGCCTCGGTGCCATGCCACAGGTCTCCTGTGGTGGACAGGCCCTTCACCCCTCCCTGCCCCCCACACTCTGTGCAGGGCTAAGGCAGTGCCATGCAGGCAGCCCAGTGGCGTGCAGGCACTCGGTGGTGACAGATGCACCAGCCAGAGAGGCTGGTGCCGAGACAGAAGTTCCAAGAGGCCCATCATCCACAGATGCACATGCAGTCGCCTGGGTGTGATCTACATCGTGCACACGTGTAGACGTAGGGTGAACACAAGGCACACGTGGGTGTGGGGCGCGTGCTCGCGTGTTCACGTGAGGGCGTGTGCACAACACAGGCAGACCATCTCCCTTGTGTCCTTGAGCTGTCTCTGAACGTGTTGCTGCCAAGCAGCCTCCAACAGATTCCAGCCCCAACCTGTGTTCTGTGCTCCGGCAGCTTTGCAAAGGGGAATGATGCAGAAGATACTTCAAGATGGTACTTTTATTCCCTGAACGAAAGCTAGTTGTTATTTGGAGGGGAAATATTTATTGAAATAAAATTTTCTGTTACAGATATGCTGGGATGTCTTTCACAGACTGGCTTTGCTTCACTCCAGGAGGTGGGTGGTACCCGTGACCCGCAGGCCTGGGCATGGCTCCGTGACTTCACTTCGTGGTCACCTCTGGTGTGTTCTGCGCATGGAGAGGATGTGGCCATACCTCTGCACCACTGCTGTGGCTGTGGCTCTGGCCTCGCCTGCCTTCCCCAGGACCTGGGGGTGCCCTGCTAGGTGGAAGCGTGCCCCATCTGAGGAGGAGGTGGCTTTAGGACAGGCACGGTGCTGGCGTCAGACAGCGCTGTTTGCAGGGTCTCCACACTCTGCCTCTTAGTGCTGTGGCATTGTCGTGGACTTCAGAGGGCAGAAGCTGCCCACAGTGACAGGTCCCTCCTGTGCCTCCCAGGGTCATGACCTGGGAAGGCAGGTTTTGGTTGTAGAAAGTGTCCTGATTGCTCTGTCACCTAGAAGAGGGACAGTCTGTCAACAGGATCCTTTAGAAACAGCAGGTTGAATTTACCAAAGTATTTCCTCAATTGAGAAGGGGGCATTTTGTCAAAGTCATGTGTGATGGGGTGACAGCAGAGAAATGTCACACATCAAGTGTCGATACTCCACGCAGCAGGCACAGGCCAGAATCTGCAGGTGCTTTGGTGAGAGGTTTCTGTGCAGAAGGAGCAGAGTAGGCAGCAATACAAAAGCTGCACTGCCTGCGAGTGCGAGATCTAGGCCAGCGTCCCACCCGCCCTTCCCCAGGGGACCTCCTTTCACCTAGTGAAGGACTAGGGCTGCTTCTCTGGAAACCACAGGTTGGGCACAGTAGCACACACCTGAAACACCAGCTACCTGGGAGCCCAAGGCAGGAGGACTGCAAATGTGAAGCCAACCTGGATAACTTAGCCAAACCTTGTCTCAAAATTTAAAAAATGGGCTGGGGATGTCACTTGGTGGTAGAGCGAGCACCTCTGGGCTCAGTCCTTAGTACCAAAACACAAACAGAAACCTAGAGTGGGGAGCATGGCGGATCTGTCTAGGAGTAGTGGGTCGCTGGTGACCGCTGGGAGAGGGACTGCGTCTCCCAGAGAACTTCCTGTCTCAGCCCCACCTCTCCTTCAGGGTCAGAGGTGGGCCAGAGCACTGCAGGCGGGAGTTTGTCAGGGCCACATGTTACAGTAAGATGGTCAGGTCCAGGGTGAGAGGCAGGTCCTCTTGGCTCCTTTGTGGAACTGGTTTTCCTGACTTCACAGCAGCGGCCTGATCCACTGTCCCTGTGGCTGCTGGGTGGGCGTTAGTCTGGGGCAGATCAATAGTTAGCAGAATGGACTGTTTCTCAGGTTTAGGAGGGTGTTTGCCTCCTGGTAAGACGGTGTGTGACCTGAGATAGCCTGGGCTGCAGGTCACCACACTGTCTGGACTGCAGGTATGTGTCTGGCATCCCCAGGAGACCGTCATGCAGCATGGCGGTGAGTCTGGGATGTGAATCTGGCTGCTGCACTAGGCGGGCTGACTGCCACGTGCCAGGACTGACTGCTTGCCTGGCCTGAGCCGCTGGGCAGCGGGAACTAGAGCTTCAGGATGGATCTGTATGTTTACTTAGAACAGTGACACTGGAAGTCAAACGCACACCACCCAGAAGCACTCAGACCAAGAAGGCCGCTGCCCTTCCCTCCCGTAGGCTGCACCGGCCTGTCCCTGTGCCGAGCATTCAGCTGGCACTTCACAGCACAAAGCCTGCCTGGCAGTGGCACACCACAAAGCCCACGTCCTCGGGTTGGAGACATGCTGCTGTGCCAAGGAAACTGCCAGTCACACTGCCACCCTGCGAGTCTCTAGATGCTGAAGTGCTGGGCAGGCGGGGGTGGCATGCAGCTCAGACCAGGGAAGCACCTGCGCCACTGGAGACTGGGCAAGAGGAGCGGTCACCCGCTGGGCCAGGCAGTGTGACTCCCCACTGGCAGGGAAGCAGGAGCTCCTGGGCAGGCAGCTGTTGGAGAGTTGCTGCAGAGTACGGAGCAGATGACTGAAGGCCCATACTAAAGTCCCTGCCCTGGGGTGGGCCAGAGACCCGTAGGTGCCTGAGGCTCCAGTAGATGTCACAGAGCATGGAGGTGGATGTGTCTGGTTTCAGGTTTAGACTGCCTCTGAGGCCTGGGACACACCGGAAGCAGTCCCTCCCCTGCCCCACCTCCCCCATCCCTGCTTCAGGGGCTCCAGGCCTCCTAGGGTGACTCCCACCTGGGCCTCAGGCTACAGTGGGCCCTCCAGCCTGCACCACCAGGCCTCCATCCAGGCCTGTTGGCCTAGGGCCAGCCCCTCCTCTTAGACCTGGCCAGTCCAGCAGGAAGCATCATTTGGTCAGTTTTTTCAAAAGGTGCTAAGACTTTTCTTGGGCATGTCTGAGAACCCTGACTGAACTTGGCTGTCTTAGAAAGGAGGAAGCCCCTTAGGCCCTCGGGAGGGGCCAGGGCAAGGGCTAAGAAGAGGGCACAGTGTGAGAGGGCCCGAGGGCCTGGGCGGAGGTCTGTGGTGGGCTTCTGGGACTGTGCCGCTGCTATCCGCCTGCACCAGCTTGAGGCAGGCTGGCAGGGAGCACCAGCCCCACAGCTTTGGGGTTTGCTTTCTGCCCACTGCAGCCCATTGCAGGGAAACTTCATGCCCACTGACTGGCTGGTGTCACCGACCAGTGTCCACCCCCCACGTTCTGTCGCCTGCCCTAGCCCTTGGCCCTGCCTTGCTGGTGTGCGTGCTGCCCTCCCCTCACAGGACCACCTGAAGCCTGTGGCACTCCACCCCTGTGCACCTCTTGCCCGCCATTCCTGTCACCCACCCCTCATGGTAGCGCCCAGCTGTGAGCCAGGTGTTTTGCTAGCTCAATCAGGAATAAGGAAAATAAAGGGCCTCTTGCTAATTTTGTTTCAAATTTTAGGCTGCAAAGCCTTTAAATTCCTCTAACTCATTCTGGGCGGTGGCAGCTGCTGATGGTTGGTCTGGATCCCTCGCTAAGCAGTTAGAGTGGTGTCTTCTGAGGGGTTCGGCAGGGTTAGGAGCCTGGAGTACCAGCAGTGGGTGAGGATGGCAGGGTAGGACCCGCCTTATTGGTGCCAGGGCTGCTGGCAGGTGGACCCAGGACAGCCAGAGGCACCCAGGCGTCTCCTGGGTCTGAGGTGAAGATGGAGGCTGAGAGAGTACAGCAGGTTGTGGGCGTGCAGGCAGCTTTTATTGGTCTGGCAGCATCCCCAGTACACAGACCCTCCTGACTCCCAGTGCTGACTGCGTCCATAGCAGCCTCTGAACCCTGGGCAGAGCAGAGCACCCCCTGGTCAAGGGCCCAGTGTCCTCAATGGCTAGCAGATGTTTGTGGATTGCCCCTCTCCTTGAATGTCTGGGGCCAGACCCGGAGTGGCCGCCCTGCCCCTGGTGGAAGTGACAGCCCTCCCTCCTCACTGTGAAGATGCTTTTGTCCAGGGTGCCTGCTCTTCGCAGTGCAAGGAGCTGCAGCCCCACCTAACAGACCAAGGTGGCTCTCCCATCCTCGGCCCAGCAGCCAGATGGGTGGCTGAGCAGGAAGCTGGAGCGTGGAGGCTGGGGAGGGACCAGGGCATTGAGCACATATGGAGGCAGGGGAACCCTCTTGCTGCCCACTGGCGGGACCCCAGGAGCTGCTGACAGACCTAGCACAGCCAGGCTAGGCTCTGGCCTCCTAGCCCAGTGTCAGCCACCTGCCACTCCATCAAGCCCCTAAGACTTCTCTGCCTCTGCCTTTGCACAGTCCCTCCTCTCCTACCTATGTCCCTCTGTCTGTGTTTGCCTCACCCAGGACTTTCAGGCACTTCCTGAGCGCACAGGGCCCTGGCAGGCCAGGACACGGGACTGGGAGGCTGGGCCCCAGGCGTGTTCCACCCTGCCAGGCAGGCTCCCTAGCAGTTTTCTGTAGTCCCTGAGCGCCTGCCCACCCTGGAGGTCCATCTGCCCTGATATTGGGGAAGAGCCGTACGTAGGCCCTTCCCCTTTATCCCTTATCCCAACCTCTTAGGGTACCCAAAATGGACAAGAGTGAGGTGCACACATAGCCCCACTGGGCTCAGCTCTGGTCCCCAATGGAGGGGGTCCCCAACAGCTGTTGGTCTCAGATGATCTATGTCCACCCCACCATCTGGGGTCTTCCTGCTCACTCCAGGGTCATGGGCAGCTCACCAGGAAGCCTCCAGGATACTGGGGACCTCTACCAGCTAAGCTTCCCAGCTGTCCTGACCCAGCATTGTAGAAGGGCATGCTCGCCAGGATGGGGGACAGGCTTGCCTGTGAAGTTGGGTGTGGGGACCAAAGCAGGCATCTCTGACCCTTTTCACCAGCCCCAGGTGTCCTCCAGACCAGGCTCGGAGCCTGGAGCTGCGGGGCAGGCTGCCTGTGACGTGCGTGCCTGTGGAGTGCATCCATGTAAGTAGGGAGGTTCTAGCAGCAGAGGCAGGGGCTGCCCAGAATCTCTGCCCTAGGATTCTCTGCAGACCCTGGACAGTGGCCAGCAGCCCAGGGCTAATTGTGCTTCTCAGGTTGGGTGTTTAGAAACAAGACTTTGCTTTGAAATGTAAAATGGTCCATGGAGACACACTGTCACACTGCCATGGCTGGAAAAATTCAGTGTAAAAACAGGAACTGGTATCCTCTGACATCCAGAGTCACTGGCGGTAGGTAGATCCTGCCCACCGGGTCTGCCAGCAAGGCCTTTCCCCACAGGCCTGGGGGCTGCATACCCCCAGCTCAGCCTCCAAGACCCTCCTCTTTCTTTGCCCTCCTGGAGAGGCTCAGGATAGCAGATGGCAGAGAGCACCCACTGCTTGCCCTTTGCAAGGGCCTCACTGCACGGACCCTGATGCCTCAGAGCCATGCAGAAGCCAGCAGGGGACTGAGCGTGGGTGGGAGGCCACGAGAACACGGCCAGCTGAGCAGCACCAGCAGTGCCAAGCGGGAATTCCCCTGCTCCAGGGTCCAGGTATGCACTCTTCCCCACCCTGATGCACCCCCAGCCCCTCCAGCAATGCCAGAGCATGGCCATACAGGGCTGTGGGACTTGGGTGGTATCCAGTCCCTCTGTCCCCTCCTGGCCACCCGCCGTGGACTTGGGCCATGCCCTGGTCACGAGTTTCGGTACATCTGTGTAGAGATGTGGATGGTACAGATTTGTAAAAATAGGTTAAAAACATTTCCCACTAGCCTCTAGGGTGCCTGGTGTGGTCTCGCGCCTGGCCCTGGGGTGAGGAGTTCCTGCTGGGGTCAAGTCCTGGGAGCCATCCTGAATGGATTGCAGCCTCCCTGGGCCAGGCCAGTGACAGTGTCTCTGCTGCTCCCTCCTGAGTCCTTCCTGTGGACCCCAGGCAGGGCACAGTCCACCTATCTGCCCTGGTGTGGGCTTCTTAGGGTGGCTCAGAGCTGGGTCTCGTCGCGGGTCTCTGGGTTGCAGGATGACAGTCTGTTGCCACAGCTGCTCTTCCGGCTCGAGGAGCTGCTGGCCACGTGGGCCAGTGGGTCGGAGCGAATGAGATACCTGTGGAGCATAACGGCGAGGGCCTTGGGGTGCAGGACAGCCCCACAGCAGACCTCTGCCTGCCGAGTACTCAGGCCCTCCCCATCCTCCTTACCCAGGTGGTCCCTGGCTGCTCGGGGAGTGTGGGGGGCACTTGTGTACTCACACAATGTCATTGGGCTCCAGCCTAGTGTCAGGCGGGGGGTTGATGAGGACGTAGGAGAGGGTGTTCTGGTGATCGTTCATCTCGTCTGCAAAGGACAGGCAGGTGGTGTCACTACCAGCGCCCCATCCTGGCTCTGCGGGGGCCCAGAGGAGCCAGGGGAGCTGAGCATCTTCCCAGCTGGGGCTGGTTCTCCCTGGCACTGCTGGGGACCAAGCCCTAGCCCCTCCCTGCACTGAGCAGGGTCAGCTGTGAGGGGCAGCAGGGTGCTGACTCTCCCCACATCCAGACAGCTGCTTAGTTGAGCAGCCAGCATCAGGTGGCACCTCGGCAAAGCAGGGCCCTGAGCAGAGGCACCCAGTGCACTGGCACACGTGCCTGCACATCCCCGCATGCCTGCACGTACCTGCATGTGCCTGGACACCCTTCATGTACCACAGACAATGCACACTTCTGCACACCTGTCCTCCCACCCTCCCTGAAGAGCCCTACAAGTGCATTGTCCCTGAGGACCTGGGCAGGACCCCACCCCTGGGTGTGCCACGCCCACACCAAAAAGTACAGTGTGTGGCTCACAGGGCAGTATGGTTCTGGAGGAGCACCTGGGCATCTCACAGGTGTCTTGCTCCTGGTCAGCAGGGCACCCTAGCCAAATACAGCAGCAGAGGTGTCCATTAATGGCAGTGGCCCTGAATTCACTAGCCTCAGTTTACCCATCTGATGATGTTGGACAGCACCCTATGGCTTCCAAGGACAGACAGAATGACAATGACCCAGGACAGGGCACCCTCTGCCCAGGGCCCTCCCATTTCCTTCCTTGGCACCATCCCCTCCTCTTGGGCCTGTTGGCCATGGCCACTGAGAAAGGGACAGGGCTCTGTGAAGCCGGGGAGCTGCTGGGGAGCCAGCCAGCCCTGGGGTGCAGCATGTCTGCTCTTGGAGCCGGAAGGCTTCACAGCTGCTGCAGACACTGGGGTCAGCGCTTCCTCAGCCCTGGGCACTGAGCAGATAGCGGGGTGCAGGCTGAGGTCGGCTGCTGGGCAGCCTCAGCCAGGAGGCCAGCTGTGCCGTACATGCCATCGGGGGACAGGCCAGCTGCAGCTACGCCCATAGCTGTGTCTGTGGGATGGGTGGCCTGACTGCCCTGCATGGGGCCAGCTGTCCCAGGAGCACGGCTGTTTCTGCTCTTCCCAAAACCCATGGTTGGGGTCCCTGGGCCCTTGGTGCAGGGCGCTGGCCTGATTGATGTGGCTTTGTGCTGGAGGCTGAGAGGGAGGCATGGTCTCCTGGGACCAAGTGCCTACCCATAGCTCTGAGGTGGGACAAGCACAGGGACAAGCAGTGTGGCAGTGGGTGACAGAGATGCACTCAGACCACAGCCATTGGCAGGGTGCCACGCTGTGATATGCACCCAGTTGCAACTCTAGAATCAAGGGGCCACCATAGTGCTCACCCTGCAGACCTCTGCCCAGCAGCTGCACCTTCAAGGGTGAGCCTGGGCCCCAGGCCCATTTCTCCAGGGTGTTTCTGAGACCAGCAAAGCTCAAGGCAAGGCTGAGTGGGGCCTGGCTCTGTACTTGCGGTGCTGGGTGGAGGTGGGGTTACGCCAGGCTCCAGGCCAGGCAGTCCTGAGTTCTTACTGGCCTTGTGGGGGTAGGGAGCAGACGCAGGTGTGGCTAGGGTGGGGTGGGGCCTCTGCTTCAGCTCCCCTGGAGTGCTGGACTCCGTCAGGCCCTCCTCCGTGTCAGGTCACCAGGGTGCTCTACCTTCTCCCTCCCTCCTGCCCCCGCCTGGGCGTGCACATGTGCTCCTGCCCGCATTCCCACACCAGCCTGAGCTCACCACACGGAGCCTCTGAACTGGGAGTAGCTTTTGTGCCTCCTTCCACGGGAGGCTCGCTCTATCTCCTCCCTCATCTGCACACTGAGTGGCCTGGGGTCAGTGGCCACCTTGCCTCCAACAGAAGGAGACCCCTGGCTTTCCCCTCCACAGCCCCAGCGCCATCACCCTGACAAACAGGCAGGTGATGAACAGGAACACTGGTGAGCCTTGTGACCGTGGCAAGCCCAGAGCTGCCCAGGAGCCACGGCAGCAGGCAGTTAGCAGTGTGGCCCGGGTCCAGGCCTGCGGGGCCTGGCGGATGTGGTGCAGGGCGTACGTAAGGGAAAGCACCACCTGGGCTCTAGCCTCTGGACACCCAGCACCACCAGCAGCCTTGCAGACAGGTCTCGCCCAAGCTAAGGTCCACCCAGCCACCTGTGTGGAGGGGTGGCACCAGGACAGGTCTGAGACTGCCAGAGGAAAGGGTCCAGCTGGAGGCCATGGCCTGGCCTCTGCCCTGAACCCTCGGGTGGGTGCAGGGCTGTGGGGAGTGGGGTGCCCCTCAGCACTGGAGGACCCATATAACAACTGAGGTATGGACCAACTTTGTCCCAACTAGGCTGGAAGAATGTCTCTCTTGGGGTCCCAGCAGGGAATGGATACCAGCTGTCCACCTGGGTTTGGGCAGTTCACAAAGCCTGTCTGCACCTGCAACTCCAGGCAGAGCATCCCCAAATCCCCACACACATCCGGGCATTTTCCAGCCCAGGCTTCACCCAGCCTCTGTCACGAGGGCTCAGGACCCTGGCTTGGGCTCAGGGGCCTCTGACATCTCATGGAACTGGCCAAAGAGATCACTGTGGCTGGAATGCCCAAGGCAGTTGGCAGGCTTATCCTACAGGGCAGAGCGGGATGGAAGTACTGGAATGAATCCTCAGAGCTGGGCAGGCCCGGTCCTCCTGACCGTGACCAGCACAAACCCACAGCTTCACGCAGCCCAGGGGGACGAAACGTCCAACTGCACACTTGTGAGGCCCTGCCCGAGGTGGGGGAGCCTGGGACCCTCTCATCTCTCCTGTTCTCTGCCTGGCCCAGCCAGGGCAATGAAGAGTTGGCATGTCCCCTGTGTGGCAGTCAGTGTCCACTAGAGCAGAATTACCTTGCAAATATCCCAGGTTTACCCGATTCATGACATCACTGGCTGTTAAATTTGCTACGTCCTCTACAGAATACACGGGAAAGGCACAGACAGAAACGGGGCAGGGGCGGGGGTGGGGGGGAGAGAGAGAGAGAGAGAGGTCAGCAAGCAGTGGCATGGCGGGCAGCACTGGCACAGCAAGGCAGGGGCAGCGCTGCAGGCAGCTGCACATGGGGGCCATCCACAGAGGGATGGTGGTGGTCAGCAGTGGCCACCTCGAGAGCCAGTTGATTACCAAAAAGAAACCAGCCCTCTGTGCCAAGCTCTGGTGGGTGGGCAGGGACACCAGAGGCCAAGGGGCACACAGACAGGGCAGGCACCAGCTCTGGGGTTGGCCAGGCCAGCCGGGACTCTCCGTCTGCCAGTGCATGGATGGGCCATGAGCACTGACCCCTCTATGACCTTGGTGGTCGGACCCCCGGAGACAGTCATGGCTGGCAGTGCGTCCAGGGCATGGCAGAGATGGCCCCCAGTGTCCACAGGCTGGAGAAGGCACTCACAGGACCCTGTGTCCTGAGCCCTGGTCTCCGTCTCCTCAAGCCCATCCCCACAGAGTGGCTGCAAGTTGAGGCAGCTGAGGTGCCTGGGTGTGCACAGCCAGCATCTGACCCAGCCCAGTGACCCTGGGCAACCCCTCCACTGGGAGGGGGCTCAGAGGCCCGACCTGGCAGTGGGCACAGGAAATAGGGGGCCTGAGCAACAGGTGGGTCCCAGGCGGAGCCCGAGGGAGGCTGGAGCAGCAGGGGGCTAGGGGCAGCAATGCGGGCTAGAGCTGGGCCTCGGCGTCCCATGGAGGGAGGGGACGAGCTTCTGCCCTCTGGCCAGTAGAGGGGCTTATGGTCAAAGTCACCAGTGTCACCCCCAAACGTGGTATAGAGTAGAGGGGGCTAGCTGCAGGAACCTGCTCAGAGATGGATGCCTAGGGGTGACCTGAAGCAGAAGTGGCTGCTGGAGGTGCCCTGGTGGGCTGTTGGGTGTCTCCATGAAGACCACTTGCCCACATCTCGGGCAGGAGGCCAGGCCAGGGCTGGGCACTGCCATTTCCCTGCCTGTTTCTTTTCCCCTTGAGAATGGTCCCTGTGTTCCTGCTGCCCAGCAGGGCTGGCCTTGGTGGGCCTGTCTGTCCCTAATGGAGACTATGGGGAGACCTGTCTGGCCCACCCAACCCCACCTCACAGCCACCTCCTCCAGGCTGCAGGCCACCAAGCCCAGTCTCTTATGGATGGGCAAAGGAGGCCCCCAGAGCAGGCGGGCCCTCCCCACGCCAGGGGAGCCCTGGCCACTACACTCCTTGCCCTCTGCTGGGCAGGGCTCTCATGGCCACAGTGAGACTAGAGCTGGCCCTGCAGTAGGGATGGGCAGGATGGCCAGGAAGGCAGCTGGACGGATGGATGGACAGGAGGCCACCCAACCCACCACGTCCATCCTGCCCAGTGCCCTTACCATAGCCAGTGGTGGGCAGCCCCAGGTGCTTCATGCGATTTTTGACCAGCTCGGAGAGCTCCTGGCGCTCGGAGCGCCGGTAGAGGCTGAGCCGCTGCTGGCTGACCCACTCGGCTGCGGGTGCCTTTCCCGTGTGCTTGGTGCCCCTGCGGCTCAGCTTCCGGGCCCACTGCAGGCTCTTGCGCCGCAGCAGTGGGTGCTCAGCAGGGTCGCCACCACCCATGTGGCAGCCGTGGCCGCTGCCAGGAGCAGCCTGCATGCCCCAGGGCCCTTTGACTTCCCGTGTGTCTTCACAGTCCTCCATGTTCACAGAGACCTGGGACTGGGCAGGTGGGCAGAGTGGAGCCACTTGGGGCGGCAGGGAAGGAGAGGATGGGCCCAAGGTGCCAGCGCCTTCCTTCTGCAGCCAGGGAGGGGTGTGGAGCCGTTTCCTCCTGAGCTCAAAACTGCCCAGCCTACTGACCCTGCCCCAGGTCTGGCCCTGGTCCTGTCCCCAACTTGCAGTGGCTGAGGCCAACTGCCTTATTAGCCTCTCTGGGCCCTCATCTCTATGGGTCTGGCTGAACCCTCTGGGTCCAGCATGTCCTGACTTTTTGCCAAGGGATGGTGGCCCCTCCTGTGCCTCAGTTTCCCCATCTGCAGATGGGGCATAGTCCCTCTCAGTCACATCCCTGAGAAGTTAGTGAGGGCCAGAGGGAGTGTGGCAGGCTCCAGGGGGATGTGGGGCAGAAGTGGGGAAGCCACCAGGCAGCAACTGAGAGTCCAGGGGACCTGGGGGCATGGAGGTCAGGCCAGACCTTGGGAGACACGCTGTGGGAACTGGCATGGGACAGCTGGGCTGGGGAAGGGGAGCACCTGGTGTCCCAACACATGGGTGACTCCCTCCGCCTGCTCCACACCTATACAGGAGGGGGTGACTGCCAAGAGCCCCTGAGCTGACCTGTGGCTGGCATGCACTCCAGCCCCACTCCCTGCCATGTGCTCCCCAAGGCCCCAAGCAGGTGGGGCCGGCAGGACCCTCTCCATGAAGCAGAGGTCTTGACGGTCAGCAGGACAACAAGGGGCGCTCACCTGGGTTCTGAGGTCGTGGGGCTGCAAAGGAAACCAGGGCTGGCTGGGACCCCAGGTGCACCTGCCCAGTCCACCTGCAGTGCAGCTCAGCCCCTCCCCATCTGCATGGAGAACGCCAGGTCAGGGCTGCCCTGGCGCTGCCCACCTCCTCCAGTGGCTCTCGGATGCCTCCCTGAGCTCCCACTCCCCCCGCTACCCAGAAGGAGCAACTACAGAGGTGAAGGCCGCCACACCCCAAGTCCCCAGAACCGGAGATGGGATTGCATGTCTCAGGGCCTCGGGGGCTGCCCATACCTCAGAGGAGAAGACGTGGCACTCAGTCCTGTAGATGCCGATGGGGATCTCTGCGCTGGAGGAGCAGAGCTTCTGGAAGAGGCGGCCGTAGGTGCGGATCCACAGGTCATCCTCTGTGATCTTCATCTGCAATGTGCCTGAGCCCTGAGCTGGGGCAGGACCTGGGCGGTGCCCAGAGCCCCTTGCTCCGGGGCCCACAGGCAGGAGCCACCACCCACCCCTAGGTGGCGCTGCAGCCCGGCCTGGCTGGGACTTACAGCGCAGAGGTAGCCAGAGCCAGGGGTGGTGTCGAGGCCCAGCAGGAGCCTGGTGATGCTGATCATGTAGTCTTTCACAAAGGACTGTGGGGTGGATCTGTGGTGAGGCAGGCACCAGCGCAGGCCAGCACAGGTCTGCAGTGCCCCGGCCCTCTGTGCACCACAGAAGCTCCCTGCCTGGGGGCCAGCACAGAGAGGCCAGCAGAGCTGGGGAGCCGCCTTCACATTTGGTAATGGACATGGCCAAACATGCTAGGTTGGAACAGGATCAGAACCCAGAGTGCAGCCCAGGGCAGCCCCAGGAGGAACAGGACTTGAAGATGCAGAGGTACTGCCCACCGCCCCAGGAGGGACAGGACCAGGGGTCTCCTGGGCCTGTGGGGGGTGACTCGGGAAGGCACGGTTTTCTGGCAGGGAATGGCGGACTCCTGCTGGCGTCTGAGCCCTCCCTCTCCCTCCATGCCGGCTGACCTGATACAATAGTGTGTCCAACATGCTGATGCTGAACACCCGGCCCGCGGCGAAGGGCAGGCGGAACATGAAGGCGAGGTTGGAGCCATTCTCTCGTTCCCGCTGCAGGAGGGAAGGTCCTCAGACTGGCCCCGCCCATGACCCACATGCTTAGGGCAGCCCCGGGGCCAGCGGCACGTGTGTATGCACGCAAGTAGTCGCTGGCCAGCAAGCCTGGGCCCCCAGTTCACACTCAGAGCAAGGGCCCTGGAGTGACCACTGGGGCCCTGAGAAGAGAGGCCCGGGGTGTGTGGCACACCGCCTGTGCCTGCCAGACCTCCTGCCCTTGCCACCAGATCTTTTCTTCTCAGTGCTGGGGTGGAACCTTGGCTGGAGCATGCCCGGCCAGTTCTACCACTGAGCTGCGCCCTCAGCCTGAGTCTCAGTAACTGTCTCAGTTTTTGAGAATGACGGGATGCTGGGCACAGGAACAAGGTATGTGGTGTGTGCCCCTGCTTGTCCCCTGGCTGTGACATTGACCATGCTCCTGGGGCATGGGGATTTCAATATAGCCACTGTGGGTGTCCCAGGCCTGCCAGGACAAGTCACCACCAACTTAGTGGCTTAAAACAGCACAGTTCACCTCTCAAGGTCCTGGAGGTCGGGCTGAAACCCCACGTCAGCAGGGCCTTGCTCCCTCCGTGGCTCCAGAGGCTGCTTCCCTGCCTTCTCTGTGACGTGGGGCACCACATTCATTGGCTCGTGGCCTCTGCTCCATCCCCAGAGCCTGCAGCATAGACTTTTCCACCTCTCTGACCTCCTCCTCCCTCCTGCGAGGACCACCCAGGCCCCTATGCATCTCGGGGCACTCAGTTAATCCCATTGGCAGTCCTTTGTGCCACAGATGCAGACGCTTGCAGGCTCTGGGATGAGGACGCGGACGTCTTCAGGGCCACTCTTCAGCTGCCTGCACCCTGGCGGGGGTCCAGGTGGCAGGACGTCAGCCTGCTGCGGCCAGACATGCTTCAAACGCAAGGAAGTAGGCACTCCCAGAGCTGAGAGGCCCTGGAGGCCGTGGCAGGCGCCCGGGGCCGCCACCTTCCCTCCTGGGAGCCACACGGAAGGGAGCAGAAAGCAGCGGCCACTTGCATTTCCCCCTCACTCCCAGTGACCCAGAGGTGGAGACTGCTGGCAGGAGGGTGTGTGAACCATGAAATGCAGAGGGGGATCCCCGTGAGCCAAGACCCTGGCGTGCCCTTACATCTGCACCTAGGGCTGGACCGCGGGCTGTGGAGGTGGACGGCAAGATTCCTGCCATGATTAAAAAGATGGTTTTGCTTAAATCAGAACAAAATGGGAATTAGGACAGACCCTGGCAGGTCCAGAGAGAGACGGTGAGAGAAAGGCCTCTGATGTGTTCGTTCCCTTCTAGAGCCTTCTCCAGGGTTTCTGAGGAGGAATGTGCCTTTTCTGCACATAGCTCTGCAAAGCTTGGTCCTGGAGGCACGTGTGGGTTTTAGTGGGAGCGAGTGGGTCCTAAGTCTTTCCATGATGGTGAGGATGCAGGGACACACCGCGAGCCGTGAGACCAGCCAGGAAGCTCCAGCTGGGGGCCGCAGCGTGGGGTCCATGTTGCTCAGGCGCTCATTGTGACTTAAGGAGGCCCGGTGCGTCACTTAGAGCCACTGCGTCTTGCCAAGGCGCACACATCTCACTGCCAGAAAGAGCTTCCCCTCTACTTTCCGTGTGAGGCGTAAGGTGAGTCCAGCACGCCACGGCCCAGATAGCATGCCCGTGGGGTGTCCAGGGACCCCATCTGCAGCTCCCGCTCTCTTCCACGCTTGCTGCACCGCTGGGGCTGTGATAGCAGCAGGCACATTCCTACTAGCATAGCCATCGTCAGTTTCTCCGAACCCAGGGTCTCCTGCTGCCCACGGGCCCATCTGAAGCCCTAGGAGCTCCGTGTGTCTGAGGTGGCAGACAGCTGCCTGGGACCCAAGGCCAAACTTGTCCTGGCAGAGAAGCGAGGGCCCTGGTGCATCCCACAGGCACTCAGCAGGGAGAGGCTTTGGCTGCGATCCACTGTCTCTGGGCAGCAGATGGCCCTCAGTGGCCTGAGCCCCCCAGGACCTCCATGCCTCGTGGACCCCAACCTCCTGTCAGCACAGAGGACACAGGGCTGCTTCCTGAGGACTCTGAGGCCACACACAATGGTGTCCTGGCTCCCCAACTGGTCCATGTCACCCGTCAGGGAACCACATGCTGGACCCAGGTGTTCACTGCCCTGGATGGGGATTGGCTGGGTCAGGCAGTGCTCCAGGAGGAGGTGGCTCAGCACGGGCGACATCTGCCACTAGCAGGGCAGTGCAGTCGGCGAGACCTGACCTACTTCTGGCTTGCCATGAAGCTCGGGAAGCACGAGGCCACGAGGAGCTGGGCTGGTCCCAGTGGGGATGGTGATCAAAGGCAGCGCCTGCAAGACTGGTCAGGCCCTGCCCAGTTTGCACCTGGCTGCTGCCCCGTCACACTGTGTTCCTGGCGCTAAGAATCCTGAACCTGGGGAAGCAGTGGGTGCAGAATCTCAGAGCTTCTGAGGCAAACCTTGGGCTCCCAGGGTGTGGGTGCCCTCCATGAACTTCCCCTGGGGCATGGACGCTGAGCCCTGCCGCACGGAGAGCATCTGTGGGCCAGGTGCTGGACACCACAGAGTCCAGGGAACTGGGTGAGCCTCCTGTTGCAGGACCGCTCTGTCAGCCTGGGGGCTGTCCACTGCCCACCTGGCATCCTCTCCCTTCTCTGGTACAGTCAGAACCCAAGGTTCTTGTGGGCCTCTGGGTCTGCAGCCAGGTGCAGCCCACTTGTGTTGTCCATTCAGGTTCAGGCAACAAAGCTATGTCCATGTGCAGTGAGTTCTTGTCCCTTCTGCCTGGTGTTGATGGCCAGGCCTGGCTCAGGTGGGCCGCAGCTTGCAGGTCTTCCTGGGTCAGCCACACAGGCTCCCTGCAGCTCTCCAGAAAGGATGGTGGCCCAGACTGGTGGGCTCAGGGTTTGCACAGAACAGTAACATCAATGGCTTCAGACCTAGGTGACCGTGGCCTCCAGATGCCCCCTTGCCCACTCCCTGGCCTCCAGCTGCCTCACCCTAACTGACCTGTGAGGACAGGTATGCTGCCACTAGCCTGCAGTGTTTCATGTTCATGGCAGATTCCTGTGTCTTCCCTGATGGGTGGGTCCCTGTGTCCCTGGGTCTCACACCTGACCGCACCTGATATCCTCCATGGATCCCAAAGGTGAAGGTGGGAGGAAGTTGGGTCCAGCTCTGACACCTGCTCTGCCCACTGTGGGACCCCAGGCAGGTTCCTTCCCCTCTCTGAGTCCCCATATGCCAGGCCCTGACCAGTCCTAGGACCTCTATGCCATGTAAGGCTACAAACTGAGACCAGTTCAGAGAGCCCAGGGCTGCATCCTAAGAGCTTCATAGCCCTGAGGCCACACTCAGTGGTGTCCCGGCCTCCCCAGCTGGACCACCTGAGGGACCCAGGCCCATTCACTGTCCTGATGGACAGTGGGCCTACAGTCCGGTGAGGGGCTCAGATGGTCCAACCACTCAGAGGGCTCCTTGTGGGGGCTGCAGCTGCACTGGCCATCCCAAGACAGACAGTCTGGGCTCTGGATGGCCAGGACCAGCAGGTGCTCTGGGAAGTGGGCCTATGGGATCCTGTTCCAGGATCAAGAGTCTTCAGCTGGGCTGAATCCCTGGCCTCCTAAGCACGCACAAGACAGAGGCCTGGGCTTCATGGCTGCCGGCCTCCATCCCTTCCTCCTGCTCTCTCCAGACTCCTGGGTTGAGGGCTGGCACTCTGGGCAGGGGCCTCTCACCTTTTCGAGTTTGGAAAGAGCCAGAGAATAGCTGTCCTTGGCACGGAACTGCATGAAGCGCATGTTGGAAGGGTGGGTGAGCTCTGTGGTGATGCTGAGGCTGGGGAAGAGCCTGGGGAGGAGGGGGCAGGTGAGCCTGGCCAGGGTCACAGGGGGAGGAGGGGGCAGGTGAGCCTGGCCAGGGTCACAGGGGGAGGAGGGGGCAGGTGAGCCTGGCCAGGGTCACAGGGGGAGGAGGGGGCAGGTGAGCCTGGCCAGGGGGAGGGGGAGGAAAGGGCAGGTGAGCCTGGCCAGGGTGACAGGGGGAGGAAGGGGCAGGTGAGCCTGGCCAGGGTGACAGGGGGAGGAGGGGGCAGGTGAGCCTGGCCAGGGGGAGGGGGAGGAGAGGGCAGATGAGCCTGGCCAGGGGGAGGGGGAGGAAAGGGCAGGTGAGCCTGGCCAGGGTGACAGGGGGAGGAGGGAGCAGGTGAGCCTGGCCAGGGGGAGGGGGAGGAAAGGGCAAGTGAGCCTGGCCCGGGTGACAGGGGGAGGAGGGGGCAGGTGAGCCTCGTTAGGGGGAGCGGGGGGGGGGGGGGGGGGGGGAGGGCAGGTGAGCCTGGTCAGGAGGAGGCGGGGAGAGGGCAGATGAGCCTGGCCAGGGGGAGGGGGAGGAGAAGGCAGGTGAGCCTGGCCAGGGGGAGGGGGAGGAGAAGGCAGGTGAGCCTGGCCAGGGGGAGGGGGAGGAGAGGGCAGGTGAGCCTGGCCAGGGGGAGGGGGAGGAGAGGGCAGGTGAGCCTGGCCAGGGGGAGGGGGGGGAGAGGGCAGGTGAGCCGGGCCAGGGGGAGGGGGAGGAGAGGGCAGGTGAGCCTGGCCAGGGGGAGGGGGAGGAGAGGGCAGGTGAGCCTGGCCAGGGGGAGGGGGAGGAGAGGGCAGGTGAGCCTGGCCAGGGGGAGGGGGAGGAGAGGGCAGGTGAGCCTGGCCAGGGGGAGGGGGAGGAGAGGGCAGGTGAGCCTGGCCAGGGTCACAGGGGGAGGAGAGGGCAGGTGAGCCTGGCCAGGGGGAGGGGGAGGAGAGGGCAGGTGAGCCTGGCCAGGGTGACAGGGGGAGGAGGGGGCAGGTGAGCCTGGCCAGGGTCACAGGGGGAGGAGAGGGCAGGTGAGCCTGGCCAGGGGGAGGGGGAGGAGAGGGCAGGTGAGCCTGGCCAGGGTGACAGGGGGAGGAGGGGGCAGGTGAGCCTGGCCAGGGTGACAGGGGGAGGAGGGGGCAGGTGAGCCTGGCCAGGGTGACAGGGGGAAGAAAGGGCAGGTGAGCCTGGCCAGAGGGAGGGGCTCAGGGGTCTGTGGTCTGCCATGGTCAGCTGTGGGGCTCAGAAGGCTCGTGCTCAGGTGTGGGGTTCTGGGGGCCCTTGGTCTGCCTTGGGCAGCGGTGGGGCTCAGGGGTCTGTGGCCAGGCCCTGGGGTCAGCCGTGGCTGGGCCAACCCTCACCGGAACATGGTCTGCACGTTGACAATGGTCTTGGCGTCGGCCATGTAGTCCTCCTCTGCGCTCATGGTGCTCTCCTTGTCCACCACCACCAGGTTGTCCGCGTAGATGATGCCACACTGCAGCAGGCTGTCCAGGCTGGGGTGGGCAAGGAGCCGCATGGCCCAGGGACCCAGCCTGCACACCCCTCCCCGGGTCCCCTGGGCCTCCGACCCTCTCCTGCCCTGCCATGGAGGCCGCCTGGGGCATCACCTCCGGAGACCTGTGAGGGAGTGGGGTGCAGCTGTGCCAAGGCCCAGCCCTGGCCGCCCAGAGCCTTACTTGTCCACGGAGCCTTCCATGTAGTAGACCATAGGAAAGCAGCAGATGGCCTCCAGGAAGTGGTGGTCAGGCCTGGGGGGACAACAGAACCTGTGGGCGCCATCTGCTCCATGGCCTACCCCGCCCACACCCGCAGAGCAGGAAACCCCAGAACTGTAGCCCATTGGCCCTGGGAGGCCTTTAGGGCGTGAAGGGCTGTTCTTTGTTTTACCCCAGGGGAACATGAGGCCGGGGTGGGGGGGGGCAGGACTTGCCGAGGCCAGACAGCCAGGACCAGCCCTGGGCTCCAGCTGCCAGGTCCCCGGGTGAAAGGAGCCGCGGGGAGTGAGAGCCGTGGGCCCCGACACTGGAACTCAGTCATGGGGACGGGGGTGAACAGACCCGAGAAACTAGGAGGGGGGAGACGGAGGAGGAGACACGGAAGTAAGACAGGAGGAAGCGGAGACCAGCTGCAGGCCGGGCGGGCACCCTCCCGCGGGCCGGCGGGCGGGGCTCACTTGTTGTCCAGCAGCAGCACAATCGGGTTGAGCTCCTTGCGGGACCGGTAGTAGGCCCGCAGGGGCACGATGAAGTTGTACAGCCCGTTGCCGGCGGTCTCGGCAGAGACAATGATGAGCTTGTTCTTGAACCCGTAGGCCTTCGCATCCTCGTAGCTGTTGTGTTTGCAGCCCTGGGGAGGGCCAGAGCCAGCTGCCACCATGCCACCTGCGTGGAGCCACTGCCAGGCCAGACGACCTAGCAAGGGGTCCACCCATCAGCCCGCATCCCCCCGGGGCCCACAGCAGCCCCGGGCTTCTAGTCTGTCAGAGGCCACAGCTGCGCCCACGGGGCATGCCTCCAAGAGCAGAGCTGGGCTCGGGCCAAGGCAGGCGGTCCCTGAGACACAGGGGTCAGCTCCCAGCTGCAGGTACAGATTTGCAGGCACCCATGTGCACACTCACATTTCCTGGCTCCCCCTAGGAAGCCCGAAGCCAGCTGCCTGACTCAGGCACCTGAAGCCATTCCCAAAACCCTTCCCACTACAAGCAGTCAGCCTCCAAACAGGTGCCCAGCTCCAGGACAGGCTGGGGCATCTTGGCAAGCATGGCACTGCTGGAGGAGGGTGGCTTGGGGAGGGCCCCTGGAAAGCACCCTGGGGGTGAGGACAGGTGACGTGTGATGACCACAGGTTCCAGCCCCAGGGAAACCACATGCCACACCAACACACGAGAGAAGGGAAATGCACGGGGACACCATCTTCTCAGCAGAATATAACAAAAGCCACAACAAGGGCCTGGAGCCTGGACCACCAGCATGGAGGCCAAGACAGCGTGGAGCTCACGGCCCTCCCACGTCTCCCCACGGGGCCTCACAGGGGGAAACAGCTTCCAGCAGACCAGTGTGGCCCGTGGTGTGGCCAGCTGACACCCCAGGCCCGAGGGAAGGCTGAAGGCCCGAGTGCACTTCAGCACATCAGAGTGGACGCTGTACCAGGCCAAATCCTGCCCGGCTCCGGCGACAGGGCGCGTCGCCAGGTGGCTCTCACGCTGCAGAAGCAGGGACTCCTCCAGGAAAAGTGCCTCGGAGGCCGAGAGCCGGGCGGGTGGGGTGGAGCCGGAGAGGCGGGAGGGTCCCTTCTTACCCTGCAGCGAGTCAGCAGCTGCCTCGGAACGTGAGGTGGGAGGGCGGCAGAGCCGGCACCGGTGCCAGGGCCTGGCTGGCGGGCGCCTTACCTTGTCCAGACGCAGGCAGCAGAAGGGCGCCTTCACGGGCAGGAGGTGGCACAGGGTGGGGGAGCTGCCGATGTAGGGCGAGTTGGGGGGGTAGCCCTTCACGTACCTGGGTGGAGACGGCCCTCAGCGTGGCTCTGGGGCCACCCTGGGGCCCCTCGCTGCTGGGAACTCGAGGGCATCCACTCCATCCTGGTCACCCACAGCCAGCCAAGGGGGCCTGCTCTGCTCTAGATCTTCTGCACCTGGAGCCTGGCCTCTGGCCATAGCAGGACCCAGCCAGTCCAGCAGCCACATGATCTCGAGGGCCTGTCCCTGCCTCATGGGTCAGGAGCCCCAGGCCAGGGCCCCCACCAATGTCCTGGGGTGACTCAAGGCAAAGGTGGGTGTGGAGGGGCCCTCACGGCTATTCCCCCACCCAGGGTCACCTTTCTGGGCAGCTCCAGGACTCCCCAGTGATCAGACCTCCGGGGTGGGGCAGGAGGGTAGCCTGTGCCCTGAGACCCCTCTTCTCACATGCCTGGGTCTGGCCACCCATCATGCTCCCTGACACCCCAGCACCTTGGCCAGTGGGCAGAGAGTGGGGCCTTGGGCCCTGCCTCACTGGCTTCCCCTCATCCCTGTCCAGCAGCGCCCAGCACACACGCTTCCCCTAGCTGCCCACCACAGCCCTCTCGCTCCACCCCTGGTGCCTCCAGAAGACAGTCTCAGGGGCCAGCTTGCCTTTGCTCTGCCATGTGGGGTGGCAGAATGGCTCCCTGGCAGCCATACACCATGACCCTGGTAGTGGGCACCCCCTGTCTCCTGGTTGAGGCCAGGGCCAAGTTGCTGAGGACTGACTGGGACTCTACTGACCCCAAGCAGGAGGCCCTGCCCTGCAGTTCCGTGAGGGCTGACCAGTGTGAGGTGCATGATGCGGTGGATGCTGCCTGGTTCCCCGGCTTGTGGGGAGATGGAGAGCAGAGAGCTGCAGTGGCAGAGCTGCTGTGGGTGGTGGGCTGGGGCAGGCCCTGCTCGGGGGTGGCCCTGCCTCTGTGAGCCCCCGGGAGGGCACCCACCCCATTCAGCACTGACCCCCAGCCCTGCCTGAGAAGGGGCACAGACCACAGACCCCGTCAGCAGGCTGCTGCACAGGGAGCTGCCGGCCCGGGGCCTCGCGTGCAGGTAGAGGTGAGGTGCCCGCGCTGCCGTTGCCAAGCTACTGCCATGCCAGGCTCCGGCGTGGCCTTGGCTCCCCAAGCACACCCGCCCACCGAGCTCAGCCCTGCCACAGCACTCACTCGACCACGGAGAGCCCCTCGTCATCTGAGGGCGTCACCTCGTCCTCCGACTGGTCACTCAGCAGGTCGCAGGGCAGCAGGGCGGAGCTGTCTGCCAGCTCCAGGACGGGTGCTATGCTGGGCCGCCGGCTGCCTGAGCCATTCTCCGTGGGCACCGTCAGCCTGCCGCCCCCACCGCCCCCACCACTCTGTGACGGCCGGCACTCTGTGTTCTGTAGGTCCATGGCCACCGTCCCTGGAGAGAGTGGTTGAGCTAGGCTGGTGGCCCCTGCCCACCTTGCTGCCAGAGCTGCCTCAGGGTCCCTGGCTCACGTCCTAACTCCTGTTCTCCAGCTGCGTGGCCTTGGGATCAGCACCTGCTGAGCCTTGGTTTTGCTCTGGACAAGCAGGACAGTGGCCTTCTGGGTGTGGTAGCCCTGGGTGCCCCAGGTCTCAGGTGGCACCACCCAGGTAGCTGCTGTAGCCCCACTGCTGGCAGCCTGAGGGTGGGGGCTCTTGGGAGCCCAAGAGCCTGGCAGCTGGCCATTCTGCTTTGAGGACCAGCCTGGTGGGGCTGTGGGTCACAGGGGAGCAGCAGGACCAGAGTACCTACTGGACTCTGGGGGGCCTGGGGTTTGCCCAGGATGTGGCCCAGGGTGTAGGGGCAGCCCAAGTCACCATGGCTTCCTGGAAGCCACCAGGGAATAACATGCACATGCCAGTGGAGGAGAGGCTGGGCAGAGCAGACCATCTCCCAGTCCTTTAGCAGGCCTGGCCTCACCAACAGGAAGAGCAACCTCCAGGCCTGGTGTCATGGAGACTGTGCACCATACTGACCCAAAGCACAAAGTCGAGACTGTACCCCAACACCCCAGGTCGGGTATGCACTAGGCACTCGATTGTGTCAGCGTGTCACTGCAGTCATTCCCAGGCCAGCCCCGCACGAGAGCGGCAGTGCCCTGGCCTAGTCCACAGGACTGTGGCCTGGGTGGCTTCCTAGCCTGTTCCTGCTCCCTAGTCCCCCAGTTGACCTGGCTGGGAGGGCCCACACCCACCTCAGGTGTCCTCAGAGCCCTGGGCCTACACCTGCAGGAGGCCGATGGGCCTGACCTCAGGCTCATGGAAGTCCCAGGGTAGAAACCTGAAGGCCAAAGCCCTTGTTAGTTCCAACACTGTCCAGCTGGCTCCCAGCCCCCGTGGGCATCAGGGTCTTGGCCTATTCAAGGGCTGTGTGTAAATGAAACTCTCTGGGCCGATGGGACTGCCAGGGACCAGGATGGCCAGCTGGCCTACACCCCAGTGACCCCTGACCAAGACGGCCCACTGGGTGTGTGATCAGACACCCTGACCATGGCCGACGCAGACCCTCAGGGGTCGGGGGGACACCGCCATTTGGCAAAGTCAAACACTGAAGCCCAGTCACCTTGCCCAAGTCAGTGCAGGCCAAGGAAGAGCTGGGTCTGGGGGCTTACCCATGGAGGCGATGATGCTGTGCACCGGCAGGCGGGAGGGCCCCTCGTAGAGGCCCTGCCCCTTCTTCTGCTTCTCCTCCTGCTTGAAGATGAAGGCCGAGTTCTCCTCCTTGGTGATATTGATGTAGAAGCAGGTGTCGGAGGCAGCCAGGATGTGCCGGGGCCCTGGGTTCAGCAGGATGCTCCTGTCCTCCTCGCGTTTCAGCCCAATGAGGCACACACCGTACCTGGGCAGAGGGGCTGCAGCTCCACAGGCTGCCCCACACCTGCCCCTGCCCCCTGCTCTTCCTTTGGCCATCTGATGTGAAACGCCTCCTGGGCTCCTGCCCAGCTTCCTTGGGGCCCGGGGCTCAGGGAACCCACTTGGGGTCAGGGCCCTCCACCACGCTCTCCCTTCATATGGCAGGGAACCAGTGACCCTGGGGTCAGCCTCATGAGAGCCGGATGAGCAATCCTGAGGCCCTGGCCGGCTGTCCCTGCCAGGTGGCCGTGGCCAGGATGCCACACCTCCGGAGTCGCTCTGCCCCCGCTGCCCCAGGGTTCCGGCCACCCTGCCCTGGGCCCAGGTGGAGGATAAGGCGGGCGGGCGTACTTCTTGTGTGCGTGGAAAGCCGCGTAGGTGAAGCTCTTGCCCTGGTACTCGCGGAAGAACTTGCTGTCGCCCATGCGGATGTGGTAGACCTCATTGCCTGAGCAGCGCCCATACATGCGCTGCCACTGCTCCGGTGACTCCTGTCCTTCCCTGCCGGCCACAGTTGGCAGAGACCGTCACCCTCGGCCAGGGCGGCCCTCCTGCCCAGTCGGGGCTGCTTCCCCCGGCCGCCCCCTCCCGGAGTGGAGTCGGAGGTGTGCGGGATGCGCCCTCCTCCGGGAAGCCCCGCCCAGGGCAGCCCCGCCCACAGGGGAGCCCCGCCCCACGCGGGCCCTGCCTTGTCTCCCTGGGCGGCTGGGGCCTG
The DNA here is from genome assembly GCF_902686455.1 of Sciurus vulgaris. Classification (NCBI taxonomy): domain Eukaryota; kingdom Metazoa; phylum Chordata; class Mammalia; order Rodentia; family Sciuridae; genus Sciurus; species Sciurus vulgaris. The sequence goes on along the minus strand of NC_136476.1, from coordinate 89,210,197 downwards.
GCTTCGGCCCTGCGGGGCACTCACTGGCCGCGGGACGTGTGCACCAGCAGGGTGATGAGGGTGGAGGTGGCCGGGCAGATGCAGTTCAGGGCCAGCATGGCGTACTTGCACTCTTCCTCGCACACCACGTGGTCTGCAGGGAAGCCGAGTCCACGGTTCCTGCCCAGCCCCCAGACCCATCTTCACCGCACACCCCTGCTCAGCTCTGATTCCAGCCCTCCCCAGAACCTCTGCACGCCCAGCGCCCCAGCCTTGACTGACACTGTGTCTGTCTTCCTGCTTTGCTGAGAGCTCCAAGGCTTGGTGGGGCCCTCACCTGTCCCCCAGGCTGCCGGTCAAGTGCCCCCCTCCCCCAGGGGGTCTGGCATGGGTCCTGCCCATGCTCCTGCCCCTGTCCCAGCCCTCCCTGACCCTGCACCCCAGCCGGATCATCTAAAAAGTCGGGACCCAGTGGGCTCCCCTCCTGGGCCTGCTGTCCCTCGGGCCCCTCCTTGCTCCCGTGGGTGGTACTCCAGCCCCTGCCCTCCCAGGCATGCACTGAAGGGCCCCAGACCCACCAGCAAACTTGACATGAAACTTGTTCTCAGGCTTGAGGATCTGGACGTAGAGGGGGCAGTTGGGTGCAAAGTCCTTCACGGCCCAGGCCCGTAGAATTGTCTGGTGGTCCTGGGGGAGGTATGTTCAGAGTTGGAGTGCCCCGCAGTGAGTGGGGGGTGGCTGCAAGCTGGGAGGGGCTCCACCCCACCGCCTTGGCCATGGCCTCACTCACTGCGGCTGTGCGGTCCACCTCGTTCCGGCTGCTCAGGATGAAGCAGGCCTCCCCATTGTCCATCCTACAAAGTATCAACTGCTAGTGTGGCCAGGGAGCAGTTCGGAGAGGAGGCTGGGCAGGCCCCTGCTCAGATGGTCAGCCTGGCCCCAGCAGTGCCCCACTCCTGGGCCTTCTCGCCTCCCTGGCCTCTCCCCAGCACATCCTGGACCTGGTCAGGATGCCTGGACACCCTCAGGAGTGTTCAAGCTTGGACCCTGGACACGTCTCAGAAGCCAAATGGCATGTGCTAGAGACTCCAGTGGACCAGTGGGGGCACCTGGCTCTTCTAGGCCATGGCCTGATGGGGCGTGTGAAGAACTCTGAGCCTTGACCTGCCTGATCTGTGTGCTCTGGACTCAGCTCCAGCTGTCAGGGGCGGGCAGGGGTGTCCCCACTGAGATGCCACCTCCCTGTGTGCGAGCAACCTGAGCCCCGGCCCAGCTGAGCTGACCCAGGGTATTCAGCATCTGCAGCCCATCCCTGTGCTGTCAACTAGGGCTGGACAGGGCCACAGAAGCACTTGGGGCAGGGACCCCATCTCCTCCTCTTGGCCACACTGTGGTCCTGGATGACATATCCAACCTCTGGTTTCCCAAGAGCTCAGCTGCAGAAATAAGTCAGCTGGCCTGAGAACCAGTCAAATGAACTGTCCTCTCCCCCCGCCCCACCCGCCCCACTTGGCCGACACTTCCTCTCCCACCCGGGGCCTGGAGCCAGACACAGACTTGTAGGGTATGGATGGGACCACAAGGAGCTGTGACCACTGGGGCCCCAGCTTAGGACACGGGCTGGGAGATGAGGGAGCCTGGGCCAGGTGGCCTGCCTGCCCCCAGCCCTGTAAGCCCCACGATGGACATGGGAGGCTCCCGGAACAGGAAGTGGGCACGAGAGCTTTGGGGAGAACCCAGAAAGTGTGCTAGCACATCCTGGAATGTTCTGTGGTGTGCCACATGTGTCACCTGGAGTCACTCTGCCAACTTGTCTTTAAAGCAAAATCCACCCTCAGCCCTCGTGACTCCCCACTGACTCCAGCAACCAGCTCTCCCCCCCTGGTCTATTCTGAGCTCCTAGAACTCTGCAGAGAATTCCCAGACTGCGTGGGGTCACAGAGATCCTGAAGCTGGGCCTGCCAGGCACAGGGAGAGAGGCACCCGGTGTGGGCAGGGTCCCACTGACCTGGGCCAGGTGGTGGCACTGAGCTGCAGCTACCCAATGCCCATACCCATCTGGGCTGCTCCCCCTGGGACACACCCACCTGTTGGCTCCCACACCCACTGTGCCCACCCTGGCTGGCACTCACTTGGCTCGCATGAGGTCCTGGTCCTTGAGGGCAGAGCCCTGGAGGTAGATGACCCGCTGAGACCACAGGGGGATCTGCAGGACCCTGCGCACCTGGACATCCATCTCAGTGGGGCAAAGGATGACCACGTAGTAGTCCTGCTGGCCAGGCGTGGATCAGTCTCTGAGTGGGCTCCTGCCACCGCCAGCCCACCTGCCTTCCTGGTGCTGTCTCACCCAGCACCTCGAAGGACCCCTGCAGACCCTCCCCGAGTGCAGGCTGCCTGCCCCACTGGGCAGGGAAACTGAGGTCTAGGTCTCGGGGTCACGCCTGGGCTCAAGGCAGTCCTGAAAAGGGGCAGGAAGACCCCGAGGCTGGGGAGGACACCTGCTGGCCTCACCTGGAGCCGGGGGTGGGCGTAGAACTCGTTCAGGAAGTCCATGAGCAGGTCGATCTTGAGGGAGCTGACGCAGAGCACCACGTGCTTCTCCGTCTGGGCTCGGTGGCGGCTGTAGTTGCCCCCGGACTTCTGCCGCTCCATCCAGAGGTAGACAAGCTCTTCAAACTGAAGGAAGAGCAGTGCACACAGGCTGTGGGGGGCAGCGAGGGGCAGGCCCTGAGCCCAGGTGACAGCACAGAGCAGGACCGGCAGCTGGCAGGATGTGCGGGGAGCAGGCCAGGAGTCAGAGCTGTGTTGGAGATGGCCCCTGTGTGTGGCACGGGCCACGTGAGGTGGCGGAGGGCGCCCCCCGCAACTCTGCGCTTGGGGCAGCCTGAGACGTGAGTCCAGCTCCTGACCCCAGAGCTGAGGGGTGACTAAAGCCTGAGCTCTGGGCAGTCAAGCCCAGAAGACCTGTGCTCCTCCCGTCAGCTCCTGAGCCTTGTTTTGTGAGCTGACAGCCCACGGAGTGGAGGGGCTTCCGGACAGCTGTGGTGGCCACCCCGGTGTGGGGGCTGTCCTCAGCTGGGAGTGCCTTGGGAGGGGCAAGTCAAGCTGCAGCCTGGAGGTGCCCCAGGTTCACCCCAGTGTGGGCTGCCGGGAGCTGTCCAGGTGCTGACCCTGCTGGCCTCACTTTTCTGAATGACTGATGGTGCAGCCCCCCCTTGCCGACCTGCCCACTTGGGGGACATGTGACTACCTTGCCTGAGATCAAGTCACTGAATGATCTGATGTCACTGCTCAGTCCCAGTGACAAGACCCTGTGGCCTTAAGGCACTGAACTGCTCGGAGGTGCCAAGACCCCGTGTGGTCCCAACAGAGACACCTCCCTGTGGGTGGCAAGGGGCAGGGCTCAGCTGGTGGTCACCCTGGGCCCGCATCCCACCTCCCATGGACTGTTTCTGCATCAACCATGTGTCAATAGCACCGGCCTCCCAGCACTGCCGACGCGAAGGCTGTGGGTGACTGGGTTTGACAGTGACCCCTAACGCGCATCCCTTCCAAACCTCAGGATGCGACCTGCTTTGGATACAGGGCCTTCGTGGATGTAATTGTTAAATGAGGTCATCCTGGATCAGGGTGAGTCCTGAGTCCAATGCTGCTGTCTCGCAGGAGAGGCGCAGTAATGAGGGGGCAGAGTCTGCTGGATGTGGCCATGGGGCACCAGGCAGGCAGGGGGCCTTGGGCAGCGGGGCCTGCAGTAGCCCTCCCTGAGGGACCTGCCCTGCCCACACCTGAGTCAGATCCACCTGCAGGACAAGGCACTCCGGTCGTCCAGCTCTCCGCCTGGCGGTTTGCCCCACTGACACTGGCCCGGCAACATGGGACCCTGAGCCTGGATAGAAGCTTCTGGCAGGTGACGGCCGTCCCTAAGTTCTGCAAGGAGGCTTGAGATTGGCCACCAGCAGCACGCCCCCCCAGGGTCTCCACCAGAAAGTCCTGTTCCAAGGGCCCCAGAACCACCCTCCCCACTGCCAAGACAGTCTTCCCGGGGCACCAGGAGGAGCCCTGTGTGTGGCCAGATCAGCAGCACTGTGGTCCCAGCCACCCTCAGCTCTGTGAGGTACAGGGCTGCCCACTGCCCAGGCTGGGGCCCGAGCCCATCCTCCCTGCGGCCCCAGGAGCAGCCCACTGACTGCTTGGTTGGGACCTGTGGCCTCCAGAATCGAGGGGCCAGGCTCACTGTCTGAAGCCCTGGTGTGTGGCTGTCTGTTTCAGCAGACCCGGGAGACCCCGGGTCCAGGCTGTCCGTGGCAGCTCTGGCCCTCTGTGCGAAGGCTGGCCTGGGCTGGGGTACAGCCCAGGGGTGGCGTGCTGGCCTGGTGTGCATCAAGCCCTGGGTTCCCTCCCCAGCACCCCAAGAAAGAAGGCTTGGGGTGATGGTGGCCTCCTCCCTCTGTGGCTACTGCAGGGGGAGGTGGAGCCCAGGACTGCAGGCTGCTCCCTGGGCTCCTCCAGGCACAGGGCAGGCAGGGCCAGCCCCAGGGCCTGCGCTGCCACAGACTCCACACGCCTCCCGTCCCACCCCTCCCGGCCTCCACGTCCCTCCGCAGCCTCACACACAGCTCGGGCTTCATGATGACAGCCCCTTCCACCCGTGGGTGACCAGCTCCTCTGTCCTCCACAGGCCGAGCTCCGACTCCCCATTCTGAGTGGCTCTCGGCCAGGTCTCGAGGGGGCCTCCCTAGACATCCAGGCCCATGGTCCCCTTGAGGAGTCCCAAGCCTCCTGCCTGCTCACATCACTCCTGGTCCTTCTCATAGCCACCCCTGCTCCTGGCTGTGGCCTGTCACCCCAGCATTGAAGAGAGCCCGACATGGGGCAGGGAGAGTGATCGAACGGGGACAGCATCCAACTAAGGGGAGTGGGCACGCCTCCCGCTCAGGCAAACTTCTGGTGGGGTGAGCAGTCACAGGGAGCCCCATGGAGCCACGGTCCAGCACGGCCCTGGGAAGTGCCAACCCAAGGGCAGCATCAACCTGCCGGGTGCTGAGGCAGGAGGGTTGCACGTTCGAGGCCAGCCTCAGCAACTTAGCAAGGCCCTGTCTCAAAACACGATTTAAGGGCTGGGGAGACGGCTCAGCTGGTAGAGTGCCTGCCTCGCAAGCACAGGGCCCTGGATTCAAATCCCAGCACCGCCAAAAGAAAATACAATTTAAAAGGGGCTGGGGAAGTGGCTGAGTGGTGCGGTGCCCTAGTATCACAGTGAATGAATAAAGTATTAAACTGGATCCAACTTGATACGTAGTTTTTAAAAATCACAGTTCAGTTTAGGGCACTTGCCTAGTATGAAGGGGGCCCTGGGTTCCAAGCCCAGCACTGCAAAAAGACCCCACGGTTGGGTTTCTCAGGGATGCAAGATGGTGTAACTCTAGAAAAATAAATAAAATGTAAATGTATTAAAAATCTGTCTGTGCCGTTCGCAGCAGGAACCCCGAAAGGAACGAGGAGGAGCGTCTCCTACACCGGCCCTCAGCTCTGCAGGATGGGGAGGCAGTGCCTTGCTGAGGAGGACACCTGCCCACACTGCCCAGCCTTGGGCAGTGCTTCCCCAGGACCCCGGCCAGGCTGCCGCCTCTGCTTCATCTGCGCCCTGTCCAGGGCTTGGCTGGAAGGATCAGTGCACAGAGAGTACCCAGGCAGGAGGACGGGGCAGGAGGCCACCAGTGCCCACTATCCAGGGACCATATTGTCCTCCCTGTGGACCACTGACCAGTGACCCCCATGAGCTCACTGGAGAGACAGTCCCTACTCTAGCGCAAGCAGAAAGCCAACGAAGAAAAGCAGCGTTTCCCAGAGCAAGGGACAGGGCGCACTCAGAGAGAACAGGCCCGTCCCTCGGGTCCTGGCCAAAACCCCAGACCAGGACCTCTGACCACCGTTGAATCCAGACGACCCACAAAGGAGGAGTCCCCAACCAAGTGAGGGCAGAGGTCAGGCAACAGCAGGGCTCCGAGCCTGCGAGGCAACGCAGCCCTACAGAGAGTGCGGGGTCCACCGCAGAAACCCAAGCAGCCAACGAGCGGGTGAAGAGGCCACTTCAGTGGACATCAGAGGACCTTAGAGTGCCAAAAGCTAGGACACTGCCAACACCGCCCGGTGGAGGCGGGAGGACAGCACTGCCCGGGTGGGTATGTGGCTCTGCCTCAGATGCCCAGAGGGGAGGAGTCACGTCCACGGCTGCTGAGAGGGCCTGGTGTTAGGTGTCCCCAGCACACAGTAGGCCTTCCATGCAGCCTACTGGGCAAAGCAGAGTGCTGCTGGCCAGAGATGAGGGCGCAAGGCTGCAAGAGGGTGGGGGTCCAGTGTGGAGGGCTGAGCTCAGGGTCAGCAGTGGCCCTTCCAGGTGCCCCTCGTGGCCCTGACACTGCTGCCGTGCAGGGCTGTGTAGCCAACAGGCGACTGTCCACCCTGATAGTCCTCTGCCTCTGTGCAGGTCCTGGGGGTGTCACCCTGGCACCGAGAGATCCCCTGTCTTCCCGAAAGGAAGAGCCAGCTGCGAGGGCTGCACTTTGTCACCCCTGAGCCCCACAGGAGGCTCGCCAGGGACTGCCCACGGTCGGTGTCACCCTCCCAGGCCTTGTGGCCACCCTGGCCCTGAGCCACACCCCACGTCTGTGAGGCAGGACCAACCTGCAGCGGGAGTACCACGAGGGCCACGCCAATCATGATGACCACCAGGAACTGGGACGGCCAGATCTTGGGCGTCACGTCACCGTAGCCCACGGTGGAGAAGGTGACGATGCAGAAGTAGAAGGAGGTCAGCAGGCTGAGGTTCTCGCCCGCTCGCTCCAGGTGCTGGATGCCACAGGTCCTGGGCAGGAGGGAGGGCTGTCCGGGCTGCCACGGAGGCAGAGGCTCTGCCAGCCTGGGGACCCCGTCACCCAGGAGCCTGGGCAATGCATCCCCAGGCCAGTCGGGCACCATGGGGCGGGGTCCAGCCTGGGTACCCCGTGCACTGGTGGACCCTGCCTCCTGACCCTGAGTCTGAGTCTGAGTCTGGGGCATAGCTTGGCACACTTACACTGGCAGCTCACCACCCTGTCCCCCAGACCCTGCTGAAGAGTCTCCCAGGCTGCTGCTAGCTGATGCTCTTGGTCCCTCTAGGCCACGCGATGGCCGCTGAAGTAGCCCTGGCCCAATCTTTGGGCATTCGGTTCAAGTCTGACTCCCTCCTGGCTTTCCCTTCCCTCCCAGCCGCTCTTCTGAGGCCCCTGGAGCCCACAGGGAGCAGGAATGGGAAGCTGGGCCTCCTGTGGACTGGGGGTGGGTGGGACGCCCTCAGCATGAGGGGTTGCTTCCTAGGGCCCTGCCCTGCACAGAGCTGGACACTTCCTTCTTGTGCTCAGCTGGGGTCTGATGGGCAGGGCCTGGGGTCACTCCCTGGTCTCATGGTGCTGGCATAGCAGGTGCTCAAGGCCCCTGGGGTGGACAGATGGGTGACACGCCTGCTGGGAGGAGGCTCCCCTGCATCACCCTGGACTTTGTCGCCTTGGACATCCTATCCAGCTCCCCTGGGGCCTGTGTGTTGTGGATAGGGCAGAGGGGAGGGAGGGTGGACAGCACAGGGCCCACAGTAGGGCCAGAGCACAGGCAGGTGCAAGAGGCCATCAGGGTCTGCCCAGGTGGCTGGAGGCTCCCAGTTCCAGGAGAGCCCTGCCCCTGGCCTGGCCTCTGCCCAAAGGCTCCACCCACCTGTGGGCCAGACACTGCTTCAGAGCCCAAGGCAGGACCAGGAAGCTAGAACCCAGAGTCTGGGCCTTGAAGGAGCTGGACGGAGGGGCTCGCTCACGCACGGGGGACATGGGCTCAGGGCTGCTCCTGGACCTCAGTGCCAGCCAGCCAAGCCAACGCTGGCAGCCCAGCCAGCTCTGCACCTCCTGCCCCTGCCCTTGACCCCAGAGCCTGGCTGTGTTCGATCTGCCTCTGCTCTCTTTCAGGCCCCCCTGCTCTGCCAGGGGAGTGGACCAGCCCTAGGCGCTGGGTGGGCCCACCAATGTCCAAGACTCACCCCGTGAAAACGAGGCACAGCAGGGTACAGAAGAGGATCAGGACCTGGTTGAACATGGCCGACTGTGTCCGCAGGATGGCACGGTGGAAGTCATTCTGTGGAGGACGGGCCATCAGTGGCCAGGGCTTGCGGTCCCCCCCAGAGCAAATAAACAAGAGGCAGGCTGCAAAGGCAATGGCCTGACCACACCTCCACTGGGCGAGGGCTGCAGGGCAGCCCGGACCTGGGCAGGCCACTGAACTCAGCTTCCTCTCTCAGGAGCCCCACCCAGCCTGTGCCTCCGAGGGTCGAGGCCTGGGAAGGAGGCTGGTTATCACGTAGACCAGGCATTTTAACTTCACTGCACCACTAAGATAGCCTGGGGCTCTGCGACTTGGGGCCTGGAGGGTGGGGGCAGGCCTCAAGGTTGGGCACCAAGGTTGCTCCACAGGCCGACATTCCACCAACCTCGCCTAGACACTCAGCAGCCTGCCTGCGGCCAGCTTGCTTGTTCCAGCCCTCGCAGGGTTGATTCTGGTGGTCCTGGGTGGCCCAGGATTGGCGGCTGGTCTCATGCCAGGCCTGGTCACCCCTGCACTTGGCCCCATCTCCTCCCAGCCCTCTCCCAGGTCAGGAGAAGCTCTCCTCCCAGTAAAAGGACGTTCGAGGCTTGCCAGGGACATGTCGCTCCAACAGAGACATTCCTGCTGGTCACACAGCCTCCTGGCAGTCAGCCTGGTGGCCCTGGGGTCTGGGTGTGGCGGGTGGCCTCTGCAGGAGGGCAGGGGTCTGGCTCTGGCTTACGATCATGTTCTCCAGCGCGTGCTTGGCCAGCCAGCAGTTGAGGAACACCGGGATGAACAGGTTCCGCAGCGGTGGCCAGAAGATCTGTGGGGAGGCAGGTGAGGCCGGGGAGGCCCTGGGGGAGGCGGGTGGGGCTGGGGCTCAGGCAGTGGCCTCCCCAGCTGGGCTCACTCACCGTGATGATGAAGGGCAGCGTGTTGACCATCTCCAGGATGAAGGACACTCGGATGATCTGCTCCCAGATGTTGCCCTAGGGGTCAAAGGGGGCTTCAGAGCTGGTGCCGGGAGGACAGAGGACAGGGATGGGGGCAAGGGCAGCCCAGGAGTGGAGCTGCGGGCAGGGGTGGGGACTCACTTTGTAGCTGAGGTAGATGAGGAGCATGGTCTCCAGGAAGCTTATTGTGGCCACGATGACCTGGGTGGAGAGGGGATGAGGAGCAGACCTGGGGTCTGAGGCCCAGGTGGGGCTCATGGGGCGGGGCTGTGGGTGGGGTTCCTGCCGAGCCAGCACGGATGCGGCGAGAGGTGTGAGAGGAGAGCTGCTGTCCTACTCCAGGAGGTGGAGGTGGGCCATGGGGGGCCCTGAGACGGTGGGACGGGGCAGGCCTCATGGCGGGGCTCCCAGGGCCGGGGATGGGCTGCCTCCTCCCAGCGGGGGCAACTAACAGCCCTGTAGCTACTTGAAGTGGAGCCTGAGGTCTCTCTGGGGGAGGCAGAGCATCCGGTCACGAGCCAGTGCCACCACCCAGAGACCAGAGCAGATGGCAGAACTGGGGCCACCTACCCACAGTGCTTCCCCTAGGAAGATAGCAAGGCCAGGGTGGGTGAGCAGGAGGGAGAGGTTCCCAACAAGATAGACAGGGAGGGACCGTGCACCTCACTGGTCCCTGGGAACTCTGCAGGAAGAGCTGCTGAGCCTGGGTGTGTCCCAAGTGCTCCTGGGCCGGCTCCTGCCAATGCCTGTACTGCAGGGAGGAGGGGCAGTGGGCAGTCTCACCTGGATCGCCCACAGAGCCATCTTCCTCTCCACCCATAGGATAGGGGCCCTGGGGAGAGAAGGGATGTGAGCCTTGGGGGCGCTCATGGGGGCCCAGCCATCAGTGTCCCCCTCTCCACTGGGCCCAGCCCAGACAGCCTCAGGAAGAGCATCACAGAGGCAAAGGGAGCCCCGCAGCCAGACACAGGGACTGACCTGGGGACCAACAGCCTTACAGCTCTCAAGTTGCTCCCCTCTGAAAGGGAAATCCCCAGCACTGACCCTGGCCAGGGCCCGGAGGTGCAGCCGAATGTGTCCATGGGGACCTTCAGCTTTCAGGCTGAGGCTGGCCATTGCCCTCAGAGGCCGGGCAGTGTGGACTCCATCCACACTTACCCCTGCCCACCCCATGTCCCCTGACCCTGGCAAACAGCAGCCAGCAGTGAACTCACCAGTTGATCTCGGAGGATGAGCCATTGAAGGTGTACTTCTGCTTCACGCAGCCCCAGCTGTGGAGAAAGAGCTGGCCTGGCCACAGCCCTCCAGGGCCAGCCCAAGCCTCTCCCAGCTGCCATGGACTCAGCATGCAAGGCAGGGGACCCAGCCCCACATCCCGATGGGAGCCCGGGGTCTAGCATTTTGGCAGAGACCCTGCAGGGATGAGTGTGGGGCGACGGGACACACCACGTCTGGATCGGGGCTGGCAGTGAGACTGGCCGGAGAGAGCCCAGGAAGCTGCTCGCACCGACACACACTCCCTGTAAGGTCCCGCACGGCCAGAGGCAGAGCCAGGAGCACCCCAGGCCTCAGACGGCCGACGAGGCTGAGGCGCACAAGGCTCCTGCCCAGGGGTGCTGACTTAGCGGCGCAGGGCCTGAAGCCACTCTGGAGGACAAGCATCTCCAGCTGGCTGGTGGTGACAGGGTGCATTCCTGGCCAAAGGGACCTCGTTGCTTCAGAGACCTTGAGACGGGAACCCCTCTCATCCTCTCTCCTGACCTACTTCTCTCCAGAAACTTGCTGAGTTGTTGCAGATTCAAGACCGTCCACTGTCCATCCACTCACCTACCCCCCCATCTGCCCACTTGTCTCTCATCACTGTCCGTCCACCTGCCCTTCATCCATCCCTTCCTGATCTCACCTCAGATCCACCCATGCGTCTGCCCAAGCCACCCTCCTGTCCTGTCCCTTCCAGGTGTCCAACCACCCTTCCAGTCATCTGCCCCCCTCATCTACCCATCCACCTAGACACGTATCCAGAACCTGCTCACAGTCTGTCCCCCCACTCACCCTCCCCCGCCACCACCCCGTGCCCGGAGCCCTGCTAGGTGGTGATGGATGCCATGCACTGGGCCTCGGGGGAGGGGAAACAAGAAGCCCAGGAGCTTCCGGGACTCGGAGAAGGTGAGATGGACCCAGAAAGGTGGTTCGAGAGCCAGAACCCGCCTTTTTTAACTGCTGCGGTGGGTTCTGCCCTCCTTCGACCTGGACAAAGACGGGAGGTTTGTTCTTAATTGTGGGTGGGGGTCTCTGGCCTGGAGGGGCCAGTTCCCACTGAAGGTGGGTGGCAGGTGGAAAGGAAGATGAGGGCAGGCTTGTGCACAGCCTCCAGGCCTGCTCCTTCCAGCTGCGCTTCCCAGACCCCAGCAGTCAGGGAAGGGCTGGTCGGAGGAGCCCTGTCAGCAGCCCTGCCAGATGGCCAGCAGCAGCACTGCACCACAGGCTGGCAGAGCCCATTTGTCTGAGCCCACTCTCGAGCGTGGCTGGTGCCAAGGGGCACCGGATCCTTGAGGAAATACACTGGTGTCAAAATCAGGCGCACCCTGAGCTCAGGAGAAGCAGGCTTGTGGAAGGAGAAGCTAGCAAAAGGAAGGCTGGGGACCACATCCTGGCAGGGCAGGGCATGCCCAAGGCAAGAACTGGATGCCAGGAGAGAAGGACTCTTGGACTCCAGAGAGCAGGGTGGGAGGAGCAGAGGCAGACTAGGAGGCAGGAGAGATGGGGGCACCGGTGGTCCTGGACCTAGCATACCCCAGGGAGCCCCAGGCCCAGCATTCCAACCCCAGTGACCAAGGGGAGGCGGTCTCCAAAGGCATTATCAAAGACAGTCCAGCACTGAGGGCTGCTGGACCAGCCCAGAGATGAGACAGCCTGACCAGAGCATCCCTGGGTAGAGATTCGGGGAAGAAAATGGCATACTCTGCAAGGACTGAGGCTGGGAAACGGCAGCAGGGGCGCAGGGGCCACACGGAAACCCCAGAGAAGGGTTCCCGGCCATCCCGGGACAGGCTCCTGTGAGGATACTTGGTCTGCAGGTGCCTCGTCCCCAACACGGCCAGAATACCCCTGCCCTGAGGGTGCATGGGTGACCCAGGAAGAGGACGCCATGGCCAGGAGGGTCAGGTGGAGCCTCCAGAGGGGGCCAGAAGTCCTGGCCAGTTTGCATCCTACCGCAGGGGGCTCCTCAGGGGCCAGGGTCCTCCCAGAGTGAGCATGAAGACCACTCCACGCAGGGGGCACCTGAACCCACCGGCTCACGTGGGGCTCTGGGTCCACAGGCAGCAAACACGCAGCTCTGGTACGGGGCCGGCTGCCCGTGCTGAGCCTGGGGCCACATACAGGCGTGGCTCTGGCCCTGCCAGGGGGTGGGACTCAGACAGGGGTCCTTGGGGAAGAAAGGACTCCCCAAGAACCTGGGCATGGGGCTTCCTAGAGGCCAGGCTGGGTGCTGGTCAGTCCCCCACAGGGCCCAGGCAGGCAGGTTCAGCCCCAGGTTCAGCCCCAAGGACCTTCCTTCCCCGCCCCATGGTGCACACCCACCATCCGATCCCCAGGGCCGGGTTGTCCAGCAGGACCCGAATGATGTAGAGCAGGCAGGTGAGGAGCTTCAAGGAGAAGTTGAACAGCCGGATCCTCAGGCCTGAGGGAGGTGGGTGTCAGGAGGGCCCCTGCAGCGTCCCTCTCCACCGGAGCCTCCTGGCCGGGCCTCCCCTCCGCACCCGGGGCTGCCCGCAGGGCACCACATCCCCCGGTGCAGAGTGGCAATCAGGACGCAGGGGATTTCCTGTGGTGGCTCCCCTCCGTGGCTGGGAGGCTTGGAGCCCATATGCACAACCTGAGCCCCTTGCTGACTCCCCGGGAGGCCCAGGGTGGCCAGTCTTGAAGCTGGGAAGGCGTATGCAGCAGGAGGCCCGGCCCAGCCCGACCTGGTCAAAGTGCAGGGCAGTGTGCCCACAGGTCCCGCCATGGCTTCTGGGGTGCGTTGCTCTCGGGCAGAGGGAAGCTGAGAGGGCCTGCCCGTGCGCCCACCACTCAGCAGCACAGCCCAGCCACACTGGCTCCCTCTGGAGCCCCACCCCTCCCGCCGGGTGCGCCCAGCCCCCACTCACTGGATCTTTGGTTTTTGATGAAGAACAGTTTGAGCCGCTCCTTGAACGTATTTTCATTCACGTAGAACTCCACCTGGACCCTGGGGCAGGAAGGGCACGGTCGCAGCCAGCGGCAGCCTGACCAGGCGGGCAGCCCGACCCCCACTGACTTGTCCCACGCTGCATGGCTACGACTGAGAGGCACTGTCCACCTAGGACCCGGGAAGCCCTGGGCCCACAGCCTTCCCTGTGCCTCCTCCAGCACACAGGGGCCACTGGCTAATGCCCGCTTACAGTCCAGGGCCTCTGGGCCCCAAGGAGGTGCAAGCTGTGGCACCCGCCAGGCTTTGGGTGCACAGGGCTCAAAACACACCCTAGGGCCTATGCAGAGCACCCAGATGCAGACGGTCATTCACTGTCTGGAGGCCTCTGGCGGCTGTGTTCCAAGGCCACCGCTCATAGCAGCCTGAAGGACAGGCAGTCAGGCCTGAGCCACCCTGCAGGCCAGCAGTGGAGCCCTCCAGCAGAGGGCACTTGCCTCAGCTTCCCTGCAGCCCCGGCCATGGGTCCCCAGACCCACCTCACTTCCACACGACTGCCCGTGGGGCCCGGCTCCAAGCCCTCCGGCCCGCCTGGGTTCCTTGCACCCCTCTGAACAGACCACAGTGGACCCAGCAGGAGTGGCCTGAGGGTGCCAGATGGGGCAAGAACCAGGCCCCCCTGCCTGCCCCCTCTGGGCTCTGGGAGTAGCATGGGGCCAGCTCTGCTGGGCTCTCTGTGCTCAGCTGTGCCGGAATTTGGGCCAGGCTGTGGGTACACATCCCACTGAGATGAAATGCCATGGATGGATGAAGGACGAGCGGGCGCAGCCCGGGCCAGGCTTCCTGGGCAGGGGTGCCACCTCAGCGCTTCCCTCTGGAAGTGGGGACTGTGGGACCCCCAGTGCCATGCCCCTGGGGTGGTGGCACTGAGCTCCCTCAGCGTGCCCTTGGGTGCCTTTACCACGGGCTGTGTCCCTCTGCTCCAGGGTCGGGTGGAGGCCACGGGCATGGGGTGGGATGATGGTCCCCGACCACAGCACAGCACAGAGTCCTGCTGCCTGAAGGGTGCGCGCTGCAGGGAGGAGGTCACCAGTAGCTCCCAGCGGAGGCCAGGCCAGTGCCAACCCCGGTCCCTGTGCCCACCTCTCCTCTCCCCCTTCTTGGCCGTGGGTGGGGGGCTGTCCCGGGCAGCTGGGCTATGAACGCTCTCCCGAGTCGAGGCAGCTGGCTGGAGCTGGCAGCCCCAGTGTTCTGAGAGGTGTTTAAAAGGGTGGTGGCTGAACCCACCGTGCATTCAGAAGTGGGCTTTGGGCAGCACTGAGATTAGACGAGGTCAGCAGCCTGGAGCCTCAGGAGGGAATCCTGGTGGCCTTATAGTAGAAAGAGGCAGAGAACAGGGAACAGACTCCTGTGCTCTCTCACCACCAGGCCCTGCTGCTGCCTGTTGGCTCAGGCAGCAAGAAGGCATCACCAGTGGTGGCCCCAGGACCTTGGAGCACACTGTGAGCCAAATAAGCTCCTTTCCTTTGTTGCACACCAGTCTTGAGGTGGCAACAGAGACCTGATCCCCCTCCCCAGAACCCCCCTTGCTCTGACCCTCTCCTCTCCTCAAAGTGGGCTGGGGCCCAGGCACTTCCTACCTCCTCCACAGCCACCTCCCTGGCCCCACCCTCCATGCCCCTGAGAGCCCCCAGCTCCAGGTCCTCTTGGAGGCCCCACTGGCAGGACAGAACCCCAATCCCCTCTTTACCCTCTGCCCTCTGCCTGGTCTCACTGGACAGCTGGATACAACCTTACGGGACATGACTGCTTGCCCAACTGCCATGCCTGTCTCCCTGACAAGGCTCACTCTGACTTCCCACAGTCAGACCCAAGAGGCCCAGCCAGCCTCCGCTCCTCAGGTGGACAGCTTGCCCAGCACGGCTCAGGGGTCCTCTACGTTCTGGGCACCCCGCCCATGCCTATGCACACACCAGCTTCTGGCCCCATTTCCTGTGCCTCCCAGGGTCTTGCCTGCCTCTGCAGCAGCGCATCCCGGGTCCTGGGCTCCTGCCCCTGCTCCTTCCTGCGCTCCCTCTGTACTCAGCTCCCAAACCCAGCTGCCCGCGAAGCCACCACTGCCCTGTCTCCAAGTCAGGAAACGGAGGACCCTCCCTCTCACTGCTGGCCTCCCTGGGGCTTAGAGGCAGCAGCATCCCTGCCTGGGCACCGCTGGGGTCAGGACTGCTGACCACAGCTGGTCAGACCCCAGCCTCTGATTCCAACACCCCACGAACAGACCACAGAGTCACCACTCTGCCGGGTGAGTGGACACCTGTCTGGGCAGCCCCCAGGGCACCGGATGGGCAGCACCCACCTACGGGGAAAGTGTTCTGCATGCAGAGGCAGAGAACCCGCGGGACCTGGTGGCAGGCACCCCTCCAGCCTGAGGCCTACGACGCCAGAGAGATTAACGACGCCTTGGCTTTGATCTTTAATGAATGGAGGCTGCCCACTTCTGACACCACTACAAGCTGTGGAGTAAAGTGTCCTCTCATCCTGAAGCCTGCTGACCGGGGCAGGTGCCCTGACTCACCAAGGGGCAGGGGCAGCGCCCCGGGAGGCAGCCTGGCTGCTCAGCACAGCCCTTTCATGGACTGCGGCCTCCTGCAAGCCCTGGGGATCATGGGCGCTCACTGGGCTTGTTCCGAGCTCCTGGGTCTTGGCCTGGCGGTCAGAGGCCCCTTCTGAGACCCAGGCTGCTGGGAAGCCAGACACGGCCGCGCATCACCTGCCCTCCCGCTTCCTCCCAGGGAGTGGGAACAATGGCAGGAACTCGCTCCCACACTGCGAGGGCGCCTGGCAGCCTGGCAGGCAAGGTGCTTTGTCACTGGCGAAGTTAAAACGAGGCCCTGGGGGTCCCGGCCTCTCCCTGGGGGCGCACTCGAAGGAGGGTGTTCCCAGGACGGCAGAGCGCTCTGCCTGGGACCTGCACCGCCACTCTGATGGTGCCCGCGTGGGCAGGGGGCTCGCCCAGCACCCTCTGAGGCTCCTCGGGCTCCAGGCCGCACATTGATGGGCCTGGCTACAGATGGCCATGCCCACTGACCCGGGGTGAGGCCCAGGCTCGACTTGACACTGGAGAGCGACATACCAGCAGCCCAGGGCCTGGGGAGGCAGACGTGGCGCTCCCCTGGTTACTGGAGTGGACTGCTGAGTGGGGGCCGGCAGCCTGGGGCCACCTCGCCCTGCTCGGGCCCCTGCAGCAGCACAGAGGGCGGGCTGGGGCGGGGAGGGGGACCCGGGTGCCCCAGGTCTGACACCTGTGGGGCTTCAGCAGCAGCCCTGACCATGACACACCGCCCGCCCCCCTGGAAACTCCTGGATGACTCTGGACCTGGCCAGGAGGTCGGGTGGGCACCCAAGCTCTCCCATTCCTCACCCACGGTCCCGAGCCGGCTCCACAGGTCACCTGCTGTCCCAGGTCAGTCTGCTGCTGGGCACTGTCACAGCCCAGCCCCACAGAGGCAGAAGGTGGAGGCCTCATGGGTACGCGGCTGGACTGCTGGTCAGTCATCCTCCCTCAGGGCTCGGAGGCTGAGGCGACCTGGGCCCTGCATGCCTCAGCTGGGAAACCCCAGGGAGGGTGGGCAGGGCTTCCTAAACTAACAGGTGACCTGGCCTGGTCCTTTAGCAAGTCGCTGTCCTGGGATCTGCAGCATCCTTGTTCTGGCCTTGCCCCGCCCCAGGGCCCAGGACCAACTGCTCTGACAAGGACAGCTCTGGAGGGGTTGGACCACAGCCTGGGCAGCTGCCACTGTCCATACCCCCTGGTCTGAGACCTGGCTCCCAGGGCCTCCACCAACCTGGGGTGGGGTGGGAGAGCCCAGTGGGCAGTGGGCAAGCCTCCATCTCAGGCCTGGCTGCCTGTGGCGACACAGGATGCTAGGCTGCCAGGCCAGGAGTTGGAGGCCGGGGCTGAGGCCCTAGCCCCTGGCCCTCAACTCCTCGGGATGAAAACAGGTGAGAGCCACAGCAGCGGGCGCCCTGCAGGCCCTGCAGCTGCAGTGCAGAGTGAACAGTGGTCACTCGCCCATTAACGAACAGTAGCCAGTGATGTCCATTAATGAAATTATTCATGAAAGGCCAGACTTGGAGGCAGACCTGGTCAGGGTGGTGGGCACCTTTCCCAGGGCGCTGCGTCCTGGGGATTCCGGTTTCCCCTGCCTTGAAGCCTCTTACCCCAGAACTCAGCCTCGGCTGGAGCCAAAAATGCAACCAGCAGAGCCCCCAGCCCCCCTCTGCAAGCCACCTGGCTGGGGACCTCGACTTGCACAAGCGGCCGAGGGGGCTGAGACAGAGCACAGGGCCATCCTCACGCCTGCCCTGTACAGGCACCGCGGCAGGTCCCCATCCTGCCAACAAGTTGCCCTGAGAGCCTGGCTTCCTCACTGCGGGGACCACCTGTCCTGTCCCCAGCCCAGCCCCTGAGACCCAGAAGCACCTGGGGATGCTGGGAGGTGCTAGCCAGCCATGACCCTGTCTAGCTGCAGGGCCAGGGCCCAGAGAGGGGATTCTCCATGGGGACTGCTCTGCCAGGGTGTGAGGACACACAGGTCCCCAAAGCCCCCTCCCCTACAAAGCACTTACTGAGAGAGGGAGGATTCCAGGCTGAAATCTTCCACATGGGGCCTGGGAACACAGCAGACTCATCAACGCAGACGGCAGGTGGACAGAGGGGCTGGGCTCCAGGCAGGGTCCGCGGGCAGCTGGGGTGTGCCCATGCCAAACACCCCTGTCTGCAGAGCCCCAGCATGTGGCCAGTGGTGCCAGGGCAGGCAGTCCAGCATGCAGGGCGGGGCAGGGTGGCAGCCAGGCCTGCCTGCCTCGCTTCCGTGCAGGAAGCAACACAGCCCACCAAGGATGCCAGACCATGCAACCCCCACGCTGGGCCCACCAGGATGCCGAGCACGGGACAAGGTTCCCTGCCTTCTGCTGGCAAAAACCTGGAAATACTGCTGTGCCCTGCCCAGTGCTACGTGCGCCCAGGCCCAGCAGCACCAGGGGCGGCCCTGTCAGAGCACCTCACCCGGGAGGCCGAGGGCAGCGGGAGAGCCCACACACAGGGTGGTGCAGGGCTCTGCCGGGGCCACGGGGCTGCCCAACTCCTCTCCCACTCCCTGCCCATCAGAGGCCTGGGCTGGGCCTACCAGCACCGCCCCTTGGCTTCCTGTGGGCCAGGCTGGGGCTGGGAACTGGCGGCTTTGGGGGCCCAGGGAATCCCCCCACAGGGCCTGACCAGATCAGCCTGGCCAGGGTTTTACCAGACTGCCTGGTGGGGAGCTGACACCAAGTTGTGTGGTTCACACTGGTGGGAGCTCAGGGGCAAAGGCTGATGGGAGTGGAACTCTGCCTGCCTGTGGGCTGGGCAGGGTAATGCACAGGGGCTCTAGTGCTGATGGTTAGCTGTTCTGGGCCAGCACCCCCAGAAAGGACTTCAGGGGGTCTCTTTTAATCCTCAAAGCAATGACTTTTCAGAAGAAACCAAGGTTCAGAGCAGACGGCTGTCTTCCCGAAGCCACACAGGAAAGAAGGAGGGAGCCAGCCGCCAGAGCTCCCAGCAACCACTGCGGCCTATGCTGCACCCTTTGGTGGGCAGGACCCTCCTGGTGCCCCCAGCCCGAGAACTCCTGTCTCTGGTCCTGGCAAGGTGGAGGCTGGGCCTGCCCCTGGGCTCCACAAAGGACAGGGGCACCCAGGCTGACCTGCACCTCAGGCTTGGAGTGACCGTGAGTGTCCACAGATTCTGCGCTGGTTGGCTGAGGGTCCCCTCTCACTAGCCGCGCACAGCCCGAAGTCCTGAGCTGGGGCCAGGGCTGCACAGGGTCTGCAGGAGACTAGCTGTGACGGGTCCTAGGAGGACCAGGAGTGGGTGCTGCCCAGCCTGGGGCCTGTCGGTCCATGCCTGGGCCTCCTTAGGCTCCTCTCCTCCCACCCAGCCCCGCCCTGGCTGCAGCCTCCTCAACCCAGCTGGAGGCCAGATGGGGTCTGCTGCCTGCTGCCCATAGGGCCCCCTGCACTCTGCCTAAGGGCCTGTGTCCAGTGTCCAGTGCAGGCCCCACCGCAATGTCCCCTGGCCTGGCCAAGCAAACAGGTAAAGGAGCCCAGGTCCTCTGGGAAGGACGCGGGCCTGTGGGAAAAGGGACAGGGGGCTGTGTGGGCCAAGGAGAGCTGGCTGAGGACTGGGCCTAGCAAAGGTGAGGTGGGTCACCTGGGCTGACGCCCCCAGGTGAGCTGCAGAGTGAGTGGGGAAGGAGGCAGGAAAGGGAATCTGGATTTCCATCCAGAACATCCCAGTCCAAGATGGCCCAGCAGGACCTGTACCAGCAACGAGCGACCTGGGCACCACCCAGCACGTGGGTCTGCCACCTGAAGCCTCACGCTCCCAGAGGCAGGACGGGGCCTCACTGCAGCCCTGCCTCTACTCCAGCCGGGTCAACACACCTGCACAACCTGGACTGAGGAGGGGCTGCCCCACCTGGGAGCAGCCCAACGCCTCCCTCATCCCAGAGCCTGGGGCAGGGCCTGCAAGCCCAGGAGAGGAGGGCGGGGCCTGGGGCAGGGGCAGGGTCCCGAGCCCCGCTGCACTGAGGGGTGCCCTCTGCCCTCTGCCCTGCGCCTCAGGAGATGCTTCAGGGAAGAGGGGGTCCCTGATCAACTGAGTTTGGGGGTCCACAGTGCACAGCAGATCACTGGGGCTTCAGGTCTCAGCAGCGTCCTACATGAAACAAAGGAACCGACGTATTCTGGATCAGTTTTGTTCCCCCCAAATTCACATGTTGAGCCCTGATCCCCACAAGGCAGGAGGTGACCTTCTGGAGAAGAGGTCTTCCAGAGGTTGTTAAGTTGAAACGGGGTCACATGGTGGGCCTGACCCAGGAGGACTGGAGCCCTGACAGATCAGGACGCAGACACCCAGAGGGGTGGCCATGTGGGGGCGGTGCCTGTGAGCCCAGGAAGAGCCTCCGGCCAGCCTGCCCACACCCTGATCCTGTGAGGAACTGACCGGGTCGTTTAGGCCTCCAGGCCGCGGCCTCCTAGAGGCTCAGGCACCCTTAAGGCCGAAGCCAATTCTTGAGGAACTCCACGTTTGGCCCGCCCCAGTCAGCAGATCAGCACGATCTGGGGGTCGGAGCTGATACAGCGTGGGGACTCCGAAGACGGGCGCTGACAGGGACCACCACAGGGGCCATGTGGAGGGGGTGAGTGGCAAAGAGGGGCTCGGGACAGAGGCCTGGTGTGTGCAGAGCTGGAGTGCTTGAAGACCACAAGGAAGACCAGCATGCTGGGCAGTGGGGCACGTGGAGCTGAGCGGGACAGGGTGCTGTGTGGGCTGGGGCACAGCCAGGCCCCTGGAGGGGCGGTGCTGCCATGAGTGTCTGGACCTGCAGAGCAGGAGGGTCCCAGCAAGGGGGTGTCCCAGGGGACTGTCCCTTGAGCCCAGGAAGAGCAGGGGTTCTGGACCCCAGGAGTGCAGGGCCACGTTGGAGCCTGAGGACTTGCCCTGTGGAGGTGCAAGCAGCTGGCCAGGGATGGAGGACAGGGGCAGGAGTGGAGGTGGCAGGGCCATGTGATCAAGGACCAGCCCTGAGAGGAGAGGCCGAGCTGGAGGAAACAGACATGCCCCTGGCGAGGCTGTGGACAGTGAGTGCTCAGCTTCCTCAGGGACCACAGTGGGGCTGGGGGGCTCCCGAGGGTGCCGCTGGCAGGAAGGTGGCGGGAGGGCAGGGCCCAGGCTGTCCAGGGGAGCCACGAAGCCCTGGGAGGACCAGGCTGTGTCCTGTGGGGCAGACTTGGCCAGGCCCAGTGGCTGGTGGATCCTGAACTGCCCGGGGGTGGTGGGCTGAGGGGGGCTGGGGTGCGGCCTGCTGGGGATCTCCCTGACACCTGCCCCTGCCCCTCCTCCAGCCTCCTGCATGCAGGGATACCATCTCCAGGGTCTGCCCCCGTAGGAAGAGCTGCTCTCAGGCTGGGCTTAGAGGGCCTGCCCTCATGAAGGTCCTGTGGGGACAGGAAGGGGTGGGCAGCCGCAGGGCCACTCTGCAGCCCCCTGGGAGCCCACCCCAGCCCGGCCTCTGAAATAGGGCCTTTGCACTGCACCAGCCACCAGCACCTCCTTGCCCCCTAGCCCCACCATTAGTCCTCTGCACCTGGACATGGAAGTGTCCAGGTCTCTAGAGCCTGCCTGGGAAGCTGCCCTGCTCGGGGTCCTGACAACCAGCCCTCAGCCTCACCTCTGGCCTCTGGGCTGCACCTGGCCCTCCACCGCCTTAAGAGTCCTCCTTCCGGGAGCTGAAGACCTCAAGGGTCCAATCCCTGAAAGTCTCAGGCCTGGAATCCCAGGTCTCCACAGCCTGGCCCTACTCCTAGGACACCACACGGCCTTCCAGGACACTGCCCCTCATCTTTGACCTGCTCTCAGTAGTTGCCTGTGACTGACCTGCAGCCATAGCCTCCAAGCATCCCACCATTTGCCCGGGGGAGGGGTACAGCTTCCACAGCCTCCCCTTCCCCTCCTCCTTCCTTCTGGGTCCACGGGCACAGCAGAGGTGTGGCTGCCTGCTGCCCATGGCTGTCTTCGCCTGGCTCCAGCAACCTCGGTGCTTGGGTATGCCTCTCCTGAACCCTGCTGCATTGGTCCTGTGGACTCAGAGAGGCTGAGGGAGTCCAGGGGAAGATGGGTGGGGCTCCACGGGGGCCTCAAGACAGGTATGGGGCTGGGAGACCCTGCCTGAGTCCAGGGGGTAGCGGGCTAGAAGGATCCCCATCCCCTCCTTCACTGGGCCCCCTGGGAAAGTGCTAAAAAGAGGGAGAGTCCTCCTCACCCCAACCACCTAGGCAGCTCTTTCTAACACCCTCACTCCTCCTAGACAAAGAAGCAGCAGACCCAGTTCCAGGGATGCCCTGGCTGGGTGGGTGGGGCACTGTCTGTGAGAGGGCAGTGCATCAGGGGCACATGGGATGTGGGGGCACACATCCCCCACATCTGTGGCTAAGTCCCCTGGGGACAGTGGGGACCACCCTCTGCCTCACTGCCTTCTAGGCAATGGGGAGGACTGAGGCTCACGGCCCTGGAGACGGCCCGGCATGCAGGATGGGCAGAGCTACAGCCAGCAGGGGCAGCCTCCTCCCTACTCTGGTCTTGCCGGGAATATCCTCAAACTCCACTTCCTAAAGCACAAATCTGCCGAGTCCTCCTCTGCTCGGGAACCTGCCTTGGGTGGACACGGCCTGCCTCCAGAGCAGGCACTCAGGAAGGAGGCTGCCGGCTGCCAGCGGGTGCTGCCCTATCCTAGGGGTGGACCCCTCCCTTCTCTCTGCCCTGCAGAAAGGGCCTGATAAGGGCCGTACTGGAGGTCTGCTGGGGGTTGGAGAGGGGCCAGTGAAAAAGGTTAGCATTCCTGGTCCACAGGTCCAGGAGTGGCCAAGTGCAGGGGTGGGCAAGAGGGAGGGCTTTCTGGGGGAGGGGTCTGTGGACCCAGCCTTCAGGCTGCATCATGGGCTCAGATGCAGCCTGGGCAGAACCTGCCATGCCTGTAGTCTACCCTGGCCGGGGCCAGGCTGGCTGTGAGCGGAACTTCTGGGATCGCCAGCCCCCACAACATCCAGGAAGAGGAGGGAGAGGAAGGGGTTCCTGGGCCCTTGGCCAGCACTCACCATCCTCCTGCCCATGAGTTGCCCATTAGCTGCTGGAGAGTCTGGGCCCACACTTAACCTCAACAGTTTCTTCTGGCAAATGGGAACGCAGAGGGGCTGCTGAGAAGCAGGCAATGGGTGTGTGGGTGGGGAGGGCCAGACACCCTGTGGCCAGGGCCTCCTGGGTCCAGCCATCTGTCAGGCCCAGCCTTGCCAAGCCCCCACCACCAGCCTTCTCTGCACCACAACCCCAGGCTCTGGCTCACTTCCTCTGCCTGGAAGACCCTGGAAACTCCTCCTGCTCCTCCCAAAGGGACCAGCACCCTGGGAAGCCCACTCCCCTGCCATGGCCTGCCTGCACCCCTCTACCCAGCTCAGCCTCTGTGCCCACAATGTGTGCCCACAGCAGGCCAGGTATGATTCATCTACATCCCCCGCAGCACCAGGCATGGCTCCTGGCACAGGCAAGGTGCTGGCCAAGAATCGCTGCTGCAGATGACACCTCAGAGTCCTCATCCATGAAATGGGGTGCCATGTCCCACCGTGGCTTGTAGAAGGGCTGGGGAGGCGCTGGCTGTGTCCCAGGGAAGGCCTCAACCCCCCTGGCTGCCCCAGAAACCAGGCCGGCAGCTGTCCCTGGGATGTCCCCAGGGGGAGCCGGCAGGGGCCCAAGCCCCACCTGCATCCCAGCCTGCTCATGTGCAGCTTTCAGAGAGCCACAGAACTGCCCGGCCCTCCCTGCTCACCCCCAGCGGGGGACCAACCTGAGTGGGGCTCCCGTGGGACAGGGCAGGGGCCGCGTGTCCCCTGGCACAGAGCCCAGGTCCACGACCACCCCTGCCTTACCCGCAGGCCCACTGTACTCAGCCTGTAAGCGGGGCGTCTGGGGTGGAGTTTCGGAGGGCCATCCCGGCCGCCCTCTCCCAGGGCTGCGGGCAGCGCGGCAGGTGCGGCGGGCTGGCCGGTGCGATGCGAGCGAGCGAGATGCAAAGCCCCTCCCGGCGGCGCGCGGCGGGGTCCCAGGCCCGCGCCCGCCCCTACCTCTGGCCCACGTCGCTGCCCACGGAGCCACCGCCGCGGGCCGGCAGCAGCGGGCTGAGCCCGTGGGGCTCCTCGGGGGCCGCGGCGCCGGCCGGGGCGCCCCCCGGGCCCGCCTTGCCCTCGGACGGCGAGCGCGGCAGCTTGGCCCGCGCCATCCTGCGGGAGCGCTCGGCGCGGGAGGCGGCGGCGGGGGCGGCGCCGGGCGCAACCATCGCGCTCCAAATCCGCCTCCCCGCGCGCCACAGTGGAACGGTCCGGGGGGGGCGGGTGCAGGGAGGGCGCCCAGGCTCTGTCCCCACTAGCACGCCCCCAAGGAGGACCCGGTCCCAGAGCTCAGTCTTCCCCCAGAAGTGGTGATGGTGACACAGGAAGTCACTGTGCGGGGGTGGGGCGAGGGGTGAGGGAACCGGTGCCGCTGAGACCCGGCAAAGGAGTCACTGGAGAGGGGAGGGAGGCATCCTCTTTGGTCATGCGCCCACCTCACAGCCCTCTAGGGTCCTGGGGACCTCAGTCAAATGCCCAGATTGATCAACCCAGGGCTGTGCCCATCCTGCGGCCTGGCCTGTCCAGGTGAGGTGGCTCCAGCTCCCTGGTTGGGTGGGAAATTGCCAGTGTCACCTGCAGGCACTCAGGGCCCTCCTTCCCCTTCTTTCCACCTCCAAAGCTGCCAGGGCACACCTCAGAGGCACTTAGTTGTTGGCCCCCATGCCTCCGTGGGTGCTGGACACTGGATCCCATGGTTCATGAGGCAGCTATGCATGTGGAGCTCTGGTGTGCACTTGACGCTCTTATGGGGCATGTGAGGCCTTCTAAGCACAAGGACAACCCGGCAGGGCCACAGATTCTTATCCATTTTGTGAAGTGGGAAAACTGAAGGAGGAAGTGGCTTCCCCAGGAGCCTGGAGCAGGAAGGAGCAGAGCAAAGATCTGAACCCAGGACTGGCTGAACCAGAGGGGCTCTCTGCTGCCACGCTGTGCGGCTTTATAGCTCCTTTGTTTCACCGACAAGGCTCCAGATGACTCGCCCAGGTGGGTAACAGCAGGAAGGTATTGGCGCTGGAAGGTCAGCTTGCCCAAAGTCCAACTTGGAGTGGGGGCTCAGGTTCACACCTGCCCTCCCCAGGTGGAGGGCTCTCCTGGGCTCCCTGGACCAGGAGCTCTTGCTTTCCGAGCCCACCTGTGAGTGCCAACAATCAGGAGCATGCAGGAGATTTACGAGAGGTGGGCCTCAGTACCTCAGGTAGCACCAACCTGAGTGGGGAGTGGGTGGCCTGGACCCACCTGGACTCACCAGGATCCCACACCCTGAATCCCCTTGGCTGATCATCTGTCCCCATGTACAGATATGAACCCCCGGGCTCACATCACAGGGGAGGAGCACTGAGAGAGGATGGGTGGGTGAAGTGCCAGCCAAGGCCTGGCAGGGAGCAGCCATCAAGGTCAGGTGGCTGGGCCACCGTAGGGAAGCTGAGGCACAGGGCTACTCCAGCAGGGCACCTCTATCCTGGCTCTCCAACACCTGCCCCAGCCCCAAGCCCCATGGAAAACCACTGCTCAGTGTCTGAGCAAAGGCTGAAACCAGGGCTCCAGTTGGCCTGAGAGGTACAAGGAGTTTGTACCCGCAAAGCAGGGGGAGCTCCCACCCGCCCTGGGAGGCACAAGCAGATGGAGGTGCCCCCTTCCCGAGGAGCGAGGAGCAAGGAGCGACACAAAGCAGCTATGAAGAAGGAGGTGGGGAGGTTTCCCCAGGGCCCGTTGTTGAATGAGACTCACTGATGTGCACAGACAGCAGGCGGGGCCACAGCGCCCTGCATAACCCGGGGCCTGTGCACTCCACTGCAGTGCAGAGGAAGTGTTGGCGGATGTCAGGGGTGCTCACACGCGGTCACCCCAGGAGCAGAGGAGGCTGCAAGACAGGGCATCAGGGCTTCGGGGTTCTGCGTTCGCCCTGCATCCCTGAACAATGGTAGCTAGCTGGCATCTGGGAGCTCACGCAAGCCACGTCTGCAAAGCGTGGAAGTGGAGATGCGTGATGGCCTGTCCCCGAGGGCCCGCAGAGTGCTGTGTCTTGACCATTCTTGTTTTCTGAGTGCCGTGGTCTGCGTGTGTTGCTAGCATCCAAGTCCCAGGGTTAGAGCCAGGTGACAGTTGAGAGGAGGACACTGGCATTCTTTGGTGTGATCTGATTGACGGTGCCAGCTGACGTGCACAGAGGAGTCACGGTCAGTAGCAGAGGCTGTGTCCCAGGCGGTGGGGGGACCTCTCAGCTTGCTCCTGCATCATGTGGGTAAGGTAGGTTTATCTTGAAAATGACTGTCCCCTCTCATCAGAGTCCAGTGGTCTGTTTCCTGTGTGGGGAGGGCAGATAATCCCTTGCATATCAAGTGGTGGTCCCAGGCTCCTTGGCCTCTGGGCACAGTGGAGAGTGTCTCATGGGCAGGACACACAGCAAGGTAAGGTGGGAGGGCAGGCCCTGGGGACCAGGCTCAGGTCCTTGGAGCCCTAAGGCTCCATGGGGCACATGTCCTGGAAGCCCAAGAATAAATGACAACTGGCCCTTTGTGAATGTTAAAGACAGACAGGTGCTGTGAGCTGCCCTGCAGGGAGCGCTGAAGGGACTGGAGCTGGTAGAGGGCAGAACGGGAAGTGGGGTCCACGGTGCCTTTAGAAATGGCACTGCCGTTCTTCCCACAGGACCAGGTGGGGAGCGTGGAGCTTGGGCAGGATGGGGAGGTCCGGGCACCTGAGAGGGGGAGGCAGGAGCAGCAGGAGGTGTCCATGCTGGACCTTTGCCTGGTGCCTGCCAGAGACCTTTCCCAGGGCTAGACCTGTCTGGTTACCTGCTCGCATGGGAGTGGGAGCTCGGAGCCAGCTGGGGTTGCCTTGTGGACCAGGGCAGCCAGGAGCCAGTTCAGAGCATGGGAGGAGTGCAGGCCCCGAGTGGGGTGTCTTCAGGTGAGAGGCAGGTGTGTGGGCAGAGGTGAGGGCTGCCCGGGAGCCTCCCAAACCCAGGCACACAAACACGGGCAGTCCAAGGCAGTGATCAGTAACGCAGAAGCCTAGGACGAGGCAGCCAGCATCACAGATGTCCCCAGATAGTGTTGGGAACCATGTCGGGAAGCGTGGGCAGTGATCCTCCACCCTGATGCTGTCCTTAAGGTCAAACTGAGACAGCCACAGCATCCTGAGAATCCTCCCACAGCCCTGGGGAGAGAGCAGCCAGAGGCTGTTCTGACTTTCATTGTCGTCTGGCTGGGGAGATGTCTGGGCCAACCCTCAGAACAAGGTGACAGCCCCAGGCCTGGCCCCTGGGGAAAGAGTATGGAGCCCCAGGACACCTTCTGCTGGGTGGCATGAAGGACCTCAGAGGATGGGCAGCCTGAAGCCCAGACACACAGCCCTTGCCCATGCTCCATAGGTGTGGGAAGGTGGTGAGGTCACACGAAGTCTTGGCAGAGAAAGAGGGGCACAGGGGCTGGGAGGTGGAAGAACCCACATGACCATGGAGGATGACTATGGAGCAATGTGTGCCCCAGCCACACGAGGGATCCCTCGACCGCAAGCAGGAAGGAAGGTCTGACACCTGCTGGATGTGGATGAGCCTTGGGGACATAAGGCTGAGAGAGATGGGTCTGTCATGGGATAGGTACTGTGGGATTCCACCTATAGGACATCTCCAGAGTCGCCAACCCAGAGTCGGGGAGGAGGATGGGGTGCCAGGGCTGGGGAGGCAGTGTTGACTTTTTATTTGGGAAAGTGAGGGCTCTGCAGGTGGACGAGGGAGGCAGCTGAGTAGGGTGTGGACAGGCTTAGCACACTGAAGGGACGCTCAGGGTCGGCCTCTATGCTGTGTTCTACGCCATGTGTATCTGCCACACCCAAAATGGATTCATTTAAAGAAAAGAAGGAAGGACAGGAAGAAAGAAGGAAGGGAGGGAGAAAGAAGAAAAAGGACTTCAAAGACAGAGAACCTGGCCATCAGCAGAGCCTCAGTCCAGTGCAGAAGGAAGTCACCCTGATAGGCTTCTGGTACCAGATCAGCTTATGAGGGCAAGTGTCAATAAAAAGAAGGCACAGAGCCAGATAAGTCTGTTATCTCCACGGGCTGAGGAAAAAAGGAGACTGCAGGACCCAGAAGTCTTTGGGGAGCCAGGCATCATCTCAATTATTACTAAGTGAGTCAAAACTAGCAAGAACCAGACGAGATGTGATTGAAGATCAAATCATGGACCCCAGTAGATGACTGAGTGCACAGCAGAGGAAGACACAGAACCAGGCACTTAAGAGAGTGGATCTTTGTGCCCCAGGGCAGAAGCTCCAGCAGGCTTTAAGTATTTAAAATGTATTTAGAAAACATTTAGAAACATAATGATGAAGCAGAGAAAGAACTGTGCACTGAGTTCCAGGAAAATCACACCAGATATTGACCCTCCTAATCTACAGAGCTTGAAGGGCCAAGAAAGAGCTCTTCAGGGCACAAGACGGAAAAGGTGTCCACGTGCCTGTAATCCCAGCAGCTCAAGATGCTGAGGCAGGAGGGTCACACGTTCAAAGCCAGCCTCAGCAAAAGTGAGGTTCCAAGCAACCAGTGAGACCCTGTCTTTAAATAAAATACAAAATAGGGCGATGTGGCTCGGTGGTCAAGTGCCCCTGAGTTCAATTCCTGGTACTCTCCCACCAAAAAAAAAAAAAAAAAGAAAAAAAAAGAAAGAAAGAAAGAAAGAAAAAGAAAAAGAAAAGGTGTCACCTGTGAGGGGCAGAGCCCTCTGGCTTTGAGCTTCCTGGGGGGCACTAAACATGAGGATCCAGGCAGACCAAACACTGAGGGGAAAAAAAGTGAGACAAGCAGTATTATACCCAGCCAAGATGTCATCCAGTTCTACAGACAGGACTGTTATACCCAGCCAAGATGTCACCCAAGTCCACAGAGAGTGGGAGATATCCCAAGTGTGGAGTAACACATGAGAATGTGGCACCGGCACAGATGCCCTTTTTGGAGGCAAAACAGCCTCAAAGGTGAAATGCAGTCACTGCAAAGAAATACCAAAATAAGGAACTCCACAGTGGGAAAAGAACAGTGAATGTGTGTGTGGTCAGCAGGAACCCATGCAAGTGGATTCACAGCAAATGTTAGATAATTATGCAAAGTCTGGTTACAGAACAGATTGTAACAATTTAAAACCTCCGTGGAGTAAAAAGAACAATATAATTAGCAAACATTGGGGGTGTACAGGGTGCTGTCGTCCAAAATGAAGACGCTTTAAGCTGGGACTGTAAACCACACACTATCCCACTGGAAGGACAGTCCTTGGAGACTTCTCAGCAGGGAAGGTGCCAGGGTGTAGACAATCCAGTTTTGCCGGAGAGCAAGGAAGTGGCAAAGAGGAATGGGGTCATGTCAAGGGCCAGCATAAGGCCCCCACTGGTCAAGCCAGGGCAATTGAGCATCAGAGGGGACGACTCAGGGTGGATGTGTTTTTGCTGGCTGCTGTAACCAATTGCCACAAAGTTAGTGACTTGAAGCAACACACATTTATCATACAATCCCAGAAGTCAAAAATCCTGAGACCCGTCAGCAGGACTGAGCCTCCAGCAGAGACGTGTCTCTGCCCTTCCAGTTTCAGGTGTCCACCTGTGCTCGTCCACCTGGGCCCCTCTTCTTCTGTACTCGTTGGCCTCTGCTTCTGTCCTATGTCCCCCCTCCCACAATGCTCTGGCTCTCCTTCCTCCCTGGGATGGCATCCAGCCTCACGGCCCAGAGAATCCAGGGTCACACCTCATCAAGGCCCTCAACTTGGTCACATGGCGAAGTCCCTTCTGCCACATTTCACAGGCTCACAGGCTCGTGGGATTCGCTCATGGACATGGTAGGGTGCACTTTCCAGCCCGCCAGGCATGGGGAATCTGTGCGGCTCCATGGGTCAGTACGTGATGCTCAGAGGAATCCAGAAAAGCCCGCTGCTGTGGACAGGAGAGGCTGCCACGAGCAGCATCTCACTTTGAGAAGCGGTCACTGGAGAGAAGAGGTGGAGGCACACTGTAGGAAGGCCTGTGGATGTGCAGCTGGCCCTCTGACGGAGGCCAGGCCCTTCAGAGGATGAGGCCACTCTCAGGAGGGAAGGACAGAATGAGGCGGGCGTGCCCGGCCCAGAAGGAAGGGGGTGCAGGCGAGGATGGTCAGACCTGGTTGACCCTCAGTGGCCCTGTCCTCAGGCCCACGGGGTGGGGAGACCTGCATGTGCCCGCAGCGACTGCTCACAGTGAGGTGAGAAAGCAGACGGGAGCTGCCCAGTGGGCCCACGCATCTCTGATGGGGCCCTGGGCAACTCGCAGGTCACATGGCACCCACAAGGTCCTCACACCTACATCAGGCAGACATGGTCAGCTGGGCCTCGGGACCCGCATCTACTCCAGAGGGACAGTGAAGTCAAAGGGACAGGCTCTGGGGAAACCACCTGGATGCTGATCAGGGTTCTCCAGAGACAGAACCAGCAGCGTCTACACAGCACATGACATGCAAGAGAGGTTTGTCAGGAGAAGCGGATTATGGAGACGGAGGCCCCGGCAGGCCGGAGGCCCCATGCTTGTCGGGGCTCAGTCCAGGCCCAAGGGCCCCCTCCTCTCATGGCTGTGCCTGCTCTTGTGCTGTTAAATCCGCCCCTCCTTTTCTGAGTTTCCCTTATGTTTTCATTTGGAGTGAATATGCGCAGCCTAGAATTTTCCACAGTGACCATCTTTGCCTGTCCCTCTCTTCCGCCTGGTGCACACAGGGCAGGCACCCCGCCCCAGCACCACCCAGCCCTCTCGTAAGGATACTGTGTCTGTGTTTCCAGCCCACCAGGATAATCTCTCAAGATGCTTCACTAAATCACACCTTCAAGGTCATACAAGGTCACAGTGTTGGGCTCTGGGGATCAGAATGTGGGCAAGTGAGAGTTGAACCCAGTGGCCCCAGGGGGGTCTCCCAGGTCAGACTCCAGCAGCTCCAATAGACCTCCTCTCCAGAGGGCCCAGCTGGATGTGAGGGGCTGGGGTTTGGGGCAGCACCCCACATAGGGTATGGGGAGAGAGGGTGGGGGCCAGATGCCACACCTCCCTCCAAGGGCTTAACAGCCACTGCCAGGCACAGTAGGTTCCTCTTGAGGGGCACAGGGCTGGACTCCCTCCCCACAGCTGGGCCCCTCTGGGTCCTGGGCTGGGGTGAGGCCTCTGGAGTCTGACCACGGTCCTGAGTGGTCCGGCATGTAGGAGAGCTCTGCCTTTCTGGGTGACCTCACTTTGTCTTCAACAGTCCCTGATGTGGGTGCTCGCTGGGGGACCCACTGAGGCGTGGAGTGGAGCTGGAGGTATGGATGGAGAGGTGGAGCTGGGACAGAGCCTCCATGGCGTGGGGTCTGGGACTGTGGCCCTGCCCGCTTCCGGAGCAATGGAGACTGGGTAGGGGAGCTTGGGGGCTCAGACCCTCACCCGTAGCCTCCCCAGGGTCAGCCAGCTCTGCTCCTTTGGGGACTCCAGTCTCAGGTGTCCAGAAGAGACCTGAGACCCAGGGAGGGTTCCCTGCGGCCCTGCCAGGTTGGGGCCTGCCCTGGAGCTGCTGGGCAGCAGCTGAGCAGCCAGTGCTGCCAGGGATCCACATCTGTCCTCAGCCTCCCTGCATCTTCTTCCCCTGCCTCTCCCCACCAGCTGCTTTCTGTCCTCAATTCCCCAAACCAGGCCCTTCCTCCTCCCCTGGCAGGCCCTGGGGTGAAGGTGCTCAAGGGATGGGCCCTGGCCTTGGCTGCAGAGCAGACTTCTTCCTGGGCTCTCATGGGGGTCAAGGTTGGGGAGGATGCAGGGTCCCTTCCACCCCATGCCAGCCCCATCCTTTAGGCTGCTACCGAGGCGGTAGCCTCGGCCGTTGCTCCTGTGAGGTGGAAGCCTCCTGCCCTGGCTCTCGCTCTGTTCCCTCCTTTAGCACAGGCTGTCCCCTTCTCCTGGTCCAGCTCCCAGGGCTGCCGGGAGGGTGGGTCTCCGGCACTTCTGCTTTCCGGCATATTCCAACCAATTTAGGGCCCACCCAGGAAAACAGCCCACCCAAGGATGGGGGTATTATTGCAGACACCACCCCCAGGAGCTGGCCCAGAGTCCCAAACCTAGCAAGGCTATGACAGCCTTCATGGGGCATAGCACATCGCTCCCCAGCCCTGCTCTGGAAACCTCACTGTCACCAGAGAAAGGGCAGGTGGCTGGATGTCTCCAGCCTCTCAGTACTGCCCCGACCCCCATCACCATGACACCGGCACCCTCTGACAGGAAGCATGGTGTCCTGCGGCCCAAATAACAAAGCACCTGCCTCGAGCGCCTCAAAACCATAGTGAACTTCCTCTCCCACTTCTGGAGGCTTCAAGTCCAAAACCGAAGGGTCAGCTGGTGCTCGCTAGTCCAGCTCAGCAGCTCCTGGCTGTGTGGCTTCAGCAAGGTCCACCTGAGGATGTCTGCCCCCTTAGCCTCCCAAGCAGCTGCTGCCTGAATCAGTCTTCGAGCCCTACCTCTGTGTGTATAGCTAATCAAAGGCCAGCGTGTCCGGGGGGCTCCTGATGATGGGTGTGTGTGTGCTGCAAACGAGGTTCTCTCCAGGAATCCAGAGGAATAGGAAGTTGAAGGACTTATGGCACGGCATACAGTGAGCGGGTTAGATGGGCCTCGGGATGGGGCCGGTGCCCTGGAAGGAGATCAGCCTGGCTCTCCCAGGGGAGGGCCCAGAGCAGACGTCTCTAGACTGCTGGCATTTGCTCTGGACGCCCTGCCATCAGGACTGTGAGCAATGGCTGCAGTGGAACCCATTTACCCCTGTTCTGTGGTGGTGACCTGAGCAGACAAAGCCATAGCAGGACCCTCTGCTGTTCCTGGTCTGCATGGACCAGCCTGGAATGTGCACAGGGTGACCGTAGGAAGTGCATGGAAATCATTTGAGACCCAAATGACCGTGGTTTCTGTGCTTTGGCAGATGCTGGCTCCCCCTCACTGGGCATCTGAGTTCTGCATTATACTAATTTGGAAAGAATCTGACTTTGAGTCATGCACGTGAGTTCCCAGGATGTGGGCTAGGGGATGAAGCCAGCCTGGGGAACACCAGATGTGCCTTCTCAGGGCTCTCAGGATGTCCTCGGGCCTGGGGGGTGGACCCAGAGCTGTTCCTTGTTTCTTGTGGTGGAAATGCTAACGTGGGATCCATTGGAGGCTGACACTCCCCCTCAGTGAAGACAGGGCCCTGGGGTGCTGCTCAGCCTCTCAGGAGATACCTGCTTAGCTGCTCACATGCACCCAGCGCCCACTCCCTCCTGATACCTCTGTGGTCTTGGCCCCTGGTCCTTCCTGCCCATTTTGGACTCCCAAGGCTGAGGAATGGCCCAAGCCTTGGAGTCCCTGTGAGGCAGGAGAAAGGTGTGGACTGCTGGAGGCCCACCTCCACAGAAAGGGCTACCTGGGCCTCTGTCATCCACCCTGACTCAGGGCCCACCTCTCAGGCTCTGCTGCCTGCTAAGGATCCCAAGGGGTGAAGGGACAATCTGGCCCCAGACCCATGCCCAGCTGAGTGGGGAGGTGGATCAGATCAGCCCTGGATCCAGGCAGTGACTGGGAAAGGCTCCACGAGTCTCACTCAGGACACCCGGGAGCACACAGAACAGTCCAGAACTGTTCTTCCTTGATTCCATCATGCAGGCAGCAGACAGAGGGTATCCAGGAGAGATGGCAGGACAGAGCGCACATGACACCCCAGATCAGCTCCCAGAGTCCACACAGGTGGGCTCTCCCCTCCCAGGGGATCCCAGCCTCCCTTGGGCCCCACTGGCAGGGCAAGGCGACCTCCCTGGCAAGCTGCACCCTCTAAGGCCTACAGGCTTGCCCTGGACAGGCCCTGCCCCAGGCAGGGGAAGGGGAGGGCTGGGGTGACCCTGGGCAGAACCACCAGCCCAGCCTGGCCTAGCAACCAAGCCTGTGCAGAGGGAAGGAAGACCCCAGGCAGGGTTTGAAATATAACTTGGGGAGGCCCCCCCCAGGTGGTGTTAGCCTTGGGATAGACACAGGCCAGGAACACGTGCCAGTGAGAGGGCTGGGGCAGGGACACTGGCCTGCTCCAGGCCAGCCGTCTGGGGCTGCTGCTCCTGCCTGGAGTCTGGTTGGCACAGAGGGGTGCACCATCACAGGCGTGGCTGTCCTCTGCTGTGACAGCTCCTGTCTCATGTCCCACCGTCCACATGAAATCCACTCACTGCACATGTGAGTTCCAGGCAGCTCAGCCCAGAGTGCTTTGGGGCTGTCCAGCCCCTGTGGGGTCCCGTGGGGTCCCAGGAGGAAATGCCTCATAGCCTGCCCCTCCTCACCACCTCTGCCTTCACCGCCAGCAGCTTCTGGCCTCCTCCTCGAGCTTCCACTGTCCTCCTGGACGCTGTGCCCCACAGTCCATCCCCACCCCTGGGCCAGGCCTGGCTGTGTCCTCTCCTGCAGATTCCTCTTCTATTTCAAAGCCCGGGTCATGCCTGACACAGGTACTGCTCATGTGGGAACCCAGGGTCCAGGTGGTCCACCAGGCACCCCCAGAAGGGGCATGGTGGTACAGGTGCAGCCCTCAGCATCCCCAGAGTACCCCCAAAAGAGAGCCAATGTGTCCCAGATCTTCCCAGAGCCGCCAAGGCCTTCAGGTAAAAGCGTGAGCTGGTGCCCTTTGGGAGCCTAGGACCCATTCTAGGGCACAGATAGCTGGCTAGCTGTCCTTGAGGGGCCACCCAGGGGAGACAGCCTGAGCAGAGCTCCTTCTAGGGAGGGCCTGGACCCTCGCTCTGGTGCAAGATGGGCTGGGCTGGGGAGGGCCGGATGCAGGTAGGGGTCAGGAAGGGGTCAGGCTGATGAAGGTGGGGCAGGAAGAGGGTGTCATGGGGGAGGGCAGGCTGATGGAGGCAGAGGGGCAGATGGGCAGGAGTGGGTGGGGAGGGCACTTAAGGGCAGGCATCCTGCTATCCCAGGCACTTGGCAGGTGGCACCAGCTGTGTCTCCCTGGGCGGCACTGCCCAGCCCTGCTCCTGACCGTTCAGTTATTAGCAACCACAAGTGAGTGGTGCCGAGGGCCTGCTCTCCCGAGGGACCTCACTGGACTCCTGGAGGCCTGGTGGGTGGCCTGACCCACTTCGGTTCCACTGGCAGGACCCAGGAGGTCCTAGACCCTGGAGAGCCGCCTGCTCCTCCTGCACTGGGCCTACCACGAGGCCATGTGGTCCTTGCCTGCTGGTCCACCACAGCTGCGGCTCTGTCCTAGCAACGCTGGACCCTGCCTGCCTTCCCATCTCTCACATGCACAAGAAAATATTTGATGTTGTCACCTCCAGAGAGGCCAGCCCAGATGCTTAGTTGTCAGAGGACCGGGGGAGGCAGCTGGGGCCTGCTGGGGCTGCTTCCACCCTCAGACTTCTCTGGCTGTCACCTTAGGATCCTCGGGTGGGCATGATGTGGGAATCTCTCCTGGGGTGTGGCCAGGGGCAGCACACAGGGCCAACCCAGACAGCCCAGGACAAGCCCCCTCCCTGCCTGGAGTCTGGACAGTGGGCAGGGGCATGCTGGCGCTTCTCACTGCTGGCCTGGCCTGCACTCAGCAACCCTAACCCGGCCTCCACCTGGGCGACACTATGGGCTGGGCCCTGGTGGCCATCCACTTGGTCCCTTCTCCCCGTGCTCCCCTGGCTCTCTACCTTGTCTTTTGGCCAGTCTTCCACTTTTGGAAGAAAGGCCAGTGGTGTGACAGTCCCTGTCCCCTCCCTTCCTGAGACTGAGTGGGCAGGGCAGAGCTGAAGCCTCATGTCCACACTACAGAGCAGGAGCATGGGCTCCCAGAACCCAGTCTGCAGCCACACCTGTGGCCACCAACGCCCTTGTACAGCCCCACCCCACTGTCCCCAGACGCTGCCTTTCTGCAGCTGTTAACCCCACTCTGCAGGAGCAGGAGCCCAAGTCCAGGTACCCCAGGACCATGATGCTCTCTCAGGTCTCCAGGGCACACAGGAGGATTGCCTCGAGACAGGCAAGGGCGGGTCTCCTAACACTCCCTGTGGGTCCTAGGGAGGGGCAGAGGCCCCACAGGTCCATCAGCTTCCTCTGAGTGCCGCTCTCAAGGACACCTCAGCACATGGCCTGGCAGGTGAGTCCACCAGGGCCACATCAGTCCCTTGAAGGGAGAGCTCTCAACTCTGCCCTCACTGAGCTGCGTAGAGGCCTCAGTTGCCCGGGGAAAGTGGCCTGGTAGCTCTGCCTTGTCCACGTGTCGGTGGCTGAGCCCCCACCCTCCACCCTCAAGGCCAGCCTCAGCAGTGGTGACTCACTGCAGATGGCTTTCTCCCCTGGAGGACAGGAAGGCCACAGCCTGTCTGCCTGCCCAGAGCCTGCGAGGACTTGGGGCCCCGCTCCCCCACAGAGCCTGCCCTGGCCAAGGGCAGGGGAGCTGACCCTCCACTTTGCACTGTGCTGTGCTGGGGTAGGCAGAGAGCAGGTGCAGCTCACACTTGCCCCAGACGCCCTTGGCTGAGACCACCACCCTGGTTGGTCCTGAGGTCTTGTGCTGCTCCATCCGAGCATACTGCCCTATGGCCTGCAGCACCAGAACTCAGTCCCAGGAAACCCATTCCCGGAAGCCCTGGAGAGCACCTGAGAGCCCCTGCACATACATGATCCTGCAGGTGGGGCCAAGGAGACCCCATTAGAGCCAAGCCAGCTCTCCCTGCCCATCCTAAGAAGCAGCCTCCCTGTCTCTTTGCCTCACTGTGGCCTGGCTGTCACCACACCCTTGGGTCTCTGACAGGCTAGGTGGACATGTCCCACTCCCCACACCTCCATCCCTCACTTTGGGAATCAGTGACGATGCATGAGGTGAGGAAACAGCTCTAGGGATGTGGAAGTCGAATGAGGAGAGGAGGGATGAGGCACCTGGACTGGAGTGGTCACCAGGCTGGCCTCAGGGATCTCCAAGCAGCTTCCCCTCCCCCTTGGCCTGGGTGGGAGGGTGCTGGTGCAGGTGGGGGCTCAGGTGATCTCAGGGACCCCAGCAGGGCAGGTCTTGACCCCCTCCCCATCCTAGTTTTCCTGCCTCAGGGCCCTCCAGTTAAACAGGAATGTTCCAGAGTCTGGGGGTCATGAGAGAGGCAAGGCCACACACCCACCCTACAGCTGATGTCAAACCAGCCCCATGGGACAGAGATGATTTGAGAAAAACAGGAAGTGGCTCAAAGGGGTGGCTTCCTTTGAGGGAGACAGGCGCTCTGGCACTCAGTGGCCAGGGCCGCGTCATGCAGTGAATGTGCTGAACCACGCTCTGGGCAGACCCCATGCTTCACGCGTTGAGCCACGATTAAGAAGGCGCACACAGATCTAGGTCTTGGGGATGGTCTGGGGCTGGGAGGGAGTCTGCTGCTGTCCCACTCTCATGAAGACAGAGGGCAGAGCATCACCAACTGGCCACTGACATTCACCCGGTGCTCCGGAGGCCAAGCACCGTTTGGGGAGCCAGAGCCATTTCCTACCTAACATTGGAGGGGTCCCCCCAAGCCTGCCATTTTCCAGAGTAGGTACTCAAGGGCTGGAGCTGACTTAGCAAGATGTCCAGCACAGGTTGGGCCTGGGGAAGCCCCAGCTCTGCCCACATGGGTCCCAGGAGGGCAGGAGTCCCCCGTCAGGGACACCAGGGCCAGCCTGCCCATACCCCGCCCCCCACCCAAGCAGGAAGTTAAAACTAATCTCTCGTTCAGGGCACTTGTTTCAGTGGGTTCATTTACGTGCTGCAGCACTTAGTTCACCAAGACAGGAAAACACCGACTTTCAAAAGCACCTGTGCAGGACTCAACCCCTTGCTGCCAAGCAGCCAAAGACAGGGATCAATGTCTCCGCTGGCTCTAGATGGTTAATGCAGCCCAGCACCACTGGAGGTCCAGGGGATGGCCTGCCAGGACATCCCTGCAGCAGACAGAGTGATCTTTAAAGTCCCTTTCCCCGAGCACTGGGGGCTCCTGACACAGCACCTGCGCTCTGACCTGCTCACACACGATTTCTTCCTCAGCTGCAGTTTAAGCAGCTTATTCTGACAGCTCGGTTTGTGTCCTGACAATATGCAGCCTCGAGCACTTTATGTGCTAACTCGAACAATGGCACTGTTGGGGAGCCACAGCCTCGTCCAGGGCTGGGGTGAGTAAGCCCTGAAGAGAAAGCCAGAGCCGCCCCAGCGCACCCTGGAAGGAGGGGCTTCCAGTCCTCTGCTTGCGGGCTGCAAGCACCTCCCCTGGGGCGGGCAGAGCTGGAGTGCTGGGTGTTTACCCAAGACAGCTATTTGGGGAACAGGGGAGGGAAAAGCAGCTTCTTCCAGCTCCCTGCCAGCCCCTCAGCCTGTGCCTACTTCCGTGGACCCAACCTGCCTGGCCTTTCCTCAAAGACACAAGTTCATTTTGCTTTTTCTCACAGAAGAGAATCTAAGGTGAGGGAATTGTCACTTTGAATGTGTGACTGTGAATGCGTGTGCTGTCCCCTAATGAATAATTAATAAACGAGCACTGCCTGAGTCTGGAGGACACTAGTTCTCAGCCAGACTGTGGGGGCTGCCCCGCGGGTGCTCCAGGCTCTGGCTAGACCCCAGAATCAGCAGAGCAGCTCGGCTGGAGCTGGGAGCCGGCACCGGGAGGCTAGGGACCCCCAACCGAGCTCCGGGGCCACCCCCAGCACTGAGTATCCCGCGCCCTGCTCCAGGGGCCCTCCCGGAGACCTGTTCTCCCTCCCCAGCGCCCCGAAACTTCCCGGTCCCGGAACCTGGAAAGTTGCAGGGCGCCACGGCTGCGGGGGCGCGCGGGCTCAGCACCGCGGACAGCTCCGCGCGGCCGGCGGCCCGGCCTACCTACCTGTCGTCGTTCTGGAAGGACTGGTCGCCCAGAAGCAGGTCCCGGAAGCGGTACCGCGGCGGCAAGGGCAGCACCTCCGTGTCCAGGTCGCTCATCTTGGGACTGGCGGTGTCCAGGAGCACGTCCCCGCAGCCGCCGTCCTCGGCGCAGGGCCGCCTGCGGGCACACGCCAGCGCCCCCTCAGTCGCCAGGCGCCCTCGCGGACGCGCGCAGCCCCCCGCCCCGCGCAGCGCAGCCCGGACGCCGCGACCGTGACCGACCTGGGGTGGGGGCGGGGCGGGGCGTCACCTGCAGGGGGCGCGCGGGGGACGGGGGCGCGGAGGGGTTGGGGAAGTTTAGGAGGCGGGCCAGATCGCGGCCAACTCAGGGCAGGCTTTCACAACTGTCCCCGGTCCCCCCTGAGGCTGGCGTGGGAACCCTCCCCTTCTCCGGACCAGGGCCAGGCCAGCCCTCCCCACCCCAGTCTGTTCCCAAGCAGGCTGCTCAGGCCGCTCAGCCTTCCTTCATGGTTGCAGCAGGCCTCTGCTGGACCCTCAAGCTCTGGAGGGCTGGGTTGGTGAACCACCAGGAGGCTCAAAGGGCTCCTGTCTGCAGCCCCCTGGGGCCAAGTGTCTCAGGTTGGGCCCTCTGATTCCCAGGCTGCACTGCCAGTGTTATATTCTGGCTTCAAAGAGACCCTGCCCAATAACCTGAGTCACAGACACTGCCAGTGGCAGACACGGGTGTTGGGGGAACCCAGGTGCACCGGGAGGGTCCCTGGTGTTCTGCAGCCATTGGAGCCCACCTTTCCTGCCTCCGTCTTCACATCCAGGAGGGATTTGGCTGCAGTTACCACATGCAGCACCTGGGCAGAGGCCAGCAGAGCCACCTGGTTCCCAGTTCCCAGCCTCCTGGGACAGCTGCCCCCTGGAAATGAGCACCAGGACCTCTCTGCCCCCAAGCCAGAGGATCACCAACCAACTGTGGTGCCCAGCAAGCAGTTCACACGCACTGTGCTGACCAAGAGAGCGTGGTGCAGGGGCGAGAGGGAAGGCAGCCCCACCCCTGGGTCCTGACTCCAACCTGGTCCTCTGGCATCAGCTGAGCTTCCAGGGGAGGCTCGGCCCAGACCATCCATGGCTCTGTCCCCCCACAGCCCACAGTGGGGTGCAGCAGGCAGGAATCTTCCCCCCTTTCCTGCACTCTCCACCTGCCAGACAGAGCAACCCCCACCACCCTGGTCACCCTGCCCTAGAGCAAGGACCTGAGGAGGAGCAGCCTGGTTCTTTACATGAGAGGACTTGGGATGGGCCTCCTGGGCCCCTTCTAAGGGCAGGGCGCTCTCCCCGTGTCCAGGCCTGTCCTGCAGGTTGCAGGCCACTGCCCTCTGGCAGGAGGGCAGAGGGCTGGGGGAGTGCTTCGCCTGAGGTGGGTGCAGGTGAGGGGTGGGCTCTGGCTCCCTGGGCAGTGCTGGAGGCTGGGCTCTGAGGCAGCTCGCCTGGTCACAAGGCCTAGTCGGGAGCACCTGGCCAAGCCCCCACCCTCAGAAGAGCAGGCAGGTGGGACCCCCATCCTCTGTGGCTGGGATGCTCAGTGGCCGTCCTAGGCCATGGCTGCAAGTTGTGGGCAGCAGCCTGTCACCTCTCCCCGTTTCTCAGGTCACAGGCTCAACCTCAGGGATCTGGCAGCATTTGAAAAGTAACATCTTCCTAATTGCATCAGCACGGCTGCCTGTTTTCCTTAGCCCGTGTTGGCTGGGCGGTGAGAGACCCGCAGGTGGGGAACCACATGACAGGGGGTGGGGGACTCCATGCTCTGTTTTGCCCCTTTCTTAATGAAAACCCTTTTCAGCGGCAAAACACCACAAGACCACTGACTGCTGCCTCCACCTCTTGGGCATGCTGGGTTTTCTCTCCTGGCCTCAGGTCCAGTCTTGGCAGTGCCAGGGAAGGGTGTGTGGTGGGGCCTGTTTGCTCCAGGGGCATAGATGAGCAGGGGAAGGAAGTGCACCAGGAGGCTCCACCCCCAGATGTGGCTTGGGAGGGTGACAAGGGCGAGCTGCCCTTGTCCCCTTGGAGTGAGCATAGGCGTCCCACAGACTTCCTGGCATCCTGCCTTGTCCCCTCAGCAGAGCCAAAACCCCACATGAACACAATTGTTTGCCATACAGGCTGTAGGCCAGGGGCCCCAGGGCCTCTTGGAAAGGTGCCCTTGTAGAAGGACATAGGGCCTCGTGTTGTCGGGGCCTAGAGAAGACAGTGCATGGTGCACCAAGTCCTGGGTCCTGTCAGAGAGAGTTTTGGGGTACATGGGGGATCCCCGCAGAGCTAGTCCAGGTATAGCAAGAACACAGCTCTGGGCACACCTGGGGCCCACGCTTCCTGTTCCCCTTCCTACTCCCTCCCTGTGTGAGCCAAGGGGGCCTGGAGACATCAGGGACCTGAGATCACACAGCTATCTTTCTGTCCCTAAGATGGCTGTGCCAGCACATCGCCAATGTCCACAAGAATTCTGTGCTTTGGTGGCTTGAGAAGGAAGCCCAC
The DNA here is from genome assembly GCF_902686455.1 of Sciurus vulgaris. Classification (NCBI taxonomy): domain Eukaryota; kingdom Metazoa; phylum Chordata; class Mammalia; order Rodentia; family Sciuridae; genus Sciurus; species Sciurus vulgaris. The sequence continues at coordinate 89,168,844 of NC_136476.1, read as the reverse complement.
CTCTGGCTGGCTTCTGGAGCCAAGGTGGAGCTAGCAGGACAGAGTACTCCCTCTTCCACAAGCTGGGGCAGCCCAGAAACTCGGGGTGAAGTATTCTCTGCTCCTCTCAGGGACTCTCCAGGACCCAAGGGGAGCCAAGGATTCCCATGCATGAGCACGACTCAGTCCTGGTCCACCAGCCCAGGCTGGATGCCCCCGGCAAGTCAAGTCACCTCTCTCTCATCTGCGAAAGAACACCCCCAAAGGCTTCTGTCCTCACTGGGTGATTGTCCAGTGGAGGCAAGACAACAGCAGAGGTGCTGGCCCAGTGCCCGGCACACTGGCACTTGATCTACTGCAGTTCGCAGTCTGAGGCTGAGTTCTGGTGGACAAAGGCTAGGACCCAAAAGAGTCAGGTCCCTGGGGTGCCTGTCCAGGTCAGCAGGAGGCACCTCTGGAGAGCTCAGTCTCAGGATCCAGTCTCTGGGATGCATACAGAGGCCAAGGGTGAGGAGGGCAGTCCACAGCCCACTGTCTGCAATGGGAAGGACACCTCAGCCCTCTGCTGCACAGAAAATCATGGGCCCTAACCATCTAGTCCATTTGGTAGTTGTATCCAGTGCTGGGCACTTCAATGAGCCAGGTGGTGGCACAGAATCAGAGGCCCATTCATGGTCAGGGTTGCTGCCACCCCTCACACATGGAGAGACCCCAGGAGCCAAGGGCTTCTGGATGTCTCCTGGGTGGGAACCCAGCTGGCCTGTGCTGCAGCCGTATTCCTACCTCACTGGCTGCACTGTCTCCGCGCACCTGAGGGGGACTCTCCCAAGGGCCCGTCTGCCTCTGCTCTGTTCCTTCCTCTCTCCCCCTTGGTGGCCAGGGAATCAGGCAGCAGAGCCGAGGACAAGTAGCCAGAGACGGCTTTCCTTGCGAATGGCAGCAGACACTCTTGCACCTGAGATGGGAGTTCCAGGCTGCTCACTGCCTGAGCTCCACTTGAAAGAGATCACAAGAGCAATGAGCCCCGGGAGGGAAGGTGCTGGGCTGTGTTCACGTTGTCACGATCGTTTATGGGGAACCCACAAGGAATCATCTGAGAAATTACTAGAACAAACAAAGGCCTCGTCTAATACACCTGGGACACCCACAGACCAAGAGCAGAAGCATCAAGGAGCCAGAGACCACTGCTGGGAAAGCGATGCTGCCCACAGCAGTCGCGAGACGTGAGAACCCAGGGCCCTGGGGCCACGGGATGACCTGATAGGTAGGTGGGAGCTGTCCCCAACAGTGGCCACTCTCCAAAAGGGCAGTTAATTGACTCCCATCAAGAGCAGACCATTATTTCCCCAGAATCTAAAAAATGTTCCAGAAACTCATACTGAAGAGTCAAAGAGCAGCAACAGCCACGAGGGGCGTGAGAAGAGCCCCGAGGAGCTCCTCCCGCCAGCCGTGGGCCCCACTTGCACTGGGCGGGGCTCTCAGAGGCTGGCACAAGAAACACAGCAGTGGAGCACAGCAAGCACCCTTGGCCACCCACGCCTACGTGGGGGCTCAGGTGGAAAAGGGAGGCTGGGACAGGGTGGACAGTTCTACCCTAGGGGAAAGCCAGTCCTGGGTCTGACTTCAGTGGTGGCCATGGATCCCCTGGGGCGGGAGGACTTCTTGCTATGGAGAGGCCAGCAGAGAGCCTCAGCAGCAGGCCCAGCCTCGGCCTCGGCAGGGCAGTGCACAAACCCAGGAACAGGGCTCCGGAGCCCGTGCCCCTGAGAGATCTGCTCTACAGCGTGCCTTCTGCTGGATAAAAGCAAGCAGGACTGGAGCCCCCTCACGGCCTCAAGCCCAGGACAAGATGGGAAGAACATACAAGGAAATGCTGGCATGCAGGAGGCCTTCTACTTCACATGCCAAATCCTCCAAGGCACAGAGGAAGAGGCTTACCAACTTCCACATTTGAATAAAACACAGCTGTTTAACCAGAGGTGCTGCTTGATGGCCTGGGGGCAGAGGCGGTCCCACGGAAAGCAGTGCAGGGGCAGCAGTCCAAAGAGGAGGACGGGGAGAGAACGGCACTGGACAGGGCAGAGCTGGCTGTCCACTGGCAGATGGACCTGGTTTCAGGGTGTGGAGCACAGCGAGTTTGGAACCTGGGCTCTGGTACCCACATAGCCAGCTGGGGGTGGTGTACTGTCCATGACCTAGCAGCAGGCCCCTCCTCCTTGGAGACCTCCTGGGCACACAGTTGCCCTGTGCCCAAGGAGGCCTGGGTATAGTTCTTCATCAGAAAGACAAACACTGAAGACTGGGTGTCCATAACTCAGGAAGGACCAACAGCTCCCTGCAGGTGGCTGTGTGAGCATGCTGGTTCCCACATGGGCTGGGTGGGCACTGTTTGGCCACGGACTTTTAACAGGATCCGGCCAAACACTAAACATGGAATCTTTCCATGTTTACCCCAACCAGAAGGGGGCTTCTCCGGGTGCCTGCTCACATAAAAGACACAGAGGCCATCCCCAGCCACTGGCAACCCCGGGTGGATAAAAGGCCTTGGTGGGGTTCGAGGGCAGTATCTCATCTCATCTCCTGGCTAATGACCCCTCCCCAACTTGGCCAGATCAGAGCTGGACAGTCAGAGAGAGGTGGGGCCTACTCCTTAGGATTGGTGTATAAATGTTCTTCCAGGCTCCCAGGGGCTCTTATAAGAGCTGGAGTGCTTTTAGTGCTGACCCTGACCAGGCTCGGGTGTGTCCAGCCTCCACTGAGAGGCAGTTCCTCTGCAGAGATACATTCTCCAACTGCTCACCCTGGGCTCAAAGGTCTCAGAGAGACTGCAGAGATGTTTGACAGAGGGGTGGGGATGCGGGCAGGGCAGAGTCCAAGCATGGCTGGTGTGTGTGCACACAGGCATCTGTGTGAACACATGCATGCATGCAGATGGTTTGGACAGCCCGCATGCATGCATTGCAGCGCACAGGGACATGTGTGCAAGTGTGCACATATGCATGTATGCACATAGATGTGTGTGCTTATGCCTGTGTGCTGGTGGGTCCACACCCAGTCGAGGAGACCAGGGCTAGGAGGGTAAGCAGTGCAGTGTCACTGTGGTGTGGGGCAGTGCAGTGCTGGGCTTGGTGCCTGGCAAGTGGGACAGGCTGTGCTCTCTGCTGACCTAGACAGAAAGGCTAACAGTTTCCTGTACACAGCAGTTAAAGAGCCAGAGCTGTGTGCGCTGCCTAGGCAGCTGGGCGGGCTGGTGTCCCTGGGTGACATCCCTCTCCCTAGGGGAAGGGGCCTCACATCATGCCGAGGGCGGCTGCAGCCCACCATCTCCCGTGACGCATGCATCACGCTCCAAAGTGAAAGCTTTGGGCTCACAGTTGAGCAGGATCCAAACTGGAGATGCATCTAAATTGACACTGTGGGCAGCCTTCTGTGCACAGCCAGCCGGGAGGAAGGGAGGAAGCCCAGCAGTCCAGGGCACACAGAGGCCTGGCCATGACCCAGGGTCACCACCACCTGAGCCCTGCCCCCAAGAATACGGGGGAGGAAGAAGTCCCAAGTGGCCTGTCCTGAGCTTGGCCAGCCTCTCAGGAGAGCCCCCTGCTGACTCCTTGTCAGTGGTCGGCAGCCCACCCAGGTTCATGTCCATGTCCCTATCTCAGGGTCAAGTGCTCACCCTCAGTGCCTGGGGCCCTTGGTCAGTCTTGCCCACAGGCCACGTCTTTCCTTTTTCTCTGTAGGTGCCTGTGTACCCTGGCCTTGGGCCTGATCCCATGGCTGCTCAGGGTGCCTGGTGACATACACACACCGGTTCTCAGTCCCCCACCTGGGCTGTCCCAGCCTGGAGCTGGTGCAAGACCCTCCAATTCCCATCTGAACTTGGCTGAGGGTCGGCTCACCTGAGCGGTGGGGAATGGGGCATCCCCACTGGGAGCCTCTTGGCACCTCACTATGCCCCCTAAGTACACAGGGTTGGGGTGCCCATGGCAGCACAGGTGTATCTGTGCACAATAGCAAAGCAAGGACCCTCCTTGCCCTTGCCCCACAGACACCAGTGTCCTTTGGGTCTTGGCAACTGGTGCCAGATAAAGAGCGTGGGGCCTGCCGTGCTAGCACGGTGCCCACGCCTGTCCAGTACCATTCCTCAGACGCCATGGGCAGGCTGAGCCCCACATTCCTGCGCCACCAAGGTGGGAGAGGCACGCCTGCATGCTGTCCTGTGACTGGAAGACAGCTCAAGTGGTCGGCAGAGACAGAGCTGACAGGAGGGAGGCACCGGGGCCACCAGGAAACGTGTCTGTGACAGCCGGCATCTATCCACAGGCCTGTTGGAGCCCATGTGCACTCCTGGGCCTCACCAGTTAGGTCCCTGCTGTCCAGCGCCTCACCAACCAGGAGGGTGGTGGCTACTCTCCCAAGGCGGCAGCGTGGCCCGAGGCCCCAGCAGTAAGTGCCTGGTCTTGTCACTTCAACATGGCTGGCAGCATCACAGGCTGGCAGGACACAGGGCTCCAGGTACCATCTATGAGATGCCTCATGCAGGTGACAGCACCGTGCTTCTGAGACTCAGAGGCATGGGAACTGTGGAGGAGGCGGCCCAGCCCAGGGCCCCCAGGGGCTCCACCTCCCACACCTGGGTGTGAGGGTTCAAGGCCACTGTCCTGGCACTGCTGGGAGGGGCAGCCAGTCCCAGCTGGACGGTGGAGCGACGGCCCTGACGACAGGCAGTTCTTCTAGCCTGGAGCTCCACTCTCAGGGAACCACGCTGGAAATGACTGGACGGACCTGCCACAGCTTGGGCAGCGCCGGCCCGAGCACAGCTCTGTGCACCCACCTGTCTCATTGCCATTCACCCTCAGCATGCCACTCACGCTGTCACTCCTGACTTACAGGTGGGGACGCGGAGGCCCTGAGAGGCTGCCACTTGCCCAGGCTCACACAGCCACTGAGTCTTGGGTCAGAACGAGCCACTCTTGTAGCCAAAGCCCCCTCGGTCCTCCTGGTGATTCCCGAGGGGCACCACCCTAACCCCGGCCCGACCCAGCTGCCCGCAGCACCTTCCCATCTCTGATGACCTCTGCTCCTGAGGCCAGCCTCCCAGTCGGCCTTCTCCTGGCCCCTTTCTAGGGGCAGCTCTGGGCCCCCTCTTAAGAAAGACTTGTCCAGGGACACACCTTTGCTGGCCCCTCAGAGTTGAGCGCCAGCCTCGTCTCCCTGAGCCAGACCCGGCCTGGCCTCACCCCAGCCCAGGCCCTACCCACAGCCTGGAGAGTGCTGGTTTGGTCAGCTCCAGCACTGGGTGGGCCCTCCTGCTCACTTTCCTCCACCCCTTGGGGGTAACCTCGTGGTCACGCAGGTTGCTGGCAGCCCTTCCCTCCACGCTGGGGCTCTCACACTGCACACGCACGGTACCTGGCACATGGGCACAGCAGACATGCTCACTGAGTGTGCGTTTGGGGCCGGGGTACGTATCACTCGCCAGCATCCTTTACCCGCATGGACTTCCCCATCCAGAGAAACCCGAGTGCCTGTGGGGCACAGGAGAGCCACCTCTCTCTGGGCTAGCAGCACCTGGAGCCCTGGGAAGGGGAACCAGAAGCCTCAGGGGAAGTGCTGACGCCTGGGAAACCCTCTGGCAAGCCAGGAAGTCAGGGCCACAAAGCTTAACTCTGCCACCCCCGGATGGCCTCAGGAGCTTCCAGGGCTGCTCAAGATGGCACTGCAGACACATGGAGGCAGGTGTGGTGGTGGCTGAGACCAGCATGTGCAGAGCCTGCTGGCTCTGAGGACAGGCAGCATCTCTGGCCAGCACCAGCATCCCTGGGCTCTGTTAGCTCTGCTCACTCACCTCTGTTCTCCTGAGCTGCTGTGGAAACCTAGTCCCAGGGAAGAGCCCCGAGCTCCTTCTGGCCCCCTGTCTCTCCTGCTGGCCAGGGCTGGGCTGCACCATGGTCTTTAAGTCTTTCCCATGGGACCTGGGCTACGTTCTGCTGCCCTGCAGGCAGGGCTCCCTAATATGGGCCTGGAGGGCTGGCCAGGCATGTACCCTGGCAGGGCTCCAGGGCTAGCTCTGTGCCCTGGCTATCAGAGCTCAGACCTGGGTCCTGTGACCCCTGGGAGCAGGGCCATTGGGAACTAGTAGTTCCAGGGAGGCTGGTGGGAAGTGCACTGGGGGTGGGGGAGGGGGCACGCTGACTCTGGGACAGCCTGGCCCCAGCTGCTGTCATCTCCAGGGCAGCAGCTGCCAGACTCAAGAAGGATGAGCAGAGGGGACTGCCTCCCACCCTGGGCCTCACAGGAGGGGCTTCGGGTGGGGAGGCAGGGGTATAGGAGGGGCCGGGGGCTTGGTGGAGACCCCTGCAACCTGGAAGGCTGACAGGGCCTCTCTGGATCCCCATTGCTCAGTCTGGCAGCCTAGAGGCACCCCAGGATAGGGTTGGGGTGTGAGCTGTACGGATCCTGGTGGGGGCTGTCCCCAGCCACAGCCTACAGCCCGTGCTACCCAAGGCCCTGGAGGAAGAAGAGTAAGGCATCAGGGCTGCTGGACTCCAGGTCCAGGTTCTGACCCTGCTGCTGTCCTCCCACCTCACCAGGTCCAGTGCAGGGATCTGCCCAGAGGAACCCCCTCTCCTGCCTGGTGGTTCTGCCAAGAGCACCACCTCTCTGAGCTGCCAACCTAGACTCACCCAAGTCTCAGCTGTCCATGCCAGCCTGTCCTTTTCGGGGGGTCCTTACCCAGTCTGCCTGACACCCCTGCCCCCTAGCCCCAGCAGCAAGGTCATCTGCAGAGTGACAGTGAACCTCTTCAGGAAAAGAAACTGATGCAGACCAGCAGAGAGGAGGGGCAGTCTCTAGTGGGTGGACTGGGCCAGGTGGAAGAGGCTACCAGGCCTGCAGCTGAAACTCAGACCCGAGGACACAGCTCTGGCTTGGTCTGCAGCAAGCAGGTAGAACCGTAATGAGCCTGGAGAGAATGGCCGGGGAGGGTGACACCCAGGCCGCAGAGGGAAGTGGCAGAGGGGGCCCAGACTGGGAGGGCAACAGAAATCAGAGCCTCCTGGGGTCACTTACTGTGCCTGAAAGACATCACCCTGCTGACCCTTAAAAGTGGCCATGGGAGGTTCAGGCTGCACCCACTTCCCAAGGACACTGCTAAGTGGCCACTCTCAGACATGTGATCCTGGCCCCCAATTGTCCCCACCCTGCATTCCCTGTTGTGTCCCTGACTGGGAACCTGCCCTGCTGAGCCCAGCCCCACACCACCAGGACCCGCAGTCCATCGGCTCCAGCCCTCATGCTAAACACAGGGGAACGGGCCCACGGGAAAACATGCCTCCTGTCTTCAGGATGCTCAGCCCCTCTCCTGCCTCAGAGCAGCCGAGACCTGCTGCACCAGAGGAAAGGACCAGCTGCGGAAGGGTTCTTGGAAGAGGGAGGACAGGATACATCCAGGGTCCTGGAGTCTGACACCTGGCACAGGGTGAGGGGCAGGGGTGCCTGGGCTCAGGGGCTGACTGGGTGGTCAAGCAGGACCTGGGCTGCTCTGCCCACCTGGGCTCCTTCACCAGCACTGCTGCCCTGTCCCTCATACTGGCCACTGGGGCAGGCAGGAACTGTGTGGTAGCCCAGGTCACTGCACTGGGAACACTGGCCATCTGGAAGCTCTTCTTAGCAGACTGTGTTGTCACTGGAGTGGGCAATCAGGACCACAGAAGAAGTGACCCATGAAGATGACCAGGTGACTGGCACCAGGGCTCCTGCTCTCCTCTGACAGCTCACTCACACCCCCTTCCCAATGGGGTCCTTTTGGAGTTGCCCTGGAAAAATCTTACTATCCCAGCACTGCCCCCTCATGTGGGAACTCCCGGTGGGCCCCTCTCCAGGGTCCAGGGAGGGGGCTAGGAGGCAACCACCCACCCCTCTGCAGGGGCCTCCTCTGCACGGAGGAGGGGGCTCTACCCAGGGCGGGCTCCCAACACAGCCTTCCCCGCCTGCCTGGAGAGGTTCAGCGCCCCACATGGACAGACACACTAGGACATGCAAGGACACCTGCCAGGTTCCGCTGAAGGGGCGTCCCCGTCCCCCACAGCAGCTGCGAAGGACACTGAGGGTCCGGGGATGAGGGAGCTTGGGGCATGGGCGTCCTGGAAGGTGCGGGGGTCGGGGACCCAGGGTTCTCACAGGGTCTGCCCGCGAGGAGGGCGCAGCCCATACCTGGGGGCCCACGGGCCGTCGTCAAACTCGAAGGTCCTGTTGGTGTAGCCCCCGACGCGAGCCCCCGGGGAGCCGCCCCCCAGGATGTGGAACCCGCCGGGGAGCGGCATGCGGGCCTGGCGGCTCCGACCGCGCCGAGGCAGAAGCGAGTCAGCAGCCACCGCCGCCTCTTCGCTCTCGTGGCCCCAGAGCACTGAACTCTTTCTTTGATCACATTGAGGGAAAAACAGCTGGTTCCAGGTCGGGGTTCCGGCGCCTGGCCGCGCGCGCCCCCTGCCGGCCGCGCTGGGACCACGCAGCTTCGCCAGGACGCGCAGAGGTCGAGGGTCTGCCCGACCTCTGCGAGGTACCCACGCCATCCGGGCGCTCGGAGCCCTCCCAATCCCACAGCCAGGAAGGGGCTCGTTAATAGCTAAAAAGACCCGGGGCTCTACGGTGGGAGCGGCCCCATCCCTCTGGGGCCTCTGTGGGGCGCCCTGGGTCTTCCTTCTGCGTTTAAAGTGCCCAAGCAACCAGCAAGGCATCTCGCCAAAACGTCCTGCCCTCTCCCTTCTGTGCAAGACGGGCAGCACCTGCCCTGACACCTGCCAGGGCACTGTCCACTCTTGCAGAGGTCTACCCCAAGACCCTCTGCCGGCTCCACAAGTTTCACTGCTAGGAACCCACTAGGCTGGGACTGGGGGCCACCTAGACCCTAGGCAGCAGTGACTGCCCACCTGTCCCTTGTCCTGCTATTTTAGCCACATGGGCACACACAGAGCACCTCTTATCCAGGTAGTGTGTGTGGCGGGGGAGGGTCCACTCTTAGGACCTGGACTGGCTGGCTCAGGTTGGGGAGCTTTGAGTTCTTTGCTTGAGCCTTCGCTGTCCAGTGCCATCCAGAGTCTTCACCACAGCAGGGCAGTTGTGATGAGAGAAAGGGAGGCAGGGAAGGGGTGGGAGAGAGACAGACAGAGAGAGACACAGAAAGAGACAGAGCCCGAGAGAGAACAAAGGAGGGCTGGGGAATCAGGGGTGGAGAGGTGGAGCCAACATCAGTCCCCTAGTTCTTCCCCAGGCTGGGGACTCTCACTTGGGTCGTGGTCAGTATGAAGGGCTCCCTAGGACAAGGCTGGGCCAGGGCCAATTTGGAGGGTGCATGGTGAGATGGTCCCTTCCCTGCCTGCAGGACACAGTGGGCTCTATGGGCACTCAGCAGAAGTCTGGGATGCTCTGCAGTCCCCAGAAGGGGTACAGCCTGTGTACCCCTCCCAGCCCACCAGCAGTCCTGCATCTGGGCGGGGGGGGGGGGGTTCCCTGCTTGGTCCTGAGAGGTGGATAGCTTCCCTAGCTGGGCACTGTCCCCAGCAGGACCCTCACTTGACTGTGGCTGAGTGTCTTGTAGGTTCCTGTAGCTCGGGAAACTCAGAGATGGCCACTCAGGGGACACCCTGCCTGTCACTAGTCAACAGAAGCCCTGCAGGGAGGTGCTGCTGCTGGTCAATCAGAGGTGATGACACAAGGGTGTCAGTCATGGGAGACCCTGACAAGAATGGTGACTTTTCTGAGGGCTTTGGGGAAACCAAAACTTGGCCCCAGTCTGCCTTGAAGGAGCCAAGCCTGCCCACCACTTCCCAGACAGGAGCAGGAAGGCATTGTGCCAAGGTCCAAGACCCTGACTTCAGCTCCCTTCTCCGGGGGAGCCAGGTTGGCACATGCCCGCCCACTGTGACCCGGCACCCTGTGCCTCCTGGTCTGCTCTGCTGGGTGTGTCCAGGCAGTTTCCCCAGGGCACTGCCTACCCTCCAAGGCCAGGAGCCACCATCCCCTCACCTCCCACAGGAATTCCAGGGCCCCACACGTGCCGGCGGAACTGAAGGGATCCAAGCATTTCTGGTTCAGTTTCACACCCCTTATGGAAAACACAAGCTGTCTGCTGAGTCCTGGGGATGTTCCCTCAATCCTGTTGACTGGCCTAGCCCTGAGCCTTGGGTGGAAACAGGAAGTGACCCAACCTCAGCACCCCCTCCTCATGACCCTAGCATCAGTCCCCTGCCTGACACCCTCCCTCAATCTTAGGATGTGGCCTCTCTGGCCTTGCCTCCTTTCCTAGGTGGCCTGACCCTACGGTCACCACCTCCACCACTGGGGCAGGGATGGAGGGGGGCCTGGCTGTGGGCTGCACCTCCACACCTTGGGAGCACCTTCTCCCACCTCTGGCTGACCCAGGTCCCACCACCCAAAGCCCCACCTGGGACCCCAACCTCAGCCATACAGGAGGCAGGGGCAGGAACTCTGGCCTCAGGCCGGGCACCCCCAGCAGACATCGAACTTCAGTGGCACGATCAGGAGACGTACTGTGTCCCCTGGCTCAGTGACCTCCTCCAGGAACTGTTCCCAGCAAGTCCAGGAAAATCACAACAAAAATGCACAGTGCTTAGCAGCCCCCATCCGCTGGCTCCCCTCAGGGGCCTCTCCTGGAAAGAGGAAGTCTCCTTTTTCTCTTCCTCCTTCCATTCATCAAAGAACAGTCGCCGAGCTGGAGCTGCAAGCGGGGTCCAGGCAGCTCCTGGGGCTCAGCGGGGAGGCGAGCAGAGCCCAGTGTGCTGGAGACTGGGGGTCGGCAGGCAGGGGCACGTGCCTGGGGCAGGGGACGCAGGAGGCCAGCGAGCAGGGTCAGACACGTGGGCTGTGGCGTTGCACGGGGAAGGCTGGGCGCCTCCGGGCTTTGGTGTTTGGAAGGTGGGTGGTGGCAGCGCAGAGAGAAAGGTGCCAGGGATGGCACACCTGGGAACGACAGGGGCTCCGCTCGTCCTGCGAGACAGTTCGCAGACCAGCCTCCTGCTCCCAACTAGGCCGAGTTCCTCCAAGCCAGGGCGTGTCCCCCAACCCACCCCGGAGCACCCAAGGGCGGTTGGGACCCTCAGCAAGGTGCGCGCTGTCCTCTCCCGCGCGTCCCGCAGGGGGCTGGGAAAGATGGAGCCGCCCCACCACCTCCTGGCAACTGCCTGGGGAACTTTTCGGTCAGTGACTGCGGGCAGGGGGCGGGGCCGCGGGCAGGGGGCGGGGCCTCGGGGCGGGAGCCAGGTGTCCGGGCGTGCGGAGCACGTGGGGAGGGCGGGCGCCCGGGGGGGCGGGGCCTCGGGGCGGGAGCCAGGTGTCCCGGCGTGCGGAGCACGTGGGGAGGGCGGGCGCCGGGGGGGCGGGGCCTCGGGGCGGGAGCCAGGTGTCCGGGCGTGCGGAGCACGTGGGGAGGGCGGGCGCCGGGGGGGCGGGGCCGCGGGCAGGGGGCGGGGCCTCGGGGCGGGAGCCAGGTGTCCCGGCGTGCGGAGCACGTGGGGAGGGCGGGCGCCGGGGGGGCGGGGCCGCGGGCAGGGGGCGGGGCCTCGGGGCGGGAGCCAGGTGTCCCGGCGTGCGGAGCACGTGGGGAGGGCGGGCGCCGGGGGGGCGGGGCCGCGGGCTGAGCGTGAGCCTCTGCGCGCGGTCCGGGTGTTTCTCCCGCCTCCACGCCTTCGTTCTCATGGCGTCTCGCGGCGCCGAGCTCCGGGCTGGGGTCCCCAGAGTCCCGGGCTGTAGGGAGTGCAGGTGAGGGTGTGAGCGTGTCAGGTCCCCAGGCCTCAGCCCAGGGACTACCGTCCTACCCTGCGTGGTGCACCTGCGGCAGAGACCACCCTGGTCCTGGGTGGGGGAGGGGCCGAGCTGACCAGGGCCGTGTTCCCGGGAGACCCAGGCCTTGTCCTCCACTTTTCCCCAGCCACCCCCTATAGACACCTGTTACTACGTCTGGCCCCCTACAGTCTTTTCTGGGGTTCACAGCCTGGGGGTCCTGGCTCTCTTCTCTGTAGCGACTCTTTCTTGTCGGGGGTCCTGGCCAGCTTCCAGGACCCAGCCCAGGTACCTGGCCGGGTCAAGGACCCTGCGGTGACCCAGGGCCCTGGCTCCAGTCTTCCCAGGAACGTGCTCAGCGAGAGGGAGCGCAGGTGAGTGGCCCTCTAGTGGAGGAGCTCTCCTGGCCAGGGCACGTTTTTAAGGGGTGGGGTTGTTTGTGACTGCAACCGGGCTTCAGGCAGCCAGGGCAGGACTAACAACAGCCTCCAAGGTAAGTCCACGTGGGGGTTCTAGCGGCACCACCGTGGCCCCTTTGTGGCCTGAAGCCTAGTGCATTGCGTTTGGGATCTTTTAGACTTGGACACTGACACAGCCCTGTCCTCACCATGAGCAGTGATGGCCCTTCTGGAATGGCTGTGCTGACCCCTGGACACCCTTGGCTCACACAGCTGAAGAGTTCATTGGTGGCCTCTGCCCCAGAGGTCCCTGGGGCTTCCCTCTGGTGGTTCCAGCAGCTGCTGCCCCTTCTGGGGGAGGCTGGATGGGTTTGTGGACATTTCTCACTTTCCTGGGAGCAGGAGGCGGATCTCTATGAGCTGTGAGCGTCTGCGGGCCCTGCTGCCCCGGTTCGATGGCCGGCGGGAGGACATGGCCTCCGTCCTGGAGATGGCGGTGCAGTTCCTTCGGCTCACCCACACCCTGGTGCCTGGTTGGGAGCAGCATGCAGTGAGTTGTGGGTGTGTGGAGCTGGTCAGGCCTTTGCAGCACAGCTGGTTAAGGACTCACACGGGGGCAGTGTCCCCTCCAGCCCATGCCTCCTCCCACAGCCCATGCTGGTTGTGGTTTCTGCAGGGCACTGCTGGATTGGTCCACACTTCCTGTTGTTGCTCTTCCCCTGGGAAGGGACCAGCCTCCCAGTCCTGTTGGTTGATCCGTCGCCCCATGCTCGAGGCCAGCTTTGCAGGAATCAGGGTGTCCTCATGCTGCCCCGACTGAGCAGCACATAGATCCTTTCCCTGCGGCTTTGCCCCCAAGAGCAGTCACGGGCCTGTGAGCTGCCAGGGGCTTTGTCAGGTATCCACAGTCCCTGCTGTTTAGGGTGACGTCCACATGTGTAAGGATAAGTGACCAGATGGGGATTGGAGCGGCCCTGATGTTTGTAGGGGTGGGGTTCCCAACACCTGTGGCGAGGCTCCTGGGTGGGCACACTCAGGAAGGGTGAGACCTGGGTTGTCACCCTGTACCTGCAGCCCTGTCCTGAGTGCAGGGTGAGCTCCAGGTGAAGCTCTGGCTTGCTGGCTGCCTGTGGGACAGCTGCTCTGATCACAGCCCACTCCTCCCCAGGGTTACATGAGAGTCTCCCAGCTGATTTTCTGACTGGTGTGTTTGTTTATATAACTCTTTGGGGTGCCGGGGATCAAACACAGGGCCTTGTGTGTGCTCGGTAAGTGCTCTGCCACTGAGCCACATCCTGAGTGCCACCTCTGGTGTGTTTTGATTAAAAAAAATCAAGATGGTCTCACTGAGGTGCCCAGGCTGGCCTTGAGCCTGTGATCCTCCTGCCTCAGCCTCCCAGGAGTGCACCACCATGCCTGGCCCACATGTGTGTGTTTGAATTTCAGGTTCCTGCTCCTTCCAGGGAGACTTGGCACCGGTGGCGGGAGGAAGTTCTGCAGTTGACCCTGGCGAGCCAGATTCCGGCCAGTGGGCCAGACTGCCAGACAGAAGCATCTGGCATGATTCCGTTAGTGTCCCCTGGGGCCCACCCTGCAGGGCCTGGGGATGCCCAGGGGCAGCAGAGTCATGCATGGTCTCCAGGACTAGAAACTTGCCTAGGCCCTGATGCCTGCCAATGGCACCCTGTCACTGTCAGTTGGTTGGGATCTAGTGTTTCCGAAGGTGTCGCGCAGCAGGCTTGGGGACTGGACTGGTCTGGGGAGGGGTGCTTCGTGTGTGGCCCAGTGCTCCCCCACACCCTCTTTATACACTGTCCAGGCCGCGGGACCCCCTAAGCTGCGTGACCCTGGCTGTGGACACGAGTGAGGTGCTGAACAGGCCACCCTCCCTTCCGGGTGAGTGACCACATCCAGGGCAAGCCAGGAAACCTCCAGCTCTGAGCGGGGTGGGTGCTTTTCCTGGGTGGGGTCAGGGTTTCATGTTGTCTTTGTGCAAAACCCATGTGCTGAGGACCGGTGCTGCCGGTCTTCTCGAGTAGCCGTGTGTTCCCTGCCTGGGTCCTGACCGCTCTGCTCCCTAAAGACAGCCCTCTACCTCCTCCTCTCTGGGTCTGTCAGGGACCATGGGGTGCATGAGGGCCCTTGGCCCATCTTGACCACCAAGCTGACCCCTGCCGTGTCCAGCTCTAGCAGCCACCATTGGCTGTTCTTGGTGTCCCCTGGCTGTCCACGGTGGTTTCATGGCTAGGCTGGCCACCTCTGTGCCCCAACCTCTGCCTGTGCTGAGGGGAGCTGTCGTGGGGACAAGCCTCAGGCCTGCAGCCTCCCAGCCACCCTCCCCTGTGCTACCTTCGTTCCCTGACACCATCACGGCCAAGCTGTGTCAGGTGGCTTTGTGGTCACCCTAAGGGGCACTTGTGATGACCCCGGCCCCTATGGCACTGACCCTCTTGGCTGTTCATCACTTCACAGATGTGCGTGTTCACCATGCCTGGAAGTGGCTCTGCAGCGGGTGGTACCTTGTGACCCCACAAGTGTCCCCGCTGCCATGGGGAGGGGCCTTGCTGTGCGCAGAGCTGGGGGCACCGGGTGCAGTGTCCTGTGGTAGGCAGCAGGAGATCAGGGGAGGGGATCCCAGACCTGAGGCCTCCTGGGCCCTTGCCTCTGGGCATTCCCCTGCCTGGCCAACTGTCTGCAGCATGCTTCTGGGCTCTCTTCCATGTGTCCTTGTTGTGGGGCTGGACTCTGCTCAGAATCAAGAGGCCATGGGGGGCAGCAGGCAGGTGACCTGTTGACCATGTCCACCTTCCTCAGAGTCCTTCAGCCTGGTGCCCCAGCCCCCACGCTGGCCACCCTGCTCATCGCAACCAAGCTCCCCTGAGATAAGCCAGGAGGCTCCTGGTGCTCTGGGCCAGGCTGGGCCCCCAGCCAGAGTCCCCACGTCTCCGGGTGGGCTGGCTGAGGAGGCCGCCCTGACACCTGTGGCAGATGCCAGGTGGGTGCCCGTGGGTGCATGTGCGTGTGAGCATGCCTACCGTGCCAGCCATCACAGGTCTCCTCCAGCACACCCTGGGCCTTTCTCTGCACCTAGAAACTTCTGCTCTGGTGCCCGGCAGGTCTGCGAGGAGGGCTGGGGCAGGCAGGCCAGGGCCAGCCAGCCTGGCCATGTGGCTTTCAAATGTTTCTGAAAACACTTTTGTTTCCTAATTGTCTTTTGTTTTGGCTAATGGCAAATGAGTTTGTGTTTTGGGAGCGCACACCAGCTGGGTGTGGGAGAGAGCGAGGCTGCCACTGGAGAGGAACCAGCAGGGGTGCTGGGGACAGGCCTGGGCCTGGGCCTGGCCTGCACTCTTGGTAGCAGCAGAGGTGGCTTCTGCATGTGTCCCTCAGGGGATGGGGCCCCTTTTGGTCCCAAGTGGCTTCTTGGGACTTGGGGCCCAAGTCTTCCCTTGAGCTCCCAGAGTCTGGGTCCACCTGTGGCCTCTTGGGGGTTTTTCTTGCTTCCAGGTCTGTGTCGGGATCCAGTGTTGAGGATGGGACTTCCTTCCTGCTGACGGCCAGTCCTGACTGGTGGCTGGGTGAGTGGGGGTCACGGGTCTAGCTGCCTTTGCCCACGCCAGCCCAGGTGGCGTCTCAGCCCTTTCTGTGGAGCTGGGGCAGTGGTGCCTGGGTCCACCTGGCTGTGCACCATGCAGTTTCCAGAATGTCTCTGGGCCTCCACCTCTCCTGGCTGGTGGTCAGGGTGACAGGGTGGGAGAGTCAGAGGTAAAGCGTGTGCATGCACGTGTGACCACATGTGAGTGTGAGCACACACAGGACTGATCTGGTAGGTGTGAACACGTGTGTGAATGCCTGTGAGCATACGTGGTTAGCCATGTGACCACACGTGAGCTGGATCCAGTGGGGCGTGTGTGAGCGAGCACGCCGGGAGTCTGTGTGGACGTCTGACATGTGCAGTGAGCTGAGTGGGGTTCTGTGCCTTTCCTGGGCCCCACATCGGTCACTGAGGTCCTGGGCCAGCTGCACTGGCCACAAAGGCGTCTGGATGCATCACTGTTGGCTGTCAGTCTTCTTTAGGTCCCAGTGCTGGGATGCCCTTGTGACCTGGCTGGGGGAGTCCCCAAGCCTGGGAGCAGGGCCTCTGTCCTGGAGGCTGGGAGCGTGGGGAGGCAGGGCTTGCCCTCTTGTCTCCCAGAGGAGCAGACGGAGGTGTAGGGAGCCCCAGGTGTGCCCTGACCCTGCTTGCCTGCCCTCCCTGTCCAGCCCACCTGCTGATGTACCTTTTGCTCCCAGGGTCCCTAGAGGGAAGAGGAAGGACCGCTGCACCCTGGGCCCCAGCCAGGAGCAGCTTGGCAGAGCGGGCAGAGCCAGCTTTCCTGGGCGACCCTGAGCCTGGCTCCCAGGAGCTCCAGGATGGGCCCCTGGAGCTGTGGGGCTCCGACCTGGGCAGTTGGGGCCTGGAGCTGCGGGAGGAGGTGGACGGCATCTTCCCGGATTTCTTTGCCTGCTAGCCACTGCCGGTGGGGCAGGGCAGCCCACGTGCCTGCCCCGGGTTGGGTGCTTCGTTCTGGGCTGGGTCACAGCTGGGCTCTGCATTAAGCAAGGCTGCAGGGCTGTGCGGCTGGAGGCTGAATATTAAAAAGGGAAAGCGATTTTCCTGGAGGAAACAAAATTCCTGCCGCTTTTGTGTAATTAATCCGATTCATCAGGCAGATGCACCACCTCCATTCAGAGCGCAGGCAGCTGCCCACATAGGGAAGTCCCTAAATAACCCTGCTGGGTGGGGTGGGTGCAGCTGGGGGCCCTGCTCCCAGGGAGGCCACGCCCCTCCTCAGCATCCCTCTCCCAGCCCAGGGTGCCTAAGGGAGGGGCTGGCTGTACCCTCACTGCTGCCACAACTGCCCTTGCCACAATGGGGTTGCTGGGGACCCTGGGCAGAGGCCTCCTGCCCCCTCCCACATCTGGAGGGGCTGGGTTACTGCCAGCACTGGAGCAAGCCCAGGTCTGATCCTACCTCACCCAGGTGGTTCAGCAGGCTAGACACAGGCCCCAGATCCCTGCGACTCCTGACAACTGAGTGTGGGGGCCAGAGCAGTCTCAGCTCCCCAAGAAGGTAGAGTTCTGAGCGTAGGCTCAGCGTCCCCAGGGTCCCCACCCCCGCAGCCAGCGGAAAGTTCCATTCATTCTCTGAGTCACTGCTGACGAGGCCTGGAGCAGCCGGCTGCATGGAACGAGGTCGTCACAAACCCTGCGCTTGGGAGGATGAGCCCCTCAGCCTCGAATCCGGCCAGTCCCCAGACCTCCAGGACGAGGCCTCACTCTGGGTGCCCCCTGCACCCCTGGGCCACAGGAAGCTGTTGACTTTGGCCAAGCTGACAAGCACAGGTGGGTCTCACCTGCAGCCCCCGTGAGGGAGACCAGGGATGGAGGACTCGGCTTATTCACAGACCTGACCGATGCCTGGGGCTTGCACAGGCAGGACCCTGGCCTGCCCCCAGATTTCACTGGATGGTGAGGGACAGGCCCTATTCCAGGAGGCAGGCAGGTTTCATCTGCTTTCTGAGCCAGTGTTAAGAGTGATCCTGGGGCTGGGGTTGTGGCTCAGCAGTAGACACTCGCCTAGCACTTGTGAGGCACTGGGTTTGATCCTCAGCACCACATATAAATAAATAAAAGAAAGGTATCATGTCTGCCTACAATTTCTAAAGAAAAAAAATGATCCTGGGGTCTGTCCTTGCTTGTGGGGTCAGAGCAGTAACGATAGCACCTGCTGGGGTCAGGGAGGCCAGAGGGGCTTGGAGCTGCAGGAGCCTCCGACCTTAGAGTCCTAGATTCCCTCATTCCCAAGGGCTTGGGACTTAAGGCCCACCCCAGGCTGGCTGTGCCAGGACCCCCCTGCTAGCAGGGACAGCTGGCAGCCCAGGGGAACTGGACGTTAAGGGGTTGGGGCCTTGAGGCTGCCTCCCGCCAGGAGTGCCCAAGAAGGGCCACCTGGCCTCTCGGAGCTTGGCGGGCTCTTTTCTCCTGCACGGAGCCACGGTGTGCCTGCCCTTCGGCGGCTCTCCTGTCCCTTCCCCTCCCAAGGACTCCTGAACCAAGGACAGGGCTCGTTGGCCTGGAGCCCCCACTCAGCATGGTTTAGGAGGCCGGGAACAGCCTTCCAGGCTGTGACTGCCCCACAGCCTCCGCTCTGACAGAAGGACGGTGGCGTCTCCCACTGAGTGCCTGCCCAGGCCCCAACAGGAGTGGGCCCACCCTGCAGGGGACAGAGGAGAGGCCTGCCCTCCTCCAGGTTGCGGGAAGAAATCAGCTCAGTCCTGCTCCAGCCTGGCCACCGCCACCGTCTTCCCTCGGGACACTTCAGTGGCCACTGATCCCCAGCAGGCTCAGAGGCCAGGTGGGAGGACACCCTTCACTGTGAAGCCTCAAAAGGCTGTTTGGGGAGATTTTGCCTGCCAGTGGCCAGGTGGGAGAGCTGGGCAGGAGCCGGACAGCGTGGGAGGGGAGTCCTGCAGGTGGAATGGACCCTGCTTGTCTGCGGGGTCTTGGCAGACATGCAATTGAGGGCTGGAGGTGGGGAGGGTTGTGGGCAGGGGCGGCCCAGCTCTGCCACGTCTATGCCCACCAGCCAGGCCAGGGGCCTGGGGTCTCTGGAAGAGCCTCTTAGGGACCCATGGCATGCATGGTGGTTCTTGGGGTCCTGATTACCCTCCTGTTTGATGTGGCTGCTCAGGGTCTCTGTCCCTCCACAGAGGTTTCTCTTTGGCACCCTCCTCACCCACTACAGGTTGAATGCCTGCACACAGGCAGCCCCAGGATCCTGTGCAAATAGTGCTAGGACCTTGGGTCCTGCATGTTGGGTGCACGAAGAGTCCTGAGAGGTCTCCTAGGCTGGGAGCCACCCTGCCCCAGAATGGCCAGGTTCCTGCAGGCAGAGCCCATGCCCGGCATTGTCTCCTTCCTGCCACACTGGTTGACTCACAGGGTGTTTCCTGTCCCTAGTGCAGTGGCCCCCAGAATTCACATCTTTCTGGAATCTTAGATTATGACTTTATTTGGACACAGGGTCTTCACAGGTATCTTCAGTTGGGGATCTTGAGATGGGATCCTCCTGCATCAAGGGTGGGTCCCAGATCCAGCAACGGGTCTCCTCATAGGAGAGGGACTGGCTGGGGTGTAGCCCAGTGGTAGGTGCTGAGCACACGCTGGGTCCAGCCCCAGCACTGAGGGGGAAAAGGAAGAGGGGAATTTGGAAAGAGCCACAGGGGGAGGCCCGTGACCACAGGCAGAGGCTGGAGTGAGGCTGCCTGGGCCCGGGAACCTGGGAAGCTGGGAGCGGTCCCTCCAGAGGACCAGGCCCTGTAGACACCTTCACTCTGACCTCTGGAGTGGGGAGGGGACAGGTTTCTGTTCTGCAGGGCGCCAACCTGCATCCAGTGATGGCAGACCTGGGGACAGTCACAGCCCAGTGTCACTTTCCGGTGTTGGTTGGTTGGACCTTCCTGTTGCCACAGGTGTGAAACTAGGTGCTGCAGGTCCCCCAGGATCAATGGACAGTAAAAGGTTCATCCTTTTTCAAAGCTTTTCAAAGCAAGTCAGGGGCCCATGTCCTAACCCACTGTCCTGTGCTAAACAGGCCTGGCCCTCCCCTTTCGCGTAGTCCCTGGCTCAGCTCTCTGCTGCTCTGGGAGCGTGGTCTCTGCCGATGGGCAGGGTCTGTGGCTGCCCCGAGGTCCTGGGGCTCAATGGTCACTCTGTCCTTGCCCTCTTGTTTTTCTGAGTGTCTCCCAACACCCGCCTGCCTGAGAGGAGGTGCTTCACACAGTGGCAAGCTCTCCTTGGCACCATCACAGGCTGTGCCCTGAGGCTCAGTGGCCATCACTCACCCAGGTTGGCAGCAGCTGGCACCTCGGCACCGCCCGAGATGCCAGTGTTCCAGAACCAAGTGGCCTGTGGCAGCCATGTACCAAAGCAGACAGTTTATTAGGCCCCTGGCCTGGGCTCCGCTGGCTGGTGCCTGAGGCTGTGGAAATTGGTGTGTTCATCCTCATCCCAGGAACCCAAGGTACTTGGGCCATTAGGGGTGCTTGGTGCACCCTTAGCCACCTTCTGGGCATCCCCATTTACCTCCCACTGCCATGTGGGATCTGTGTGCCGGGGTAGAGTGGGACACTGGGCAAGTGGTGGCTGAGAAGCACTGCCCACAGTCCACTGCACCCAGGGCCCCCAGGCTGCGGCCCTGGGGCCCTCCCTCCCTCCAGGTTAGACCTTGTCCCACCCTGCTGCCCTGTGGGACAGGAGGTGCAGCTCCCTGTGCTGCCTGTGGGGTGGACCTCAGTGGCCTGTGTCTGCTGCAGTTGGAGTAGTTCAGGGGTCATGTCACCTTCCAGAACCCTCAGGCTGCCTCTGCAGAGGCCCCGGTGTGCAAGAGAGCTCTGCGCCTGCCCTCAGCCTGCAGGGTGTCCACAAGCAGGGCAGAGGAACTTCAGCTCTACCGGGGCCCCACCACAGGTACAGGACGTGGCCAGTGGGACCTGGCCTGAGCCCCCATCAGGCCTCCATCTTCATCGCTGTTTTCACTTCCGGTTGCGTTCTCGGCCCTGGCTGCCGCTGGCTGCCTTGGGGATTAGTGGAAGGGCACAGCACGGAGCACATTCTTCTAGACGCCCGTTGGAGCATCTGTGACCGTCACGTGGAGTCACCAAGACAACTGTGCTGGGTCCGTGCTGTGCCTTCTCCAGGCTGCTCCGTGTAGTAGAGAGGTCAGAGTTGTCTTCCACTGGAGGCTGCAGTTGCTGCCGGGCGTGTGTGAGTGCTGGTTACCCCTCCTCTGTTCACGACGTGGCTCTCGGCATGCTGCTGCGCCGGGCACTGGGGCGCGCGTACAGACACGGTGGAGATCTGGCTTTTGAGTCTTTGGTGTCCAGATGTGCAGAAGGGGAATAGCGGGGTGAACGGTGGTTCTGGGCTTCTGTGTGGACCTTCATTGTTAGTGCAGAGAACAACTGACCTTGGAGTGTTGATTCTGCGTCCTGAATGTGCCTGTGGTCCTGCTGATGTTGGTCCATGGTGCTTCCGTGGCAGCATGTGGGCTGCGTGCAGGCGCGGGGCTCCCTGGCACCTCTTGCCTGTCCTGGGACCATCTTCCAGCCTGTCCCTTTGCTCTCCTCGCCTCTGTTCCTTCTGGTTTTGCTGCCTTTGCATGTCCTTTGGTGACTTACAACTCCCCTCTTAGCTTGGTGTTTAGGTTGGCACTCTTCAGTCAGGGGACGTCTCTATTCTTCCCCCCAAGAGGGCCACGCTGTCCTGCATTCTGCCCCACAATGCACGTGCGTTCTGGTTCTGTTTCCTTGCAACCCTGTGACTCTGCCTTCGGTTAGCTGCTCCAGTGGTGAGGAATGATTCAGCCTCTTGGCTGTGATTTGCATCTCTGCTGGCGAAGGATGCCGAGCTTCCTGTCTGACAGGGTGATTTGAATATTTGATCTTCAGTCATGGTGTATTCATTCAGCAGGAAGAGTCAGTATGACAAGTAATGCCCATGTGTGCTCAGCTCCTGTGGAGGCCCGGACCCTCTGAGGATGTGGCAAGCCACGATTTCTCACGGGGCAGCTGGGTGTGCTGCTGGAGCAGGTGGAAGCAAGATCGTGTGCTTAGTGTGTGCTTTGTGTGTGCTTCACGTGTGCACATGTGTGCCTATGCATATAGTTTTGCACATCTTGTCAGGGCAGCTTTGGGTTCACCACAAGACTGAGTGCAGGGCGGTGCATCTGTTACAGTGACCACATGGTGTCACCTGGAGTCCAGAATCCTGACAAGGGTTCACTCTTGGTCTTGCGCCTTCCGCGGTGTTGACAAACATGCAGTCACTGTCTGCCATGGCAGTATCTCTCAGAAGCCCCCGAGGGCCACCTGTTCCTCCCTCCTCCTCCTCAGCCCCTGGCAACTGCTGTCCTTTACTGTGCCCATAGTTGGGGGCAGAGGGAGTTGGGACACCAGAGGAGCAGGTGCTGTGGACACGGACGGGGAGGGACTGGAAAATGGGGCCTCGGACGCTAGACTGGGGCACATGCCTATAATCCCGGCGACTTGGGGGGTTGAGGTAGGAGCATCATAAGTTTGAGACCGGCCTGGGCAACTTCGCAAGACCCTGTTTCAAAATATAAAACATAAAAATGGCTGAGGACGTGGCTCTGTGGCAGAGCACTCCTGGGTATTCACTGCTGAGGCCACCAGAAGCTGGAGGCCGGTGGGTCCTCCCTGGCCTAGAGCACAGCCATGTCCTGGCCTGGGTTTCCCCGGAGCAATGCCAATCTCAGACTTCTGGTCTCCCGGACTATGCAAGAGAAAGTTGTGTTGTTTGAGCCTCCAAGTCTGGGCCTCAGGAAGCCACCCCAGGTGCAGAGGCACCAGTGCCTGGCCCTCTGCTGAGCTTTGGTGTCCTCTTCCCACACCTGACGCTTCACACACCTGACACCCGTCCGCCACTTTTCCACCTTCTTGGCAAACCCCCTTACATGGTCATGGCTGTTCTTTCTCCCGGGGACATTCCTTGGCAGGAAGTCCGCTGTCTCTCACAGGAATGCAGCCGCCTAGCTTCAGTGATGCCTGATCCCCGAGGTGACCACTCTGTGACGTGGTCCGCAAGTGTCAACGTGGGGGCAAGAGTTTGTAGATGTGGTCGACCTCAGGACCCTGCGACGGGGAGGTTATCCTGGCTCACCCCGGGCCCACGCACCACTCCCAGCATCCTTAGGACAAGGAGGCAGACAGACTGGACACTGGGAGGGAGCCTGGGCACCTCCAGGCAGTGCGGCCCTGCATTCACCTTGATGTCCACCCAGGAGAACCCAGAGGAGGCCCAGGCAGCCTTCCTCCCAGCATCGTCCACCCTGGAGCACCTGCCTACACCCACTGTAGCCCTCACTGGCCTCTTGGTGCCTGCTCCCCTGCTCCAACCCAGGCTGGCCTGGGCCACTCCGGGCCCAGGTGTGTGTACCAGTGCCCAGCAGCACTGCCCCACTTCACAGGAAGCCTGTCTGCTGGGCTGTGGAGCCCTTTGAGGGTCTGGAGGAAGCAAGGGGCCTTTGGTCAGGAAATGCCCTTGGCAGAGTTCAGGGCTTCCTCCTGCAGTGCACGGCAGCAGCTCCGCAGGCTCAGGAAGGCCCACACCCACCGCTCACCCAGCCTGTGTCGCATTCCTGGGGACTCGGGTGTGAGGGGCTGTGAGGAGGGGAGAGGGCCTCAGGTGACCTCGGGTGCAGTCAGCCAAGTGGGGACAAGGCCCCAGATGCTGCAGCGTCCACCATACCTGGGCAGGTGTGCCTGAGGCCGACGCACTCAACCTGGGGATGTGTCTGAATGGCCCAGCATTTGTCCAACCTGGACCCTGGGTTGGACCCAAGTCTCTCAAGAGGCCCATGGGACCCCCCTCCCATCTAGGAAACGCTTTCCAGCCCAGGACCCTGTCCTCAGCTGCTGGCTGGGGTGAATTGGTCTGAGCTGGGTTGCAGTGCAGTCCTTGGCCCCCTGCTGGGTTCTGTCTATTGAGGCCCCTTCTGCCCGACTCTCAAGCTGGGCAGAGCCTCTCGCCCCTGCTTAGCGGTCCCAGCAGCGTTGCTGAGAGCGCCTTGAGTGAACAGGTGGGCGCTGTCCCGACGCCCCGCCCCGCCCCCGCAGGACGAAGCAGGGAGGCAGTGGGTCCTGGCTTCTTCCCGATCGCCCAGGCTGCATAGGTGCCTGAGGGCAGCCCCTCAGACCTGCTGGGGTGCCCAGGCTCCTGCCGAGATGAACCTCCCGTCCCTGCTTCTGGTTCCATCTGTTGTTTGTAGCGGGGAGGAGAGTCAGCGGTGCTCTTGGCTGGGTGTTGTCCCCACGTCCCTGGTACTTTTCTGGGCGATGTTCCCAGAGCTTAGGATGCAAATCCACCTGTCTCTGGTTTTTTCCCCTGGCCTTCGCCTGCAGTGGCTCCTCCCCACACTGCCCCGCATGCTGGGCCGGCCTCGTCTAGGGCATGGCCGTGACCAGGGCCCGTCTCAGGGTGGCATTGCACTGCTGCCTTCCATCCTGCTGATGTAATCTGCCTGGTTTTCTTCCAGCTTTTAAAACATTGTAGTAAAATACACGTAGCAGAAAAGTCACATTCTTAACCTTTGCTTCCCTTTTTTGAGACGGCGTTGCTGTGCTGCCCCGGCTGGCCCTGAACTCCTGGGTGTGGCCACCCTCCTGACTCAGCCTCCTGAGCAGCTGGCCTGCAGTGAGGCCTCTTCGCCGGCTTCCCTGGCCTTTTCAGGTGCACGGCTGTTCATGGCACGCCTGGCCACCACCACGCCCGTCTCCAGCGCCCCCCGAGTGTCCTGTCTGTGCTGTTGGCGTGGTCCCCCCCACCCTCCCGCCGCGGGTCTCCCATGGCGGTCCTGGTGCAGGAATCTGTTTGGCACCGCGAGCATGGCCCCCGCCAGGCAGGGTGGGGACAGTGCCACCCCTGGACCTGCCTTTGCTCGCTTTCTCATCCCATTTGGGTTTTCGTTTACGTTCATCTGTCGGCAAAAGACGAGGCCACGGCGTGGTCCAGAGGCCCCACGGAGCTCGCCTCTGCCAGGGGAGCCAGGCACGCCTCGCTGTGAAAGAGCGCCCCCCGAGCTGAGTGCAGGACGGGCTTCGCGGACAGGGAGGGGCAAGGCCGGGGCTGGCCTCAGTGGGCCTCGGGAGGAAGGCGGCTCCTCTGCACCTGCTGGGTGGCACTTCAGGAGGTGACCCGTTCTGCCTGGGTCTGTCCAGCTGTGGCACCTGCCAGTTTCCTCTGACACCACACTTGGGGCGACTCCACAGGACGGTTTGTCCATGGTGGAGTTTCTGGCTCATGGCAGGTGTGTGTCCAACCCCCCAGCTGTCTGTCGTCACTGGTGTGAGGCCTGGGAGGTGCGTGGCTGTCCCTGTCTTGCTGGTCGGGAGGGCAAGGTGGGGTCCGCTGCTGCCTCGGTCAGCTTTCTTCCCTGGGGCCTGTGGGCCGGCTGTGTACTTTGTTGGCTGTTCAAGCTTTTCCCTGGCGAGTTACTCGTTTGTAGCTGGGCCAGCTGCTCACTTTGGGCACTGCTGCCCCAGCCTCCCAGGTGGCCTTGAGGACAGTGGTGTGGAGGACTGTCCCCAGGGCTGGACAAAGCCCTGCTCCCTGCATGTGGTATGACCGGCTGTCTCTGGTCTCTTTTCTCCACTGTGCGGCCATCACTCTTGGGCTCCACATACAGCCATGACGCTGCAGCCCATGAGCTTGCTGGGTCGGGGCCCCCACACCAGCTCCAATCCAGTGGAGGACTGTCCCCAGGGCTGGACAAAGCCCTGCTCCCTGCATGTGCCATTCCTGTAGGTCTTCCAGGAGCATCTCAAGGTGCCGTGTGGGTACAGCCCCACTAGGAGGGGATGCCCTGAGGCTGCCCCCAGTGCCCTGTGGTACCCCGGTGCCCCTGGCGCGCCCCCTGGTACCCTCTCCACGGGGGTGTTGAGGGGTTGGGGAAGCATTCTGACCCATGCCCCAGTTCCCCCCACGAGGCCTTTGTTCACCCTGTGAAGTACGGTCTCCAGTGTCCAGCCCTTGGACCCGAGCTGGCACTGTGCCTGGGGCTCTGAGTTGGCCCCCTGGGAGGGCTGAGGTTTGGGGAGAAGCTTTGTGAAGGGGGTACAGCCTGGAGGGGTCCAGAACCCAAGGTGTCCTGGGGGAGCCTGACGCCCATGCATCCACTCACCCCTCAGTGCACAGACCCCAGTTCCTCTTGGGAGCCACGCTTGTCCCTCTTAGCTGCCCCACCTCTGGTTCCAGGAAGGACGTGATACAGGCCTGGCCACCGAGCAGCAGCGAGATGGATTCACCTCCTGGATTGGAGCTGTTGTGGGGGCCCCGACCCAGCAAGCTCATGGGCTGCAGCGTCACGGCCGTATGTGGAGCCCAAGAGTGATGGCCGCACAGTGGAGAAAAGAGACCGGAGACAGCCAGAAACAGCCCTTGAGCAAGACAACTGTGCCTGATACAGCTGCGCCTGCTGGCCGCTTACCTCAGCACCTCTCGGATGTGAGCCGATGACTTGCTCCTCTTTGTGTGTGTGTGAGATTTTCTGTGTTTCAAGCTGGAAGAGTCCTAGTAGGCACGAGTTCACATATTTGACGTGAAAAACTAGGGACTGCCTTCATCACTTGGTGAAGATTGACACCTTGGGGAGGTGCTCAGATTGGGAAGGCATTCCCCCCTCCCTGTGCTGTTTATGCAGGCAAGAAGAAATGTCCCCGCTAGTCTGACAAACTCAGAGTCACCCTGGATGAAAATCCTTTATTGAACAAGGAAGGGTCCAGGGATGGGGACCGGTAGAGCCTTATAGGCTGGCGTAGAGGGCCTGTCAGCTGACATGGGACCTGAGGCCCCCTCGTCTGCCATGGGCCCCTAGAGGAGGGAAGGACTGCAGAGAGGCCTTCTTGGTGGGCTTCCTGGAGAGTGTGAAGAGGTGGGCAGGCTAGAGTTCCCTGGGAGCCCCTGCCTGGCCTCAGCTCCCTGTCCGCAGGGGCTGGCGTCGAGGGGACCCTCCCCCGACTGGGGACAGTGCCTGGGCCCTCTCAAGGGGACGGTGTCACTCACCTGGCGCTGGTGTGGGCATCCTAGTGTCTGAGCTCCTGGCAGTGATCTGAGGGGACAGAGCAGTTTGGGTCAGCCTAGGCCCGCCTGCCCCAGCTGCCCCTGGCTATTGGGTGGCCACCGAAGGGCCGGGGAGCTAAGCAGGGAAGGGAGGCAGCAGCCGTACCCCCAGGTGCAGCTGCTGACTCTGGCTCCCCTGGAGGCTGAGGTCCTGGCAGGCGCTCGCAGACTTGTCCTGGACTCCTGCTCCCAGGGAGCTCCTGCACTGTAGGCGGGAGGAAAGGGGCCGGGCTTCCCCGGTTACGGTCGGCCGAGGCAGGGCAGGGCAAGGAACCAGGGAGCAGCCCTGTGATGGGCTCCTCAGCTGCAGGGGAGGCTGGGGTGCCATGGGAGGCCCAGGCACTGTGCTGCTGGGACCAGGGGAGGTGCCCCTCGGGTGGGCAGCTTCCATCAGCAGTGCTGAGAGGGGAGAGCTGGTCTGCCCCTGTGGGGAGGGGAGGCCCAGGAGCGAGGAGACAGTTGACCGTGAAATCTAAGACCTGAGGGCCCCTTGAGGAGGCTGCCACTCCAGATCTAGAAAAAGCAGCCTGCTGGAGGCAGAAACCCATGGGCCTACTTGCCCGGTGGGGATGGGTCCCCTGGTCCCCGCCTTGGGGAGGCCCTTCCCTGGGACACTCACCCCTCAGGTGGGCCACCAGGCTGATCTGGCCTTCGTGCTCATTGATCAGGTGGAGGATCAGGTAGTTCTGGGGCTTCACCTCCACCAGGGAGTGCCGTGTCCCCAGTCTGTGAAGAGTAGGACTCACACGGGGCACACCGGCCGCCCCTGCAGCCAAGCCCCCGGGTGGTGGGGCGGGACACAGGTCCTCCTCTGCCTGTGCCCAGGTTGCCCACCCAGGGATGCCCAGTGCGAGCCCCGCCTGCCAGCCCGGGCCAGCATCTCCGGGGCTGTGTGGGGGTGGGCACACTCACACTCCAGCTGAGCTGGTTCTCCGTGTCGGTCTTGAGGGACACGAGGGCGGCTAGCTTGCACTGGTGCGCTTCCCTGCAGGAAGGAGTCGCCACCCTGGCCTTCCCATGGCAGGACTGCACCACCCACAGTGCCCCTGCCAGCGTGGCCTCCTCAGTCCCTGGCCCTGGGACCATGCCGGCCTCCCCTACGGGCTCTGGCCTCCCTTCCAAGCTCCTGCCTCCCCTGGTAATTGGCTGCTGTGGTCAGCAGCAGCCAAGTGGTCACCCCAGGGAGGGGCAGTGACAGATAAACATGCTCCTGCACATACGTGGGGCCCAGCCTTATGGGAAGCCCTGAAGTGACCTGGTCCCGTGGGCAGCCTACAGTGACCATGGCAAGTGTCAGGGGACTGTGGCCAGGAGAGGGCAGGTCAGTCCCTCCCCTTCCAGGTGCCCTGCCCTTCACAAGAGACTCATGGCACAAGAAGATCGGCGTGCAGGTTGCCATCTCTGATGTCCAGGGTCTTGACAAAGACCCTGAAGGGCCCGCTGGGCTGGATGAGGGCTGTGTTGTGCCAGGGCCCCAAGATCTGTGGGCAGCAGGAGGCAGACAGGGGCAGACTCTGCCCTCCTTCCCCACTGCTACACCCTCATCCACGGTCAACATCGGGCCAGCCCACGTCCAGGAGCCCCCCGAGGTGCTGACCAGGCTGGTGGGACCCAGAGCTTCAGGACGACCGGGAACAGGGAGCAGAGGGTCCTCAGGCCCGAGGCAGAGTTCTTGGGGTTCTGCGGCCTAAAGAATGTCCAGGAAGGGGTGGGACGTGAAGAGCGCCCCAGGGGCTCCGTGGCGCCTCCCCTGCAGATGCTCCCTGTGACGCTGTCCTTCCAACCCGTCCTGCTCTGCCTCCTGGGAGCTCCAGGGCCCTTACCTCGTGCTCCTCCGAGGGCTCGTCCTATGCCTGGGGGCCACAGAGCAGTGCCAGGCCCGCCATCAGCAGTAGGGGCTGCATCGGTACAGTGTGATCCGTCGGGCTTGGTGACAGTTGGGGACTTACCCCAGGACTCTGTCTATATAGCTGTGGTCAGGTGCCTGGTGAGGTCACAAGGAAGGGCTCCTCCAGTAGCCCTGGGGGGCGGGGGGGTGCTAATCCTCCAGAATGCTAGCTAGCCATCGTCTATTCTCTTCTTTGTTGCTTTGGACACCCAAACTGGCCGGTCCCACGGAGCCCATTTCCAAAGTCAACAGCCAGTTGTGGGCCCGGCCAACCCCAGGGCCTGTGAGGTATCAGGGTCACCTTGGGGCACCCTGTGCATCTGCACAAGTCCTGGAACATAGGTGGACATAAGCTGTGGACGGAGGGCCCTGGCATTGGTCCTGACAGTCACTCGGAAGCCCAAGGCATCCCCAGGTGTCCCCAGCTGCCTTGGCAGAACTGGAGTCTGCCGGGTCGCCCATGTAGCCAAGGTGCAGAAGGAGGGCATCCTGGCCTCGAAACCTCGGGTGGGGCCTTATGTGGAGGCAGCTGTGGTTAGTCAGGATGGGGTCCCACAGGAGCAGGTGGCCCTGGTTAGAAGGGGCATTTGGACACGGGGGACGTTGAGGTGCAGCAGAGGTCGGATCCATGCTCCCACAGTCTGTAGCCTGCGTCTGCCTGCGGAATCTGGACCTGACCACGTGACTATCCACTCCTCCACCCACCCAGGTCGGGCGTGTGACACGGGCCTTGCCGTGTGAGGTGCCCCCAGCTGTGGACCTGCCCTTCCTGCAGTCCCAGCGCTGCCCCTTACACCTGGCTCTCACTCCTGTGACCTCGGGGCCTGTGCCCTCTGCCAAACCCTCCAGGGACAGTGCCGCAGCCTCCCCGGGGCTGGGTGGACTGCCCCCTGTGGTCCTCAGGGGAGGCCACCGTGCTGAGGCTCAAGGAGGAGCTGGGGGGGGTGCTGTCCTAGGGGCAGGGCGGGGCCCAGTCCCCATCTCCCCAAGCCCGGCCCTCCACAGCCTGCCCTGGGGTCACCTCCTGGAAGCTCTCCCTGTGGCCTTCCACTGGACGCTGCCCCTGCCCAGCTGGATGCAGGGCGCAAGTGGAGGAAGGGCGGGTGGAGACTAGGCTCAGTGTGCTGCTGACCTTCTGTGGTGCTGTGGGGCTTTCTGGGGTCATCTGAAAGGCCAGGGGAGCCCCTCAGGCCTTCCGGGATCAGCAGACAGGTCATTTGGGAGCCTCATCCTTGGCTTCCTTGGCCCCAGGATTGGACCCCCTCCAGATTTGCAGGTGAGGTGCGCTGGGGCCTGGTCCTGAGGGCAGGGCTGCCGGAGGTGCGGCTGGCATTTCCATCCCTCAGAGGCCGGTCCTGTGCTGTGGGACCAGCAGGCCTGCTCCAGCTCCAGGTGACCAGCCCAGGGCTCCTCCCAGCCCCAGCATGGACTCCTCTCCTCCCACTTCTGTCCCTTCCTCTTTCTGAGGAGGGCCTGTGGTTCCTGTGAATTCAGCTGACCAGGGACCCTCCCAGTGTGGCGTCCTGCCCTCCTAAGCCAGTGTTCTTCACCCAGGACGATGGCAAGGTAACTCTCCATCCTTTGTTCAGACACGGCTCTGTCAGGTGCTCCCTGGTTTTGAGATGTTAATCTTTAAGGACAACAGAGTGCTTTGATGGTCAGCATCTGGATTCAGAGCAGAGCCCTGATCCCTTGTCCCCACTCCTGGCTCAGAGTGGAGACCCTCCTCCTGGATTATTTAACTGGAGCATTTGTGCCGCAGACTCGGGGGGCTGAGAAGAACACAGCGATGGCCAGGGAGACCTCCACCCTGTGAACCCAAGTGCACTGGAGTGATGTGACTGTCCCCTCACCCACCGGCATGGCAGGGCCAATCCTGCTGGACACAAGCACCTGCCCAGGGTGCGGTGGCCCGGGTCCCCCAGCATCAGCCTTGTGAGCAGATACTCTGAGCTCCTGTGGCTGAGGAAACAGGCACAGAGTTCTCCAAGATCACACAGCTCGTGAGTGGCAGAGGCTTGGCTGGGAGTCCCAGAGAGAATGTGCCAGGCTGCTGTCAGGGTGGCTTAGGAAAGTTACAGGCAGCCCTGGAGCAAGGACTCCTCCCATCAGCACAAACAACCCCGGGGTGGGTGGGGTCACAGATTAAAAGCTTCCATGTGACAGACAGGTGACCTGGAGGAAGGTGGGGTGGGGCGGCCGTTGGCGCTGGGTGAGCAGAAGGGATGGACGACCAACAGAGAGCTCCAACCAGCAAGAGGAAGATGAGCAAGATGGTGGGGCGTGGGGACAGGGATGTGGGACAGTGGGCTCCTCTTGCCATGAGGTCAGGTCGGAGCAAGGCCTTGTGAAGCAGGAGGCAGGGCCTGGGGCAGGGTCTGGGGAGTCACTTGGAAGCGTCCGGTGACACCCTCAGGCCTGACATTCCCTGGCGGGATGTTTGCTTGCAGAAAAGTTGGAGCATCCCAAATGCCACCCCCCCCCCCCCAGAGGAAGGGCTGTGTGGTGTGTCAGAGGGGAGCGGGCGCTGCAGAGCAGCGGGGGGACACAGGGACGGCCTCAGGAGTGCAGCAGCCTCGGGTGCCCCGGGCACGAGCGTGTGCTGTGCATCTAGTTCTGCACCCATCGCACGTGCAGAGTGTGCGGCCCCGTGGGCAGAGCACCCACCCCCTGGTGCCCACCCGCCCCCTTCCCCCACGGTGCCGGGTGCCGCGTGTGTCCTGCTGTGGCGCTTTGCCATTGAGGGTTGGAAGTCAGACTCGCCCCAGTTTGCCCCACACAACCCTGGCACCAGGCACGTCTATGCTGCCCACGACCAAGCACCCGGTGCCGAGCGACCAAGTTCGTAAGCTGTGCACCTGTTGAGGGGCATTGGACCACGTCCCATGATTGGTGCCCTTGAATGGAGCTGCTGGGGACACTGGTGGAAGCTCCTAATGGACGGTGTCCACTCCCACCAGGGCCGACAACCATCACCTTTAATCCACGGGACCAGCTGCCGGGCGGCTGCCTCTTTATTCAGCACCATGCACGCAGTGGGGAGGACTCTGAAGGCACTCCCCCTGGGGCTGGCGCGGTGCGCAAAGGCTCAGCCACCCTCCCATTCCTCCTCTGACTGCCAGGCCCTGCAGGCCCTCGTGTCCTGGGAACCTCAAGGACTCGCAGACAGAGCTGACGTAGGGATCCCAGCTTCCCAGGTGAGACAATGGGGCAGCCTCTGGGAATGGAAGGAGGACTTGGAGGGTGCTCTTGTGGGGCCAGGGCCTGTTCCTGAGGAGGGACCTGGGGTGCTAAATGGTGTCCTCCAAGAGAGATGGCCCGTCCCAATGCCTGGGACCCAAGGCTAGGACTCATCTGGAAAGGGGCTCTGCTGAGTGGTCGAGTCGGGTCTGGAGATGAGACCAGCCTGAACCTAGCAAGTGCTGAGACGGGAGAGACACGCAGAGCAGGCCGGAGGCGAGGCTGGAGCAACGCTGCCATAGCGAGGGACACCTGGAGCCATCTGCAGCCAGAGGAGGTGGAAGGGTCCTGCGGTGCCCTGGGGAGCGTGGCCCTGCGACACCTGGACCCCGAGCTCCTGGCTGCAGAGCTGAGAGAGAGCAAATCCCACTGTTCTGCCCCCGGCAGCCAGGACACTCTGTCAGACGTCCTGCTCTGTCCAGACCCCACCATCCCACGAGCCCTGTAAGGCCCTGTCTCCTGGTGTGATCTACATGTCACCTCCCACCAGGTGCTCCGTGTTCCCTTACGTCTGCAGGAAACCCCAGCTGATGGGTGAGGGATGGGTTTGAGGGGTGGTGCTTGTGGCCGCTCTGGGCTGGGACCCTGGCCTCTGACGTAGCCCCAAGGCAACCCATCTGCTTCCTCCTGCCCCTGCCCCCCAGCTGCCCATCCTGTACCCAGGTTGAAGCTCACGCACTGGAAGGCCCGGCGGTGCTCTACCTCTTGGAGTAGCAGTGATCTGGGGGGACCACAGACCCTCAGTTGGCTTGCTGGGCCTCTTCCCAGATCCCCAGGCCCTCGGGGTCTCTGGGCCAGGTGGGCTGTACTGGAATGCTCCCTGCCCAGGATCTCCCTGGCCTGCGGCGGGACCCTACCTTGTTGGGTCAGGTCCATGATGTTTTGTGCACTCAGTTTATACTTTTTGCAGATTTTTTCAAATCTGTGCTGGAAGATGGGGCTCAGCTCCGACATCCGCCCTGAGGACAGATTTGGGACCATGTCTGGGGAGGCCTGGAGGGCTTGGGCAGTGCTGACCAGCAAAAGGGGCTTGTGCCAGCTGAGTGGGTGAGGATACTGAAGCCCCCACTCCCAGACTTGGGATTCTCGGGAGACCCCCGCCCACCCAGGGTTGGGCCTGTCCTCAGAGCAGGCCCTGCTGGGGGTACCATAGAGCGCCAGCACGCGAGTCTCGGTCCCGTTGTTGGTGTTCTGCATGTAGAAGATGACGTACATCTTGTAGTCGGTCTCCGAGACCAGCACCTTGTTCTCCCCCTGGTCTGTGTGGAGACGCCACTCAGCGCAGCCCATGCCACCCCCCACGGCCCCCAGGTCCTGGGACCTGTGCCTGGTGACTGCACATGGTGGTCCTTGACCACCAGAGGGCGGGGAGTTGGGACGCAGGGTGCTGGCCCCAGGGGTCCCTGCATGGCTGCATTGGCCTCGGTGGCAACGGGGTGCCTCGGCACCCTCTTTACACCCCTAGCCCCCGGTGGGCCTGAGCCAGCAGCTTCCCAAGAGGGGCTGGTCTGGGCCCCCCTGGGTTGGAGCCAGGCTGGGTTCTCTTGCTTTGGGGTCAGGGCGCCATGGTCCCATGAAGTCCCTGAAGTCAGCAGTCACCAGAAACTGGGCCAGGCCTGGCGGGTGGGAAGCACGGCTGGCACTCACAGGAGATGGAGTACTGCCCGTTCTGGTCCGTCTTCTGGCAGACCACGTCCACAGCCACACACTCGCCCTGCACCCTGGAGAGAGCGGCTGATGCTTGAGGGAACCCCAGCCCGTCTGTGCAGGCCGTGTCTGCCCTGAGGCACAGGCCTCACGCCCCAGCCCCGCCTGGCGCTCTGAGCTGGTCCAGGCTGGCTGCGGCCCTCCCTGAGGCACCTCTCCTCTCCCCTTGTCCCGAGGGTGGGCCCCTGGCGCAGCAGGGAGGGTTGCGCGTCCCTGTGTCCAGCAACGCTCACATGAAGTGGAAGTCGAACTTCAGACTGCCGTTTTTTAAGTGTTCGATGTTCCGAATGAAGACCCTCAGGTCCCCGTCTTCTTTAATCCGCGTCAGGTTGTCTGAGGCCATGGAAATAGAGTACCAGGGCCCTGAAATCTGGAGGGAAGGTGTGATGGGGGAGCCCGTGTGCCACGGGGCTCCTGGTGCTTAGGGCCCTTCTCCTGGGGCCAGTTACTAGGTGTCCGCTCCAACCAGGGTCCCCTCTGCCCTCCCAGGTCCCCTCTGCCCTCCCTGGTCCCCTCTGCCCTCCCAGGTCCCAGGTCCCCTCTGCCCTCTCAGGTTTCCCTCTGTCCTCCCAGGTCCCCTCTGCCCTCCCAGGGTCCCCTCTGTCCTCCCAGGTCCCCTCTGCCCTCCCAGGGTCCCCTCTGTCCTCCCAGGTCCCCTCTGCCCTCCCAGGGTCCCCTCTGTCCTCCCAGGTCCCCTCTGCCCTGCCAGGTCCCCTCTACCCTCCCAGGTCCCCTCTGCCCTCTCAGGGTCCCCTCTGCCCTCCCAGGTCCCCTCTGCCCTCTCAGGGTCCCCTCTGCCCTCCCAGGTCCCCTCTGTCCTCCCAGGTCCCCTCTGCCCTCTCAGGGTCCCCTCTGTCCTCCCAGGTCCCCTCTGTCCTCCCAGGTCCCCTCGGCCCTCCCAGGTCCTCTCTGGCCCTCTGACTGCCGTCACCACTGGGGGATCAGAAGGGCTCCCCATGGCAGGACCACGGCTGGCATAGGCCAGAGACCCCAGTTTGAGGGGAAGAGATGCCCCAGAAGGCCTGGCCGGCCCACCCTGGCCATGTTGTAGTTCCTCTGCACGACAGCTTGGGGGTCGAACCTCTGCGCCCCGGCAAGCCTCAGCCCCAGGACCAGCAAGAGCAGGGCCATCTTTTCTGGTGGGTGCCTCGGCTGTGGCCTACCCCTTATACCTGCTCCTGCTCTGTGGCTTCCAGACCTGTGGGATGACCTGGTCTCTGCCTGTCCACACACATCCTGTGCCCGTGGGAATGCCACCCAGGGCCCGGTGGCTGCTGCCCTTGACTGCTCATGACCTGATCTGAGCTGACCATGGGATATGCTTGGATCCGTGTCTGGCTGGGTCGGAAAGTGACAGAGGAAGTCAGGAGCAGGGCGTTTGGCCCGAGTCCTTGACCCAAACCAGCCTGCTGTGCTCGTGAGATTCTGCCCTCACTCAGCCTCTCCAAGGCAAGGAGGATGGTCCTCAGCACCTGGCAGAGCTCCAAAACCCCTGGAGAAGATTCCAAGTGGGGGGGGGGGGGTCCTGGAGGCCGCCAGGAGGGTGACAGACGGAGGTGGGGCCCTGGAGTGGGGTCAGGTAGAGAGCCAGCTGGGGCTTGGTGTCCGTCTGCATCTCCTTCCTGGCAGGGGACCGCGGGGGGCGGGGGTGGAGATAAGCATCTCCTGGAACCCTGCAGCGTCTGCTCGCCCCTGCCGGCATCTGTGACAGACACGCATCCATCCAGGCACAAGGCATGCTGGCCGGAGCGGGGGAGGTCCTGGTTCCCCCGCAAGATCAAAGCTGAGCCGGGCAGCACAGGACCATGTGGGTCCCAGGGTCTGTGTGAGGTGCCTGCCTGGCCACCCAGGCAGGGCAGGCGAGCCATGTGGGCGTGCTCTGTGCCCACCCTCCCCGTCCTGCTTTGCAAGGTTGTGGCGGCTCTGTGGATGTGCCAAGGCCCATGTCCTGCTTCCTGGGCTCTAAGCCCCCCGCAGAGCCCCCTCCCCAGGGAGCCCCAGAGGCTGGATGGGAGCCACGGTTCCTATCCAGGGAAGAGCCGCAGAGACAGGGATGCGTCTGCCAGGGGAGCCACATGCTTCCCGACAACTTGCTAGCCTTTTTAAAAGAAGAGATTTCAGAAACGGCGTTCAGAAGGGCAGGGAATCTCTGCCCCCTGGGAGCAGTCTGCCGCTGGCCCCTCCTGTCCCCAGCTTCCCCTCTGGGTCCTGGAGGTGTGGTTCTCCAGTCAGACAGCTCCAGACAGGCTGGAGAGGCTGCGCAGAGGGCCGGGGTGGCTGGAGGCTGACATCTTGGTCTCTGTGACGGGAACTTGGCCGTGAACGTGGCTTCCAGGAGCCCTTCCCAGTCACAGCTGGTTCCTTGGGGCCTTCTGCCGGACCCACCTGCCAGTTTGTCTGACCCCTGACACAGGCATCTGTGTCTGCCTCACGCCAGAAGCAGAGGTTGGGACAGCTTGGGGTTGGGGTCAATGTGGCACCCAGGCCCCAGCAAGACATGGGACATTCCCCTCCTTCCAGAAAGCTCTCTGGTGCCCTCCAGGCAGCCACAGTTCTGACTCCTCTTGTTAGAAGACTTTGAGAAGTCTCCAGGACCGGCAGGTCTGGGGTGGCCTGTCCTGAGAGCCCTCAGGAGCCTGCACCAGTGTGGGGCGACTCCCAGCATCAAGTGGGAGTCACGCCAGGCGTGAAGGGGACCATCCTGGAAGGCATCTTCATGTGATTCCTTGGTGACAGTTTCCAAGACGCCACGCCCACCACGCTGGGGCTAGCCCAGCTTCATGCGGGTCTTCACTTGGTAGTAGCCAGTGAAAGCCAGTCCCAGCGGGAGACGTGGGCAACACGGGCCCTGCTGAGACAGGGAGAGGCAGGAGGGAGAGCTGTGTGCCTTCTCTGTGTTCTAGGGAGTCGCTGCAATAGAGACGGGAGAAAGGTGGGGACTGGAAAGGGGAGGCACGTCGGCTGTGCAAGGGCACGTCACCACCAGCAAGGGTGACCGCTGGGTGGGCTGCCGAGGCCGCTGGCTACACCGCCAACACGAAGTCAGAGGCTGGCCCTGGTCTTGCTGCCAGTGGCAGCGAGACTTGGAATAGGGAGCCTGTGTGTGTGTGTGTGTGTGTGTGTGTGTGTGTGCGCGCACGCGCGCGCGTGCGTGTACGTGTGCATGTGCGTGTGGGTGTATATGTGTGTGTATGTGTGTGCGCGTGTGTATATGTGCGCGCGTGTATGTGTGTGTGTGTGTGTGTATGGTCTCTTCCTTTTTAATAAAAGGCACCAGGAGCCAGGCATGGTGGTATGCCCTAAGCCATTCAGGAAACTAAGGCAGGAGAATTGTTGAGCCCAGGAGTTCAAGTTCAAGGCCAGCCTGGGCAGCATAGTGAGGCCCTGTTTTAAAAAAAAAAAAAAAAAAAAAAAAAAAAAAGCACCAGGACTCAGCATTGGGGTTCCACCCTAAGGACCACCACAGCGGGCTCACCCTCCCACCCTGGTGATACCATTAATGGAGGACTCGGGATATGTTCCTCTCCAAGTGGGGCATCTTCCAACCACAGCAGAGAATGAGGGGTAAGCAGTGCTGGGAGAGCCCTGCTGGGCCAGGGTGCTGGCCGCTGCCGCTGCCGTGAAGCCAGTGCCCTAGGGCTGGAGGAGCTCAGCGTTGGGAAGCCAGGCAGCGGACCCCGGGGTCCCCCTGGTGTGTGGCCTGCATAGGGAGGAGCGGCCCTCAGACCCGCAGGAAGAGGCCCAGGCAGGGCACAGGGAGGTAGTGAGGGGGCATGAGAGACCAAGAGGAGCAGGCGTGTCCTCCTGCCTAGGGACATGCTGTCAACCGTGGAAGGCAGGGCTTCTTCAGCAGCACTCAAAATGCCCCATAGGAACGTCTCGCTCACCGCTTCTGCGTTCGCGAGAGCCCGTCTCCCTAGATCCTTCCTTTAGACCTCTGGACGCCCGAGCCGCGTGTTGGCTTAAGCCACCTGTTGGAGGCAGCTGCTCCGGCAGCCACGAGAAACTAGCATACGTATTTTTTCAGGAAGAAAATCTTTTATTTTCCGGTGGGTTAGGGTTGCAGGCACACATGGGGACGTCATCTGGAGAAGGCAGGGTCACGCGCACCATCCTCTGTGCTGTGGCTCCTGACCCACGGAGGCGTGTGCGTTGTGGGGAAATGAGTGTGGAGCAAGGTCTGAGGAAGAGAGGGGAGCCTGGGGCACAGGGAGACCGGGAGGACGCGTCCCCTCTGTCCTGCTGGGGATGCACCACGCCCTCACTGGAGGTGCCTTCCACGAGCGAGGCGGCCGCTCGCGTGCACAGGGACGTGGCAAAGGCAAGAATATGTCAAGGTACCCCAAACTCCGCCAGCAGCCAGCCCCACCACAGGGGACAGCAGAGCTGACTGGTGCGCTCACGATGCTTGCATCACAAAGGAGTCTGGTGACATCACCACCCTTGGAAACGCAGGCCTTGGGAACCACGGCAGGGCCTAACTCTGGACTGGACAGAGGCGCAGGACAGAGCCCGTCTCTGAGGAACAGCTTTGGCTGCCTCCTTACCCACCTGGCCTGAGGTGAAGGCCTCCCAGGGGTGTGTGGGAGTGGGGTGATGGTGTCAGTGGTGGCTGGCCACCTCCCGACTTGACCTCAGCGGGTCCTGGCA
The DNA here is from genome assembly GCF_902686455.1 of Sciurus vulgaris. Classification (NCBI taxonomy): domain Eukaryota; kingdom Metazoa; phylum Chordata; class Mammalia; order Rodentia; family Sciuridae; genus Sciurus; species Sciurus vulgaris. The sequence goes on along the minus strand of NC_136476.1, from coordinate 89,130,507 downwards.
GCACTGGCAGTGGCGGGTTGCTGCTGGGAACGGGAGCAGGGCCACGGCTGGGGGGCCACGCTGGCCTTGCCACGTGCTGGTTCCAGCAACCTTGAATTTACAAAGTGGTCAGCTTCAAATTGAGAGGCTGGAGAACCGTGCCCAGGTGGGCCTGCAGAGTCGCCAGGCAGAAATAGAACGTGAGCCACACAGGTAACGTCCAGTTTCCAAGTAGCCACGTGACCAAGGTGATTTTCAGTGCTTGTCTTTCTTACCTCGCGTCTGCAGATGACTCGCGGGCAGTCCCCAGTGTGTCACCAGGCTGTGTCACCAGTGTCACAGCCTGTGGGCTGCTATGTGAAGCCTGCGTTCAGGCTGCATGCACACGGAGCTCAGCTCAGAGAGGTCGCATCTAGGAGTTTATTAAATGACTGTTCAACAATGAAACAGGGAGACCTCCACTTGACTTTGACCCGGGCCCCACCCCCACGGGGCTTTTCCACAGATGTGAACCTGCAACAGAAGCTGGGCCCCCGCCCAAGTCTGGTTTCCATTTTGGAGTCCAGTACCTTTGAGTTCGACACCAGTCCCGGTGACCATTCCAGCTCTGAATACCGCTGTCCTGGAAGCACCCATTTACTGTCCCTGGGAGGACGGAGGAGCACAGGCTGATGAGGCAGAAGGCACCCTGAGGCTGAGGAGGCCCCCCGGGCTCCGTCCACGTTGCCCTGCACAGGGGTCTGCCTTCCTCACTCCAGACAGGTGGCATCAGGGGCGCCTGCAGCTGGAGACCCCACAGGCACTGTGTGTCCCAGCTCGGGGCCGTCTCCCCGAGGCTGCCCGGGAGCGAGCCCCGAGGTCCAGTGCCTGCGCACCAATCCGTTGTCGGAGGTGACAGGATATGCTTCTTATGGCTTCACACCTGCTTCCCCTCCCTTTCCCTAGGAGAGAATGAATTCTAAACGAAGAATGCTGCTACTGGTTTCAGTTCTTTTATCCCTGCTGACGGCCAAGCACTACTTAAGGTAAATACCTAATGCCGACACTCCACGAGCTTAGTGCCCGGCAGGGGCGACGGAAACCGCCCGCCTTGTTGGAGAACATGGGCAGCGCTCGGGCTGACCCAGTTACACTGGGGTCCCCGTGGGGACCAGGGTCCCTTAGGGCTAGGGATTAAAACCTCTCTGGGGAAATTAGCTGCCCTCAGCCTTACGGGGTTAGCGGACAGCAGATCAAGGGTCCTGGAGGCCCTGGGCTCGACCCACCTCCTGGAGGCGGGAGGCTGGGAAGCCAGCTCGGCCGAGACCCAGGGGCAGCAGAAACACCAAGAAGCAGACGGCTGGAGACAGGTCCCCAGAGTCAGACGCACCGAGGCAGGACCCTGGTCTGCCTGTTCCGGCTGCACGTCAGGGCTTTCCCAGGCTACGAGGAGCAACTGCAGGGTGCGGGCACACGTGCCTGGGGGTCACTGAAGTGCCCTGGTGACCCTCACCTCGTTGCATCGTAAACCACACCCGAGGCGGGGATGGCCAGAGGTGAGGAGGCCGGAGGCTCGTGAAGAGGAGGCAGGAGCACCCAGAGACCCATCCCTGCCGCCGAGGCGCCAGGAGAGCTGCACAAATCCCTCTCCTTTGAGCCGGCCTGGCACCTCGGCCAGGGCTGACTCCCTCTGGCAGAGCAGGAGCCCCCACAGCCGCGTCTGTGTTTGGATTCTTCCTCCGTTTCCTCCTCCTCTTCTCTTCGGTGCTGGGATTGATCCCAGGATGCCCTACCACTGAGCCACACCCTCATTTTTATTTTTTGAGACGATCTTGCTAAGTTGCTGAGGCTGGCCTTGAACTCGCCATCCTCCGGCCTCAGCCTCCTGAGTTGCTGGGATTACAGGTGTGACGGTGTGACCACCGTGTCTGGCTGGGCTGATAGTCAGAGCTGTCTCCCTTGTGGCCTGGGGAGAAGCCCCCAGTAAAGAGTGGGGTTCCCACTGCAATGTGCCCCTGCTGGTTCCTCCACCAGAGAGCACCAGGGCCTCCCGAGCCCACAGCAGCAGGAGAAGCAAGCGTTTAGCTTCCCTCCCTTTGGACACCTGCTGGCTCTTGAGTGGGCACCCGTTTACATGCCGGGCTCGGGCCCCAGGAAGCAGGAAGCCACGGTATGTGCCCGCAGGAGCTTGCCAGGCAAACAAACAAGATCCATCGGGGGACAGTGTGTTTATATAACAGATGCCATAAACGAAGCCGGATGAGAGGCCAAAGGGCTGTTTTACATGAATTATAAACCCTCTCAAAGTTCCAACCACGTGTCTGATGTGCACAAGACCTGTGCGTACCAGGGCCACGTCTGCCAACCTGCCCACGTTCACTCTTGGAAATCTAAACTCCAGTCTCCCCAATGCCGCTCCCACCTGTCCTCATGAGCAATGCGGGGTTTCTGAGCATCATTGGAAAAGCGGCTGTGAGAGAGAGGCCGGGGGAGAGGTGTAGAGAGAGAGAGAGATGGAGAGAGGGACAGAGGGGGAGAGAGGCGGAGAGAGGGACAGAGGGGGAGAGAGGGACAGAGGGGGAGAGAGGCGGAGAGAGGGACAGAGAGGCGGAGAGAGGGACAGAGGGGGAGAGAGGCGGAGAGAGGGACAGAGAGGCGGAGAGAGGGACAGAGGGGGAGAGAGGCGGAGAGAGGGACAGAGAGGCGGAGAGAGGGACAGAGGGGGAGAGAGGCGGAGAGAGGGACAGAGAGGCGGAGAGAGGGACAGAGGGGGAGAGAGGCGGAGAGAGGGACAGAGAGGCGGAGAGAGGGACAGAGGGGGAGAGAGGCGGAGAGAGGGACAGAGGGGGAGAGAGAGGTGGAGAGGGAAGGAGAGACAGGGAGAGAAAGCCTTCGCACAGCATGCGTGAGGGGCTGCCTCTGAAACAGGTAAAGGAGGAAGCCAGGCATTTAACAAATGGCACGAGAGCCATCAGAACGCACCAGAAAGGATGTGCAGGAAGAATATGGTGTGCAAAGATGCCAGTGTCATTTGTCATTAGAACCATGAGCTTCCACTGCATCCAGGGCTCATTTCTAGAACCCGGGTCTGCACAGCAGCGGCTGGCAGGGACGGCAGCCCTGGGAGGCTCCGCAGCATTGGGCAGCTGCACAGTCGAGGGTCACAGGAAAGAAACGGACAGGGACTCGGTCGTCTGCCCGGGAATGGGCATTACGTCCACGTACGTGAGACGCTCAGTCAGTAACTTGGTTAAGAAATGAACAAATACATGGAACTTCATTCTAGAAATTTAAAAATTCAAATCGCAAAACATCTTTGTTCAAATTCAAACTCTGCGTGTCCCCCACCCCTGAAGAAGAGGGACTCCTTTGCTGGGTTGGTGATGTAGGGACGAGGAGGAGAGGGCGCTGAGTGAAGCTGGGAGACATGGGCCTGTCAGCAGGAGCACCCCTGCCACGCAGGACCCCGTCCACTGGGGTCCACTCACCTGTTGTCCTCTCCGGCCTGGGGCCGAGTTTCTCCCATCAGCCCCTCCACAGCAAGGTGCCTCTGCCGGCAGCACCGTGTCCCGCCACGTTCTGCCAGCTGGAGGACACGTCTGCGTCCATCTGTGTCTGGGCTCGCAGGTGTGTGGTGTGTGTTGGGTCAGAGGACCTGGGGCCGGTTACAGGGAGGACAGGACCTGAGATGGTAGTGTGAGCGCAGGGTGGACAGCACTGCTGAGGGCTTCTGCAGCCAGGCTGTCTTGTGTGGACCTGGGCAGCCTCCTGGGAGGCCAAGGCAAGGGGCGAGGCAAGCCCTCTGTCCAGCAGAGGGCTCTCATGGCAGCAGGAGCCCTGGGCCAGAGAGCTCTGCAAGGCCGCAGTGGTGGGGGTCTTTCAGGTCAGGGCCCTTGGGGAAGTGCAGCAGGACGAGCAGGTGCTTGCTGGCCATGTTAAAAGTGGCTGGCTGTGTAGGGCCAGTTTGCTGCCACCCTGCTGTGAGCCTGGGCTGCAGGGGCCACCTCCACCAGAGGGTGACATCCTCACCATGGTGGCTCCGCACCGCCTGCTGTCCCAGGACCAGGGTGGCTTTGCTGCTGTGTCCGTGTCCTGTAGGGATGGCAACTTTCTTCAGGGTGGGGACTCTCTTCCACTAGCCCTGTCTCTTACCCTGGATCAGCAAGACCAGCTCTGTGAAAGTGGTGACTTTCTAGCAAGTTCCCCTCATGCCACGCACTGTCTTTGAGGAAATCTGGCCTGGACGAGTAGATTTTGAGAACGTGTGCTGGGGAGGTCCACTGCGGAGGAACTTCACTGCGAGGGCTGTGCTCCAAGGTCCAGAGCACTCTGGATGGTCGGTGCCACAGCCCCTGACCTGCCCTGGCTCTGCACCATGTTTTCCACTCAGTACGGCCTTCAGAAGTTCCACAAGGTGACCGTTGCTTTCCCATAAAGCAGGCTTTGTGGGGACGACTCTTCCTATAAGCTGCTGCGGGGGTTCTGAGCACGGGCAGGCGGGCTGGGCTGAGGTCTCCAACTCACAGCGCTTCAGCTTGCAAGTGCGTAAGGCAACGGACCCTGGTGAGCCCAGAGCGTCGGTGCTTAGAGAATCCAGGGTCAGGTCTGCACCGCCCGCTGCTCCTCGCTGTCACAGCACAGGCCACTGGTTCTCAGGAGTAAAGCAGCCAGCTCCACGCCTGTCTCCGTGCACACGCTCTTGCCCTGACTGTCCCCGAGCCACAAGCCTCCTGGCCACTCTGCCTCGGGTTATGGCTGCTTCTTCCCACACCTCTTCCCTGGGCCAGCTTGGTGCCTCCAGACCGCATAGAGACCTCCTTCCTGCTGCCTCCCGACCTGGGTGTGAGTTGGCGTGCTGTGTATGTCCAGGGCTCAGTCGCTGCTGAGGTGGCATCCCCTGGGGACTGCCATCTGTTTAGGGTGTGTTCCCAAGGACAGGACCCAGGGGCTATAGGTGGGGGTAGAGCTACTTCCAAATAGTGTCTCCAGGGACACTCAGCAGGTGTTCGTTGAGCAAACTGATTCTGTGATGACCTGGTTTCCCCTTTGTCCCCAGGAACCATCTCACAGAAGAACCTCAGCTGTCAACCTGGTTTAGACCCAAGTAAGAACAAAATGTCCCTTTATGAAAACAGCATGTCCCACTTGAAGGGACCAGGTTCCTTGCTCCTGATCCCCATGTTGTAGCTCCCTGGGGTCCAGAGCGGAGCGCTGGTCTTCAAGGCTCCGGGGGGTGCGCAGGGTCTGCTTGCCAAGCCCCAGGCATTGCAGGCAAGGAGGGAGTGGATGTGCTCCGCCCACGGGCTCAGAGGGCCCAGGTTATTCAGGGATGGCCAAGCTGTGTGTGCAGCCAATCCAGGCCCCTTCTGCTCATGGGGACGCCACTCATGGAAACTGCAAAAGAGAAGAATTCACTCACAATGCGGCCATGTGTGCGGACGGGATAGCTGGTCCCGGTCCACGGCCCCAGCACAGGGTTTGGCACCTGGAGGTCAGGAAGTAGCTGACTTCAGCTGTCCCATCATGCCCCACGGCAGAAGTGTGTCCGCTCCTTCAACACAGACACACTTGGGTGTGTCTGGCGGTGATGGAACAACTAAGGAGTGGGGGCTGGCTGTGTCCCGAGGGTCTGTGTGGGTTCCCCTGCTTGCCTCGGAGGCAGTGTGAGAAGGTCACTAGTGGTATTTCCTTTTGGCACCTCACCTGGGGCGTTTTGTCCCCGATGGCCACTGGTGCTTCCTCTGGAGACGGCTGATTCAGCTGCCCCCGGGGGCTCCAATGACACAGTTGGTGGATGTCCTCATAGTATCTCAGTGGCTGACCTTGTATTTCTTTTTTTGTTAACACTGGTGTGTGTTATTCGTGGGATAAATTTCTGAAATAGGGTCATTAGCTCAAGGATCACACACATTATAAAATTGCTGAATTTCCTTTGATCATTGTACCTTTTATTTTCTTGTTTATAGTGGATAAACTAAAGTATTGTCAACTCTTATTTGTGACAGATCTGCTTATTAAACCACCTCGACTCAGTCTGCACTTCCTCACTGTCCTGGGGTCTGAAAGCCTTTTCACATTTAGCTTTTGTCTCTTGTGAATTCCTGTCTTTCGTGGGTCTTTGAAGGGGATCTAGGATGCAGGGGGTAGATGCATCACGATCCACGAGTCAGGTTCTGCTGGCTGGTTTTTAAGGAGACAGGACTGCAGCCTTCCACGCTCAGCCTGGCCCTGTCTTCCCACCCTGCCTGTCTGGGCCACCTCTGCATTGCCCACTGTTCCCACTCGGTCAGTGACTGTGTGGTCCTGGTGGATTGCACTCACTCTCCTTCCTCTACCATTTCATCTCGGCCATATGTATTCCAAAGGGTCCACTTTTGAATCTTAGTGGCTTGTAGCTTTTCAAAGGGGACCATGCATGTCTGTGATCTTCTGGGCCTACCTCCTTCTCGGTGCTGGGGCTAAGGTTCACCCAAACTCTGCACATTGCTGCAGTCCATTTTGATGTCCGTGTAGCACTCCCGCATGGAAATGCCCCAGCAGATCCACCCGGTCCTGCTCACGGGTGCTCGAGGTATTGTGCTCTCAGGACCTGTGCTGCTGTGAGCGTTGGCGTGCAGTGCTCCTGGGTCAGGAGCTGGGTACATTGGGACCACTGTGGTGACAGATATCATGTCCCACCTAGGGCGTATTCTGGCTACTTTGAAGGAGCGACACTGACTGGGCGACTTTAACTATAGGGGCTTCTTAGTTCTGGAGGCTGAGCCCAGGGAGCCAGCATGGTCAGGTTCTGGTGAGGGCCCTCTTCCTGGCCTTCAGATGGTCACACTCTGCCCTGACATGGCAGAGAGAGGGGGAGAGAGCAGAGACGCTCTCTGCTGTCTCTTCTCCTGAGGGCACTAGTCCCATCGAGAGGGCCACACCCTCATGACTAGTCCCAAAGCCTGCCCCCATCATCTCGGGATCAGGTTTTCAGCATGAGAATTCGGGGGTTTGCAAATTTTCATCCCATAACAGTAGGGCATAATTTTGCAAAGCAGTGTCCTTGTGTATATTCACAAAGATCTCCCTGCTCCTTGGCACTGCCAATAGAACGGGCATAAAAAAGTCTCGAGTGACATCAGCAAAAGCAATGGAGTAAGAACTTCCATAAAACCAACAAGGAAAGTCTCGATTTTTTCTGAGGACTGTGAGAACTAGCCAAAGGCTGTGGCAGTTCAGGCTCCAGTTCAGTTTCTGCACTGGTGTTGGTGGGTGGACTTGAGCTGACTTTCTGCCAGCCGATCTTGTACCTTGCCACCCCCTGAACTCACTCATCAGTCCCGGGGGCTTTCTTCCTGGGTGCCTTCGGGTTTCCCGTGAGAACCAAGCAGGCCGATGTGGTGTGGACAGGGCCGTCTTGCCCTTTCCAATGCTGCGGTGACCTTGGTGCCTGGCACTGTGCTGCATGTGAGGGAGGGGGTGCTGTGGCCTGCCTCTGACCTTAGCAGGAGCCCCAGTCCTCTGCCCTCTGTGTGCCAGCTGGAGCTGGTGGACGCTCCTTGACAGGAGATTCCCCTGTTCCTATTTTCTGGAACTTTTTATTTGTTCCCCTTTAAATCCTGAATGTGTGTCATGCCTTTTCTATGCTGATTGCTATGGCACCTTTTGATGTGGAATCTACGTTGATTTTCAGGTGTGGAGCCAGCCCAGTGTATCTCAAATCCCATTGTTATTTCTGTGTTATTGGAAATCTGATGTCTCTCTCCGCTTCCGGGCTTGTCTTTTTAACTCTGCTAGACCACATGGCTGGTTTGGAGCAGGCGTGAGCATGTCACATCGGCGTGGGGAGCAGGGTCGGGGAACAGAAGGTACCGTGTAGGAGGCCGTGGACCTGCCTGCATGCAGGCTTCGGTCCATAACCAGGAGTGTTCTGGAAGCTTCTCCCCCCCAGATGCCCACGTACCATCAGAGCTGGAGAAAAGTGGTCAACGGGAGGCAGGCGGGGCTGAGGAGAGCAGGGACCGAACACCCGCCCAGCGTGTGTCTCGTGTTGACCGTGACCCTGGGGTGACGTGCTCGGCCTCTGTGGGCTCTGCACATGCTGGGAAGGCAGGACCCCAGATACCTCGAGGGCCATGCCAGGGTCAGGCGTGTGACCTGTGCACACCACACCTGGCGCCCAGCAGGTGCTGCATCAGCACTGCTCTGCACTGGCACCCCTGGCCGTCACCCAACATGGTGGCCCTGCCTAACTGTCCTGCGTGCTGCCCAGGAAACGCTTGGACGTCACCACCACCACAGACTGGCTGGCACCCATCTTGTGGGAAGGCACCTTCAGCACACAGGCCCTGGACAAGTACTACCAGAGGCGGAACATCACCGTGGGCCTGGCTGTCTTTGCTAGTGGCAGGTAGGGACCGCCGACCTTTGCCCTTTGCCCTTTGCCCTTTTTACTTGGGAAAAAATGAAGACAGGCATCCCTGGACATTCTGCCTAGAGGGCAGCTTGTCCCTTGCCATGGTTGCTATTTCCAGCCAACCTCAACAAGAACCTCATTGTGGTTACTTGTCGGCCGTGGCTGTGTCCATGGGTCCACTTGGGAGGCCTTTGGCTAGCATCCGCTTAGCTCTGGCTTGTGCTTCCAAAGCTCCAAGAGATGCCAGGCCTACGGGCTCAGTAGGTCCTTGTCCACTGAGCAGTCCCATGGAGCTGTGGCCCCAACTTCTCTAGCCGGGGTTTTTGGGCTCTTTGGCATCAGGGCTTCCATTAGACTGCACCTTGGTGGCATCTGTTCCTCAAAGAATGTGTAGGACACAAGCTTCTGGCCCCATGTGTTCCAGGTTTGCAGACAAGTACCTGGAGCTGTTCTTGCAGTCAGCCAACAAATACTTCATGCCCGGCCACAGGGTGGTCTTCTACATCATGACGGACAGCCACCTCAGGCAGCCCAACATGGCGCTCCGCCCTCTCTGCACCTTCCAGATGCTTCTGATGGAGGAGGAGACATGGTGGTCGGACATCGACCTGGTGCGCATGAAGGTGCTGGGGGAGCACATCGTGGCGCACATCCTGCAGGAGGCCGACTTCCTCTTCAGCATGGCTGCCAACCTGGTCTTCCAGGACGACTTTGGGGTGGAGACGCTGGGCACGTCCGTGGCTCAGCTCCACGGCTGGTGGTATTTTAGGAACACCAAGAACTACCCTTATGAGAGGCGGTCTCGGTCAGCAGCCTACATCCCATTTGGGCAGGGAGACTTCTTTTACGGTGGTTCCATCGTGGGTGGCACACCCCAGAAGATCTTGGACCTTATCAGGGAATACCTGCGGGGGGTCATCCACGACCTGGAAAAGGGGCTCAATAGCACCTTTGAAAGGTACCTCAATAAGTTCTTCTTCCTCAACAAGCCGGCCAAGCTGCTGTCCCCTGAGTACGGCTGGGACTCCACGTTCAACGTGCCCCCCCAGGTGCACTATGTCAAGGTGGCTCTGCACCCTGAGAGGAGATGAGGGGGCGCATGCCCCCAGGACTGGGGCACGTCCCCGCCGTTCCTTACACGCACCGGACGCTGAACCCTCCCTGTTCACAGAGATTCTGAATGGCACACCCTCCCAGACGAAACCTTCCTGCCCGCAGTGTTGACTCCTCTGACTGGGTTGATAGGGATAGGGTGAGAGGCGGCCACGTGACATCCGCTCATGGAGGCTGCTGTCTTGTGTTGTAAACGACATGAACAGAACACATTTTTTTTTTTAAATGGAGAAACACTCCAGTTCAGAAAAAAGTCTATTTGCAAAGCAGAGAAGTGTTATTAAATGTAAAAGAAAAGAAATAAACGTCCGTCAGCTCACTGTCCCAACATGCGGCTCGCCTTGGTGTCGACGCAGGAAGATGGCGGGTCCGCCTCTCCTGCCGGTGACGGAGCCCAGGTGACTGGAGCAGGCTCTGGTGTCACGGAGAGAGGTGGTGAGTCCATGTGTTTAAAGCTTGCTGTTTTGCCCTGTTTTCTAAGGAGGTGTTTGCTGTGCTTCCTGGGAAAGCCTCTTGGACAGAGGCAGCCAGGGCCAGCGATGTCCTCTGCAGCTGGGGCCATCACACAGGGGTGCACCGTCTCCCACCCGCCGCTTGCATTTTGGAATCCTGACCCCTGGTTTCTGAGAACGTGACAGGTATTTACAGAGGTCACTAGGTTAAGATGGAGCCCTTAGGGTGGACCTGACCCCGGTGTGACAGGAGTGTCCCATCAGAGGAGGAAATCAGGACTGGGGCCCGTGAGGAGGGATGACCTCAGAGGACACAGGAGGGGACACAGGTGCCTACAAACTAAGAGGCCTCAGAGGGTCCACCTGCAGCACCAGGCCGGGCACCTGAGCCTCCAGTGCTGGGAAGGGCTGTCCACCTTCCCGCTGGCCCCCTGCCTGGCAGCCCCAGCGAGCTAGGGTGTGAGTGCTCTGGAGTGCTCACCCTAACACTGACACCACGGGCAGACAAGGCCCAGAGCCAGGGAGGGGCTGCTGCTTTCAGGGTCCACCCGTGGTCACTCCTGCGACTCCCCTGCACAGCCCTCTGGCACTCTGGTGCCAGGCTCAGCTCTTGGCTCTGCTGTCTGCTTTAAGTGAACTTCCCTTGCGTTCGTATCTGCACAGATGCCAGGAGCGAGGAGGGAGAAGAGAGGGAGCCCGGCCCTGTCCAGGGCTGTCCATCGCTGCCCCAGGTCCAACCCGGCAGGGAGGGGGATGGCACCAAGCAGGGGCTGTGGGGGACAAGGCTGGGAGGTTTTCGGAGGGGAGCTCTACAGATGTAGCTGGCAAGTGAAGGAGTCATTCTCAAAGCAGAGCAAGCCCTTGGCTCCCCTGGGGATGGGATGACTCGCCAGCCTGTGGGCCCCCAGGGTCCGAGAGGCCTGCCAGCCGCCCTCCCCCGTGGCAGGGTGTCACTGGACTTTTCTGAACAGTCGCCTTTCTGAGCTGATAGACAACAGCAGTGCCTCTTCTCGGAAGACTCGGGAGGCCGGACCCTCCTTGCCATCCTGCTTCCCAGGCTTTGGGGTTCGGGGTGCACACAGGGCCCCATTTGGGGTCTTCTGCTCATTTTTCTAACTGTTCCATTTTAATCAAGAAGAAGTCTGATGTATATTTATATGTGTGATGGGAATTTGTTGTCAAGTTCATTGCAAATATCAGCGATGGGTTTTTGTACTTCGGTTCTGCAGATGTAACTCTGACAAGCGGAGTTTAAAGGCTCTGTGGGTCCCTCTTTCCCCTTGGGGTTTCTGTCCTACCTGTTGGGAGCTCAGCCCCCAAGTATAGAGAGTAGAGAAATTTCAAGTTTTCTTTTTTATAGAGTGGATCAGGAGTTAATTGTAGGGAACTGCGTTGAAGGAGGTACGGAAACAGCGTGTTTACTCTGCATACTTGAGCGTGGTGGGCGGTGCTGTGGCTGGAGCCGGCCGTGCGCTGCTGAGGGCGCCACCACCGGCCCAGCCCGCCCTGAGGTGCCGCTCAGTGACAGGATCAGGATATTTTCATTTCCACATGAAGCCTGCACCTTCTTGGGCTGTTATGCCATCGTGTGTTTAGTGCTGCTGGCTGAGGGGAAGCGACTCTGCTCTGTGGGTCTGTTTTGTCACCACATCACCAGCTTCTGAGTCACCCCTGGTGATGCCCCACCTGTAGCCGGTCAGTGTCTTAGGTCCTGTCTACCTCCCTCTGGAGGGGCGTGGGCAAGAGCCTGGCCAGGTGGGGCCGCTCCTGGTAGGCTTTGCAGACGGGTGTTGGGGGCCAGGCGCCGGCTCAGACCTGTCTGGGTGTCGAGGACGCTGACCTGGTTTCCCCAGAGCCTGTCTGGCAAGCAGGTGGCCCACGGCCAGCTGGAACAGAGGTGGGCGTGCGCTTACAGGGCCCTTGACTCTGAGTCCCCGAGTCCCTGGCCAGCCTGCCTGGCTCTCGTGAGGAGTGTGGTCGGAGTCATGGCCATAGTGCTGCTGGGGCTCTCCAGAGCACCTCAGAGCAGACCCGGGGGCCAGGTCAGGGGCAGGAGCAGCTGAGACGGGCCTCCTGGGGTCGCCTTATGAAGGACACCACGGGACGATGCCGTTGGCCCCAGCCGGGCACAGGAACCATGGAGATCTGTCTGCTCCCTGCAGGTGTTTCTGAGGAGGCAGGGACATGGGGCCATGCGCCCCTCCCCAATCTCTTTCCAGCAGTAGGCCAGGCTGGGAGATGCTGCAGGTCCCTTTGGGGTTGGTTGGCAGGTGACCTGGTGACCACAGGGAGGGAGGGTGGAGAAGGGACGGGCTTCAGGGGCTTCAGGTGAAGGGGGAGTCTGGGAAGCTGAGGCCAGTGTAGAGAAATGGAGGCCCAGTAGGAAGGCTCAGGGAGTGTCCTCCCCTGGGCCTGGGCTGGGGCACTGTCCTGTGGAGGGACAGAGAAGGCCATCATTCCATCACTCTGAAATCACTCAGTTAATGGACCAGGCGTCGCAGGACTGGCCTGCTGGCCCCACCCTCACACGCCTGGCCTCCCGGGTAGCCTGTGGACTGAGCAAGACCCCACAGGCAAAGCCCGCCCGTGGAGGCCGGCCTGGTGCGTGGAGCTCTGGGTCAGGCTGGCTGGCGGGGAGGACGGAGTGCAGCTTACCAGCCACATTGAAGACCAGGACCTTCTGCAGGTGGAACTTCTCCACATACTCCAGGTACCTCCCCAGCCACATGGGGTCCTCGAGCATTGTCCTCGCTGAAATCAGAGGGCTGTGGTGAGGGGCCGAGGCCTAGGGTCTCCATCTCCTCTGTTCCCTCCTCTGGGGTGGGCAACAGGGAGCCAGAGCCTGGGGCAGCTGGGGAAGCCGGGCCTCAGGCCCCGATACTGCCTTCCGCCTGCTGCTGGGATGCAGGGCACAGGCTGGGGCTGGTCCCAGCATGGGGTCCCCTGCCCCGCTGCCTCCCAGGCCGGGTCTGTCCTCCTCCCTGGACTGTTGCCGTGGCCCCTGCCCTGGACCCTCTGAAAGAGGGCCTGCCGAGGCTCAGCGGCCCCGTGCTTGAAGGAGTGGGCTGATGCAGACCCCAGACCCCTCCTGGTGCGGCTGCTCAGCCACTTCCCCGCCCTGCTCCGGGGGCCTCAGCTGGTGCTGCCCCTCCAGGGCCCTGGCTCTGGAGGACCCTCGTCCCGTGTCCCCAGTCTCTTCTCCCATGGCCCAGTCCCTGGGCACCCCAGCTCCCAGGACAGCCTGGCACATCCAGGCCTATGACACCTATCAGTTGCATGAGCATGGGTGAATGGGCCAGCCCACGGCACTGCCCAGTTACAGCTGCCCCAGTGACAGCTGCCCAGCTGCCCCACCCTGTGACGGAGAACAGAAAAGTCCCTTCCCAGACAGCAAGTCTCGGGACAGACCCAGGAGTGTCCAGCAGGTACCCCTTCCCTTCTGGTGATCCGGGTGCCCTGCTGGCCAGCACTGGTGAGAGCCGGCCACTCACCCAGAAGTGCCCACAGGCTGGTGACCTCGACGTCCTCCAAGCGCACATAAAGAATGAGGTTGCTGTAGTCGGTGCTGACAAAGCAGATGTGCATGCTGCCCCCGACAGCTGGGGGGTCCCAGGCCGCTGACGTGCACGCCTCTCCTCTGTCCCAGGCCCCAGGCCCCCTCCCATGGGCAGCACAGAGTGGTCTAGAGAGAAGCCCACCTCCTTCCAGCACATGCTCTTCCCTGCAAAGCCCGAAGCTCCTCCCCAGAGCAGAGCATCTGGGGCCCTGCCCAACGCTTCCCCGCTCAGTGCAAGGCCAGACCCCAGACTGGGTACTCACAGGAGTCTTGGTACTGGCCTGGCCGCCCAGCTGGGTGGACAGTGACATTCATTCCTCTACACACCTCTTCTCCTCTGGGAAAAAAGTCACCCTCTTGCGGCTCCCAGTTGGCCTGTCTTTGGGGAGATGGGGAGCCCCACCCTGGGAGTCCTCTCCAGGGCTCTCAGCTCCCTGGGCTTGGGGTAGCCTCACACCTGCGTCAGGGTCAGGCATCTGGGGGAGGAGGGCGGGGCCATGGTGCCCAAGGTGGAGCCAGGGTCCCTGGGCAGGAGCAAAGAAGTGGGGTTCCTACTGCTGGGCCAACCCAAGCTTCCTGGAAGGGGTTGGGCCCTTTAGCCCTTGGTGCTGAGCTTTGGGTCTTGGGGTCAGGGACCCTATCCTGGCTGTTCCTATGTGGACAAGCTCCACCCCTTTGGCCTTGCCCCAGGGGCTCCAGATCTGAAAGCAGGGTCGTGAGGGCATGTGCTGAAGGAGGGTCCCCGGGGCCGCCATGCATCTGTGTCTAGGACAGGGCATTGGCTGGGCTGGGGGTCTTTTTCTCCTACACTGGGCACAGTCCTTGTGGGGTCCCTCGCTTGATGAGGCAAAAAGGAGTTTGTGCTGGGCAGAAGCAGCCTGGGTGGTGTGTTCCTTGGACGAAGCTTCTTGGGATTAAATTAACCACTTCTTTATTCATCTGTTGTTATTTGAGACAAGGGCTCAGCTGGTTTAGGCTGGCCTTGGACTCCCAATCCTCCTGCCTCGGCCTCTGGAGCAGCCGGGATCCCAGGCATGTGCTCCAGGCCTGGCAAGTGGGCTACCTGCACACACTGGAGAGGCCCATCTGAATTCTGGACTGTGATTGTCTCCAGGCTGGAAGCTGGAGGGCACAGCCTGCTGTCCCCCGGGCACAGCTCAGCTTGGCCCTGGTCTAGGCCTAGGGCGCTGGGTTTGTCTTTCCTGCTGGCCCTTCTCCTAGAGCGTAGGGCCTGCCCCTCTCAGGGAAAGGGCTCCAGCCCAGCTCAGTGCCACGTGGCCTCTGGTTTTGGTCACTGGTGCCATCCCTTGGGGGCCCTGGGTCAGAGAAGGAGGAGTGGCAGGGACCATACTCACATCCAGAACAGCACCAACTCCACATCACCACCCTCTTTGGTCTGGATGGAGTGGAGAGCAAGTCTCAGTGGGTCAGTTGGCAAGACCAGGTCTTTGTGGCTGGTGGCCAGCTGCATGGTGAGCCAACGTCCCTCCACCTGCAGGTGTGAGGGCACAGGGACAGGCAAGGATGGCTAGTCCCCTGCCCCAGGATCAGTGGAGCCTGACCAGCAGGTGGGCAGGGACTCCCAGGGCAGGAATTGGCCAGGGTCCCTTGGGGGCACATTGGTAGGCTTCCTTGGAGACAAAGGTGGCTTCCCTTCCTCTTGAAAACATGCCGCTCGCTCCAGCTATCCGCCTCCCTGACCTACTCCCCACTCGCTGCTCGCCCCCTGCATCCTTCAGCCCCTCCCAAGCCCTATCCAAACTGTCTCCCCCTTGCATCCAGGGAGGGCAGTCTGGAGAGGGGCTGTGTCCTGCGGCTGCTGACGGTGCCCCCTAGCCTGGGTCCTTAGTCCCCACACCTGACCATGGGTGCCGAGACCCAGGAATGGGCAGACAAGGACCCCCTCTGCCCCTGGCTTCACCCCAGTGGGCCCTCAGCCCAGCCATGGCTGCGTCTCTGCCGTGCAGGCTCCTCTGGGCTTCCCTTGGCCTCAGCTTCATCTCCTGGGAGAAGCCAGGGAGACCTTGAAGTTAATACTCCTGTGTCCACCAGAGCCCCTGCGGCCCAGGGCTGGGCCTGAGCCCCAACCCTTCCTCCTAGCTGGAGTACTTCCTCAAGGTGACACAGGCCCGTCCTGCCCTGGTGCCATCTGGGGCCTGGCCCACGATACCCACCTTCTGTGCGTCAAAGCCAGGCTGCACGGGCACCTCCTCTAGAGTCTCTTGGGTGCTGGCCAGGCCCAGGCTGAGGGCCAGCAGCAGCAGCAGCAGCATCCTGGTGCTTGGGCCCTGGGGACCAGCTCCCGGCCTCCCTCTGCTCTGCGAACGTCCTCCAGCCGCCTCTCCTGAGCAGCCGCCCAACAGTGTGCGTCCTCCCAGCCCTGACACCCCAGTCCTTCCCCAGGACGGTCCACCTCCCTGTACCCGCCTGTGTCTGGGCGGCGGGAGGATGTGGCCTGGTTGTCGGGCCAGCTTGGTCACATTGTGAGCCTAGCCTGGGAGCCTGGAGGTGGTCTGCCTGCTGAGGAGGGCCAAGGAGGACACAGGAGGATGCAGACGCGTCTGCTCCATCCACGAGGATCAGTTCCTCCTGCCGAGGCCTGCAAGCAGGAATGTGGGGACCACTGGTGTCCCCACTCGCCTGGCGCCCACTTAGCTCCTGCCTGGAGTGGGTGGGGCTGAAGGGGATGGCACAGAAGGCCCTTAGTGGGCACCGAGCCCTGCGGGTGGTGATTTATTCTGTTATGAGTGTCCCTCAAATCAGCCCCCTCTCTATCCCCACAGCCACCCTGACCCATGTGTCCAGGACACTGTGGGCTGCCCACCTCCTAGGTCCACCTCTGCCTCGAGGATCAGCGCCTGCCCCTGGGTCCAGCCCTCCCCACCTTGTTGCAGCTGCTGAGGTGCCAGCTGGTCCCCGAATGTGACACCTTCCTCTGTACCACCTTCTGTTGGCCCCTTCTCATCTCATCTCCAGGCCCTGCCCTTCCAGGCCTGGCCTGGCCAGGAGCCAAGGCTCAGAATCCACCCCACCTCCCACGCCACCCCAACCCTAGAGCCGCCCCAGCAGGAGCCAGTTCCAGTGGCAGATCTGGGGTGAGCGGCAGCCCAGGCTCTCACTGCTGCAGTTGGCTTGGGAGTGACCCGCCCTGTGTGAGGGTGCAGGTGGCTGACCCGTGCCAGGGGCTTTGTCCAGCACCTGTCCTGGGAGTTCGTGGAGAGGTCCACTTCCCACTGCTTTGGTTTGGCATGAAGTGGTCACCCACAGGGAAGGGCCAGCAGCTGCAACCAGAGCAGGTCTGGTCTGACCCGCAGGTTGGTCCTTGTGCTTTCAGTCAGGCAGTGCTCGGGCCCCCTGGGGCAGGGACAGGCCCCTAAGAGCGGCCTCAGCTTGGGGCTGGGCTTGCAGGTTAGGTGGGCCGCCCACTCCTGGCCACAGACACAGTTGACTCAGGCCTTGGGAGTCAGGTGGGGACACTCAGGGCCCACCTCCCACGGCAGCCCTGGGAGGCCTCCACTCCCACCTGCCTGTGGGCTGAGCGGGCCCTGGTCGAGACCCTGGGTGAGTGACCCACAGTACTCCGCATCCTGACCACCCCACCCAGGCCCAGGGAGGGCCTCCTGCTCTGGCTCTGGGAGGAGCTGGTGGATCCAGATCTCTGGTGGGTGGAGCATCCTGCCCCCGCTCCCTCCTCTATCTACAGCGACACTCCACCTTGAGCCTCCCTGCTCAGGAGGACCAACATGGGCAGGGGCTGGGGGACTCCTCTGAGTCTGAATGGGACCCTCAGGGTCTGGGGGACCCGGCACACCCTGTGACCCCTCCACTAGCAGCCACTACCCTTGGTATAGGATTTCTGTCTCTGGGAACCCTGCCTGTGCCCCCAGAGGTTGGGAGGCTGCCTGTGGCTTATCCAGGGATGGAGACGCTCCACACTCTCCACCACACCACCCCCTCTTCAGGGGAGGCCACTCCTCTGAGCAGAAATGAGCCTGCTGGCCGCTGGGCACAAGAAGCCCCTGGAGCAGATGCAGAACTGGTTTATTGCAGAGGGAAGGGCGTGGGGGTCAGGAGGCATCCAGAAGCGGGGACCACAAGAAATGCTGGCTCCAGGTTGCGCATGACAGGGACCTGGGGATCCAGATGCTCCGCTGCTTATCTCCAGTCCAGCAGGATGCCTCCCCCACTGTCCAAGTGCTAGGGGAGCACCTGGTTCCAGATCAGGAATTCTGTGTCTCTCCCCTTCCCCACGGCCCTGCAGCCTCACCCCCCAGTCCCTGCACACCCCATGGCTGAGCAGGAAGCCAAGCTCCTGGACCCCTGGAGCCTCATTGGCCTCTGCTCTGAGCCCCCTACACCACCAGGCCCCAGGCTTCCGGGAGGACTGGGGCAGGACCAGGGCACCTTCTGTTCCTGGCCTTGGGTGGCAATTCCCAGGTATCCCACTACCTTCTTGAGCCACTGAGGCAGGCTCAACCCTGCTGCCTGGGAGACTGCCTAACAAGCCAGAAAGCAGGGGTGTGAGGAGGCAGCCTACCCTGGGTGCAGGGAGGACCCAGGAGGGGCCCTGGGGGGAGTGAGGGCTGTGGGAGCTCAGCAGAGCTGTAAGAGGGTATGAGGCTGCAGGGAGCAGCCAAGCAGTGTGAGCCAGGGAGTGACCAGCAGCGTGGGTGTGCACATGGTGCAGGGGTGTGTGTACAGGGCGGGCAGGAAGTGAGTGACTGCAGATGAGGCAGAGGGAGGCTGAGGCCAGGAGCCAACCTCCCTTCTCCTGGGAGCTGCGGCCCCTCCTGAGATCTGAGCTGGGATTCTGGAAGAGCTGCCCAGCCCCCAGGCAAAGCAGGGGCCTGCCTGGGTCCACCCAATGCTCTGACTGGGGCTGGGCCCTGGGACTCGGCATCTTAGCAAGCACAGCCCCGTGGGCTGGGGGCTGCACTTGGCAGGGTGGTCCCTGGAGAAAGCCACTGGCCCAAAGCAGCAAAGACAGAGACAGGCAGGTGTCTACTCACCTAGGACCCCAGGGAGGTGCATCTTACTGCAGACCAAAGAGGAAGCAGAGATTACTGAGCCCCAGATGAGCCCGCCCTAGCCCACGCGGACCCCACTCTGCACCTCTTCCCCCCCAGGGAGGATTTCTAAGGTGGGGTGTGAGAAGCGGGACCAGCAGGCGCAGCTCACCGTGTGCAGACAGGTCGACGATGTGGTCCTGCCCGATACCTCTCCTGAGTGTGTGCTTCCTGTACGCCTCCTCTCCCTCCTTGTCCACCAGGAAGGTCCTGCCTGCAGCCCCAGAGTTGAACAGCCAGTCACAGGGGACTGCAGCCCCTTGGAGGAGCCCGCTGGGGGCCAGCGAGGAGGGCCCTGGGGCAGCCCCTGGGGAGGCTCTAGTCCCTGAGCCCCATGGCCCACCCCGCTGGCCCTCCAACTGGGGCCCCAGCTCCCTCTGCCTCATCCTGAGACTGTGCTGCTTCTGCTCTCCAGGTGGGTGGGGACCTACCATGGAGCTCCACCACAATCAGAACCCCCGCCTCGTTGTGGTTCTCCAGGTCCATGATGAGGAAGTCACGGCCCGTGGCCACAAAGGTGAGGAAGTTTTTACCTTCATCTGTGACAGAAATCAGGAATGGCCACAATGCCTGCTGGGCCTTTGCCCCCTCCCCACCAGTACCTGTGCCTCCTCCAAGGGCTCAGCCCTGCCTATCACTCAGCATTAACTGGCTGGCCACAGCCTAGGACCCTGCCACATCCAGACCAGCAGCTCCACCAAGCTCTTTCTCTCTGTGTCCCTGGCTCCGCCTCTCTCTGTCTCATTGTCTCAGTCTCTGTCCAGGGAGGGCAGTGCAGGGAGAAGGAAGGGCCAAGGAGGCCCCTCTTGACAAAGTGGTCTTTGCTCCTGCGGCTCTGGCTTAGCACCCTGTCAATGCAGCTCGGCCCGCTCCGCCCTCCTCTCCAGGTGCATCCTCTGTCCCTAGCACAAGTGTTCCTTTGTACTTTGGGAACTTGTTCACAGAGGAATCTTAGGCCACACCCTAGAGCCCGCTTCCCTCCACAGCTCCCGTGTCTCGGGCCCTCAGTCTGTGGGGAGCCCTGGATTCCAGGGAATGGTCTGGGGAATTCTGCTCTGGGATTTTGAGATTCAGAGGGTGTGGCTGCCAGATCTGTGGAGTCACCTCCCCCTTTACCCACTCCCCTCTTCTTCCGGAACCTTCCTGGCCTGTCGCCTTTGTACTCACACTCAAAGGTAAAGCGGCCAGGTGTGCTGGTCTTCTCCCCGATGTAGAATTCCTGCACACACACTCCGTCTTCCCTAAAAGAAAGCAACATCCCCCCTCTCTCTCCCTTCCTTCCTTCCTTCCTTCCTTCCTTCCTTGTGCTGGGGATGGAGCCCAGGGCCTGGCACACTGGGCAAGCTCTCCCACTGAGCCATATCCCAGTGTACACGGCAGCTCTTCTGAGACACACCCCCTGGCTCTGGGTCCCACCAGGGTGCCTGAGCATGAGCCAGCTGCTGGCCTGGGTCTGCCCAGATGGAGCTATGGATGCTGTGCACCCTCCAGGAGAGTGGCCCAGAGGACCACTCGGGGCCCTTTGGGGATGGAGGTGGGGGGCTGAGCTGTGAGCAGCTGGAAGCCCTAGAGAAAGGGGTTGGAATGTGGCCAGACGGAGCCAGGATGGAAGTTCAGAGGTCATGCCAAGGACAGTCCCAGCCCCCTCACTTGTGGAAGTAGGTGATGTTCAAGTTTCCGTCCTCCAGGAGTTTGATGTCAGACATGAAACACAGGTAGGAGCCTCCTTCCTCAATAACAGACCGGTTAGTGGCACCGAGTTTGATGGTGTGCCAGGGTCCCTCCACCTGCAGGCAGCAAGACCCTGTCCTCATCTTGGTGTCCCCGGGAGCCATCCTCCCTGGAGCAGGTGTGCAGCTGGGGGTGCAGGTGTGCCCTGGTGGGGTGTATGGTGCAGACCCCCCTTATCTCAGACCTCATGCTAGTGGGGGTGTTGAGCCAAGCCAGGGTGATGCTGAAGGGGTAGGAGTGGTCACCTGCTCCCCAGCCCCCTTGTCCTTTCCCACTCAGAGGCCTTGGGATCTGTGTGCAATGGGATGCTTGGTGGAGACGTCTGGCCTCAGGGTCCTGTCCCTCTTGTTCAGGCCATGGGCTTGGAGTCCTCCTGGGGCCTGGACAGGTGTTATGGTCTCCTGAGGCCTACATCCGGAGGGGACCCAGAGGAGTGAGGGGTCAGTGCCCAGAGCTCCTGGCCTCTGAAGGGGCATCACTGTCCTGGTGGGTTCTCAGTGCAGAGCCTGGCTCAGACCCCACTGGGCTGCGCCCTCCCAGCTGGGAGGGGCAGGAAACTCAGAGTCTTCCTGTGCAACATGGCTAATTGTGGACTGTGCTGTGCTGAGAGGGTCAGGGTGCACGGGGGGCTGTGGGTCATTGGAGTGCACAGGGCGTTGAGGGGATATTGGGGTGTAAGGGGCCCAGGAGAGGCCTCAGGGACATGGGGTACCCTCCATACCCTCCCTCCGGCCCCCAGAGGCACCTGTTCAGGATCGAAGCCAGGTTGCACGGGCACCGGGCTTTGGTCCTGTTGGGCCCAGGCCAGGCCCAGCCAGACGCCCAGCAGAAGCAGCTTCATCTCCACTGCGTGGCTCCTCTGTTCTGGACGCAGCACACTGGATGTGGTATGGACGGCCCCATTCTGCTGCATATATACTGCTCCAGAACCAGGGCAGCCCAAAGAAAACAACCCCCCTGCTGCCCGTCTTCTGTCCTGCACCATCCCCGGAACCAGGGTGTTAGGATATCAGCGTGTTTGGAGAGGGCTGCTGCCAGCCCTGGGGCCTCGAGCTGCTTCCTCTGAAAAGGTCACGTTGGGGGCTCTGGGCCAGGCCCCCGTGCCACTTGGCACCTGGACTGAGAGGCCTTTGTAGACAGCCTGGGCCCATCCAGGGCTCCGGTGGGTTCACAGGGCTAGGGACCCTGCAGCCTTAGCTGTACAGGACGTTGGTGGGGAAGGGGTGCCCCCTCTTCTGGAGAGGCCCTGCTGGCCCTGCGCTTTCAGGGAACCTAGGATCCACAAGTTGGAGGGCTGCAGAGCTTCTGTCTGTGGGGCCTTGGGCCCTCGGTTCCCGGCCCCAACCCTGAGTGGCTGCATTGCTTTACGGGTCTGTGTGTGGAGGTGGGCTCCTGGCAGGGCCGGCCCCGGGACATGGACATAGAGCAGCTGAGGCCGGCCTTGCCTTCTGCTTCGGGCTGGCTCGTCTGTGGCTGGCCCTGTTGCCAGCCTCATGCTGGTACCGACCTCCCAGTGCCAGGGACTCCAGGCTCCATGAGACCTGAGAGGGTCTAGGAGAGGCCAGAGGCCTGACCCAGTGGTGCTGAGCCACGGGAGAGGACACGCTTCAGGGGTCAGTCCACTGAGCCCTGCCCTCTGCGACCCTGAGAGCCCATGAAAGTCCCCGTGCAGCAGAGGCCATGTATCTGACTTGGTCCAGCCCAGTGTTGGTAGGAGGCCAAGCTGCTCAGCTGGTGAGACTAGGAGGATCATGCTGGCCGAGGGCTCAGAGTCATCAAAGGCATGGGCCGGCCGGCTGGTGGAGCCCCATGTCGCTGGAGGAGGGGCTGCAGGTCATGGGTCCTTCTCCCAGAGGGTAAAGGCCAGGGGAGGCGGGGGCAGCCAGGAGACCAGGAGGAATGGCTTGCTGTGCCATGAGGCCCCCGAGACTCCTGCTGGGCTCTCTGCTCGCCCTGGGGCTCCTGGCCTCGGGGGTGGGGAGGCCAGCTGCAGCAGCTGCTTGGGTCACAAGGTGTGTGTGTGTGTGTGTGTGTGAGCACGCCTGCGTGTGCCTGAGCCTGCGTGTGCACAGGTGTGAGAGCACGCGGGCGTGTGCCCCTGCACGGACACATCTCTGTTTGGGTGAGTGTGTACCATCGCTTCCGCAGCCGGGTTGTGCCAGGGCTGTGGGATAGGTTGCCAGGAGAGGAACAGGTGCCAGGGCCGGAACACAGGGGCTAGGATTGCAGCACAGTTCTTCCAGGGAAGGCCCAGCTGACAGGCGGCCAGCACCTCTGTCCCTCTCTGTCGGCCAAGCGGCTGCTCCTCTTCCTCCCAGCCTTCTGTCAAGTGGCGGCGGCTGGAAGAGTGGCAGGTGACCTCTCCACGGTGCCTTCCGTCCCAACCCAATCGCTACTGAGTGTCAGGCTGTAGAAGCAACGACACCAGAGGCATGAGCTTGCTTCACCAGCCTGTGCGACCAGCACCCAGGGACAGGGTCCTGGCTACGTGGGAGGAGACTCCACAGATGACACAGCTTGCCCTGGTCCCCAAGGCACATGGAGCTAAGCCTGGTCTGTCCAGATAGTAGGGACCTGGACTTCCTGGCCCCAGGCTGCTCTCGTGGTTCCTTTAACGTGGCAAGGTTTAAGAACATAAGGGGCACTCAGGGACAGGGCTTCACTGTACCCCTTAAGGACCCGCATCTCGTGGGCACTTGTTTGCCTCTGTGCACAAGGGGGATCCAAAGCCCCTTGAGAGTGTGGAAACGCCCGTGGGCCCCCGGAAGTCCAGGAACGTCCTCAGTAGCATTCAACCCAGTGTGAGCAAGGCTGGGGAGCTGCCACTGGGCACCCTGGGGACAGCATTGGCCCGAGGCTAGCAGAGGAAGCACGAGCTGGCAGAGTGAGGCCCCAAAAGGCCAGTCACATCAGCAAGGACCCAGCGTGGACCAACGTCACTCACCAGATCCCAGCAGGCAGGAGGGGCTTCTGAGTGGAAGGCTGGTGGGGTGACCTGGAGGAGAAGGGCAGGGCAGCTGTTCTAGGCAGCTTCGTCACTGCTGTGGCCAAAGGCCCGACAAGTTTATTTGGGGCTCACGGTTTCAGAGGTCTCAGTCCATAGACAGCTGGCTCCATTCCTCGGGGCTTGAGGTTAGGCTGAACATCATGGTGGAAGGGTGTGGTGGAGGAAGGCAGCTCAACATCACACCAGGAAGCAGAGAGAGACCAAGTTCAGCTCACCAAAGTCACGGCCTCAGGACCCCCCTCCAGCAACGCCCCACCTGCCTACAGTCCCAGCCAGTCACTCCCCACCAGGGCATCGATGCGCTGATTAGGTCGGCCCAAGCGTCTCACCTCTGAACATTCTTGCATTGTCTCCCACATGAGCTTCTGGGGGACACCTCACATCCAAACTGCAACAGCAGCCCAGGGCCGCCAAGGAAGCCCATGTGGAGCCCCCGCAACAGCTCTGTGGGCGCCAGCTTATCCTAGATCCTAAGTGAGCCTCCGCCACACGCCTGGGGACCCTGGTGCACCCTGGGTAGGAGACAGAGGCCTCAAGGGAGGAAGGCCAGTCCCCAGGCATCGGAGAAGAGCGGGTGAAGTGTGGTCAGCCCCAAGGCCAGGTCCAGGACGGGAGGGACAGAGACCTCCTCCAGGTGGCCCGGGTGCTCAGCAGCTCCTCTCTCCCTCCTTCCCTGGTCCTTAGCATACAAACCAGGGGAGTTGGGGTCAAGAGTTGCTCGGCCCACGTGATGGGCCCACTCGGACTCCACCCTGAGCTGCCCTGTCCCCCAGCCAACCTGGGAATGAGCGGGCTAGTCTGTCGGCCACCCGGAAAGGCTTGCTGGTTGTCATGTCACTATGCCATCTGTGCCCGAGGGCAAGGCCCCTTTCCTGGGTCCTGCCATCAAGGACACAAGGAGCCTAGCTCCGTGGGAATGTCTGCAGCTCAGGCCTGGCCCAGGTATCACTGGGAGTCCTCTGCCTTGGCCAGGGGTGGGCTCTGGCCTCAGGTGGAGTCCTCGTCGTCATGCCTTGGGCCCTTCCTCTGCCATGGTGACCAGGGAAGGCGTGACGGGCAGATGGGCAGGGGCTCTGGGGAGCTTCTCTCAGCTCCTCAACCTGCCTGAGCCGGGCTCCCTGTGCGTCATGGCAGACGATGGTCACTGTGCTTGCCTCACTGGGTGGCCTCGTGGACGAGCAGCACCGGGCTCTCATGTCCAAGCCTAACTGAAGCATCTGGTTCGGTAAACTAGAACTCAGGAGGAGAGCTGGTGGCCACATGTGCTGCAGGCCAGGGCTGTGAAGGATTCCTGTGCAGGTGGGCCCCAGGCCCGCAGCCACAGCTCCCCCTGGCCAAAACCTCAACAGTATTTCTGTGAAATTAGGGCCGATGTAGTGAGAGGCCTTGGGCTCCACCACATGGCCATCCTGGGGACATGAAGCGCTCTGTCTGTCTCCCAGAGAAGCCAGCACATACCCTGCTAGGGGCAAGCTTCTGCATTTGGTTCAGTTCTCTGGATCTAGAGCACTGGAAGCCCAGGGTTCTCCACCCGGGACTGTGAGCCCTGGAGGCCCTTCGCCCCTGTGGAGGCTGGAGAGCTAGTTAGAAGCCACACTGGTCCCTCTGATGAGCATTATCAAGAGAGCTAGAAGAAGCCCGCTACTCACCCAGGGTGACGAAATTGTGAACTTCCAGCTATTCTAACAGGCTTCTGGTGGCCTCTCATGGTGGCTTTGATTCGCATTCCCTAATGTTTGGTCATTCATATTTCTTACCAGGTGAAGTTCCTGTTCAAATATCTTGCTCGGGTTAAACAACAACAAAAATTTTATTTTGAGATAATTTGAAAACTCAGAGAAGAATTGCAAGCAGAACAGAACTCCTATGTACCCTCTATCCTGGTGGCCCCCAGATTAATGACCCACACCAGGAGAGGAGAACAGAGGCAGCAGTAATGGAATTACGCAGGACTCACTGGGAACAGGCTCTCTCCTCCCTGCATGGTCTGATAGAGGAGTCTACATCGCATTCAATCATCTCCTCCAATCTGTAACAGGATTGACCTTCCGGGACACTTAGGCTTTTATAAAATTTGAGTTTTACGCTAAAGAAGTCACAGACTCACATGCACGTGTAAGAAGCAGTAGAGAGCTATCCTGCCAACCTCCCCCAGCAGCATCATTACCCGGTCATGGATGGACACTCAGAGGGGAGCACTAACATGCAAGTGCCCCCTGCTGCCCTTCGGTGGCCACATCCGCTCCCTCTTGGCCCCTCCCTTGCTATTGGGGCTCCAATGCCCACATCTGTACTGTGGTCAAGAAGGCTCCTAGATAGGTCTTTGGAGATAGCTCAGAAGGTAGAGTGCTTGCCTCCCAAGCACAAGGCCCTGGGTTCAATCCCAGCACTGCAAAAAAAGAGAAGAAGAAGAATGCTTCTAGGTGGAATCACACAGTACCTCCGACCCTCGGGGAATGGTTCCCCCGCTCAGCACGATTCTCTAGAGAGCCAGGGCGCTTGTGCAGGTCTGAAGTTTCTCTCATTGCTGAGTAGCCTCTGATGGTGTGCACGCACCCTGTTCAACCGTCCCCTGCTGGAGGTCTCAGTGTGGCCTCCAGCGTTAGCTACAGGAACGGAGCTGCTGTCAGCACCTGTGCCCAGGTCTCCCATGAACTTAGGTCCGGATCTCCCTCTGGAAGAGGCGTCAGGAGGGCGACTGCTGGAGGGCGTGGCTGTGCCTGTGCGCTCCGGGAGCGCCTGCCGAGCTCCTTCCCCAGGGGCTGTGCCTTCCACACGCCCACCCCGCAGCGGGAGTGACTGAGTCTCGGGCCCTCTTCTTCGCCCGTGTCTTCCTGATGGACAGTGGTAACCTTTCCTTTCCCTGATGGCTGATAATGGTGAGCACTTTTTCCTGTGCTCATCTGCCGTCCACATAGTCTTTTGGGAAATGTCTCTTCCAACCCGTTGTCCGTTTCCTAACTGGGCTCTTCATTTTTCCTATCATTGAACTCCAACGCTCTATGTATTCTAGAGCTTTGGTCTTGTGTGTCGTCTGCCCGCCCGCATTTCACCTCAGTCTGTGTCTTTTCATCCTCTTAACAGAGTCTTTTGCAGAGCAAAATTTTTTTTTATTTTATTGAAATATGACTCATCAGTTTTTAATTTTATGGATTGTGCTCTTGGTGCTAAATAAAAGCTCTTTGCAAAACCCTAGATCCTGGTGATGTTTTCCTGTCTTTTTCTTAGAATTGTGTCATTTCACATTTTGCATTTAGTCTGTGATCCACTCTGCGCCAAAGTCTCCACAATGCGTGGGACTTAGATCCAAGTCCTTCCCTCTCCTCCCCTCCCTCCCTTCCTCTCTCCCTTTTGCTGTTTGCCTGTGGATGTGCAATTGCACAATTTGTTGAGAAGACCATCTTTCCTGAACTGAATTGCCTTTGTACCTTTGCCAAAAATTGGCTGGACGTGGTTCTGGTTTCTCTACGCCACTCCATGGATCTGCGTGCCTGTGTCTCTGCTAATCTCACCCAATCTGAATAACTAATTTTATAATCATATTTGAAATTTGATAGATTAACTCCTCCCATTTTGTTCTTGTTCAAAATCACTGTAGTTAGTCTAGTTTTTTTTTTGCTTTTCCACACGAGTCTTAGAATAATTTTATCCACGTCTCCAAAAATCTTGCTAGGAATTTGATAATAATTACATTGAACTTGTATGTCAATTTTGGGAGAATGGACATCTTTGCTAGATCTTCCTTGATTTCTTTTTTTTTAAATATTTTTTAGTTGTCAATGGACTTTCATTTATTTATATGCGGTGCTGAGGATTAAACTCAGGGCCTCACACATGATAGGTGAGGGCTCTGCCATTGAGCCACAACCCCAGCCCCCTTGATTTCTTTTGTCAGGTTTGTGTAGCTTGCAGCAGATAAAGCCTGTATAATCTAATTTACATCAAACTATTCCATTTTTTTTTTCTGAGTGAATGTAAGTGGTATTGTGTTTTATATTTCAGTGCACATCCATTGCTAGTGGTAGAAAAGCAATTGATTTTTGTATCTTTATCTTATATCCTGCCACCTTGGTGAGTTCATTTATTAGTTCTGGTAGTCTAAAAACCACATTCCCTTTCTGCATAGATAATCATGTCATCTGCAAATAGACACAGTTCTTTCTTCCTTTCAGATCCATATGCCTTTTATTTCCTTGCCCTGCCTTTGCCCTGCTAGAACTGCCTGCCCTATGATGAATGAGAGGGTATTCTTGATGTTCCTGCCCTTTGAAGTGGCTATAGACTGAATGTCTGAGTCTCCCTAAAACTAATATGTTGAATGTTATGTGATTTGGAGAATTTGGAGGTGGGGTCTTTGGGAGATATTAGGGTTTAGGTCCTACATGGGGCTATCATGATGGGACTAATGCTCTCACAAAAAGAGGCAGCGACGAGAGCTCTCTCCACCATGTCGAATGCGATAAAAGGAAGCCAGCTACAAGCCAGGAAGCAGGTCCTTCCAAGTGCTGAGTCCACTCCACTTCAGTCTCGGCCTTCCAGTCTTTGGAACTATGATGAATAAATGTTAAGACCCTACTCTGTGGTGTTTATTAGAGCAGCTTGAGCTAAAACAGGAAAGATACTCCGTTGTTCGCCTTGAAGTATGAAGTTTTTTGTAGTGGTGCTTTATTAAGTCAAAGAAGCTCCCATCTATTCCTATTTTTCTGGGTTATAAAAGGATGAATATTTAATTTTGTGACATGCTTTTATATAAGCATGGGACTCTTCTTTGTTGTTTGATGATATGTGGGTCACACTGGTTGGTTTTCATATGTCGAACCCGCTGCCCCAGAAGGTGATGTGAGCATCTGTTAGGTGGAACACTGAGTGATCAGTTTGAGACCCTCCAGATGCTATGCTTTCCCTCTGCTGTGGTGGTCAGCAGCCCTGTGGATAGTGTCTGACCTCCTGGACCCCTGAGGCACAAGGACGCACCTGCCAACTCACAAAGGGCATCTTGCATAAACAAGGAACCAACATTTGATGTTTAAATCCCTTAGACTTTAGGGACTTCATTAACACAGTGTAAGCTATCTTAGGTTGGATGGCACTCTTGGTGTGCATGTTTGCCTCAAGAATGAGATGCATGAGTGGCAAAGACTTTCTCCCACTCTGTAGGCTCTCTCTTCACATTGCTGATAGTTTCCTTTGCTGAGAGAAAGCTATTTAGTTTGAATCTATCCCAGTTATTGATTCTTGCTTTTATTTCTTGTGCTATGGGAGTCCTGTTAAGGAAGTGTGCTCCTAAGCCAACAAGGTGAAGATTTGGACCTACTTTTTCTTCTATAAGATGCAGGGTCTCTGGTCTGATTTCAAGGTCCTTGATCCATTGTGAGTTCAGTTTTGGGCAGGGTGAGAGATAGGGGTTTAGTGTCATTCTGTTGCATATGGATTTCAGTTTTCCCAGCACCATTTGTTGAAGAGGCTATCTTTTCTCCATGGCATATTTTTGGCACCTTTGTCTAGTATTAGAAAATCGTATTTATTTGGGTTTGTGTCTGTGTCCTCTATTCTGTACCATTGATCTACCTGTCTATTTTGGTGCCAATACCATGCTGTTTTTGTTACTATTGCTTTGTACTATAGTTGAAGTTCTGGTATTGCGATACCCCCTGTTTCATTCTTCCTGCTAAGGATTGCTTTAGCTCTTCTGGGTTTCTTATTCTTCCAGGTGAATTTCATGGTTGCTTGCTCTATTTCTGTAAGGAACGTCATTAGGATTTTAATTGGAATTGCATTAAATCTGTATAGCACTTTTGGTAGTATGGCCATTTTGACAATATTAATTCTGCCTATCCAAGAACATGGGAGATCTTTTCATCTTCTAAGGTCTTCCTTAATTTCTTTCTTCAATGTTTTGTAGTTTTCATTGTAGAGATCTTTTACCTCTTTGGTTAGATTGATGCCCAAGTATTTTATTTTATTTTATTTTATTTTTGAGGCTACTGCAAATGGAGTTGTTTTCCTCATTTCCCTTTCAGCTGTTTTGTCGCTTGCATATAAAAATGCTTTAGATTTATGCGTGTTGATTTTATAGCCTGCTATTTTGCTGAATTTATTGATGAGGTCTAGAAGTTTTCTGGAGGAGGTTTTTGGATCCTCTAAATAGAGAATCATGTCATCAGCAAATAATGACAGCTTAAGTTCCTCTTTTCCTATTTGTATCCCTTTAATTTCTTTAGTCTGCCTAATTGTTCTGGCTGAAGTTTCGAGGACAATGTTGAATAGAAGTGGTGAAAGAGGACATCCCTGTCTTGTTCTTGTTTTTAAAGGGAATGGTTTCAGTTTTTCTCCATTAAGAATGATGTTGGCCATGGGCTTAGCATAAATAGCCTTTACAATGTTCAGGTATGTTCCTACTATCTCTATTTTTTCTAGTGTTTTGAGCATGAAGGGGTGTTGTATTTTGTCAAATGCTTTTTCTGCATCAATTGAAATAACCATATGATTCTTATCCTAAGTCTATTGACATGATGGATTACGTTTATTGATTTACAAATGTTGAACCATCCTTGCATTCCAGGGATGAACCCCACTTGATCGTGGTGCACGATTTTCTTAATATGTTTTTGGATATGGTTTGCCAATATTTTGTTAAGGATCTTTGCATCTATGTTCATCAAGGATATTGGTCTAAAATTTTCTTTCTTTGATGTGTCTTTTCCTGGTTTGGGTATGAGGGTGATATTAGCTTCATAGAATGAGTTTGGTAGGGTACCCTCCTTTTCTATTTCCTGGAATACTTTGAGAAGTATTGGAATGAGTTCTTCTTTGAAGGTCTTGTAGAACTCGGCTGAGAATCCGTCTGGTCCTGGGCTTTTCTTGGATGGTAGGTTTTTAATGGCTTCTTCTATTTCATTGCTTGATATTGATCTGTTTAAATTGTGTATGTCCTCCTGGTTCAGTTTGGGAGGAGCATATGTCTCTAGAAATTTGTCAATGTCTTTGGTAGTTTCTATTTTGTTGGAATACAGATTTTCAAAGTAGCTTCTCATTATGTTCTGTATCTCAGTGGTGTCTGTTGTGATATTTACTTTTGCATCATGTATTTTAGTAATTTGAGTCTTCTCTCTCCTTTTTGTTAGTGTGGCTAAGGATTTGTCTATTTTGTTTACTTTTTCAAAGAACCAACTTTTTGTTTTGTCAATTTTTTGAATAGTTTCTTTTGTTTCAATTTCATTGATTTCAGCTCTGATTTTAATTATTTCCTGTCTTCTACTACTTTTGCTGTTATTCTGTTCTTCTTTTTCTAGGGCTTTGAGCTGTAATGTTAGGTCATTTAGTTGTTGACTTTTCATTCTTTTCTGGAATGCGCTCCATGCAATGAATTTTCCTCTTAGTACTGCTTTCATAGTGTCCCAGATATTTTGATATGTTGTATCATCGTTCTCATTGACCTCTAAGAATTTTTTAATCTCCTCCCTGATGTTTTCTGTTATCCATGTTTCATTCAATAGCATATTATTTAGTCTCCAGGTGTTGGAGTAATTTCCCTTTTTTATTTTGTCATTGATTTCCACTCTCAGTCCATTATGATTTGATAGAACACAAGGCAGTATCTCTATTTTTTTGCATTTCCTAAGGGCTGCTTTGTGGCATAACACATGGTCTATTTTCAAGAAGGTTCCATGTGTTGCTGAGAAGAAAGTGAATCCGCTCGTTGATGGATGGAATATTCTATATATGTCTATTAAGTCTAGGTTATTGATTGTGTTATTGAGTTCTATGGTTTCTTTGGTTGGATTTTGTTTGGAAGATCTAGAGTGGTGACAGCAGTGTGTTAAAGTCATCTAGAATTATTGTGTTGTGGTCTATTTGGTTCCTGGAATTGAGAAGGATTTGTTTGATGTGCAGGGATGCACCATTGTTTGGGGCTTAAGTATGCATTTTAAAACATCTTCAATCTCCTGGGTTAAGTCATGATGTCATTAGATTCAATCTGAGGATGAGTTGCAATATCTGCGTCTTTATCCGGATGCGATGGACCTACCCATGCCTGTCCTGGCATGGGCCCCTCCCTGTGTCCTCAGGGCGGGTGGGTGGTGTCATGCCTTTTCTGTGCCCTGGGAGGGGCTGTGCGACCCAGGCACCACCCGGTGGAGGTCGCCCGTTCTCAGCAGGGGCCCCCACAGCGTGCAGCAGGTTTCTTCGGGTCACGTTCTTTCTACCTTTTCCTGTGCTTCTCCAGCCCTACTGGCTGTGTGACATGGAAGTGCCCCTGCACCATCTGTGCTATCAGCTGCAAGGTTGATCACACGTCCTTTCCCACATCTGACCGTCAAAGCTAAAAGTGAAAGACAAGCTTCTCTACTATGTCTGCCTCCATGAAAGCCACCCAACATGTGTCCTGACCCCAGAGACAATGAGGCTGAATACACAGCAGCCGTGAGCCCCAGCCCAGCCCACACCCATCAGACAAGGCAGGCAAAGGCAAGTGTTCACTGCTTTATTGATTGGCTCATAGCAGGAACCCCAGACTGACTCTCGGAGGGGCCAGGGCCCAGGGAGAGGGGCTCATCCAGAAGTGGCCTGGGGCCTCAGCCCTCCTACTTTCTGACGGGGATGACACTGTTTCTCCACAGAAGCCAAGATCCTTGTCCTAAGGGGACGACAGGGTTCCCCCATGATGCTGGGAATCTGCAGGGTCTGGCCAGTGCCTCCTGGCTGGGACAAGAGGGTCTCCTGGTTCTAGAGGGCCGCTCAGCCCCAGGTTTAATGGCTGTCCCCACCCAGGCCAGCCCTGCCCCAGCCTCCACCCTCACCCAGACCCCTGCCCAGAGGAGCGGGCTGACTCAGAAAGAGCCCCGGACCATGAAGCAGGGCCTTGGAAAAAGCCAATGCAAAGGCCAGTGAGGCTTCCCCGGGACCCCCAGGATCCCTGCCGGTCCTGCAGGTCCACCTGCCTGAGGATGGAGGGCAGTCTGGGGACCCAGGTGGGCATGCCAGGCCCTGGGGGCGGGACTGCTAGTCACCTGAGGCAGGGCCCACGTGGGGTCCCCTAGACACTGCACTGCTCTGGAGCAATAGGACATCTGAGAGATGTGGTGGGGACTCGGCTGCCCCGGGGAGGGGCCTGGTTATTAGGGAAGGGAGGCGGCACCCCCGGGGAGTCCTGCACCCCACCCACCCCAACCTGGGAGGCCGGCAGGACTGGGGAGGGCCCACAGGACAGAGGGTGCTGCCCCATTCCAGGGGACCAGTGATGGGCTCGGCCTCCCTGGCTTCCTGCTGAGGGCAGAGAGCTGAACCCAGAGCTGGGCAGCCTGGTCTTTACCTTCCCCCGGGACAGGACCAGGAGGACCCGCATGGGCTGGGACAGTCTGGAGCACTCTGCGGAACTCCTCCACGACCTTGTCCTGGGCCTTCATGGCCCTGTCCATGGGAAGGGGTCAGTGCTGGGCCTGAGGCTGCAGGGTGGGGGCTCCAGGCTCCAGAGCCCTGCTCCTAAGAAGGAAGCAGATCAGCACGCTCAGGCTCACGAGTGGTCTGGGTCCGCTGCTGGCCCTGCCGGTGCCCTGCCTGCTCCTCAGCAGGCCCTCCACCTCCTGCCTGGACAGTGGCTGTTCCACCTGGGCACCTGGGAATGCCCTGCAGCCTGCCATTGGTGACGGAGGCACAGGCCACCTTAGGTCACTCCTCACTGCAGCGTGAGAGGCCCTTGCACACCTGGCCTCCTCCGGGCTAGGAGGGCTGGCAGTCCCCACATGGAAGGTCACTGGTCTGTGGTAGCCTGTGACTGCGTCCTCAGCTGCCCACACACACTGCCTCACCCCAGGAGCGTGTCTGTCCCCCCGCCTGGCCCCCCAGACCCTCCTGTCACCTCCGCCATCCGCCCCCCTGCTGTGACAGCAGCTCCACCCCCCAGCCCTGCTTGGTCCTCCTGGGCCCCTGGGAGAGGACTCCTGGGCCAGGACGGAGAGGGCATGGACCTAGCCCTGCACCTGCCCACAAAGCACAGGAGGACCCAGCCATGGCCCCTTTGGTGCCATTTTCTGCAGGGGTCAGGGACTCGGGACGCACCCAGATACTGGCAGGCCAGGCTCTGCTGGGGGTGACGGTACTTTCCAGGCAGAGGAGCAGGTAGCCATCATGGTCAGGGCTCAGCAGGAACCTGTTCTGGTCCCTATCTAGAGAAGAAGACAGGGCCCGGGATTCCAGATCCTTCCCTCCTGCGGGAGGTTGGGTGCTGGGTGGACTTCACACAGCAGTGGGACTCCCCCACGGCCAGTGACCACCTGGGCCTGAGGGCCCCTGACCCCGGTTCCCAGGCTGGCCGTGCATTTCTGCCCTCGTGTCCTGGGCTGTGGGCAGCTCACGCCAGCGTTCTGTGGGGAGCTTCTTCCCAGCATCCTCGTGGGAGACACAGTGGAACTTCAGTTCCAGGGCGGAGAGTGGGGCTGGGGGAGGTGGGGCTCTGACCTAGGGAGGCGGCAGTGCCCCACCCCCAGGGCAGGTGACTCTGGCGCCCTGCACAATGCCTCGGCAACGGTCCCAAGGTGTCTCCGTGGTGGCAGTGTGTGCCAAGAGAAGTTGCATGAGGTGGGCTTGCGTAGGGCAGCAAGGAAAGTTCCCGGGGCCGGGTAGGGCCATGGCTCTTGGACCGACCAATGAGTCCTGGAGCAGAAAGAGATCTGGTGGGTTACGGCAGGAGCCGGCTGCTGGGGTGGGCCTCTGGCAGGGAGGCCAGGGATGGGAAGCAGAGCACATGGGGTCTTTCTGCTTAATTAGCAGGACAAGGTCATCCTGGGATCGAGTGGCCCCACTCCACTGTGACTAGTGTCTGTATGGAAAAGGACGGGACTGTGGCAGCAGAGGCTGAGATGGGGGTTCTGGGTCCACCAGCCACACAGCTGGAAGAGGCAGCAGGACCTCCCCGGAGCCGGGGGAGCGGGCTCTGCAGCACCTTGCTGCAGACTGGCTCCCGACGGTGAGGCAGTACATTCCCCGGTGGAGGCCCATGTGTGGTGCTCTGTTAGGGCAGCGCCCAGGGTTACATGTGCCCAGCAGAGCCCCCTCCAGCTCTTGGGCTCCCAGATACTGCTCAGTTTCTGCGAAGGGCCAGGTGGAGTGAGGAAGTGCCCAGGACAAGCACAGCCTGTTTCCCAAGGAGTGGGGAACGCCGGGTCCTGCCAGCCGCTGGGAGGTGTTTCCTGTGGGTTCTCAGAGGTTCCCGGGGTTCCTGGGAAGGTGGCCACAGAGCCTGCGTCTCACAGCACACCGTTCATCCTTTCCAGGAGCCACATTCCACCGAACACCATTAAGAAAGGAAAACAAAACACAACAAAATAAGGCAAGCCACTGGCCTCAGGGCCCCGTCCAGTTCTGGAAAGAGACCCAGGCCCCGGGGAGCTGCTCACTGGGTCAGAGGAGACCCCTGACCCTGCCAGGAGCCCAGGCTGCAGCCAGCCCAGAGCCCACCCTCTCAGCAGGTCCTCCTGTGTGAGCCCCACGTGGGGCCTGGAGCCTGGCATGGCAGAAGCAGGCGTGGCTTCTCTCAGATGGAATCTTGGAGCCAGGAGGGCCTCAGGGCTTTGCTGCAGCCAAGCACAAGGCCAGGTATCCAGCATCACTGACAGCCA
Organism: Sciurus vulgaris; assembly: GCF_902686455.1. Classification (NCBI taxonomy): domain Eukaryota; kingdom Metazoa; phylum Chordata; class Mammalia; order Rodentia; family Sciuridae; genus Sciurus; species Sciurus vulgaris. The sequence goes on along the minus strand of NC_136476.1, from coordinate 89,095,611 downwards.
ACTGCTTCCCCCAGCACGCTCCGCTCCAGGCAAGCAGAGAGGGCTCCAGAGCACTAGTTTGGGTCTGGCTGGTCATGTCCCAGTGGCCCTGGCCACAGGCCATCTGGTAGCCTCACAGATCCTGGACACACTCTGCCCAGTGTCACCACTGTGTCCCTCCCCCAGAGCCCCACAAGCAGAGTCCTCCCCAGAGCCAACGCCTGCCACCCAGAGGGCAGCCCGGCCTCCTTCCAAGTTTTCATGGAATCCCGACACCAGCCAGCGGTGCCATCCTGGGTTCACACCAAAGGAACCGAAAGCATGGCATGAGGAAGAACTGCACACAGTGTCCCCGCAGCTCGATGCCCAACAGCCTAGGGTGGAAACCGTGGGAGTGCCCGTGGGCAGATGCCGGAGGAGCAGGAGCCCCGTGAATGTGGTGGAAGATGTTCAGCCAGGAAGAGGGGCTTTCCCCAGCCCAGTGAATCCCAAGGACGGCACCCTGAATACCATGAGTGACAGGGACGGACAGGCGTGCAGCACCCGGGGTCCCTGTGCCATCCACCCCAGAGATGACAGATGGTGGGGCAGGGGCAGAGGGGAAGAGGAGCGTGATCGGGGGACAGCAGAGAGGCCTGCCCCAGGGTCCACGCGCTTCACGCTGCTGAGCTGCACGCTTGGAAACAGCTGGGATGGTCAGCTCATGTGGCTTTTGCCAAATTTGGCTAACGCCAAATTCACCAGGAGACTCCGGCAGACTCTCCCTCCTCCGTCCCCTGCTCCCCTCCTGGTCACTTCTGGCGTGCTCTGGAGCCCTGAGGGGACGCAGCTCCTCATCTTCTGCAGCAACACCAGCTCGGTGTGCGGTGACGCCGTCTGGAGCATCCTTCCAGTGATGAGTGGCTTGTCCCACGCTCCAGTCAAGGCCGGCCGCTCCATGCGGAATGTCAGCGTCCTGTGTGTCCTGTTCCCTCTCCACAGGTCGTGACCTGCCTACAAGACCAGGCAGGCTCTGTTCCCCACACATCCAGGGTGCCTGTTGCATGGGCAGGGAGGGGCACCAAGGTAGAGGCGGCTGATGAGTCAGAAGAAGGGTGGACCCCACAGGAAGTGAAGCCTCCTTCTCTTGACACTCGGTGCTATAGGCTGCTTGGATGTCAGTTATGAAATTGGCACAAAAAGCCAGCTCCTGACTTGCTCCTTCTGACCCTCAGAGAGCAAGCTGGCCATATGGTCAGCCTCCCTGCAGACAGTACTACCATGTCAGGTCCTTTGTGAACAGCACGGACACAGTGGTCACTACCTGGGGCAAAGTGCCGCAGTCCATAGGCTCCTGAAACCCCTGTGCACAGTCCTGGTTGGCTTGGGAGCTGCCGTCAGGCTCAGGGTCTTTGCCCCGAGAATCTCAACCAGGGGCAGGGACTTCAGGGAATGGGGGAAACGGCTCTGGAGGCTGAAGAAGGAGGCATGGGTGCGTGGTCGTGGAGCCGGCACAAGCTGCAGCCCCAGAGGAGAGGGGACTAGGTGTCCGGAGGTCAGTAATAGGTGCTCTGAGAGCCCTGGACAGATGTGGGATGAGGCTACCCCAAGACTCAACAATGTGGACCCCACATGGGGCAGATCCTGGGTGCTGCCCTTGGGGGGAGATCGGCAGATGATACTGTGAGGCTGCCTCTAGGGGGTTTGGGGACGCTTGGCCTGAGACCCAATGGGCTTCTCCTTGTGCTGCGTGTTTGCAGGAGGAGAGGTTTGCTTATGGCCTGTTAGAGTTTGAATGTGAGGTGTCCCCAAAAGCCACTGTTAGTGCAGAAATGCTCAGAGGTGGACCAAGGGACTGACCTCACCTGCCCATCCCAGTTTGGGTGGACTGACTGCTTAGTGTGGGCGGTGGGGTGTGGTTGCAGGCGCGTCGCTGCGGCTGCCCGGGAGGGGCATCTTCCCTGTGGCCCCTCCCTCTCTCCGGCTGTGGAGCGCTGAGCAGCTTCTCTCTGCTGGACCCTGCCACCAGGGTGTGCTGCCTGCTGTGGGCACGGAGCAATGGAGTCGGCCGTCCATGGACTGAGGCTGTGACATTGTGAGCACCCAGTAAACCTTCCCTCCTCCGAGTTGTTCTTGTTGGGTATTTTGGTCACAGTGACTGAAAACCTGACTCAACGTGGTCCCCACCTAGTGGGCCCTCTGACGGGAGACCGGCCGGCAGGGAGGGGCTGTGCAGGCGGCGCAGGTGGGCGGAGCTCCGCGGGTGGGCGGAGCCAGGGAGTCCCGCCCCTCCCGGGAAACGCGGGCCGGCGCGGCGGGCGGCGCCTGGGCGGGAGGGGCGTGGAGGCCGGGTCGCCCTTGAGGAGCGATCCCCGCTGATCTCAAGGGGAGAACTGCTTTCCCGACTGTGGGCGCAGCAAGCTTCATGGTGCCCAAAGCTCAGGGTGGACAAGGGAGGTGGACAAGGAGGACCAATCAGAAGGGGCGGGCGGCGGAGGGGCCGGCCTGGGGGCGCTCGCGGCCTGGCTCCCTGGGTCTGGGTCTGCCTTCTCTGTCCTCAGACCTGCCTGTACCAGGTTCGCGGCGTTGGCAGCGCTGGCCGTGTCGCTGCCCTTGCGCCAGGACGGCCTGCAGGCCCACTCCCCGCGGGCGGTGCGCGCCTCCTCGCTTGACCTCCACCTTGCTAGAGCTCCTGCCTTTATTGGTTTTTCAAAGAACCGCTTCACAGGTTTTCTCCCCAGCTGGCCTTTCTGCACTCAGTTCTTCATTTCATTGTTCAGACATCATCTGTGCTTTCCCCTTCCTGCTCGCCGTCGCCTTTCCACCATCTTCTTTTGCTGGCTTCTTGAGGTGGGGCTTGGATGATGCCTGGAGACCTTCCCTTCTTATAGGGCACTCAGTGCCACGACCTTCCCCGCGGCTCCTGGCCGCATCCTGAATGTAGCTGCCTCTCCCTCCTCACCCCCTCCGCCTCCCTCTCTCCCACTTCTCCTCCTCCTGCCGCTCCTTCTCCCTCTTCCTCCCTTTCCTCCTCCCTTTTCTCATTCTGCTCCTTCCTCCTCCTCCTCCTCCTCCCTGTCTTCCTCCCTCTTCCTCCTCTTCTTTCTTTTTCTTTGAACTTTGCTGTGGTTTCTTTTATGACCTGGGATACAGGCTCTCTTGGCAACTGTTCCATCAGTGTTGAAGACAAGTGTGTGTCCTGACATTGGCAGGTGGAGTTTGTGCATGTCAGTCAGATCCCCTTGCTTAATTGCATCTTTCAGATCTCAGTACTCTTGTTGATTTTAGGTCTGGCATTCTATCTCATCCATCAAGTGCTGAGCAGAGAATGTGAACGTTCCAGCTGTACTTGGGGTTTTTCTATTTCTTTTTCACTTCTAATCAGTTTTGTTTCATGTATTCTGAAGCTCCAGTGCTTAGTATGCACCCATTTATGGTTGTCACGTCTTCTGGTGGGTAGACCCTTTCACCTCTGTGTAAGGCCACTTTGTAGGAGTTTCTTTTGCTTTGAAACCTACTTTATTGGAGATACTAATTTCTTTTTATGAGTTTTTGAGAAGCTTATCCTTTCCCATTCTTTTGCCTTTCAACCTGAGACTTTTGAGTGTGTGATTTTGTTTCAAGTGTGTTTGCAATTGCTGTTGAAACATGTTTATTGTGTCTACTCTCAAATCCTGTTAGATGATCTCAGCACATGATTCTTCTTGCTGTTGTCTTTTCTTGCTCAGATTGTGATTTTTCTAGTTCTTGGTTTGATGGGTGGCTTTTTGCTCACTTTTGATAGTTTGGGTTAGGAGTCTCTGGGCCCTACTTCAGCCTTTTATCTCAGCAAGTGCCTCCCTGTTGAGGTTCCTCAGCCGGGTCCTGGCTTCTTCTGTGAGTGTGCTTCTAAGATAGTTTAATGTTCAGGCCTCTGGGGTCACTTTGGTGCGTGGTTTATCTGGTGTTGCTGGTCTTCCACTCTTCTTGCTGGTTTGGCTGTAGGGAGAGTGCTGGGGTTCGGGGCTTCAGGGCCTTGCCTGGGTGGCATTCTTGGGAAGGAGGCTGGGCACCTTGAGAGCAGCAGGTCAGGGTAGCACAGGCTCATGGGGTGGTCCACGGCCGGCTGCCTACCATGCAGGTGCCCTGCCTGCTCCTCAGCCCACCCTCTACCTCCTGCCTGAACAGTGGGTAGATGGCTGGATGGTGTCTGCAGGTCCGGGAGGAGAAGTCAGGCACCTGCTTGCCCAATGCTCACCAGTCCTCTCACCAGCCAGGATGCTGACTTGTACACTCTGGTGACCCTGAGCCCCAAAGCCAGTGATCCATTTGGGGACTGTGGTGATGGCTACGAACAGTGGTAGCCCTGCCCTGTTGTCTTGCTGGAATACCACCTTCTAAGATGGTGTCCACTTCTGCCTGCCCTTCAATCCCCAGGAGTCACCTCCACAGAGGTGATGGATTCACATTACTGCATCCTGCCACTCTTAAGCCACCAGCCCCCTCCTTCCATGCCAGCCCCATCAGCCTGTCCCTGCCCCATCACAAACTCACCCCCAGTGGAACTTCCTACCTGGTGCTCCTACGTCCTGATGAGCTAATGTGACCCCTGCTCTTCTCACTGAGAGAGGGTCTTCTGAATGCTCCCTTTTGGATGGAGACTGAGGGCCGTATTTGGTCAAGGACAAGCTGGGTTCCTGTGGCGTTGGCACAGAGCCGGGCTCAGCAGGGTCTGGCTTGGCGTTGGCGGCTGCTAAGGGAGCGGGGGTGAATGGGGGCTGCATGGGACATGTGGAGCCCAGGTCTGTCCAGCACCAGCATCTCCCTACTTCCCTCTGGTCTGCAGAAGACACTGGAGCTGAGACCAGAAATCAGGTCTGAGTCCCTCCTTCAGTCACAGGCCACCTGGGGGTGACCTTGAGGGCCACTGCTGTGGTGTCAGCTGGGAGCCACCTTCCCCCTCCCTGGCCCTGTCCTTTCCTTGCTGTCTCCATCTCCATGACTGGCCTAAGGCCCATGGCCACAGCTCAGCCACATATCCTGGGTTCCAGAGGAGAATGCACCAGCTGTCCCACCCCAAGTGCCAAGACTGTCCAGCAGGTTTCCCCCTTGCTTGGTCCAATCCTCCTCTGCATCCTGGATGGGGCCCTGGTTCCTTCAGTTCTTAGCACAGGCACTCTCCCGGGTAGCTCGTCCAGCCTGTGAGGCTCGGGATCAGACGTCCACTTCAGTCCAGAGAGTGTCATTGTACATGGACATCCAAGAGCGGGAGGAAGAAATGGAGCAGGGACTGCACCAGCCCCGGGAGCCTCGGCCACGTTCTCAGGAGCCTCAGGCTTGGGGTTGGGCGCTGCCCACCACTGCCCAGCTCATGCATAGCAGCACCACCAGCCCTGCAGATCAGACTGAACCCTGCATCACCCCAGAGCCGGGCCCAGGGTCCCAGGTAAGGCCAGGGTGGGGGGAGGGGCCAGGGGCAAGTCCTGTGAGGGCCAGAACATTCCAGAAGCATGTGGTTTATCTTCCTGCAGGTCTGGTTTACTTGGATATTTTTAAGGATCTAGGACAGTGTTCAGAGGCACTGGTCCCTGACCATGAGGTTGTCCCTGTCCACTGGGAGAACTTTCATCTCCACCTGGACCCAGCCCTGGGGCACCCACAGGTGTGACAGATGAAGCACAGCCAGTAGACACAGCAAGAGGCCGAGCCGCTCTCTGCCTGTGCCCAGGGGGCATCCTAGGCCTCATCACCCCTCTGGGGTCTGGTGGGTTGGAGTTAATCGGGGCGCCCACAGGCCAGCAAGCAGAAGGGGCTGTTGTAACTCAGCCTGGTCAGCCTTCAGACCACTGAAGCTCAGGGCAGGCAGGCAGGTGCCACCCTGGATGGGGCCCAGACTCAGGAGAGAAAGCTGCTTAGCTCCCGGGGCCACAGAGAGAGGCTGGTGGAGACGGAGACATCGGAGTCCACCGTGAACAGAGCTTGATCCTCCGTCTTCTGAGCGAGGGTGCTCCTCTCTACAGAGGCCTACTGGACCTGGAGCCGGATGGAAGGGGTCCTTCCCACCCCTGGAGCAGGGACAGAGGTCGGCCCCAGGAGGTGCCCAGCCTGGCCCTGGGCCCGGGAAGTACAGTCTTGGGGTTGGCCTGAATGTAAGCCCCCTCATGCTGCTGAGGCAGGGGCACCCAGGGCTGGCAGAGCCTGTGAGGAGGCTGGCAGGTGGGCGGGCTGGCTGCGGGGGCTCCGCCCAGTGTGGGAAGCTGATCCTGGCGTGGGCTGTGTCTGAGGACTCTCATCTGGTCATACCTCCCTAAGCAATTCCTTCACCAGCTGCCCGCTGCCCTTGGGAGCAGGAGGGTGATCAATGGAGCCACCCAGTCCCAGGAGACACCAGCCTGCAGCAGACCAGCCGGCCCCCATAGGATTACTCAGCTGACTGACCTGGGGCTGCCCTGGTCAGCGTGTCGGCCTGGAGCTCTGAGGGGACAGGGAATCTCCTCACCCCATCCCCCACCCCGCGGTGAGACGTCCCGTTAGGAAGCACCTGGGTCTGCTCCCAGCCCTGCACACTCTGCCCTGGCCCGGAACCAGGCCCAAGGCCGAGCGGCTCAGGGTCACGAGCCCTGCTGGTAAGCCACTGTTTGTTCAGGACAGTCTCCAGGCAGCCCTTGGGCTGCACCTCTGCATCTTGATGTACATGCTTGGACATCCTCAGCGGAAGGGCTGCTGGCTGCTGTGGCCATGGGGTGCGATGTCCCTGCCCACGGAGCTGCTCTGTCCCCATCCAGAGGAGAGCTCTGCGTGCCCCTGTGGGAGCCGGGTTCAGCCTGCATGGCCCAGGGGTCTCGATGGCACAGAGGTGCCATGTGTTTGGATTTGAGGTGAGATGGGGACCTGCCCTGAGCCAACACCCAGGCATCTTTGGAGCGGCTGCCCTCTAACGGGGACCCCCAGCCTTCCAGGCCCCTCCTTCCCTAACCGTGAGGCAGAAACTCTGCATTTGGGATTGGGTGGTTGGAGGGAACCAGTTCCTTCATCATTTGGGGGATGGAGGGGTCCCCAACACTATGACTTCACCCTATGCCTACTGTGGATGTCGGAGGTCACCCTGCAACTCCACCCATGCCAGCCACACAGGGTCAAGCACCCTGCCATGTCCCCAAAACTTCAGGACATCAGGACCTCCATGGCCTTGGTGCCACTGACAAGGGCCAGGCCAGGGTGAGCAGGAGTCCCCCTGTGGCTGCAGCTGTGGCCTTGTCCGAGCTGGGTGAGGAAGGCCCAGGCTGTGGGTTCGTCCCTTTTGTAAGAGGACAGAGTCCAGTCTCTGCCTGGCCTTGGGTTGCCTGGAATCCCCTGATTGTCCTCAGGCACAAGGACATTATCCCCCCGCCCACATTGGCCATCTTCTTGGATAGTATCACTAACTTCCCTCTAAGTCCAAACAGGAGCCTGCTGTGTCCCCTGGGGCTGGACGGTTCCTGGTTGGGCCATGGTGGGAGGAATCTGGGGCTTGGGCCAGGCTGGTGGCCGGCGTCAGCAGCACTTCCTGGGTCTCTCTTGGACACATCAGAGGCCAGCACTGAGGACAGCTGTGCCAGGAGGGGTCAGCCCTGTACATCAGGCCAAGGGTAGGAGGACCCCACGTCAGCCCTAGGGTCGGGTGGACGTCGTCCCACTCCTCACCGTCTGCCCCAACCCCGGGCGCCGCGTCCCCAAGGGTGCACCCTGCTGAGCGCAGTCGGGTGTCCTCAGCTGTGCAGGGAGGGGCCTCCCTGCTTTCTGGCTCCCCTTCAGGGGTGCTGTGGAGGGGCAGGGGCACCCCAGGGGGCTTTGCTTAGGGGGCTCTCTTGCTGCTTCAGACAACAGCCAGCACGTGGCCCTGACGCCACACAGTCCCTGGGCGTCATCAGCCTGTGCTCTGAATGATGGCACCCAGCCATCCCGGGGTCCTGCCCCCACACTCTCCCTTTCCCAAGCTACCCAGGCAAGTTCGAGGGGACACATCCCCTCCTGCTCCCTCAGCACATCCCGAGGTGGGTGGAGGAGTGGTGGCCCGCTGCGCCACCCCAGACCCACACAGGTGCCTTCCGGACCCCCTCTCTGGGGAAGCACTGGGCGTCAGGAAATGAGGTGGGAGCCAGGCCCATCCCTCTCCCTACGTGAGGTTCATCCCCAGCCCCCGGCAACATACGGAGACCAAGGCCGCGAGGATGCTGCCACGTTTATTTGGAGTCAGGGACTAGTTCAGGGAGCAGGAGCCAGCATCGGCTTTGTCAGGCAGACTGCAGACACCGCAGGTGGCCGACTGGGATCTGGCAGATGATGGCTAAGGTCCCAGACACACCGGCTTTGGCAACATCCTGGGGAGGTGTGAGGGGTAGCGCTGAGGACCCAGGGTCCAGTGCAGGCCTCCACAGAGCGCATGACAGCTCCTTCCAGGCCCTGGGAACCTGGGACAGCAGCCAGAGGACCTGAGAGGTGGCCCTGGCCCCGGGTGGCTGCTCAGGACCCAGCACCAGCCACCATGGTCCCCACCCCAACTCTGTGGGCTGCACGTGCTCCATGCTCAGGGAGGGCTGAGTGTGGAAGAGCCCAGAGACCGAGGGAGGCGGTGGAGGCGGGAGCTGCAGGGGCCGTCAGGGCCTCTGATGAGATGGCCTCGAGACTGGACCAGGCAGGCAAGCAGCTCCCCTCCTTCCAGAGGAGGTGCCTGCCGGCAGTCTGGCCTCAGGACTCAGGGTAGATGTGCTGTTTAAGCCACTAAGTCCGTCAGCACAGCCAGCAGGCTTCTGTCTCAGTGGCTAAAGCCACATTTATCCTCCCGAGTTCTGGAGGTCCAGAGTCCAGAATGGGCCTCCTGGGTGGCGTCCAGCATGGCAGGGCTGGTTCCTCCTGGCCTGGTCCCGCGCTGCCTTCTGCAGCCCCTTGCCCTCACCCCACACACCCTGTGCCCTGGGGCCCCTTCCTCACTGCACTGTGACCTCCCTGCCTGCTTCTCCCTTGGAGCACATCCGCGGAGGAGGCAGCAGCCACGTCGGAATCCAGGATTTGCACAAAAGCCAAGGTGACATTGGTGGACGTGCCCTTGGCCAGGCGGACCCTACGGGAACCTTTCAGTCCCCAGGGGACCATGAGGCCAGCACGCACTGGAGCCCGCACGCGGCCCAGAGCCCTGGCGCAGGCGTCTGAGGGGACAGGAGGCAGTTCTGCTCACTCGCTGTCTTCTCAGTGTGAGGGGCTCAGCACATAAACTGAGGAGTGGGGGCTGTCCACCTGCGAGAGCCGGAGCCACCCTCCCCGCGACGGGGAAGGAGACAGCGAGCACGCGCTGTCCCCCAGGGCCCCTCTCCTGAGCGCACCCACCCCCAAGGCTGCCTGCTGGACAGAGGCCTGGCCGGGGGCGCAGGCGGGGCTTTCTTCCTCTCTCACCATCCTCTTCCCGCCCCCACAGTGACCGCCCTTAACTCACAATAGAAATGGAATCGAGACCCTGAAGGTCACAGACCCGCAGCTTTATGTGCCCAGATGCCAGGTGGCCTGTTGGCCTGGAGCCCAGCAAGGACGTGCTCAGTGCAGAAGCCTCAGGGGCCACTCACCTCACGGATGGTGGGACATGCAGAAATCTGGAGCAGCTGAGGGAAAGTGGGGACACAGTTCATTTCCACCCAACCCCAAAGTCCCCTCCTGTGAGAAGAGCCCCTGTGCCTGCCCCGTGCTAGGAATTGGGCAGCAGGGGACGCCCGTCGTTACCAGGGTGAGGCGGGGTCATGACCTCTGCCTTGTCCAGTCCCTTGGTCTCCATGAGCTCCTGGAACATCTTCACCGCCTCTGGGCTCTCTTCCATGGTGTGGCCTGTGGGCACAATGGGGTGTGGCCAGGAACCAGAACCGGGTCCCCCAGGCTGGGCGGACCTCTTCCCTAGAGGCCTCTGGCCACTCAGAGCACTCGAGTCTGCTGACCCAGGCCCAAGTCTGGGGAGCAGTGCGCTGCTAGAAGGGGCTTCGGAAGACCCTCTTGGCCAACTCCAGACCTGAGAGGGTGAGTCTTTTGGAGGCTGAGGCCCCATAGTGCTTCTGGGTGTGAAGGCTGTACAGGAAAGGAGTCCCACCGCCCCACCTGGAGGGCAGAGGACAAGACAGAATCCCCCACACAGGCACACCCTGTGGCATGGCTGGCCATGAGGGGCAGCCCTGGACTCCATACCTGGGAGCCTGAGGTAGGAGGAGGAGGACCCTGCTCTTGGCGACCCTCCCCCAAGAATCAGCCAGCCCCTCCTGAGCAGGACCTCGTCTTCCAGCCTGACCCTCTAAAGCCTGACTCCTGGAGCGTGACGGCCCCCTCGTGGCTGTTGGCTTCTCCGGAGCCCCTGGCAGCTCCTCAGTGGCCTCTCTGCAGGGAGTCCACTCCTCGTGCCAGCATCCTGGGGCCAGTGTGCACCCTGTGGCCCAGCAGAGATGTGCACCCTACTGCCCACCAGCTGTGGACCAGTGAGAGCCGGGGCAGCGGGGGCTGCCTCCTCAGTGCCCCCAAGACCCGGTGTGACCTGGATGGGCCAGCGTGGGTGGGTGTCCTGTCTCCCATTCAGCGAGGCCCGGTACCTATCAGCATCATCATGTGCCTGGTCTTGTCCTTCATCTTTTTCTTGGTGTGCATGATGTAGTAGCTTTTCATCTCCGTGGCCCAAATGTGGACCTCCTGCTGCTTCCCTGTGGGGAGAAGGGTGCTGTCTTGGTGGGTAGCGGTGGGCGATCTTATTACGAGCCTGAGAGGTGGAGATGGCAGGAGCAGGGTTGTCTCTGCAGCGCTGGGAGGCAGGAGGGCCAGCCTCTACTACCACGCTGCGTGGGGCCACTGCAGGTCTCTTGCCTGCCTGCGATGAGTTTAGAAGGCAGCTGCCTTGACTCTGTAGGGCCCTGGACTCCCCACCAGGGCCCAGGGAGGAGAATGTGCCGTGTATGCACACCCGCAAACGCCAGGGAAGAGTCTCCAGCCAGGGGAATGCTGACCCCGGTCTCATCAGCCGAGGACAAGGCTGGCCGTTTCCCCGAAGCATGAACGCAGCCCACAGGCAGGACGGGCGCCCAGGAGGGTCTGCAGCTGAGTGCCACTCACCGGCCATGAACGTGGTGGGGTCGTCCGTTTTCCACAGTGGTATCTGCATCTCCTCACAGTCGCCCGAGGGCTGCCTGGAGCAGAAAACCTGAGGGGTGAGCTCCGGGCCTCTTCTGTCTCTTAGCTGAGGTCTCGATGAAAAAAGAGGGCACGGGGGTCCACCTGCCCCTGTCCTTTGCTGACCCCATCCACAGCACCCACGGCCCTGGCCTGGGTGACAGCAGCACAGGATGTACACGGGTGTCTCACTACCCACAGTCTGGGCCACACCTGGGGCGGCCTGTGGCCCTCCCACACTGGCACCTCCCGCCTGGCCCTGTCCACCTCTTCCTACCATTCCTCAGCCCTGCTCTCAGCACCTCAGGGAGCCCTGGGGCTGCCCTGTGCGGCACTCTCAGCAGCCTCCTGAGGTTTCCCTAGGGCACAGATCTGCCCTGACTGGATAGCAGGGTGGAGCTGGCAGGGGCCAGGTTTGGCCGACCTTTCGGCCCCCAGTGACCATGCTTTGTAACCCCAAAGGTCCTAGAGTCTCCACGGACTTCCTAGCAAACTGAGGTGCAGCAAACTGAGGCCGCTGAATATGTCACTCCCCAGGAGGGCCTGTGGGGAGGGCCAGGAGGTGGGGAGGCTGGCCAGCCTTGTCTCTGCAGGCTCGGAGGGAAGGGAAGCGCTGTCTGCAGGCTGCTAGAAGCGGCAAAGGCCAGCTCCCCGTGGCTGCAGCCTGGTGAAGGTGGACAGCGGACTTCCCTCCCTCTGCCTAGCCAGTGGCAGGGAGAGCCGAGGCACCCCGCCCCTCTCCCCACCAGGCACCTACCTGAGCTTGGCCTTGATCACCACGCTGTCTTTGGAGAGGTCCATCCAGAAGTGCAGCACAGGATGAGTCATTTGTGGTGGCGGGTGGCTAGTCATTGCAAGCTCAGGAATCATGGGGCTCCCCATCCAGCATAGGATGTGCCACTCTCCTACCAGCTGTGGGGAGGCCACAGTGACCAGTGGGCGGGGAGGCCACAGCTCCCCACTGCTCCCCACCTTTAGCAGCCAGCCGTGCTGCCCAGGCCGAGTCTTTGGGATGTGGAAGTTCACTGGGGTCTCTGGTACACGGGACCACCCACCTGGGCCAGAGACTACCTGTGAGCCTTGGACAGAGTACCAGTCCCTGAGGACCAGGGAGGAGCAGAGGCTGCCGAGGGGGAATGCAGGTGGGCAAAGAGGGGAGCTTGGGTCCCCGTGGACGCAGTGTGGCCTGCTGCTGACCAGCTCCCAGAGAAGGCCGGGGAAGTCAGGGGCACAGTGGTGGGAAGAGCAGGAAGCCAGGGCCCAGCAGTGGGGGCCCAGGAATGCCTGGCCCATGGCCTGAGTATCTGGTCACTTCGGCCTAACAGGAGGCGTGGGCATCCCAGGAGGTAAGGCTGTTACTGCCCCAGGCGACAAGAGACTGGAGACAGGTGGCATCTGGACATTTGCAGACCTATGTCCTGCTCTACCAATTCTGTGAGTTTTGGAAAGTCAAAATCTTGACAAGAATGTGGATTTATATTACCCCCCTGTGTTGCCCTGGGAAAATGAAAACCCAGAAACGTGGTGTTTCCAACAGGCTGCTTCAAAGCCTGGCCTTCGCAGGGGACGAGGGTGGCCCTGCGAGAGGAGGGACGTGGCTCAAAGGGACATGATAAGGCCCGACCTTCACAGGGACTGGCCAGGCTCTGTGGGCCTGGGCCTTGACACACTGCCTACGGCCCACAGGACCCTGCTTGCCCAGCCTCCACCTGGGGTCCCCCACTTTAGTAGGGCACAGAGGGGCCCCTCAACTGACATCACCTGGCCTGGCTGGGTCCAGTCCAGCCTTAAAGACTGGCCCTGGGAGGGCAGGTGGTGTCACCCGGGTCGCACTCCCCCCCAGCCTCCCAGGGCGCTCACCTCCTTGGGCTGGGCAGGAAGCAGCTCCATGGCATGCAGGACAGAGACCAGGCCCAGGCCAGCGGTCAGCAGGAGCAGCTGCATGGTGGCGTGGTGTGCTCTGCTCTGGGCTCTCCTGCTGCTGCCACGGCGGCTCGGCCACCCATTTATCCCCCACCCCGGGCTGCCTGGAAACGGTTGTTTCCATCTCACCTGCTTTTCACAATGGCACGAAATGTCTCTGTGAGGTGGGGCTGCCCGTCACTGCCCGAACCCGGTGACTACCCCCCAACACGTCCTGTTTGTTCACCCTGGAGCCTGTTTCCAGAAAGCTGCACCTCACAGGGAGGGTGCCGTCCAGGAGGGGCTGAAAACGTCCCAGCAACAAGGGTGCATGGCTGTCCTCCTCCTGGCCCAGCGCCTTCCACTGGGCCTTGCTGGCCTGTGGCCTCCTTTCTCCACCTCGGGGTCCAGTGTCTGTGGGTGACCCACCCCAGCTGGGCCCCTGCAGCCCAGTGGCCAGCTGAACAGGGCCACCTGCAGGGTCACTCCAACCTGGTCACTTCCCCACTCAGTCCCCAGCAGGGCCCTGCGGCTGGCTTCGGCCCTCCCCCTGGGCGTCCCTGCTCTCGGTTCCCGTCTTGTCCAGCCTGTGCTCCTCCGTGCCCTTGTCCTGGAGGCTCTCGTCTCTGTGGGAGTCTGGGCTGCCTGTCTTGTGCCTCCTGAGCTCCAGGTGCGTCCTGCAGCAGCCCCTGCGGACACCTCTGAACCTTCCAGCTCGACTCTCCCGCCTCAGCAAATGGCCCTGGAGTCGCGATGGCCTTTCCATCTTGTCTTCCTCCAGTCCGGCCTCATCTTACCTGGGACTCGTGCGTGCATCGTCTCAGGTCCGGCTCTGCCATCCATCCTCCCTGCCACCCTGCTTCAGCCTCCTGTGGCCGTCCTTTGGCCTCCCCTCGATGGCCTCTCCCACTCTGCTCCATCTGCCTCCCATAAACCTCTGCTCATGCTAGAGGGAAGGACTGGCAGGCTTTGGGGTCATGTCCCTCGAATGTTGAAAAACCTGGATATCCACCACCAGAGTGGGCCTCGTCCACCATGTCCAAGCACCCCTGGACTCCTTGAGGACTCAGTCACCCCCTGCATTTGGGGATGGAGGTCTGTTTGCTGGCTGCTCCTTCCCATCTGTGGACTTCGGCATATCGCTGGGGTGTTCCCAGCAGAGCCATGACCCTGGGGACCTCCCAGTGGCCTCTGGCCCTCCCAGGACTTACAGGTGCTGGCTCGGCCTCGCCTGAGGTTCAAGCTCCCATCCCCCACATGCGGATTTTGTCACAGTGCCACACTGCAGTCCTTGACTTGATGCCCGCGGAGCCCCCGGAACCGCAGATGTCCTCTTCAAGACAGCTTGCAGGGCCTCCTCCTCCCGGGACCTCCTGGTCCTGCTCTGGGGCCCAGGGCTGCACCTATCCCTGCCAGGTTCTGCAGCCCCTCGGGCGGCCCCACAAGGCATCTCTGTGTCTTGCTGGCCCAGTCTTTGCCCCAGAGTGAAGGCAGAGAGCGGCAGCTGGAGCCGATCATCAGAAGCGGGGCAGGGAAGAGCAAGGGTTGCACCTCCGGACAGGGGCCATGCCAGGGCACAGGGATTTGCACCTGGCAAAGTGGTGATTCTTTAAAAATAAGAATGAAACAGGTAAAAACCATTAGGTGACTTAATTTTAAAAAGATGGAGAGAGAAAAATACATAAAAGTTAAAATGACAGCTTTAAAGAAGTCTCCAAATCTATTTCACTTTAAGTATCAGTGCTGACTAGAATATCATCAAATACCCAGAACACTTTGAACAGGCAATACGTGAAAGAACGGGTCCAGGACTGGACAGCCAGTGCCTGCTGGGACATCTGTGGTGAAGCTCCTCCCAAGCTAGGTCACAGGGCAACTCCAAGAGTGCCCCCAGGGACACTGTGAGGCCTGAGATGACATCCAGACTTCTTCCTAATGGTGACAATGATAACCACACAAACAGAACTCAGAAGGACGGCAGCCCTCGGTGAAAGTCGGGCAACCAAGGAGCTATGCATATGTATTATATTGTATTACTAATTAATTGATTAATATATCGCAGACGGGACGTTCTACAAAGGTGTCCGTTCTCCCGAGTCAAGCGAGAAACATAAAGCAACACCACAAAAACACCAACCACATTTTCTATCCAGATGGTTGACTCTTAAATACATCCGAGGGTGGAGGTAGGAATAGCTGGCAAAATTCTGGTGAAAGAAGAGAAACAGCCCTACTCAAGCCAGTCAGGAGCCTGAGACGGCTCGGCAGCCACGCCTGGCGTGCTGAGGGGGACGCAGGCACGTGAGGTCTGAACCTTGCCCCAACTGACCCCCAAGGGATTCCTGAGGGAGCCAAAGGTGAAGTGATAAAGAGGCCAGGGAGAAATCAACTCCAGAACATGACAGGCCTTTCTAAAATTGACCAGAAAGCTACAACATTCAGAAGCTGAGGAAGAAAACAGGAAGATGTGACCTCCTCGTACATGTCTTGAGATGACGCCCAGAGGGGAAGCGAAAGGAGAGGCTGAGGAAATTGCCCTAACTGAGCACAGGGTAGCTGACTCCTCAGCAAATGCTGAGCTCACACACACACACACACACACACACACGCACATGCACACGCATGTACACATACATATGGGTGCATGTACACACATACACACATACATATACATGCACACATACCCACATACATGTACACACCTTCATGCATACATACATACATATATGTACATGTGCACACATACAAGTACACACATACATGTGCATGTACATAAGTACACACATTCATGCACACATACACTACACATTCATGCATGCATGCACACATGCATACACACATACATGTGCATGCATGTACACACACATACACATACGTGGATGCACATGCATGCCTATATACACACATACACACACATACACACATGGGGACCCAACAGACAAAGGAAATTATTTAGTTCTTTACAGAAAACAAAATGCAAATGAACGTTCTACTTGGTAAGAGCAAAATACACCTGAAAAGGATAAATTTGACAAAGGTGCCACAAATATACCTTGGAGAAAAGACAGCCATCAGGACAGCTGTGCTTGACCAGGGCATGCCCATCTATCTGCTCCAACGTCGGACACCACGGACACTGTGGGCGTGGCTGAGTGGGCAAGCCAAGGCTAAGCCCAGCCTATCGCGACACACCAAGGACACCAGACAGGTGCGACCACAGTGGACACCCACAAACAGGACTTACAAGCTGCACTAAAAGCCCCAAGCCTTTTGGAGCAGCAGAACTGGACGCTGAGCTCCCCTGCGACCCTGCCACAGCCCCGGAGGATCCCGACCAGAGGGCCTCGACTAAGGCACATTGCGGTGAGCGTGCGCTGGCTTCTGCACTAGGAGAAACAGGTTCAACTTCGAGTAGGCTGAAGTGGCGTGTGATGCCTTGCGTGGCGCATAATAAAATGAGTTCAGCTTGCCAAGTAGCCGATGAGATGCTCGCGACAACAGCCTTCCAGCAGACGGTGCTGGGACAGCGGGTCATCCATGTGTACAAGAGGAGACCAGGCCTTGTCTCTCACTCTGCACAAAAGCCAGCTCACAACGAACCAAAGACCTGGGAATTAGACCAGAAACCGCCACTCCTAGAAGAAAACTCAGGGCCAAACTCCAGCACACGGCACAGGCAAGGACTTTCTCCATAGGACCCTAAAACTCAGGAAATAACAAGAGCTGTTTCCCTGTCCATGTCCCTTAGATTTTCATGAGATTCCTCCCTAAGACACTTTTCCTCTTCCTGTCTAGCTTCCGCATGAGTGAAAACATACGACCCTTGACCTTCTGGTTTGACCTATGTCCCTTAACACGATGGCCTCTAGTTCCACCCGTTTCCCGCACACGACATGATTTCTTTCTCTTCGCGGCTGAGTGAAGCTCCAGTGGGCACACGCACCCCGTTGTCTCTGTCCCTTCATCCACTGATGGACACCGAGGCAGGGTCCATGGTTCGGCCACTGTGAACGGTGCTGCTGTAACACGGGGGAGCACGTGTCACTGTAGCGCGATGACTTTCTTCCTCAGGATAAATGCCGAGGAGTGGTGCGGCTGGGTCGTGTGGTGGGTCCACCCGCGTCCTGAGTTCCACGTGGTTGAACTAATCTACAGCCCCACCACCAGGGTAAAGGGTCCCTTTTCCTCCGCCCTCTCCAGCGTTGACCCTGCTTGCGTTCTTTTTATTTATTTATTTTTTTTGCATTCTCAGCCCGCGCTGCTTTATTGCTAAAAATATACATATCCACAAGTGCAGAGTTTCCACCTCTTAAAACAGTTCTCTTTTACAACAAGGAATAAAATTTCTTCCTCAAAACTCCCAAAGTTGCGTAGGTTAAAAAGTAAGCTGCCTTTTGTAATACTTCAAACACATTCAATAAAATCCTTTAACACCTTATAGACCACACCTGAAGAACCCTCGCGTGAACCTCTCAAGGGAAATCAGAAAACATTCTTACGGAACGGCACAACAGAGTAGGTAGAACAGCAAGTAAACACAGTGATCAACTCCTGTACTTCAGGGACAGTAAATAAGCTATTGAGAAGGGCACACTAATATTCTGAAACTTTAATTACAAAGATGAGTGAGTGGTTTTAAGATAAATGCTGAGATTAATGCTACTAATACTGTTGTTTAAATTTTGACTTCATTGCCAGAATATCTTCCTTACCCTTGGGATGAAGAAAAGAAAGAATTTTTTTTGAGGTGCTGGGGACTGGATCTAGGTATTCAGCCACACTAGGCAAGTGATCTACCGCTGAGCTCCACCCTCTTGTACAAAGGGCTTACAGGGAAGATTTGGAACTTACACAAACCACACCTGAAGAACCCTCGCGTGAACCTCACAAGGGAAATCAGAAAACATTTCAAAATGAATAAAAATGAAAACAAAAATACAGTGAAATATGCAGAATGAAGCTAAGCAGCACCCGAGGAAGCCAGAGCGCAGGGTTCGGGCATCAGGCAGCAGATGGCCTCGCTTCAGCAGCTAGCCAGCAGCCTGCGTCACAGCAGCTCCAACCTAAGCGCCAGGAGGAGAAAGCAGCTAACAGGACGACCGGAATCCGCGGAGCAGAGCCAGGAAACAACGCGGGAGGCGAGGAAGCCGGGGACTGGTTTCAAGCCAGAGACTAACAGGGTGGGTGGCTCTCTAGCCAGACTGTGACGGCAAAACCAGAGCTGGTTGTGAAATGAAATCACAAGACATCATGGAAGAGCCCGGGGCCTGGGGAGGGTCAGTTCCGCCCCTCTCTCAGCCTTTCTCCAGGGAGCCTCGTTAACCTCGGGCCCTGGTTCTGCATGGCCAACAGCTGCCCCAGGATCTGCCTACTCCCTCCTGGAACGTGAGCCGTGTCTGTGGACAAGCCTTTCTCCTCTGTTCTGAGAGCAGCTCTGTGCTAGAGACCCCGCACAGGCCGTCAGCCGCAGAGATCAGGAATATTTTTGAAAAGAGGAAAAAGCCCTTGTGATAGGATGGGTTCAAAGATGGCGCCAGATAACCCGCCAACCTTGTGAGGAACTGTGGGTCAGGGCTCAGAATCTGAAGCTTTTGTTTTCCTCCGGACCCGCTGGTGTAAAATAAAGTTCTCCTCCTCTCCGAATGCGGCTGGCTGCTTCTTGGCCAGTCTGTTTCCCTCAACAAGACTAACCAGAAAACCAGATGGTTGACACAAATGTCCACCATCAGGGAGAAGAGGGGACATCCTAGGGGTCTGGGTAATTTTGAATAAGGTCGTGGAAATGCTTTTGGCCAAAATGAAAACCTTTCTGGGGAGACACAAAGCACCTCGCAGAGGAGGGGTGGGCCACCAGACGCCCACTGGCCAGGGAGCCAGGGTGGGAGGCTGGCTGGAGGTCCTGCATCCCGGACAGCTGTGTGCTCAGCCTCAGACTGAGGCTCCTGACATCCAATGCCGTGCCTGAAGGTGGCTGATTCACACGTCTGCGTGACCCTCCCCGGGCTTGTCCTTGGCACCCTGCTGCTGCTGTGACCTCTTTGAACATGCCACAGTCCACACGCCCTCCTCACCACCCCTCAAGTCTTTGCACTCTGCTGGCCTCCTTGTTCTGTTCCCTGGTGACAATGTGCATCCTTTATCTCCTCCTCCAACTGTAAGTGAAAGGCTGGCTTCTGCTAGGCCAGCTGGTGGTCACCTGGGCATGAGCCCTTCCTTCCCTCCTCCAGAGCACCTGCTTCCTGCTGGACTCTAGGAACGCCAGGGTCATCACGAAGGGGCCTGGCTGCTGGGTGACGGAAGACTGCTCTCCGGCTCTTCTTGCCCCAGACCCCTGTCTGCAAAGGGTCGAGGGCAAATCAGCTGGGTCACTGCTGAGGGACTGTGGCTGGGGTGGGGCCTGGTGGCACCAGGTAGTTCACACGGAGGGCTGACCTGGGCCTCTGCCAAGTGCTGCGTCAGGAGGATGTCTGTCCCTGGTTGTTTACCACCCAGTCCTGGAAGTGACGGTGCCTCGTAGCCACCGAGCATGTCACGGAGGGTGGGGGGGTTGGAACACTTCTCCTTCTGAAATTGTCAGTTTACAGAGTTCAAATTCATCTGCTTCTGTTTGTTCTGAATTGTAGGGTCTGCAGCCTCCTTTTTACCTCTTTAAAATCATGTTTAGTTGTAGATGGACAGGACACCTTTATTCATTTACTTGTGTGTGGTGCTGAGGCTCGAACCCAGGGCTGCGCAGGCACGAGGCGAGCGCTCCACCACTGAGCCCCGGCCCAGCCCCTGCTTTTTAATTTTAACTTTTTATTTGAAATCCACAGGATGTTAACCAGCTCAAACTTAAGACGGGTAGAGGTCGGTGGATGTTTTGCGCTCACTTCTGTCCCTCCTGTTTCTTCCTCCAGCTCTGTGGCTTCTTGCCTCCATGCGGCCCAAGGGCGCCTCTGCCCGCTGGTCCCCACCTGGCAGCATGCTGCCGCACCCTTGCAGCCACACCTAGATGGCAGCTCCCAGGAGGGCCTGCTCTGCCCGACTGGCCCCTTGTCTGCAGAGAAATCTGCTCTACGGATCCCTTGCTGCAGCCGGGCTGCTCAGAGAGGTCTCGGTGTGACTTGACTCTGTGCCGTTTCTCTTCTGTCCCCATCTGCTGGGCTCTGGGGACTGTGCTGTGGGGTGTAGGGAGGCTTGGGTGGAGACAGGAGGCGCCATGCTCACGGGTGGTCCTTGGGCCCAAGTGCTGGTCCAGGGACCGGCTGCCACCTGGGCCGTGAGGGCAGTGATGACCTCTGTCCTGTGGGTGGCAGTGAGGAGGCATCACACTGTGCGACCTCTGCCAGGTTGGGATGGAGGCATTTTCCCTGTTGCTGAAGAGCTGGGAGGCCTTGCCTGCTTGCCCTGCCTGGAACTGTGCAGCTGCCCCGGATTCCCTAAAGGAGCAGGAGACCAGCCACCAGCCTGGCACCTGGACACGGGCACAGGCTCTGTGCACATGGCTGACATCCGCCCCTCAGCGCTCTGCTTGCATTTTCCAGTCTGTCCTGATCTTTATGGGCAATTACATTTGACTTCAGATCTATCTATCCGGAGTTATTAAATGTTAGTATATCCCAGCAATTCAGGAGGCTGAAGCAAGAGGATCACGAGTTGGAGGCCAGCCTCAGCAACTTAGCAAGGCCCCAGCAACTTAGCAAGGCCCAAGGCAACCTGTGGAGACCCTGTCTCAAAATAAAAAATACAAAGTGCTGGGGATGTGGCTCAGCAGTAAAGCATCCCTGGGTTCAATCCCCAGTACCCACCCCCTGCAAAAAAGGTCAGGATATATTGTAAAAGTATAATTCCTTTTAATTAATGTTCTCCCAATCTGTGGTCATTGGTGACTTCTGGAATTTGGTTTTGTGAGTCTTTTCCAGTAGCTTCTGACAGGTAAGTTGAACCCCTCCATGCCCCACCTCGCTCCTGTCTGGGGCCAGAGGTGCAGGCATGGATTAATGGGCACCCCTGGATTGTAAATTTCCCAATTGTTGCTATTTTTCTTTCTCTTCCCCTCACTTGGATGCTTCTTCCCAACCTCTTGGGAAGATGCACCTCTCTGCTCTCCCTGGAA
The DNA here is from genome assembly GCF_902686455.1 of Sciurus vulgaris. NCBI lineage: Eukaryota > Metazoa > Chordata > Mammalia > Rodentia > Sciuridae > Sciurus > Sciurus vulgaris. The sequence goes on along the minus strand of NC_136476.1, from coordinate 89,074,505 downwards.
AGCCTGCTTCGGAACCCAGGGCTCGTGCTCCCTCCAACGCCTCCATTCTGAGGCGGGGTTTGTATTCACTCTTCTAGGTTTTCCACAGGATCTGTGGGCCTCAACTCCCCGTTTTGTAGCTGATGGACTGGTGGACCTTCCCCAGCAGTAGCAGCGGTGGGCTGCCACACGTCCTAGTGGCTGACGCCGGCACCCACACCCTCCAGCCATAGCCGGTCAGAGAGCAGGCCCCCAGAGGGCGCGGAGCACAAGCAGCAAGAGGGCTGGGGGCAGCAGGTGGCTTCCTCTGCTCAGTCCTCACTGCTGGGAAGGACAGGGGACAGCCCCATCTGGGGAGGCACAGCAGGGCAGGGGTCTGGCTTAACCCGTGGAGGAGGCCAAGGATTTTGGTTCACAGATCACCTAAGTAGGTAAAGGAAGAACTGCATGCTGGGGGCACTGGGGAGGTCTGGGTATGGGGACACCCCCTTAATGCTGTGGGTGTGACAGTCACCATCCTGGCTTCCTGCTCCATCCCTGTGAACAGGAGGCCCTCTCCTCCAGCCTCTCACTGAAAGGAGCAGACTTGGATGCCTGACGAATAAATGGCCAGCCCCTAGTGGACGGCAAGCCAAAAAGACGTGTCACGAGAGCGCTGCACCAGGGAGATGAGACTCCCTCTGGACCAGAATTGGAAACAAGCCAAGAAGAAGGGTATATAAACGCACCCCTCAGACAGCTCCTCGGCTCAGCCCAGATCTCCTACACATCCACGTCAGCCAGTTTGGGAGCCCCATCGACCATCCATCCGTCGAGACTCCGCTGCTCTGACGGCTTCACGGCCAGCGGAGCCTGCCATCCTCAGACCACCGGCCGGAGGGAGCTCCGAGACCAGCCGTCGTCTTCTCTCAGACTAAGATAACGTCGCATTCGGGGTCGTCGGAACCAACAAGGCAGAGAGGACTCTGGGCTATTTGATTGAGGTGTGTTTATTTGCCATTCGATTTGATCGATGTGTGATGTTAGGAATGTTAAGGTTTGTGTTATCCCGAGTGTATCAGATAAAGCCATCTTGTTTGGAGCCAAGTTCTAGTCACTCGCCTCTGCCGCTCGCGACAGTTGGCGTAGTCGGCAGGATCCAAATTGGTAATAGGTCCAAACCCAACCAATAACCTACTAAGAATAAGCCTCAATTACTCTGGCCCAACATCTGCGCGGGAACCTCCGAATGCCACGACCGGGGAACCTGGTCTAAGAGCGGTCAGGCTACGGTGCGACTAGGTCGGCCGAAGCAGTGGCCGCGGAAACGCTGGGAGCTGCATGGGTGGTGGACGCTGGAGGCCAGCTGCAGAGGTAGTGGGACTCCAGATGGTGCATGGGCTGGTGGAACGAGGACGTAAGTCGGGGGACGACGTCGGGGCCAACCTGGACCCTAGGTTATATGATTGATTGGTATGACAGAGAGCCGAACAAACTGGCTTGCAATACTGATAATTATTCCCACATAAGGTGGAACGCGCAAATTGTAAAATTAAGAGTGCTCTACAGGACGGCAAAACGGCTTGTTTCCAGTTCTGGTCCAGAGGGAGTCTCATCTCCCTGGTGCAGTGCTCTCGTGACACTCGTGTCTTTTTGGCTTGCCGTCCACTAGGGGCTGGCCATTTATTCGTCAGACATCCAAGTCTGCTCCTTTCACTCACCTCCACCCAGACCCTGAGCCCTGCAGGGCAGTGGGACATGGGCTGGTCGCTGGGCTCTGGCCACGTCCAGCCTGACCTTCAGGGCAGCAAGACCGACCCCAGAATCCCTGTCCTTCCTGCAAGTTCACCTGCCTCCCCCACCTGAGCAGCTGGGGCGGCTCCCACAGACTGCTTCCCCTCCTGACCCACGGCCTGAGGCCACGTGGGAGCAGGGAGTAGCCCCCTGCTCTCAGAAGGCAAGCGGGAAAGGGGGGAGCGCTCCCTGTGGCCGGGGGGTGTGGGCGTGGCTTGGCCTTCAGTCCAGGTGGGGGAATTTGGTCCTCAGGTGCAGCCAGGGAGAGGTGGAATCTTTGGCAGGAAGGGTGAAAGTAGTTCTCGTGGCCCCTGAGCGCTCTTGCGAGCAGGTTGTCACAGGGCCAGCTGGTGCTTAGCTCAAAAGAGGGCCTGGGTTCAATTCCCAGTATGGAAACAAAAAGTGCGCCTGTGTCCCTAACTGCTCCTGGCTTCCTGTGAGGCGATGGGACCTCCCACACACCTGGAGGCCTTCCGAGAGCTGTGCTGAGGTGGACACAGGGCCCCTGAGCTAACTGAGACGGGCAAACCTTTTTCCTTTATCAAGCACAGAGCCTCAGGTATTTCATTGCGCTAACAAAAAACAGATCAATGTGTAATTCATAACTAACATGAGTCTGTAACTGGAAAGGCAAATTCAACTAAGAGCTACTGCAAATAAGAAGAAAATCAGAAAAAAAAAAGGACCTTGGGATAATCCAGAAACCTCACGTCAAGAGAAGGCAGAACTATTGCAGTACTGTTTGGGGCAGAGTCCTGTGTGGTGAGCATGTGAGACAGCAGAGGAACAATCAGCCAGAGGCAGGCGATCAGTCCAGAGGGGAAGGGACAGGCCACAGCCAGCATGGGGCTCCCCACCTGCGGGCCAGCTCCGCACGGGCAGACCCACACTGCACTCAGAGAGGCACCAGAGAAGGGCTGGAGGGAGTGTCGCTCGGCAGTGAGGCTGGGGGCTCAGTTGTGAGACGAAGCTGCATCAGCCAGACCACCACTCGTACGGGAATAATCGCCTTTATTAATCAAGACTGGGAGGGGTGAGCTCAGAGCAGGGGCAGGGCCCTGGCTGAGCAGGTCCTCCGCCCTCAGAGTTCTGCCCAGGGTCCCCAGCTCGCCCTGCTGGGTGGTCTGCAGCCCCTCCCTGTCTAGGACTCTCTGGGCAACTCACAGGCTTCTGCAGACCCAGAAAGAGACAAGGGGTGGGGGGGTGGTCACCACCTCACAGCAGGAAAGAGACCCAAAGGCCCATCCCCAGTGAGCGGAGATTGCGGTGAAGGAAGGAGAGGGGAGAGCCCTGGTTACCAGCCTGCGGAGGGGTGACGATGTCTGCCTCTTTCAGACCTTTCCTCTTCACAAACTCCTCGAACAGACTCAGAGCCTCCGGGTCTTCATCCAGGGTGCGGCCTGCAGGGAGGGGGGTGAGGGTGGGCCGGGAAGGTGGGGGTGGGGACAGGGGCCTGGGGCACTTTCCGGCACATGGGCTCTGACAATCCCAGGGGCCCTGGAGGGCAGGGAGGCCTCACTCCTCCTTCAGTCACCATCTGAACGGGAAGCGGCCCTCACCCACTCGGGTTTCTCCCTGTCTCAGACCAGGACCTGTCTTCCCACACTGGAATCTTCCCCTGGCCAGGGCCGTGGAAGGAGCAGAGCGCAGGGGGCAGAGACACAAGGGCAGTGACATGGGATTGCCACTTGTGTAAGCTGAGGCCGGGGTGGAGAAGGGGCGGGCTGAAAGAGGAGGACGGAACGTTGGACCGATGGCCTGGGTCAGTTGGAAGTGACCATGAGCAGTGGACGGCGTGGATGAACACAGCAGGCACCCACATGTGCACGCGCACGCAACCTCAACGTGCCTACAGGCACACGGCCCATAGGTGCGCGCCGCAGGCACACAGGGGGCATGAACGGGGCGCGTACTGAAGAGCATCATCATGTTTACTTCCTGGTTATTCATCTTGTCTTCGAAGTAGGCGACCCCGTAGCTCCTGGGCGTGAGCAGCCAGATGAAGATCAGGTGTTTCCACCCTGGAAGGACACGGGTCAGGGAGGGTTTGGATTTCTGGGGTCTGGGGGCTCAAGGGAGGTGTCTTGGTGCCTGGAAGAGGCGGGGAGGGGACTCAGATGTCAGGAGGGATCTGGGATCTGGGAGATTCGGGTGCAGTTAGCCCTGGGACTTGGAGAAGGTAAGAGCATCTCACCAGCATTTGGGACCTGCTGGGATGGCTGGGGACTTGGCACTGAAAGCAGAAGCTCCTCCCAGAGCAGGAGTCGGGTTCCCAGGGACAGTGAGAGCTGAGTGGATCGCATGGGAAACCCGCCTGCCCAGCCTGCAGGGCCACGAGGGACACTCACAGGTGGTGCATGGGAAACCCGCCTGCCCAGCCTGCAGGGCCACGAGGGACACTCACAGGTGGTGCATGGGAAACCCGCCTGCCCAGCCTGCAGGGCCACGAGGGACACTCACAGGTGGTGCATGGGAAACCCGCCTGCCCAGCCTGCAGGGCCACGAGGGACACTTACAGGTGGTGTATGGGAAACCCGCCTGCCCAGCCTGCAGGGCCACGAGGGACACTTACAGGTGGTGTAGTTCCCTGGGGTGTACAACGTGGCAAAGGGCAGCTTGAGCAGTTGACACCCGCTCGGCTTGCTGGAAGACAGAGGCAGCTGTGGGCCCCGTCTGCCCCCTCAGTCCCTCCGAGGCACCAAGGACCTGGCCTGGGTTCTGACCTGTATGTGCTAAAACCAGAGTGTGGTTTCACGCCACTCTAGCCCACCTTGCTTCTGCTGCCACCTCCCACCCTGCTGCCACCACCTCTGAGGGCTCGTGATCCCAGGGCCTCCCCAGATGCCCTGTGCACACCCCGACACGGACACTGGTTCGGGGCCTGCAGCCAGTGTGCAAGCTCCCCCGCAGGACTCAGCCCTGGAGTGCGGCTCAGGCTGCAGGATGTTCGGGGCCCCTTCCCTGAGCCTGTGCCTCCTGAGCTCTGGACCACCAACACTGCACACGTCCATGGCCGGCTCGCCCGCCTGGAGCCCTCACTGAGGACCTTCAGAATTGCCAGACAGGAGCACGGCTTCGCTTGTGGACGAGGGCGGGCAGGACCCTGGGTGGGCTGTGAGCCGCCATTGGAGGCGTGCGGCAGCCTCTCCCGCTCTTCACACCACTGTGCCTGCAGGTGGGTGAGAGGGTGGCACCGGCCACGTGTCCTGCGGAGAAGATGCCTCCAAGGTCCCTGCCTGCCTCTGTGGCAGCCAGCGTGAAGTCGATGCCAGCTGGGCCCTTCCTAGCTCTTTGGAGAAGCCTAAGCCCCGCCTGCAGGGCTGGGCTTCTGCAGTGCCCGCACCACAGCCTCCCAGGGCAGCAGCCAGGACACCGTTCCCTCCTGTCACCACCGTCCTCATGACCACCACACGAAGGTTGGAAGTTAAAACCAACCTCACGGGCTGTCGCCCACCTCCAGACTGCAGTCAGGGTAAAGCCTGAGTCTAGTGGCCAGTTAGAGAGCGGTGGCTTGAAGAGGGGAAAGGCCACTCACCGGATGTGCATTCTGAACTCCAGCTTCCTGTTGTGGTTCAGCACAAAGTTGAAGGGAGGCAGGGGCTCCAGCCGCTTTTCCCTGGGTATGGGGATGGTCCCAGCCCAGCGGATTATATACCACTCTCCTAAAAGCTGGTGGGGTGGGGGGAGATGTCTGCAATTAGTGCTGGGGTCGGGGGTATGAAAGAGAGGGAAGGAAGGAGGAGCTGAGCAGAGATGAGTCCGCACTGGCCAGCGCCTGAGCAGGGAGCACAGCACGAGGAAAGAGCTGGGACATTTGGCAGGAGTTAGGGGAAGAGATCTGACAGGTGAGAGAAGACCCGGGAGGCAGAAGAGGGTCTGGAAAGAAGTTCTCCTCTCTCAGTGCAGGGAAGGGTCGGCAAGCTGTCCCCAGCCTTCCCAGGTGGCCAGCAGAGGAAGTTGACCCATGGGAACGTTGCTGTGAAATTCCTACAGGAGCTGCCACTACCCTGCTGCCCAAAGGAAGTGGGCTTGTGGGCAACCAAGAGGAGAGCACTGGAGGCTCCAGGCTGGTCAGAACCGGGCCCTCACTGAGCCGCAGCTGAAAGGGAGGAAGGAGCATCTGTGCACGGAGCTCCTGGTGACGGTGAGGAGGGCTCGACTCTGAGGGCCCGACAGATGTCCCTCCATCCCTCCATCCCTCCACCCACCAGCACACCCACCCACCCTCTATGTGTTACCCAGCTGTTCGTCATCACTCATCCCTCTATCCATCCAGCCAGCCAGCCATTCACCATCCACCCGTCCACCACTTCCACTCACCCTTCAAACCACCCGCCATACATATGTCTAACTATACTTCCATTCATTCACCTTTTCTTCCACACATATATCCATTATCCACCACAGCACTCGTCTACTTACTCCTCCACTCAGCTGCCCATCCATCTTTCCATCCATTATCCACCCATTATCCATCACCCATCCATTATTCGTCTATCCATCCTCCACCTGGCCATCACCTGTTCCCCCGTTATGCATAAGTCCACACATCTACCCACACATCCATCCATCCATCCATCCTTTTACTAAATGATCAAGCAACATGGGGTGGAATCTTTTTTTTTTTTTTTTTTTTTTTTTTTTTGCGGTGCTGGGGATTTGAACCCAGGGCCTTCTGCTTTCGAGGCAAACACTCTACCAACTGAGCTATATCCCCAGTCCTGGGGTGGAATCCTGATCGTGTGACCAGACCTGCGTTTTTCCAGGCACCACGGAGCGCCCCACATCCTCTAAACCTTGCTGTCGCCAAGCCCTTTGCCCTAAGACCAAAGGCACTTTCGTCCTGATGACACACACACATGGCAGGGCAGTGTCCCTGGGGCTGGGTGGACCCAGCCCCAGCTTCTGCCTCCTCTCTGGGACTCCTGGGTTCACTATCCTTGCTTCAGGAATCTCCCAGGCCAGAGGTGAGGCACCATGGGCCCAGAGCCTGAGGACTACAGGATCGAAGTAGCCCTGCTCCCTGGTGGAGGAAAGGGAGGCCCAGACACTGGTGTTCACCAGGGAGAGGCACAGAGAAGGCACTCAGGTCCCCAGATGGGGGAGAACAAGACTGTGACTGGCAGCTGACCAGCTCCCGGTGGGTGGTGGGGTAGGAGGTGCAGTGGGTGAGGAAGTGTGGGAACCTAGGGCCCTGCTTCATGGCCTGGGTGTCCATGTGACCAACGAGAGGAACAGGGGTCTCCAGGAGGGAGGCTGTGAAGAACCCTGAGGGTCAGGGATCAGGGCAGGGCCTCACCAGGACTTTGGTGGACGCTGTTGCCCCACAGTGCTGTGGATTTCTGGTCTGTGACATGTTTGGTGGTGAAATGTGACATTTTAATAGGGGCCTCACGTTTACATCAAGGCCCGAAATAGGCCAAGTGCCTTCCAAGCAGTGATGGACGAGCAGAAACGAAGTCAACAGACACACAGCCAGCCCAGGGGGCCTCGGGAGCAGGCTGAGAGACCCCAAGGTCAGGGGACCCTGGGCAGGAAGACACAGCACCATCCTGCAGGGAGTGGACATGGCACAGCTGGGCATCCCATGGCTCGGCCTCACTAGTGAAGGGACCAGGTGACTTTGCCCGTAGCTCTGATCAACAGGACTAAGACGGGTCTGGGTACCTGACCTCAGAGCTCCGGGTCCCTCGGCCAGCCTCCCGAGCTCTCACCTTCTGAGGGTGGGCAGGAGTGATCACGTCATGGCTCTCCTCCTGGGCTCGCACCGCAGAGAGCAGGCTCAGCCCCACGGTCAGCAGGAGCAGCCACATGGTCTCCAGGTGTCCTCTGCGCTCCTGCTGCCAGCCACCTTTTATCCCGTGCTGGGCTGCCCAGGAGGCAGGACCCGCCCGCCTCACCTGCTCTGAGGCTCCAGAGCCACAGGGTCGATGGCACTGTTTTGTTTGGACGGAGGTGAAAGGACAGTACGGAGCTAATTTGTGTAATTAGCCAGCGTGACTGACGTCACTTGAGCCATTCTGAGGAAGCCATCCAGAGGGAGAATGTTATCAGAGGGGAAGTGACCGCTGGGAATTGGAGCCAGGGATAGCAGCAAGGCCCCTGTGCCTCCCTCCCTGGGCGTCTGCCCACCCCGGTCCCGATGCACTCCGCGGGGTCTCTGGCCCAGGCCAGGCCCAGTTCCCACCAACAGCAGGTTCTGTCCCTCCCCGTCTGTCCCCAACCCTGAGCTCCAGCTCGGCATCCAGCCCCTCCCCACACGCCTGCCCTGGCTGGGCGATGACACCCCGCAGCCCCGGCCCCGGGAGCTGAGCTGCTCTTTCCCCACCACGCCCTGTCTTCCACCTGCACCCCGAGCGCCCTGGAGACCTCGCTGGCTCTCTCCCCCTGCTCCTGTCCCATCAGCTGCCAGCTCGGCCTCTGGAAGCTCCCAAGCCCCCTCCTCCCAGACGCAGGTTCCCTGCGCCAGGCTCAGGAGACAGGCCACTGCCACGTCCTGCCTGCTCTCTGCTGCGCGCCTCTCATTTGCCCGGCACCAAAGTGCTCCTGAAAGGTCTTGCTCCTGTGCCTGTGTATGGGTGTGCTTGTGTGTCTGAATGGGTGTGACTGCGCGTGGGTGTGTCTGTGAACGTGCACATGCTTGTGTATGGCTGTTCCCACGTGTGTATCTTCGTCTCTGCATGGGTGTGCACGTCTAAGGCTTGTGTCTGTGCATGTGTTTCTCTGTGTGTGTCTGTGTGTGTGTGTGTGTGTGTGTGTGTGTACATGTGTGAGAAACACACTCATCTGTCCAAACCCTGTGATTGAGAGGGCAAAACCCAGGCTTTACTGACAGTCTCTCGAGATCAGTGTCTGGGGAGCAGGCACGGCCAGGGCACTGAGAACCAGCACTTTATCCCTGAGAGCACAAGGTCCCCTGGTTCCTCATAGGCTGAGTACTGTGGGACCCTGTCGTCACCTAGGTCTTAGTGTCTCCTACTGGGCTGTACTTCAGCTGTCCCCACCTCCCTCTGTTCTCATGTGGCTGGAGAGTCCCCGTGGAGGGAGTGCCTTTGGCACGTAGGCAGTTGTCTCTGCTGGTCAGGGGCCCCTCCTGTCCGTCAAGGGGCCGTGCATCTTTACCCTCCCGTTACCTGCAGGTCACGTGCATCCCGCCCTCCCTGCCTGCTGCCTTTCCTGTGTCCCCAGGAGTTTTACATTTAACACTGAATGCCCTATTCTGGAAAAGGACCCCCAGACTTTCTGTTCCTCACCCGTGTCAATGTGCATGTGTACCTATGTGCATGTGAAGTGTTTGTGTGTGTGAGCATATGTGTGGTATGTGCCGTGGGCCACGTGGTGGCCAAGCCTCCAGAACAGACCCCGCCATGTACTTCTTGACTTCAAAGGGTGGGCAGCTACATGCACCAAGCCCCAGAGCCCCCCCTGACTCCCGCACCCTGCCCTGCTGCTCCTCTGCTTGGGGTGCGTCCGCCCCTGGGGCTTGAGGGGTCATGCCAGAGCTCTAGAATCCATTCTTTGGAGGTCTGGACTTCTCTAAGGTGAACGTTCTTGCTTGGCTCTTCAGACCCCAGGGACCCTGTCACTCCTGGGAAGGAGAGGGATGTCTGCTGTCATGGGATTTGCTGGGAGGTGGGTACTGCCCACTTGGGGGCCCTGAAGCCTTTGCTGCAGGAGCTGGTGTGTCAGCCACACTGCCCTTGAGGCCACTTGTGGCCAGTCCAGGACCAGAGCAGTGTGCTACCTGGTTCACTGAGCCAGTGAGGAGTGTGTCCACACATACAATCTCAGACAGCCGGCACGATCATGCGCACGGGCCAGGCAGGTGTGTGTGTGTGTGTGTGTGTGTGTGTGTGTGTGTGTGTGCGCGCGCCTACGAGCATGCCCGTGAGTCCCCACAGCTACCTGTGCGGTGGGCACACTCGTGGCCTCATTTCACAGATGAGGCTACAGAGGTAAAACAATGTGCCCCAGGGGTGGCGATGCCTGAGTCCAGGGACTCTGCCCAGGCCCTCTGTCCCCAGCCCTGGTGGACCAGCAGCATCAGGGGACCCGTGTGGCCCCAGCATCTCCAGGCCTTGGGTGTCCGTGTTAAGAGGCCACCTGGAAAGGAGGAAGACAGGCTCCTCGCTCCCACTCCCACCTGGGGCTTCTCGCTTTAAGCCACAGAGCAGGTCACTTGCTTGCGCTTTGGCTTGGGTGCGTTTCCTGACGTGTTCGGAACAGCTCCCTGTAACACTGTGGGTGTCAGGCGTCTCTGAGGGTCCCGAGGTCAAGAGGAACAGGCACAGGTTCTGGCTGACATGAGCAGAGAGGGACCCTGGGGTGTTGGAGGGGTGGAGGAGGAGGAGGCTAAGCTGGACAGGTCGCCCTGGGAAGGCTGCAGGGGGCTGCAGAGACTAGAGATGGGCCAGGGGGGTCCGTGTCCTCCTGGGCAGCGCTAGCGGCTCCCTACTCGGTGGAATTCCAGGGCCCAGGGGAGACTGGCCTGGCTTCTGTCCTTGGACGTCCACCACAGGCAGCTGGGGGCACTGGGCGGAACTTCAGGCCAGGTTGGGATGTCCAGAGGGAGGCGTTGTCATCACAGGAAAATGGACTGCAGGACCCCCCCAAAAGGAAGACCCTTACTCGAGTCTCAGGATGGCGCGCTCCAGGAAACACGAGAGACCGGCTTGATGCAAAAGCACGAGGCACTTTAATAACGGAGCTCCAGGCCAACACGTATCTCACGCAGGAGATAGAGGAGTTGACCCCGAGGCTCAGAAATCAGGGGTTTATATAGGAAAAGTTAGGGAGTTTGGCGCGGGTACACATAATTGGCTGATTCCAACATAAGCGGGCACATGACTACACTGATTACATCAGCAAGTAGTACGTGCAAATTGACATTCCAGCAATGTGGTAGGGCAGTGTATTTTGGTTAGCAGGGGTCAAGCTAACCTTAAAGAAAAGGGAAGAAGGGGGAAAGTGGGTGACACCAGATGGTGCACGGCCTTGTGGAGATTGTTTATCCTCCATGGCCAGTTAGTTTTTGATGCTTTGGCAGTCTTATTTGAGGCTTGTTTAGGTATGTTCAGGCCTCAGGCCTGGCCCTCTTTGTTTCTTTTCCTAAGTTCATTTGCTAGACTACAGATTCTGTGCTTTAATTATGGGCACTTAAATTTTAACTCCTTCAGACAACGTGGCGGATGGGGCAGGGAAGCTGGACAGACGCCCAAGACAGGCCCCATGCTGCCTCCTGGGCCTTAGTCCCACGGCTGACCTCTACACCTGCATTTCCACTTACAGTCAGATCTCCACCTTCTCCACTGAGTAGCCCCTTTGCTTAGGTACATCCTAAGTCCTTTCCAGCTGAGATGGGGAAGCGTTCCTGTTTTCTTGTGTGCTCACGTGGGTCCTGACCCTTCTGTAACTGACTGCAGAGCTGGGCTGTGGGAGGCTTCATGCAGGGTCACGCTGGTTGCCCTCTGCACGTCCAGGCTGGCTCGGGCTCCACCTGGCACCTGCAGGAGCTGCATTGCAGGGCCACCCAGCAGTCCCCACCAGGAGCCAGGCAGAGGCAGGAAGTGGGGGGAAGGGGAGGACAGGACTGACTGGGAGTGGGGCTAAGGGGCCACTGAGGTGATGGTTAGGTGGCTGACCATCACAGGCCCCTCAGAGAAAGACATGTGTGCTGCAGGCTCGTTCTGGGAAGCAGGGTCCCTTGTGGTGTGATTTCTGGGGCTGTGTGAATCATCTCCTGGCTCAATATGGCCCCCTGTGGTCTGTGGTCCCAGTGTTCACACAGACCAGGCCCTGGACAACCACGGGAGGGCAGGGTGAGGGAGCAGACCAGGGGAGGCTGTGCCTGGCTCTGTCTGCCTGAGGGGTGACGAGGGAGGTGCTGACACCTTCCCTCCTCACCTGCCCTGAGCTGAGGCTGCTCAAGTCCCACCCTGCAGGATCCCTTGAGGCCCCTGTTGATGCAGGAGCCAGGGACCTAGCTCCATCTGCAGCCCTGACACGATGTCTCCCCAGTCCTGCCCACCCAGGGACTTCCCAGATGCTCCTGCACGGGGCCCAGCATCTTCCAAGGACACTCGGGCACTGGCCCATGAGGGGACCTCAGGACAGCACTGGCCCTACAGGCCCATCAGATGCTGTGGGCCTTGGGGTCTGACCCCTGCCGGGCCCAACCTCTCCCCAGATCCCCATGGTTCCATCCTAGCAGAGCCAGAGGGAGCCACTGCCAGGCCCCTTCAGACACGCCAAGCGCTGAGTGGTGCTGAAGGTCTTTATTTGGAGTCAGGAGGGATGGGGACCATGGCTGCATGGGAGGGTGGTCCAGGAGGAGGGCGGTCCAGGAGGAGGGCGGTCCAGGAGGAGGGTGGTCCAGCAGGAAGGGCGTTCCGGGCAGGCGCAGGCTCTGTCAGTGGCAGGGTGGGCTCAGGGTGTGCAGACCCAGGTGGCTCCTGGACAAGAGGAGGAGCTGAGGAGGGGCCCTCCATGGGAGGAGCAGGGGCAGGGCTGCAGGCTGCGCAGATTTCAGGTCCAAGTCCTTCCTTCCCCAGGCTGTGGGGAGACCTGATGGGCAGCCCCTGGCCAAGAGCCAGCCCAGACTTCCATGACCGTCCAGGTCTTTGGTGGACGGCCGAGTGGAGAGTAGATCAGGGAGCCAGGGTGTGGGAGACGATGGGACTGACCCTTGCTGGTAGAAGAAAGGACTTGCCAAGCGTCCTGGGACTGTGCTCAGTCCAATACCTGAGGGATCACCCCTGCCTGGCCAGGCGGGGACTCCCCTGCTTGGGTGGATGGGAGGAGGCAGAGAAGATGGAGCCCAGGACTCTGGGCTTTCCCAGCATCCTCCCGGAGCTCACTTACCCTACTCTTGCTCGGGAACACAGGTTTCTGCAAAAACAGGAAAACCCAGGGTGAGGAGGCGCCAGGACAGGGTGCAGAACCCGTCCCGCCCACAGCTCCAACCTCCCATGACCAAGACCAGCAGGGCCCCCGTGTCCCTGGGAGGGGCTGAGCTCATGGGGACACAGAGAGGCACGCAGGGACATGGAGATGAATTGGAGGTGCAGGGACGTGGGGGTCACAGAGGATGCACTGCAGGGACACAGACAGAGCCCAGCCCTCACCTGTCAGCTCAGGTGTGAAGATGTCCTTGGCCAACAGTCCCTTGCGCTGTGTGAATTTCCTAAATTCTTCCAGGGCCTCCAGGTTTTCCTCCGGGGTCCTCCCTGGGGGAGGGACCAGGTGAGCTGAGGGGTGCTGGGCACACAGGCTGTGAGGACAGGGCCATCGAAGGCATCCAGGGCCTTGCCCTGAGTGGACAGGCCTCAGAGGCAGGCCCCTGACCTGGTAGCACCCCACGTCCTAGAGGCACAGGGCTGTCCCCTGACCCTGGAGGGGCCCATGTAGCTCTTTGCAGGACACTCCCCCTCAAGCTGACTCTCCTGAGGCCTAAACACTGAGCCGGGGCACATGGCAGCCGTAGTGGCTGCAGCCCCTGTGAGTGGTCAGGAAGCTGAGGGCCTCGCCTGCCCCTGTCCCTGACGGTCCCCCCAGCCCACCACTTCCCACTTCAGAGCTCAGTCTGCACGGGCAGCACACAGTGCCCAGCATGCGAGGCCAGCCCAGGGGCCGTAGTGCCTGGTTCCAGGGTGTGGCTGTGTCCTCCAGCTTTGGGAGGGGGACCATGGGCAGGAGACAGGCTCTCCCGGGGACGCTCACCCATGAGCTTGACAGCACCAGGCGTTTTCCCCGGGCCCTGGTCTTGGCAGTAGAAGATATAGTGCTCCTGCTCAGGCAGCTCCTCTACCAATACGAACCCCTTGTGGTGGACTGAGGCTGGACAGAGGAAGCAGCTCTTTAGTGTCCTCACACCTATTTTAAATACCCTGGAGACCACGTTGAAGAAGAGCCTCAACTGTCACCTGTCACCTGGGAGCCCCGCTGCCCCAGCCAGGGAAGGTGCCAGCCAGCTGTGGAGTCCAGATGCTGGAGGCTGGAGGATCTGGAGGGTGGAGCTTGGCCCTGGCCTGGGCAGCTGCCCTGCCCCATGTCCAGGATCTCCAGTCCTCAGTTTCCTAAAGGTCAAGAGCTAGGGCCACCCAGAGGGAGCCACTGCCCAGTCAGTCCCTGCTGGGGACAGCGTGTGACACCTGGTGTCTGGGGTCAGAGGCACAAGGCCCCTGGGAAGGAGAGGCAGCCCCTCCTGGGAGGTGGACAGGGACCCCGCCACTCGGGAGCTTCCGGGCAGGAGGACTCACAGGCTCTGTATCTGCCCGGCTCCTCTGTTTTCTGCAGTGTAATTTTCTTCTCTAGGCACCGACCATTAATCCTGGAAATCAGGAGGTTCACGGGCAGCTGCTCTCAGGACCGGCTCCTGAGCCAAGCTCAGCTCCCCTGCTGGGCCAGCCCTGACCAGGTGACACTGAGCATCCCACCCCAGCCCTGCCAGAGCCTTAGGATGCGGCCTGGACTCGGTCCCATCAAAGTCAGGGGACTTACTGTTGATTGCACCCAATACGTGGAAGCGGGAGGGGAGGACAAGGGGCTCGAGGGCCCTGCAGTGGGCTGCACTCACAGGAGGGTGGTCTTGGCCTCCCAGGTCCCATCTTCCAGGGATGTCACCCTCATGGGGACCACCTTCCTGGGCCTCTTCCACCCTGGTACTCGGCTCGTGTTGACCACCATGGCTTTTGTGTACCAGGTCCCTGTGATCTGCGGAGGTCAAGCCATGAGCACACCACGGCCCCCCAGACTCTGCATGACCCCCCACCCAGGTACCAACTGCCCAGGGGACCCCCAGAGCCCGGCTGAGCCCCCAGACAGGCTGGCCTCCACAGGTCTGCTCCCGGCGCTCAGTAGGAAGACAAGCACTCGGGGCTCCTGGACCCACAGAGGTGGAGGGCTCTGCCCCCAGGAGCCGTTCTATTCAGGGACCAGGATGAGCTTCACTCCTGAGGGCCCTGTTCTCAGAGGAACTCAGGTCCTGGTCACTTCAGCAGGACCCTGACCTGACCCTTCTCCCTGAGCCAGCCCTGTCCCCAGGAAGGGCCCTGTCTCCTGCCAGCACAGGGAATCCCATCTCTGACAGCCCCAGGGCAGGGGCGCAGGGTCAGCTGGCCTTCAGTGACCACTGCAACAGGCTCCCAGCCGCTGCCCACTGACAGGGTCAGGGCATTTCCCCCATCCCTGCCCACCAGCCCACCCAGCCTCACGTTTAGCTCCTCTGAGGGGAAGGACAGGGGGTCCTGGGCCTGCAGGGCAGCCACCAGGCCCAGCAGCATGATGCTCAGGAACAGCGTCTTCATCTCCAGGTTTCGCTCAGGGCCAAGGCAGGTCACCTGGGGCGTCAGGACGCGGCTGTGTGGCTCCTCACAGGACGCCCTATATGTACCCCATGGCCAGTGTCCTGTGTGTACGTGGCACAGACCACACGCACCCGCCTGTCTGTCAGGGCCAAATCCTCACCCATCAGGGAGGGAAAGGTCGGATTTGTTGGGATCCCATGACTAACAATTTGGTGCCACCTGGAGAGGAAAGACACACAGGCCATTCAATGCCTGCCCCACCCGAGGTGCTGCTCCCGGTCCAGCCAGCCTGGAGGGGACGGAGCGCAGGGTGTGGGCTGGGGGCCCGGGTAAGCCAGGGACCAGGGAGGGAGGGCCCTGTCTTCCCCAGGGACTGGCGTCCCACCTGCTGCTGACAGGGCTGCGCTCCAAGTCGAGGCTGTCCCGCCAGCCCCCAGAGCCCCAGCTCTCCCCACCCGGGAGCCCCACTCCTTGCCCTTCCCTGCCAGGGATGCCCCACCCTGCAGCTGCCCGGGAGCGTGGACGCCATTGCATGACCAGGGTCAGCTTAGCCCTCACCTCCTCGGAGGGGCTCCAGGCCACCCTAGGGAGTGACCTGGCCTCCTGACCCCTCTCATTCTCCCAGGAGGCCAGCTCTACTGTCTCCAGGCACTTCTTACCCTCTGGTTCATCCCCCCTCTCTGTCCCTCGCCCACCTGCTGTGTGGCAGCCGGAGTCCCCAGGACAGGGGCTTGGCTCTGTGGTCACTGCTTTCTCAGGGCACACGAGGAGCCCGGCCCGTGTCAGGGTCATGAAGACGTGTCTCCCGCGTGGTTCGCCCTCTGCGAGGCTCATGGGCTCTGCTCCAACAAGGGGACGCTCGCCGCTATTACTCTGGTCGTCTGAGGACCCCTGACAGGACATGGGCACCCTGCTCCCTGGCACAGCGAGGCTCCCTGGAGGTTGGATCCTCGCTGCCTTGCCCTGGAGTGGGCTTCAGGGCCAGCTGCCCTCACGGCCTGGGGGAGCCCACCCTGCAGCGTCCCCTCCACCTCAGTCCTCAGAGCCCCCGGCTCCCGAAGGCTCTCCCCTCCCTGTCACCTTCTACCACCCCAGGCCCCCAGGACAGCCTGGTTCCCTCTGGATTAATCTTGGGAGAGGCACAAGGAGGCCAGGTGCCCTCCTTGCTCAGAGTTTGTCCTGAGCCCCCCTGGATGCTGCTCTGCTGCCTCTGCCCAGCTGTCCCCCACCCTGGAGTTAGAGCTTCACCTTCCCCTCCAGACCCCACCATTCCTAGGCCTGGGTACCTGTCCAAGGTCCCAGCTGGCCTCAGCTCTGGAATCAGGTGCTGGACCCACAATGGCATCTTTGTGCCCCTCTGGCCCGGGTACTGGCTAAACAATACTAATAAGCACTCTCTAATAACCCCTGGGGTGTCCTGAGTGCTGGCATGTGGCAGGATTGACCCCAGCTCAGAAGGTGCTGCTGAGCAGGAAGCCTGTCCTCCCAGGGCTGGGGAGGGCGGGGCCCGTGCCCTTTAGGACCAGAGACCAGTGAGCAGCTGGCCACCCCAGACCGGGGGGGGGGGGGGGGGTTCTCTGTCCCTTGTTCTTTCGACCACACCCTCGACACCTTGTGTGTGACCCTTGGATCTACGTGTGACATGGGCATGTATTTTCAGTCTTTGAAAAGTCAGGGAAGGACATGCTCGGATAATTGACAGCACAGGGCTGCCACTACAAATCCTGTGCTAGTGCCACTGCAGCTCCCAGGGGCCTCCTGCAGTCGCCTGCCGTGTCCCGGGGGCTGGATTCTACTGCGTTCTCTTCCAGAGGGTTCTTCTTACACACGGTTACATTCAACTGGTTGTGGACAGTGGCGGGCAGGAAGTTGGGGTCATCCTATGGTGGACAGAAGGTAGGACAGAGGTCAACCCATGCCAGACACGACAAAAGGCAGAAGGTCAAGGTTTATTGACGATAAATACTGTCATGAGATGGGATGGCAGGAGGTTGGGGTCAACTCATGGTGGACACCAGAGGACAACATGCACAGATGACTGACAGCACAGGGTCATCACCATGCAGAGATGACTGACAGCACAGGGTCATCACCACGCACAGATGACTGACAGCACAGGGTCATCACCACGCACAGATGACTGACAGCACAGGGTCATCACCACGCACAGATGACTGACAGCACAGGGTCATCACCATGCACAGATGACTGACAGCACAGGGTCATCACCATGCACAGATGACTGACAGCACAGGGTCATCACCATGAACAGATGACTGACAGCACAAGGTCATCAGCATGCAGAGATGACTGACTGCACAGGGTCATCACCTCCCATCCTGAGCTTCATGCCATTGGAACCCTCCATGGGCCTCCCGCCAGTCACCCACCGTGCCCCCTGTCCCAGCAAGCTGAACTCTACCGAGTTCTCCAACCCCACTCTTCTGAGCTGCTGGCTGAGTTCAATGGTCAGGGGCAGGAGGTGGGGTAGGAGGTGGAGGTCAGCTCAGGGTAGGTGCTGCCAGGAGAGTAGGGCAGGGGGTGGGGTCACGCACGGCGGCAGCACTGGGAGTCCGCAGGGGAGGGGAGGGCTGTGCCCCGTTCTCCGTGGCTGAGGCATTTCTCTGCTGCCTGCGTGCCCTCGGCTGTCACATCCTGTCGGGCTGCCACTCCCAGCTCCCACCACGTCTGTGACATCCCTCACTAGCCTGGCCTATGAACCCCAGGGTGGTCACAGCTTCCCAGGGCTGCTGATTCCTAGGTGCCTCACTGAAGTGGCCAGCGTCTGGGCTCTACTCAACCTTTGGGGATGAGATTTTGATGGCCATGCTGCCTCCTCCCTCCATCCATCCACAGTAGACCTAAGGCCAAGTCCTCTGGGGAACCGACCATCTCACCTCCTTCTACTGAGGAAAGGATAAGCCGCAGAACGACAGGGAGTCCAAGACAAGGCTCATGGATCAGGAGCCAGGGGGCTCGTCAGCTGGGATCAAGATGCATCTAGAGGGACAGGGGGGCGTTGAGGTGAATGTCCAGTAAGCCTGGAGATCAGTCCGGCCACGGGGACTGGAGTTTGTTCCACTATCTCAATTAGTTTAGAGCTGGTGCCTCCACCAGCCTGAAGCCTCCGTTACAGTCTAAACAGGCCCATAATCAGCAAGGAGATAGAAGCAGTAATAAAAAGTCATCCAACAAAGAAAAGCCCAGGACCAGATGAATTTTAGCTGAGTTCTACCCAGCCTTAAAGAAGAATTAATGCCAATACTCTTCAATTCATTCCATGAAATAGAAATGAATGGGACACTTTCAAATTCATGCCAGGAAGCCAGTATCATCCCGATAACAAAATCAAATAAAGACACATCTAAGAAAAGTGCAGATCAATATCCCTGATGAAACTTAGAGGCAAAAATCCTTCATAAAATATTAGCAAATCATATTCAACAACATACTAAGAAGATTGTATCCCAGGGATGCAAGGTTGGCTGAACATATGTAAATCGATGAATGTAACTTACCACATAAATAGAATTAAGGACAAAAATCACATAATCATCTCAACGGATAGAGAAAGTAGTTGAAAAAATTCAGCAGTCATTCATGATAAAAACACCGAAGATATTTGGGATAGAAGAAACCTATCAACATGAAAAAAACCTATCTATGAAAAACCCAAAGTCAACATCATAATGAATGGAGAAAAACTGAAAGCATTTCCTTTAAAATCTGGAATGAGACAAGGATGTCCACTCTCACCACTCCTATTCAATAAAGTACTAGAAATTCTAGCCAGAGAAATTAGGCAAGAGAAGGAGATAAAAGGAATAAAAACAGGAAAGGAAAACGTCAAATCATTACCATTTGCCGATGACATAATCCTTTACCTAGGAGATCCAAAAGCTCCACCGGGAGATGGCTTCAGCTGACAGACAAACTCAGCAAAGCAGCAGGTTACAAAATCAACATACGTCATCAAAGGTTTTTCCATATACTGATAATGAATCAGCTGAGAAAGAAATCAGGATAACAATCCCATTGGCTATGGCCTAAAAAAATAAAATAAAATAACCCAAGAAATAAATCCAATCAAGAAGGTGAAAGACTTCTACATTAAAAGTCATAGAATGCTGAAGAAAGAAATTGAAGAAAACACAAGAAGACAGAAAGACCTCCCATGTTCATACACAGGCAGAATCAATGTTAAAATGCTCGTACTGCCAAAAGCAACACACAGATTCAATGAAATCCCCATCCCAATTCCAAGGACATTCTTCAGAGAACTAGAAAAGTACAGTCCTAAAATTCATTTGGAAGAATAAAAGATCCAGAACAGCCAAAGCAAACCTAAGCCAAAAAAAGCACTGCTGGAGGCGTTACAGTAGCTGACTCCATGGAACCAGCATAAAACAGACACACAGACCAAGGGCACGAAGCAGAAGACACAGAGACAAACCCACACAGATACAGTCACCTGACCCTTGACCAGGGTGCAGACATGCTGGAGAAGAGATGGCCTGCTTAACTCATGTGCTGGGAAAACTGGTCGTCCGCATGCAGAATAATGAGACAGACCCTCATCTCTCACCCTGCACAGGTCAACGCGCAACGGAAGTGGAATCAGACCAGAGACTGTGCCATTCCTGGAAGAAAATGTAGGGTCAACACTCCAGCATGTAGGCGCAAGCAAAGACTTTCTCAATAGGACGGGTAAGGCTCAGGAAATAATGCCAGAGTTAGTAAACGGAATGGTAAAGGAAACCATTAGGAACGAGAAGAGAGAACCTGGAGAATGGGAGAAAAACGGCTAACTGCTCTTCTGACGGAGGACTAATATCCAGATTATACAAAGAACTAAAAAACTCTGCACCAAAAGACCAAATAACACAACTAAATGGGCACATGAACAAAATGGACCCTTCGAAAAAAAGTTCGACGTCATTAGCGATTAGGGAACGCAAATCAAAACCACGCTGCGACCTCACTCCAGTCAGAAGGGCCGTGGTCAGGACGCGAGCAGGGTCAACGCTGGAGAGGGCGGAGGAAAAGGGACCCTTTACCCTGGTGGTGGGGCTGTAGATTAGTTCAACCACGTGGAACTCAGGACGCGGGTGGACCCACCACACGACCCAGCCGCACCACTCCTCGGCATTTATCCTGAGGAAGAAAGTCATCGCGCTACAGTGACACGTGCTCCCCGGTGTTACAGCAGCACCGTTCACAGTGGCCGAACCATGGACCCTGCCTCGGTGTCCATCAGTGGATGAAGGGACAGACACAACGGGGTGCGTGTGCCCACTGGAGCTTCACTCAGCCGCGAAGAGAAAGAAATCATGTCGTGTGCGGGAAACGGGTGGAACTAGAGGCCATCGTGTTAAGGGACATAGGTCAAACCAGAAGGTCAAGGGTCGTATGTTTTCACTCATGCGGAAGCTAGACAGGAAGAGGAAGATGGGGTGGATCTCATGAAAATCAAAGGAAATCAGTAGAGGAAGGGACCAGGGTGAGAGGTGGGGGGAGGGATGCTGGCCAATCGCACTGTGGTGTCGGGCATTGTGTGCGTGTGCGCATACGTAACAAGGAATCCCGCCACGGTGCACGACTATAAAGCACCAATGAAAACATGGGAAGAATAAAAGGAAAATCAATAAAATGGTCTTCAGCAAACTTAGACACCCTCTGAAGAGGACGGAAAGACAAGCCATGGGCTAGAAGAAAATACTCACAAGCCACACATCAGACAGAATTCTAGTGTTTAGATTTCATGAAGAACTGTCGGAGTGTTTAAAAAACAGAAAGTGGACAATGCCACGGAGGGAGGAAGGCCCCCAGCAGAGTGCAGACTCCCCAGGCTGTGTCACTGTCCGCCTGTGCAGACGCCTGAACCGGAAGCAGGGTGTCTCCAAGTCCGGGGGGTTGGGGAACCGGGCGCCTCGCACGTGGCTGATGTTCTGCTTTGGGGCTATTGCAAAAAAAGCTGCCACCAACATGTGCGTGCAGGTTTGGGCACAAACACGCATTTTTCATTTCTAGGAATAAATATGGGAAGTGCAATTTCAGGGTCGTATAACTGCTACCTGTTCAGTTTTTCAAAAGTACTTGCCAAATCATTTTCAGAGGACAGCACAATTTCTCCCTCCCTCTTCCCCTCTCCTTCCCGTCTGCCATGAGGTAAGCAGCTTTCCTTCCTGTGCGCTTCCCTTCTGCCTTGATGCTCTCCTCACCTCAGGAGCAATGCAGCCAACCCACCAAGGACAGACACCTCTGAAACTGAGCGCAAATAAATCTTTGCTCCGTTATGTTGTTTTTCTCAGGTATTCTGTCACAGCAATGGAGCACTGACTCACAGTGCTCAATGTTTTTTCCCATGCTTTCTATAAGCTAAGCACTCCTCTGGGCACAGGCCATGATTCAGTGAAGAAAAGGAGCCAAGGCAGCTCTGCAGCCCAAGTCCAGGTCCTGGGACAGAAACGCAGAGCAGAGGAGGGACGGAAGTGCCAGCTTCCAATGCCTCGCCTCCCGCTGCGGGCACACCCTGCATCGCCTGCAGGGCATGGTGGAGCTGGACCCAGCCGGCCTTCTCTTGTGCACCTGGCACCACGCTGGCTCCTCTGACTGCAGACTGGGAGGATGGGCCTCCTTCTGCTTCCAGACGCTTCCATTTCTCTCATTTCTCCCTCCTGCTGTGGGGCAGGCAGTGGCCTAAGCAGGGGCCTCGAGGGGCCCTCCCTCCCACTGGCCTCAGTGGGCCCCGTGGACGGCTTCCTACTGAGGTTCGGGGGGACCCCCGAGTGGAGTGCAGCCCATGCTGGAGGCCTCACAGCCAGAGCACCTGCCCCTGGGAGGGAGGGCAGCTTCCTGCCTGCCTGGCCATCCTGCCTCGGCCTACCTGCTCACCTCTGCACTGACCATGACCACGCTGACCCCAGGCCACCCGGCAGAGGTCCCCCACCCCTGGGCTGCAGACGCCCCATCCCCAGAGGTCCAAGCAGCCTCGTGGAGGGACCCCACCCGCTGATTTCTTCCTCCACTGTCCTGTGGCCAGTGCTGTCCTTCACACTTCACTGGACTCCTCCTTGTTAATTGTCCATTGTGCAAACCACCCTGTTCTGCCTACTGTCAGGCCTGGCTCCTGGTTGACTGTGGCTCCTGTAATTATATGTCACTTTAAGGGGAGGGGAGTGCTATGGGGAGAAGCACATGGACGAGCCAGACAGGCGATGGGGACAAGGGGCGTCTGTGTTCTAAATGGAAGGGTACGTGCTGGCCTCACCAGGTGACATTTGCACACAGAACTGAGGCCAGTGCAGGAATGAGCCAGGAAGGAGTCAGGTGACTCCAGAGGGGGAAGCGTCCAGTGCAGGCCAAGGGAGGGGGTGCCGGGCATGTGCCAGGAGCAGCCTGGAGGGCAGAGCAGCTGAAGCCGAGGACACGGGGTAGACTGGCCAGAGAGCAGGTGAGGGAGAGGCAGTACTGACGGGCTGAGCGTCGACCCTCGCAAGGACTTAGCTCTCACTGAGGGACACGGAAGACCCTGGGGGCCCTTGGCAGAATCAGGATGTGGCTTGACTCTTAATTGGTCCCTCCAGTGGCTGCAGTGAGGGCAGATTTAGGGACATGGGGGGACTATAAGAGCAAAGAGACCCACTGGAAAGAAACTGCCAGAATGACAGTGCGATGACATCTACCTGGGCATCCAGGAGTGACAGGGCGTGGACGTGCGCGTCTGCTGCACGCACAGGAGCCCGGCTGGGACCTGCGGAAGGATTGCGTTGGGCACAGGTGGTGCGGGCTGAGATCCCCGAGGGAGGGGGCGGGGCTGGGGAGTTGTCGCTGCAGCTGCGAGCCTGGGGGTTTCCAACACCACGCAGAGGGGGCCTGCGGCGAGGCCGCCTAGCCGAGTGGAGGAGACAAGATGGGACGTGGGGCAGCAGTGATGACCAGAACTCAGGACACTGCCCTCTGGGAGGGCGCATGAGGAGGAGGGGCCCTGAGACATGGAGCGGCCGGCCAGCAGCCAGGGAAACGCCCACCACACGTCAGGGGCGGAGGCCACCGAGCAGGGAGGCCGAGCTTGGGTGAAGGGCCTCTCCAGGAGCTGCAGGGACACTGTGCATGAACCTGTCTGAGCCAAAGCTAAACTTTTAGGCAAAGGTGTGTACATGGTCTTCACTGTCACCTGACCTTGCCTAAGTCCGTATTGACCCCGCTGTCACAAGAGCCTGGGCCAGGACTGAACGCCACTCACCGAGCAATTCTGCAGCCCACGCTACTGAATCAGGGGTCTGGTTTCCAGCCTCTGCTGCCCTGTGGCTACAGGACCACCCACTACTTTAGGGACAAGGTACAGCCTCTGGTTTCGGGTGTTCGCTGGAGTGCACAGCTTGACACTTCTTCCCTGAAATCCCCAGGGCAGTCAGAGGCAGTGTCTCCACCCTGGTCCTCATTGTCTCTGCTGCGGCCACAAGTTGGTTGCTGTCCCAAAGCCTGGCTTCCCACAGCTCTGTCCCCGTGAGCAAGCTCAGCTAACCCCTGGAGGCCACTTGGTGCCCTGCACCTCCCTCCTCCCATTTTCCTTTGGCGAGATGCCCCTGCCCTCTGCAAGTTCAGGCAACGTCATCCGGGCACCATGGCTGGCAAGAGAGGGGACGGCCTTTCCACTCTCACGTACTGAGGAGCTAGAAGACAAAGGACCCGACTGATCTGCGGCCTGAGTGGGTGGACAGGGCCGTGGGGAAAGGCGACCTCTGGTGGGCGTGGGGTGGGGAGACGCCCGCCCTGCCCTGCCTCCTGTGCGCTTAGGAGCCTTGGAGGGCTCCTGCCTGACCAACAGAGGTGCAGCTGTGAAGCGTGAGGCCACAGCCAGGGGGACCCCAGCCCTCAGAGCCTCCTGAGAGCCTCAGCCCACAGAGAGGTCACGGCTTCTCTGGCCGACCCCGGCCTCCTTTCTTAGAGCAGGTACTGCAAAGGGCCTAGAACGGTGACCAGCCTCCAGCTCAGAAGGGTCTCTCCAGGCCTCTCCTTTAAACTGCGACCACCAGGAGGCCAGGGACTCCGTCTGCCTGTCTCCACAGGAGGACAGAGTCCTGAGGTGGACATTCACCAGCAGGCGCAGCCCGGCCCCTGATGGTGTCCACACTGACCAGCCCTCTGTCCTCCTCCTTCACTGGCCCTTTAATTACCTGGTCACCTCTGTGCCAATGGAATCGGGGCTCGGCACGGCGGAAAGGTTCGCTGAGGTTAGGGTTAGAGGGCAGGGTACCCTAGGAACTCTCCGGAAAGCCACCCCATGGTGCGGCCAGCACTGGGGGTGAGCTCCACTGGGCATCTTGACCCCAGCCAAGCCCTGGAGGCCTGCAGCACAAGGGAGGAGGAGGAAGACCCTGGACTCCACAGGGAAGCCTTCTCCCAGAGACCCCCCAGCGCCCTATGCTGACAAGGCCTGACCGCACCAGCTGTAGAGAGAAGCTGGCAGGGCCCAGCTCCACGTGGAATGTCGGGCAATAAAGGGTGGTGCTTCTGGAACCGAGGGGCAATAAATCTGTAGCTGCACAGAATCCAAAAGGCTCAGAGGCAGAATGTTGGGGTGAACATCGCAGGTGTGACCGGCACTGCCCACCCATGGTCAACACCTCCGTCTTGTCCTGTTGGTGGTGCCAATTGGGGCAGCTTGCTCTTTTCTCTCATAGGGGAAGCTTGAGGCATTGGTTTAAGCATTTGCTTTTCTCCAAGAGAACCATTTGAAGCTGCAAGCCTGCTTCTCTGCTGAAAGCCTAGAGCTTCGAGGAGCTGTCCACCTCGTCTGTGGCATTGCTTTCTGTAGGTGCCAGGACCCCTGGCCCACTGCACCAGCTCCAAACTCAGGGTGGGCAGCGGACCTTCAGAAAGCACCGCAGGACCCCGGTCACACCCGGTGGCCACCCTGCACCTGGCCCTTGTGTACCAACCACAGAACCAGGACGAGGCTGGGCCCACCCGCCCCCCTCCTGTTCCCCACGCCCCACTCCCAGCAGATCCTCGAGGAGCCTAGGAACACCCACAACACAGGAAATGCACAGACAGGCAGAGTCGCCAGGGGCTGCTGAGGCTCTTTATGGAGGTTCAGGAAGGACGGGAGGTGGGGAGGAAGGGCAGTGCAGGGAGCCAGCCGGGCCCAGGTGGGCCTCCCTCCATGTCCTGCAGGCCAGAGGTCCTGGTGGGGCCTCCTGGGGCTGCCTCTGAGCTTGGCATCTCTGCCCTGGACAGGAGGGGAGGGTCAGGGAGCCCAGAGAGGAGGCCGAGGGAGGCTGCAGTGGTGGGGCATGCTGGGATCTTCCGCTCCATCCAGGAGGTCAGAGCAGGGAAGAGGTTGCCCAGAAAGCTCCATGCCTGTGTGGGAAAAAAGGACAGGTGACCCCAGGCCAGTGGAGGGCAAGGGAAGGACAGGGACGCTGTGTGGACTCCAGCTCCACCCACACCTGGGCAGGTGAGCTTGGGCAAGTCTCTGACCTGTCAACTCCCCTGCATCACACAGCAGGAGGGACCCAGGAGTGCTGAAGCCCCCCAAGCACTGCTGCCACGTCTTCAAACAACTCATGGGGCACATGAGTCGTCATCACCATAACCCCTGAGGGGCCAGAGAGGGGCTGAGGGACTTCCCGCCTTCTGGCAGGCATTCTGGGGGACTCGGGGAGAAGGGCACTGTCTCCACCAGCAACCCGACTCCAGGAGCGTTCACCACGGCAGAGCCTCACTCCGGGAATGACATCCCAGAGGAGCCCGCAGACAATGCCCAGGGCGGGCACAGTGCTGGGGAGGGAGACCTTTCCATGGAGGCTGGACCTGGAGTCCTGGGGCTGGGGCAGAGCCCAGCTAGGAGAGGAGGACCAGGGGGCGTGAGCAGCCACAGGGCCCCCAGCACAGCCGACCAGGGAGGCCCAGAGCCATCTCCCTGAAGCCCACCCAGCCTCCCCTGGACAGGACAGGACAGGGAGCAGCAGGACCAACCCTGCCCTGGAGGAGCAGGCCTGCCCAGGCTCAGGCACACCAGCCTCCCACTGCTCTGTGCCCTCGTGCACCTGGGTGGGACAGCCCGGGGTCTCCAGGCCTTGCCTGCCCAGGCTCAGGCACGCCAGCCTCCCACTGCTCTGGGTCCTGACACCAGTGTCTGCTCCGAGCTGGACTTCCCACACAGGGTCCCCTTCCACATACCCTCCCTGACCCCTGCTGGACACCAACAGGTACCCATGGATGACGCTGCCAGGTTTGCCCCAGGGAGTCCTCGACTCATCCCGTGACGTTCATGACATCGGAGGCCCTGGGCCTCAGCACCTCTCCTTCCTGCCTTCCATGCAGGGACCTGGGACCATCCCAATCCTGAGCTCTGAGGTGGGAAGAGGGCTTCCTCCAGGAAAACCCACCATAAGGACCAGTACCCTTGATCCTGGTGGGTTCTCCTAGGGAAGGGGCCGGAGGCAAAGGGAGAAAGTGGGAGGGGCCAAGGCTGGAGCCACCAGGCATGGAGACTCACCCACGAGCTTTGCCATTCGGATCTGCTGCCTGTGCATCTCCCCCTCAATGGACAGGATGTAGTGGCCGTCCACCTGGGACTTCAGGATGTGCACCACACGCTTGCCCCCATCTGCAGAGGGACAGTGGACCAGGTAGGGATACGTCTTGACCCTCCAGTGAAGACCCAGGACGGGCAGCCCAGAAGACCCCTCAGGTTGCTCCCCTCCAGCTGCCCGGGCTCCCTGACCCGGGTTCCCCACCAGGCCTGGCCCAAGGCCTTGGGCCACTTCCCAGGAACCCCACACATCTGAGGCATGGGCACTTCTAAGTCAGAGAGTCACAGGGAGGTTTGGGCCTGAGATGTGCAGAGGCTGGAGCTGGGGCAGCTCAGTCCCACCCCACCCCAGCCAAGTACAACCTGCTTCTGACCGAAGCCTCGGCTCAGCTGTGCTGAAGCGGGAGGCCCAGCCAGAGCCCCCAGACCTGACCCCAACCTCAGGG
The DNA here is from genome assembly GCF_902686455.1 of Sciurus vulgaris. NCBI lineage: Eukaryota > Metazoa > Chordata > Mammalia > Rodentia > Sciuridae > Sciurus > Sciurus vulgaris. Next base: position 89,047,461 of record NC_136476.1, on the reverse strand, counting down.
GCACTTGGTGTCAGGTGTCTGAGTCTCTAAGGCAAACTGTCTGGTGGGCGTGGAGGGTGGGTATGTAGCAGGGCCAGGAAGGAGAGCCTCAGGCCACCCTGAGGAGGTGCCGGCCGGCCCCTGTGCCCACGGGTGACCAGAGCTGCCCTGAACGGGCCCAGGACTCACGGGCTGTGTATTTGCCCGGCTCGTCTGTCTTCTCCAGCACGGTGCTTATCTCCCGACACTGACCTCCCATCCTGGAAGACAGAAGCTCCGTGGGCACGGCTGCCCTGCTCAGAGCAGCCAGGGCATGGCCTGGCAGGGGGTCCCGGACGGGCCCAGAACTGCAGGCCTCTCCACGTCTCGGGTCCAGGCAGCAGCTGGGCCCTCTGTGTCCCACGAAGGGCCCTTTAGGCCCAGAGTGACCAGAACTCTGTCCTCCAGTCCCCTCACTGGCTGCCAGAGGGATCCCAGGCTGCCTGGGAGGAGCCTCCCAGACACACTTGCCCACCAGACTCCAGGTGCTGAGGGCCACAGGGTGAGAAGGGCCCTCAGCTGTCCTCTGGGAACAGGGAGGGCCGTGCAGCCAGCAGACACTCACTGGACAGTGAAGCTGACTTCCAGGTGGCCCCCTGCCAGGGTCTTGATGGTCATGGGGGTCACTGACACAGACTCCAGCTTCTTCCAGGGAATCTCCTCGTCGGCTGCCGCGGCCTTCATGTACCATGTGCCTGATGCCTGGAGAGGGCACCTGTCCATCAAGGCTCAGGCCCACCCCAGGCCTCCCTGCCCCTCCTCTGCTGCCCCCAGACTCTACTGCTCCAAGGACCAGAGACCTGGAGCATCTGCAACACCAGCCCACCCGAACTCACCCTCCACTCCCACCAGACCCACTGGAGAGCGGGACCCCAGCGCCCCGGCCCGGCCAGGACCACAGGCGCTCAGTCCCAGGGAAAGTGAAGTGTGCGCACCTGCTTCCACCCAGCCCTCTGCGGCCCCGGCCCACCTGGCCCAGACCCCTCTGCTCTGTGTGCCGTTCCCTTGGGGCCGGGGCTCAAGGCCTGACCCTAAATGAGGGTCTCCTGCAGGGGAGGGATGGGGTCTGCAACCGGCCTCTGGGCCCTCCCTGCCCTGCAGCACCCTGCCCGTCTGAGCCTCACATCCTGGGTCTCCTCATCCCAGACAGGGAGCGTCTGGGCCCGCAGGGCAGCCATGAGGCTGAGGCCCAGGGTCAGGAGCAGGCTCTTCATGGCTGTGAAGGGGTCTGTGCTCGAGGCTGCTGGCAGGTGGCTCTCTGGGCTGGAGAGGCTGTGCTGCTTCCTCACTCGCCACCCTTTATACTGCCCAGGGCAGGGCCCCTGGGGAACTTGGCACGGAGGACCCTCCAGTCCTTTCCTGGCCATTGAGCGTGGCCGGTTCTGCAGTGGAGCAGATAATGTCATTATGGTTGGAAGCCGCTGAGTAACAGTGTGTCAATTCCCCAGAGCACCATCAGGACGGCCCTGCAGGGAGCCCCTGGCAGATTTCACCCGGCAGGAACTGGGTCTGGGTGAGGGGTGCAGCCCCCTGTGCAGAGCCCCGAGTGTGTGTGTGGTGGCAGCAGACCCTCGGGACACCCCCCTTGGGCACTGGCCTGGCTGACCTGCATGTTGCCACAGAGGACATGGGTGGGACTCAGAGAGCCCTGGGCTCTGGTCTTAATGACCTTCCTGCATCCCAGGACAGGTCACTTCTCCTCAGATTCATCTTGCAAAAGGAGGAACCCTAGCTGGGCGCAGTGGCACAGGCTTGTAATCCCAGCTACTAAGGAGGCTGAGGCAGGGGCATCTCAAGTTCAAGACCAGCCTGGGCAACTTAGCCAGACCCTGTCTCAAAATAAAAACTGCAAAGGGGCTGGTGATGTCGCTCAGTGGTAGAGCACCCCTGGGTTCAATCCACAGCTCTGAAGAAAAATAAAACAGGGTCGTGCCGTGTGGACACGAATCGTGTGTGTTTACAGAAGCTGAGCGCAGTGTGCACAAGGACCGCTCCCGGCTCAGCATCCGTGGGTCAGACTGAAACAAACAGGGTGTGCATACACACACACACTCATACACAGGTACTCATATACACACACTTATACACACACATGCTTGCGTATAAAAATGCTGTAGATTTATGTGTGTTGATTTTATAGCCTGCTATTTTGCTGAATTCATTGATGAGGTCTAGAAGTTTTCTGGAGGAGGTTTTTGAATCCTCTAAATAGAGAATCATGTCATCCACAAATAGTGACAGCTTAAGTTCCTCTTTTCCTATTCGTATCCCTTTAATTTCTTTAGTCTGCCTAATTGCTCTGGCTAGAGTTTCGAGGACAATGTTGAAAGAAGTGGTGAAAGAGGACATCCCTGTCTTGTTCCCATTTTTAAAGGGAATGGTTTCAGTTTTTCTCCATTAAGAATGATGTTGGCCATGGGCTTAGCATAAATAGCCTTTACAAGGTTCAGGTATGTTCCTACTATCCCTATTTTTTCTAGTGTTTTGAGCATGAAGGGGTGTTGTATTTTGTCAAATGCTTTTTCTGCATCAATTGAAATAACCATATGATTCTTATCCTTAAGTCTATTGACATGATGGATTATGTTTATTGATTTACGGATGTTAAACCATCCTTGCATTCCAGGAATGAACCCCACTTGATGGTGGTGCACAATTTTCTTAATATGTTTTTGGATACGGTTTGCCAATATTTTGTTAAGGATCTTAGCATCTATATTCATCAAGGATATTGGTCTAAAATTTTCTTTCCTTGATGTGTCTTTTCCTGGTTTGGGTATGAGGGTGATATTAACTTCATAGAATGAGTTTGGTAGGGTACCCTCCTTTTCTATTTCCTGGAATACTTTGAGAAGTATTGGAATGAGTTCTTCTTTGAAGGTCTTGTAGAACTCGGCTGAGAATCCGTCTGGTCCTGAGCTTTTTTTGGATGGTAGATTTTTAATGGCTTCTTCTATTTCATTGCTTGATATTGATCTGTTTAAATTGTGTATGTCCTCCTGGTTCAGTTTGGGAGGAGCATATGTCTCTAGAAATTTGTCAATGTCTTTGGTAGTTTCTATTTTGTTGGAATACAGATTTTCAAAGTAGCTTCTCATTATGTTCTGTATCTCAGTGGTGTCTGTTGTGATATTTCCTTTTGCATCATGTATTTTAGTAATTTGAGTCTTCTCTCTCCTTCTCTTTGTTAGTGTGGCTAAGGGTTTATCTATTTTGTTTACTTTCTCAAAGAACCAACTTTTTGTTATGTCAATTTTTTTAATAGTTTCTTTTGTTTCAGTTTCATTGATTTCAGCTCTGATTTTAATTATTTCCTGTCTTCTACTACTTTTGCTGTTATTCTGTTCTTCTTTTTCTAGGGCTTTGAGCTGTAATGTTAGATCATTTAATTGTTGACTTTTCATTCTTTTCTGGAATGCGCTCCATGCAATGAATTTTCCTCTTAGTACTGCTTTCATAGATTTTGATATGTAGTATTATCATTCTCATTGACTGCTAAGAATTTTTTAATCTCCTCCCTGATGTATTTTGTTATCCATGTTTCATTCAATAGCATATTATTTAGTCTCCAAGTGTTGGAGTAGTTTCCTTTTTTTACTTTGTCATTGATTTCTATTCTCAGTCCATTATGATCTGATAGAACACAAGGCAGTATCTCTATTTTTTTGCATTTCCTAAGGGCTGCTTTGTGGCATAACATATGGTCTATTTTCGAGAAGTTTCCCTGTGCTGCTGAGAAGAAAGTGAATCCGCTCGTTGATGGATGGAATATTCTATATATGTCTATTAAGTCTAGGTTATTGATTGTGTTATTGAGTTCTATGGTTTCTTTGTTTGGTTTTTGTTTGGAAGATCTATCCAGTGGTGACAGCAGTGTGTTAAAGTCACCCAGAATTATTGTGTTGTGCTCTATGTGATTCCTAAATTGAGAAGGATTTGTTTGATGTACAGAGATGTGTTCATTGTTTGGGGCATAATTATTTACTATCGTTATGTCTTCCTGATTTATGGTTCCCTTAAGCAGTATGAAATGTCCTTCTTTATCCCTTCTGACTAACTTTGGCTTGAAGTCCACTTTATCAGATATAAGGATGAAACCCCCACTTTTTTACTGGGTCCATGTGCATGGTAGGTTTTTTCCCATCCTTTCACCTTTAGTCTGTGGGTGTCTTTTTCTATGAGATGAGTCTCTTGCAGGCAGCATATTGTTGGGTCTTTCTTTTTAATCCATTCTGCCAGTCTATGTCTTTTGATTGAGGAGTTTAGGCCAATAACGTTCAGGGTTATTATTGAGAAATGATTTGTATTCCCAGTCATTTGGCTTATTTTTGGTTTTTAAGTCAGCTTGGTTTCTCCTTTGAGTGGTTTTTCTCTAAGGTAGTTCCTCTCTTTGCCGGCCTCCATTGTTGTTTTTCATTTCCTCCTCATGGTATATTTTGTTGAGAACATTCTGTAGTGCAGGCTTTCTATTTGTAAATTCTTTTAACTTTTGTTTATCATGGAAGGATTTTATTTCATCTTCAAATCTGAAGGTTAGTTTTGCTGGGTATAGGATTCTTGGTTGGCAACCATGTTCTTTCAGAGCTTGAAATATGTTGGTCCAGGCCCTTCTAGCTTTTAGAGTCTGGGTTGAGAAGTCGGCTGCTATCCGTATTGGTCTCCCCCTATATGTAATCTGATGCTTTTCTCTCACGGCCTTCAAAATCCTATCTTTAATTTGAATGTTAGGCATTTTCATTATAATGTGCCTTGGTGTGGATCTGTTGTGATTCTGTGCACTTGGTGTTCTGTAAGCCTCTTGTATTTGATTTTCCATTTCATTCTTCAGGTTTGGGAAATTTTCTGATATTATTTCATTGAATAGGTTATTCATTCCTTTGGTTTGTATCTCTGTGCCTTCCTCAATCCCAATAATTCTTAAATTTGGTCTTTTCATGATGTCCCATAGTTCTTGGAGATTCTGTTCATGATTTCTTACCATCTTCTCTGTTTGGATGACTTTATTTTCAAGATGAAATATTTTGTCTTCATTGTCTGAGGTTCTGTCTTCCAAGTGGTCTAGTCTGTTGGTGATGCTTTCCATTGAGTTTTTTATTTGGTTTATTGTCTCCTTCATTTCAAGGATTTCCATTTGGTCTTTTTTGAGAATCTCTATCTCTTTTTGAAATGATCTTTTGCTTCCTGCAGGTGCTCTTTCAGCTTATTGGTATTATCATTCATTGCCTGCATTTGCTCTCTTATCTCATCCTTTGCTTCACGAATCATCTTAATCATCTATAATCTGAAGTCCTTTTCTGACATTTCTTCTAACATACTGTCATTGGATTCTATTACTATAGAATCTAGATTTGTTTGGATCATTTTCTTCCCTTGTTTTTTCATGTTGTTCATGTATCTTCCCCTCCAGCAGTGCAGATCTGGGGTATTGCAGATTTCCCCCTATAGGCTTATAGTGGCCCTACAGGTTTCCAAAACCCTTTCTTTTAGGGGAGATCAATATTAGCAGTGCCCAAATCAAACACTATGCAATCCTAAACCAAATAGCCCCTATGAGGACAATAACATCATGTAAATAAGGGAGAAAGCGACTCTGAGGGAACAGGTAAACAGAAGGAAAAGAAAGCAAGAAACGTAAAGAAATAAAAACTTAAATTTTTTTTTAAAAAGGAGAAAAAAGAAAATCTACTGTATAATAGTCATATACTAATGAAACCTCCCAGTGTTCAGTAGCCTGATGTATGAGAGGTACCTGACAATGAGCTTCAAGCCTCCAGAAGGCATCTCAGGATGGGATTTGCCCCACCTGAAGATCGGAGCTACGGCTTCCAGGATTATCCAAGATGGCTGCTCTGGCTTCCAAATGTGTTGGCACATGGGGAGCTGCAGCTCAGGGGTGGATGTGGTCAGCTGGAGGTCCTGGAGACAGGATGCAGTTGGTCCGGCAGTGGTCCTGGAGGTCGGGTGTGTTTGGTGTAGTTGTGGGATCCTGGAGGCTGGGTGCAATCAGTCGGTCTGGGGTCCCAGTGATAGGGCACAGTCAGTTGGTCTGGGGTCCTGGCAGCATGGAGCAGTCAGTCGATGTGAGGGCCCCAGAGGCAGGGAGTGATCGGTTGGTGAGGGATCCTGGAGACAGGACTCAGTCAGTCCGGCCAGGGGTCCTACGGGGCCTGGCTGTTGTCTCAAAATGGCAGCCACGTGTACCTGCAGGTACTGTGACAGTGAACTTCAAGGCGACAGCAGGCAGCTGGTGCTCCACTGGTGGTCTGCGGTCAGTCTGCTGGCAGCTGTCAGACGATCGGGAGGTGAACCTCAAGCGTTGGGTGATGGATAGGGGTAAGGTAGGCGATGGACAGGTGAGTGGCAGGCAAATGGCGGATGATAGACGCCTGAGCAATCTGCTCTTAAAAAAGGCATCGATATGCTGGCAGACTGCAGGTGATCACAGCAGACAAATGGGGTAAAGAGCAGGAGATCGATAAGCAGCAAAAACTGCCTCACCGAGAAACAGATATCCTCTGCTTGAATCCGGCGTTGCAGAGCGACAAGGAACGCAGCCTCCCTCTAGACCGCCATCTTGGATCCCCCTGGCACCTTTGTCTAGTATTAGAAAATTGTATTTATTTGGGTTTGTGTCCGTGTCCTCTATTCTGTACCATTGATCTACTTGTCTATTTTGGTGCCAATACCATGCTGTTTTTGTTACTATTGCTTTGTAGTATAGATGAAGTTCTGGTATTGCGATACCCCCTGTTTCATTCTTCCTGCTAAGGATTGCTTTAGCTCTTCTGGGTTTCTTATTCTTCCAGATGAATTTCATGATTGCTTGCTCTATTTCTGTGAGGTACGTCATTGGGATTTTAATTGGAATTGCATTGAATCTGTATAGCACTTTTACTTTCGTGATTTTTAAATGATGTTTAAAAGCTGAGGACCCAAAGCCGCGGAGGGTGACAGGGGACGGTGCGGGGAGGCAGGGCAGACCTCTGGGTTGGGGCTGTGGGCAGAGAGCGTCCCCTCCCACAGTGGCTGCTCCTCACCCCTGCATGTGGGACCCCTCCCTGGGGACCGTCGGGTCCTCTGCCCCCTGCAGCTCCAGGAAGGCCAGGGCCTCCCAGGGCCCGCAAGCAGGCCGCCAGGGCCACTGGGCGGAGGCTCACGCGAGCCCTCAGCAGCTCCTTGGCTCCAGGAAACTCGGCTGCCTCACCGCGGGGCTTGCGAGCGGAGAAAGCCCAGCTGCTGTGGTCTTGGAATCAGCACTTTCTTCTCGGTGCCACCCAAGCCCTGGTCCGGGGCTTCTTGGCGTGACATTTGGGCGCCGGGCACGCATGCTGGCAGTTCAGACACTGCAGCAGGAGACCACCACACACAGGCGTCCCCTGCGGACTCTCCACAGTCTGGACGTTTCCTTCCCTCCCTCCAGCAGGGCCTTGCCTGGGTGTGGTGACAGTAGACGTACCTGCTCCGAGTGCGACCAGGGGTCTCGGGTGACTCTGGGGCCTTGCTACGTCCATCCCGCCACCTCCCAGGTGAGCCAAGCCAGGGGCCACGCAGAGCTGGGTTGAGCAGCAGCAGCCCCTCGGCCAACTTGGGGCTCCTTTCCCGAGGTCCATCGAGGTTCCCAGCTCCTCCGTCCAGTCGGCATCCTTGTCCCCACTGAGGTCCTGTTTCCTGAGTGACCCCAGCGGGCTCCAGGAGCTGCTTGAGTTTGTGGAGTTTGGCCTGCCTGGCCCTGCACGTCTCTCCCCCACCCCTGCCACCTCCAAAGCCCAGCATAGTCACTTGCCAGGGCCAGGAAGGGCCTCACTGTCCAGGCCACAGGGGCCTCTTGGGCCAGGACCTGTCACACTGTCTGTGCATGTACCCCTCACTGGTCCTGGTGCCTCTCCCGAGGAGTGACAGCCAGGGACCGCTCAGGTCTGGGGTCCCCACCTCCCAGGCTCCTCGTCCGTCCAGGCCTGGGCTGGCAAAGGCCGGCTGGACTTGGCCAGCGAGTCGCAGGAGCTGAGCAGGGGATCTGCACTTGGCCATGAGCGCTCCAGGGCTCTGGAGGCCTGGACACTTGTTTGCAGAAGGAGCTGCGTCCAGGGCGAGGCTGGGTTTGCACTCACACGCTCTCTGCTCCGTTTCCTCCATGGCCCTGCTTACCTGAACATGGGGTGCTTTGTGCACGGCTGACGCGTGTGAAGGTCACCCATCAGGAACGTGCCCGCGGGCAGCCTGGACCGTGTCCTCCCACGCCAGCTGCCAGGTTGCTGCATATGGAAGTGACCGCTGGGGAAGCTTTGCCAGCCTCACGTCCAGGCCCCCGTGGGACTCCGCACGGGCTCCTCCATACCCTCCGGCCAGAAGGCTGGTCCCTGGAGAAGGATGGGCATCTGAAACAGGGCAGGCCACCCCGGTGCAGTCACGTGGGGCCCTGGCAGAATGGCCTTGTCCGTCATGTGCCCCATGAGCCAGTGGGAGGAAGGGGGCTTCACGGAGGGGGCACGCCCCGCTCTGAGCCCAACACCCCTTCTGGAGGACCCAGCACCCTCACCCTGCAGCTGGGGATGGGCGAGTGGGGGTGGGAGCTGCAGTCCAGCGATCGTCTCTGAAACAGAACAGTTCCTGCAAGACCAGGAGCCGGGAGAGAGGGGAGCAGGGAGGGAGCCCCTGGAGAGCCACTGAGTGGGGCGGGGTGAGCCTCTCCTGGGGAACAGGCGCCCAGCGAGGCAGCACCCTCTCCTGGCCTCCAGTCCCCACCCACGGGCAGCTGCTCCAGGGGGCTGGACAGGCCAGGTGGGGCCCCAGGCCAGGAGCCACGTGGCGAGAGGTCTGGCTTCTGTGTAGAAGCCTCTAAGAGAACTGCCAGAGTGGCTTCCCCTCTACTCCATCCCCCAGCACAGCCTGAGGTCTCCGTTTCCAGGTCCTTGGCAACACTGCTCCTGCCCACTGTTTTGACCATGTGGATTTCATGATCCGTTTGTTCCTACCCTGACCATTCACCTGTAAGGCTGTTGTCTCTCACTCCTTCTCAAACCCTGTGCTCTCCTCCTGGAATACTGCTCAACGGTCAGAGAGAAGCAAGATGGCAGAACAGAATTGTCTTTTGTGGGACTTCTCAAGTAAATAGTCAGGGAAACCACATTCTGGTGCGAGGGAGGGAGAAAGCACTCAGAACCAGTAGAGAAGTGACAATAAGTCTAAGCCGCATGGGACTCAGAAGGGTAGCGCCCAGAGATTCGTGACCAGCCCTGGTGACGGCTGCAGACTGGCCGTCCCTATTGCAGGAAGAATCCGAGGTTCATGCAAGTCCAGGTCAGGAATTTGTCTGAGAGCGTCTCCTCCCGAGCAAGGTGGCTTTAGGGAAGAAAGTCAATGCCCGGCTCCGCAAACTGAGTGCTGTGGCCAGGAGTCATCTCTCTCTCTCTCTCTCTCTCTTTTTTAATATTTTGGATTTTTTTAGTTGTAGGTGGACATAATATCTTTATTTTATTTTTTTATGTGGTGCTGAGGATCGAACCCAGGCCTGACACATGCTAGGCAAGCGCTCGACCTCTGAGCTACAGCCCAGCCCCAGGAGCCATCTTGAGAGGGGTCCTATTCTAGCCACCAGACTGCTCTGGGGAGGAGAAAACTCAGAGAAGTCACAAGTCAGGGTCCCTGTGAACACCTTCCTCAGTGAGTGGGGGGAGATGGCTACAAAAGACATTTGTGGCTGGGAGAAGAGGTGGACATGAGCCTGCTGAAGAGTTTGAGCTGGCGGGGGGCTGTGACAGAGGAGGGGACACAGCAGAGAGTTGAGGATACTAGTCTGTGGTTTTTCACTGATCATGACTATATTTCTAAGTCTGGTATATTTTTATGTTGTGAGTATTACTGGTTGTTTTCCTCCTTTTGGAGCAGGGGATCCAGTCCAGCACCTCACACAGGTGGGGTGGATGTTCTGCCACTGAACTACACCCACAGAACAGTTGAGAGAAGTTACATTCTACGACAGTGATATTTTCTAGTCCTGTTCAAACCTTGGCAGAGATTTCAACCTTAAGAACGAGGGAGAGAAAAGCCTGCAACTGATAACCAGGCCCCAAGTGGATATGTTTAGGGAGGGTTCAAATTCCTGCTCTGGACACTCACCCCATAGCAGACCCCATAGCACTGTATCTGCAAGGGACCTCAGCATAGGTGACCCCCAAGCCTTGCAGACAGCACATTGTTGACAAGACCGAAGGAGTAACCACAGAGAATGTACCCCATATACTCTGCTGTCTGCTACACACCTGCCTGAACTACTGGAGGGATCCTAGCCCTGTGGGACTTACAGAGAGAGCAGGTCCCTCAGGGTTGACAGAATACATGCTGTATCAAAATCCACCAATCACAGAAAGAAAAACTATAATGTTAAGTCCATTTGGAATTAAATCCAACACTATACAGCAAACAGATAGCCCAGGGCACACCATATAGAGAAGGCTATTCCTTAAGAATGGCCCCACATAAAGTGGAAGAGACACTCATCCCAACAGATGCACAAATCTAAACCTGTAAACACAAGAAATATGAGAAAAGCAAAGTAACACAGTTCTCCCAAAGGTTTATAACTCTCTAGTAAATGGCTCCAAAGATATTGAAATGGATGAATCACAAAGAATTCAAAATGATGAGGTTTAACATATCAATGAATTAAAATTAGATACAAATAATTAACTGAATGAATTAAGGAAGACAGTGCAGAATATGAAAGAGAAATTCCACAAAGAGTTAGAGATTCTGAAAAAGAACCAAACAAATCTTAGAAATGAAAAACTCTGTAAGTCAATTTTTAAAATTCTATGAAAACTATCAGCAATAGACTAGATCAAGTGAAAGAAAGAATACCAGGGCTTAAAAACAATGTTGGTGAATTGCCACATTCAAACAGTAATAAAGAAAAAATAATAATGAGTGAACAAAACATATGAGACAATGGGGCACAATTAAAATATAAATTATAAATATTTATAAATATTTGATATAGATGAAATAGCAGAGGTACAGGCTAAGGGTATAGAAAATCTATTCAGTGAAATAATATCAGAATGTTCCACAAATTTTAAGAAAACATGGATGTCCAGGTATAGGAAACATTTAGAACTCCAAAGAGATATGACCAGAAAAGCATCTCTCCCTGACATATTATGCTAAAGCAACCAAAGTACAGAAAAAGGAAAGGATATTGAGACTGCAGGAGAGAAGCAGCAAGTCACTCACAGAGACAAACCCGTCAGAATAACAGTACATTTCTTAGCAGAAACTCTGAAGGCCAGCAGGACAAAGAATGATGTGTTTCAAGCCCTGAAAGAAAATAACTTTACTATATACAACAAAGTTATTCTTCAGAATCAAAGAATAAAGATAAGCATAAAAGCAAAAGAATTCCTGACCACTAAACTGGCATTACAGAAGATACTAAAAGAATCCTACACACAGAAAAAGAAGCAAAATAAACACAACCACAAGAAAATTGGGGAAAAATAAATCTCACTAGAAGAGTTGATGAGCAACAGAGAAATAGGAAAGAATCAAAACTATTGATTCTGTAAGCCATCAAATCTCTAAGATGAATAAGGGAGAAAGAAATGAATATAGATGGTATGAAACAGAAGAAAATCCACAAAATGACAGGACTTACTGCATACTTTTCAACAAAAACCAAAGGTAAATGATCTCAGTTCTCCAATTAGATGATGTATACTGGCAGATTGGACTGTAAAACAAGACCCAACAATCTGCATGAATCAGCCCACTGGAAATGATATACACAGACTAAAAGTGAAAGGTTAGAAAATTAGAAAGTAATGTCTCAAACAAAAGTCATCTAAAAGCAAGCAGGAGTAGCAATAGTCAGAGCCAATAAAAATGGGCTTCAGTTCAAAATTAGTCCCAAGAGACAAAGAAGATCACTACATATTGATAAAGGGAACAAACCATCAAGAAGTTACAGCAACTGTAAATATATATTCACAAAATTTTGGTGCATCCAATTTTATAAGACAAACACTACTGGACATAAAGGGAGAAACATGCCCAATTCAGGATCCCTAGCCCTTTTTAGTTTTGAGACAGGGTCTTGCCAAGTTACTTAGGACCTTGCTAAATTGCTGAGGCTGGCTTTGAACTTGAGATTGTCCTGCCTCATCCTTCTAAACCACTGGGATTACAGGCATGTGCAACCACATCCAGCTGAACAATACACTTTTGAACAGTGAGTCATGAAAGAAGTCAGAGGGAAATTTTAAAATTCCTAGAATCAAATGAAAATGGAAAAACAACATACCGAAATCTATGGAATATAGCAAACACAATATAAAAAAGGAAGTTTAAAGCTTTGTGTGCCTACATTAAAAAATGGAGGGGCTGGGAGATAGTTCAGTCAGTAGAGTGCTTGCCCTGTAAGCACAAGGCCCTGGGTTCGATCCCCAGCACCCAAAATAATAATAATAATAATAATAATAATAATAATGAAAAAAATGGAGAGATTGCAAATAAATAACCCAGTAGTGCTCCTCAAGATCCTAGAAAAACAAGAGCAAATCAAACCCAAAATCAATAGAAGAAATATTAGAACTGACCTAAATGAAATAGAGACTAAAAGAACAATACAGAGGATCAATGAAACAAGGAGTCGCTTCTTTGAAAAGACAAATAAGACTAATAAACCCTTAGCCAATCTAAGCAAAAGAAAGAAAGAAAGAAAGAGAGAAGAACCAAGTAAATAAAATTAGAGATGAAAAGGGGGATATTACACAGATACCACCAAAATCCCAAGTATCATTAGGGAATACTTGGAAAACTTATATCCCAATGAAATGGAAAACCTAGAAGAAATGGAGAACATTCTAGACATGTATGACCTACCAAAAGTGACCCAAGAGGATATTTAAAAAACCTGAACAGAACAATATCAAGCAATGAGATTGAAGCAGTAGTAAAAAGTCTCACAACAAAGAAAAGCCCAGGACTGCACAGATTCACTACTGAAATGTCCATCAACTGATTAATGGATAAACATGATGTGTTTTATCTATATAATGAAATATTTTCATGAACAAGAGGAAATACTACACCTGCTACCCGTGTGGCTGAACCTCAGAAACATCCTAAGTAAAGGAAATCAGAGAAAGAGTCACATGAATATCAAAGGTCTAGAGGAAGCAAAGCTTTAGAGCTGGAAGGCAGGGCCCCAGGCTGGGGTGGACTGGGGAATGAATGTTAGTGGACACAGAGGAATTTGAATTGATTTCACAATTCTGTAAAATGGCTGAAAATAACTGAGTAGTACACATAAAAGAGGAGAATGTTACGCTATGTAATGACACCTCAATAGAGCTGCCTTTTTAAAATGCCACCCAACACCAATCACTGGTCCGAAGTCTAAGGAAGAGAGAAGGCGGTGCATTCAGAGCAGGACTCAGGAGCAGCTGGTCTTCTGAAGTAGCACGTTCGGCCTCTTCTCGCCCTCGAGGGCGAGACTCACCAGCAGAGCCCAACCTGGCCTGCTCCGTTTCCCAGAACTGCTGGCTGGTCAGTCCTCCAGGACCAGTGCTCTCCGGGAAGCCCTCCTCAGAGCAGCCAGGACGCCACCCCAGCTTGCTCCTTCCTTTCCAAGGCTGGCCTCAGCCTCCTCCTGCCCAGGGAGGCACTGCCTCGCTCAGCCCTCCCCAGCCGTCCACGGGGCTGACTTCTGGGGCAAGGCTCCCCGGCTGGCTCCTCTCCCCAGCTCCGCCACATTAGCACGTGCCAGGCCCTGGCCATCCACATCTCTGAGGCCACCTCCTCACCTGGCTCACGGGGCAGGTGCCCTTCCTAGCACCAGGGCTTCTCAGACCTCAGGTGTTCAGTGATATTTGTTAGATGGATGAGTAAACCTTTGACAGATGGAGATAGGGTAACCTGAGAAGGGTCTAGTCTGCCTGGTTCCTCACTCTTCAAGATGTTCGGCTCAGATTCAGGCACAGGCCAGACCCTCAGGGCTCAGGATGCCCACTACAGAGTCCCTGGTCCTCCAGAGGTCCCAGACTGGTGATATGGCGAGTCTCTGGGCCTGAGGCTTGTGGACGATGGGGTTTGCCACCTTGACTGAGTGTTTAGGTGTGTCAAGACACACCAACTGGTACATTTCACAGTGAGAGGAAAGGGAAGAAGGAAGGAGGGTGGGAGGCAGGGACGGAGTGGGGAAGGAAGGGAAAGCAGGTAGAAGGGGGAATGTCACCCATTGTGGTCTGAGGAGGTCCCCAGCAGGGAAAGGGGACTTCAACTGAGGCCTGGCTGAGAAAATATTTAGGAAAGCAAGATTTATTCAGGAAAGCAAGCAGTAGAACAGGAATCACGCTCAAAAGAAGGGGTAGGGGCTCAGGGTAAGTCGCTCTTTGGGGTCTTGGGCTCTTCTATTTAAAGGAAACTTGGCAAACAGTGAACACGAGGAGCGGAGTAGGTCCTAAGACATCAAAACACAAGTCCTCTGTGGTCCTTTTCTGAGTTGCTAGTTTTGTGCAGATTTTCAAGGTTGAGTATTAGGAACAAGGTAAGAGGAATGTTCTTCTTTTTTAAGAAAATCCATGTTAGTTGTTCCTGTCTTCCTGTGTTGTGTCTTCCTCATACTGAGAAGTTTGTACATTTTATGTTAAGTCATTTCTTACTTTTGTTGTGACTTCCAGAGGTGATTTCCACAGATAAAATCTTAATGATTGCTCAAGACATAGCAAAGGGTCACATGAATGAGTCTTTATGATTGAAGACTTCTGCTCACGTGAGCGTACATGGCCCCGTCTCATCCTGACTCCCTGTGGAGCCCGGTGAGGGCATCTGAAGAAAGGCTAAGGTGCGTGTCTGCTGAGTACGCATCCTGCAGCTCATCCTCATTCACAGGCTGGGACTGAAGCTTTCAGCCATATGAACCTAACCAACCTTTTGGGATGAAATTCAATGTTGTTACACGCAAAATTCTAGTGTGGTGCCAATGCCGTGGGTCAGTCTGAACGCTGTATTTCCTGTAATTGTCTTTACTACATAATGTTTGCAATGCATCTGGTTTTAATTTGAAAAAACTGAATGAAGCAAAGGCTTGTTCTGTTTTGTTGTACTAGGGGTTGGACCCAAGGCACCTTACATCCCCAGGCCTGGTTTTGTGATTTTTTTCAAAATTTACTCTTATTTTTATTTTATTTCATTTTTTTAACTTGTAAAGTACAATTTAGAATGCAGAGTGTACAGTAATAGTAATCACAGGTCTGCATGGGTTAACAAAAATCAAAGGATAGCCTTCAATCTCTTATACATTTAGCAAACAGTGGTAATCATCAGAAATTAGTCCAAGCAAACGGCTATAAAACAGGTATTCAGATAGATCCCAGATGGCGGGCTAGAGAAAGGCTGCATTCCTTGTTGCTCTGTAACTCAGGATTCAAACAGAGGAAATACTGTTTCTCTGTGAGGCAGTCTTTGCCGCCCACTGATCCCCTACTGTTTAGACCATTCGTCTACCATGACCACCCGCCATCTACTGGCATATCGCCTGCCCTTTGAGTGCAGAACACTCACTGATGGCCGCCTATCAGCCGCCATTTGCCCATTAGCCTGCCTCTTGCCTGCCCATCACCTGCCTTTCACCTACCCATCACCTACCGCCTGACATCCACCCACCATTAGCCTGTAGACTGCCAACAGACCATCAGTAGATCGCCTGCTGCCCACTGTTGCCTGGAAGTCCATTGTCACAGTACCCACAGGTGAGGGACTAGAAGCCTTCAGGGACACTAAAAAGACCACAGGGTAGAATCTGTACTGCCTCAGTTCCATACCGCTAGGAGAAGAAGACACACAACAACATGGAGAAACAAGGGAACAAAGTACCTCAAACAAACCAAGATGTTCCAACAACAGAATTCACAGAAAACATGGTAGAAAAAAGGCAGAGATGGAGTTCAGAAAATACAGAGTTAGACTGATCATAGAAATAAAGGATAGTATTGGAGAGAAATACAGGAAGCAAAAGAGCACTTCAATAAAGAGGCAGAGATTATAAAAAGGAATCAAGTAGAAACCCTTGAAATGAAGGAAACAATAAACCAAATTAAAAACTCAATAGAAACCATCACCAACAGACTAGACCATTTGGAATACAGAACCTCAGGCAATGAAGACAAAATATATAGTCTTGAAAATAAAGTCAGCCACACAGAGAAGATGGTAAGAAACCATGAACAGAACTTCCAAGAAATATGGGACATCATGAAAAGACCAAATTTAAGATTCATTGGAATATATTGAAGATGTGGAGATACAAACCAAAGAAATGCACAATCTTTTCAATGAAATAATGTTATAAAACTTCCCAAATCTAAAGAATGAAATGGAAAATCAGCTATGAGAGGCTTACAGGACCCCAAATGTACAAAATTACAACAGACCCACATCAAGGCACATTATAATGAGAATGACAAACATACACAATAAGGATAGAATTTTAAAGGCTATGAGAGAAAAATACCAGATTACATATAGGGGGAAACCAGTTCGCATCTCAGCTGGTTTCTCAACCCAGACCCTCAACAGGAGGGAGGTCCTGGAATAACATGTATCAACCTCTGAAAGAAAATGGACGGCAGCTGAGAACTTTATATCCAGCAAAAGTAAGTTTCAGATTTGAAGATGAAAGAAAAACCTCCATTGATAAACAAAAGTTAAAGGAATTCACAACTAGAAAGACTGCACTACAGAACATTCAGAGCAAAATATTCTATGAGGAAGAAATGAAAAAAAAAAAAAAAACATATAAACCAGAAAAGGGAGGAACTACACGAAAGGAAAGGTCAATCAAAGGAGAAACTAAGTCAAGTGAAAACAAAACAACCAGGAAACCAGATCATATCTCAATAATAACCCTGAATGTTAATGGCCTAACTCATCAATCAAAAGACACAGAATGGCAGATTAAAAAAAAAAAAAAGGACTGGGAATATAGCTCAGCGGGTAGAGTGCTTGCCTCGCATGCACAAGGCCCTGGGTTCAATCCCCAGCACCAAAAAAAAAAACAATATCCTGTCTTCAAGAGACTCACCTCCTAGGAAAAGACATCCACAGACTGAAGGTGAGAGGTTGGGAAAAGCACATCACCCACATGGACTGCGTAAACAAGCAGGGGTTTCCATCCTCAGGCAAAGTGGACTTCAAGCCAAAGTGAGTCAGAAGGGATGAAGAAGGACATTTCATACTGCTTAAGGGAACCATACACCAGGAAGACATACAAATCATAACTATATACGCTCCAAACAAGGAGCATCTACATACATCAAACAAACCCTTCTCAAGTTCAAGAATCACATAGACCACAACACAATAATACTGGGTGACTTTAACACACCTCTTTCACCACTGGATAGATCTTCCATCAAAAACTAAACTAAACAAAGAAACTATAGAATTAAATAAACAATCAATGATTTAGACTTAATGGACATATATCATCCATCTCAAGCGAATACACTTTCTTCTCAGCAGCACATGGATCCTTCTCAAAAATAGACCATATGTTATGCCACAAAGTAACTCTCAGCAAATATAAAAAACAGAAATACTACCCTGCATTCTATCAGATCATAACAGAATGAAACAAGAAATCAATGATAAAATTAAAAATAGAAGCTACTCCAACACCTGGAGCCTAATCACATGCTATTGAATGATGAACTGATAAAAGAAGAAATCAGGGAGAAAATAAAAAAAATACTTAGAGATAAATGAGACTACAGATACAACATATCAAAATCTCTGAGATGCTATTAAGGTAGTACTAAGAGGAAAGTTCACTGCATTGACCCCATACATTAAAAGAATAAAAAGTCAACAAAATATGGGGGCTGGGGAGATAGCTCAGTCGGTAGAGTGCTTGCCTTGTAAGCACAAGGCCCTGGGTTCGATCCCCAGTACCCCCCCAAAAAAAAAAAAAAAAAAAAAAAAAAAAGTCAACAAATAAATGACCTAATATTACATCTCAAATCCCTAGAAAAAGAACAAATCAACACCAAAAGCAGCAGAAGACAGAAAATAATTAAAATCAGAGTTGAAAGCAATGAAATTGAAACAAAGGAAACAATTGAAGAAGCTGACAAAGAGTTGGTTCTTTGAAAAAAATAAATAAAATTGACAAACCCCTAGCCACACTAACAAGGAGAAAGAGAGAGAGAAAACTCAAATTACTAAAATTCATGATGAAAAAGGAAATATCGCGATGGATACTACTGAAATACAGAAGATAATTAGAAACTGTTTTGAAAATTTATACTAAAATAAAATAGAAAAACTTGAAGACATCAACAAATTTCTACAGACATATGCTCCACCCAAACTGATGTAGGAGGACATACACAATTTAAACAAATCAATTTCAAGCAATGAAATAGAAGATGCCATCAAAAGCCTACCAACCAAGAAAACCCTGGGACCAGACATATTCTCAGCCTAGTTCTACAAGACCTTCAAAGAAGAATTAAAACAAATACTCCTCAAATTATTCCATGAAATAGAAAAAGAGGCAATGCTTCCAAACTCATTCTATGAGGCTAGTATCACCCTTATACCAAAACCAGACAAAGACACATCAAGGAAAGAAAACTTCAGACCAATATCCCTCATGAATATAGATGCAAACATCCTCAATAAAATTCTGGCAAATCTCATACAAGAACATATTAAAAAGATAGTGCACCATAATCAAGTGGGATTCAAGGTTGGTTTGATATCTGGAAATCAATAAATGTAATACATCACATCAATAGACTTAAAGACAAGAATCATATGATTATCTCAATAGATGCAGAGAAAGCATTTGACAAAATACAGCACCTCTTCATGTTCAAAACACTAGAAAAACTAAGGACAGTAGGAACATACCTCAACATCATAAAAGTTACCTATGCTGAGTCCATGGCCAACATCATTCTAAGTGGAGAAAAATTGAAAGCATTCCCCCTAAAAACTGGAACAAGACAGTGATGCCCTCTTTCACCACTTCCACTCAACATCAAACTTGAAACAGAGAACAGCAGTGATACATGATATGATGGTTATCAGGGAGGAGGAGAGAAGATAGAAGTAAAAAAATTAAAGAGTGAAAAAGAGAACAACAGAGATTGGCTGTTAGCAGAAGAAAAGATAGAATCGAAGGAAACGGATAGGTGGGAGAAAATATATATAAAGCAAAAATGTAAAAAATTTAAAAATAAAAATAAAATAATACAAAACAGAACTAAAATATACTAATCAAACATCCCAGTTCACACACACACAAAAAAATCCCTGTAAAATAACTGACTTCAGAAATGCTAGAGATGAGAAAAAAAAAAAAATAGGAAACTGTATAAATGCCCGTGGATCATTAAGGTCACAATTAAAGAGTGAAAAAGAATTTTTAAAAAAGAAAAGGAAAAATAAATAAATAAATAAATAAATAAATAAATAAATAAATAAATAAATAAATAAATAAATAAATAAATAAAAGAAAAGGAAAGGAAAGGAAAGGAAAGAAAAAAATCTTGATGAAAAGTTAAAGAATGCTTTCCACTGGAGTTCAAAAGATTCTCAGCGTCTCTTCTCAGCAAGTTTTATGTGGGGTCTTCTGCAGCCTGAGGCTCCACCCTTGGATTCCTGGAGGCAGGGCTGAGGCTCCAGTGGGCTCCAGGCTCTTCACTGAATACCAGTTAGTCTGGAGATTTTGAATCAGCACACCTCCAGGGTCCGGTGTGCTGGTCCACACTGGAGTCTTTACCCCAAGGAGCTCCCCTGAGTTCCACTCATGTGATGTGGGAGCCAATTCTTAGTCCCCGACGCCACCTGCAGACCCTATGTTTCCTGGTCTCAGGTTCAGTCTCCAAACAATCTCTCACACTCGAGTCCTTCTGAGTTCTGGCCCAGACTCGTCTCTGCCAGCTGGTTCTGCAGGCAGCCAGATTGAAGGGGGAGGGATAGAGCCAGGTGGTTTCCATGACCAGTTGTACCCTGTGTAAACCTCTCTCCATGTTTGCTTTTCTCCTGGTCACTTAAGCACACTCTGTGCCATGCAGCGTGGGTTTACTGGGACTGTATCTTGGACCAAACTCACGTTTGCCAGGAATCAGCTTCCTCAGTGGCCAGCCCCCATGCTGCAGCTGCAAACTGGTTCCTTCCTCTATCCTCTGCACACCACCTGGAGAGATGGTTCCTTCTTTCCTGCAAACGGATATTGTGCAGCATGTCTTTCAGGTGTGTTGGGCAATGTCCTTGGTCTCTAAACACTGGGTACCCAGACACACCTCAGACCTCTCAAAAACGTGTATTCCTGGGCTGGAGAGATAGCTCAGTTGGTAAAGTGCTCGTCTCGTGAAGGCAAGAAAAATGTGTATTCCTTTAATTCCCTTATTGATGTAGGACAGAGGAGGCTGGACACCGAGCAATTAGCAGGAAGCAGGTTTATTGGCTGCAGCTGGTCCAGAGAGGGGCTTTCTCCTAAATCAATTCTTCCCTCTGAACCCTGAGTCCAGAAAATTTTAGGACTTTATACCCAGTGTGAAAGGGTGTCACAGGCTCACAATTTGCACAAGTCTACATATAAGTAGGGTTTTTTCCTTTGAGTTCACAGAGAGTGCCTCCTGTCTAATTTTTTTAATTATTCAGAGATTTTTACACACTTTACCACAAAAGCAGAAGTAATATCATGAAGCCCACAGCCAAATTTAGTTATTGCAAGACAGAACAACAGGAACTAGGAAGTCTAACCACATTAGAACCCTTTTGCAGAAATTCTTGCTGATGGCCTAAGAACAATTATGGAGGGGTGTCTGGAGAAGCTTAATTAAGATTTTTGATGGAGGAGGGGGTGCCACTACCATTCCACCCTTTAATGATGCTCCCCAGGATTTAAAATTCTAAATTAAAGAGCACCATTATCATTGTCTGGGTTTAAAGCCTGGTATAATACCAGAATCTTAGTCCTTGTCCCTCTTTCGACAGCTGCTTCCATTGTAGACCTAATAGTTTTAATGCACAGGGGAGCCAGACATGAGAGCAATAAACAGGTTAACAGCAGAATACCCACTACGCCAATTAAGCTCTTAAATCTACCAAGAGTTGAAAATCATCCACGAAATAGCTTGGATGCCAAGCTTTAGTGCCCTTCCAGGTTTGACAGGCATGTGTGCTAGTTTTCTGTTATTGCTATGTCTTTAACCGCCTGTCTGTGTCATCTATTTGGATGCCACAGTTGAAGCTGTTGAACTATCCACACACGCCCCCTTCTGCAGCCAGTAGTAACCTAACACCAAGCAGTTTTGACAGCCACTGTCTCTGCTGTGTGGCTGGAGGTCAAAGGCTGTAGCAGTCTGATTAGCAATAATTTCTAGTACAGCTTGTAAGCAAATAATCCTGTTTAGCATGTAAACAGGAGTTCCATAGCCCCAACTGCCACCCCATGCCCAGGTAGCAGGACCATAAGTGGCAATAATCCTCTGGGGTGGCGGTTCTCTTACCCCAAGATTGTTGACCTCCTAGATCAAGTCCTTTTCCAGTGGACATTTTCTCTTGGTCCTAGATCCTCATATAAGGGGATAACCTAGATCTTTTCCAGTTGTATTGGGCAGTAGGAAAAATTCAGTTTTGTTAGTACAGGTTCCTCTCCAAATTGTTGGGTGGTAGGTCTATGCCTTTTTCCCACAAAACCAAAATAGTTCATCAGGTACTTTCCAGTTAGAAGGGACTATATTGCTCCAGAATTTTTGGATCTCAGGCATGCCTCGAAAAGAACTGATTTGGCTAGTGCCTGGACTAGTAGAGTTGAAAAGAACTCTTTTTCTGGGGCTGGGGAGATAGCTCTCTCAGTAGAGTGCTTGCCTTGTAAGCACAAGACCCTGGGTTCGATCCCCAGCACCCGAGAAAAAAAAAAGAGCTCTTTTCTTATAGGGCTTTCTGCATATTAGACCATAAATCCCCAGCCACCTGGGTTATCTGCCCCACACCAAGTAGATCTCTTTGGCCATATTACATGGGGTTTCACCCACCCACTGGGTGTGGCAGGGTCCAGATTTGCCAATTCATTCCTTACCAAACACTTCTGAAGTGAGGCTGCAGCCCTGGGGCCTTTCACTCTAGTTCCACAGGATCTCATTCCACGGTGGTGGGGAATAAGCACCTAGACTTACTCCAGCCCAGGGCCATTCTTCACTCATGAGGCCCCCCACACCCAGCAGTTTTAACCCCAAGGTTGTTAGCTACTCTTTCTGCTAGGTCCAGAAGGAGTTTTTTTTCCTAAAGAAGGAAGGTTGATATTTGGGCTTAACCCCTCATATAGTTTAGCAGCAGGGCTAGGGCTTATGGAGGGTCTTGGGCAATAGATCTTGAATCACTTTTTATAAAATTTTCCCAAGTCAGAGGCTAAGGTTCTAGTGGCCAGCAATGACCAATTCCACTGGTGGAGGGAAATTCCCTGGGCAAGTTATATCCCCTTATATTAGGATTAATCCAAGTCAAGTGGCCTCTCCTTCCTTTCCAGAGACAGTCATACACCTATAGCATCCCTCTGGTGGGACAGGCCCTAAATGTTTTCTGTGGCCTCTTGGTTATAACAGATTGACTGACACATCGTTCACATGACTTCCACTGTTGTGCAGGGGTACCGCAGAGCCCCCTAAGATTATTAAAGGAAATCAAACTACGTGATAGACCAACATTTTGGCTAGCACGGGTTAAACAGTGTAAGTTAACAAAGCCAGACTAATAACACCAAACCCTAGAAAATCTACATAAACAAGATAAAAAAATATAAATGAAATTTTGTTACCAAGAGTGAGTAGGAGTTTCTGTTATCAAACCTACAGCAAAACCAAGCAGAGACCTATATACACCGCTAGGAGGAAGGGGTGGCCATGCACCACAGCACGAGACTCAGAGGACGACAGGCTGCTTGTCCTGGTGGTGAGCATGTCTTCCACCGGGCGCTGATCAGCCAGCCCCGTGGCTGAAGCAGGGCTGTGGCTCCTCAAGCTTTGGCAGTGCTCAGGCTAGTCAGTCCTCGGAGTGACCAGAGCATGGCTGTTGTCCTTCTGATCCTCAAGCTTCTCCGGCGTGTCCTCTCCCCGGATGGTCAGTTTCAGGGTGCAGCAGGGTCTGGAGTGCAGGCGCAGTCCACAGCCGCGGCCTTGAACCTGGTGTAAGGAATCCAGGGACCTGTCTCTGCAGTTTTCCTGCAGTTGGGGTGGGGAGAAAATAAGTGAGACCTTCCAAAGAGGTTTCGGGGGCTGAATGTCCCATTCTTTGAACCAGACTGAATCTCTAGGCTTGAAGGAGTGGGCATCTGTGATCAGACTTACTAGAAACCTTTATCTAACCCATTGGTTGGGAACCTGTGAAGTTTTTCCTAAAGCTTAAAATTGTTGTCTCGGTGTTAATTCTTCTATTTCTCTTAAGTCTCCCTGTAATCCCCTGGTAAGTGGGGGAGGCCTCCCATACGTTATCTCATAAGTGCTCCTAGTAGGAGCTGATCTAATTCTTAACAGTACAATAGGGAGGAGTTCATCCAAATGTAGGTGAGTCTCCTGACACCTTACCCAACCGAGTCTTTAAAGTCCTATTTATCTTTTCAACTTTTCCAGGACTCTGTGGCCTATAGGCAGTGTGTAATTTCCATCTGACAATTAAACTAAAATTATATCACTTCTGCCACCACTGTCTGGGCCAAATGGTTACTGGGATGCCAAATCTGGGAATGATGTCTCAGAGGAGCTTCCTGGCTACCTCCCTATCCCTCTTAGTGCGGGTTGGAAAGGCTCCACCCAGCCAGAGTAAGAACACACAAGAATCAAAAGATGTTCACAGCCCTGTGAGCATGGTGGTTCAGTGACATCTACTTCCAGTCCTCAAAAGGTGCTGCTCCTACAGTTTGGATTCCTGGTGAAGTCTGTTGTGGGCACAAACCTCACATTGTTTACAGATCACCCGGGAGATGCTTGTGAGCCAGGGGACATAAAACGCTGACTCAGAATAGTCTCAAGTGCCATTCAGCCAGTGTTTTCCCCTGTGCACTGTCTGATAGAGGCAGGGGCTAGGGTTCGGAGAAGGCTGTGTGGCCATCAGAAATCTCCACCATCCACCCACCCGGGAGGTAGCCTCCTTTTTCAGTCTTACACCAATTAGTTTCATGTTGGGAATACTTTGACTCCCATTCTGTTAGAGGGTCAGGCAAAGGATGGCATTCAAGCCTGGGGCTGGATTTCCTTCCTAGTTCTTGCAGGCAGCTAACCTTGCTTCTCTATCTGCTCTTTGGTTGCCCTGAACAACCACAGTGATTCCTGTTTGGTGGCCCCAGCAATGCATAACCACACTTTTCTGGGTGCCCACCCTGCATCCAGAAGATTAAAAATGTCCTGTCCATATTTTATGCCTTTTCCTCCTGAGTTAATTAGCCCCTTTTCTTTAGATAAGGTCCCCTGAACATGAAGGGTGGTGAAAGCATTATCTGGAGTCTGTGTAGATATTTACAGATTCCTGCTGCCAATTCAAGTGCTCAGGTAGGAGTAATAAGTTCTGCCTTTTGTGCTGAGGTTCCCTGAGGCAGAGGCTCTGCCTCAACAGTGGAGTCCGGAATGACCACTGCCCGTCCAGCAAGATGCATCCCATCCTTTATGAGCCTGCTTCCCTCTGGGAAGTACTCAGGGTCCTGGAGGACTGGTCTGTCAGGTCTGGCCTGCTGGAGAACACTTTGCCCGTGGCCTCAACGCAGTTGTGACCAGGTGTCCAGGTCCGATGGGCAGCAGAGTTGCTGGGTTCAGAGTTTGGATGACTTCGACGTGGGTTCGTGGATTTTCACATAACATGCCCTGGTGTCTGACCAACCTCTCACTAGTCAGCCAATGTTGTCCTTTGAACTCTAACCATGTCAAAATTGAATGAGGTCCTCTGACAACCGATTCTTGTCCCATAGCCCGTTATCAGCTTCCAACACCAGAAGGGCCGTGGCTACAAGGGCTCGTAAACATGGAGGCCAGCCTGGAGCTCCAGAGTCCAGCTGTATAGACAGACAGGCCACTGAATGGTGCTATGTTCCCAGCATTTGAGTCAGCTTGCCTATGGTTTTTCCAGACTGTTCATGGACATATGGAAAGAAAGGCTTTGTGAGGCCAGGGGGTCCTAGTCCAGGTACACTGGTGAGTTCTTGTTCAATGTCCTCAAAGGTCTTTTGCTGTGCTGGCCTCCACATCAAACGGTTCCATTCTCCCCCTTTTGTGGCTTCATAGAGGGGTTTCACCATAACTGAAAAGTTGGGGATCCATATGTGGCAGAATTCAGCAGCCCACAAAAATTCTCTAACATAACAGCGGGTTGACGGGACCAGAATTGAGCAGATGGCCTGTTTTCTCTCGGGGCCCAGTTGCCACTGTCCCTGAGTCAGATAGAAACCAAGGTACTTACCCTCTTTTTTGACAGATCTGGGTTTTCTCCTTTGAAACTTTGTAAACAGCTGTGTCCCTTTTATTGGAGCAATGTGCACCCACATTGTTTTGTAGGAAAAGCTTTTGAATCAGAGGTCGGTGTTGTCCTGAAGATGGTTGGCGAGGTCTTGAAAACTTGTGGTAGCCTAGTCCAGGTCAATTGGTCTTT
Source organism: Sciurus vulgaris (assembly GCF_902686455.1). Lineage (NCBI taxonomy): Eukaryota > Metazoa > Chordata > Mammalia > Rodentia > Sciuridae > Sciurus > Sciurus vulgaris. The sequence continues at coordinate 89,021,802 of NC_136476.1, read as the reverse complement.
GTTCCCATTGGAGTCTTCCTGTTGGAAGGTAAAGGGAGGCTGATTCTGTGGTGCCATTCAAATGCAGAATAAAGCATCTCTGAGGTCCAGGCATGTGACATAGGCTGCCTCAGCTGGATGCAGACTTAGGAAAGTATATGGATTGGGGACCATAGGATGTAGGGTGATTGTAGCTTGATTTACTGCATGTAAATCTTGGACTTGCTGATAAGCAATTCTTTGCCTGTTTCTAGACAGGCAAAAGAAGTGTGTTTCATGGCGATTGGCAAGACCTGAGAATTCCATATTGTAAAATCTGCCCAAATGTTTTTGAATTCCAAGTCGTGCCTCATGAGGAATATGGTATTGTCTCAGGTGTACTGGTATGGCTTCCAGTTTTCATCCCACCACCCCGGGGGAAGTTGTGGGCTAGTCCAGGTGGAACGTCTTCTGCCCATACTGTACTCAGAAAGGGAGCTCTGGTCCCAGTGTAGTGTCTCTACAAGGCCAAAGAAGCACTGTGGGGAGCCACATGTTCAGCAGAACCAGGCATGGCTGAGCCTTGGGATACAGAGGTCTGACTCCCAGGAACTGGCGCTCATGGGAGACTGTTTCAGACAGCCTGGGGTAGGTGACCTGTACAGAGTTGGCGCACTGTCTGAGGAAATGCTAATTCTCTAAGCAAATGGCTTCCTTAACTCCACCCCATCCTGTTCCTCACAGAAGCCCCTCCCGGCCCCTTTACCTGTGTGACCATAAATAAAGGGAAGGTGGGCTTCTCCATCTTGTTGGAGGCCAGATCTAGCATGGCCCGATCTGTGACACCCCTTCCATTTGAAAAGATTATTGGCTCTTGTGTTTATTTGCTTAGATAAGTTTCTCAGTAATTAATCAATAGCTGGCACCATCCACTGACAGAAACCCTTTCCCTTGTCCATGCTGGATGTGGCAGGAGAAACCCCACAAAGCACCACGCCTCCTCCAGGGAACTGTGGGCATTAGACTCTTGCTTTGGTTTTCCCAGCGACAGGACTGCCTGGCCTCTTGCGCAGGGCTGACCGGGGCCCGGAGCTTTCCAGCAGGTCTAAACCCATCGGTGGCACTGGGCCGTCTGGCACGTAAGGAGCTCATGGACCACTGCTTGGCCCGCTGAAGCGCAATGCCGGGCCACAGGAAGGGATGCCGAGCCCCCACGATTGTGGTCTGTTTCTTTGAAAGTGGGCCCACAGGTTGGGTCACCTGAATGGTGGGCTTCAGTGTCCACCATAAATCCATAGGTAGGCCCCCTATAAGCATTTGGACCATAGGCTCCCGGGCGCCCAAGGGATGGAGCCCAGCTGGTCCTAGACCTCGTCAGAATTTTCCATGGCTGCCAGTCCCACAGAATCTTTCTCAGAGGTATCACTGGGGTGTCTGCAGCATTGAGCATCATGGGGGACCCATGTGTAGGGCTGGCATCGCCCTTGAATGACTTGGCCCCTCTTTATCCTGGTAAGAGGAGCAGTGGCCCAGTTGTCTTCCTTCATTTGGGGACATTCATTTTCCCAGTGGCCCTCTAGATGGCAGTAGACGCATTGGTTTGGTCTCGGCCTTGGCCCTGGGTGAGGTGGTCACTTCATCCAAACCTTGCTCCGGCCCTGCGTTTGGCCCGGATTTTGGTATTTGTTTTGGTTTTGCCCTGGTGGAACCCTCCTTTTGTGACTGGGGGTCTGCAGTAAGGACAGCTGCAAGGAGACCCATCTTCTTCATCTTTCGGTCTGCTTCTCATTGAGCCTCTGGGTCTCGAGGTGGCCACTTCAATTGGCTCACTGGAATTCTTCCTAGCAAACCCTCTAGTTTTTGTATTTCTCAGGGAGTGTCTTCCTGGACCTGTCCCACAAAGCCTGCCTCGACCATTGGCTGGTTGTCTGGTGCCTCTGGATCAAAGGGAGTGACGAGCTGGAAGGCCTGGCACAGTCGTTCCACAACGGGGCTCTCATGCGGCCTTTGGAGCACTTCTGCTCTCCTGTTCGTGTTCAGGGCTCTCCTTCCCCTTCCTTCGGGCCTCCTATGAGGGCTTTTGGATCCCTCCTTACCTTTTGGAGGTCTCCCTCTTGGTTGGGGTCCCACCCTGGGTCTGTGTCAGGGCTGGGCCAGGGCAAGGGCTTGGGTGCTGCCTTGTGCATCTGGAGCACGTTCCGCTCGCCACTTTAAAGCTGCTCAGGTCACCTGTCTGCGCTCCTCTGTATTGGATGGAGTCAGAAGGAGCTGGCAGCAGTCCAACCAGGTAGGCGGTGCGTCTGGATAATGGATTGCATCAAATCAGTCATGGCCTGGGGCTTGCCGTGTAGGAGGGAGTATGATTTTTCCAATATAAAAGATTAGAGGAGGTAAAAGATTAATACACAAAATGCATTGTCCCCCTCAAACGTTTTCCCCCTGGTCAACATAGGCAGGCCCTCTAGTCTCTTGTAGGGGTATCTGGAGAGTTCCCATCCGGATCGTAGCTCTGGTCTTAGGATGGGTTCCCATCTTGGTTTTGGAGGAATCTTTTATCCTGGGGAAACTCTGGTCCTGAGGACATCATGGAGGAGGGAGTAGCTGGTGTTGAAGGGCCATCATTTACTGTTTCTGGGGCTGAGAGGCTGAGGGAGCCGCCTGTTGTCTCAGTGGTTTCAGTAAATTCAGGTAGAGTGCACGTAAGGTGGTGGGTTCTCTTCTGGCTCACTGGGCAAAACTGACTCCTTTTCTGTCTTCTCTTTGTCAGGTTTTCTGTGCTTGGCTGCCTTTGGTTGGGTCTTAGCGGCTGCTATGGTCCAAGCTAACATCGGCTTGCACTGTCCATCTAGACAGGCTCTCAACCAAGGGGGCGCTTTCTGGGCTATCTCTTGCCAGCAATTGACACAGGGAACTGGTCTGGGTGTCCAGGAGTTCCAACAACTATTAAAAAGACCTTAGCAGTGACCTCTCATCTAAAGACTCTTCTGGTGGCCGGCCCACACCTAAGGTTGGCCATTCTGATTCACAGAGAGTACACAACCTTTGCAGAGTGAGTTTCACTCCAGAGTCTCCTTAAAACCCTTTCTAAAGTTTCTCAGTGTACATTCCAAGGGGTTCCAGGGATGCGGTTTGCTTTGCGTGCCTCCCATGTTCCTCTCTGCTTTGGTGTCCCACACTTAGGACAACACTCGCTTCCTCTGTCTTCAGCCATTCCCCTTGCAAGGACTTAGGGTCCTAGCAACCTTGTGGGTCAGTATCAACCCCTGACTGGAGTGTCCACCTGGATGTCGCTGGTGGACTTCCATCACAGACTGGATGAGGTGCCATGGAATCGCACACTGGGACTCCAAGCTCACTTCAGCCCTTGGGTGGGGTGGGAGCCCTCCCTTGTCCATCTCATTCACACAGACATGGTCAGAGCAAAATTTCTATACCACCCAAACTCCAAAAATTCCACAAATTCCAAACCAAAAAGGGAGTCATGATTTCCCCTCTGCTCACTGACCCAAAACAGAGACTACTCAGACAACTCAGGCCACCCCCTGGGTCCTGTTCTCCTCTAACTCCTTCGTGGGTTACTCAGGACCCTCAGGGGTCGGTTCAACCTCTCTTCCACTTAGGCCTCTATGGGGAAGTCAGGTGGGCTACCACCAATGGACCTGGTCCTACCTGTTCAGTCCAGCAGTGCTCCAAGTACTCTAGTCCTGGTTCCTGCTCCCTGGGGGCACCGTTGTGCTCCAGGGTGAGTTGTTCCTCCTTCAGGCATGGTCACCTGTGTTGCATGCTAAGGGAAAGCACTGTCCTCTGCTATCCAGGGAAGCCAGACCCCTAGACAAGAGAGGCAGAAAACTGTCTTCACCTCCTCCTTCCCATCTGGGGTGCCAAATGATAGGACAGAGGAGGCTGACACTGAGCAATTAGCAGGAAGCAGGTTTATTGGCTGCAGTTGGTCCAGAGAGAGGCTTTCTCCTAAATCAATTCTTCACTCTGAACCCTGAGTCCAGAAAATTTTAGGACTTTATACCCATTGTGCAAGGTGGGGAGGATTCAGAGGTTCACAATTTGTAGAAGTCTGCATATAAGTAGGGTTTTTTCTTTGAGTTCACAGAGTGCCTCTTAATTTTTTTGATTATTCAGAGATTTTTACACACTTTACCACAAAAGCAGAAATAACATCTTGAAGCCCGTGGCCAAATTTAGTTATTGCAAGACAGAACAGGATCTAGGACGTCTAACCACATTAGAACCCTTTTGCAGAAATTCTTGCTGATGGTTGAAGAACGATTATGGTGGGGGTCCTAGAGAAGCTCAGTTAAGATCTTTGGATGAGCAGGAGGCACCACTGCACTATCCCTCTACTCTGCTCATGGAGGAACCCCTCCGGCTGGAGCTTCTGACCCCGCCATGGCAGTGGCTGTGCTGCTGGGGATTTGTTCCTGATCATGTCCAACCTCCTGTGTCCCTGGTCTGCTTGAATGCCATTTTAGGTTCCAGTAAAGTCCCCCTGCCTTTTGTTCACCCACCTTGCAGAGAACTTGCCTATCTGCGGCTTGGTTTTACACCACAGAGCCACCAGGAACTCAACTGCCATCTTGGATCTCCTTCCCCAGTCCTTTGTATGTTTTATTTTGAGACAGCATTTAGCTAAGTTGCTTAGAGTCTTGTTAAGTTGCTGAGGTTGGTCTCAAACTTGCAATCTTCCTGCCTCAGCCTCCAGAGCCACTGGGATATGCCACCATGCCTACCAAAACCACATTGAAGGACAAGGAATTAGGTGGAATCAACTCCTCACAAAGCTGCATCTCACTCAGTGTGGGCTTGGCTGGCTACTGCCAGCAAGTCAGACCAGTGGGATTCCAGGGCGACATTAGGGCAAATGCACAGAAAGGATGACCAGCAGGGAATGCTCAATCAGGAGGCAAGGGATGGAGTGGATGAGGCTCCTGTGACTCGCCATTGTTTGTGAAAGAGATGGGATCCCTAGCTTTCAGCCTACACCCAATGTACTTGAGTGAAACAAACATTCAAACCTAAAATTTTAAAGGCTCAACTTCCATGTGCTGATAGGAGCGTGTCAGGTCAGTTTCAAATCTGTGTGTACACCTGGAAAATGACTTATCAACAGACCCCTGAAATATGCCCTCAGTGAACCCAGCAGGCAGAAGGAAACTTGTCTCCAGTATCTGCCACTGGCCCTGTACCAGACACCTGGGGACAGCCCCAATGCCCCAGAGCACACTGAAATATTTCAGGTTAGCCAGTCCTAAGCCTGCTCACTTCTTCCTGTTGACACAAGAGGCCAGTGCCCACAGTCCCCTTTCTCTCTGCCTCCTGCCACTCTTCTTTGGAGCTGAGCAGCAAACCATTTTCTGTGATAGTCATCCCTCATCTGTTGGCTTCACTGATCCTTGAATGTTCCAGTAACACTCCATATTCTAAGACACAAGCCAACTGTGCAGGATGCCCCAGGGTTGGGCAGGTGTCACAGAGGCCTGGGGAGCCCACAGCAACCACCAAGGGCGTAGGCCTCAATGCAGTGTGGGAGCTAGGGAAAGGCCGTAGGGAGGAAGGGGTGGAGCTGGCACTGCCAGGGAAAAGGGATGGTGTGGTGAGTGAAGGCCTGGGATGCTCAGAACTAGGAGACACCCTAACCTTGGCCCACCACCCTCTCCCCACTAGGCACTGGAAGATATAAAGAAACCATGCAGAGCAGCAAGACGTCTGCAGGAGCACAGGAAATACTGCAGAAGCAAGGTGTGGTGGCTGGGGGCCTGGGCTGGGTCAGCAGAGGGCAGCAAGGTGTGGCAGGGAGGGTGCAGGCAAGCCTGGAGAGGCAAGGGGGGCACAGGCCAGGTCCCAGAAGAAACACACTGGAACTGTCGGAGGGAGTTTCATCTCCACCCTCGTGAGCCCTTAGCTGGGACAGACTGATAGCAAAAAATGGGTAAATGGTTTGGCCATGTGCTGCTGTTGAAAAACCAGCAGTCACGTTGTCTTGCCCCACAGGAATGTCTTCCTTCCCTGGCCAAGGATGACAGGCTGCAAAGACCCATTCTTAAGTTCTGCGGTGCCACCTCTGTACCCAGCAGTGTGGGGTGTTTAAATCTCACTTGGGCTGGGCTCAGTGACTGGGCTCCCAGTGACTTGGGAGGCTGAGGCAGGAAAATTACAAGTTCAGATCCAGCCTCTGGAATTTAGTGAAGCCCTAAGAAACTTAGTGAGACCCTGTCTCAAAATAAAAACAAAAAGGGCTGGGAATGTGGCTTAGTGGGTAAGCACCTCTGGGTTCAATCCCTGGTGCTGAAAAACAAAAGCCTCACGTGGCATCTGCTGGCAGCTGTGTCCCACTAGAAAACAGACACAGAAGCCAAGTCAGGGATGCAAGAGGTTTACTGGGGTACCACCTGTGATGACCACGAGCAGCAAGCAGGATGGGGCAGAGTGCCAGATCAGTACACACTGCTGGAAGCAGAGCCCCAGGACCCAGTGACTCTCACTGAGCAGTCTCTGGATAGAGCCATCCAGCCAGAAGAGCAGGGCCTGAGTGCGGTGGCCAAGCAAATGCCAGGAGTGATGGGGGTTACCCACTGCTGCACCCCCAGCCCACGCCTTCACAAGGACGCCAACCCAGCGGCTCTAGGCCCACAGACCCCACTCCTGGCCTTGTCACTGTGCATGGCGCTCTGCCTATCCTGAAGAGCCTTTGAGCCCCACCCCACCGTCTAGTGCAAGGGATTGGACTGCTGCCCGGCTTCTCTTCTCGCTGTTTCATTTGTTCAGAGGCAGGTCTTGCTGAGTTGCTAGGGTGGCCTCCAAGCTTTGATCCTCCAGCTCCTGCCCATCTCCTGGCACCGAGATGACCAGTGTGGGCCACCATGCCCCAGCACCAGCAGCTCACTTCTGAAGAGCTGTTCAGGCAGTGGGGGACCCTCCCCCAAGACACTCCAGGAAACGCCAGCTGTGCTCACCCATCTTCATCTAGACTCACCTGCAGTCCCTGTCCCCACTTCCCACCCCACCACCCAGTGAACCCTCTGCCCTGACTTCAGGTGTGGAGGCACAACGGCCACTGCATGGCCCTCGAGTCAACAAGCGCTCGGAGGTGACTACTCAGCCTGAGTCACACCCCATGGGCCTGGAAAGGAGCAGCTCCCTTCCCCTCTTTGGGTTTTGAGCTGGGAAGACATTATCCTAGGACTACTGAGGAGGGCGGGGAGGGTGAGATGAGCACAGGAAAGAGCCAGGCAGTGCCAAGAGGCCCGGCCTTCCTGCCCGTAAGAGCCGTGCCTGGCTCCCAGTTATGGGAGCCAGTCACCCCTTGGGCATGCATCCCTTCCTGAGGAGTTCTGAACTAATCAGGCAGTTGGCCAAGGCCCTCTTCTTCCTGTCCAGGACCCCTGGGAGCCCAGGAGAGGCAGGAGGGGCTGCAGGAGAACCTCCCCACCACTCTCACCTCCAGGCACCCCGGGCCTCCTCCCTGACTTGCAGGATTCAGACAGCTTCTCCCACCCCACGAGAGGACACAGGGACGAAGTCGGGCTCACCCCTCCCCAGGTCTAAAGGCTGTGGCCCTGCTTAGGGACAACAGGAAACCACATTCTCCTCAGAGACCCGAGCTCTGGGAGGCTAGGGCGGTGTCTGCTGCCCACACACCACCTGGGAACCCTGAGTCTCACAGAGATAGCCACCAGGGTGGGGAAGGTGCACTGCAGAGACGGGCCAGGGACCGAGGTGCAGCACGCACGTGGCTGGAGGTGTGCGACAACTGCTCAGGCGAGGCCAGCCCGCTCCAGGTCCTGGGGCAGCACGCGGCCCTTCCTGCGGGCCTTCTGCAGGCGCCGCTCGGCCCTGGCCACCTTCTTCCTGCGCAGGTTCTGCCGCCGCCTGTCCTGCCGCTGCTGCATTTTCTCCACCACCTGGGCAGAGCGCTTCTCCCACTGGCGCTGCCGCTGTGCCCGGCGCTTCTCCTTGCGCTTCAGGGCCTCCTGCAGCAGCCGCTCATCGTCGCGGATCCTGACGCCCTCCGCCTTGTACAGCAGGTTGGTCCACCTCATCTTGGCCTCCAGCTCTCGGGCCTTCCCTGCGTCCTGCTCCCGCAGCTCCTCCAGTCGGCCCTGCCGCGCCTGCAGGCGCTCCAGCAGCTGGCGGTAGTTCCTGCCCGTCAGTGGGGTCAGGTTCCCCTTCACCTTCTGCCGCTTCTCCTTCCGCCGCTGGGCCTTGCTGGCCGGCTCCTCCTCACTGACCTCCACCTTAGGAGAAGCAGCAGGTCAGTGAGCAAGGGTGAATGGGCACCCCGGCCTCAGGAGCAGGGAGATCACACTGTCCTCACCAGAGGGAGCTGCGGCCACAGAGCCAGCCAGGGGACAGGCCAGGGCCCAGCCTGCTCCGCCCACCTTACTGAAGATCAGGGCTGGCTCCTGCAGCTCGGCGTGGGCCGCCTCTGGGGGCGCCACAGCTGCCTCCTCCGACTCCATGGCCTGTGCTGCTGCCTTCTCCTTTGCCCGCAGCTCCCTCCGCTTCCTCTTCTTCCGCTCCCGCTCCTGCTTTCTCCGTTGCCTCTTCTCCAGAGTGGCAGCAGAAAGCTCCTTGGTGCCACCCTTGGGGAAAATAGGGTTTGCTCAGAGTCCTCCCAGCCTCAGGGTCCCCGCCTGGCACAGGGCTGATAGATTTAGGGCTAGAAGGTACACAAGGAGATCCTTGTGCAAGACACAGCCTCGGACCACTGCCCAGAATGCCAGTGGCTCCAGAGGGAGGGACAGAGCAGTGGCTTCCAGCTCCCAGGCCCACTGTACAGTCTCACACTCTGGGACCCGGCACTCCACAACTGCAAACTTGGCCAGGTTCTGCGAGGCTAGGCCTGTCCTGGGCACTGCAGCTCTGCACTCAGCCCTCTCCCCATGGCCTTTCTGCTCCACAGCCGGCAAGAGTGCTCTGCCCCAGACTACCCAGACCCACACTGCAGGAATGAGGGCCCAGGGCTCTTAGAACCAGGGAAGGGCCAGAGGTCTTGAACCAGGAGGGTGAGAAGCTGGAGCGCTGCCCCCACACAGCAGAGGCCCGTGGAGGAGAACGATGTGTGGCCAGGTAAGAGGATAAATGGCACCATTCAGCACAAAGATGGAGGCTGGCCAGTCTGTATGCTGGGCAGTCGCCTCATCTCAGGGTGACACCAGCTGAGCCACACCAGCCATTGTGGTGTCAGCAAAGGCAGCTTCCCAGAGGAGGCGGCTGGGCTTCCCAGACCCATGGGAGAGAGGAATGAGCAAAAGGCCAGAGGCCCTGGGACTGAGGTTCCCCAGGGAACAGGGAAGCACACCTGCTTCCCAGGGCAGACCCACCACTCCCTTCTAAGAGCCACTCCCCCACCTGGAAGCACAGAGCTGGGTGGGGAAACCACTCCACAAACATGCTGATGGGTGCTCCAGAGGTCTTCCCACCTACCTGGCCACGGGCCTGCTGGATCTTTTCATGCAGCCGCTGGCGCAGGACATCCAGAGCAAAGACAGAGTCAGGTGCTACAGCCTGGCCATCTGCAGGGAGAGAGAGAGGGCTGAAAGGAGGCCCCCTTTAGCATCTCCTCTCCTTCCCCAGGCCCCAGGACCTAAGCCTCAGCCAGTACTCACTGCCTTTCCTACCCCTCATGGCCACTTACAGATCTGCAGGCCAATCCACTAAATCCACTCCACCCCTCTTCAATGTGGATTGGTTCCTACAGCCTCGTGAAACTGATGGTCACCGACTGTCTCGTAAGTCACTGTGCTACGAAGAAAACGCTTCCCGTTCATGTCACTGCTCCAGGTGCCGAGGGGGTTGTGGCTTTGTCCTTCGTGGTCTTGGCACACATGGCCTAGATCACCATACTCCTCCCATAGGCCACCCACCTGCTGCACTCCTGTGACCTTCACTCTCTGGGAAGCTCTGACATACACGGTACCTAAAGGTGCCTCTTCTTAAAAGCAGAGGGGACCACATTTGCATGTAAGCGCCACCCCAGTGCCCTGGAGCCCCTTACCTGCAGGGGCCCCTGTGGAGATGGAAGCCCCCTCCCCTTTGGCCACTGCTGGCTTCTTGGTTCCAGGAGCCACTGGAAACTTCTCTCCAAGGGTCTTGGCCTTGTGTTCTGGAGCTTTCTGTTCCTGTTCTCGGAATTTCTTTTGTGTTTTCTTCCTTTTCTTTCTGGGGGGTCCAGAAGTTTCTGAGCCTTGAATTTTGCTAGCTGAGATACAAAATGACAAAGACCTGCTGTACCAATCTCTGTGTCCCATGAAACAAGGTCTCACAAAGGTTTTGATCCCACAAGGATGCACAAAGGAAATCAGGGCAGAGGAGTCAACAACACTCATCCGCAGAACCACAGCTCTGAAAACAGACCAGACACACCCCAAAATCTAGCACACAGTCACACGCTGGACCCGGCAGTTCTGTTCTGAGGACTATGATGTGCACCGCCTCCTCACCTGAGCTAGGGAGACCTACACACACACACGTCCAGCAGCAAGGCTGGCCCCGCTCCTAACAAAATCCTGTGACTGAGCGTGGGGTCGGGCCCATCTCCAGCCTGGGAAGTCTCTGGCCAGGGTGACTGCACTCCTGTCTCAGGAAAGGAGCCGCTTCCTCCTTCCTTCGACCCCAGGTGGGGAGCTGGAGATGCCCGGCCAGCCCCAGCAGCTGGCGGGGGTCCTCCTGGGCCAGGACGGGGGGCTTGCTGAGGGCAAGGGGTGCACCCTCCACGCCGGGGCCAGGCTTCAGGCCGGTGCTCGGAGGTAAGGCAGCTTACACTTCGCCCGGCCCTTCGGCCTCTGGTCCACGTGAGGGCTCCCTGCGCGCCGCGGCCCTGAGCCCAGCGCACCCTCCCCTGGACTGGACGGCCCCCAGGTGGACCCTGGAAAGAGCTCCCGACCTTCCCCAGAGGGGCTGGGGGGACAGGCCCGCCGCGGTCCCGCCGAGCGCGGCGCGCCGGGTCTGCAACCTGCCCCTTCTCCAGGGCCGACACCCGCGCCCACGCCCGGACCCGAGCCGGCGCGCCCACGCCCCGGTCCTCCGAGCCCCGCCGCCCGCCCGCCTACCCCGCCCGCGCCGCGGAGGCTCGGGGCCGTGCGGGGCGCAGATCTTCCGGGCCAGGTCCTGCAGGTAGGCGTCCTTGGCGCGAAGGGAGGCCATGGCGGCGCCCGCGTGGCCCGACGCGGCTACCCAGGCGACCTCGCCGGTCCCGGCGGCCCCGCCTCCGTCCAGCCGCGCGCCAGGCGCCGCCAGCCGAGCGCCGAGCCCTGAGCCCGCGCGCTCGACTGGCCAGGCCTGGCCGCGCCGGAAGGGGCGGGGCGGCCGCCTCCGGGTCGCGCAGGAGGAACTCCCGCCCAGCTCGCCCAGCGCTGGGACCCCGCGTCGTGCGGGTTGAGCCACGTGGCGGCCGGGAGACCCCAACACGCATAGCTTTGCGGAAGTCGGGGAGACCACGCCGAGGGACAGCTGAATGTGGAGGCCCTCGCTCCGTGGAGCGCCGCCAAGGGGCCCAAGGACAGAAGAAATCTTCACTTTTGAATAGGAAAGAGAATCGAAGCAGAAAATTGAATCCATGATTGGAAGGACTTTTTAGGTTTCCAAGACCTTCATGGCCAGTTCCTTCCAGACTTCCTCCCAACACTCATGCTTCCCCGTGTTGTGAACTTTTTCCTTAGTGGCCGTGCACAAGCTTTCCCCACACAATACTGCAGGAGACCATCCCACATCCTATCCATGGAAAGCACCCTGGGGGGGCAGTTCTGAGCACCCGAGAAGCCAGGGCCAGAGCCAGTTCTGCCCGCCTCCTCCCACCTGTCTGCTCCTGAGGTCTGGGGCTCCCTGGTGACAGGCCAGCTGGCATTTTGCAGTTCCCCAAGGCTGGATCCTGGGCTGCCATCTTCCTTATGGGAAGGAGTTAAGGCAGGTGGAGAGCCACTGGGCATAGTCCTGTCTTCGGTTTACCACCACCATGGCTGCCTTGCCACCTTAGCATTGTGGTTCCTGCATGTCAAAGGTAAGCCTGGTACGGAGAGTACTGGGTCTGGCTCCTCCAGGGTTCAAACTGTTTCTGCCTCTTCACTTCCCAGCTCTGGCTGTAGGCCCCCTCCAAGCCTGTGTCTTCATTCCCTCCGAAGTGCACGTTAACAGCACTGCCTCAGTGGCAGTGACACCCGAGTACCCATGCCAGAGCCATGTGATGTGCAATAGCAGTTTTCTCATTCATTCACCAAACGTGGAGGACCTACTGGGAGCACCCTGGAGGCTGGAGCCCAAAGCCATCAGAGCAGGGCAAGGAGTTGTTGTGCAGAAGCTGCTGGAATCCAAGGGCAGTCCTGAACTGACCAGAGGTGAGAAAAAGAGGAGCCAACACAAAAGGGTAGTATTTTAATTTGTTTCATTACAAAAGTAGCAAAATGGACATGACAGCAGAATTCAGGAAGAAGTCCCGCAGGCTGCCTTGTGAGTGGGCCACCCTGTCACACAGCCTCCAGAAGGCAGTCAGTCTGCGGCAGGCACACTGGTGCTCAGGGCAAGATGCAGGAAGCAGGTCATCTCTGCACAGGAGCCAAGGCTTAAGGGCTTGGCTAAGGCTATCCACTGACCCCTCCCTTTTTTGTTTGTTTATTTGTTTTGTTTGGTACTGGGGATTTGACCCAGGGGTGCTTTACCACTAAGCTGAGCTACATCCCTGGTCTTTTTTTTTGCCCAGGCTGGCTTTGAACTTGCAATCCTCCTGCTTCAGGCTCCTGAGTTGCTGAAATTACATCGCCCCTCCCAATTTTAAATAATATTCTCAGGGTGTCTTCCTGATATCAGCCATCATCGCTACCCCCACAGTCCAGGTCCTCAACAGGACACACTTTCTCCAACCTGGTCAGTCAGGAAGGTCGTGGCTACACAGGATGATGGACCACCCTGAACGACCTTTCCCAACTGTCCCGGGCACTGACCTAGGCCTGGCTAGGCTCTCAAGAAGTCCACAGTGGGTCCTAGAGTACTCAATGGGGAGCAGGAGCTGAGAGAAGCAAACCCTTGGCTTTGTTCCTGATAAATCAGGGGCCTGGGAAGAATGACCCTGGGAGACTCAGGCATGCTCTGTGGGGCCAGAGCCACCAGTGTGCGAGTGCGCAGGGGCTGCAGCCTGCAGAGGGCCAGCACTGGGCTCCGGGGACGCCAGCAGAGGGGCTGAGAGGCCATCAGCGGAGTCTGTGTCGAGGTCCAGCCTCCAGTAAGCTTCGCATAGAGGCAGGTCATTAGCTTCGCAAAGGCTTGAGCTTTTCCACCACCAGAAACCCCAGGGAGGGACAGGAGCAGGCAAGAGGAAAGCCAGGGGAGGGGGAAGCAAGATAGAAGCAGAGTTAAGAAAACATGACCACCACCCTGACTTGCCTTCCCTTCTATCTGTGGCTGTCCCTCTGTAAGCAGGCTTGGCTGAGAGAGGGGCCACGGGGACCACCCTTGCATCCTGAGAGGCTCGGCAGGCCCTCCAACTTCCTGTGCACTCCTCACGGGCCCCTTGTAGCCCTGCAGTCGTGCTCCCAGTCTGGCCGCCCGTGCCCTCCCTGGCTAGGGAGGGCATCAGACTACAAGGAGCTCCTGACAGCAGAGACCCTGCCTTATTTGGGGGTCAGTCCCTGCCTAGAGTTTACCTAAGCAGGAAAACACCACTGTTCCAGCCTCGACTCACTGGACTCTGGTTCCCCACCTCACAGGGAACACTTGAGGCAGGGAGTGTGACTGTCAGTCCTGGAAGGGACCACTCAACAGGGCTGTTCCCACAGCTGTCTAACATGCACACGGCGGCTCCAGCCGCCCGCATCTGCCCTCAGCATTCAGGCTCAGAACCACCCAGGGCACAGAGTGGCATCCCCAGGAGTGGAGAAGGAAGCAGAGCTAGAAAGCAAGCAATGAGCAGACAGGTGTAGGCAGGAGCAACCCGCGCAGTGGGAGGGCAGAGCGGCCAGAGGGTCACTAGGCACAGACTGGAGGTGAGGACAAAATCCAACGGCCCTGGCGTGGTGGAGCCCTAGTAGCTGAAGTGAACCCCCAGGCAAAGGCCACAGCTTCACCACAAGGGACGTGGGATGGGAGGGCTGGCTGGAGAGGACAGGGTGCCTGTGGGAAGGACACAGACTGGCCCCCCAGACCATGTGGCTCCCTAGCATGGCCTCCATGGGGCAGAAAGGAGCATTTTATTTTTTATTATTATTTTTTCATGGTAATGGGGGTGGAACCCAGGGGTGCTCTACCACTGAGCAATATCCCCAGCCCTTTTTGAGACAGTCTCACTAAATTGCCAGCACTGACCTCAAACTTTCAATCCTCCTGCCTCCGCCTCCCAAGTTATGGGATTACAGGAGTGCATCACTATGCCAGAACATTTTAAATCCTTATGCAGGCAGGGAGGGGATTTGCCTAGGAAGAGGGCACAAGGTAGCTAGGACTTTGTGACTGCTGGACTAAATCTTGACTTTCCAAGCTAACGGGGTAGAGGTGTAAGGCTCCCCCATGTCCAGCCTCAGCTTCCCCCCAGTACATCACACTGAACTCTTGATTTCTGTGGGGCCCCTCAGGCTCATTCAGTCTCAGGTGTCAGGATTCTAGTGGCCCTATGCTGAGACCTGCCATGCAAGAGTCTCCAGCTCTGTGAATTAAGACTGAGCAGACCAGACACCAGGCACCCGAGCACTGGGGCTGGCTGCCAAGGCATTCTGCTGGGCTCCTTCCTGCCGGGGCCGCCCCACCTCCACACCACGGGGTTCAGCAACATTCATCTGCAGCGACATCCTGGGGTGAGTGATGGCATTCTGGACATGGGTGTGGGCCTGGGGGACTCTGAGGGGCCAGCCCAGGTTTGGCTGATGTGTCTACAGATGAACTCAAGAACCAAAAGCTGCTAGGCTCAGACAACAGTGCCCAGAAGGGCTCTGCTCCAGCCCCGGGACACCGTCCTCCAGACTGAGCCTCCCGGCACCAGACGTCGCGTGGTTCTCACCGCACTGCACTGAGGGAGACCAGGGCCCTGGCAGGTGGCTGGACTGCCTGTTGATCAAACATGCTGGCCACGGACTCCGCTCTGGAGCACAGGCAGCAGAGCCAGGACCAGGCAGGGTTTGTCAAAACACAAAGACCTTCCAGGTGGGGCCAGGCCCAAGTAGGCAGGCTCTGTCCTGCACGGAGTCCAGCCCTATTTGTACCTGGACGAATAGTACTCCTCCTCCAGCTCGTACAGGTCGATGGAGACCTCGTCCCTCAAGGTGACCAGCTTGCGGTCACACTCTTCCTGCAGGGCACGCAGCTGCTGGGTGCGCTGGTCAATGGCCTCATTCACTGACGGGAAGTCGTTGAGGATCAGGAACTGCTTGAGGTCAGACACCAGCTTCATCAGGGACTCTCCAGCCCGTACCTGCAGGATGAGGGAACAGGACCTGGTGGTTGACTCTGGACCAGTAATGCCTCCCCAGGAGACTCAGCTTCCTTATTTGCAAGACAGGGAGGACAGACCCAACTGCGGGGCTGAAGTGAGTACGCTAGGGCCCCAGCACCCGCCTCGATCAGCACGAGGTAAGCTTGTCCCCCAAGCCCTCCCTCCAGCCTCTGGTCCTCTGGTTTCCACCCCTACAGGCCCATCTCCAATCTGACCAGTGAGGCACAAGCCATCTGCTTATCCAACTCAAACTCCACAGGGAAGACTACACCCTGTCTGCCTCCTGCCCACGCTCCCACAGCGCTGGCTGGGCAGGATTCCAGGGGTCCTTCTCCCACACTTTCATCCATGGGCACACCTGCAAAATTCTGGCTTGCTGGGTTTTCCTGCAACTTCAGGAGGGACCACACTGCACAGAGAGTGGGTTCATTCAGTAATTTGCCTTTTCACTCTGGCTCTCCAACAACTTTCACATCAGCAGCGTCTCCCTGTTGCTGGCCATGACGGTCACAGGATGGACTAAGTAGGCTACCCACCTGGCCTCTTCCCAGTGCCTCTGTTGGGGACAATCTCCTGAGAAGTGATTTACCCCCAACCCCATTCTCAAAAGCTGCCAACAGATGAAACTGAGCACCCCCTGCTTTTTCTTCGGTTGCTGGTAGGAAGAGGGGCAGAAGACCTGTACTCCAACCACAAACCCGTGACCCTTTGGAGTCCCAGTCACAGCCCTCAATGTAACTCACAATGTTAGCAGCCCGGACGTGCATCTCGTAATTGTCCTGTTCACCCTGAGTAGCCCGAGACACCTGTGTCTCATCCTCGATCTGGGGGCAAACAAAAAAGAATCAGCTCAGCTGGCCAGTCATGGAGTCCCCACTGCTGGCCTGACCGGGCTCAGCCACAGGAACCAGCCAGATGCCCCGCAACCCACATTGCTACAGTATATCCTGCCTTCTACCAACTTGGTACTGGTGCTCTGCTCCCCAGATTCAGCTGAACCCCCTTGTTCTTTTCTATGGAAGACAAAAGGCACCAGGACAAAAGGACACAATCCCACTGACTGCCAGGTGCAGGGATGCGTCTTAACTAACTTGGCCAAGTCTTTCTCCCCATCACCGCTGTAATGGGGATCGAACTATCACTGAGCTATGTCCCCACCCCTTTTACTTTTTGTTTTGAGACAGAGTCCCACTAAGTTGTCCAGGTTGGCCTCAAACTTGCAATCCTCCTACCTCAGCCTCCTGAATATCTGGGATTACAGGCATGCGCCACTATGCCCAGCCTTGGCCAGAACTTTTTTGGGATGTAGAACCACGTTTGGCAGAAATTAGGTGTCATTTGATGGCACTAAATAAACTATTGAACTACAGAATAAAGGATGAAGAATGTTTTTAAGTGGCCATCTTCTGGGTGCCTGGCATCACATAAGCACCACTGGCTGACGAAACCTCACAGGAGCCTCACTGCTGTTCCTGGCTTACAGACAGGACATCTTGAGGCTGGGATAGACCTCACTGAGCTCCAGCTGTCTCAGAAATAAAGGAGCCAGAAGACCAGCCCAGCATTTCTGGCTCTAAGGTCCTGGCTGTCAACCTGGGCAGGGCATCTGACAGGCCTTGTGAGGAACAGGGCGGGGCTTGGGTGTCAGGGTGCCCTCAACAGTAAGAGCCAGACCTTCTGAGACACAATCCTGGCTCTGCTGTTAATAGCCAGGTGACTCTGGACAAACTGCTGAGACCTCTGGATGTCAGCTTCCTCCTCTGAATGCAGAAAGGACAATGGCCTCTGCCGCACAGAGTTCTTACAAAGATTGAACAGGACAGCATAAAAAGCCCTCAGCATGGCCTGACACAGTGCTAAATAAACACCAGCTCTCATCATTACTATTACTGGCCTAGCCAGCCAAGTTTGCAGAGGTCTGGAAAGATCCGACTCCATATGGTGTCACTGTGGTGGTCGGTGGACTCGCCTTTGCCTGACCCTGACCAAGACACTGAGTGCTTTGCCTGCCTGGAGAGGTCCCCCAGCTCCTTGCCCCTCTGCCTCTCTCCTGTTCACACTCACTAGCAACAGCTACAGGGTTTGGATCACTTGCTTTGTGCCAGGCCTTGTGGTAACTGCTTTACACAGATAAATTCATCTTAAGGACCCACACCACAGAGGCAGTCTCCATCGAACCCACGTGACTAGAAAGCGCTGGCCTTAGAACCACAGCAAGTAGGCCAAAAATTCCCTCCTACTCCACCAAGGCTTGTAAGTATTTGGCTTATTTATTTATCTGTTGACATGTTTGCTACTACAGCATGGCACAACCCCCGCCCCCAGGCCCAAAACCTCTTCCTCTCGGGGACGAGAACCTGTTCCCGCTGCATCCCCACCCGGTCACAGAGTGCAGGCCCCACAGACACGGATGCTGGTCAAAGACCATTAAGCAGGGCGGCTCAGTCACGGCCCTCCCTCGCTCTCTGGAGGCCAGGCAGCATCCCCACCTTGGCGGTCTTGATGATCTCGGTGAAGTTGTCCATGATGGACTTGACGTCATCCTTGAGCCGCTTGTTGTAAGACTGCAGCAGCGTCTCCTTGCTCTGGGGCAGGGCTCTCTGCTGGGCCATGGCGGGCTTCGGGCAGCGCAGGGGGAGCCTGGCACCAGAGAGTACAGAACTGGGTACGGGCGAGCCAAGCTTTGCCACCTTCGCCCAGCAGAACAGGCTGCTGAGTCCGGCCGTAACGCACCCCTCCCAAGGCGGGCGCACCCCTCTCCACGCACGAGCGCGCCCGGCTCCCGAGGAGCCCACCGCCTGGCTCTGGGCCGCGCAGACGACGCCGTCCGGGGCTCGACTTCTGCGCCCCTGCCCGGTCAGGCCCCCGCCCGGGTCCCTCTGACCCTGCGCCCCTCTTCCGGCCGCCGCACCCCGCCCTCACCACGGGCGTCCGCCGAAAAAGGCCTGCGAGGCCTGGCTCGAAGCTCCGGGCAAGCTCGTGTGCACTCCGCGGACTCGGGCCTGGCCCGCGGGCCGCGAAGGAGCGCAGCCACTGGGCAACCTGCAGGAAAGTCCGCCTGCGATCACAGGCGCAGCAGCCCAACCTCCAGCACCTGAGGGCCACCAGCCGCGCAAGCGCAGCTCTAGGCTCCGCCCCCGACGGTAGGCCTGTCGCTTTAAATTCGAAATCCCGCGCGGGCGCCGGCTCTCGCGATATCCGAGGCCGCTTACTTATTACCCACAATTCCTCATCCTTTCTTTCTCCTCCAGCTGCCCAAGATGGTGAGTCCTAGTGCGGCTTGTGACACCGCATCCCGGCCCAAGTTTTATCCGCCGTCATCCGCCTCCGGATACGGCTGCGCGCGTCCCCGGCTCCGCCCTGCGCTAGCGGAGCCCTGCTGGGCACGACACGGAGGAGCTGAGCCAGCGGGGAGCGCCGCCCCGCAGTGCGGGGCTCGGGTGGGCCGCGGCTTGGGCCGGCCACGGTTGCTGTCTCCGACTCCGCCTCTCAGCCGCACTGCGGAGCAGCCCGACCGTGCGGGTGCCCGGGGCCGCCAGATCGGCGCCGGCTAACTGATTCTTTCTCTGCGCAGCCGAAAGGAAAGAAGGCCAAGGGGAAGAAGGTGGCTCCGGCCCCCGCCGTGGTCAAGAAGCAGGAAGCCAAGAAGGTGGTGAACCCGCTGTTCGAGAAGAGGCCGAAGAACTTCGGCATCGGTGAGCAGGCCGGGCGCGCAGGCGGCCCCGGGGTGGGTTCGGCCCGCCGCCCCCGGAAGCGGGCCGATCCGCAGCGCGCCGGCGCAGGGCCGGGGCGGCTCCCCCCGAGGCGGGCGCTGGCATCTTGTTAGGGGCGGGAAGGGTCGTTTGTCCTGGCCTGAGGGGTTTGCGTGCAGGTGATGTGAAAGAATATTTGCTATCTGAGAGATGGTGACGACATTTTAAACCACCAAGATCGCTGATGCACCGCCACCCTTTGACCCCAAACGAAAACCTGACAGCGACTTGGAGCCTTACTGACAGTGTGACCCTTTACTTCCCAGGACAGGACATCCAGCCCAAAAGGGACCTTACTCGCTTTGTAAAGTGGCCCCGCTACATCCGGCTGCAGCGCCAGAGGGCTATTCTCTATAAGCGGCTCAAAGTGCCTCCTGCGATTAACCAGTTCACCCAGGCCTTGGACCGCCAAACAGGTGGGGCTCTGGGACGCACCAGCGGTCATATCAGAACACGAGTTGTTGGTCAAACTGAAAAGGTGGCATGCGTGGCTTTATAGAGTTTTTGTGCTTAGTTGTTGTGGCACCGCCATTAAAATGGTATTTATTTTAGCTGATCCTAACTGAAGAATGCTTTCCCAGCCACCCAGCTGCTCAAGCTGGCCCACAAGTACAGACCAGAGACGAAGCAGGAGAAGAAGCAGAGGCTGTTGGCCCGGGCTGAGAAGAAGGCTGCTGGCAAAGGGGATGTCCCCACAAAGAGACCACCAGTCCTTCGAGCAGGTGAATGGGCCTTTCTGTAGAGGGGGCAAAAAGTGAAGTGGGCTGTGCAATGATGCATGAGTTTTACCTGAAATCCCTGTGAGGGTTGGAATCCGAGCTTTTTAACACTGAGTCACAGCTAGTCACAGCTGCTTTCTGTGACCAGAGCAGCACCCAACTGCTCACATAGTGGTTTTGTTTCCTAGGAGTCAATACTGTCACCACCTTGGTAGAGAACAAGAAGGCTCAGCTGGTGGTGATTGCACATGACGTGGATCCCATCGAGGTAGGTTTGGCCTGTTTTGAAGCATTGATCACAGAACCCAGGGTAGAACGGGCTTAATGATGAGTAAGACCAAAGTAGGTGACAAGGGCAGCCACCCTAATTTGAAAACGGCCCTGACAAGTGGTCCTGCTCACGCGTGGCTTTCGCAGTGATGTGAGCATCTTGCTGAATCAGATCAGAAGTGCATACACGGGAACTTTTTAACTCTGAGCAGTGGCTGCTAACCTAGCTCTTAAGGAACTGCCTTGGTCAGAACACACCTTCCAGCCAGTGCTCTCTTCCAGCTGGTTGTCTTCCTGCCTGCCTTGTGTCGCAAGATGGGAGTCCCTTACTGCATCATCAAGGGGAAGGCCAGGCTGGGACGTCTGGTTCACAGGAAGACGTGCACCACGGTTGCTTTCACACAGGTTAACTCGTAAGTGTGTAGCCCCAGCCTCCACCCAGTCCATTTGCTCCCTTAAGATATTTTAAGACTAACACAGTTAATCTTTTGCCTGTGATGGTTAAGAATTTCTTCACCTGAACGAATCATGTGGTTATATTACATCTGAGGTAAAAAGGCTTATTTGGAACTAAAAGTGAAGTTTTCTAAAAGGTCACAGACTAAAAGCCCACCTCTTCTCCCTTTTCCTTCTCCAGGGAAGACAAAGGAGCTCTGGCTAAGCTGGTGGAAGCTATCAGAACCAACTACAATGACAGATATGATGAGGTAAGAAGCTACACAAATACTAGTCTGGGACGAAGCTTTTAAGGGACTGGCTGGCTCTCAGCACTCAAGCCATTGTCTATTTGGAACAACCAAAGCAAACCGCCCCACTTGTTGACCCTTGGGACCTGGGAGATAGCAGGCTGAGCTGACTGCCTCTACTGTCATTTCAGATCCGTCGCCACTGGGGAGGCAACGTCCTGGGTCCAAAATCTGTGGCTCGAATCGCCAAGCTAGAAAAAGCAAAGGCTAAAGAACTCGCCACGAAACTGGGATGAACGTACACAGTTGGGTTTCTGTACATAAAAATAATAAATTGTCCTTCATCCAGTGTCTTTGACTAAAGGCAGTAAACTTGTCTGGGGCAGTACCAAGTACATGCCCCACAGTGTGGGAGCTTTAGAAACATTGTGTAACTTGCATGAAAAAGCTATATATATCAGTAAAATCTAGGAAACCGGGTCAGGATTTTGTGATTGACCAGTCACGTTGCCTTATGAAGGTAGTGATAAATGTGTCTGCAAAGCTTTTATTCATACTGATAATACACGATCCAGTAAAGTCAGCGTCTTGAAATGGCATCTATGCAGGGACCTTCTGATTATTCAGGGATTACTGATTTCACATGCCAGGTGTCCGGTGCAAGAATTTCTTAAACCACAGGTACGATGTAGCTGCGCACAGACCATACCTTAGTTTGAAAGAAAATGAAGTTGTTAGGCTGTGAAGTACACCAAGGGGGAGGGGGGCCAGGGATAGTGCAACTGACCAGGTAACGATGTACTGCATGTGCTCATTCCGCAGAGTGACTCTGGTCTGCCCTCCGATGGGTCCTCCGGGGACTGTGCTCTCTGCAGACAGTGGGTTGTCTAGCTGTCTTGGCACAGCCAGCTTCAAGTTGGTTCTTTACCCATAACACCACTACCCCGCAAGTGCCTCCTTTCTTCAAGGTGTTTCTTGGTGGCTCATCCCCCACCCCCAACACACACCCTAGAACTGAGCCAAGAGAAGGTGGAACTGCCTGTTCAGGAGAGGGTCCTCAACATACGGAAGTCGGCATCAATGAAAACAGGGTCTGCGCCTGTGATCCTAGCCATGGCCTCCAGGTCCCGGTAATGCCAGTGGTTCCTTTCTGGATTATTCTCAGGAACAAAGGGCTTCCTGGTTTCTGTAAGTCTCACCATCCCAACTAGGTCGACTTCTCCCTCAACCTAAAAGGGAAGACGTGAGGTTGGTCCTCACAGGACCGTGCAACGGGGAAATGATGACTCAGCAGACCCACACCCCTTACCTGTCCTTTCTGCCGAGTTTCCGGATTCACTTTCTTCTTGGGGACAAACCCTCTGTTTACAAGAATAGTGACTCTAGGGTAATAAAAAGACTTTAAGGCACAGAAAGGTTTTTGCATAGGATCATCACTTGGTCACACAGGCTCTACAGCACAGCTCTGGAAGGGATCTTGTGTGTCTTTGGAGGTTCTTTCCGTAGCACTGGAGCTCCAGTTGACGACTGCACGCTGGGCCAGTGTGCCCTACCACAGTTGCACTCCAGCAGCCCCTGCGCCTTTCTTGATGGGCAGGTCTCCCACCAGCCCGATTTCCAGGTTCCTGGTACACTGCTGGCTCTCTGTTTACCTTCCTTGTGCTCCACCCCAGCAGTGTCATAAGTGACCCACCTCTCCCCCTATAGTCCTCTCCTAACTAGGGTGGCCACAGGAGCAGCCCTGTCATGCAGCTTTTGGGTGCCACCCCAGACCAGGAACATGAAACTAAATAAGCCCCAGGTATCTTCAAGTGCACTCCTGTAAGTTTTTCCCATTTGTTAAGTGTTGGACCAAACAGCCCCTGGGGAACCTTCCATCAGCTCCCTCGGAGCATTTGGGGGATTTCAACCAAATCTCTGCCTGCCCCTCCTGTTGTACTGTCCTCATGCCACACCAGTGTTGGCTGCTGCTCCATTCTCAGAGCCCACCTTGGCAACCTCTCCTTCCCCTTCAGAGCTTAACTTATAGAACCTACTCAGTAACAAAGTGAATTGCTTAAGGTCATGGCAGGGATTTCAAACGTAGCAGGGAATTGACACTCGGAGTATCTTGGATTTCACAGGGTCTTATCTAGGGTGGAAGCTGGGAAGGGGATGGTGATGAAAACTGGTATGCTTGGACTGCACCCACCAGACCAGTCAGCACCCCACGTGGCCTACTCACCCCAGGTCAGTGCAGTGGAAGGGGGTGACTACATAGGCTCCACTCTCGGTTGAGGAGGAGATCCGACCAGCTTCCCGGGCTTCCCGGGCAGGATCCACCATGGTCCGGGGCATCATGTACAGCTCCCTGGAGTGGTCAAAGTGCCCCCTGACCTTCACCGGCCTATACTCCAGATTTTTCAGTTCCATTGGGCTACAGGAAGAGGGGAGAAGAGCTATGGCCACCCAAGTTTTGACAGAAAAATAAATCCTCTGAAGTGGGTTGCGAACTACCAAGCCCATCAGGGCCAGACAACAGAAAGGTACAGGGCAGAGTCAGTGGGGACTGCTGGGTCCATGCCCTCTGTGGGGTCTGGTCCTCAGCTCCAGCCAGCTCTTTGGTGCCATGTGGGAATGTGAATCTGTGCCACCAGAGTAAGAATTTTCAAGAGAAGCTGAAAGTGTGAACTCCTGTAGGAATATTTCACATGCAGGTCCAATACCATCTGCAAGCGAAATACAGCATACTGGGTCTACCTCGAATTCAACTTCACTGAATGTATCCATCCCTCCAGGTTAGTGTTTTCAAATGATAGGTAAAGGGCAGTAGAATTATTTAGGTACGTTTCAAAATATCATCCTCATGTTGAGGCCTACATTATCTGCCTTCACCCACCAGCTAGGAATCATTGCTAAAGGGGGCTGTCAGCACTGTGGGGAATCCCTAAGGACCTAAAAAGATGAAATGCAGCACCAAAAGTAAGACTTTTCTGTCTGGTGGCCTCAGACAGCTTCACAGGGATAGTCTTGTCAACAGCAAGCACAGTAGGACAACTGATCTGTTTTTTTCTTTCTTTTAGTTGTTGATAGACCTTTATATTTTTATTTCCATGTGATACTGAGAATCGAACCCAGTGCCTCACACATGCCAGGCAAGTGCTCTACCACTGAGCCCCAGCCCAGCCCCAGGACACCTGATCTTGAGGGCTCCTGTCTGAGGTCTGGGAGTGACTGACACTGACCTCAGTGAGATCCCCAGATGGGCTGCCACACTCACTCTGCTGGCAGCGGGACAGGCTCAGCCGTAACTCTAGACTCTAACTCTGCAATCAGTTTCAGCTTCCATTTCCGACGCTGGACCTACAGAAAGAGAGCATAAGCCAAGCAGAAGGCAGCAGGGTCAAGGGCTCAGGGCCATCCTAACTGCATGCCAGTCTTTACCTGCCAAGTGCCCAGGCCAAAAGCAGTCGCAGGAATGAGAAGCAGAAACCACTGGAGAAAGGAGTTGTCTTCTGCTTTTGTGGCAGGTGCTTCTGCCACAGAACTGCCACACCTGCTCGGCGCCCAGGCCACCCCTGGAGGGAGTTTTACAACACTGGCATAGGGTCAGAAGCCCTAAAACAAACAGAACTGGAGCAGCCAATTCCTCAAGAAGACCCCCCAGTACCGCCAGGAGATGCAGCACAGGAACAACCTGCTATAAGGAGCCAAGTAGTGGCCCTTGTCCAGTCCAACTCCCAACTCCTAATCCAGTGCCTGCACATAGCACACTCAGAGGATGTTTGCTGGCAGAATAAACGTGGTCTAGGGCTCCATGCTGGTTCCGCCACCAATTGTGACCATGTAACCACCTCAGGTTTTACGGTACTAAGGACTGAACCTGGGGCGCTGTGCCGCTGAGCTACATCTCTAACCCTTTTATTTTTTATTTTGAGGCAGTTTCCCTACGCCGCTGAGGCTGGCCTGGACTTTACAAGCCCGGCCGGGCACAGGTGTGCGCCGCTGCACCCAGCTCGCTCGTGCCTCCGTTCAGCCACGTCTAAACGTATCCTGTCGCACTAACTTGCACTGGTACACACCGATTCAAAACGCTTGGCCAGGCGCTACCGGCTTCGTGCTACACGGAGAAACGGCAGGAGCCGGGCAGCTGTGCACAGTGCCGTCCTAGCAGCTTTTCGCCTGCACTGCCCGTGAGTGTAAAGACGCAACGCGCACGGAAGGGACCGTAAGCCTTCAAGCGGGCGACCGCGGAGGCCCGAGGCGCTGTCCGGCCGCCCCCGCCCGGCCCGCCCGGCCCGCCCGGCCGCGCTGCCTGGAGCACCGTCCAGCTCCCGGAAGCCCCGCAGGCCCGGTGCGGCCCACCGCGTCCCTGCTCACCCGGGCGCGGGGCGACCGCGACGCGCGTCCAGGCGGCGCGGGCCAGGGCCGGCGGGGACGGCGCGCACCGGACGGCGGCGCTCCGCGCCCACCCCGCGCGACCCTCCGTCCCCGCGGAGCCGGGCCCCACGCACGCCGCGCGCAGCCCAAGCCGCCGCGCGGCCGCCGCCATCGCTCCGGCCGCCGCGAGCGCTTCCGGGTCGGGAGCGTCGGCTTCCCGGGCGCAGCGTCCGCTTCCGGGGCGTCGCCCCGTTCTCGCCCACGTGGTGCCGCGGCGTCCGCCGCAGTTCCGGCCATGGGCGAGCCGTCCGCGGAGGTGCAGGCGTTCCTGCTTCAGCACCCGAGTCTGCGGCTGCTGCCCGGCGCCGACAGGGTCCGCGGGGAGGCAAGGACCGGGGAAGGAGGGAGGGACGGCGCGAGGGGAGCCGGTCTTGCTGACCCCGCCGCCCGCCCCAGGTGCGCTGCGCCCTGACGGGCCACGAGCTGCCCTGCCGCCTGCCCGAGCTGCAGGTCTACACCCGCGGCAAGAAGTACCAGCGGCTGGCAAGCGCTTCCGCGGCCTTCGACTACGCCGAGTTCGAGCCGCACGTCGTGCCCAGCAGCAAGCACCCGTAGGTGGCCGCCCAGAGCTCTCGAGCGCGGGCCCCGAGGGGTCTGACCCGGCAGCCCCGCTCTTGCCGCGAGGTGGGGTTGCTAGATGCTGCTGCACTGTGTGACCGAGGCAGTCGTCACGGGAGGGTCCCGCTCCCGCTCCAGGAGCACCCTGCCAGGCAGTCTCCGGCTGCACCCGCGCTGGAGCAGGGTGAGGTTGCTGTGCCTCCCTTTGGTGAGAGGAATAGGTCAGTGGGTCAGCGGCAGTTCCAGTATGCGGCCACAGTGGAGCTGCGTTGGTCTCAGTCCTTGCTGTGAACTGCCCCCGCAAACGAGTCTTCTTGCCCATAGGCACCAGTTGTTCTGCAAACTCACCCTGCGTCACATCAACAAGTCCCCTGCACACGTGCTGAGGCACACCCAAGGACGGAGGTACCAGAGAGCCTTGAAGAGATGTAAGTCACCGGGGTCTGCATCACAGGTGCAGCCTTCCGTGCTGCCCGCCTCCCCTGCGACAGAGTGCACCTTCTGGGTAGAAGCAGTGTGTCAGTCACTCTTTGGTGATCCTTAGATGATGCACCCGCGTGGTCCTGGCACAGGAGAGGGACAGCCCCTGATCTCGCAGGCCCCCACCCCCCGGGTAGACTGATGGAAAGCCAGGAGGAGGCTGGAAAGAAATCAGATAATGTGGAGCAAAGTGCTGGGGCCCAGGCCGCCCTCCTACTGAAACAGGAGCAGTGCTGCAGGCACAGGTCCAGGGCTGGCAGAGGCACTGGGAGCCTCAGGCCAGCGTTCAGGGTGTGAATGGGTTAGGCCACAGAGTCTTTGTGCTGGAGTCAGGATGGGAGCTGGTGCTCGGACACTTGTGTGACCTGCAAAAATAGAGGGGATGGGTGACTGCAGCAAGCTGGTGAAGAGGACGGTGGCTTGGAGAGGGGGAAGGTGCATACCAGCCTCAGCTGCCTGGGGGACAGAGCCAGATTAGGGGCCTGAGGGCAGAGGAGGAAGTTGCAGCATCCTCATGGCAGGAGGGGTCTGAGCACTAGGTTTCCCCAGGGGCTGGAGAGCTCCTATGCCTGTTTTGAATTCAGGTGGCTTAGAGCAGGTGGGTGCCAGCCCTGGAACTGGGGAGACTCACCTGGCCAAGGATTGCTGGCTTGAGCCCCAGGGAGAGGAGGTCAAGATGAAAGCAGAAAGTGGCCCTGGGGTTTGGCAGTCTGGAGGCTTCTGGCAATCTTGACTGGGGCAAGTTAGTCTTGATGGGGTCGAGCCAGGCTGGGGTACTCCAGGGCAGGGAGGAGGATGTGACAGATGCAGGTGGGTCTCTGGAGCACATCTGTGGAGCAGAGACAGGGAGGGGGCTTCAGGGGGCTCTGCTACCCTTGTCCTGTCTGGGATGGAAAGGGAAGGTGAGGAAGAAGAGTCCACAGTTTTCTTGGAGCAGGCGCATTATAGAAGCCAGGTTCAGAGAGGGTCGCCAGCCAGGTCCTGGACTTTGTCTAGTCAGCTGTGCCAGCTACTGGGACATGGGGTTCCTGTGAGTAAGTTGTTGAGGGGATGGATGATGGAGCTGAGTCAGGATCAGGATGCAATGTGGCCACTTCAAGGCGGTCATCTTGGAACCAGGACCTGGCCTGAGATGATGAGGCCATGCCGCTGTGGCCACCAGAACTGGTGGCAGAGAGGAAATAGATGAAGACTCTGGAGATGGCAGAAGTGAGCAGTGACATTGTAGCAGGGGACAGTGGGTCCTTGGTCCTCTCCATACACAAGGGGTCAGTAGTGGCCACCCCAGCACAGGGTTCATCCATAGGACCTCATCCCAGCTCCTCAGCTCCAGGCCCAGGGCAGCAAGGGCCAGGTCCTTTAAGTCCGCCAGGGTGGGGCCCGTGTGTTGCCAAGAGGGAGGACTTTAGTGCTGGTAACAGACCAGGCTGCTGCTGTGCTGTCCTCACTGGGGCTCGCCTGGGGCCTGCAGGGTAAGTGGACAAGGTCTGGTAGACCTGCACAATGCTCTAGTCTTTGGGCCACTTCCCCTCCACACCTGGTTGGGCCTGAGCTGGGGCACACACAGTAGTCCTGTGCCCGGAGCACTGGGGCTGGGAAGAGTACTTGGGTAAGCTGGCTTGTGTCCCAGATGAGGACTGTCAGAAGCAAGGTGTGGAATATGTTCCTGCCTGCCTGCTGCACAAGAAGAGGATGGTGGAAAGCCAGGTGGATGGGAACCAGCCACCGGGCCTGAAAGAAGCCTTCTGGGAGCCTTTGTCCAGTGATGAGGGTGGAGCACTGAGTGATGACAGCATGACAGACCTTTATCCAAGTAAGTGGCACCGCTGTCCTACTCTGGCCTTGCAGCTCCACGGCTGCCTGGCCTGACCCCCTACCCTAAGCAGACATCCCCATGATCCTGGCTGCCACGCCCACTCTCATCCCCTGTGGAAGGGGGAGCTCCACCCACAGCGGGCTCAGCCAAATGCCTGTTCATCCCAGCGGAGCTCTTCGCCAGAAAGGACCCAGGAGGGCCCGAGGACCTGGGCGGTACTGATTCCTCTCTGACGGACCAAGAGGATGATGAGCAGAAGCCCCAAGGAGCAAAGGGCAATGGGGACAAGAAAGAAGCTACAGTGGATTTCCAGCGTGTCTGTAAGCACAGAAAGGTGAGTGTTATTCTGGCTGCCAGTCTGCACCAGAAGCAGCTTCCTCCAGTTGTGTTTCTGGTTTGTTTGAAATCTCAAGCTAATGACATGTAAGTAAAGTGGGGGCCGGAGCCACTGTGGCCACAGGAGGGAGGACAGCCACTCCTCAGCCTGGAACCCTAGCGGTTCTGCCCATGCGTTGTAGCACAGGAACCTGGGGGATGGGGCTTAGCTGCCACACACCCTCTCCTGTTATGGGCAGAAGCCATGAGAGTGGACCGCGCGTGCTGCCCTTTCTGTGGTTCCGTGCAGTGCTGTAAGGCACACAGGAGAGCTGGCGGCTCAGGCTGGTGGGCGCTGGGGTGCAGAGCCCTCCCTGTGGGATCAGAAAGCTTCCATAACCAAATGCTCTGCTGTACCACAGAAGCAGCTGCACTCGCTGACCAAGAAGCTCAAGAACCATCACCACAAGCCCAAGAGCTTTGGCTCTGTCAAGCAGTTGGGTTAATAAAGCTGTGGGAAAGCTTTCGGTGTCCTTGGAACTCTGGGCATCTCCAGCATCTTCTGTCCATTCATCCTGGTCTCCTGGCTTCGCCACCCCTAAAAGAGGGCTGAAGAACCTGCTCAGTACTTGGTGGGGTCCCACACCCAAGGGGCAGCAAGGACTCCAAGATGGCTCCCCAGCATGGCCTTTCAGTGATCCTCAGCAAAGCCCAGACCACTGCAGCATCCTGAGGGCCCTGGCCAGCCCTGCTGCCACCGCCACAGGATCACACCGCATACCACAAATGCCATTGTTTATTTGATGTGTTTCCAAAATCAAAACGTTTTCAAACACAACTAAGATATAAAATACAGCATAAAAATCAGATTTATACCTATTCCCACATAAAGCAAAAGCATTTTCAGAGACTGTTTTGCTGAAATCCATGGGTAGATTGTGTCTTCCTCTTCTGGTCCAGCTCACTCAGGCAGCAGACTGGGCACCCAGGGTGGAGGCCACCCCTGCTGACCCTTGTACCCTTCCTGGGTCAGCTGTACACCACAAACCAGCCAACAGTGGCACCACAGGCACTAGTGTGGCCCAGGATCACCTGATGGGGCCACGACACTGTATAATCAGGAGGGATACATGCCAAGGTAGCTCTGCAGCTAATAGGGGTCCTGCGTGTTGTAAGCAGGAGACCAGAAGCAGGAAAGACCCCATGGTCTGAAGCCACTGCTGGATCTTCATACACACTGAGGGAACAGGCCCCAGGCAGAGCCCCAGTGGCAGGTAGAACACAAGGTAGTGTGGAAAAGGTGTGCCATCATGCCCTTGTGGTAGGGAGGGCCAGGGGAGAGGAGACAGGCTTGACAAGCCTGCAGCAGCCCCAGGGCACACCTCAGCCCCACATGCCTAGGAAGGGCTCCAGGAGCTATACCCAGCATGGGATAAGTGGCCATCTTCCCTCCCATTGGACGCCTCAGTCCACCGTAGGATCTGGTGGGAGGGGGTGTTTTCCAACTACCCTTCTGGCACTACCATACAGATGAGCAGGGCACCACAGCAGCATACCCCCACCCCACCAAAAAGAGGAACACGGTATAAGGCAATGTTAGAAAACTTTAAATACAGGATCAAGATCAAATTGGTAAGGCATCACAATTGTAGAAAGTAATCTTGGCTGCATTGGCATAGCAAATGGACAAACTGAGCAAGCGAAACCTTGGGAACAGGTGACTCAGGGCCACCCACAGGGCAGGTACAGTCTGGAACCATGCTGCCACACTGGGAACAGCGCAACCTAGGGCAGCCGGGCCTTGCTCTGTGAAGGTCAAGTTGAGGTAACTGGGTTGAGCCTGTGGGTCTCCAATCTGGGAGCTCCTGTCACTGCTGGGTCCCCTGCTGCTGCTCCTCCCCAAGCCATTCAGTGGAGAGGCTGGCCACCCTGTGTGCAGCTTCCCAAGGCTGTCTACCCCTCAGTCCCTGCCTTGAGCCAGGAAAGCTCTGGGAGGGTGTCTATCCCAGTGAATGGAGCCCATCTGAGCTGATGGTGTTAATGACTTCTAGCTCCAGCAGCAGCCCTGGTCTCCCCATCAGTACCGCAGCATGTGGGGCTGGGGCGCCTCTAAATAGCCTGACTCTAAGGTATTACAATGCAGGGGCAGAAACAACGTCCAAGCCACTGATGCCGTTTCAACCAGGGAGCTTTGCATGTGAAGTCTGGCTGCATCATCCAAAACCATTTAGTAGTTTGAGCTAAGAATGTAAACTTAAAAAACAACAGGGGGGCTGCTCATGGTACAGTGTGAAGTCCCTCACCCCTAAAAGGACTCAAAAACAGGACTGAGGCCATAAGCCACTGAGCTGGTTACACCAGGGGATGGCCAGGGGACTGGCCACACGGGTCAGCACTCAATGGTCAGATACCAGCCTGTGGTTCCAGAGCAGGTTTTGCCCCCAATTTTCAGGTGTCTGCAAGTAAAGTTCTCAAACATGGGTGCCTTTACCAAGGGAGGGGAGGGAAGAGGACATGGAAATGCTGGCAGTTTGTTGACTCCACTCTGAACCAGTCCACAAGGGCACAGGTCTTGGCCAGATAGGGTAGGGATCTGCTCATTACCACTCTTTCTTCTTTTCATCCATGGAGACACCCCCAGGGCCCAGGGCCACCACCAGGAGCAAGCCTCCAATCACCGACATGGTCTGGAAGAAGTCGTACTTCAGGAAGTCGTGCATGGGCTTATAGACTGGAATGGTCCAGAAGGCGTTGAAATACACGTTGATAGCAAACAGCCAAACGACAAGAGTCAAAGCCGCCAGTTTGGTTTTAAAGCCAATGGCCACTAAGATCATCAGAGCTGTGCCCACGATGTTCTGGATGATCTGCACAGGATGAGAGGGATGACGTTCAAAGTCAAATGCCAGGAACAGCTGTTCTGTGTTCTACAAACAAACCAAGCTGCCCATGTCATCCAAGTACCTGTGCCAGGTGGATACAGCTACTAAGACAGCAGGAAGTTGGAAGTCGCCACCAGGGAGAGTAGATAAAGGCTTGGGGATTTAAAGAAAGCCTCTGGATGATAGCAGGCTGATGTACCATGAACTCCAGTGCTAGCCAGGTGGATCTCTATCCCCAAGGTACCCCAGCTCACCAGGCTGGGAACTCCATCCCCTCCCCACAGTCCAGCGCCTTTCCTGGTTCCTGTACCTCCCAGTCAGCTGTGTCCCAACACTATATGCAAAACATACTTGGCAAAGGTGTAAACTATGAGAGAACTCAGAGGAGCCTGCAGAGAGAGCACTGGGCCTCTCCAGCAAGGTCAGGAGACCTGGACTGGATCTTGCCAGGGGGCAGTTCCCTGGCGCATAGAAGATGGATGGGTTCATTTATCAGAATAGGACCAAAAGATCATCTGCTTGTCTTCCCATGCTGCACTCAGACAACCCGAGGAGGCCCTCTAAGCAGGCTGGATACTCACAGAAAAGAAGCTGGCATCAAAGTGAAGGAGGGTCATGAACATCAAGACCAGCAAAACCCTGCCTCCGAGTTGCATGTACTGTTTGGGAGAGCTCTCACGCATGGTGGGGACGCCTGCAAACATGCTCTTCCCTTCCGAACGGGACTCTGCTAAGAGCAGCAACAAGCCTCCTCCAAGGGCCAGGTTCCTGAGGAACAGAAATGTTGGCTGGAAGCTGACACTCATCACCATTCTGGTCTGTCCCCAGACCAGAGCAAGGGAGAACTTGATGTGAGCATAGCAAAGCTTTCCTTCCCGTCCTCCAGGCAGAGAGACTGAGCAACAGGGCCAGGCAGGCCTGAGTGCATGGGACTGGCCTCTAGAGCGGAAGTGACATCAAGGATCCCTGGACATGCTGGGAACTCGGGCCTGGGAACCCTGGTCTCCATCCTGCAAGGTGTCCTTCAGTCCCCACGCCTGTGCCTATGGTTGATGAGCCAGAGGACCCGGTTCTCTCTGCCGTGCTTGTGGAGGCTCTGAATAGCCCCCACAAGATCTGCTTCTTGGAGCACAGTGCAGACCCAGACGAGCTCACCCCCACCCACAGCACGAAGGTGGGAGAAATGAACAGAGAACACCCAGCTTAGAGCCCAGCATGCACCTACCTCATCAAGAACTTCAAGTCCCACAAAATGCTGTAGGCGATCGTCTGTGAGGGACAGACAGAAATGCAATCTATAGATTCAGTAACAGCACCAGGCAATTTATGCAGCAGAGTGAGATTACAAAAAGACAGGAGACTGCGTTAGGACACCAAGGGCACAGTCAAGTTCAACAGTTGGGTTTGGTGTTTCTTAAAAATTGTGGTATGGGGGCTGGGTAGATAGCTCAGTTGGCAGAGTGCTTGCAAGGCAAGCACAAGGCCCTGGGTTCGATCCCCAGCACCACAAAAAAAAAAAAACAAAAAACAAAAAAAACAAAACCTGTGGTATGGCCCTTGAGCCTGTTCAATCTCAAGGCTATGCCCATGACTTCCTGAAACCACTGGCCTAGATCGAAACACCCCACTTGATGCACTGCATCCTGGACACCAGGTTCTGCTGAGGAGTCATCAGAACCAGTCAGCATCTGGCTGCAGGCAACTGTGTGCACTATCCCCATCACACCACACTCAGAAAAGTGGCAAAAGATGGCCCCGTGCCCAGAGCTGCCACCTGATCTAGGGACCAGCCTCTGCAGCATGCTTAGGCCAGGTGCTCCTAAGTCTGTCCTTAGGAGGAAATGCCAGCCACTTCTAGAAGAGAAAAGCAGGTCTGGGCAGCCAGACACAAGGGCTAAGGGGAGGGATGCTGGACCCGACACCAGTGTAAAGAAGTGAGACCCTGCCGTGTACCTGCAGCACTGATTCCCAAGTGAGACCCCACCACCACCACATGCCCCATGTACCTGCAGTGCTATGATTCCGAAGAGCCCAAAGCAGGCATACTGCACGAAGTTCCTGCTCAACACCAGGACACAGCCAGCTGGAAAGACAAGTCAGACTTAGGGGGACCACAAGTGGGTCCTGGTGAGGAGACACTGTCATGGTACACCGCACCTACCAGACTTTGGTCCAACTGCAGCTGAAATACCTCCCTAAGCCAAAAGCAACTAACTCCTGGGAGAGTTAATGATGACAGGCAGGCCCACACACAAGCCACCTGGACTCATGGACAGCACTCATCTGGAATATGGATCCCCTCCTGTACCAGAGAACATTTTCCAGTGTGAAAGGCCCATTAAAGACACATCTTTCTTTTCCCCACCAGTACTGGGATTGAATCTGAGGCGCTACACATGCTAGGCAAGCACTCTACCACTGAGTTATACTCCCAGCCCTTTCTCCTTTATTTTGAGCAGGGCCTTGGTATGCTGCCCAGGCGCCTGGAACTTGTAATCCTCCTGCCTCAGCCTCCTGAGTAGCTGAGAGCACAGGCATGGCCACCACCCTGCAGAGACAGGTCTTTGACTTCTCTACTGTGGACAGCTTCAAATGGGCCAAAAAGCCATTTGATGAGCCCATAACGTGCCAAGGAGGGAGGGCTGCCACCAAGAAGACAGTCCATTAGGAGTGTGAGGAAGACCTACAGCCCCAGCCTCAGCCACCTAGTCTCTAGTGCCTCCTGCCTCAGGCATTTAAAACAAATGGGGACTGAGTCCAATGTCTTCAGCAAGCCACAAAGGGGTGGGTCCAAGACTGGGTACAGAGCACCCACCCCAACACTCACAGAACCAAACCCAGGCTGGTAGGCCCGTGCTGGAGCCCCTGGGTTCACAGTCTCCCAAGAGCCATGACAAGTTTTGGGTGTGGTATCAGTGAGGGAACAGGCTCCAGAGCCACTCACTCAACTGTCCGAGCAAGTTGAGGAACACGAAGGACGAGGCCAGCAGGTAGCCGCAGCTCCAGGTGGTGTCGATGTAGTCACGCTGCTCGCTCCACTGGAACCACATGCGAATGCCGTCCTCCAAGAAGGTGCTAATCAGGCAGAGGCGGGCCACGTGGGGGAGGTACTGCTTGGTGACTCGCAGAAACTGTGGGCACAGAGGCCTGCAGGTGAGGTGGCTGTAGCTAACCTGGAGCACCAGGCCAGAGCCAGGCACTTCCTGAGGCAGGGCTCATGAGTAAAAGGGCAGGGACAGCAGCCAACATGGCGCGAGGCAGAGCTCTGAGCCCTGGCACCTCTCAGAGCAGCCTGGGGGACTCAACCTGTGCTGCAGGCACTGCTTGCAAGTCTGCACACATACGACCACAAGCATCAACCCCAGAAAGAAAAGGCTCCATGCCAGGCAAGTGGACACAGACCCCATCAGACAAGGTGCCCAGCACCCTTCACTATGACTCTCCCTGTCACCGCCACAGCCACATCCAGGTGGCAGCTCTCATCAACAGAGGGATGGCCGTGAGATGCATCGCTTCCTTGCTCAGTCAAGGGCGTTAAAAAGGGAGCCACAGAACATCTGGAAAGGCCCCGAAGGCTTCCTGCACCCTCAGGCTGTCCAGGGCACTACATGATGAGCCACACAGGATCCCTGACCTTCACCCACTAGATGCCATTAGCAGCACCCCTGACTGGGGCACTAAAATGCCCCCTTCACTGCCTGCCACACACCCAGCTCCTCATATTACAGATGAGCACACTGAAGCCCAGAGGGGACAAGGGGTTTCCTAGGGCTGCATGGACTCAGTGCGATGCTGCGACTCGTGATACTCAGCCAAGTGCTGAGGCCTGGGCTCGCCAGCCTTCCTTTTGATGCTTGGAGTCCCTCTAGACAGGACAAGGGTCCACCGAGGAGACGGCCAGGGTCCCAGATCTGGAGGCCACATGGTCAACCAGACCATAAGCTCCAATGTCTACAGCTAGAGCAGCAAGAGGAAGGCCATGCCTGGATGGCACTGTGTGGTCACAGGAGAAGGCTGGCCTTCCTCACCCAACAAGCTCCTTCCAGAGCTCAGGACCAGAGGCATAGTGCAATAACCGTGAGCAGGACGAACTGTGGCTGGTGGGGGACGCACTGAGAGATTTTTTTAAAGCCTGTGTAACCCAAAGCAAACTAAACCCAGCCTAACAAATGAGATCAACAACTGCATAGACAAAAATGAAATACAAGTGTGTAAGATTGCTGGCAAATATCAGAGGACACATGCTTCCTTCTGTCCTTTGTGAGCAAAGCCACTTGTGATGGCTAGAGCCAGAGGCCAGGATGTCCCATGCAAGCTGGGTGAAAATGTCATGCAGCTGTACGCCACGCACTTTTCTCTTACTGCCCTTCAAAGCTAAGCCATAGGTGACAAGAAATCCAATGATAACATGGCAGGCCCTCGGGAGAAAGATCAGGGGACTCACCCACAGGAGTGACGTGTCCTTAAGAGTCTAAAGGGCAGAGTCTGACCCCTCCAGGGGCAGCTGAGGGAGTGCTGGCTGCACCGGCCCTCTTAGGGCTGACTATGCCTATTGCTAGAATAATGAAGATGCACGTAAGAGTGTTCCTGAATTCTCTGCATTTTAAAAAATATTTCTTTTTAGTTGTAGATGGACGCAATGCCTTTATTTATTTTTATGTGGTACTGAGGATCGAACCCAGTGCCTCATACGTGCTAGGTAAGCGCTCCACCACTGAGCCACAACCCCAGCCCAATTCTTGGCATTTTTAAAGTTGCTTCAAAGCCTAAGACACTGCTAAAGCTGCCATCTAAACTGTGGAGCACTGGTGCTTGGATCAACCTTCAGCCCAGGAGAGGATGCCCTGGATTGGGGCAGGGGATACAGGGGATGGTTGGCACAGGTGGCGGTTCTCTCCAGATGGACTGAGCCTGAGCCCCTGATGTGGATCTGAGCTGGCTTGCTCAGTCCTTAACCCCCGTGAAGAGAGAGCAGAAATCTCAGTGATGGACAGATACCCAGAGACAGCAGCCCAGTAGGTTTAGGAGATGCAGCCCCAGTAGACCCCATGCTCTAATCCTGTCCTGACAGATGACCAGGCATGCTCAATGACCACGGGCAGGCTTAATTACTTCCTGGGGTGTTGGGGGGATGGTCTCTGCTCCCCTTGTACAAAGTGTGGCTGCTAAGATTCTTCCAACTTAGACTAAAAATCTATATGGAAGAAGGAAGAAGGACTTGTTTAAAAAACAGCCAGGCTTGGAGTCCCAGCTACTCTGAGGCAAGAGGATCATTTGAACCCGAGTTTTGAGACCAGCCTGAACAACACAGCAAGACCCTATCTCAAAAATAAATAAAAAGGAAAACGAAGTCCCAAATATGCCTAGCAGAATAACAACATACTATGTCCCACCAGGAGTGCCGGACAGCAGATGCCTCCAACATCCTCCTGACTTCTGCCTCATGGAACACCCAGCAAGTGTGACTGCCCACACTCTGTGGAAGAGGTAGAGTACATCACTGTAGCTCCCAATTAAGCACTGCTGAGGAGTGACTGCGTTGTGACCCTGCTGAATGGCCCTGGCAATGACAGGGGTCTTCACCTTGTCTACACCTTGGGAAAAGCAACTGCCAGGAAGAAAGCACTTGGAGAGGCTGGGCAGATTCCAGTGGGACCCAGGGGGTGTGGATCCCCCAGGCCTGGGAGGCAGACCACAGAGGTGTCTGGACTTGCTTCCAAATGAGTGGTCAGCCACCCCTGGCATGATTACCTGGGCCTACACCCTCCAGAGATGAGCAGACCTGCCTGCCCGAGGCTGCGGTCAGACCCTTCCTGGGCTAGAGAATCCTATGGAGCTGCTCATTTGCCACCAGCACAGTGCCTGAGACTGAGGCCGTGCTTAAAACCTCCTGATGCGTCTGCTGATCTTAATTGGAGTGTCTGGATCAAGAGGATTAAAGAGCAGAAGAGTGACGATGGTGAGGGGGAGAGGGGAGGCCATGACTCCCTGCAGGGCTTTGCTTTGGGGAGAAAGTGCAACGCCCAGGTAGTGTGCTGAGCTGTGCCTGGCTGCTGGCAGGCTCAAGGCAGGCTGGTCTGACTTTTGTGGCCAGGCAGGTGGGTGCATCTGAGCACAGAAGAAAGGCCAGGTTTAATGCTGGGGCAGACCCTATCTTACACATCTGTGGACCCCAACCATTCAGACTGACCCATGGGCCCCTCTCCTGCTGCTCTAGAAAGCATCCAGAGTCTACCACAACCTCAGCACAGCACAGAGTAGCCCCGACTCGGGCAGGACTGCGTGGCAGGACAAGAGCTGCCGTGTCACCACCAGCATCCCACCCACCTGTCATGGCCCATCTGATGAGAGCACTGCTAGTCCACAAAGCCCACGGCGAGAGCCTCAGCACAGAACGGGCAGGAGAGCCAACAGGGGACACTAAGCAGGACAGCTTGCAGGAAGAGCCAAGGATGGTCAGCCACCATGAGGGCAGGCTTCCCATGACAGCCTCTCAGTCAAGCAGTCGGGGCTGTCAGGCAGCAGCCGCATGTGAGTGACTTAAGCAATCCGCTTAGTTGGGCACAGTGACACAGGCCTCCCCAAGCAGGAGACTGAGGCAGGAGGATGGCAAGTTTGATGGCAGCCTCAGCAACTCAGCAAAACCCATTTCAAAATAAATGACTGTCCCTGCATCAGGCCAGGTCTGGCAGCAAGCGCGACTACCCAGGACGTGTCCCTGAATCACTCTGAAGCTTCCCACTGTAACTCAAGGTGCAGGACTTAGTGCCAAAGGCCCACCTGCTTGCTTCATTCAAAATCTGTGCTTAACCTGTGTGGTAAAAAGTACCTGTCTTCCCTGACTCTGCCCCTCTCCAGAGGGGGGGAACTGTTTTAACCTCCTGTTACAACCAGCTAGGAGGAAAGTCAGTTTCCCAGTTATGGTACAGAGGGTGTGACAGAGCACAAGGACAATGCTTGGAGAGCCACCACTATCATCAGGACCTACCCACACCAGACTGCCACAGGCATGCATTATCGCAGGCCAACTAATGCTACATGTGGGGTCCAGGGACCCATTATTCAACAAAGGCCCAGGCCATCTCCTAGCCCCCAGGACTGGCTCTGTCACCCATAAGGGATACCAAAGGCTACACTGGAGTGTAGGCACCCCTGTAGCTCTCCTGTCACCCTGGTAACGGCCATCAGGCAGAATCCATTAAGTGTTAATGTTCCTGGCGGCTGGTGTACAAGTGCTCAGAAGCAACACTGTCACCTGTCCAGGCAGTGAGGAGTGGCCTCAGTGCATGGACATTATTTCAGATTGCTGAGTTCATGAATTTCTGGTCCCTTCCGACCTGGGCTCCAGTGGCTTTCGATCGCCCAGCTCCCTCGCAGAGTCCGTCTCAGCACTTTCTCCAGAGCCTGGCTTCCTGGGAGCAAGGGGACACTGTCCCAGCTGCCAAGGGCAAGGAGCCTGATGATGCAGCTTGCAGGAGCCTGCCAGCACAGGCCAAGCAGCACATTTCCCCCAGACAGGCCTCCACAGACCAAAAGAAAAGAGGCAGTTCCACCAAGCCAGAAGGACGCTGGCCCTGGAGTAAAAGGACAACAGGGCAGGCCCAGGAAAACTCCCTCTGGGAGGATGGAGGCCAGTTAAAGGCTTGGCATTGCTATCATTGGCAAGGTCTGTCTCAGCAGCCCCAGACTTCCTGGGCAAATCCCATGTCTTAAGTTTTGCTTTTGTTTTCTGAAGACGAGGTTAGAACAGAAGGGCACCTATCATACCTAACAGTGACTTCTGCGCCATCTACAATTAGATCCTTCTCACTTAGAAGCCTGGACTCCTTCCTCATTGTCGGCTTTGTTTTAACCATTACAAATGAATACTCAAAAAATAGCTCTCTTCCCCTCAGGCAGGTCAAATTTTGGCCATAGGAAGCCATCTTTGTGGCTTTGTACCCTATTCCTTGCCTGCAGCACAGAGGGTCTTGACCCTGGTTCAGGACAGGAGAGTCCCACGCCTCCCCAGTGGCCACACAGGAGCACTGAAGCTCCTTCAACATCTCCCACCACCACCCAGAAGACTCCAGTGCCAATGGCTGACTGTGGGAGGCTTTCTCCACTTGGGATTCTTTTTTTAAGCAGCAGGTCTTTTTATTGGGCTATGCCTTCCCCCAGTGTGTGCCAGAAGATAACTCCAGGGCCTGTAAGCACACGGCCTAGGGGTTGGAAACCTGGGTTTTATTTCTGGCTGTGGCTACTACAAGTCCTGGAGCCTGAGTGGGCCTGCCCGTCCCCTCTGCAATTTGGAGGAGATGGACCCCGTGTCTCCTGCTAGGGCCTTTCCAGTCCCAAGATTCAGCTTCTTTAACTTAAAGAAAAATAAAATGGATGAATAAGAGAAAGAATTACAAAAGAAATTTAAGCTCTTTTTTTTTTTTTAGTAGCAAATTTATCATTTGGTAGTTGGCAGCAGCTCGGCTGGAGACATTTTATCTGGGTTTGGTTATGAAATTCACTTGCAAAACCCAGGGTTTTCCAGCCTGAAGAGCGAGTGCACGGAGCTGTCGAACCTCCCGAGCCACAGGAGCCATCTTCTTAGAGAGTTGTTACTTAGTGAGGCAAAACTGGGCCACTAAAACGCATGTCAACGAAAAGTGACAAGGGGAAATGCCTACTTCGTTCTTGACAAGTTTGTTACGAATCGTTTTTAACGGGTACCATTTTTAAATTGTCATCAGGCACAAAATCATGACCTTAGGAAAAGAGATTTGAAGCTGATACGCTCCCCCCACCCAGCTGGTTTTCAAAGCCGGCTCCAGGAGGGCAGCACCAGCGCACGGCCGGCGAGGCCCGGGAAGGGCCGCGTGGGCCGGCGGGCCCGCTCGCCGGCGCCGGGCACCCGCCGCCGCCCCGGCAGGCGCCACCCCCGCCCGACCCGCAGCCCGGCTCCGGGCCCGCTCGGCCGGCCGCCCGCGCCGCCGGCTGCGCCTAACGGGCCGCTCCTCCGGGACCGGCGCCCGCGCGCGCGGGCCTCGGGGCCGCCGCGCTCGCCGCCCGCCCGCCCGCGGCCGGGGCAGAGTCCGCGGCAGGGAGGGCGCGGGCGGCGGCCCGAGGGCAACGCGCCGCTTTCCCGGGTCCCCCGCCGAGGGGCCGTGCGGGCCGCCGCCCGCGCCCCCTCGGGTCGGGCCCCGGGCGGCGGGGAGGCCGGGCCGCGCCGGCCGGCGGGGCGGCGGGCCGCACCTGGTCGGCGAAGTCCTCGGCCGTGCCCATCAGGTCGTTCTGGCCCATGGCGGCAGGAGGCTCGGCTGGCTGCTGCTCGGCGCTCGCGCTCGGCCCGCTGCGGCCTCCACAGGAAGTGCCCGGCGGCCGGCCTCGCTCCGCGGCGCGGCTCCAGCGGCTGCCACGTAGGCCAAGCCTTAAAGGGGCCGCGTGCGCGCCGCCGCCACGCCTCCGCGTCCCGCCCGCCCGCCGCGGGCCGCGCAACCACGCTCCGCCCCGCCCGCCGCGCGCCCTCGAGCTCCGCCCTGCCCTCCGCGCGCCCTCGCGCTCCGCCCCACCCTCCGTGCTCCCTCACGCTCTGGCTCCGCCCTTCTCACGCCATGCCCCGCCTGGCGCTCTAGAGACCACACCCGCCGCGCGCCGCCCCCCCATCCTTCACAATCGAGGCCCCGCCCACCATGGCCTGCCGCCCCGCCCCACACTTCGAGGTCCCGCCCTCCGCTTGCGGTTCTACATCTTGGAGACTCCGCTCATCACTCGCAGTCACCCTCTCATCACTCTCCAGGTCCCGCCCTCCCACATCTCCCCGCCCACCGCGCTTGAGGTCCCGCCCGCCGTGCGCGAGGCATTTTAGTGCACCGCCCACTGCTCTTCACGCTCCAGGCCCCGCCCCCTCGCTCAGACCTCTCCCGCCTACCTCTGCCTCCTCGCCCTCTAATCTCGTGGCTCCGCCCCTTGCTCCGGTCACGCCCACTGTCCACAGCCTCCGCCCACCGCTCTTTGGGCCCTCCCCTCGTGCTCGAGGCCCTGCCTCCTCGCTCTAGGCCTCCGCTCCTTTAAGAGGCCGGTAGCCCAGGGCGCGCCGCCAGGGGACGTTTGGGTGCCCAGGGTCAGGAAGACACACCCAGGTTGAGGGTCGCCCTGGGGGTGGGGGCGAGGTGCGGGGGGATGGGCACCGGAGCCGACACGGCGGAGCACGTTCATTCGAGGGTCCGGCTGCCCGCACTGGCTGCAGGCGAGGACATCCGGCGGCCAACGGAGAGAGTGATCTGGAGTTCCGTTCGAGCTACCATGGAAAAATACCAGGTGCCGAGATGTCCCCTTACGGGGAGGAAGGCTGCCCGGGGGCCCAAGGTCTGTGCACCGCGGGGCAACGGTCACAACCGGCCAGCGGCAGGTCCAACTAGGGAGGCGGGGCCCGTGTCCCAGTAGAGTCACCCTCCAGCTAGAAGGCCACCTCTCTGGGCCTCCTTCCCCCTCCAAAATGATGAACAGTAAGGACTTCCATCACTGATCCTTTGAGGGTGGGGGTAGCTCCTCCGTCCTCCTGGCCATGGGGGGCTTTAGAGGCAAAAGCAACCTTGGAACGCCCAGAGCACATGGCGAGATCTCCAGCCTCCAAACACCCCTCAGCCTGTGTCTGCGAAAATGCCCAGACCTGAGCAATTTTAAAACACAGAGAAAAACTGCTAATTAAAAATTAATGGATGTTTAATCAAATGCTTCTGTACTTAATATATAATTTTCATTAAATGTTAGATTCAGTATTTGTAAAAATCTCACTAATTTGGAAACCACTTAAAGATTAGATTTTTTTTCCTGTTGGGAGATGCTCTTTATGGGAGAGAAGTACCTAGGGCTTGGCCAGTAGTAAAGCATGTGGGTTTCCAGTGGTCAGAGAATTTTTAAGGTTACTTTTCAGGAGGAAAAAAAGTCTTGATTTGAGCTGTGGG
This sequence comes from Sciurus vulgaris, assembly GCF_902686455.1. NCBI lineage: Eukaryota > Metazoa > Chordata > Mammalia > Rodentia > Sciuridae > Sciurus > Sciurus vulgaris. The sequence goes on along the minus strand of NC_136476.1, from coordinate 88,979,583 downwards.
TGTATTTTACTGTCTAATGGACTAAGATGAGCGTTCTTGCACCTGAGCATTCTTTGCGTCTGCCCTCTGGCCCTGTTGGCTTATGCTGATCTGGATGCGATTCCCTGAGCAGAGTCCAGGCCACCCACAGAGGCTGGATTACAGAATCCTGACTTTGCACCCCAAAATTTCCCTGGTTCTATGTTCCATCCCATATCACCTCCTCTGAGTTCTGCTTTCTGCTCCCAATACAGTAGCTAAGAAGTGCCCGGAATGGCGCCAGGAAGGCTGTGACTGACAGCTCCAGTCATAGGACAAATTGCCTTCTTCAGGCGCTCAGTTTGGAGGTGGATGTTGGAAGTTGGGTTCATAAGGGTCTAAAAGAGTGAATAAGCCCCCTGACCCAGGTCAGGCCTTGCTCCTGGACTCCCAGCAATCCTCTCTATAGGTTGGAGAAGGAGCATGAAGTCATAGAAAGCTTCAGAATTGGCCTTGGAGAGAGAGGATCAGCCTACACCATCAGAGGGCTTCTCAGATTCCTTGGGCCATGTCCTGTACTGCAGAATGGGAGGAGGCAGTGCCAGCCCCACAGGGGCAGTGGGGAGCACCAGCCAGGGTGTGAGAGTTGGGCATGTACAAGCACAAAGTGATATGCTCCTCAAAGTTTCTCTCCCTTGCTGCTAGATTTTGTACGAGCTGTCTCCGGGGACCTTAGGAGTAAACCTGGTGGTGGAGGAACTGGCCACTGAAGCCAAGCTCGTGATAAAGCAGGTAAGAGGCAGAGGCCTAAGAACCAAGTGGGGCACATCACCCCTCAGAGGAGGTTTCTAGGACCCCTGTCAGCAGCAGGCAGGAGACAGACCTGGCTGGGTAGACATGGGTGGTGTGGAGGTCCCCCCACCTTGATGGGAAAGAAATGCTCATTTCTGTTCCACCACCCACATCCACTGTTCACTCGTCCACACTGTGCGCCAGGCATCAACCCACTGAATCTCCCTGCAACCCTGCTAAACAGGAATGGTGACCCCATTTTGCAGTCAGAGACTGACCTGGGGCAGTCCCACACTGACCAGGTCACACAGTTTCCAGGAGGATTTGACTTCTGTGGGCACAGTGCCACTCAGTACAATTTGCCAGTCTTACCAAAAGGAACCAGATCAGAGAGGGCAGGGACTGGCTCAGGGTCACACAAGGCTGAGGACAGGACATGGGACTTCTTCACCAGGGCTAATGCAGCAGGGTAGAGGTACACCCCTTCTTGGACTCAAAAGAGCATCCAGGGGAAGAGGACTGCTATAAGAGTCACAGGCACACCCTTCTCTGGAGCTGTGGCGGGGATACAGGAGCAGGAACTGACCTTGCAGATAGAGGAACCCCATTAGCAACCACAGTCTGTCAGGCCTGTGTCTATGCAGCCCAGCAGCCTCATCCCCAGGTAGCTGGAGTCCTTATCCACCTTCTGTTTTGCTGGCTGGCCGTGGGGTCAGCCCCCTCACCTCATAGATCAGTGAGCCAGGAGTCCTTTCTAAAAACCCAGCCAGTGGTCTGGGGATGTGGCTCAGCAGTAGAGCACTTGCCAACATGCACTAAGCCCTGGGTTCCATCCCCAGCACTGCGAATAAATAAATAATAAGCAAATAAGGGCAGTTCTTTCTGAATAAGAGTATATACAAGGGAACATACATAGGAGTGTGTGTGTCCTTCCAGTCATTTTTCTAAGCATTTATAAACTCTGTTTTTACAAGAGTGGCCTTGTTGAAGCTGGCGACAGCCTTTGTCCACCTAATAAATTGCAGATACTGTCTCATTGCAGCACCACAGCTTCCTCCTCTCCTGACCTGGTGGCCAGGGAGCCTCCTTTCCTGCTCAATGTGCTGTAGTTGACCTACTGTCCCCTCATGTGGGATGAGTGTTCAGGCCATTCTTAGTCTTTCTCTTGTATAAATAAGTCTGATAGACATCCTCGAGAATATTTTTGAGCATCCATGATTTCCTTAGGGAAGATCTCAGGAGTGGAATTTCTGGGTTTTTTTAAGGCTGTCAGAGTAACTTGGCTGACTACCCCTACTCGTGATGGTACTGGTGGCCGTGATGTTTGTGAGGGATGTGGTGGGATGATGGGGGTGGCAGTGGGGTGGCAGCAGTGGAGGTTTCAGTGATAGATAGTAGGGGTGGGCGAAGGATGATGGGGTGGTCATGGTGAGGTAGGTAATGCAGAGGTGGGGGTGGGATGATGGGGGCTCGTGACGGGGTGGTGGTTCAAGAGGTTCACTGACCTGGTGCTCCTGTGTCCCTCCAGGTGGAGTGCCTTGATGAGCATCAGGCCAACGAGGCCCTGGAGGAGGTAACTCCCTGGACAGTGTCCTCTCTAGAAGCGCAGGATGCAGCATACCCATAGAGACTGTTCTGCACCCTCTTGTTGAGTGACATGGTGAAGGGAAGCCTGGATGGAGGGTCATGACTAATTCTTGCCCAGGTCCTAAAGGGAGTCCTTACCCCAAACACCCACTTCTAAAGGCAGGTGCTGGCCACTGAGAACACACATTCCCAGAGGGGATGAAGTTTCACTGTTGATTCAGTCCCTAGGCTAATCCACCAATAACCATCTTTCAAAAAGATGATTTTCTTTGGGGCTGGAGTGAAGCTCAGTGGTAGTGCTTGGCCCTGGGTTCATCCCCAGCACTGCAAAAGAAAAAAAAATTTTTTTTCAACTATTAAAGTATTAGTTACAGTAGAAATTTTGGGAAATACAGAATTATTTAATAATTAAAATGGAAATTACCCTTGATTCTACCATCCAGAATGGACCAGTAGCAGCAGCCTGATTTACAATAATGGCAGTTATCAACTCGGCAAACACAGGCTGAGTAGCTTTTCTTTGCCTTTCTAGAATTCACATGGGGTGAAACCTGTTTTCTCCCTCACGGTCAGTGTTTGATCTTCTTCGTGGAATTGCCAACCCTCCTGCCCTGCCGCAGCACCTCTTGGGTCCACAGTGCGGCTGAAGCGCAGGGTGGGCCTGGGTGTGTTCTGACACAGGAACTCTGTCACGTTGCCGTCCCTGCCATGCCAGTAGGCAAGCTGCTCACGCCCCGCCTGCATCTGAGCAGTCACCGCCAGCCGTGTTCTCCAGGTTGAGTGTCCTGCTGCCCAGCGTGGTTTGTTTTCAAAGCTCTCTGCTGGTCAGGGAGTTCCAGGTGGCCCACTGCTGGGCCACCTCCTCTGCAGCCAGCCCCAGCTGCGTCATCTCCTGCATACCTGCGCTTGACCTGTGGCGCCTCCCCGTGAGGCAGGTTCCACGGCAACTGTCATTTTCAGTTTCAGTTTTGTGTTTTTGCAGAGCTGGGGATAGAATGCAGGGCTGCGTGCATGCTAAGCAAGCCACCCCAGCCCACTGCCACTTCAGATAAGCACATGAGCCCAGGGGTGCTGAGGGCCTGTCAGTCACATAGCACAGCAGTGTGTGCTGGGACTGGCCTCACATCAGACCTTCTGGCTGCTGGCCACAAGGCTGCACAGCCTCCCGGTGCTGCCAGAGCCAGCAGCTTGCACTTTTGTTGGGTTATGTGACAGAAGAGCACCAACTGAGTGCTGTGCTTCCCTGACCACTCTGTCCTCCGCTCTGGTCCCTACAGCTCATGCCTCTGCTGAAGCTTCAGCACTCCCACATCTCACTGTACCGGGAGCTGTTCATCACGTGGAACAGTGAGGTGGGTCTGGCTGGCACCTGCAGCTGGGCCGCAGCACCAAGTCCACCAAGCACACAGCACCCGCCAGGCACTGCCGGTGACTGAGCGTAGCTGCTTCCACTCAGCACTGGTAGGGGTGGGAACCACGCCAGGGGCTTCCTGTGCGCAATTCCAGGTGAACGTCAAGGGCCTCCTCCTAGGAGAAGTGCCAGCGGAGGGCAACATCCCTCGTGGATTCCTGGCAAGCAGGGGCCCTGCCTGGTGGCCCCACTCTAGCACCCCATGCGCCCCTGACACAGCTCCCCATCTGCAGCCCCAGCCGCGTGGGTCTGCATGGCTGTTGTGGAGCCCGTGTTCCTGGGGAGGAAGCTGGTTCCACCCAGTGACCCTGGCCCCCAGGCCCTCACCCCAGCAGTGCTGCAGCACAGTTGACCAGCTGGCTCTGTCCGTGCCCACATCCTAGGGCATCTGAAGGGCTGGGTGCACTGTCCTCACTCTCCTAATGGGCTGGAGCTCCCCAAAGCCACACAGCTAATAAAGAACTGAGTGGGGTTCAAGTCCAGGTCTCTTGCCCATGCCCCAGGTCCCTTCAGCAATATGACTTCTTATCTCTGCAGGAAACTGGAGCTTTCCAGCACTCCAGATGGGACTAGGGGGAGGGAGGGACATTGAGCAAGGACAAGTGTGGCTGGCAGGTCTCTGCTGCCCTCCTTACTTCTCCATGTCAGTATTCCCACCTGGGAGGAACAGCCCAGGGACTGAACAGGGCCAGTGGGTCCCGCCCGGGCAGCTGATCCCTGGGGAAGCAAGGGAGCCCCCTGCATGTTCCCACATGTATTTCCCGAGTACCCTCTGGCACCATCAGGGAAGGGGCAGAAAAACCAAGAAGACAGGTCACTGTGGAGGGAGCATAGAGCCAGCCCCGAACAAGCCAGGGTGCACAGAGGAATGTGTCTCAGCTGAGCCCCCAGGAGGCAGCCACCTGTGAAGGGGCGAGGTGGTCCCAGCAGAGGAGTCCATACCTGCCGTGGCTGCAGCTTTCAGCAAAGTCCAAGCAACTTGAAGCAGATGGAACCCGGGGTGGTGGGGCCTGGGAACAGGGAGATGAGAGGCAGTGCGACCAAAGCTCCTGAGTGGTGACACCACAGAGCACCCAGCCTGAGCTGGGGCAGCTGGTGAGGGGCCTTGTGTCTGGGCAGGTCTCCTCTCTGTCTCTCTGTCTGGTGATGGAGTACAGCCAGGGCAGCCTCCAGAAGGTCATTCAGAGTAAGAGGGAGAAACAGGCAGTCATGGATCCAGAGGTAAGACAGACCCAGCCAGAGGCCTGGGACCCCAAGGGGCGGCCGGGTCAGAGGGGAGGGCAGGTGCTCAGAGGCAGGGTGGGTGCCCAGCGTAGGCAAACCTCAAGTCCACATCTTGACACACTTCACACACGCCTACCTCCAGCCTCCAGAGGAGGCCTGAGCCATTCCCAAAACCAGAGGGTCCACAGCTACCACCTGCCTCCAGGGACTGTCGTGCGGTTCCTCAAGGTCACCCCAAAGGGCTTGGCCAGTCTTGCTCATCCCTCCTCAGCCTCTGGGTCTGCCCGCACCTCCAGTGCTCCTCCAGTCACCTTCGGGATATGATGGCCTTTGGTGGTTCCCGGCTTGGGCTATTTTAAATCAGGCAGCCACGGGAAGAGTGGGATTGGGCTGGAGAGCAGGTGTGTGCCACCAGGAGGTGGTGCAGGTGATTCCCAGGGGAGGCTGGCCTTTGCTCTGCCACGGCCACAGCTGTGAGGCTTCCCAGGCGTCTCTGTTGCTGTGGAGGCTGGGAGAGAGGCTCCATTATGGCTGGCCTGGCCTGGCCTGGCCTGCAGGGTCCTCGTGGTGAGGACAGACTGGGCGTGGAACCTCTCCTGTATCTATTCAGGTGCTTTGCCCAGTTCGGCACACACCGGGTCTTTCCTAGTGATCTGCAGATGTTGTTCTTCAGTCTGGACAGGGTATCCCGAGGTCTCCTCCCAGGCCATGGCTTGCCAACCCCCTTTTTAGCGCCCTGTGGCCAGCAGAGGTCTTCACCGTAATGAAGTCTAGTGGGTCAGCGTCGTCCCTTATGGCCAGTGTCTTGTGAGCCTGACTGAGGCAGCCTTCCCACTCCACAATCATGAAGATCTGCTTCCTTCCGGAAGCCTGGTGGCTCTTCACACTGGCCCGGGTCGAGGGCCAGCTGAGCACACCCTGCTTTTCTCTAAGTGCTCCCCTGCCTGGTGCTGTCTCCCTGGGCTCAGGCTCAAGCTGCTCCGTGACCTGGCCTCAGAGGCAGACTGCAATGGGCATGTGGGCAGCGGGGCCTCTTGAAACACAGATGGCCCCACTCTGCCAGGGCTGGGAGGAAGCCCAGGGCCGTGCAGCCCAGCCCTTTGACACCCTGGGGTGACTCTGAAGCATGGGTGTGGAAGCCAAGGGTCCTGGGAACACAATTTGAAAGTCACTGCCTGGGACACTAGATGGATCTTGTTTCTCACGCAGCATGCTTCCAGAATGTTCTCAGGGCTCTTCACTCTAATGGAACATGAAGGGGCAAGCCCCAAGTAGGAACTGTAGGCTTTAACATGTCTGATACCCACAAGGGCCGTGTGCCAGGAGCTGAAGCAGGTGTTGGGCAACATGGGCCAGAGTGGCTGCTGGAAGCAGGGCGTGTGCCACAGCCCCTGGGCACTCGGGGCCTCCAGGGTGCCCGACCCTGCTGGCTGCTTTGAGCTGGTGCCTGTGGAGCAGCACCTGCGTGGACCCCCACTCAGGAAGTTCACGGCCTTCCCCTTGCTGGTGTCTCCACTTCTCCAGTGGGTGCAGGAGATACTGGGCCAGGTGTTGGATGCTCTGGAGTACCTGCACCGGTTGAACATCATCCACAGGTGACAGTCCTTCTCCTAGGGACCCCTTGGGCAGGATCTGGGCCTGTAGGACCGCACCTCCCCGGCTGAGGGTGGGGAGCAGGGCCCCTCCCTGCAGCCCCGAGTGACTCACCCACGGCACACAGCTGCACAAGGTGCCGTGGCCTGGGCAGGGTGGCTCTAAAGTGCAAGGGAAGCAGATAAGACAGCAGGAGGACAGGCGAGGCTGCCTGTCATGGCACTCCTTCTGGACGGCCAGCAGCGAGGGCTGCCACACCTTGGGTCCAGCCTTCAAGCTGCCAGTGGTGTAGCTTCAGGCTCCAAGGCCACTGTGGAGAGGCCCTGGAGAGAACCAGGTGGGCTGTGCGTACAAAGGGAACACATGTGTGCTCTCAGCTACCTTGCGGGGCCCGAGGGAATGGTGGACAATCAGTTCTCAGACTCGTGGGTGCCAGGACCTGTGAGGAGGGACACCAGGTTAACTGGGGTCTCCATAGCGGGTGTGCCCATTGTGCTTGGTTTAAAACAACTGGGGAGATTTTATGCAAATGGGAAATAATTATTTGCCAAGTAGGTAGAGGAGGGGCGTTTTCTGGAGGCGGGGATGGGGATTCGGGCTCAGGGCAGGTGCTGCCCACCCCAGGGAGGGGTTGCCCAGCAGCCCATGGGCACCAGGCCCCTGTTGGTTGCAGGAATCTCAAGCCTTCTAACATCAGCCTGGTCAGTAAGAACCACTGCAGACTTCAGGACCTGAGCGCCAACTCGCTGATGACCCACAGAGCCAAGTGGAGTGTCCGTGCAGAGGAAGGTGGCTGGGGTTCTCCTGGGAGACTGGGGGGGTGCTGGGGATGGGCAGCGAGGAAGGCACTCGCTGGGCACTGAACCTGCTGCTTAGAAGGTCCCCACAGGTCCCCCTTTGGCTGGTTGTGCCTGAGCAAGAGTCCCACATGGGGAGACGCCACAGGAAAGAGCAGTTGCCTTGGTGCCTGAAAGGGTCACCTCACTGGGGAGTAAGCCGCAGAAGGAAGGAGACTGGACTGTGGAGGGAGGAAGGCCTGTGGACCCAGGCACTGGCTGTGTGTGTGGTCCTAAAACAGCCCAGGAGATTGGGGGGCAGCTGCAGGGGGCAAATTCTCTTCCTTTAGAAAGACAACCGTGAAGGGAGTGGGCCTCAAGCCTGTAACAGCCTGGTGCAGAATCCAAGTGCTGGGTGGCTGTGTTTGGTGACTCTGCCCTTGGTATACCAGGGATGGATGATGCATGGACGATGGAGGTGATCGTGTGGAGGGAGGATTGGTTGAAGGTGTCCATGGTGCGGGTCTTTAGAGTCCTTTGCTGTTTGGCTGGGAAATTGGGCTGCAGAGAGGGAAGGGCTGCCTGAAGCTAAAAGGACTGACAGACTGGCCTGCGGACCCTGGCTGTCTGGGCTCCTTCTCTGGGGTTTAGGCTGAGAACCTAGGCAAGGCAACTGGGACTGTGCCCCAGGGTCCTGACCTTCAGAGGGAAAGGTGTTGAAAGAGGTATACATTTAGCTGCTTGGCCTGTGCCTCTTCCAGCTCCTGCTGTGATGGTTGTGGGCACAGACACACATGCAGGTGGGCTAGCCTGGCCAGCCTGGCAGAGACACCTGTCAGGATGGACTGCTTCCCTGCTCAAGGTCAAGGCAAAGGTCTACTGAGCAGGGACTCCTCACTGCCCATGGCTGCACTTCTTGCTTTACCCAAGAAGGGCCACCGAAGGGCTCATGTTTACAGCTGCTTGCAAGTGGACACCAAAAAGGAGACAGTGTTTGGCAGGGTGGCTCTGCCCTTCTGCCCTCTCAGGGGACATAGGACTCAATGGATCCCCGCCTTGTTCCTGCCAACAGACCCCTTTCAGAAGTCCTGGATGGCACCCGAAGCCCTTGACTTCACCTTCAGCCAGATGTCTGACGTCTGGTCCCTGGGCTGCATCATGCTCGACATGGCCAGCTGCTCCTTCCTGGATGTGAGCTGCTTCCAGGGAGAGGCTGGCCCTCGCCCTGCCTCCATCACGCAGTGCAGGGGGAGCCCTTGAGGCGGCAGGGCTCATGCTCCCTCGGTGGCCGTGGGCCCTCAGCCCTGCCCCTGGCAGCAAGGAAACCCCAGTCCAGGCATCCTTGGTAGTGTCAGGGATGCCTGTGGTCACCGCTCAGGAGACCGGGAGTGGACACACAGGGCTGTCTATCACATGAGCCGGGTTGCATGGCACTTCTCTGTTCCGCATGTTGTAGCACGTGGCTCCTGCTCTCACCCCAGCTAGGCCTTGCCGCAGGGACACAGCCTGTGGCAGAAAGGAGGGGAAAGGCAAAGGGCCAGGCACCCTGACCCAGGGAGGCGGGGAGCTGAGCCTTGCCACATCACACCTACACACAAGAGGACGTGGGGACGATGTGCCGGCCCAGTGCCTACTGCAGCCCGAGAGCAAGGGCGCACCCCTGGCCTCCCAGCCCCGCCACCAGGCACAAAGGACTGAGAGCTGCTGCTCCTTCCCGCAGGGGCCCAGGGGAATGAGGGCCCTCCTGCTCCCGGCCGTGTGACCTACTGGAGGGTCTGGGCTCCAGGGCCGTCCTGGCACTGGGGGATCTTGGGCACTCACCTTCCGTTAATGGATGCAACAAGCCTTTTGTCAGCTGGGCCCAGATCAGGGCCTTCTGGGAAGAACTGGACAAAGCGTGTGGTCCCCTACCTGCCTCTCCACCCAACAAGATGGCCCTCCTGCCCTTTGAACCTGTTTCCTCATGGAGGAGCTCCAGACCTCTGACTCTCCTTGGTCACAGTGTCTCCTCTGCCTAGGGCACAGCTCTGGCTTTCACTTAGTCACAGAAACTGTGTTCTCTCTCCTGGTAGGCAACAGAAGCCATGCACCTGCGGAAGTCCCTCCGCCAGAGCTCTAGTGGCCTGAAGGCTGTCCTGAAGACCATGGAGGAGAAACAGATCCCAGATGTGGAAACCTTCTCTTCCCTTCTGCCCTTGATGCTGCAGATCAGTCCCTCAGATCGAATAACAATCAAGTGAGCTCAGGGTTGGGGCTTTGGGGCTTTATTCCAACCTAGCAGTCTATTTCAGCCTCCCTCCACCCCAACACAAACGGTGCTGGCTCCAGCCTATTAATCCCTGCATAATTGGGCTTTTCCCATTGGCATGGCTGTCCCAAACTGCTTGGCAGCCAACCCCTTAACGCACATCTCTGTACCCTGGCACAGTAGGCCTGGCTCCAGCAGGCATAGAGGCTCAGCCCCAGGACCCCTGGCACTTTCCAGGGTCCAGGAGAAAAGGTTCATTCTAATTCAAAATCAGAAGAAAAGAGTGAAGCCTGCATGGGTTGTGTTGATCTCCACACCAGCAGCCATCAGATCTGATGCTCTGTCTTTATGAGGGAAGGGGCCCAGAAGGCACCTGGGCTCAAGACGGTCCTCCAGGCCTGAGCCTTCACAGGGAGGGTGCTTGGAAGTGGAATTGCTGGGAACTGGCTGGACACAGCACATGGTGAGAGATTTGGCCAAGCCAACTCTGAACAGGAAGGCCAGTGTCCAGTGCTCAGCCACTGACCAAGGCACGGGGTGCCGCACGGGTGCTGCGGGCAAAGCAGCTGGATACAGCTGGCTCTCCCTGCCCTCTGCTAGGGCTGTGGTTCATATGACCTTCGTGAGCGGCTCCTTCAAGTCCTCATGCGTGGCCATGACCCTGCACCAGCAGGTGGTGCCCGAGCTCATCACCAGCATGCTGTTAGAAGGCAACGTCGCCAGCATCTTAGGTGACCGGGGACGCGAGGTGTGGTGGGAGCTGCCATCAGCTTTTGCAGCCCGTTGTTGGGCTGGTGCCTTCCCCCAACCCAGTCCAGTGGACCTGCTCCTCATGCATGGCCAGGGGACAGGAACAGTTCCAGGCGGCTCTCCACCTCCACCCCACCCCACCCTATCCCACCCCAAGACTGCGCCGCTCAGATGCCCTCCAAAGCTCCCAATCCCTAGGGCACAAAGTCCACCTCCACAGCCTGGCCCCGTGTATTCCCCTTTGTTCCTCCTACACAAATCCTCTATGAGGGCTCCTCGCTACCACTCCCGAGAGTCCCTGCCTTTGTGGGTCCACACCCTGGCACACGGTGGTCCCTGGGTGTCCTGCTCACTCAGCCAATGTGCCTCCTGTGTGCCAGGGTGAGGGCAGCACACACTGAGGCTCAGAGGCTGGTTCCCAGACTTGGGCTTGATTCTGAACCAGTCACCTGGCCCCAGCGGCCTCATCTGGGAAACAGGAATAAGAACACTACCTCCTGGACTGATCTCTGGCCTGGCCCTCAGCAGGGTCCCCATGTTCTTCCTATCCCCTGCAGAGGCCATGGAGAAATTCCCCAGCCGTCCTGAAGTTCAGCTCAAGGCCATAAAGAGGCTTTTGCAGATACCTGAGGATCAGCTAGGTAGAGCCCTGCCCCTCCCCTCCCCGGCTGCTGGCAGGTGCTTCTTAAACCTGGGAAGCCTGTTCTCATTCCCCAAAGGGTCCAGTGCCTCACTCTCCGCTTGGACAGCAGGCAGCCTGGAGTCTGTGCCTCTCCTGCCACGCAGAGGGTGGGGGATGGGTGGCTTCTCACCTGATTTTAAGGGGTCCACAATAAGACACCCATCTCTCCAGCCACCCTCTGAGGGGCATTGGAGTTTTCTTAGATCCCACTCCCATGAGTAGCACCCGATGGGCCACCACCTATGTGCACATGAACTCTGGGTGTCAGGGAGTGCGTGCTGCTGACACCCACCTCGGGCACACCACATTCCACCTGCCTGCATGCCCAAGAACACCTCTTTCTCTGTGACTTTGTTGTTTTTGCCAAAACAAGCTTTCATAAAATCCACCTGACCCGTCGTCTCTCCTGCTTGAATACAATACTCATATGCCCACACATCCCCCTTCCCTCCAGCTATTTCCCACCCACCTGTTCATTGTCCATCTATTCTTCTGTCCTTTCCTGCATCCACTCACACACTCAGCTCTCCATCCATCCATCATGTATCCACAAAACATGCACTAAGAGCCCTCTGAGGACTGTCTCCGTGGCTAAAGCTCTGGGGATCATGGAGGCAAGCCATGACTGCCTGGCGAGACAGCAGGCAGCTCATATTGGCCATTGCCCCCACATCCAGATCCCTTCTGTTGCTAAGCGGTGACTGGGATGAAGTACAGGGGGAGATTTTGCCTTCCTGTGAAATGGAGGCAGTTGCGCCCTTCCCACCACCAAGCCACACCTGCCTCAGCGAGCTTCTGAAGGGTCCACCATGGCTTTGTGTCCTGGATGCCCCACGTCTGTCCTTGCATCCTCACCAAAGTCACCTACAGTCTTCTAACAAGGAAAGTGCTGGGAGGGACTGTGGTGCCGGAAATACAAGGTGGCACACACCTGCGGTACTGGTGCTCAGAGGCTGAGGCAGGAGGATTGCTTGAACTCAGTTCAGCATCAGCCTGGGCATCATAGTGAGACCCCACCTCAACAAAACAACAAACACAGGAAGCAGCATGCAGGCCCTGGGCTCAGTCTCTGGCAGGAGTCCCTGGAGAACTCATGACATGCCAACAGGTCATCTTTGCCCTTCTCTTCACCCACCTGGGGCCTCTCTCATGCCCTGCAGACTCCCAGTAACCTCTGGATGGAAGGTCTGCTCCCACATGCCTCACCTGTGCCTTCCACCCCACCAGGGCTGCCATGGCCCATGGAGCTGGTGGAGGTGGTGGTCACCATCATGAAGCAGCATGAGCGGATCCTGGATCTGCAGCTGTGCGCCTGCTCCCTGCTACTGCGCGTGCTGGGCCAAGGTGGGTGCAGGCCCAGCTGGGGGACCCTCCTTGTGCTTCTAGCCCACACCAATTACCCCTGGGTGTGGGGCCCTCTCAACAGTTCCAAGTCCTACTTGCCCATCTGACCCCCTCCTGGTGGACAGTAGGCCCCAGGTCAGAAATCTGGAGATGTGGGCTACACTCAGGCTGTTGCAGTCCTGGACAAGCAGCTGACCCTCTTACTGGTTTCCCAGCTATGCATGAGGTGCTGGACAGGATGGGGTCTTCTGGGCTGACCCCAGGAGGGTGGGTCATGTCCCAGGAGAGGCTTGTAGGAAGGCAGCTGAGGTGGTAGCATGGCTAGCAGGGGACAGCACTGACCTGCTGCCCAAGTAGAAGCTGGGAGCTGCCTGCCTCAGCCTCCTTCCAGCCCTCTGGGTCATGAAGAACAGGTTCAACTACCTTCAGTTGCTGTGCCTGCCTAGCTACCCCTCTGGTCTTAATATTGAGGGTCTCACTCCAGGTACCACTCAGACTGTGTCTCCTTTTGCCTGCCTGTTGCAGTGCTGGAAGCCAAGTCTGCACTTGTGATGGCAAGCACCCTACCTGAGCCGCAGACAGCCCTGAACTGTCATTGGTTTACTTTGGCCTTTCATCACAGGCTCAGCAGGCTCTTGGGGACCACCACCAGCCTAAGGTGCCACAATCTGGCAGTGCAAGGTCCTTCTATTTACAGAGACCTGCACCATGCTTGGAGAATAAGGCAGACCTCAATTTCCTGAATACAAAGTGGAAGTGCTGTCCACGCCAGGCAGGGAGGATACCTGTGTGCCTTGCTGTCCCCTGCACCTCTGCTGTGGGGGTTGACCCAGATTCTTCTTGTGGCCTAAGCAGTGCTGGCGCAGGATGCAGAAGCCCAGGTGCCATTGGACAGCTCCATGATCTCCACCCTGCTAAGCATCATGCGGAGTCACTCTGACTCGGATCAGCTTATCATCCAGGGCTACAGCCTGCTCGCCATCATCTCCAGCCAGGGTGGGTGTGGGGCCCTTCCTGCCCTGCCTCCCCACGCTCTAGGAAGCTGGGCTGCAGAGCAGCTGTAGAGGACCAGCTTGGGGCACAGGCTGCTTGGAGAGGGTGGTGCAGGGCCTGTTGCTGAGATGGCATAGCTGCACGACCCAGAGGCTCTGCTACCATATGGGTAGCTTTTCTGTGCTCTCAGGGCCAGGACCCCACTTTCAGGGCACTGACCACATGCCCCAGGCCTTATATGGATGCATTCCACATTCACATGCTCTCTGCCCATGGCCAGGTGGGCAGCAGGCAACCAGGCTGGGGACCCCAGTGGAGGAGAGATCCTCATCAAGCTCACCTGGAATTGGGTAACACCCTTTCCTCCTCCTAGTCCACTCACAGTGCACAGTCCCCCACCCCCAAGACGAAGCCAGGGTTCCCAAGAGCTCAAGGACACCCATCAAGTCCCATGGTGGCTTGTGGGGCAGGGCTGAGACCCAGCATGTGCCCTCTACTCCACACCTGATGACCTTCATCCTTCACACAATGGCCAGGCAAGCTGGGGGTTGGGAAAGGCCACAGTTTTCTAGGAAAGCAGGCTGGCCTCTTGGCTGAGAAGCTATAGCCACTGGATTCTGCTTAGTAATGGGTGGGAGGTGCCAAGTGGTGGCCCAGGAGATGGACAGCCTCTACAGGGCCAGGCACCCAGGAACACAGGTCAGAAGTGTTAGCAGTTTCAAAAGCCAACAGAGGGACGGGTGCTGCTGGAAGGCTTCCTAGAAGGGACCCTCCTTCTGCTCCCACAGAGATGGCTTCAGAGGAGCTACAGAAGCCTGGGCTGTTTGAGCTCATCCTGGAGCACCTGGACAGATTCTCCGAGGACAGGGACATCTGCCTCAGTGCCTTGGGCCTGCTCTGGTCCCTCCTGGTGGATGGTAAGGCCCTCCCTCTGTGGCTCCCAGTGCCTGAGTTCCACGACGAACTTTGCCTCTGTCTCTTGAGCATGTGAGCATGACCATGGCCACTGAAGAAAGACACATGCAGGAATTGGGGGAGAGGAAGGAGTGCAGTCTATCCTGTCCAGTGGGCAGTCCCTGGCACCAGGGATCCGTCAAGAGTTGGATGCCTGGGGCTGGGGAGATAGCTCAGCTGGTCGAGTGCCTGCCTTGCAAGCACAAGGCCCTGGGTTCAATCCCCAGCACCCCCCACCACACACACACAAAAACAAAAAACAAAACAAAAAAGTTGGATGCCTTATCCTGATTTTCAGTGCAGAATAGAGGCCCCTGGGCCTGTGCTGATCCTCTCCTAGGCCCTACCTTGGTACTTCCGTGCCAGGGATGTGTCTTGCCCACAGAACAGAGCTCCAAGTTGTGGCAAGCTGTGGCAACCTGAGACCCCACCACCCCCAAGGTGCCAGAGTCCTCTCAAGCCTCATGGGCAAGGCTTCCATCTGTCCTCAGATTTCTGCTCTGCCGTGCTTGGCAGGAGGGAGCAGTAGGTGGGGTGTATATACAGTGAGACCTCCTGCACACGCCCAGGAGACAAGGTGTCCCCCACCCTTGTCTTGGGTCCAGTTGCCATTGTGAACAAAGCCCCTGTGGTGAAGATCACGGCCCTAGTCATGCAGGTGCTAGACACCCACCCCGCAGACGCAGAAATGGCAGAGGCAGGCTGTGCGGTGCTCTGGCTACTGTCCTTGCTGGGTGAGGAGCTCAGGGCCTTGGGAGTGAGCAGGGAGGGCAGCCCTGAACACAGGGTAACCAAGCCCCTGCCCTCTGCAGGCTGCATGAGTGAGTGGCAGTTTGAGAAGGCGGTGATGCTGTTCCTGCAAAGCATCCGGCTGAGCCAGGAAAGAGTCCTGCTGGTGAACAATGCCTACCGGGGACTGGCCAGCCTCGCCAAGGTGTCAGGTAAGCCCAGGGTTAGGGCAAAAATCAGCCCCATCAGTAATATCTACAGAAGCCCACAAACCAAAACAGGAAGAACAAAATGACTCAGTCACGTCACTGAGGCCTCATCCAGGCTGTATACACGGTACAGCCTGCTTTTTGCTCAGTGCTGCTTGGTCAGCTCCCTTCCCTGTCCACACACCACTGACTGGTGCAGGCTCTCAGCACAAACCCTGGCTCCTCAGTGCCTTGTGCCAGGCCCCATGATGAGCCCAGCAGTTATTACCTGCAGAGGGATCTTGGGGTCTGGGAACTGACCAGTCCCAAGGGGTGCATGGCAAGGTGAAGCCCCTGCTCTTGGTCTCAACCTCTGCACTGCATGGCCTTCCTCAGAGCAGTAACCATGACTTGTGGAGGGCCTCTGGCTCCTGACCTACCCAAGATGTTGGGGCCTCCTAGGGGCAGCTGGAGCTGTCTCCTGTCCCTGACACCCCATGCTCAGCAACTGTGTGGGAAAGGTTCAGCCCCTCTGAGGTCCCATGTCAAGTATGGGTGGGCCACCTGGACAGGGAGCAGAGCTGACCAGACTCCAGTTTGCCTCTCAGCCGTGGGTCTAGAGGTGGAGCAGCCTCTCCTCCTGGGCAGGTTCCTCCGGTCAGAGCAATGTAGGGGCTTTCGGTCCCACCAGCAGGCCTACCAGAGGTTAGTAGTCAACTTCCTCTAGGGACAGCAGGGGAGGCTGAGGCCCTAAAGGCAAAGGGGAACAGGTCTCAGGAGGGGCAGGGTGTCCACCAAGGGAGCAGGACCTGAGCCAGGCTGGGTGAGTGAAACTCATGCCACTACATGCCTCTGGGACTGCCTCCCCTGGGAATGGAGTAGATGTGCTGGCAGGAGCAGGGCCTCTGCTGCAGGGGCAAAGCCACATGGTGGGGAAATGGAGCCAGCAGAGCCCAGAGCTTGAGGTGGGGGCTCAGGACCAATGCTCTGAGTTCTCCCAGCAACCCTATGAAACCAGTATCACTGCCCACCTCTCAGGGGACCCGGGGGCTGAGGAACTGGCCTAAGGCCAGATGCACAGTGTCAGCACCAGGGTGGGAACCCCATCACCTCCTCTTCCCCAGAGCTGGCAGCCTTCCACGTGGTGGTGCCACAGGAGGGTGGCAGTGGCCTCAATCTCCTGCAGGAGACCTACCAGCTGCACAAGGATGACCCTGAGGTGGTGGAGAACCTCTGCATGTTGCTGGCCCACCTCACCTCCTACAGTGAGGACCCCCTTGCCTTACCTGGAAGCGATGATTGGGGGCCCTACTCCCAGCCGTGGCTGAAGGGGAGGGAAGGAGCCCAACCCAGATGGCACCAAACTTCCCCTGACACCCCTGCACCAGGCACTGCTGCAGCCCAGGATGACACGAGGACCTCAGAACCCAGGGCCACACTCTGCCCATGCCAGACTAAGTGGCACTGGGACTTGCTTTGTCCTCTGGCTGGCTGGGCTCTGGCCCTCAGTACCATTTTTCTGCTCCATCACAGAGGAAATCCTGCCAGAGCTGGAGTCCAACGGCATCAGGGCTCTGGTCCAGGAGATCCAGGGGCGTTTCACCTCCAGCCTGGTGAGTGACGGAGGGCCTCCAGCAAGCCAGGGCAAGCCCCCACGTTGGGGGACACAGTGGGCCCAGGCCCTGAATGCTGCAGGCAGTCTTCAGCAACATTTCCCTGCCTATTACTCCATCTCTGGGTCTGGGTCAGTCAATCCTGTGGGGGAAAAGTGGCCAGAAACTTTCAAAGAGGGTTTGGTTTCATCAGTTAATGGCTCTAGCCCCCAAATCCTGATAACAGGAACCTGCCTATCCCTCTCAGGAGCTGGTCTCTTACGCAGAGAAAGTGTTCCTAAGCCTGGAGGCCGCACTGCCCAGCCCAGAGAGGGAGCTGCTTGGAGCTGCTGAAGGGGAGGCAGCTGCCCCCGAGGTCCCCATCCTCCTGGAAGGCCAACCACACCTACCCTGAAACGCCCGCCTTCCTTTCCTGGGTGCAGGTGGGGAGGAGGGCCACAGGGACCATATACGCATCTCCCTCTATGCTCAGTAGCTAATAAAGAGGCCCAAGGCTGGTTCCTGGCATACCCAAGTCAGTGCTGGTACAGGTGTGGCTGTTCATGGTAGTACTTGGTGGCACAGTCCTGCAGGGCTTGAGGTTTCTACTGAGGAAGGAACTGCCCTCCATAAGCTTCACTTGTTTATCGTCACGTGATGCTGTGGGGAGCCTGGCCCCATGCAGGGGAGGCAAGTGCCCCCAACCCAGCCCCACAAGCACCACATGAGACCAGCATCTGCCTTTGCACCCAGTGACATCCTCTGTGGTACCTGCTGTCTGCACAGCTGTCAGATGGCCTGATAAAGCCCTGGGTTTGGCTGACTCCTGACCAGGTCTCAGAGATCCTTAGATGTGAGCCTGGCCAGAAGGCTGCAGGCTGGCCTGTGGGTGCTCACGGACACTCCAGCTTAGGCTGCCCCAGGTCAGCAGGGTGTTAGACAGAGGCAGGGAGCTTCAGGAAGAGTGTGGTCCTGGGTCTCGCGTGACTGGCTGTGGGGCGAAGCCTCTGCTGGGTACTGGCCAACTGAGGTAAATCCCACTCTGTGTCCAACGGCCATGGGCAAGTCCCAGTGGGGCAGCTGCTGTCAGCAGCTACTTACAGACAGGGTTTGACCTGGGTCCAGCAAGGTGTATTACGTTACCCACAATAACGGAGGAACAGTGGCCTCCTCAGAGGAAGGAGCTAAGCACTCAGGCCAGTCGGATCTGCAGGGGCAGCCCAGAGTCCCAGCCCTCCTCTGGTGGTCAGCAGACAGTGGAGCCACCAGGCACACCCAACCTGCCACCACCTCCTGGCTATGCCTAGGACACATACTTGACTTCCTGCTCTGGCACACTCCAGCTTATCCTGGCCAAAGACCCAGCTGCAGCAGAAGAGCAGAGGACAGGGGGAGAAGGAAGCTTGTGGCCTTGGCTTTGAAAACAGTCCGCCCCAGTCCCACTTTGGAGTGACTCCACTGGTCCTGTGATCTGGTCCCCATTGCCACTGGATGGAGGTGCCTTACAGGATGGAGGTGGGGTGGCAGCAGCAGGCAGTGGCCTAGGAGTTCTCACTGCGGCTGTGAGGGGCAGCGGCCAGGGGGCGCCCGTCTCCTGCAGTGTGCTCCCACTCCCTCCTCACCATGACGTACAGCCTCATTGCTGCCTGGGCGTCCTGGATCTGGAAGGAACACGACATGCCCAGTGGTGACTGTGTGACACACAGGGCCACCCACCATCAGTGAGCCTTGCAGGTCAGTCACTGTGCTGGGGATGTGCAGCCCAGCAAAGCACACACCTCACAGGAAACCTCTGCAGGACGGGGAAGGAGAAAACGTGGAGTGGTCACCCACCCACCCTGCAGTTCTGTGACCCATCTACAGAAGAAAGGAGCCCCAGAGGGACAGGGCTAAGCATGCTGCCCTTCAGGTTCAGTGGACACCAGGGATGTAGAATAACAGTGGGCCGGTGGCTTGTCCCTGGGGCCCAAGAGCCCAGAGAGCTGCAGGTCACACTGAAGGTGAAGACCTGTCCTGCACAGTCAGAGTCACTGGGTCAGCAAGGCTGGTCGGGAGGGCTGGGGGTCTGGGTCACTGACTACGGTTGGGATGTACCTTGTCCTCAAGGTCCTCAATGTGGCAGTGTGCAGGTAGCAGGCTGGTTGAGAATGAACCAGTGGGGTCACTGGGGAGAGCCCTTGGAAGGCATGAAGCAGTTCTCGGGTCTCAGTTAACTGTTGCCAGAGTGTTGCTAGCAAGAGACCCCCTCCAGTTTCCTGTACTGGATGTGACCTCTGCCACAGGCTCCTGCCAGAGGTATCATCTGCCATGAGGCCTTTGCCAGAGCTGATGCCAGCACCATTGCCCTTAAGCTCTAGAACCATGAGCTAAATAAACTCCTTTTCTTCATAAAATACCCAGCCTTGGGAATTCCATTACACTAACAGAAAATGCATTAACACCACCTTCAAGCAGATGGTGAATTTTTTTTCCAAATAATTACACATAGCATCTTTTTTAAATTAATTTTTTAAAAATTTGTTCTACCTATAGCATCTTTAAGTTAATCAGCCCTGCGTCTCCTGTGTCTGCTGTCAGGTGATGCATGCTTGAGTTTCAAAGTCAGGGATAGCCCCCAAACCCAAGGACTGTCACCTAGGAACACACTCACCGAACAGTGCTCTGCCTGCTGGACCCTGATGCCCAGGATTTTCTCAGAAAGAAGTTTCAGAGATGGTCTTCCACTCTGCAAAGGAAAAGGAGAAGGCACGGTGGGCAGGGTGGGTGCCTCTGCCCAGGAGGGCATGTCACCACTAGGAAGGAGGTGGCTGCTGAGCCCACCCAAGCAGCCTACAGCCTGCCCTTCGCTGGGAGTGCCAGAGGCATCAAGGGCTGCAGTCACCAGCCAGGACAGGCTGGTAACCTGCCACCCCCACAAGGCAATAAAGGAGGTGCCAAGCTGGGGTGTGGCTCAGTGGCAGAGCACTTTCCTAGCATGTGTGAGGCCTGGGAGTCAACATGTTCATTTCCATCCTAAGCCCCTGCTGCTTTCCAGGGGATGCCAAGTCTCCCCTGACACCCTGTGGGGCCGTGTGCACCTACCCAGGGGCCTGCCATGGAGATCACCGTGCAGAGGACCCAAACTCACTCTCACTTGTCTTCAAGGCTAGCAATAAACACTCTACCTTTTCTTTCAGTGCTGGGGACAGAACCAGGGTCATGCACAGGCTGGACAAGCTCTGCTACCGAGCCACGCCCCAGCCCCACTTGTTCTTTTTCTGGGGGTAAGGGGGCACTTAATCACTGAAACACACCGCAGCCCTTTTTTATTTAGAGACAGGGCCTCACTAAGTTCCTGAAGCTGGCCTTGAACTTGTGAACTTGCAATTCTCCTGCCACCTTGCCTAGTCCTGCTTATTCTTTTAAGATTCTTTTCAAAGGTTAAAATTAAAAAACAAAAACCATTTTAACCAGTAAGTCAGCTACCAGGGAGCAGAGTGAAAACATCTGACAGAAGCCACACTCATTTTAAGTACCTTTACTTGACTCTTGAAAGGTCTGTATTTCTGGGTGTCCCGGATCTTCTTTTTTGGATGATCAAGAAACAGCACCTAGAAGAAAACAGTGATGAGCAGTTTCAAGATGCAGTGATGGAACCCCTTTTTCCCACCACCTTAACAAAAATCCAAGAATGAAGGTAGCAGGAGAAAGAGAGGAAACCAGGAACCAATTCCTACATTTGAGTTGGTTCTACACACCAGGAAACTAGAAATGAGATTTCAACAGCTCATCTCGTGACCTCGGCCCAGTGTTCCCCACGAGTGACCCTCACATCACCTGTGGCAGTCTCTGAAGGTGATTCCACACACAAGTGGGAAAATGATCTTTTTTTTTTTTTTTTTTGATGCTGGGGATGTTCAAGCACTCAACCACTGAGCCACATCCCCAGTCCTTTTATTTACTCTTTATTTAAGATAAAGTCTCACTAAGTTGCCGGGACTGGCCTCCAACTTGCAATCCTTCTGCCTCAGCCTCCCAAGTCACTGGCATTACAGGTTGCTCCATTGCACCCAGATCTTTTGTTAGCTTTCAACAGTTAAAAACGGTTATTTTTTTAGTGTTTTGGTGCTGGGGATTGAACCCAGCCCTCGTATTCCTAAGCATGTGCTCTACCACTGACCTCTCCCCGAGCCCCAAAAATTTAAGAGAAAATTTAAACCACTACTAAGATTTCTATAAAGTCTGAGGCTGCTAGATATCTGTGGGACACTGATCAGCTGCAGCACTGCACCCAGGAAGGACAACATCCGTTCTCTCTGCCCAGAGTTCTAAACTGCAGGACCCTAAGGAACGGAGGCTGAGGCCACATGCCCTAAGGTACCACCCACTTCCACTGACTTGGCCCAATGCTGGCCACCTGGGAAGGAGGTGGATCCAGCTGGAATGACTGCTGGAGGAAGCCCCCATCCCTTCCCTTCCTGGGGCAGCTGAAGACACAGCAGGAAAGGGACAGGGCATCTGGGTCTGCAAGAGGTGTCACACCTGGGAAAGTACTTGGGCTCACTGAGGCTCAGCAGCACAAGCCTCAGCTGTTCTGTAAAGCGTTAAATGAAACCCCCTCACAAAGAGTGTAGGGATAACACCAGGAAGCTGCTGCCTGGACTTCGGAACACCACACTGGACGCCTTTGCTCAGAGGCATCTCTCCTGCCAGGCAGCCCGTGCTCTTGCTTTCCCTTTGCTTCCAGTTTTTTAGCACAGGGGATTGAATCAAGGGGCACTTAACCACTGAGCCACATCCCCAGCTCTCTTGTTTTTTGAGAGAGGGTCTTGCTAAGTTGCTGAGCCTAGCTTTGAACTTGCAATCCTCCTGCCTCAGCCTCTCAAGCTGCTGAGACTACAGGCATGTGCCACTACACCTAACTCCCTCTGCTTCCTCTGAATGGACCATTGGGGCGTTTGCCCACCAACGCATGCCCTACGCCCAGGATTCTGGGGAAAACTCAAGGCTAGACTTCTAGTGTCAGAGATGCTTGGTGGGTATAAACTGACACATCAGAAGACAGCCAAGGGTGCCTGCTGTATAAACAAGTTTCCTGTGCAAGAGACCCTGGTCACAGGTACACAACCAGTCATCAGGCCTTCCTCCAGGTCAGTCAGGTTTCTCTCGAAAGGTACCCTGTGTGGCCTGTGGCCAGAGCCCCTTCTTTCCCTTAGGGCAGGGCTGCCAGTCCCTCAGGCACTAGAGCCCCACTGTAGCTGGGGATTCTCAAAACAAGTGCCCACACAGCTCCTGACACTGTAAGAACTGCGTAAGTAGCATGTGCCACGAGTGTTCCCAACATGGGGTCATGGGACAAATTTCAAAATAAGTCCCGTAACGATGCTTCTGGAGACAGACATGAAAATGTAAGTGCTGCACACACAGACATGAAAATGTAAGTGCCCAATGTCCCCAGGAGTTCTGAGCCCAGCACCTTTAAATCATTGTGAAGTGCATGCCCCACCAGGATTCTGCCCTTGAGCATTTCTGCTACTTCCCTCTGCACAACCTCAAGCTCTTCTCCTGAAAATCAAAACAGACAAGTGAGTTTTAGCAATACAAACCACCGCCAGGGGTGCCCCCTGCCACCCCTGACCAGATGAAGTCAACAGGCCAGGTCACCAATGCCATGCAACTGGGGGTCCTAGAAGTACTGGTGGGCCTGAGGAGGCCATGAGGGACTGATGTGAGCAATCACCTTGGGCTCCCTCTACCTGCTGCCCTCCCCATAGTCTGCAGGCTCCTGTCTCAGCCCACAGAAGTGCATAAGCACCAAGATGCTCTTAGAGACACCTCACAGCACCGTTTCAGCTTGATCTGGTAACCAGGTGTCAGGGCTCCAGTGCTGTGATTTTCCAGGTGGAAAAAAAGCAAGTCTGTACCGTGGACAGCAGAAGGCTTGCTGCCCTAGACCCTGGGCTCAGGAGGCAGCTCCACCGGCTCTCTCTTTGCAGACACCCCTTGGGGACCACCCTACTCCCACTCCACTCACCAGAGCCCTCTCCCACTCTCACCCCCAGTCCCACCAGAAGTGTCATGGAACCATGCATCATCTGACTGCCCAACCCTGGTCGGAGCTGACCAGACCAGGAACTGAAACCAAGAGATGCTGGTCAGTCTAGGGTTCTGAGCAGTGGTAGGGCCATCCTGTTGGCCATGTGCACCAGGAGAAGCAGACAGGTAGTGTGCAGAAATGCACACAGCCCAGGTCAATGATGACCGCCAGGGTCCCTCCAGGTGGCGAGCCCCAGCCTCCCGGGATGCCTTCCAGCACGTCGCATGCACTGTGCGTGGCTCTATCAGGGGGGAGTGCTTCTGGCTGCCTCCCCGCCTTCCCGCTCCCTGCTCAGCACCAGCGCACGCCCCCAACAGACCTTCCCATTTCTACCCTTCTCAACAGGGAACAGTCATGGGGAACCTACCAGAACATATGCCAGATCAGGCCTCTCACTGCTCACAGCCTTCCTAGGGTTTCCCAGAGGGCCCCTCTGATCTGGCCCCCTGAGCCTGTCCCCAAAGCTCCCGATGACCTCCTTCCTGTCCCCGACACTCCACCTCAGTCCCACTGCACAGCACAGAGCGATTCAAGAGCCACCCCGTTCTTCAACCCATGGGTGGAGACACCGAAAGCACAAGGAATGAATGGCAGGGCATTGGCAGGAACACACTGCTCCTAGTGGAAACGCAACTGCCCAGAAGCACAGGACACAGGGTGCTGAGCATTCCTGGACAGAGAAGGGCAGAGGCAAAGAGGACAACGCAGGTGCTACTACCCAATGCTCCTGCACTGTGGGTGCCATACCCTGCTTGAGCTTCTCGGGCCGAATCCCACTGACCGCCGTCCTGTAGTCTGTCACGGGCTCGGTGGGCTTCACGTACTTGTCATAAACGCACTTCCCATACTGGTTCACGAGGGACACGCGGGCCACGATGCTCTCCTCCCCCTTGGGGCCCACGCCCACCATCTCACAATCCAGGGCCAAGGCTCTTGTCAGGCTGAGGGAACCAGAGGCCCAAGTGTAATAGGCCCTGCAGGCCCACGATGCAGGTCAGACCCCAAGGGAGCCTGGTTAGGCCCTGTGTTGCTGCTGCGCACCTACGGGACATGCTGTGCCCTGCCGGTTCTCAGCAGGGTCCTGGGTGACGCCTGCTCCATTCAACCAGAGGAGGGGACCCTCTTCCCTGAAGAGCCTGTGCCCCAGAAGGCTGGAAATCCCCAACTGCCCGGCCCGGAGCCCCGCATACCCGTTGAAGGCCTGCTCCTTCACCAGGGTAGTGCCACACTCGCTCTGGCCCAGCTGTCTCCTTGCTATTCTGGCTGCCTCTGGACCTATGGCAGCTTCGATATCTGCTGGGTCAACATCATCAAACCAGATGTCTTCCCTAAAAGGCAAAGACAAGAGCAGCTGACCACCAGAAGGGTCTAGCTGTCAGGGCAAGACTCAGCGCAGGCGGGCTGAAGCACCACGGGGACTGTTCCTCCCACAAACTCCTGGCTATGCCTGCTGTCTGAATCATCGCGACACTTTCCTTCCAGTACTTTTCTTTTAATGAGCAAATATGCTCACTACCCAGGATTCAGGAAGCGGATGACCCAAGAAACGTCACACAGAAACATGGAGTGCCCCAGTAGCAGAATGATGGCTGCTGTTTTCTAATTACACAAGAGGCTCACCATCAAATGACCAGGACACACAGATGGACACCAGGACAGAGTGCACTCAGACCACCACCGAGGTCTCCCCATGTGTCTGCCGGCTGCACTCCAGTCCACGGGCTCTGCTTCAACACCATCCCTTAGAAAGGCTCCTACTGACTCCACTGGACACCTGCTCCTCTTCCTGTGTGCCTGTCTCTTTCTCCCTTACTTGGTCCACCCTGAGCATACTCTAGTTACTAAAGGGCCTGTGTCCTCTGCTTACTATCCACCTCTAGGGGGAAGGGCCTTGCTGACCCTCCACTGAAGGCAGCCTCCACTGTAGGGCAACACAGAAGCACCCACACCCTGCCTTCCTTTGACGCTCAGCACTCAGAAAACACCAAGCCAGCCTCTGACTCACAAATGTGACCCCTCCAGTGACCACCACAGTGCTTACTGAGTGGTCACCAGGCAATGAGCCAAACATGCTGCACCTTAGTCTCCTTGTACTCCACAGATGGCCACACAGAGGCGAGGGGAGGCCAGGAGTCCGCCCATGCCATCCTACAGGCAAGAAGTAGGAATGGGCTTTGTAGGAAGGTCTGCCTGGCTCCATACTCTATATTCCCTCCCACTACAGGTCTTACTAAGCACAGAGCTCCATCCTAGACCCTAGAGACATGGAGGTGACCCTGAAACAAGTTCTGCCTTCATAACACCTACTCCGGGGAAGAGGTAAGAAGCAGGTAAACAGGAAACAAGCGTCAGATTAAGGTGGTGGGGGCTGTGGGGGCACCTGGCCCGTGGCCTCTGTCCCTAAGGAGAGGGGCCTCAGTACCCCTGTCCTCAGTGGACAGAGCCAGGCATGCTTACAGCACGAGGGCAGAGGGCCTGCACCACAATAGCACAGCATGCCAGTACTTACTCAGTGGGCAGGGCTGGAGCCAAGGCCAGAGCTGCTTCCTTAGCTTTCCACTTTTTATGCTTGATGTCCCCTTGTTTCAAACAAATGTCACCATTTGTCCTTTTCTTGGCTCCTTTCTTATGCTCTGCTCTGTTGGCCTTGGTGGGAGGTACTGGCATGATCCTGTCCCTCCTAGATTCAGAGGGAACAGAGGCCCATGGAGACTCCTGGTCTGTTTTTGTTGGCATCTCATCTCCCTTTATTTTCGATGAGGTCTCTTTTCTGTTCTGTTGGTTAATGTGGGGCTGCTTTTTGGTATCTGTCTGAGACACAACAGGCTTTTCTGGAGCTTGTGATGTTTGCTTCAGTAGCTAATAGGACCCAAAATAAAATAGAAACCACATTTGAATTTAGAAATTACATACACCATATTGAAAAATGTTTTCGTGTGTACATGCACATATAAACGCACGTCCATTATATCTACACATGCTGTTGTCGGCATCATTGATGTGGCTCTTTGAATGGTTTGGAAAAGCCTTTTTCCATCCTCACCTAAGTCACTAGGGGAGGGCTGCCTGTTTCTTTGCTTCTCTTATGATAATGCATGATTTTACACCTCCTCCTTCAGTCCTACAAAACTTCAAGCTAACAGTCTATATTTTAAGAACCTGTTGAGCAACTAACCACTACAGAACGTTTCACTGAGTCTAGGGAGAGGAGACAGGCAGCTTTTTTCACTTGAATTAATTTGGAGTTGATTTTAGGGTTACTTCCCGTGCGGCTCAGGTCAACACTTCCCTTACACCATCTCTGGGTTTGCTACCGCTCAGGGCCTCAGGAAAACAGAGGCCATATTCAATGAAAAGAAAAGCTCCTGTCACACAGAGGACAGCTGATGACTGCGGAGAGCCACTCCTCTGATCTTATTCCGGTGGAGGTGCTCTGAGGTCTTGGAGCCTAATTTCCTGTTGTGCTCAAATCCCTGCTGGGCTGTTCTCTTCAGAAACCTGTGCTCAGGAGACTACACAGAACCCTGGGGTTGCCCACCAGCCTGTAACCGGTCCTTAGTGGCAAGAGAAAAACGATTCGGGACACTCACGTTAAGATACCAGGCAGAGTTTGGGGGTTCAAGAAGTTCTCTGTCCTTTCCCTCGTGTTCACTGAGCCTCCATGACATATAAGCCAGAAAACTGAAGGTCGGTTGCAGCGAGGAGCTCAAACTCGGGTAAGAACGGGTACTGCCTCCCAGCCCTGCCATTTACTAGCCGAGCGACCTCAGGCCGAACCTAAAGCTCTGTGCGCCCCCACTCCCCGGGAGAAGGCCAGGCAGCGGCTCACTCCAGGCGGCCTGCCCGGGTGAGGCCCAGCGCCCGCCCCCGCCGCCCCGGCCCGCCTCACCTCCCTCAGCGCCTTCCAGTTTCGAGAGAAGTCCTCGGGGGCCGTGGGAGGCCGCCCCGCGGCCACTCTGCGGGCGCCTCCCGGCGCGCTGCTCCCTTCTCGCTTCTTGTTCTTCCAAAACCTCTTCTTGCTTCTCTTCCGCGCGGGCTTCCCGCCAGGTCCCGGCTGAGCGGCGAGAACGCTCGCCGCGCGCTTGGAGGCGGTCGCCTTCGCCTTCATCCCGGAGCGACCAGCGCGCCGCAGCGGCGCAGCGACCTACAGGCTGACGAGCGCGGGACCCGCGGGGAAAAGGCCCCGCGAGCGACCCCGGAAGCGACGCCGCACGGCCCGCAGGCTTCCACAGCGCGCTCTAGCGCCCGGAAGTGCTCTTCCCTTAGCGACTCGCTCGAAACCGGGTGTGCGCCTTTGGTTCCGCACGGCCGGCAGCGGGCGGGACCATTCTCTTGCCCGGAAACAGGGCCGGCGCCCTGCCAAGAGGCGCCCGGGGTCGGGGACCTAGGATCGGGTTAGGGTGAGCCTGGGGTCCCTCTGAGGTCCTGGGCGGGGATGAGAAACGCGGGCGCCGGAAGGGATGGGGGGGCCGCCTTTGGCGTAACACCGCCTCGGAGCGGCCGGAAGAGGGCGAGCGAGTGCCGCACCGGCGTGGGGAGACTGAGGCGCGCGGGTCGGAGCTCGCGCGTACCCCAGACCTGGGGCTGCGAGCGCGGCCCGCGGGTCCGGTCATCTTAACAGCGCGAGAGGACTACGGTGGCGAGCACGACCTCGCCAGCACGCCGGCTCGGCCCCGGCGGTGCCCGCGCAGCTCGACTCCGGGGCTCCGGGGGACGGCCCCGCGGAGCTGCGCCGCGGCCGGGGAGAGGTCGGGAGCGGCGGGTGCTGCGGCCGGCCGGTGTTCTGTGCTAGCAAAGGAGGAGCGGGACTGCCGCCCCGGAGGCCGTGCTTCCGCGTGCCCACTCCGGGTCCCGGCTGCCCTTGTAGTTCTCGCGTTGACGTGGGAGGCAGCCGGCTCGAGGGTGCCAGCCCGAGTCGGAATGGCCCCGTCCCCGTGCTGGGGCGGTACCAGGAGCAGTAACTGCCTAGGCGGCGCGAGAAAGGTAGCCCTGCCCCCCACCCCGAGCTTCGGGAAGGGGCAGAAACGTGTTCATTTAAGGATGAGTCTTTATTCAAAGCATAAAAAGGACCACTGCTGTTTTGGAGGGAGCCCCAGAGGAAGGCAGCCCCCAGCCCAGCTGTGGTGTCCCCAGAGGGAGGTGGACCCTGATTCAGGCCATGTGGATCCTTGACACTGTTCCAGAAAAGGATTTAAGGACAGGTCAAAGTGAGGCATACAGTGATTTTATTGTGAGAAAGCAAGAAGTACAAACCCAGATGGTAAGAGTACCAGTTCTGGAGAGAAGCGGGGCTAGCTAGCCTCATCTGAGCGAGGCTTCTTATACATGTGACATCTGTGCAGACAACCTAAGAAGGTATCTGCAGTCCTCCTTTGTGTTGGTAGCTGCATATTAATTATTGCTGTTAATTGGGTTCTAATACCACCCAAGAGGGAAGAGGAGAAGCCATAATGCTTTCTGCTTCAGAAATATTCAGAGTCAGATTGATAGGAAAATGGGTTTTATTCAAAACCATCTTTGAAGAAAGAAGAAGAAATTAGTTTCAAAGGTTCTATCTCCGAAGTCCCTGAAAATTAGAACTTTTAAGGGAAAAGAGGCAGGGAAGTGCTAAAAGGCAGGACATATATGCAGGTCAGTCAGCCAGCCTTAGGCCTGGTGGCCATCCCCACTCCCACCTCTCTGGACTGGGTGGAGGGGTGCACCCTCCACTCTCAGCATGAGGAAGCCATTCTTAATTTCAGGTGGGAGTCCTAAATTCAGTTTCATTACCTACTAGGGATCGTTTTCTTCTGTTTTTGATGAAATATCTGTACTAATTTTCCTAGAGGGCATTCATTGTTCTGTCTTGTGAATTTAAACAGCACTGCATTGATGTAACATTCAGAGCTAATTGAGAGTATAACATGTGAATGAAGACATCAGATTTCTAATAGTATAAATCACAGAAATATCTACTTGCTGAGTAGACGTATTCGGGACCTGTTTTTCTTTCTCCCTTTATTAAGGGTGCATGATAAGCACACATAATAATGGATTCATTGTGACATACTTGTATATAACATAGGATCTGTTTTTTCTTTAGGTCCAAGTCAGGAGAGAGGTTACTAATGGATCTGTGGATAAGGATAAGGGCTGACCATTTAATAGTATTATTTGTGATCAAAGTACATAGAAGAAGCATTTAAGTCTGAACTTTTAAACCATGGGCGAAAGGCAAGAACACATGGTAGAGGAGGCTGCTCACTTGGTGGGGAAGGGACCCCAGGATCCCAATACCGCCTTCACTCACGGACACACCTCCAATGATCTAATTTCTCCCCGCTAGACTCCACCTCCCAAAGGCTTCACCACCTCCCCGTAGTGCCATGGGCTGGGGACCATGCCTTACCTTGACCTTAGGGGACATTCAAGATCCAGACCATAATGGAGGGCTAGAGGGGTGAGGGGCATGAAGAATGTTTCTGAGCATGTTACAAGACCTTCCCAGGAGGTGCAGTGGGGCTGCTAGGTTGGTTTGCAAAAGTGACTGCAGAGACATGGGGCCATGTACCTGGCCAAGAACCTGGTCTGTGACTCTCCCCATGGGGCACGAGTGCAGACTATGCAGGGAGTTGTGGGGGCACAGGGCGTAGATGTCCATAAAGGAGCAGTACAGGGAGGACCACAGTCTTTCCTGGGTGAAGAGGACAGGCACTTGGGAGGGAGTGTGGGAAACAGGTATGGGTGGGAGAGACCAGCTACCAGGGCCAGAGCTGAGATGCCTTTGGTGCAGCCTCTGGTCAGCTGGGAGGTGACCGCCAGGGAACCATCCAAGGCCTGGCATTCTGCATGAGCCCCCGTCTCCAGTGCCCTGGACCAGAGCTCCCTTTCCAGACTAGATCATGGAGCCAGCCCCCTCCCAGGTGGCCAGATGGGCATATCTGGGCAGTTCTGGTGCAGAACCAGGTTGGGGTCTGTCCCAGAGCAAGGCCAGGTTGCAGCAGGAGGAGCTGCAGGTTGCCCATCCTACTGCCCTGCCTGGGAGGAAGCTCCCTAGAGTCCCGCCCAGCCAGCCAGAGGAGCCTGACACAGTCCATACTGACCAGATTCCGTCACCAGGGGCCCTCTCCTGCCATAGGGGACTTTCCTGAGGATGAGCCAGCTCCATCCCTGGGTGAGATGCCAGCCTCTGTACACAGCCAGCATCAGGGGAGTCCTTGCTGGCATCATCTTTGTCCTGGGCTGCTGGGGACTCTCCGATTTCCAGCAGGTGGGTCATGGCAGGAGCTGGGTGTTCAGTCACCTAGGGGAGGGGACTGCCAAACAACTCTGAGACTGTGTAGACATGGTCTTTCAGCTGACTGTGTCCGCTTCAGGGGTGCACTGGGTGGAGGAACCCGAGCTTGGTGTTTGACGGGTGAAAGGGGCTCACTGAAGAGGGAATTGGTCTCTCCCAGTGAAGGTGACAGACACGTTTGTTCCCCCAGACTCTAAGGGTGGCCTTTCTCTGCCTCTCTCCACCCAGCCAGCCCCTGCTTTCCCTCACCTTGCCTCTGATTTGTCCTCTTCTCGGTCGGTCCTCCTTGCCCCTTCTTCCTCTTTCTGTCTTGCAGAATTTTCTTCAGGCTCTGGAGCCGGAGGACCTGGCTTCCTACTTTGGCCCCAGTGCTACCTTTGAAGTTTCCTGCCCTGGTGTCCTCTTAGCCAGAGGAGTTTCTCAGGACCTGGGTGGGGTACCTCCCCACTAAGTCAGTTTTCCAGGGTGTTTGATGGCGCTGGAGGGAGGCAGGCAGAGAAGCTGCATCACCCCTGTTCATTAGCTCTGTTACTTCCTGTCAACTTGATAAAACTGCTCTGGGTGTTCTGGATGAGTTGGGGTTCTGACCCCAGGCTTCTGTTAAACATCCCAAGGGAATGGTCATTAGTGGGCCAGTTCCTTCCGCCCAGTTACCCCTGATGGGCTGGCTCATTTTCGGGAACTTTGGTTTCTGGCCATGGATGTAAATATTTATTCCGTTTGTGGGAAACAAGGCAGGCGCTGGACCAACTTCCTCCAGAGCCCACCTGCCACCTCCTCATGCTGAGACCTTCCCCTGTCTAGCAGCCTCATGTCTCAGGGTACCAGTCCTCTGTCCTCTTTCCCGGTAGGACCATTGATGACTTCGATCTAAAGGCTGGTGTGGCCCAGACGTGGGTGGGCTAGTGGTCAGGGTGGAGCAATTAGGACAGCCTAATTGTGCCCTGGCTTCCCTGTGGTTTGCCTTGGGTCCAGCTGGAGGACTACCCAGATCTGCCCCTTCTGGGCCAGAATACCATTGCTTTGGGTCTGGTCTATCTTGGTGGGGGACAGTGAGGCTGGTCTGGCCTCCTGCTTTTCAGGGAGGCTGGAGCCTCCACGTGGCATCTCCTTCCTCTTGGTAGGGCTCACGACATTGCTCATGAAAACATCTGTTTCAAGGTCAAGACCAGTTTGCTGGGTACTGATTCAGCCCCAGGGGAGCCCTGGGAGGAGAAGCAATTTGTCCACCAGTCCTTTAAATGGGGAGGGCAGGACTCACACCCAGGCCCGGCCTTCAGGCCTGTGTGCCTCCTGACTCACCCTCACCAAAGCTGCCCCTGGATGGGTGAGCAGGAGTTGGTGAAGCAGCTCCTGTCTCCACAGTGCCCCTGTTCACAGTGGCCTCACTCACCTGTGGCTGTGGGGATGGGCTCAGGGGGCTGCTCTGCAGGGCCATGCTCTGCTCTCTGAGGGCCCTGGGAGAGTTCTTCACCTTCTCCTTCCGGCCTGAGCGGGGCCTCCTGGCCCCCTCCTTCATCAGTGAGTATGTGGTGAATGCCTCCCTGTGGCTACTGAGGAGACCCCCAGCCACTGCTTCATGGGAGGCCATGCCCTTCTGCCCCAGGACACAGTGGCCAGGGTCACATACTGCTGGGCCCACTTGGTGAGGAGGAGCTTGGGAGAGCATTGGGGACAGGGTGTGCTCAGGGTGTGGCTGGTGGACCCCAGCGTGCAAAGGGCCATCCCTAAATTCCCTGCCGTGAGGCTGAATGTCCTGATGTGACACTGCATCCCATCTTTGGCTAATGTCAAACCCCAGGGAGGGAGACAGGCTCAGAAAATGGGCCACCCATTTAGCCAGTGTCAGTCAGATGCAAACTCTGCTTTGTCAATGCCCAGGTTACTGGGAAAGACAAGAACCTGGGCTCTGAGTGCAGCTAAAAGCCCACCACTCCTTACTCCTGCAGTTGGGCCTCAGCCACTCCACCTGAGCATGGTGCCTTGGCACTTGCCTGGTTTGTTATGAGAACTGTGTCCCACGTGTCAGAACCATAATCTGTCCATATACCAGCACCGTTTATACATTATGTACCGTAGTCCCTGAGTTGGGAGCCAGAGCCAGGACAGATGCCACTCAGGATCAGCCTGGTGACACAGGCTCTGCTGGTCCCTTGAGATGCTTCCATACTCATGTCTGGGACCTCATCTGGGCCTTTTACAGGTCATGTGCATGAGCAGAGGTTCAAGTGTGGGCAGGGGGGCACTGGCAGCATGTGGTGGACAAGCCTGGTCCAGGAGGGCACGGCTCCCTACCTTCCATGTGTGGGCTTGTGGATCTGGACTTGGAGAGGACTTAGCCAATGCATGCCCAGAAGCCTTCTCCTGCAGGGGACATGGTGATCCTCCCAGGACAAGGGGTGCTCTGTGCTGGAGGCTGCTTTCTCTTCTGCAGGAGGGTGACAACTTGGTGGCTACAGGCAGACTGTATGTCCAGCCAGTGAAGCGGCAGCACTGGGGGCTAGTGCCCCGCTGGAGCAGTGCCCAGCCCCACCTGATCCACAGGCCTGCAGTCTCAGAGTCTGTACAAGGTACAGCTGGGAAAGTGAGGTTTGGACATCACCAAAGATCGCTTAGGGGAGGGACTGGCTCTCCCAACACCACAGAGGCTCTGCAAAATGTCCATCTATCACAGAGGCATCTTTAGGATTCAGGGGAGCACCCAGTGTAGGAGACGGTGCTGGGGAGCATGTGGCCACCAGCTGTCTGTTTGGCAGACTGCCCGCCTTGAGTCACTCCCATTTACAAAGCACATGCCCACCCCCTGGGAATGTCAGACTGAGATTTCCCACCTGGTGGTTCAGAGGTGGAATGTGGTATGGCCACATGATGGCCCCAGGAGAGCCAGGGTCTGGTACCCACCAGGCCAGGATGGAGGTACCATCTGTATCTGGGTGCAAGTAGGATGGAGTTGGGCTTTCACCCTCTTGGGGTGACCCTTTTCTCCAATCTGTGCCCAAAGTGGGGTCCAAGAGGCAGAGTAGGGCATTGGGCTTTGAATGGAGCCCGAGTGGGGGGAGGGTGCCTGGATGGGTGACTCAGTAGACAAGATGGCCATGGACATTTCCTCCCGGGGCCTCACCCCCCTGTGTGCCCCAGAAGGCCCGGTCACAGGGTGGGGGTCTGAAAAGTGGCCTCCAGCTCCTGAGAGCCATGCTCTCCAAGCTGCCAGCCCTCTCCTGTCTGCTCCCCAGCACCTGCTCTCCAAAGCTTCACCTTCAGCCTTCCCTCCACTTAGGCCGTCCTTCCCCTCACCTCCAGAGACATAAACGGGCTGCAGGGGGCCCGCTGCACCTGGAGCTGCTGGTGGCTGTGGGCCCCGACGTCTACCAGGCTCACCAGGAGGATACGGAGCGCTACGTGCTCACCAACCTCAACATCGTGAGTCCTCAGTGGAGGTGGCACTGGCCCTGGTGGGATGTGGGCTCAAGCCCACTGGTGGGGCTCTGGGATGTCCTGGACTATGAGCCTCTGGACACAGTGCCCCAATGCTGAACTCAGTGGGTCGAATGCAGGCTTAGACCTGAGGCTGGGTCAGCTGGGGGCCTGGGGCAGGGGGAGGCATGCTGCTGCCTTCCTCCTCCTCCCTCCCCCTCCCCAGCAGCAGAAGTGGGAGGTCTGAGAACCCCTCTCAGCGTTTATTTCCTCCCAACGTGGGTTTCTTTGTGTTAACTGGCCTTCCCGGAGGAGCATCTGACCAACTCACTGGACTGGCTTGTGCCGATAGAGCACCCTCACCTGCCCTCTCTACAGGGCCCCTGGAGCCTGCTCTTCCCACCTCCTGTCTGTCCTCCAACAGGGGTCAGAATTGCTGAGGGACCCATCCCTGGGGGCTCAGTTCCGTGTACACCTGGTGAAGTTGATTGTTCTCACAGAGGCCAAGGTAGGCCCCAGAGTGGCTTTCTGCCCCAGGCTGAGCCTGAAGTGCAGTAGCATGGCCCTGTCTTCTGTCTTCCTGTGGGTGCCCTGGACTGTGGTGCAGGACTGTCAGCCAGACAGACCTGCTCCCTCTCTGGCTGTCCCAGCACTCAGCTGTGGTGTGCACCTGTGCTTTCTGGAGCCTCACCTTCTCACCTGTAACACGGGACAGCAGTGGGCCTTTGGGAAGTCCAGCTGGGAGGGTGCCCACAGCCTGCTCCATCCTTAAAAAGCTGGCTGTGTGGTCGACCCCAGGACGCTCCCAACATCACAGCCAACATCACCGCGTCGCTGCTGAGTGTCTGTGAGTGGAGCCAGACCATCAACCCTGGGCATGCCGACCTGGTCCTCTACGTCACCAGGTAGCTGGGTTCCTCGGAGCCGTGCCTGCTGCCTGCCACTGCCCTTCCTGCCCTCTTCGCAGATGGCCTGGCTGCAGTGACCACCAGGACTCTCTTTTCTTGCCAGGTTTGACTTGGAGTTGCCTAATGGCGATCGGCAAGTTCGGGGGGTCACCCAGCTGGGGGGTGCCTGTTCCCCCTCTTGGAGCTGCCTCATCACAGAGGACACTGGCTTTGACCTGGGTGTCACCATTGCCCATGAGATTGGGCACAGGTATGTGCCCCTGGCTGGCCGGGGAGCTGGTTTGCCCCCCCACATGGAGGGTGTGGTCATGAGGGCACTGGGCGGGGCAGAGCCTGCCAGCAGGCGCCAACTCTGCTGACCCACTGGAGTAGAAAGGGTAGAGGTGAGACGGGAACATATGAGACTTCTTGATTACTAAATGATTAAAAGAACCCCCTCCCAAAAGCAAAACAAACTTAGCAATTAGAAAATAAGTTTTCTAGGAAATTCAGGTTTAAAAAAAATATAGGCTGTAAAAATTATTACAAGTCCCTTACTTACAGATCAAACCCAGGCCCTCACACAGGCAGGCACACATGATCTGTGTTGGCTGCATTGGGATCATGCTATACATTGCTTTGTTACTCTGCTTTTCAATGTGGAAAACAGCCTAAATGTTTCTTCTAGGTTTCTTACATATTTTTTGTATGTACCACAAGTTATTTAAATAATCCCCTCTTGTTGCATATCTAGGGTGTTTGGAATTTTTCTTGTTAGGCACATTATACATTCTTGTGGGCAAATCTTATTCCTATTAGTGTTTACCTAGGATAGTGGGTTTCTTTCTTTTAGGTTTAAAAAAAAATTATATGGAATAGTACAGAGATTTCTAAAGTGCTGTTCTTGGAAGCACCCTGCCCAGGAAGGGAAGGGACAGTTATGTCTTCTTGAACTCTTAGCTCTACTGCATGCTGTGCATTTCCACAGGCTGAACACACTCTGCAGCCAGTCCCAGGGAAGGAAGCCCCTGGCACCCACACACCCCCAAGCCCCGCCCCAGTTCCCATCTGCTCTCCGCAGATCTGTAAAATGTGGATCAGCCCCCCCCCACATGGTTACTTTTGGTATTTGTTAGCCAAAAGAGGTGCAAGACACCTTGCTGGGCCAGCGCTTCCTCACTGCCTAGGAGGGCAACTGAGGCAGGGCAAGACTCATTCAGTCATGCCCAGCTATCAGGTGGCAGGACCCAGGGTCAACCCAGGTTCAAAAACTCCCTGGACCAGAGGGAGAGAGGTGGTTCGCGACCGGTGGCTTTCAGCCCCAAGGCCCAGACCTTGCCTGCTGCCCCCAGTGCAGTAATCCCCCTCCCCGGCTCATCCCCCAGCTTTGGCCTTGACCATGATGGTGCACCAGGCAGCGACTGCGAGTCCAGTGGCCATGTGATGGCGTCCGACAGTGCAGTGCCAGCACGCGGGGGCCTGGAGTGGTCAGCCTGCAGCCGCCGGCAGCTGCGGCACCTGCTTAGGTACGGCCCCCGTATCACCCCACACCACCGCGTTGGGTCTCCGCCCTCCACCAATCAGGGTTGGGCTGCCACGCCCATCAGGCTCGCCCTATCAGCACACCATGAGCACCCTTACTGCCTGTCCTGGGACCTGCTCCGTCCGCCCTGCCCCCACATCGATCCCCCCCCTGCACCCACCCCCCTTTCACTCCCAAGCAGGCCCCACTCCCTCATTTACTCCCACTTCCCAGCACCTACTTGTCCATCCCACCCAATTCCTGCGCCCACCCCTCGTGCACACCTTTCTCTGCCCCCATCTCCTCCCACCCTCCCATCCCTCCAGCCTCCCCCACAGCCTGCAGCTCCCCTCAGTCCCTGTGCTGGTCGGTCTGTCACATTGCCCCTCCTCCTTCCTTCTTGGCACCCCCATCTACTTTGCACCCACCTCCACCCGTTGCTTGCCAGGCCACACCCCAGCCAAAGCCCCGTTCCCACCTTCTCCATCCCAGCCCCAGCCTGTGTCCACCCTGGCACTAAGCCAGGGCCTAAGCAGAGCCTGTTGCAGCAGCTTGGGACGGGTGCCCTGCGTGTGGGACCCACCACAGTCACCATCTGGATCCAAGGGCCACCTACCGGACGCACAGCCAGGCCTCTACTATGGTGCGGACGAGCAGTGCCGGGTGGCCTTCGGCCCAGGGGCTTTTGCCTGTACCTTCACCAGGGAAGGCCTGGTGAGTCCACCTGGCCAGGGCCCGGCCCCACCCAGCTCACCTCTGCCAGGCGCACTGTGTCCTTGCATGGTGGCACCACAGAGGGGCAGTTCCCTGGTCCCTTAGGTTTAATGCTGTCAGATACCTCTTGAAATCCTTAAAATTTTGTGAACAAAAGTCCCCACCCTTGTGTTTGGCTGGGCCCCCACAATTATGTAGCTGATCCTGGCACTGCCCCAGATGACCACCAAGGGCTTTCAACCTGCTGCTGAGCACAGAGGTCTTCCTGGAGGGAGTGGCCTCCTAACAGAATCCATGGCAGATGTCCCAGGCATGGAGTGGAGAGACAAAGGGGACAAACACCCCCAAAGATGGACATCCTCCCAGGGCTGCCTAGGACATTCAGGGGCCCCAGGCCCTTTTGCCCTGGTGGGTCCCTTTCTTCTTAATATAATGTTAAACTCATGTTCTAGTATTTTTATAAAATATATAAACTTTTGTTATTTTAAGTACAAGTGTATTAATACAACTTTTAGACCATTTATTTCTAATCTTCTAATTTTAAAATAAATTAAAACTTGTTTGTGGGCCCCAAGAGGCATGGTTGGCCCTGGCCAGGTTCCCTTGTCCTCCCAGACCACCCACCAGTAGCCATGGAGTAGTGCTGGTTGTGTCAGTGTGCCTTGTGATCTGGGAGGGATGATGACCAGGCCATCCCTGAGCTGGCCGCCCTGACTCCCACTTAGGACATGTGCCAGGCTCTCTCCTGCCACACAGACCCTCTGGACCAAGGCAGCTGCAGCCGCCTCCTCGTTCCCGTGCTCGATGGGACAGAATGTGGGGTGGAGAAGGTCAGAGCAAGGAGTGAAAGGTCAAGCTGTACGTGAGCGTGCATGTGTGAGTGTGTGTGTTCTCACAGGGTGCCTCCT
This sequence comes from Sciurus vulgaris, assembly GCF_902686455.1. Taxonomy (NCBI): domain Eukaryota; kingdom Metazoa; phylum Chordata; class Mammalia; order Rodentia; family Sciuridae; genus Sciurus; species Sciurus vulgaris. Next base: position 88,941,965 of record NC_136476.1, on the reverse strand, counting down.
GGGGCAGGAGGTAGGAGCTTAGTGCCTCATGAGTGCTGTGACTGTCGCCTGTCTGTGGCCCAGCCCAGCCGGCCATGGGCCTGAAAGGTGGGTGGGTTTCCAGATTTGTGGGGTCAACACCTGGTGGGAGGTTGCTCTGTGTCTGCTGAGGGGTGGGGTCTGTTGAATCTAGAGCCTTGCCCTGGCCGTATTTGTCCAAATGTGGCGTTTACTGGACCCCTGCTCCCAGGCACCATGCCACAGCCCACCTCTTCTGCAGTTCTGGACAGGGAAGCCCGGTGTCTTCAGTGTCAGAGGAGATCTGCCCAGGGACAGTGCAGCCTGAGTTTCCTGCCCTGATGCCCATTTTCTGTCACACTATCTCCCCCAGGGCTCCCTAGCCTTCTCACTGGGTGGACAGACCCATCCTCTCCTCGGGCTCCTGGCCTGCCCTCCCCCTTTAGCATTTAGTCCCAAGCAGAGTGAGGTGTGGGTGGGGTGCCTGTGGGACTGGGGTCCCCATGTGAGGGGTGGGAGATGGAGCTGCCCTGTCTTTCAGTGGTGTTCCAAGGGTCACTGCCGCTCACTGGCAGAGCTGACTCCCGTGGCAGTGGTGCACGGGCAGTGGTCCAGCTGGGGTCCCCGCAGCCCTTGCTCCCGCTCCTGTGGAGGAGGTGTGGTCACCAGGAGGCGGCGGTGCAGTAACCCCAGGTACTGCGGGAAGGGGCTGGCTCTCTTTCCTGCATCGCGTTCCCTGCTCCGGGCAGTGGTCACCTCTCACCCTCCGTGTCTCCTGGGCACTTTCAGACCTGCCTTTGGAGGGCATGCATGTGTCGGTGCTGACCTCCAGGCCGAGATATGCAACACCCAGGTAGGCCTGCCTGCTGGGACCAGGGGGCAGGGTGGGGCACAGGCCTGGGTGTGTGCTGCCGTGGCTGACCTCGGGTCCACACCGCACTCTGGAGAGGAACACTGGGAGCACAGTGTGAGACACAGGACAGGCCTACAGTGTCCAGCAGGGACCCAGAACTTTGCCCTCCTGCTCCAGGGTGTCTGCCCTCCGGAGCACACGGTGCAGGAGAGCTGCCCAGGGAACACAGCCCACTGCCTTGATCACAAGGGCTCTTCTGTGTCTGCATGGAGGCAGATCACACTGCACGGTCAGCGGTGCTAAGGCGCACGATACAGCATCTGGCACCCTCGGTGTGAGGGGCCACCACCTCTGTCAAGTTCCAGACATTTCCATCACTCTAGAGCTCACTCTGCTCCAGTGCGCAGTCTCTCGCCTCCTCTCTGCCTCCCTGGCAACTGCATATCTACTTTCTGCCTCAGTGGATCTAGCTGTTCTTGACTTTCCATGCGAGTGCCTCTGTATGTGACGGGGTCTTTTGTGCCTGCCTTTCTCCTCTTAGTACCTCATATATTGTGTCAGTCCTTCTTTCCCCTCTGAGGCTGGGTACGTTGCCTAGATGGAACACCTTTTGTTCATCTGCTGTCTGTTGATGGGCACTGGGGTTCATTCTCCCTTCTGGTTGCTGTGGATCGTGTGCTATGAGTGAGCTTGCACACATGCTTGTTGGAGTCTCTGCTGTCCATTCTTTTGACTCTACTTACCTGTCCTAGTCAATGTGTGCTACTATAACAAAATACCACAGACTCCATGCTCCTGGAGGCTGGGAAGTCCAAGATCAAGGCCCAGCTATTTGGTGTCTGGTGAGGACTGCCCTCTGCTTACTTGATGGCACCTAGTTGCTGCAGCCTCCAGGGCGAGTCACTGGGCCCTCACATGGCAGAAGTGAAGGAAGGGGAAGAGGACCCAAAGGGTTCACTGGGCCCTTGCACAAGGGTGCCACTTTATTCTTGAAGGTCAAGCCCTTATGATCCCATCACCTCTTTAATACTGGTACTTTGGCAATTCAGTTTCAAGATGAATTTTGGAAGGGACACCATCACCAAACTATAGCAATACTGTTGTTTAACTTTCCATTGCTGTACAAAAATACTTGAGATAAATTATAAGGAGGAAGGATTTATTGTGGCTCAGAGGTTGCAATCCATATTTGCTTGACCCTCTAGCTCTAAACCAGCGGCGAGGCAGAACACCACAGGGAGCACGTGGCAGAGCAGAGCTGCTGGCCTCCTGGCTTCAGGAAGTAATGATAGAGAGAGGAAGGGCCAAGGTCCCAGATCTCCTCCTAGGCCCTGCCCCAATGACCTGAGGACCCCCCTCACCAGGCCCCAGCTCCTAAAGGCTCCACCACCTCTCCTAGCACCATCTGGGGACCAAGGTCTGGGGGACACTCAGCATCCAGACTGTAGCAAATACCTAAGAGTGAATCACTGGGTCCTGTGTGTCTGGGTGTGACCTTCTAGGAGTGCCACAGCACCCTGTCCCTTTGGCACCCCACCAGCAATGTCTCAGTGAGGGCTCCAGAAGCCCCACATTCCCTCCAGCACCTGCTCTGTTCTGTTGGTCCCTTTGCTTTTTACCCTCACCATCCTGGTGGTGGGAACAGTAGCACGATTCTTTTCACGTTGGTTGAAAGCTGCCTGCCACTTTGGAGGGCCAGCGTTGGGTTTGGCCATGGCTGCCTGACAGCTCTGCATGTGACGGCAGCTCCCTCCAGCCTGCTCAGGCAGATGCCCTGGGCCTCCCCAGGTCTGGGGAGGAGGGTCTTTGCAGAGCTCAGGCAGCAGCCCTGCTGGCCAGGCAGCACCTCAGGGCCTCTGCCCAGAGTTCTTTTCTCTCTAGTGCCTGCTGGGCACTGGGACTCGGTGGTGAGGCCTCTGCTCCTGACTTGTTTTTCTGGTTCCTGCTCCTGATGCATGTGGATGTGGTAGGGAATGAACACCACCAGCCCTGTTTTCTCAGGCTCAGGCTTTGAGAGCAGTCCCCAGAGCAGTGCTGTCCCCTGTTCTCTTCTCATTGCTTCCGTGTCTCTTACAGTTTCTCTGGAATTTTCTCATCAGCAGAGAGGAGGTGCTCTGGTCGCCCCACTCTTCAGAGAGGGAGTTGAGGCACAACTGGGCTGGGCTGCCCCACGTTCCCCCCATGAAGGTGCCTGCTGCCTCCTGTGACCAGTGCCTGTCCTCTCCTTCCTCTGACCAGGCCTGCGAGAAGACTCAGCTGCAGTTCATGTCCGAGCAGTGTGCCCAGACTGACAGCCGGCCTCTGCACCTCTCCCCAGGCAGTCCCTCCTTCTACCGCTGGGGTGCTGCAGCTCAGTACAGTCAAGGTGGGCTGTGAAGCGCAGAGTGCTGGGCCTGCAGACCCGGGGCCAGGTAGCAGGGTGGACCACCATCACTCTGCTGTTTGGAGCAGGACCTATGCTGAGCCTATGGCGTCCTGCAGACCCGGTACCCCCCCCCCGGCCTGGGCTTCCCTCCCCAGCTGGTGAACAGTGAGGTTTCACGTGAGTCTCAGTTTTCCTGTCTGTGAAATGGAGACATAGCAGTGTCTTCCTCTGTGGAAGGATTCAGGGAAATCATGTAGGAGAAATGCCAAGTGTGCCCCTGGGTTCATAATTCAGGAGCAGCAGTTATCAGAGAACGATCTTGTTGCCCTAGGAGACAGGACAAGGATGGGATAGACCCTTGGCCCAGATGCAAAGGATGTAGCTAGACAGGGCTGGCATGGGAGCCAGCAGCACCCATCGCTGCCAGGCTTCCCGGCCCAGCTCACTGCCCTCCCTCGCTCCTCCTTCATCAGGCTCCTTGTCCCTCTGTCCTCCCAGGGGATGCTCTATGCAGACACATGTGCCAGGCCATTGGCAAGAGCTTCATCGTGAGGCGTGGAGAGAGTTTCCTGGATGGGACCCGGTGTGTGCCGAGTGGACCTCGGGAGGACGGGGCCCTGGGCCTGTGTGTGTCTGGCAGCTGTCGGGTGAGTGTGTATGGGCAGCTCAGGTGCCCTGTGTCCCCTGTGGCCTGCCTATGCCTGTGGAGGACTCCATGGGCAGCCTGAGGGTGCTAGCAGTGGTGGAGCTGCCCTACAGTCTGCAGGGGAGGGTGTGGGGGACCAGGGACTTGGGGTCAGTCTGGGCACAGGGCCTTGGGCTGGTTGCTTGAGCCCTCTAAGCTCGCTTCCTGTGTCGATTGAGGGTTGTATGGACCCCATGCTGGAGCCACAGGGCTGTGTCCAGAAGAGTAGAATCTCCCACGACACTGGCCTTTTGCTGGTCCCTTTGTGCAGACATTTGGCTGTGACGGCAGGATGGACTCCCGGCTGGCGTGGGATGTGTGCCACGTGTGTGGAGGAGACAACAGCACGTGCAGCCCCCAGAAAGGCTCCTTCACGGCTGGTAGAGCCCAAGGTAGGGTCGCCCTGGGGAGGGCTCCTCAGCCCCGGGCCTCCCTAGGTCCCAGGCCTGCCTTCCCCCATTTTGCCACCCTCCCTTGGTGATGATGTGGCCACCAGGGTTGTGGCATCTCAGTAACAGTCACTCACTGGCTGTGATGTGGAGAAATAGGTCATTTTGTAGCCTGTAGTAGGCCAGCCTCTTCCACCACTTTGAAAGTCCCATCAGGAGGAGTGTGAGGGGACAGAAGGGGTGTCAAGCTGGGGTGATCTTCAACTTTGATCTGTTTATTAAAGAAGTCAAAAATAATTTGCTAACGTCAGCGTTGGGTGGCCAGTGGAGGGCTTGGGCCCTGCCCCACTGCTGTGCCCCTGGGCTGGAGGACCTAGGAGCCTGCCATCCTTCCTAGCCAGCGCAGCATCCTCTCAGGGGGCCCTCCAGCACGATGTTGATGGCCCCCAGGACACAAGAGGCCTCGCTGCCTCTGGAAGCAGCCTGGGGCACTGTTAGATTTCTCAGTCTGGCCCTGGTGGCTCCTGCAGTAACATAGGTGACGTGAGGCCACATGGACCCCTGCTGTGCTTCTCCCTAGAGTACGTCACGTTCCTGACCGTCACACCCAACATGACCCATGTGCACGTAGTCAACCGCAGGCCGCTCTTCACGCACCTGGGTGAGTCGAGCAGAGGAGGCCCACTGTGCTTGGCCAGATGTCTCAGTTCCAGGGCCTCCCTGGCAAAGGCCAGGCTCTGGGCAAGGCCAACTCGTGAACTGTTCAGTGCCAAAGTGGGCCTTTGTTTCCTGAGCATGCCTCCTCCTGACCTTTGAGCTCTTGCCACCAGGTGCTTGTCCTGGGGTCCTTGAGCACCAGACCACGTGTGTTCTGTACACAAGTGCACCTGGTGGGGCAGAGGCCGTGGCCCTAGCCGGGTTCTGGAACGAGGCATGGTCACTGCTATGGGGAAGCCTTCAGCAGCTTGCAAGTGCCCGTGGCAGAGAGGCACACAGACTGAGACACCATGGGGACAGCTCCTTAGGCAAGGGCAGCAACTCTGGGGAGAGAGAGAGAGGGCCGTGGGGATTGTGCCCTGTTAGCAGAAGGCCCCACCTGCCCCCTTGCCCTGCTGTCACCTCCACCCTGTCCCTAGCCCAGAGCTGCCACTGTTCAGGGCGGCATCTGCCTGGAGAGCAGCTCTACTTGCATGGGGCAGCGCCTGTTCCTCAGTGCCAGTGGCCTCATTTTCACAGCGGTGAGGATCGGCGAGCACTACATCGTGGCTGGGAAGGGCAGCATCTCCCCCAGCACCACCTACCCCTCCCTCTTGGAGGACAGCCGTGTGGAGTACAGAGTGGCCCTCACCAAGGACCGGCTGCCCTACCTGGAGGAAATCCGCATCTGGGGACCTGCCCAGGAAGACATGGAGATTCAGGTCCCCAGGAGGGCTGAGGGAAGCCAGTGGGGTTTCTCTCAGTGGCTCTAGCCGGGTTCATTTGTCCACCTGCTTGCTCACTCACTGAGTGGCCACTTGGGGGCCTACTGGTAGTAGGCCCTGTGCTTGGCCAAATGTAAGCACAAAACGGCTCCAGGCTTAACATCTCATGAAGAACACAATATGGTGCCTGTGCCTGGCACCCAGGGGAGGGGCCCCTGGAGCTCTGGTAGTGGGTGAGAGGGGGCCCGGACAGGTTAGGGCTCTGCGGGGGAGTGAAGGGCTGGCGTCCCCCTCCTGGGGTGTGCAGCAGGGAGTGCCCCTGGTGTGGAGGGAGCCCACGGCCATTGGACCCTGCTGCTGTTTTGGGGTTGACTGAAGTCAGTGCAGTGGAACGTGCCCTGGAGGGCATTTGAAGAGGGGCCCAGTTGCAGCAGCTCTTGCTGGAGAGTCAGCAGGGCTCCCTCAGGGCCCAGGCCAGAGCAGGTCCTCATGAACTGTTTGTCCCTTTCCTGCCTCCCCACATGGCTCAGCTTGCCCACCTTCCCCTGCCTTGGAGCACTGACCCCAGCACTGACCGCCAGGCAGCTCTGCCCACATCCTCTGCAGCATGGGCCCCTCTCCAGGTGCAGCGGGTCAGGATGTACTGGGTGGGGCTGCTGTGATAGGCAGCCAGACACGGCAGGTGCTGCGTGTCACCTCCTACTGTGTCACCTCCTCTGGGCCCTGGCTTCCTGCCTGGCCCCTTTTTTGGGCCCAACCCCTTCCTGAAGTACAAACAGGCCCAGGAACCAACCTGCTGAAGGCTTTCCCAGCTCTGAGGGTCAAGCTAGGCCACTGGGCAGCCATAAGGCCCTGGGACTGAGTCCTTCCAGCTGGCCATGGGCCTTGGCTCTCACTCTGGAGGCACATGCTGCACTGGTCTCCTGTAATCCTTGCCTGGGTCCCCTGCTAAGGTGCCCCTTGCTCTGCTGCTGCTCCTGAACTCCACCACAGTCTGCCCCCCATCAACCTGGGGGACCTGCTCCATGTTCTCTCAATTCCCTGTCCAAATCCTCCCGATCCTTGATAAATAACTCCCACCCCCAAAGCTAACTGGAGCTCCCATCTGTGCACCGTCCTGCCTGGGGCTGGGGGACTGAAGTGTGGAGAGACTTTCCAGGTCAGGTGGCCATGATGGTGACCCTAGGAGCCCACTGGACAGTCCCGAGCTCCCCTCTGCTGACACAGGTGTACAGGCGGCACAGCGAGGAGCACGGCCACCTCGCCCACCCCGACATCACCTTCACCTACTTCCAGCCTAGGCGACCCGCAGCCTGGGCGTGGGCCGCTGTGCGCGGGCCCTGCTCGGTGAGCTGTGGGGCAGGTGAGGCCCAGACTGGGGCTGGCCTCTGCCCTACTGTCCCTGTGTGGAGGTGGTCGAACCCTTGCTCTGCTCTCCTAGGACTGCGCTTGGTGTCCTACAGCTGCCTGGACCAGGCTAGGGAGGAGTGGGTGGAAATGGCCCAGTGCCAAGAGAGCCCCCAGCCACCCTCGTGGACAGAGTCCTGCAACCTTGCACCATGCCCCCCATAGTAAGTGCTGCGCTGGGCCATTACCCTGGCTGCTGGGGCCCAGGTGGCCTGGGCTGGGCAGCTTCTGTGCATGTTCTTGTGTAGTACTAATGTCAGTCCTGTGGGGCAGACTGTCAGTGACCCCATTGTGCAGATGGGGACACTGAAACTCGGGACAGGTAGGGTGGTGGTGTCAGCTTTGCCTGAGGCTGCTGTGAGCTCAGGTGCTCATTGCAAGACAAAGAAAACCTGAGAGAAGGGTGGGCGGTGCAGGGAGGGCAGGTGGAAGCCCTGCTCCTCACTGGTCCCGACAGGAGCGCTGGGCAGCAGTGTACTGTTAGGAATGAGGCCACCCATGCTGCCTGCCTACACCATTGTACACCTGTCCTCTGGCTTGGGAATGCAAGGCAGCTCTGCAGGGCTGGTCCTCTTGGAAGGGCAGTTTAGGACTTCTGGAGTTGGAGGGCTGGCCAGGAACAGAGGGAGCATGTTGGCCGGAGCAGGCCCTGTGGGGCTGCTGCCTCTCATCCCCTGCCCCGTGAGCCAGCCTGGATACCTCCTTCTGTTCCTCAGCTGGGTGGCTGGCGACTTCGGCCCATGCAGTGCTTCCTGTGGGGGAGGCCTCCGGGAGCGACTGGTGCGCTGCGTGGAGGCTCAGGGAGGCCTCCTGAGGATGTCGTCCCCTGCCCTGTGCAGAGCCGTGGCCCCACAGCCGGCGGTGGAGGTGGAAACCTGCAACTCCCAGCCCTGCCCAGCCAGGCAAGCACGGAGGGGGGTGGGTCCTTGGTAGCTCATCCCTAGGTGGAGCCCACCCTCCCACGTCCCCTCTTCCCAAGACTTCTGGCTGGTCCCCATCCTGGAGACACCTGGTGCCTAAGCATGCCCCCTCAGAGTTCCCCACAGCTCTGGTGCCCTGGCCGCTGACCTCCCTGGCTGAACTTCCAGCCCCTGATGTGGCGTGAGGACTAGGCCCTGCTCGTGGAGGGGCTGAGGGTGGTGGAACCCTCGCTGTCATCTTCCCCACGCAGCCCCCACACTGCCTCTTATCCCTCAACGTCCAGGTTGACCGTGGCTCCTTACTCTGCCTTGCCTTTGGCTGGGCAGCTGGGACGAGTCCCCTCCCTCTCTGGGCCCCAGTCCTGTCTGTCCAGTGCTGGCCTGCCTGTGGTTCTGGCTTTTCCTCTCATGCATGGCAGACTGCAGCCAGCCATTGCTCTTGCACAGCCAGCTCTGATCCAGCCTCAGCATCCTTCTCACACAGCACTGAGCAGCTACGGCCAGGCGTGCAGCTGAAACCCACTCGCCTGACCCCCACCCCCCCGAACCTGGTGCTGGAATCCCATTTGGCACCTGTTCTTGGCCCCTGCAGTGGTGCATGGAGCATGTCATTTTCAGGTTGGGGATCTGCCCTGGCCCCTGGAGGGCAGGAGGGGTGGCTCTGCCTCCCCCTAGGTGGTGCCAGGTGGGGTGCCTGGCAACCAGGCAGGAGGTCTTGAGGGAGAACCTGAAAGTGCCTTGAAGGCCTCTTGGTTCAGAGCCTCAGGGAAGGACTCCTGAGCTTTGCTTCTTTGTGGGGCAAAGATTCTGGGCTCCTAATGTTGTGGGAGTCAGATTTACTGCTTGCCTGCCCCCAAGCTGGGCCATGCCAGCAGTGAGGTGGCAGAGCAGGGCCTGATGAGGGCCCCGGGCGGTCCTCAGGTGGGAGGTGTCAGACCCTGGCCCCTGCACAGCGGCATGTGGAACACACGTGGCCTCATGGAATGTAACACGTATGCTGGGATTGGGTGGCCTGGAGGCCCCAGGGATTGTAGGGCCCTGCTGCACGGACGGGAAGTTGCCTACTCTCGAGCCATGTTTCCAGAGGGTGTGTCCTCCAGGATGGAGTCAGGTGGGTGACCAGGGCAGGAGGGTGGCAGAAGCTCCTGGTTCTTACCTGGCTAGGAGAAAGAGTAACGGGTACTGGTCACCAGCACCTGGCCAGAGGATGGACCGGGAGGGCCCCTTGGAAGGGGCAAGCCAGGCTCTGATGGTAGAGACCTGTTGGGGGCATCCAAAGAGGGCTGAGCTTGGCTGCTGCTCCCACCTGGCATCCAGAGGTTCTGGGCTGAGTGGCCTTGCTCTCAGGAACCGACCAAACTGGGCCCTTGCAGCTGGGGGTTGTAGGCCAGCTCTCAGCCCACCCCAGTGAACACTCCCACCATGAGACACAAAGACCAAAGTGGGGTACGCAGGGCACCACGAGGGGCTGAGAGGCAGCAGGGGGAGCAGCAGGAGCTTGCTGCTTCCTGCTCTCCCTGCTCTCTCCTCGAGAGGTCAGGATGGGCCGGGTGCTGGGCACCCAGGGTGGAGGTGGGAATGCCAGATGCACCCGTTGGTACTCTTGTTGTACAGCTGGACACCACATCTCCTGGGAAGGAGGCCCCATTGCCACTGGGCAGTGTCAGGCTGGAGGCTCAGGCTACACCCGTGTGGACTCCTCTGGCAGGGCCATGCTCCGTCTCCTGTGGGCGAGGTGAGGCCCCAGGACATGCCAGAGCTCTCTTCCTTCCTTGTGTTGTGATGCCAAGGAGCAATTGAGGTGGATTAGAGAGGACCTGACCCGCATTGAGCAGGACACAGCCAGGAGAGCAGAGTGAAGTGCCTGGTGCCTGCTCCACCCACGTTCACTGAGTAGCTAAAAACAGGGAGGATGATAGCACCCAACAGGGTTGGCACAGAGAGCCTGCCTGTCACAGTCCTGCAGAGCTGCAAGAGGCAGGCCCAAAGTGACCAAAGCAGAGATGCAAAGTTACTCTTAAAAAATAGTATTGCTTTGTTTTTTGTTTTTTTTTTTTTTTTTTTTTTTTTTTTTTGTGAAATGTACCCTGTCACAAAACTCAGCATCGTGACCACTCTTTGGTGTCCAGTTCAGGACATTAAGTGCGTCCACAGTGCCCTACCACTGGGGCCTCTCCAGGGCTCTCCATCTCTCCCACCTGCCCTGCCCAACACCAGTTCTCCACCCGCAGGCCCTGCCGCCTGCAGTCTCCCTCTGGTCCCTATGGTTTGCTCCTCTGGGATCCCAGATCTGTGTGTCTCACAGGTTCATCCTTTTATAACTGGTTTCTTTGACTTGGCATAACATCCCCAGTGTCCCTCCGTGTGGTAGCAGGTGTCACACTTTTCTTCTTTCTTAAGGCTAAACACTGTTCTGTAGCAGGACTAGAGGACACTGTTCATGTGGTCCCCGCGGACGGCCAAGTGACTTACCTCCGCCTGGCCGCAGCGAGGGCTGCTGTGCTGTGCGTGGGGTGCTGAGACTCGCTCTCAGCTATTTGCATCATGCCCCCAGAGTGGAAGTGCTGGGTCACAGGGTCACATCCTAGGCTTTTTTTTTGAGGAAGCACTGTACTGTTCTCCATGGTAGAAGTCTGCATTCCCACTGACCATTCACAAGGGGTCCAGTTTCTCCACATGCTCATCAACCTTATTTTCTGGTATTAAAAGAATTTTATTTCTTCCCTAAAGGGTGTGGGAAGGAAGCCAGTCGAGTGCACTACTATAATCCTGGTGACTCAGGAGGCTAAGGCAGGAGGATCGAAGCCAGCCTTGGCAACTTAGCAAGACCCTGTCTCAAAATAAAAAGTAAAAAGGGTGGAGATGTGATGCAGTGGTTAAGTGCCCCTCAGTTCAATGCCTGGTACCAACAAATACATAAAGGGTGTGAGTTTATAGGCAGTGTTCCCATACACCAGTCCTGACACAGTCCAGTACCAGTGTGCTAAGCACTAAGGCCGCCTGCAGTTGCTTTTGAGGAGCCCAAGGAAGTGATCACCTTAATAGCTGGCTGACAATGAGCACCAAGGGACACGCCCTGCCCGGTCTGACCATGTCTTTGGGTGAACAGTAACCACTTGTACTTACTGGGCACCAGGCACTTGGCAGCTCCCCTTTCACATCTTTACAAATGTCTCTGCAAGGTAGATGCATTATATGAAAAACATGAGGCTTAGAGAGGTTAAGTCATTTGTCCAAGTTACACAGCTGGTAAGAGGCAGAGCCAGGACCCAAAACCTGTGGGCCTTATCTGCTAAGAGCTTCCTCATGACCCAGGTCCTTGCTGAGCCTGCCTCTCAGGTGAGGGGGACCCTGCTTCCTGCTGCAGGTCTGATGGAGCTGCGTTTCCTGTGCATGGACTCTGCCCTGGGGACACCTGTCCAGGAAGAGCTTTGTGGAGTGGCCGGCAAGCCTAGGAGCCGGCAGGAGGTCTGCCAGGCTGGCTCGTGCCCTGCTCGGTGAGTGGGGAGGGAAGCTGCAGGGAAGGAGTCGACTTGGAGGTGGTCTCCTGTGGAGTTCTGGCTTTCCTCCTGCAGGTGGGAGACCCGAGCCTTGGCACCATGCCCAGTGACCTGTGGAGGGGGTCGAGTGCCCCTGGCTGTGCGTTGTGTAAGGTTGGAGCACGGCCGCCCTGTCCCTCTGCCCCACTCCAAGTGCTGGCCAGTGCCCCAGCCTGGCCCCTTTGAGGACTGCAGCCCAGAAGCCTGTCCAGCCAGGTGAGCCCCTTCCCCAGAGACTAGCAGCTGTTAGTGTCCTCCCCAGGCTGGGGCATCTGAGGCCCTCCTGTGTGGACAGTGTGTTGCCTGGGTCTGGATGCAGGCAGGAGCACGTGTGGACGGTCCATCTAGCTAGCACATGCTCTTTACTGAGTACCTGCTCTGTCTGCTGCTGCTCTGGAGCCAGGGACACAGCAGTGAACAAGGCAGATGAGTGTCCCTGCCCTTCTGGAGCTGACACTGGGGACAAGGGATGATGGACAGTGGGACCTGCAGTCTGATAGGCAGTGTTGGGTCTGACAGGGCAACACAGTGGGCTGGTGGGCAGGCTCAGGGTGGGCTGGTGCTGGGCCTTGTGTTAGAGTGGATACCTTCACCTGTGGGGACCCCCACGTCCTCATGGACACATCTGTTGTTCACCCTCAGCTTCCTCTTGTGAAGACAGTTGGTTTGAATGCTCTGTCCTTGGTACTGAGCTTCTTGGTGGGGACCTCAGGGGATGCCCAGGGAGAGAACCTCCCCAGGTCCCTCCCAGCCTCCTCTTTCTACCCAGTCTGGAGGGATGAGGGGGACTCCTTGGGTTCTTGGCCATGGGGAGCTTTGGCCCCCTGATTCAGTGTCACAGGTGGTGGCACCAGCTGGTGGCTTGCAGTGTGAGCTGTGTCGGGGGGTTGTGCAGAGAGTCCTGTATTGTACCCGGGTTGATGGGAGGATGATGACGATGAGATCCTGCCCAGCATCCAGTGCCAGGGGCTACCTCACCCAGAGTCGTGAGCCCTGTCCATCAGGTGAGGGGACGGGACAGGCTGGGACATGTCTGTTGGCAGACACCAGACAGGCACCCTGGGGATTACAGGGCAGTGCAGTGGCACATAGGCAGTCCTGAGGAAACAGGGCTGTGAGGCCAGTTGCGCTGGAGGTGGAAGTGAGATTCAAGTGCAGGGAGGCAGGCAGTCATCCTATGTCAGCTGTGGGAAGGTCCCAGGGGTGGTGTTTGTAGGAGCCTGAGGGTGTGACACCATCACAGATGGGGAGGCCCAGTAGGGACCACAGAGCCACTGCAGTGGCATGTTTTCTCAAACGGCACTTCCCCTTATCCTAAATTCTTGTGTGCTGGAGTCTTGTGTGTCTGGGCTTTCTACCAGGATTGGTTTGATTTTTCCTAGCCCTTCCCTAACCCATATCCCATTGTTATGTTTTATAGCTTTAAAATCCATTTAGGAGCAGGGTACAGCGGCACACGCCTATAATCTCAGTGACTCAGGAGGCCGAGGCAGGAGAATTGCAAGTTCAAGGCCAGCCTCAGCAACTTAACAAGATCCTGTCACAGAATAAAAAAGAGCAGGGGTGTAACTCAGTGGTCGAGTGCTTGCCTAGCTTCAATCCCCTACCTGCCAAAACAAAAACAAAAACTCCGTCTACCAAGCCCCACAGTTCTGGTGCCTCGCTTCCTTCCAAGTCCCACTTTATTGTTCCACGTGGCGTCTAGGAGTGGGTGGGGTTTCCATGGGAGTTGTGTGTACATGCAAGCTCTGGCTGCTGTGGGGTGTTGCTGCAGCCAGTCGGGCCTCCTCACTGTCTGCTTCTGCACCTAGCTCCCTGCTGCCCGAGCTCTTATCTGGATCCCCTGGGGGCCTGGGGACCCGGGCTCTGCCAACAGCAGGGCATTCTCCCAGGCACTGTCCAGGTGGCTTACCCAGCCACCCCTGCTGCTGCGAGGACTTGTCAGAGTCCCCACCACTGAGCTTTTGCTCATGGTTCTGCTCATGGGCTCCCTCCCTCCCAGGTCTGGGGCTTCTCAATAGGTCACAGCTGAGGAGGGGGATCTTCCACTGGCCCTGTGGGCAGAGTGGGGGGTGAAGTTACTCATCCTGCCACGCACAGGACAGTCCCCAGGACAAAGGGTCATGCAGCTCCGGTGCCAGTGGTGCTGAGGTGGAGACCATCCGCCCCAGAGATGGGGTCTCAGTCTGGCTTGTGTCTTCACTCCCACGTCTCATCCCACAGAAGCAGGTGTCTGAAGGCAGGGTGACAGGTTGTAAGGCCAGCGGGCAGGGTGGTTAGGACCCCCGGTTCCCACACAGGCCGCCTGGGTTCTCGTCCCAGTTCTGAAAAACGCAGCAGTTCTTATTTGTTGAATGGTTCCAAATTGACATGGGCAGGGTTGAGTGTGGGTCCTCTGACACCTGTCTCTCCTTGCAGGAGGTGGCACATGGAGATCTGTCTTCTGTTATTCTGGCATCACTTCTTGTGCCTGACACTTGGGCAGCCGGCAGCTCTGTGGGTTTGGGGGGTTATGTGATAAAGGGCACAAGAGGGTTCTTTCTGCAGAGCCTTTCAGAACCTTTCTGTTCTAGGGAGTCCTGTGACTAGGCTGGAGACTTAGCAGCTGCATCCCCCCCACTGGCCCTGGAACCTGTCCAGGAGACTGCCCAAGGACACAGGTGGAGTGGAGCCTGCATGGGCAGCGCCATCTTTGCAGGGGCCAGCTCTCTCTGGGTTTTCTCTTCCTGCAGGTGGAAGGTGATGTCCCTTGGTCCATGCTCAACCAGTTGTGGCCTTGGCACTGCCACCCGTACAGTGGCCTGCATGCAGCTTGACCGAGGCCAGGACACTGAGGTGGACGAGACATCCTGTGCGGCTCTGGTGCGGCCACAGGCCAGCATCCCCTGCCTCCTCACTGACTGCACCTACCAGTGGCATGTTGGCACCTGGACAGAGGTCAGTGGAAAGTGAAACTTCCCACTGGGACTGGGGAGGCATCAGCTGTGCGTCCTCACACGTGAGGGGCCTTGCGGGCGCTGATTCACTATGGTCCTCGAAATGAGGGGAGATCTCCTGGGGAAGGGTCCTAGAGATAGAAGGCACAGCAGGCCTGATCTGGGGGCATCTGGGCCCTAGGAGGCCAAGGATGAAGACACTGGGCCAAGGGCAGACAGCTCAGTCCCACGGATAGCCAGTACCACCCTGTGCCAAGCCCCAGAAACAAAGTCAAAGAGAACTCAGAATCTGGGTCTGTGGGGGCCCAGGGCTAGAACAGATGAGACGACCCGCAGCCCTCTGGGGCTGCTCCACGGCCACTTCCCACCTTGGCCAGAAGGACCCTGGGCATCTGGGCTGGGCAGAGGTGGGGGCTGCAGGGTCTGATGGAATTTGGAGGAGGTCGCCCCAGGAGTGCCTGGTCCCTGCTATCGACTTTGAGGGCAGACGCCGTGAGAGGGATGGGTGGAGACCAGGCTTGAATGCTAGTTCTTGCCACATACACCCGCCACTCCAGGGCCTTTGCTGGGCCTTGGTCTCCTAACATGTAGCGTGTGGACACTTGCCACTCCCAGGTTGTGTGCAGACCATATCAGATCACATCTGGCGGTGGCACTGCTGTCCTCATGGCCAGCCGTGACTCCTGCCCCTCTCCTGGCAGTGCTCCGTCTCCTGTGGCGATGGCATCCAGCGCCGGCGTGGCACCTGCCATGGACCCCAGGCTCAGGCGCCTGTGCCAGCCAGCCTCTGCCAGCACTTACCCAAGCCATCAACTATACGCAGCTGCCGGGCTGGGCCCTGTGAGGGGCAGGGGACCCTCCACCCAGCACCCCACAAAGAAACCACTGACCCTGACCAGACCACAGCTGGTGGTGCTTCTCTGGAGTGGCCCCAGCTCCAGCCTCTGTGGCCCAAGGAAAGCCTGGTGGAGTCCAGTTAGGTTCCTCCCTGCTTTCTCTGTGGGAGGCTGGCTGCAGGGGTGGGTAAAGCCATCTCCATCTGGGAAAGCTGGGACAAGCACAGTCCTCTGGGCCACATGCCACTGGGCCCAGGGCAGACTCTCTTCCTGGTTGGCAAAGGGAAACCTCACTTTTACAACTCCCTGTCTCAACTTGCTGGGTGCAGTCCGGAGCCCAGGTCCCTGTGACACAAAGCCAGCTCCCTGCATTGCCTCCCTCTCAGAAGAGCTGGAAGCAGCTCGGGCCTCAGAGCCCTTAGAGCCTCTGACCCATGCAGCCCTTTCCCTGACCTGAGGACACTCCTTGCTGGGCCACCCTGTCCTGGCTCCTTGCACAGTAGGGAGAGCCAGGCCCTGTGCTGCTGGGGCCCCCGGTGGCTGTGCACCATGCTTCTCCCTCTGCAGGTGCCTGTGGCAGGCAGCACCTGGAGCCCACAGGAACCATTGACATGCGAGACCCAGGACAGGTGGACTGTGTGGTGGCCCTCGGGCGGCCCCTGGGTGAGGTGGTAACACTCCAAGTCCTCGAGAGCACCCTCAACTGCAGTGCAGGTACCTCTGGCCATGTGGGCAGTTGCTGCCAGTTATGGGCCTGCCAGGGGCAGGCATGATTCAAGCGCTCTTGCTGCTGGTGGGGTGCTCCGCCTGCATGTCTGCTTTTCATTCTCGGGGTCATCTCATGAGTTGGAGGAGGAGGAGCCTGAGGCTAGGAGAGATGGAGTAACATGCCCACTTAGAGTCACACAGTCAGTAAGAGTCGGGGCTTGAACTCAGCTCTGCCCACCAGGAACCACAGCTGCCAACCTGGAGTAGGGGTGCTGGGCCCTCACTGCCTGCCACTTTCCAGGGGAGATGTTGCTGCTCTGGGGCCGGTTCACATGGAGGAAGCTGTGTGGGAAGCTCTCTGGCATGACTTTCAGCTCCAGGACCAACACTCTGGTGGTGAGGCTGCACCTTGTGTGGCCAGGAGGTGGAGTGCTGCTGTGGTACGGGAGCCAGCCTGCCCATGGGACCTACAGAGGTACGGCAAGGTGCCGTCTCCTCATCAGGCGACTGGGCCCAGGGGCAAGACAGAGGGGAGCCCACCAGGAAGAAACCCAGGGCAGCCAGTGTTGGTCTACATGAGCAGGCCCTTCCTCTCTGGGCCATGCAGCCAGATGGGAGACACGGGACTTGGTCCACATCCTTGCCCAATTCCTCAGGCCGTTGCCCCATGCCTTTCACTGGACACTCAGCTTCTTCAAGGTCCTGTGAGCCACTTGCCCCCGGTCCTCTTCCCATGCACCTGTCTTCTTGTGCATAAATGCACATCACCACACACCTCTCAGACAGGATGGCATCTCAGGGACCCCTGCCTTGCCTGTGGCCCCAGTGGGACCCTCTGCTAATGCTCTTGGTTGCCTCAGGGGCTTGCTGTCTTCCAGCAGCCCAAGGTTGCCGAAGCTGGTTCCCAGCTGGCTCTAGAGATTGCTGGTCCCCCTAGCACATGTGAAAGTGTTGTGAAGAGCTTCAGGTCCCTCCCTGCCCTCAGCAGTGAGCTTGCTGGTGTCGCGGTCACTGCTTCTAACTTCTTGGCCTTCCCCTACACCAGCACCCGAGTCTCAGGGGGCTCGGGAGGGGCAGCAGGTGGGGCATGAGTGGCTGCCAGGTCGGGCCCTCTTGTGCCAGTTTCAATGGTGAGCACTTGTGTAGCGTGACTGCATCAAGCCCCCCTGACGAGTGCCCCACGCAGGGCGAGCCGCTGTCCACACTGGAGAGGAGGGGTGGGAGCTGGGGATGGAAAGCACTCACCTTGCCTGATCGTAGCCACAGTGCTGCCCGTCCCTTCACTGCTTCCCAGCTGCAAGCTGCCTGACATCAGCAGTCTGCATGGCTCCTGAGTCCCTGCAAGTCACACCCAGTCTACCCACCTGCTCTCCCCTGCAGAATGCGACAGGCAGCTCTTTGGAGCCCAGGGAGAAATTGTGAGCCCCCCACTGAGTTCAGAGGGGATGGGTGTAGGAGGCTGCCGGGTCTTCATCAGTGTGGCTCCACAAGCCCGCATTGCCATCCACGCTCTGGTCACCCGCAAGGGCCCTGGAACCAAGGGAACCGGTGCCAGCTATGTCTTGGTGAGGTCACTTGGATGGAAACAGAAGTGGGTGACCATTTGCTATGATTCTGGACAGCGATCCTTTGGGTTGAGCATGGGGTTGCTGAGCTTAGGGGACCTCTTCCATTTACCTCACATCTAAAACCTCAATCATTAGTGAAAGAATGGTAGAAAGAATCTCCTCCCTTTATTTACCAACAAGTGTTGATTGCACTACCTGCAAGAAGGAAGTGGAAAGGACCTCTTCTGGTGTAGACTGCTAGTTAACCGGGATGGGTGAGGTGGAGGCTTTTTGCATTTTGGGGAGAACTGTTCTCTGCAAGGCATCAGGTCCACTAGAAGAGGCAGCCTTGCTTCTGAATCAGACAGCCTGGCCCCTATCCCAGCTTTGGTGCCCTGGCTGTGTGTCCTTGGGAAGTGGCTAACTTCTCTAAGCCTCATTCTCCTGGGTAGAACAAGAGTGTTCCTCTGACGGGCTCTTGGGAGGACTGAACATGCTCCTGTTTGTGTGGTACCTTGCATATGCAGGCCTTTATGCATATTGGCTCATCCCTCCTGACTGGTCCTTCTGCTTGCCGCCTTTCCTCCAGATTCGGGACACCCACAGCCTGAGGACCACAACATTCCACGGGCAGCAGGCACTCTACTGGGAGTCAGAGGGCAGCGAGGCTGAGGTGGAGTTTAGCCAGGGCTTCCTGGAGGCACATGCCAGCCTGCAGGGCCAGTACTGGACCCTTCTTTCCAGAAGGCCAGAAGAGGACCAAGAGCTGCAGCACAGCCAGGCCCTGCCCTAGATTTCTCTCCAGGCATTGGAAGGGAGGAGAAGGAACCTGACACCTATTGAACACTGTTAGATGTCTCCCTGTAGGGTTTAATTCTGGTCTCAGAGTGCCTTCCCTAGGACTTCCGTCAATCTTAGGGATTCTCCTTTAGGGTCTTCGCCAATGTACACAAGGTTTAGGTGTGGGAGGTGGAGACTCTCTGGGAAGGCAGCTCCCAGCCCCTCAGATTCCAATAAAGGAAATAGAAGGTCTGATCTGCATTTTCTTTTCTTTTGGTACTGGGGATCGAACTCAGGGCCTTGTGCTTGTGAGGCAAGCACTCTACCAGCTGAGGTATCTCCCTAGCCCTGCATTTTCTTCATGTCTAAACCTGGTTTGAAAATCCCACTGTATGGCAAGGTGGGAATTTCCTGGCCGCTGTCAACTTATCTGGTCAGAGCAAAGCATTCGACATCTGTAGTTGTTTTCCTCCTACCCAGGGAACACGAGAGGCCAGGGAGCATGGAGTCTGGACTGTACCCTGAGGCTGGTTCACCCGCCAACTCTCTGCAAAGACCCACCAGGCCAGTTCAGGTGGGCGGATTTGGTGGTTTAGGTGCCGCCGCCGCCGCCGCGCTCCGCCCCCATGTAATGAACGCCCCGCCCCTCGGGCCTACCTGCGAGCCGCGCCCTCTATGCTAATATTCATCAACTGCCTACCTCGCCTGCGGGCCCACCCCTTATGCTAATATTCATCAATCTCCACTCCCCCGTCTCGCCGGAGGGCTCCGCCCCCTATTCTAATGAGCACCCATCCCTCTTCGAGGCCCGCGAGGCCCGCCCTCTATGCCGGTGTTCACCAACCTCCTACCTCCCGGCGGGCTCTGCCCCCATGCAAATATCAACAACCCTACCTCTTTGATGGCTCCGCCCCTATGCTAATATTCACCATCCTACTACTTCTCTGGCGGGCCCGCCCCCTATGCTAATATCCACCAACCCTCTACTTAGTGGGCAGGCCCGCCTTGTATGCTAATTTCTCCTCTCCCCACAAGGCAGCGCGCGGACCGACGCGGCCTTTGTGCCGGCGCGGGGCTCCACCGAGGAGCCGCGGCAGCATGAGCGGCTCAGGCGCTGCGGGGGCGTCGGGCAGCCCCGCGCCGCCCGCGCAGGAGGAGGGCATGACGTGGTGGTACCGTTGGCTGTGTCGCCTGTCGGGCGTGCTGGGGGCTATCTGTGAGTACCGGCCGGGGAGGAGCCCGCGCGGGTCTGGTTTCCGAGGGACGCGCCGGAGCCGCTGGGGGCCGGCGCCCTCCGGCTTGCGGTGGTTCCCGGCCTCTGACCTGGGCTCAGCCCGTGGGGCCGAGTTGGCGGTTCTGGGCCATAGAAAGGCAAGCAGAGACTCCCTGAGGGCGACCTGCCCCTTCCCACCTGGGCGAGGTGGGACCACGATTCCCAGCCTTTGAGCAAAGCTCGTTCATAAGTGGGGCGGGAGCAGATCTGGTCAGACTTGAGGCAGGAAGTTTGCCGAGGGTCAGGTCGTGCCAGGGAACAGGTGGCCCCTGAGGGCGGGTGGACAGTGGGCAGAGGGAGGCAGCCTCTCCTTTAGAGCCCACTGTCCACCTGTCTGTGGTCCTCTTTGCTCGTGCTGTCCTCACTGCCTCTCACTGGCCCTCCTACCCCCCAGACTGTGCAGGCACACACCCCAACCTCAGGTAACCAGGGGAACAGGCTGTCTTAACACAGGCCCAGTGAGGACAAAAAGGGGACATAGATGGACCACACAGGTGCAGATCATGTTGCCAGCCTTCCAAAGCAAATAGGAGTCCATTGGCATGTCTGCTATCAAAACTGTCACTTCTTGGAGCCTCAGGGCCAGGCAAGTCTTAGGAGTTTGCAGGGATTCCAGTGTCTGCCTGGCATAGAAGACTTGGGGCTTGCAGGGCAGACTCTTCTGCTCTCCTGCCAGAAGGAGCACCTGGGCACCCTCAAGTCCCAGCCTTACCAGGTGAGAGAGGTGGAAGTTCAGGCAGGATGAGGCAGGGTTAGGAGCCTGCTGCTGGCAAGGTAGCTCCTATCCAAAGGCGTAGCTCCTGTCTGTTAAGAAGAGGCTGGTGGAGTGGAGGTCAGATTCTCTCAAGGGCAGTTAACTGTTTCCTGGCAGATCAAGTGGGCGTTGCTGAGGATGGCAGTGGTCAGTGGTGGAGAGAGGAAAGGTTCTGACCATGGCCTCCCTCCAACTTGGTCAGTGTGGCCTCGCTGACTCCCAGGTTGATCCTGGAGTCCCATCCAGGCCTGTGCTTCTCAAAGTGGAGCTGCCCCAGGAGTGTAGGTGCTGCACTAGGACCACCCTGAAGGGTCTGCTATGCTTCCAGGGGGCAAGTGGAAGAGCAGGAGCAGAATGCACATGCGCAGACGTTCTGGTGGAGCAGGGTTGCACGCCTGTGCTGCCTACTGCTCGGGGCACTGAGGCAGGAGGATCACAAGTTTGGGCCAACCTCTGCAACTTAGGAGACCCTGTCTCAAAAAATTAAGAAAGGAATAGGGACGTGGCTCAGTGATAGAGCACCCCTGTGTTCAATGTCCCAGTAACTCCCCAGGAGAGACACATAGAGAGAGAGAGATGAGGGAGGAGAGGGAGAGGAGAGAGGCACGACAGGTATTGCTTTAGAGATGTAACAGGTTCCTACATGGGCTGTGCACCTGGCTGGTCACTTTGGGGTAGAATTGCTCTCCCTGAGTTGAGGGGCCTTGACCCCAGGTCTGAAGCCCATCCTGGGATTACCCAGGAGGAGAGAGGGTTGCATGCTGACATCCCCTTCATGGGAAGACACCGGTATTCGTGATTCTGAATGGACGCCCTCAAGCTCTGCATTGTTGAAGGACTCCTGACTGGAACTGTCTGTCTTGGACCTGGTCCTCCTCAAAGCCGGGAAGGGCAGTTGGGGCAGCATCAGGGCTGCAGGCAGGGATGCTGACTGTAGCAGGAATTGCAGGCAGCTCAGGTGAGGCCAGGCCCAGCCCTCCTGGGCAGAAGCCATGCCATCTTTTGGGCTTTCTGAAGGGGCAGACATTCCCCTGCATCTGTGACCTGGGGAGCCTTGTTTCCTGAGGCGTGTTGCTAAGAATGCCGAGGACGAGGGCCACCTTTGAGTCCTCTCCGTAGAGGAGACCTTGGGCCATGTGAGGCAGTCCCACTCAGTTCTAGTTGCTTGTCTTGTTTCCTCCTGCATCGCCTACTGTCTGTATAGGGTTACATGGGAAAATGGAAAACGGCAGAATTCCAGGGCCAAGTGGAGGGATCAGGTGCAGAGGAACTGCTGCAAGTTTAATGAGCTGGTTCCTGACTGCTGCCTCAGAGGGCCAGTGTCCCTTCCTGTCCTGCCCTGGCCACAGCTTGGGCTTGCTTCCTGCCCAGCTCCCAGCTCCCTGGAATGGTCTGGCAGGCTCCTGAAGCTCCTGGTAAAGCCTGCTGGGCTGCAGGTGGAGGAGTGAGCAGGTGTGACAGCCCATGTCCCGAGGAGCAGATGGGAGGGGTGGGGTATCAGTGAACCACATTCTGGGGTAGGGGAGGACGTGGCATCCGCTCTTGGCCCCATAGTGTTCTAGCATTGGGTAGGTGGGCTGCATACGGGGAAGGAAACAGACCTGCCACTCAGCTGGTGAGTAGGGCTGTAACTGACTTGTGTCTTACCTGGTCCTGAAGTCTGTTACACAGGAGGAGCCCCTTGTCCCAAAGTCCAAGCCGAGGACTCCCTGAATGGCCAGCCCTGTAAGTGGGGACAGGTAGCCCTTACTCAGGCTCTGTCCTGAGCCTTTGAGAGACATTATTCTTTAATCCTAACCACTGCAAGGTGGCTGGGGTCAGAGGACAGGCCCCTCCAGGTCCCAGAGTGAAATGGGACAGACATCCTTGCAACCTCCGAGTGCCAGGTGCTGGCCGGCGCTGAGGTCTGGGGCAGCCTTGCTGCTGCCTCACGGCAGGTCCTGGATGGCTGCTGCGCCTCCACCCCCTGGCTTATGGAGCATGGGCACAGGCAGAGTTCTCCTGGCTGCTCTAGCACCAGGTAGCCCTCCCTGCAGCTCTGCCACCCTCCCTGCTGACTCCTGCTTGTGCTGCTTCTTTCAAGCTTGCGCCATCTCTGGACTCTTCAGCTGCATCACCATCTACCCTCTGAAGATTGCGGCTGGTGTGTGGATGATGTGAGTAGTGTGTGGCTGTTGTGCCCGGTGGGTTTGGGGTCCGTGGACTCAGGTCCTGTGCGGGTCCTGTCCTCCTTCCCACCCACTCTTGTTCAGATTTCTTAGTGAGCGGTTGGGGGATGCCCACCTGTGCCTTTCCTGGGTGTAGAATTGAGGCTGCAAACAGTCCCCGAGCGTCCACTGAGTTGGACTCTGCAGACCCCTCTTCCAGGTGACGATCCTGTCCTCTGGGAGTTCCCAGGCTATAGTACGGATGGGCCCTGGTCAGGGTGGCCGGGGAGGAGTGGGCCTGGGCTGTGAGGTGAGTGAGCAGTACCAGAGATGGACCGGCTGAGAGAAGGAGCCCTGTGCAGTGCAGAGTCGGTGGCCCTCCTGACGGGGCAGCCCCTCCCAGGGGAAGGCGCAGGTGGCAGGGGAGCAGGGCTGCATGGCACACAGGAAGTGGCAGTGCTGGTGTCCACCAGGGGCTGTGAGGAGCGCACCGGGCATGAGAGGCAGGTCCTGCCCTCAGACCTCCGGCCCCAGGGAGACTCAGAACTGGTGTGGGGGGCACAGAGTCCTGTGCTGGCCTGAAGCAGCAGGGGTGGGCCTTGATGTAGGGGTAGAGCCTGGTGACTGGGGGGGGGAGGGTGGGCTGGGCACAGGCCTGGGTGGGTATGGAGCTGTCTCAGAGGCCAGGACAGTGGCTAAGAGTTAAAAGACGATTCCCACCAGGGCTCGGGGCTGAGGCTACGTCTTTGTCAGAGGTTGTTGATGTCACTTTCCTTTAAGGCTTGGGCAGACAGCCTGGCATATCAGGGCCCAGTGCCTGGTAGTGACCATTACCCACCAGAGCTTAGCTGCTTTGAGCAAATGGGCTGGGGTAGAAGGCCTTCTGAGCACCTTCCTCCCCGGCGTCTGTCTGGCCTACCTGTCCCCAGGCCCAGGGCCCCGTGGGGGACGGGCACCTGTCAGGCCTCCCTGACTGTGGGTGGCCTGGTGACTGTGCTGTCCGCTCTCCTTGGGACGATGATGTAGGTAATGGTGGTGATAGTGCTGCCAGCTGGTAGAGCCGCCAGGTGCTCTGTGTGGCTGAACTTGCTGCGGGCTCAGCAGTGCCACATGAGAGGGTCTCCAAGAAGGAGGAAGGAGCGGAATGCCCATCCTCCTCCTTCATGCTCAGTTCAGACAGGGTCCCCGGTGTGCAGGCACAGCCGGGGGTGAGGTGCTGGGACGAAACAGGTGCCCTGGAGCCGCTGGGCACTTCCTGGGTCGGGAGGAGGGTGGTCTTCCTCATGGTACTGGGCCACCCCGCCCCTGGGTTGTCACCAGCTGTCCCTCTCTCCTGCCCTAGCATGAACGCCTTTGTGCTGTTGCTGTGCGAGGCACCCTTCTGCTGCCAGTTCGTGGAGTTTGCAAACACAGTGGCTGAGAAGGTGGACGGGCTGCGCTCCTGGCAGAAGGCGCTCTTCTACTGCGGGTGAGGGACTGCTTCCCCCAACCCGAAGGGCAGGTGCTGGCGAGGGTGGATGGGGCAGGCGTGGACGCATGGACTTCCTCTCTGGGTTGGGAGTTGGTGACCTCAGCCGAGTGACCGCACGATGGCCGCTGAGGAGTGTGGCCAGCGGCGCCACATCCAGGCACTTAGTCTGCGAGAATTCAGAGGTGGCTGGGACTGAGGTTCCCATGGCTCTGTGTGCAGTGGAGAAGGTGGGAGGCTCTGGAGGGTGGGGCCCTCGGTGGGGAGTTAGCAGACATGGATCTGCAGGGGCCTGGCTGTGTGGCCTCTCAAAGCAGCAGGGTCGGCCTAGATGTCCTGGCGAGAACAGGAAACGCAGGACGGGGAGCGGAAGGTGTCATGGCCCTCTAAATGCACTTTGCTTATTTCCCATGTCTGACAAGTTCAGTGTGGCACTTCACCTCAGAGCCACCAGAGAGGACAGGAGCTCTGAGACCAGGCCGTTGCGCCTCAGACCAGTGCCGCCTGACAGCCTGCCGCAGGAGAGCACAGCATGCCTGGGTTCCGCAGGCCCCCCTGTGTCTGAGCGGTGAAGGATGGCGGGGTCACAGAGCACTTTCTTGTCTGGTACCAGGGATTGGACTCAGGGGCACTTAACCACTGAGCCGTAGCCTCGGCCCTTTTTTGTGTTTTATTTTGAGTCAGGGTCTCACTGAGTTCTTATAGCCTTGCTAAGTTGCTGGGGCTGGCCTTGAACCTGCCATCCTCCTGCCTCAGCCTCCTGAGCCGCTGGGGTCACAGGCGTGCACCAGCGTGCCCAGCTGCATTTTCTTATTCGAGGACTTTGTGGTTAGTGTTAGAGTCTCCCTTAGCAGGTTTTGTGTGTTCCTTTATTCAAGACCCCACACCTCTTGTAACAGTTCCTTCACATGTTCTCTGGCCTGTTGTTGGCCTTTAATTTTATTTCAAAGGTCTCCCCTGACTGCCTCCGTCCTGGTGTTCTCTGTTACTACTTTGCTGCAGAGGTATCTTGACTTATGACAGGGTCTTGTCCCCACCACCCGCTGCAAGTCAGGCGTGTACTCACTGCACCATGCCAGATGCCACCACTCAGCTCAGAGCCCTGCGGCCGCCCACCTGGGCGTGCTGACAGGTGCCCTGCCTGTGTCCGGGGGTCTGATGTGGGGACCTTGCCTGTTAAGCTTTTGCTGATTTTGCTGTCCCAGAAAGAGCGCTTGTGCAGTGCCACCCAGGCCCCATCAGCATGGCAGTTGGTGTGCCTACCCTGGTGCCATCTTGCCCTCTGTGGGTCAGACCTGTCAGGACTCTGAGAAAAGCTTGGCATCCTTGCCCTAGACCAGGCAGGGTGTCAGCTCGTTCAGGGCTTCTGAGATCCGCATGAACCTGTGTCCCTGTTGATTTCTGAGGATCCTTCTTGCCCCCCATTTTCTGAGAAGGGCAAATCTGAGAAGCCTGGAAGGAGGTGGTGGCACGGGTGTCAGTGCCCCTTGATCTCTGTCTCACCCCTAGAATGGCCGTCGTCCCCATCATCATGAGCCTGAGCCTGACCACACTGCTGGGCAACGCCATCGCCTTTGCCACTGGGGTGCTGTATGGACTCTCTGCCTTGGGCAAAAAGTGAGTCTGTAGGTCTGGCCCCGGGGGCCCTCCTGCTTCCTGGCGTCACAGGGGGGAAGGAGTGAGAGTGGCCCCTTTTGTCCAGCTGTGGATGCTGGGGCACAGTGGTTGCCAGTGGCTCATCGGTCCTCTAGGGAATGCAGGCGCAACCACTGGGTGGCCTTTTGGTGGTCCAGGCTCCTTGGGTGGCACGTTGCCCTGCTTGGCCACTGCCTATCCAGGTGTGCAGACTCCTCACGGCCTGTTGCGTGTGGCGCCCAGACTGAGCAGCTTCTCCTCAGTCCAGCCTCCAGGCAGCCTGTGCCACTTTCAGAAGTGTCCCCTAGCAGTAGCCTCTGGGGAGCCAGAGGCCCAGGAGGCTGTGCCTGCAGTCGTGCCTGGATCGGGGGTGGCCAGGAGGCGGAGCCCTGGTGGACACCACTGCTCTCTCCCTAGGGGTGATGCCATCTCCTATGCCCGGATCCAGCAGCAGAGGCAGCAGGCAGATGAGGAGAAGCTGGCAGAGACCCTGGAGGGGGAGCTGTGACGAGTCCAGGGGACCCTCCCTCCCTGCCCACAGTAGGGTCCATGAGCCTCTCTGCAGGAGGCAGAGACCAGCCCTGTGGGACGGCCTGGGAGAGGACCCCACATGTGCCCCCCCCGTTCTCTGAGCCTGGAACCCCCAACTCGCTGGTGCTCAGGGCCCATCACAGTGCAGTGTGGGTGGCCACCCGGTCCACTCCTGCCAGGCTGGCTTAGTGGAGTGAGTCGCTGGTGGATCTGCAGGCCCCGCATAATAGGGTCTACCCCAGGCCTAGGAGCAGCTTCCCCTGGACACGCTGGGCCTGGCTGGGAGTGGGGGGTACATCACCTGGGCTCTTGACTCCCCAGCCAGGTCCCTCAGGCCCAAGCATTGAAGCACAGGCAGTGTCCCCCAACTTTCCTGGCAGGTGGAGTTCGAACCTGCTCCATCTCCCTGTTCTCAGGGCAGAGGTTGGGCAGAATAGTGTCCTTAGGCCAACTGCTGCTGCCCAGGGACATGGCCATTCTTCTGGAAAGTGCCCCCAAGACATACCCTGCCCACACAGCAGGCCTGGCAGTGGCTGGCTGCTCAGGTGGACTCCCTCCCCTTTCCCTGGCATGTTGGACAAGCCACTCCAGGACACCTAGCTGCTCTGCCTTCCACCCCCACCTCAGGCCTTGGTGCTAAGGGAGTCAGGTGAGGCCCGGTCCCACCCACTCCTCTGCTCTGGTCCTGCTGGTGCGGGCAGCAATGGCAGCCCACAGTAGGGACTGAGCTTGCTCCATCTCAGGTATGTCTGCCAGCCTGCCTGTGGGGCTTCCTGCCTTTGGAGAGCCAGGCAGGGGCCAGAGCCATCTCCCCGACAGCTGTGCCCTGCCCAGGCCAGGCCACCTGGAGCAAGCCTGCTTGAAGAGCAGGGGAAGCAGCGGCTCCTCCTTCCTCCTGCCCAAGGCCCCGGGCCTGGTTCATCATTAGTTTGGTTCTTGGCCACTATGCACGTGTCTGATGAGGCCTGGCCATGCCCAGGCGGGCCTGGGCATAGGCTGCCGTGGAACACGCTGCTTCTGTGCCCAGCTCCCTGTCCCCCTCCCTCCGCAGACACCCAGGTGGACCTGCGGTGGGCCCCCAGAACTCAGGGACTGGCTCTTACTCCCAGTTAAGTAGCCCCAGGGCCAAGCGTGCAGGCCTGCAGCATGTGGGGCTAGGAGCAGGGCCTCTGCCCAGCACTGCGGCCAGGACATGTTAGTGGGCTCTGGAGTTGGCAGCGGCCCTCCAGGGATCCTGGCCAGGTTCAGTCCCAGGTTGGCAGGTCATTACAGTGTGGCTCACTTGGTGGGACGTGAGCCTTCAGGATTCCTCTAGGGCCACTGTCCTCAGGCCAGTGCTGGGCTCAAAGGGCTGTGCTTGTGTGTGCAGTGAATGACACCTGTCTACCTCCAGGAGGAGCAGCCTGCCTCCTCCTCTCACTTGTCTGGGTGTGGGGCTCGGAGGGGCTGGCTGTGCTGTCTAGGAAGGTGGCACCCACCCTGAGGGAAATCCATTGCTGGGCAGGGCACAGGGTGGGTCAGAGGCAGGAGGGCCTCGGTCACAGGCCAGAGTGGGGTGTGACTTGCTGGGAGATCCCCCGCTGGCCTGCAGTCATTTTGGAGGCGTCCCTTGGGGGTGGGGGTACCCTCAGGCCCTGGGCTCCAGCCCCCCAGCTCCTCTGGGCCCACCCTGGTGTGCTCTCCTGTGCGGCTGCACTTTGAACAGTAAAGCAGGGCTGCAGTTCCCACTCGCTCTCTGCTGTCACCCTCTGTCTCTGGTGCCTTCCAGCGGTAGGGATACCCTGAGCCATGACCGCAGAGCAGGAGCTGTGGTCCTGGCCTGCCTGCTCAGGTGGGGAAAGGGGCTGCAGGTCACCTGCCAGGAAGAGCCAGGCCCAAGGTGGACCCACCATGCTGCCCCTCCTGCTCCTCTGCTGCACTGTGCTCACATCCAGAGTCGCCGTAGATTTAGGGCCCCACTGGGGCAGGAGGCGCTGGACCCTGGCCGGGAGTCTGGTCTGGCTAAAGGCCCGCTCCTTCCTCCAGAGGCCTGCAGGTCTGACTCATTTATTTTTGTAAATAGTAAACACACTTTGCAGACAGTTGCGCCTGTCCCCGAGGTTGGGCTGTATGGGTCCTGTGCCCAGGCCTCTGGAAGTAGGACGAGTTCCCCATGAAGTCCACAAGACCCTCCTGTCCACTCCAAGACGCCTGATGGAGGCTGAGCAATGACGTCCCTGTGCTGAGCCACTGCCACCTCCAGTACTGTTCTGTCTTCCACACGGCCTTGCACAAGCCAGCGGCCAGCCTGAGGGCCCACAGGCCTGCACTGCCTCCCCGCGGCTGCCTGAGCTGGAGCACGCTGTCTGTCCAATCAGAAGCAGGTCCTGGTTGACCCTGTGCTCCAGCCCATGTGAGGGATGGCCACCGCCTCCTGGCCACAGGGCATGGGTTTGTGACCACCGTGGAGGCCTGGCCACCTGGTGGTTCGGCCCCTGGTGGGTAGATCCCTGGCCTAGTGCAGGAAGGCCCTCCTCCTGCTGCTGAAGAAGGACTCGATCTGCTCCAGTGAGCGGCCCTTGGTCTCAGGCACACAGCAGCCAGTGAACACCAGGCTCACCAGACAGATGGCGGCGAAGAAGAAGAAGGGCACCTGGAGGCCAAAGGCTCTCTGTGGGGTGGAGAAGGAGGGTCAGGAGGCACTGGGGCCTCCCCTAGAACCAGCCTCCCCAGGGGCTCCCTGCTGCTTCCCGTCTGTCCTGGACTCTCCTTGGGGCTGGCTCCAGGTGTCCTCGAAGGCTCTGCTCTGCACTGTGGCAGCAGTGTGTGCCCCGCCCTGCATCAGTGGACCAGGTGGGGACCTGGCCCAGGCTGCCCCACTCAGCTCTCCTCATGGGACTTTGGAACGGGGCTGATTCTGGTGCCGCCGTGGGCAGGTGCAGCTCCCAGGAGGGCAAGGTGGAGTGTGGATGTGGCTCTCTGGGCTGCTGGCAGAATTCCAGACTGTGTCCTAGCCTGGAGGTGACCTGACTTCACAGGACAGTTCCCCAACTCATTCCTGTGTCTTATGACAAAGGGGCCTTGGCTGTGCTGCACCCTGACCGGTAAGGGGGGCACAAGCTCGTCTCCCAGGATCACAATGAGGGTTGGGTCACTTCACAGAAGGCCTGGCACCATGCAGAGGCCCCTGCTTAGCAGGAGAGGGCCTCAGGGCCCTGGGACAAGCACTTACCACCACGAGCAGGAAGGACTTGGTGAGGACGAAGGCGGTGAGCCAGCTGACCAGCACACAGAGCCCTGAGGCCACACCACGGGCACGAAGGGGCAGGATCTCAGACATGAGGAGCCAGGTGATGGGCCCCCAGCCCATGGCGTAGCCTACCAGGAGAGGGGAGCGGGGTGGGGACCCGTCTGTCTCTGTCTTTCCAGCCTCCCCCCTCCGCAGACATACCAGGGTAGCAGTAGGGCCCCTACCTCACACCCGAGAGCCCCTCACTCAGGCCATGGCTCCACCCCAGGGCACCCCAGACCTACCCATGATGAAGAACATGGTGGCCAGGAGGGGCACCAGAGTGAGGTAGCTGGTGGGTGTGGCCGGGGGTTGCTCTGTGCCTGCCAAGGACAGGGTCTCGAGGCCCACAGTGCTGTTGGGGGTCAGAGGCCTTGGACCAAAGTGGACATACAGCCCCAGCGTCAAGTTGGCAGCAAACATGATGGTTGCTGTGGACACAGGTGGCCCTCGGGGGCCAGGACCCTCTGAGCCATGGCTCTCCTGGAGGCACCCTAAGCCGGGCAGCACGGCTGGCCTAGGACAGATCTCCCACAGGGCAGCGTGCTCCCGCCAGCCCTGGTCTGACCTCCCCACACCCATGGTGTGTTGCAGTTGGTGTGTCCGCTCACACCAGCTGCAGCAGGCGTTCTGGAGCATTGGGCCCCTGCCAGGTGCTGGGGAGGCCTGGTGGCTGCACCCTAGCCCAGGCACAGGCAGCAGTGGCTGGAGACACCAGTGGGCAGTGAGCTCAGGGGAGCCTTACCCGACACAAAGAGCAAAACTTTGCGGCCAGCCAGGTCCATGGCGAAGGCAGCGATCAGCACGGACAGGAGCCTCACGGCTCCCACGATGGCGGCATCATCCTTGGGGGGCTGTGGGGAGGGGACCCTGAGGCTGAGAGGCCTGGCCTGCTGCTTCTGTCCCTGTCTCCTAAGGCCCTGCAGGGTGCTCAAACCCAAAGCTAGTCGCAGCTGCACTGGAGCTGTGTGCCAAGCGCTTCTCTGCACACCACCCTGGGGCCCAGCAGGGCACATCTGCTGTGCCCACCACTGAGCCGGCTGCCCTGTGGAACCTGCTGTTCTCAAATCCTCTCTGCTGCGTCTGGACAGGGGCCTGGAAGCCTTGCTGCCATCTCCCTCCCACGGGGCGTGGCTGGTGTCCCAGGGGAAGTGGCACCACTTGCTAAGGAGCCAGTGGGGCTGAACAGAGTCCGGTTCCAAGGGGGCTGTACTTCCATTAAATGTTTCCTCTGTCATCCTGTATAATTTACTTATAAAGTTATTTAAACTTCACTTAAATTCTGAGAGCAGGTGTGTGTCCCAGAGATGGGGAAGAACCCTTAGTCTCCACACATGAGGGTCTGCATGCTGGGCCTCTGGCCGAGGGTGGGTGCTGTGTGTCCACTAGCCCGTGTGGACTTGGGCAGGTGCTCACCAGCAGCACGGCTGTGCTGTCGAAGATGGGCTGCAGGTAGACCAGGATGGGTGTGATGCCCGTCAGCTGCTGCAGGAAGCGCATCAGCAGGGCGATGAGGACTGGCCGGTACATGTGGGGGTCCCGGGCCTCCGCCCATGACACTCGGCTGCTCTGGAACACAAGGCCGCTGCTGAGCGGGCTGCGCAGGCCGGCGACGCCTGCCGATGGAGACAGCCCCAGCTCCAGGACCAGCAGCAGCCACCTTATTCCAGGAAAAGAATCCGGGCTCGAGAGGCCCAGTGACTGGCTAAGGCCACACGGAACCACAGGTGCCTGGGGTGGGTCCGCCAGAGCCCCACCCTTAAACGCACCTGTCTCCGGACATTGTCCTGGATCTGCTCGAACTCCCAGTGGACGTCAGCATCTGCTGGGCGCAACCAGGTCAGTGCCTGCAGCGCCTCCTCGTCCCTGCCGCGGGACAGCAGGAACCGTGGCGAGTTGGGCATGAAGCTGAGCAGCAGGACCATGACCAGCACTGGCCCCTCCCCGGCCACAGCCAGCCAGCGCCAGGGCAGCAGGAGGCCTGGGTAGAGGGCGACAGACATGGCCCCTGCACTGAGCTGCGGCCGCCTCGTCGGACGGCCCTGGCCTGAGATGGAGGTGGGGCTGTGGGATGGTCTGGCCCCTGGCACACGGCGAGAGGGAAGGTCTGAAGGGCCAGGGAGGGGAGCGGAGGGGCAGGGAGGGCAGGCCCAGGCCCCTGCCCAAGTACCCACCCCGCCTCCCAGCCCGCGGCACTGGCGTCTCCCCTGCACTGCGTCCCAGCTCAGCTCTTTGTGACTGAGGCCTCCCCCCCGTTGGAAGGCGACCCAGACTGCTGGTCCGGATGCCCTCACTGCCCAGCCAGGAACTGGGTCTCGAATAGCGGGGATGGGTGGGTGGTGGCCCAGTGGCGCTGGGAACCAGGGCTCTTGCCTCCCAGCCTGGGTTTCTTCTGGGCATTCCACTCCCTTTCCGCCCACCCGCTGTGCCCCCCAGCCTACAAGATGCAGGACACTTGCCGAGAGCGTAGAGGGACAGTGACCCAAACACTGCCATGAGCTGCGGCGTGGCCCCCAGCGCCCCACGAACTCCAGGGGGCGCGATCTCGGACACGTACACCTGCAAGACACCCCGCCCGCTCAGCTCTGCTCTGAAATGGGGTCTGCAGCTGGGCACTAACGAGGCCTGGGGGTGTCCAGACTTGGGGGCTGAGCAGGTGTGACTGTTCCTCCGTGACCGTCGTCCCCTCCCTGCCCCACAGCCCAGCTGACTAGGTGTGTGTGGAAGAGATGAGCAGATGCCAGGCGGGCGCGGGGCAGGGACTTCCCTCTCTCACCCATTGCTCAATGGTGTCCTCTCCAGTTGAGAAAGCATCTGAATGTGGTCAAGAAACAGGGTAGGAAGTATGGGAGTTCAGGGTGGGGACAGCTGACACCCACGTCATGGGGACAATTTCCCGGAAATCAGGGACACGGGTGTGGGGTAAGCAGAGGCTCCCTGGGTGGCTGCAGGGGACAGCAAGTACACTGTCACTGACCAGAGGCACCAGGAGACCTGACAAATGCTGGCCCTGCCGAGGCGGTGGGGCAGGGCCTGGCCTTACTGGGATGCAGGCAGCCGTGAGCCCTCCGGCGAAGCCTGTGAGCGTCCTCCCCAGCAGCAGCATCCAGAGGCCGTGGGCACCTGCCATGAGGGCATACCCTGCCGCCGAGGGGATGGCCGAGAACATGATGCTGAGCTTCCGGCCCAGGAGGTCGCTGAGGACCATGGCGCTGAGGCCCCCGGCCGCAGCTCCCAAGGTGAACACGGACTGCAGAGGCAGAGGGCAGAGACCCATCAGAGCCCGGGCGGACTGCAGAGGCAGAGGGCAGAGGCCCGTCAGAGCCCAGGTGGACTGCAGAGGCAGAGGGAGGGCACAGGCACGTCAGAGCCCGGGCGGACTGCAGAGGCAGGGCACAGCCCCGTCAGGGGCCGCACACCATCCCCAGCGAACCCCGGAGGGCCCAGGACCCAGGCCCACTCCGGTCTCCAGAGGCATGCGGTAGCCTGTGCGTAGCCACTTTCCGGGGGAGTCTTGCTCTGGGGGGAGGGGGGCCACCTATCTGCAATGGTTCTGCATCTGATATCGTAACACATGGGCCTGTGACCGAGGGCCTGGGAGGGCGCTGGAGTCCCTGTGGACGGGCTGGGGCCCAGCCTCAACGCTAGTCCTCATTAGCAGTAGGCTGTGGGCCCGAGGCTTAGCTGGTGCCTGCCTCAGTTTCTTCAGATGTGTTGTGGGAGTGCACAGAACCCCCCTCACAGGTAGGTCGAGGGTCTGCACACACCTGGCACTGGCTCTTTTCTTCTTAGCCACCAAGCTGTGATGTGGAATCTGAGGCCACTCAGATTTTAATTCTAGAATCCAGGGACTCCTCCTCTCCATCAGCCCTTCCTCCTTCCCCGCTGTGCCTCCTCCAGGGCCCCTGCTACCCGCCCCTCCCTGCGGGGTATCTGCTGTGGCAGCCTGGCTGTGGGCCTGGGGAGCTCCCGCCCAGGTGGAGGACTGAGGCCCTCCACCTGCTCCGTCCCCGCTTCTGCACTGGCTTTCACTTCCTCCTTCCCTGCAGCCATCTGGCCTCCCCCACTAGCCTCCAGCCAGGAGTGGCTGAGGGAGGGGGTGCACTGGGGCCCTGGGGGGGCCCCAAGGTTGAGCCCTTGGGGCCCCTAGGGGCGGGCAAAGCTCAGAGGGTCTGTGCTCCCCTGCCCCACCCCTTCCAGCTCCAAGCATGGACCTTACCCCAAACCAGGATGCCTGAGTTTTGGTCAGATGCAGATCTGGGTCGGTGGACTGCTCAAGGGCCGGGATGACAGGGGATGTGTAGACCAGGGCGTACCCAAAACTGAAGTTGCCCAGCACGGCTGCGAAGGTGGCCAGGAACACCCTTTTGTTCTGCAGGGCCCTGGTGGTGGGAGTGGACAAAAGGATCAGCTCTGAGTCTCTATTCCCTGAGCTGCTGACTCTCCTGAGTCCAGTGGTTGCCGGGCTAGTCAGATTGGCACCTCCCCAGGGCACCTCCCCAGGGCTGCCATTCTGGGAGATTCCCAGTGCGTTAGCCCATGGCTGTGGCCCTTTTCCCCAGAAGAGGCTTGGGTTCTGCTTCCAGCTCTGCTGCTGATAGCTTTCTGTGTGACCCTCACCCTCTCTGGGCCTCAATCCCCTATCTATGACAGCTGAGCCTGTCACTCTGGGGTGGTCCCTTCCGTAAAGCGGACCAGCTTCTTAAGCAGGGTTAGGTACAGGTGGCAGAAGGGAGCAAGATGGTCCCAGGTGGCTCCTCAGGAAAGGTAGAGAGCCCCAGGGCGGAGCCAGCGCCCGCCGGAGCGGCCAGAGCCGCCTGGCCCAGCCCCCGCCGGACCCCACGCCCGGCGACACTCACCCGACCCGCGCCCTCTCTGCCGGCGACGGGGGCGGCTTCTCGGGGAAAGTGTCATAGTCCAGGCCCTCGGCGCCCAGCAGGGGCTCCTGCATGGCCAGCGCAGAGCATCCGCGGGCCCGCGGCTCGCGGCCGGCGCGCCAGGCCCCGCCCCTCAGCCTCGCCTGGCTGCGGGCGGCCCTGCAGAGCCTCGCCGGCCAATGGAGAGCCGCGCCCGCGGAGGCTGGGGTGCCGCGCCCCGGGGTCGCCGCTCTTGGGCGGAGAGCCGCGCCCGCGGTGCCGGGGTGGAGTGGGGGTGGGGCGCCTGGCGGAGCCGTCCCCGCCCCGCCCCGAGGCGTGCCGGGTCCTGCAGAGGAGGAGACCCAAGCCCAGAGAGGCGGAGCCGCTCGCCGAGGTCGCACAGCGAGCCCGCTCTCGCTCCGACTGCCCCGCTCCCGCCGGCCGTACGCGTCCCGTCGTCGCCTCGGTCCCTGGCTTCCTCCCCGCGTGGGTGACCGAGTGGATCAGGCGGAGCTTCCAGGACAGCCCGCGGCGCGGGGCGAAGGCGGGGAAGAGGGCTGGGCAGCGGCAGGACGGCTCTCGGGGGCGCAGGAGCAGGCGCCAGCCCGTCGGGGGCGCGCAGCCCGGGCCCGGGAAGGACCCAGAGGCAAGAAAAGCCATGGAAGAAGCAGAAGGAAAATGCAAGTGCCTTTATGTCGAGGGAGAAAGGGGGCCAACATAATCTGGGCGCGTTCCAGAGCATCCTAGCGACCCCATAAAGCGTAAAGATAAGAACGGAATCGGAAACTGCATGCGAGGCTGTCCTCGAAAGTGAACACGACGTGAAGTGGGTTGCAACGAGTCCAGTTCCCGTTGGACTCTGCGGAGGGCAGATCACTTCCTGGCCTGCGGGGTGAATGACCACGCGTGTTTTAAAAGTGATCCTTTGTAGTTAAACAGTTGGGTTATTTCAAAATGGTAAAGCTTTTTTTTTTTTTTTTTTAATTTCGATTCCTGCCAACAGCACACATCTGTAATCCCTGCCACAAGTTCAAAGCCAGCCTCAGCCTGTCTGAGTCGCTAAGGACTTAGCAAGAACTTGTCAAGAACCGGGCGGCGGGCGGGCTGGGGCTCAGTGGGCCAGCGCTCGCCTGGCATGTGTGAGGCCCTGGCTTTGACCCTCAGCACCACGTATAAATAAATGAGTAAAATAAAGGTCCATCAGCAACTGAAAAAACAAACTAGTGAAGAAACCAAACTTGTCTCAAAATGATAATTTTTAAAAAGCCGGGGGCCTGGGGATACATCTCAGTGGTTGAGGTACCAGAAAAAGGAAAAAAAAAAAAAAAAAGTCTCAATTCCCTTTTCCTAAAGTAGAGCCACAACTGTAGAGGGACAGTAGGGAAAGTAGCTAGGGGAAGCCACA
This sequence comes from Sciurus vulgaris, assembly GCF_902686455.1. NCBI lineage: Eukaryota > Metazoa > Chordata > Mammalia > Rodentia > Sciuridae > Sciurus > Sciurus vulgaris. The sequence continues at coordinate 88,906,245 of NC_136476.1, read as the reverse complement.
GCCCTCTCCCACATGGGTCCCCGGCACGCCGGGCCCTCCTTCCCCTGTCTCCCAGGTGGCCCTGCACAGAAGTCTCCACTTCACAGAAATGTGCGCTTTCTCCAAGAACGCGCGCTCTGGCCCGGGCAGCCCTGGTGCAGGACGACCTCCTGATGGCCTTCCCTGGGGCTCACTCCCACCTCTCAAAAGGGAGATCTCGACCCCCAGATGCCGCTCGGTGAGTGGCCCAAGTGCCGGTCCCAGTCAGGAGCGAGGTTCCAACGCTCTAGGAAGAGCCTTGTTCCCCTCCGGGCACCCTCCGCACCATGGGCCAGAGTCCTGCTCTTGCACCTCGTAGAAATGGAACCGTCCTCTTGTTTCCGGTTCTTTTGAATGTATTTTTAAAAATCAACTATTTGTCTAAAAAAATGAAGGAAATCAACTTTCTTAAGGTGGGCTTTACCGATGAGAAAATGAGCTCATCTTGTGTACCTGCTGATGGGTTTGACGGCTGAATGGCGGCCACCCTGGAGCTTCCTCTGGGCCCTGGGGCAGGTCCCTGTGTGTGGGCCTGGGAGGGAGCGGCGGGCAGGGCTCCTTTCCCACGGGCTCCTCCCGGTGGTGGTACCAGGTTGGTGCCTGTCCTTGCCGCACAGTGCCACGCAGATGGGGGAGCAGCAGTTTGTCCTTCCACCCTTCCACCTGGGAGGCTGCCGGGCAGATGGACCTTGACCCTGGTGAACCTGTCGCAGGATTAAGGCTGTTGCTAGCATCTCTGCTTTTCAGATGGACCCTGAGATGGACCCCTTGTCCTCCAAGGATAGTCTCCTTCTACAAGGACATTTGTGGGCCTTGCCCTCCCCTGCTGGGCGTGGCACCTGTTTTCTTCTGGGACTGTCCTCGGAGGGTGCTTGGGGACCTGGCCTCTTGGAAGGTGTCTCTCCTCCTCTGCTTCAGCTTGGGGCCGGGCACCCGGACACCTGGAAGCCCTTGCTGGCTTGAAGTTGAGCCTCTCCCCTCCCTGAGCGACTGCCCCCCCTTGTGGGAAGCCTCAATTTAGAGGCTGGCCTAGGAGGGGGGCCCTTGCTCTTCTTGGTGACCTGGGACGTCTGCTGCCCCACTCCCCTGGACACACCCACAGTGAGGTGGAGGAACAACTCCTGGCTGGGTCCCTCCTTCCCTGCAGCTTGTCTCCAGACCCCCGAAGGAGGCCCCAGGAGGTGGGCTCCACAGAGGAAAGAAGGATGCTGCCTGCCAAGGTGTCCTTGGGGAGGGTGGCAGTGGAGGGGCCTCCGGGAAGTGGGACCCCTGGAGCTGGAAGGTAACTCCCTGCAGAACTTCCAGGCTTGTGAACGAACAGCATACCCAGGGTGGCTGGAGAGGCCTGGGGTCCAACCTGAGGGTCCAGTCCTGCACAGAGGCCACCCTGATTGCTGGTTCTTAACAGATGACCCAGTTTGAACTCTGTCCCTGTCCAGAGGAGGGTCCTGCCACTTTGGTGGCCTTGGGCTGTCACTATGCCCCTGCCCAACTCCAGGGCTTCTGAGGCGCCTCCTCCCTGCTGAGCTGTGACCTGGTGGCCTGCGGGGCTGTCTGGGCAGAGGGCACCGGTTGCAGGCGGCTCTCAGGCTCTACAAAGGTCTCTTCAGACCAGTCTGACTGCCCCGACGTGCTGGGCACTTGCCCAGCTGCATTCCACGACCCCTGGCACGGGGGCCAGGCTCTGCAGGAGGCCGCGGGCTGCGTCTGACCTTCCAGCCCCGTCATCTCAGGGGACAGTGGGGCGGTGGGAGTGAAGCCAGGGGGCCTCAGCTGGTCCTTGCCATCTCCCTGTGGCCTCCACCCACCTCGCAGGGCTCCCTGAGTAGGGCCGGCAGAGGCGGGCGAGCCATCTACAGGGCCCTGCCTCTCCGCCCGCCTTTCCACAGATGGGCCGCCCAGGGCCCCCAGGGGAGAAGGTCTCTGGCACCCAGCTGTCCGGGGCCCCAGAGGCCCTGAGGGATGCCCCCGGCGATGCCGCGCCTGGTCCCGAGGACTCTGACCTGCTGCCCTCGGTGGCCCTGGCGGTGGCCCTGGTCCTGCTGTTCCTCCTGCTGTCCTCCTGGCTGGTGTGGAGCAGCCCTGCCAAGCCGCCTGCTATCGTGGCTTCCCAGGTGGGGTTGGCGGCACGGCTGGCCTTCCGGTCCCCACCAGCGCCCAGCCCCTCAGCCTCTGCCCCCGGGAGTCGCCGTGGCTCCACAGTCATCTCTGGCTGGTCTGAGGGGCCCAGGCCCCTGAAGGCCCTCAGCCGGGCCAGGCTCAACTGGCCTCCTTCCCCAGGTTGCTTTAGGGTCTTGGCCAGGTCCTCGTCTTTGCAAGGCCGTTCTGGGCACTGCAGATAAAGCTGAGTGACCGCAGCCGTTTGTGAAGTCAGTGAGTGACTGGGGACACGCTGGTTCACACGCCGGCTGTGTGCCGGTGGGCAGGTCCCTTCTCCCTCTGGGGCTGGTTTTCCCAGTCCTCAGATGAGATGGCAATATCCACTTCTGGGCACTAGTGGGAGGGCCCCGCAGTGTGCAGGCCTTCCTTGGCCATCTGTGCATGGTGGGCTCCCGCTACCACAGAGACCCCGGGAGCCCCTGGAGGAAGCTGGAGGAGGGCAGAGGGAGGGTGGGCTGGTCTTGGCCGCCACCTGGTGGCTGAGGGTAGAACTGCACCATCTGTCTCATGGCCCCTTGAGGTAGCCCAGGCCAGGGTGCGTCCAAAATTATTTTCATTTTTTAACGTGGAAGAAATTGAGGCTGTAGAGAAGCACAAGCTCCTGTCGTAGCAAGAACTGTTCTTACCATTTACTGATTACCGTCTTGCCGCATCTGTGCATCTTAGCTTCCCTACCAGACTCATGGGGAAGAAGGGACGGGCAGCAGCTGGAGGGCAGCGGGAGCTGCCAGGGTCCTCGCCTGGGCACTGAGACCCCTGCCCCTCAACAGCCCCGTCTCTGACTGCACCCCCAGATGTGGGGGACCTGTGCACTGGACCCCAAGGCTCCAAGATTGTCTCTCAGGAGCAAACCCCTCTCCAGAGCGTACTATGAGCAGACTCTGTGGGAAACTGGGAGCCCAGAAGCCGCAGGTGCACGGCCTGTCCAGGAAGCAAGGCCCAGGCTGGCCACAGGGTGTGGAGGCTGCCAGGTAAGCCAGGCTGCAGTGGCCTGTGGTCAGGGAGGGGCGCGTGGGCTGGGGTGAGGGTGTGGGTACCCAGGGGTCCCAGGGTGCTGTCCCAGGCAGAGGAAGAGACCATGGGAGGTCAGAGACGGGAAGTCTGTCCTTCCCCGGCTGCTGGCTCTCCTTTGGGGGAGCTGAGGGTCTCTGGGGTCCCCCAGGAACAGACGGGGAGGGGAGGGCCACAGTGAGGCCATGGGCTCCAGCTTCCCAGGGTCCTGGTGGAGGGTGCTGCTTCCTCCTCTCCAGTTTTGAAAGCCGAAGCACATGCCTGTGTGTCTGGGCTGCGACAGGGCCCTCTGTCCTGCCTACAGACAGTCTCTAGTCGAGCACCGGCCCTGCCTGCCCTGGGGCAGGACACTGGCAAGTGGGCGGGGCTGCGGGAGGTCTCAGAGGCTTGCTGGGGGATGGGGATGCAGGTGGAGCCCTGAGGTTTGGGAATGGGCCCTTCAAGTGGGAGCACTGCAGGGGTAAAGGCCCAGGGGCCACCACACTGCAGGGGTAAAGGCCCAGGGGCCACCACAGCTTCCGGACGGTTTCAGCAGGAAGGGATGTAGGGATAGGCCTGAGCTCCTGCTTGCTGTGGCTTTCCACTCTTGCCCTGCTTGCTGAGCCTTGTCAGGTGGGGCCGAGCTTCTGGGGTTGGGGTGGCCTTGGTGACTCACAGCAAGATCTGTTAGAGTCTGTCAGTGGGCTGGGGGACCCCAGCCCGCAGTCCCTCTTTGCCCTGTCTTAGAGGCGGCCAGAGGCAGAGCCAAGCCTCTGGCCCCTGCCCCTCCCGCTCTAGGGCCAGGAGAGAGGACTGCAGGAGTCTGCCCTGCTGTGGTGGCCTTGACCTTAGCCAGGGCTGCCAAGACCTGGGGAATGAAGGAAGCCAAGGAGCAGCACCCTCGGAGATAGGCAGGCGGGGGAAGCCTCTCTCAACCTGGCCACCTCAGGTCTGGGCCCTGCCTGTGGGCCAGCACTCACGAGAGGCCCAGGCGGGCAAGGCGGTGTGTGCCCAGGCCCGTGTGCGAGCATTCTGACCGGGGCCCATGCAAATGCCCGTGGCTTCTGACATGTTTCCTGTGGCCAGCGTTCCCTCTGCTCGGCTCCTGGGGGCTCACGTGCCAGGCCCTGTCCACCAGCCCCAGGGGCAAGCTCAGCATTCTGTGCACAGCCTGGCCAGGAGGAATCGCATCTGCAAGGAAGATGTCCTGTGTGATTCAGTGACCCGTTTAATAAACACTGAGGGTGTGCCTGGGCTCTCGCTGCCTGTCTCCTGCCTCCGTTGCCGCTTCTCCGGGGGCTGCCTGAGGTTAGGAAAACGTGTGCTTTTGGGGGGTTGGATGTTGCCGGATGGGCCTGGGGATGGGCTGGGCACGTCGGAGTCCCGGGGGGCTGGCAGGGCACTCCTTGAGCTGTTGGCAAGGGGGCACTGGGATCGGCCGCCTCCAGGCTGTGTGTGTGAGTGTGTGACCCTGCGTCTGTGCCTGTGTGTGTGTGCGTGTTTAACTCTGGGAGCTGGCACGCAGTGAAGCTGGCCCCCTCTCTGCCAGCGACCCAGAGGGTAAGGCAAGCCTCCCCTTCAGGGAAGAGGCTGCTCCACGTGGTTAGGAGAGGGGCTGGGCAGACTCCTGTCCCTCTCTAGTTGCAGCGCAGGAGTGGGGTCCTCTGGCCCCCTCTGGTAGGGCTGTGCGGGCTGCTTTCTGGGCTGTTCTGTGCTCCGGAACTGGGCCCCTCCACGGAATCACCCTCGGAGGCCAGTGGTCTGGCTGCTGCTGCCTGGCTGACTCTCTCGGGCCAGTGGTCAGCTCAGAGAAGCACAACGGGGAGGAGGAGGAGGGCGGCCGGGTGGGAGGACGCCGGGCTCCTTGACCCGGGCAGCCCGAGTCAGGCACCAGTCCGAGAACAAGTGCAGCCTGGAGCCAGGGCTGTGCCTGGCACGGCCCCACCTCCTCTGCAGGCGGGAATGGAAAACGGCCCGGAGTACGCAGCTCCCAGGCCTCGGGGAGGTGGGACTGGGTGGCAGGCAGGAGACCCTCTTCTCCACACAGGGACAGCAGATGGGCAGGTGGGCAGGTGGTGAGGGGTGGCCACAAGAGCTCTGTGGGGAGATGTCTGCAGGTGGGAGCTGGGCTCTGGGGAACCCCTGCTTCCTCCCCAGCCCGAGGCTCCCTGTGCTTCAGGTGTGTCCTGCTTAGGGTCCCTGCCCGCTCTGCCTGGGGTGTTTGCCGGGTGGTCTGAGCTCGAGTTCTCGCTGTGTGACTTCGGCCCGGGAGCCTCCGTTCCTTGCCTCAGTGCAGGGCTGGCCAGGCCTTGGGGAGCTGAGGGGCAAGGGGCCTGATGGATGCCTGCCTGCCAGGCTGGCGTCCCTGCCTCCTCACGGCCCGCCAACACTCTCTCCCGGGACGCTGCCAACTATCTGTGGCCGGTAAGTAGCATAACAGCTGCTTTTCTTGCTAAAGTATGACATTACACTTTTCCGGATGGCTGGACACTTCCTGGCTTGAAGTGTGCTGAGTGACAGGCTTGCTCTGTCCCGCCGTCCTCCCTTGCCCACGGCCCCGTCTGTCTCCCAGCTTGTTCTGGCTGGCTGGCGGCAAGGTCAAGCCAGGACCACTTTGGCCCTGTGTTCAGACAGAGCCCAGATGGAGCCCCTCAAACCGCAGGTGGCCTGGGACACTTCCCCTGGGTTATTTTTGGCCCTTGAGCTGGCCCGTGGACTCCTCGCCAAAAGCAATCACTGAATTCTCATCTTGTTTTGCTGAGGATTTAGAGTATGTCAAAAATGTTCTGCTGGGAGGCCTGGGGGCACTTCAGGACCAGGGAAGTGGGAGCTGGGGAGCCCAGCTGTGACCGGCGCCCGGGGGGTGAGCCTCTGGGGTTGCTGGGAGACGGAGGGGGTCTGACAATAGCTGCCGCTGAACACAGTGACCCTTCTCCCACTTCATCCGTAATAGCAAAGGGGCGTGGCCTCCCATTTTACAGAGGAGGAAACTGAGGCCCAGAGATGTCTGGCCCAGAGATGTCTGGCCCAGAGATGTCTGTCCCAGTTCTGGGGAGAGGCCCAGTGGGCTGCCCAGGCTCCTCTCTGAGGAGGATTCGCTGGGGGCTGGGGCGACCCACGGATCTGCCCACATGGCTCTCCTCCCCACCTCTGGGCCTTCCCAGCAGAACCAGGAGGCAGTGGGTCTGATGGTTTCCTTTCACATGACCACTCTGCTGCTGGCTTTATGGGCTCCGCTCACCTCACTGAAAACTGCCCAGGTGCTGGCCAGGTGGGCTCCAGGTTGTGGAGGGTGGCAGGTCCTGGCTACCTGGTGGCCATGGGAGCAGCCCTGGGGGCTCCCATCCTGAGCACCTGGTAGGATGTGCCTAGATCCCACCCACCCGGCCTCCTGGAGCAGACCCCACCCTTGAGGCAGGGAGGCTGAACCCTGGGCATGAGGCTGGGAACTTCCTGCAGCTCTGTGGATGGGGACAAAGGGGCAGCCCTGGGGTTCGCACCCTGGCCCTCGGGCCCCGGGATGGGAGTGCGGCACGCGGTGAGCTTTCCCCTTCCTGCCTGGCAGAGGCCTCCTGTTCCCGCTGCTCTCTTGGAACGTCCACTCATCAGTCAAGTGCTTTTGGTGGGCACTGCCCTGAGGGACTCCAGCCGTGGTGGGGAGAGGAGAACCCCAGAGCCACGGGCGGCAGGCAGAGCACAGAAGACCAGTGCAGACGGCCGAGGCCCCAGGGGAGCTGAAGTCAGCCGGGAGTGGGACAGTCTGCTGGAGGAGGGGGCCACATCTGAGCCCAGAGCAAAGGCCAGGTGGGCCCACTAGGTGACCGAGGTATGGCTGTCCCTGACCCCGGCCTGGGTGGCAGCTTGATGCTGGTTGTGGAGAAAGGACTGCAGGTGGCAGGTGAGGCTGGGGGAGCATGTGGGATGGCAGGCAGCCCAGCCTTGGATACTCAGTGTCTGCCTGGGCGTGGGCACCACATGGTGGTGCCCTGTGGGCGTTCACCTGTGTGCCTCAGGGCCAGGGTCTGGCTTCTAGTTGATTCCGCTACCTGGATGGCCATGTGTTTGTAATTATATCACAATCCCACGGGAAGAAGTGGATGGGGCACCTGTCTGTCCCCCCACATTTGAAGGCTTTATCCTGGAAGAAGTGGACCATCTGTCTAAGGTGCTTGGCCCACACCCACCCTGGGGCCCTGAGCTTGAGCCACTGAGTCCCACCCTGTCCTGCCTGTCGTCCAGCAAGCTCCCGTGCAGAGGCCTCTGCGGCTGGTGGACCCGCGGTCAGGAAATGCGCGGATAAGGAGCAGCGTTTGCTTTCTGAGCCTGTAGATGGATACCAGGTTCCCGATGTCTGTAGAGGGACTGGCTGGCAGGTCTGGACACAGGGAGGACGTGGACATTCCAGGGAGCAGTGTGGGGATGGGGCCAAGGAGGCCTCCTCTGTCCAGGCAGAGGCCTTGCTGTGGGTGGGGTCAGAGGGCTGGCTGACCTGATGTGGGCTCTGTCCCCACGCTGGACACCGCTCAGCCGTGAATCACCAGGCTAGCAGCCTCCACACACGGTGTCTTCTCCTTCTAGCCCCTGGCCACAGGCTCTTGGGTCCTGTTAAGGGTGGCCTTGTGCACTTCACAGGTGATGGCCCAGAGGCCCCTCTGAGCTGAGGGACTCTCCTGAGTCCAGGGAAGGTCTTTGACTGTCACCTGGTTTGTTGGACAGGCCTTGCCAAGTGAGGGGCTCCCAGAGTACCAGGCTGGTGAGCGTGCGTGCTCACAGGGGCTCTGTGGGTGCGGGCAGCCTGGAGCCCCACGCGGGCCGCACAGCCCAGCTCCCTGAGCCCCTGCGATGGTGGGGTTTGGAGCTGAGGGATCTGGCAGAGATCCCCGGAGCACAGAGCACAGAGCACAGAGCTGTGCTTCCGAGCACCCAGGGCAGGAGGGCCGAGGCCTCGGGGCTCAGCCCTCAGCTCCCTCGCCTTTCCCCACAGGAATCACATTGTCAGAATAAAAGGTGAGTGTCCAGGGTCCCCGTGCTGCTGTGGAGGCTTCCCTCCTTCTGGGCGGGGACACCACACTCCTCTGTGGCACGGATACCTTGGAGTTCCCCAGACAAGGGCCGTCCCCACCCACGGCCTGGTGCAGTCTGGCGGCACTCTCTCTGACGCCAGGTCCCCTGCTCAAGGACGTAGTGCTCTCTCTGCCGGGTGCTCGGGGCCCTGGCCCTCGGGGCTCCCGTGGTCACCTTGTGTGTCAGAAGGTCCAGGACTGTTCTCACGGCCAGGGGCCCCTCGCTTCCCGAGGTGGCTGGCCTGACGGACCCTGGACGGACCCTGGACGGACCCTGGCCTCCGGGAGGGAGACGGCAGCCGACTTGGACTCCCCGCACGCGGAGCTGAGCTGCCTGGCTCCTGCCGGGCCAGTCGGGCAGGGGCAGCAGCCAGGCCCTGGGAAGGCTCCTGGGGCCTGGCTGGCTGAGGCGGGTTCGCAGCCCTCCCAGCGGCCCCTCCCGGGAGCGCCTGCCAGGAAGGTGTGGAGTGACAAGGACTGGGACTGACAGGCAGGTGTCTGTGAGCCGCTGCTGCCAGGGAGGCGGGCTCTGAAGACCCCACGGATCCCGACCCTGCAATGCCGATGCCGGTGCGCATGGGGAAGGGCGTCCATGGCGCCCCGCCCAGCGGGGCTCCCTTCTCTCCAGCCGCTCCTGGCTTTGGGCATGCTGCCTGACTCCTCTGCACTGGAGTGGGCAAGGGTTGGACCACTTGCTACGTGGAGTGAATTGGGAATGGTAGCCCCACAGGGATGACCCAGAGACCAACATCTGTGGCCCAGGTGATTCTGCCCGTCTTTTTGTTTATCAGTACACGTGTGAGTGACTGGGGACATTTGTGAAAAAGTCCGACAGCTGCTTTGAACCAACCCAACCTGGAATCGTTGCTGACTTGTGTGTTGCTAGTGCAGTAAAAGTCTAAAATGAAGGAGGCCCTACAAGCCCCTGGCCATGGCTGACGGCAGGGGTGAGGAGCGTGCTGGGTCCTAGCTCCCTGGGCATCTGCCAGGTGGGCAGACACCCCCACAATGAGTGATTTGCAGAGGGGGTCCGTGCAGGGAGGGCTGGCAGGGGGGCTGTGGGAGAGGCTGAGTTGAAGCCCATAAGATCTCAATGGTGGCTGGGCACAGTGGCACATGCCTGTGATCCCAGAGCTTGGGAGGCCGAGGCAGGAGGATTGTGAGTTCAAAGCCAGCCTCAGCAATTTAGTGAGTCCCCAAGAAACTCAGTGAGACCCTGCCTGTAAATAAAATATAAAATAGGGCTGGGGATGAGGCTCCGTGGTTAAGCACTCCTGGGTTCAATATCTGGTACCAAAAAAAAAAAAGACAAAAGATGTCAATGGTGCATATGTGCACACATGCACACGCACACCCATGCACATGTGCACACGCGCACACACAGAGGCCTGAACTGTGCGCCTGGAGGGGACTTGAGGCAGAACAGAGGCAGGCTGCCAGCAGGGGAGGCCACCTGTGTGGCATACTGACAGCTGATGCTGTGGGAATTTTTCAAGCAGGAAACACAAGCCAGGTGAGTGGGGACGTGACCGTGTGCTGAGAGGTGTGGGGGAGGAGGGCAGCTTCCCCGCACCAGGCTTGTCGACTGGAGGGTAGTCTCAGCTACCCTGGTGTGCGTGCAGGATCTGGGGACAGCTTTAACCACAGCGGCTCCTCGACAGTCCCGGGAGCTGTGGCAAGATTCTTGACATTTTCAAGCCCTCTCTAGCTCTCTGCCACGCTCTGGGAGACACCAGAACCCTGTCCCTGCTGTGGACAGCACCCGCTCGGGAAGGCCTCACCCAAAGCTCGCACGTTCCTCTGGCTCGGGGCTGGAGACATCCCCCCGCCCGCAGGGCTGCAGGCTGCAGAGGGACTGCTTTGTCGCGCTGGGATGGGGCCAGCTAAGCCCCAGGACATGCCGTCCCCTTGCCTGGCTTGCTGGAACGGGGCCCGTGCTGGGAATGGTGTCTGACCCTGTGTTCCAGGCGGGGCTGGGGGATGTCCTCAGGATGCAGCTGTGCCCAGCTGCTCCCTGGACAACACGCTGAGGAAAGTCCACCCCTCCCCAGGAGCTCCGCTGACCAAGGACCAATTCTCAAAGGTGTCAGGGTGCTTCAGAGGACCTGTGGTCCTCCAGGCGACAGGACAGAGGTCGAGACCTCTTGGCTTTTTGCAGAATTTGGGGAAATGTGTTCACCTCCCGAAGCCTCTCAGGTGCTTAGCTCTGGGGGTGCCTCTGGTAAGGCCTGCCAGGTTAGGCAGAACCGGCCTTCCAACCAGTGCCTGCCGTCTCCTCCTGATGCCCTCCAGTGTGACCAGCAGAGAGAAGCCACAGGGACCTTTGCCCTCCCTGAATCCAGCACTGAGTCCCTGTCGGAGCATTTGCCTTCAAGGAGAAGACTGGAAACAGCAGTGTTCAAACGTCAGCTGGCTCACAGACCTCCAGAAAGCTGCAGGCCTTCTCGGTGCCTGTGTTTCCACTGGTTTAGGGGACTTGTTCCTGCTGCTACCTCCACAGAGGCCTGGGCTCTGTCTCAGGGACTCAGCAGAGGGACCCGCCATGAGACTCAGCCTGAGTGGTCAGTGTGGGCTCGGGTTCCTCTGACCACAGCGGTGAGCCCTGCCGCTGCTTCCGTGTGGCGCCTCTGCAGGAAGGACTCTGCTCACCCGGGCAGGCTCCTGAGTGCCCTCCACTCGCCCTGGGCCCGCTCCTGCAGGCAAGCCAGCTCTGAGGGTGGGGATGTCTTTCTCCTGCCCTGCTGCGGCTCCAGGTCTTGAACAGTGTCTGACACACAGAAGGAGCTCAGTGAGTAGCTGATGAAGGAACAAATGAATGAAGGAATTCACTAATTACCATCCCATGTTGAGAATCGTAGAGGTTAAGATCATAGACCTTAGAGTCAGCTGCCTGGCTGCCAAAGTTTGAATCTGTGATTTACTGGTTATAAGTGAGTTAGGCATTGTCCCTGTCCTCCGTTTCTCATCTGTAAAATAAGAGCAAAAGATTTTTGTTCCTAACACAAGGCAACGAGGCACTGTGAGTGGAAGCCAACAGAAATGGGAGGTGGTAGAATCAGGTCAGCCAAAAAATTCAGATACTGGAACTATCAGAACGAGAGAGTAAAAAGAATGTTTTATACAAAAAATAAAAGAGGTTGGAGTACATTAACAAAGAATGAACCTGCTTGAAAGGAACAAAATACTCCTAGAAATAAAAAGCACGACCCTAGAAAAACTCAAAGCAGTTTGACAAGTTTAGACACAATTACAGAGGGAATTAGTGAACTGAAGGATAAGATAAAAAAAAGTAAGGAAAAGGGCTCGCCTGCACCTCGCACTTTCGCTTTCTGGATGCCAAGCTGACGCACAGTTAGCATGCTGCATGGAAGCCAGAGCCGCACCTCGTGCATGGTGCCCCCAGCCAGCCGGGCCCCTCAGAGGAGAGCTGTGCCCAGGCCAGCACCAGCAGCTCAGCCACTAGCTGAGCCCACCAGCTGCAGTGGGCTCACCTGCTGCAGCACTGTGGCAGTCAGGTCTGGTGGCCCAGGTGGTGACCACTGTGGCGGATGTGGCTGTGGGCTCTGCTGTGGGGCACACACCGGGCCATGCCATGGTGGGGGGCTTCAGTGGAGGAAGTGCCGCGGAGCCCTCAAAGCCCGATGTCACCCACCAGGAGCCTCGGGGAACCCAGCCAGCACAGCAGCAGCAGCTGGGTGGCCCTTGCTTTTATGAAATAAAACACTTTTTGGAGTGTGCCCAGAACCAGCTGATGTCAAGCTCTGTGAGGGTTTCCATGAGGTGCTGAAGCAGCGCAGAATTGCTAACGGATTCGTCTAATCGAGAGGCTCAAACTGAAGAAATGGAAAACTTGATGACCAAGTTACTTTAGCATAAAAATGTCATCGACAGTGAAAGTATGCAATGTAAAACTGCAGTGTAAAGCCTCACCTAACAGCTTCATGTTTCCGAATGGCAGCAAAAGAGAGTTCTAACTGTATGGAAGTTCACTGAGTTGGGTCAGAATTTGGGGCTGGTCAAATGTTTGTGTGCCCTCCATAAGCAAGCAGTTCTGATGTTCTTTGAGTTTATTAGAAGAAAGTGATTTTCTCCTGGAAAAAAAAAAAAGTCAGGGAAAGGACTCTCCTAAAAGATACAGAGGGGGAAATACAAGCCTGGAGAATGGATGCACAGAAATGCACTGCTGCCCTCTGGGGTCCTGGGAAGGGGAGGCTGTGAAAAGGATCGTAGTCGAAACCATTTTAGATCTAGTGAAAGACAGCAACCCTCACATCGAAGAAGCCAACGAGTTTCAAGCAAGATAGAGAAGGATTCTACACTGTTCATATCAGGATAAAATGCAGAACACTGAAGACCAAAAGAAGTCTTAAAAAAGAGCCAGAGGAAAATGAAGATCACCCAAAAAACAATTCACCTGGAGAGCCCACCTGCCTGCCTACGGCTCTTCCTCTGTTTTGTTGGGTGCTGGGATGGAACAGAGGGTCTCCTGCCTGTCAGGCTCACATCCCCACCAGGGAAGCTTGACTTCTCAGTCACAGCAATGGGACCCATGAAGCACGGAAGCAGCATCTTCAAATCACTGAGGGCCAATGACTGTCAGCTTTGGATTCAATGCCCAGCAGAAATGTAATGTCCATCCAAGGCAGTTAGAAACCAGGGGAGTCTCCCACAGTCTCCCCGCCAAAGCCTTAGAGGATGCCTGAGGCAGAAGGAAGGAAAGTTCAGTTAGGAAGAGGGATGTATGAAGGGATGGGCACAAACACACGGTCAAGTGTCACGGGGGCTTTGGAGGAGTATAGAGCAAGAACGCAGGTTAGTGGTGGTCTGGAAGTCAGGGCAGGAGCCACAGGAATGCAAAGGTCCTGGGGTCCATACAGTGCTCCGGGGGTAGGATGTGATCTGCAGTCACAGGGGGATGGGAACCGTGCGCGTGTTCTTGCTCAACAGAGGAAAGCAGAATTCGAATCTCAACCATCTGAAAGAAGGCAGGGAAGATGGAATGAAGGTCGGCGATGAGCCGGCCCACAGCCAGCCCGGTACGTGCCCCGATGGGCAACACAGACACAGGCCTAGGGGCCCACGCCAGGCACGCTGTGGCCCTGCTGGGGGGAGACCCTGGCAGACGCCTCACAAATCCTCAGCTTTTCAACCTGCAAAACTGGGACAGCAAGATGGCTAAGGTGTGTGACCCCGAGGATGTGGTCTCCTGTCCCTCACAGGGCCGGTCACTGTGCTGGCAGGGGCAAGTGCCCACAGAATGGAGCAGCAACCCTGCAGGCCTCTGACTGTCTTGCTGGGTCTTTCATCCTGCCCTCCTCTGCCCTCTGGGAGCGGCTGCTGCCTGGAGGCCAGAGGAGGCCCCAGCTCTCCCTGCCCCACCCTGCCCAGGGGCTCTGCAGTGGCCTGGTGGTTGAAGGCCACAGCTTCCCGCGTCCCAGGGTGCCAGCAGGGGCTCATCAGCTGTGGCTCTGGGACCATGGCTTCTGTGCAGGGGCCGTCTCTGCCCAGACATCTACTTGATGTGGCGGCTTTGGCCGGGCTCTGGGCCAGCAGGCTCCCGTCCGCAGGGCTGTTGGGTAAACAGAGCCCAGTGAGGGCCTGGGAGGCCAGCTTCCCAGGAGGGAAGGGGGGCGAGCTGGCAGGACCGTGGCCAGACCAGGCCAGCCCCATGCTGGCCTCGGCCTCCTCCCCTGCAGCCCCCTGCCTGGCCCCAAACGCGGGAGCTTATGGCTCTCTGTTGGTGACTGCTGTGGCCAGCCCAGACTCCCTGTGAAAGAAGGAGCCCCCTGGTGAGCAGGGCAGGGTCTCCATGCCTTTGGACCACCCAGCGGCATCAGCAGGTGCCAGAGCTGCAGGAGCCAAATGGCCTTGTCCAACGTCGTCCCGCCCAGAGGCTGGGAAAGGGGATGTCTCTGGGCCTGGACAGGAGAGAACTTTGCTTCCTGCCGTTGCAGTCAGGCCGAGCTGGGGATGTGACCTGGACGTGGAGGGAAGTCACCTGCTGGTGCTTCAGTGAGCCAGGCTGAGACCTGAGGCTCCTGCTCCTGCTCTGGCCCGCTCAGGTGCTCTCCCTGGGAGGGTTGGGGAGGAGCTGAGGCCCTGAGCCCGCACCTTGCCCACTGGTGACCACGAGCAACAGACGGATTCGAGCAGGGCCAGTCCAGTGAGGCCCGTGACGGCAGGTAGGGGAGCTGCTGCTGGAGCCATTCTGCCCCCAGGGACAGTGGAGGTTTTCTTGCTGCCCTGGGAAAGGTGCGGGAGGCGGTCAGGTGGCTGAGGGCACACGTGCCTGGCCAGAGCTGGAACTGCGGAACCGTGGAGCCATCTGTCACAGACACGGCCCAAGTGCCGGCACAGCTTGGTCTACTTTGCTTCTCCAGTTTCATCCTCAAGCCTGCCTCTTCCAGGCAGCCTTCCTGGTCTACTTCCTTAACCCAGAATTCTTGGGCACTTGATTTGGAGCTTTTTTCCCCCCTGGCACTTGGATGTCTGGTGCCCTAACTGGGGTGATATCTCCCTGTGGTAAGGATCCTTCATTAAATTCTAGAAATCCCTTTTCTGGCCCTCGACCAATGATCATGAAAATAGTAGTGATAACTATTTTTAAAATGTCTTTTAAAAAATTGCGCTTTAAGGACTTTGTACGAAGCAGCCTCATGGAATCTCGACAATGCCCACGGCAGCTGGGCACACTGTAGAAGGGGAAGCCGAGGCTGGGGGCACGGGGCTCGCCTGGGGTGGAGGACAGCCAAACCAACCTGCGGCTCCCGCCTGTTCCCTGGCTGCGGCTGACGGCCCTTGCCTCCTGCTGCCTCTGCATGTGACCTTGCCTGACACTTCCCAATCCTGTCAGCCTTGGTAATTCCCCAAAAGGCCCCAGGGGCTGCTGAGCAAGGCTGCTGTTCCCAGTCAAAGGAGAGGAAGGGGGTGGGTTTAGGGGTGGGAGAGGGGCTGAGCCCCTGACCTCCCGGGTGGCACTCCACTCTGATGCCTCTAACCAGCTACTGGCGAGGGAGATGGGCACCGGGGGCCCACGTCAGGGCCTGCACTCCCCCTCCTGCTCCTCCTGCCTTCCTCCCCCTCCAGGTCCTCCCCAACCAAGACCCTGTGGCCCGCCGAGCAGAACCAGGATGAATTCCCTTCGGGTACCCAGCACAACGGCCCCTGACTACGATCCCAGCCCCGCAGAGCTGGACAGTCCATGAGGTCGGTGGGGAGCTGTAAAGCCTTTTAAAAGGTGCAATAAAAGTCTTGGGTTCAGATCTCTTTCTGGAGAAGAGAATAACAGACAGGAAACTTCAGTAGCAGAGGTGACAATAGCGGTGGCAGGGGACTGCCCTGGACAAGACACCTCTGGTGCTCGGGGAGGGGCTCTGGTGGCCGAGCACCCTGGGGTGCCCCACCAGCAGCGGCTTGCTGTGTCCCTGTCCTGGGAGTCGCCTTCCTGCTGCCTCTTCCCCGAGCCTGGCTCTGAGGAACTGTGTCAGGAAGGCTGGGCACACGCGTGGTCGGGCCAGGGCTGGGCCAGGGCTGGGCGAGGGCCAGGAGGAGCTGATCCTGGGTCCTGCTCCCTGGGAGCATGTCCAGGCCTGGGGCCTGTGGGGGGTCTGTGCCCACCTGTCCCCTGATGTAGAGGCCATCCAGTGGGCTGGGAGGACTGTCTCGTCACCACCCGTGTCCTGGCAGCAGGGCCACAGAGGGCCAGGTGTGGCAGCCCCTCTGCTCTGTCCATTGATTTAACGCAGGACTTCTCAAGTCCGTGTGTTCCCAGCTGTGCAGTCCAGGATCCAGGAGCCACAGGGACAGGGCTATCAGTGAAATATGGGGAGCTGATTAGACCTAAGCTTCAAATGTGCACCCGCTCCTTGCTGGCGTGTTCCAGGCAAGTGTGACCCCGCACCTGCCCAAGACGTGCTTGTGCTATCTGATCGGCTCTGGTGCGTCCGACCTCGAGATACGCCAGGAAGCCTGACCTTCTGCCGCCCTGCCCGCGAGAGGCTCTTTAAGCTTAACTGGTTAAAGCCGCCCACCTCTAAAGAGGCAGTGCCTTGGCACTGGCCACATTTTAAATGCTCTTTGGCTGGAGGCACCAGGGGCTGCCGTGGGTGGTGCTGTGAGTTCTCTCAGGCGTTGCTGCTTCTCTCAGTCCTCCAGAGGCACCTGAGCACGTGCTGCAGGGGCTGGGTGGGAGAGGGAGTCCTGCAGGCAGCCCCACTGGGCGATGCCGGAGGCCCTGTGGTTCTGGGAGTCACAGTTCTCAGGGAGACGGACCCCAGGCTGGATATTCAGTGGTCTTGGCCTCTAGCGGCCACAGCAGCTCCTTCCTGTAGTCCTGAAGGGCCAGTGACCATTCTCGGTGGCAAGGGAGAAGATGGCCCCCTCCCTTCCCTGGCCCCCCAGCCCTTGTTAGAGCCCCAAGATGTCAAAGCAGGCCTTAGTGCCTGAGGCCCCTGGAGGAGGACATGGCTGGAGTGACTGGAGCCATCTTGGGCAGTGTCATCAGCTCAGCAGCCTGTGTGCAAAGCTGACCATGTCCCTGGCCTTCAGAGTTTCATCTGCAAGCCGGGCTGGGGACCTGCCCTGGCCCCCTGGAGAGGCCAGGCACAGGTCTGTGCGTGGCTGAGGGCCGCCGCGCTTCCTAATTGTCCGTGACTTACAGACTTGGCCGGCCTCCCGGACGGCCTTCATAAATCAGCACTGCCACACTGGAGAGCCTGTCGGGTGGCCTTCCTGGCCTGGCAGCCCAGCCTCTCCCTGCTCAGGAGCGCCCCGCTGCTCCAACTTTCCACGTGCTGCAGGGGAGTGGGAGGCCTCGGGCGAGCTGGTGCGGGGAGGGCAGGGAGGCACGGGTGGGCGGCCCTGCAGGCGCTTGCCTCGGGAAGGTCCTGACGCCCGTGGGGCTGCGCCCCTGCTGCCCAGCCCAGTCAGCCGCCTGCCTGTGGGTGGGGGGACCTGGGTTCTTGGACACTTGTCTCGTGGTGGTGTGCACGCGGGTGTCCTGTACGTAGGTGTCCTGTGCCGTGTGTGCGTCATGCGTTGTGGCACAGCTGTGTGTGCCCAGCTGGTCGGGGCACAGTGGTTGGTGGGGTGGCCCCTGTGTCTCCTTGTCCTCTGTCCTACGATGGGGACACAGAGGACATCCTGCGGCTCCCCTTCTGGGTGGGCGGCCTCGGAGCCCAGGCTGTGGGCCTCACTGCCTCATCCAACGGGTGCCGTCCTGGCCCCGGGCCTGGTGAGCCCCGAGGCTGGTTCTGAACATTCTGCAGTGCGCTGGCAAGCGCTGTGGGCTGCTCTGTCATTTAAAGGCTCTGGGGCCAGACAAAAGCAGAGGCCCGGGTGACCTCTGCCTGCCACCAGGGCTGGGAGGGGCAGGCCAGGCCCTCCTGAGACATCTGGAGGTCAGCAGAAGAGAGGCCAGGCTGAGGAGTCTGGGAGGGCTGGAGAGCCACTGGTCCTCACCCGGGTGCTGAGGAGCTTCCTCCCAGCCTGGGCTGGCAAGAGGTGACTTTAGGACAGATGACTGGCCGCCCCACTGGCAGGAGTGGGTGTGGCGACTACCCCCTCTCAGTGGCCCGTCTGGAAACACAAACAGGCCCCAGACAGGTGTAGGTAACTTCCTGCCAACAGATGGGCCTCAGGTCACCAGGGGAGCTGGCGGGCTGGGTGCTGGGGGACTCAGGTTTGTGAGGTGATGTCTGGGAGCCCCTACTGCCACCACCGGAACCCCAGCAGTGCAGACAGGACCTCCCACGGCAGAGCAGAGGCGCGGCGAGGAGGCCTGGGCTGAGGGTGCTGCACGGCCACCTCCCTGCTGGGAGCCCAGTGCAGGGCCGTCAGCCAACGTGGAGCCTGCCAAGCCTGCCTGGTGCTCCTGCCTCTCCATGGGCCAGCGGCAGGCTCTGCTTCATGCCACCCGCTCTGGGCCTCAGTGGGCTGTTGGCCCTGAGCCTGGGCGCTCACTGGCAAGGGGAACAGGGACGCCTACTCACAGCCTTGGTTTAGGGATCAAGACACACATGTGACAAGCAGTAAGGCAAATGACTGGGTGCTTCTTATTGATTGTTGTTGCTGAGACAGCTTGTCCAGGACCTGGCTGGAAGGGTGGCTGAGGGGCAGGCCTGGGCCCAGGACAAAGTCGGACTCTAAGTGGGGCCATTCAGAGCCAGGGCAGGGACAAAACAGGCAACACCAGTTCCTGGGCGGATGGCTTCCCGGGTCTTGGTGGGCACTGGGCTAGGACTTCTGGGCCCTAGCCAGATGTGGCAGAAGAGGGGAGGAATGGAGGACAGATGCTGGCCTTGGGGTCACCAAGCACACCTGGTAGTAAGGAACTTTGCAGAGAAAGTTCCTTTCTTCCCAGCACAGAGCTGAGCACTGGCTCAGAGTGAACAGGTAGCGGAGGGTGGAGGGTGCCTTGCTACCCCTGGGACCTCTCAGGATAGGGAAGAGACGGTTCCTCGTGGACACCCCAGGTGGGAAGGGCAAGAAGACCCCCAGGAGAGATTGGGGACTCTGGTCCCTAAACAAGAGGGCAGGGCTTGGAGCTGGGGGCAACATGATCAGACACAAGCACAGCAAAGGGTGGAGAAGTCCAGCTTGGCCGGGGGCCCTGCGTTTCCAGCCTTCTTGTTGACCTTGGGCAGCAGCAGGAAGAAGGACATGGCCAGGGCACAGTGGTAGCAGCTATGGACGTAGGTGTAATCCCAGTCCTGTGGGGGTGGGGTGAGTCAATCTGTGTCCTCCCCAGAGCCCATGGCCTCCCCGAGCCCTAGCCCAGTCACCCTGGCCTGGGGCCTCTCCTGTGTCCTGGCCTGCTTGGCTCTGCTGGGAGGTTCTTGTGTCCAGCCATGGAGGCCTTTCTTATCTCCAAATCTCTCCTGCGTCCAGGGTGGTGTTGCTCACCCGGCCTCTAACAGAAGACTGGGCCTCCTGCCTCCCTCCCTCCTCGTTCTCCTCCAGGTCATGGGCACCAGCTCCACACCCCTTGTCTCAGATGCAGGCTCCCTGAAGTCAGAGCCTGTCTCCTGCCTCTCTGTGACCCCCAGGTCCACACAGGTCAGGATGTTAGTGGTGCTGGGTTTGGACAAAACCCCAACGCCCACCACAGGAGGAACAAGGAGTCAGAACACAGAGCTTCCCAGTGAGGACACAGTCTGCCACCCCCCAACCAGGGCTACTCCCAAGAGGGCTCTTCCCCAGTCAGTCCGTACCTCAAAGAAGAAGCGCAACATCAGGGATAGCGCCCCAAAGCAGAGGCCGGGGCCTATCTGCTGGGTGTAGACACTCTTGTCGGGGTACAAGCCCTTCTTCTCCTTCATCTTCTGCAGCTGTGGGGACAGAGGAGGGACAGCACAGTGTCGGGAACGAGCAGGTGCACCTTGCACCAGGCCCTCCTCAGGCAGGAGAGGAGGCCCCGCATGCCTGGGCAGCACAACCAGTTGTCTGGACCCAGGCCCAGGTCACAGGACAGTGAAGGTCCTGGCCCGGGAGCCTCTGGGCCAGGCAGCTGCCCATAGGAAGTAGCAGGCTGCCCTTGAGCTTCTGCCTCCCAGCCCGAGGGAGCCTGAGGGGATCATTTACAGCAAAACCTACGTCACGCCTTGTGACTGCAGGTGCCCTGTGGCCCTCGGGGCATGCGTGTGGCACGGGGACAAACAGGGCGGCTTTGCTGGTTAACGAAGCCACCTTGATACCAGCTCTGCGGGCACATTCAACCTGATTCTTCGGGCCTGGAATCCCTGGGCCTGGACGGCGGCTCTGGTGGGTGTTTCCCCTTGGTGGCAGGGAGCAGGCCAAGTGGACCTCGGTGGCGGAGGCCAGAGCCGGGGTTGTCTGGGCTGACAGCAGGAGGGACCATCACCCATGGGCGAGGCGGAGCCTGGGGTGGGGCAGCCCCCTGGCTGCACATCTCCCCATGGGAGCACAGACCCCAAGGAGGGCCTCAGGCCGGGTCTGGAGGCTCTCACCACCCAGGAGCTGTGAAACGGTGCCCAGTTTGAACTTTTCTGGAACTTGCGGTTGCTGACAGGAGTTGAGGACCCCCAGTGGGGCAGGTGAGGTGGGTCAGATAGACTGGCCCTGCCCTGGGAGCCCCAGCCCCACTCGCTCTGCTTCTGCGCCCAGGACTGTTCCCGAGTTTCTCCCCAGAAGTGGCAAGACCCGGGAGGGCAATCGGCCCTCATTCCAGGAAGCAGCTGCCCTGGGACATCCAAAATAAACCACACGTTCAGTGGTCTAGAAAACACAGTTCGAGTCCCAGATGCTGGCTGTCCGTCTCTGCTCCTGTGGACGGGCTGTGGCCCGAGGGCAGGACACCTCCTGGCACTTGATGGGGAAATGAGGGAGTGAATTCTATCCTGGCTAATTAAAGCCTGGCCAGAGTCGGGTCCCACCGCACACGCGGGGCAGGAGCAGGCGGGGTTATCGGAGCCAGGCCGTGTTTATGCATTCCAGTGTGCTGATTAATGCCGGACCCGGGCTCTATCCCACAGGGTTTTCAGGCTCCTGGGTCAGCCCGGGGCCTGCCTGGCGTCCAGTTAGGAGGCTCCCGTCTCCTGCTGGGGCTGCGAGTTGGCTGCTGACTCTGTGCCTAGCTCCTTCCTCCACCAAAGCCAACCTGGAGCTTCTGGGCTGTGGGAAGAGGGACAGGGACAGCTGGCCACCAGGGCCTTTCCCCTCCATGCACCTGGGGTCGGGTGGCTCCTTCAACTGCCCGGAGAACACCGGGCTCACTGGGGCCCCAGCAGCCTGCTCTGGGCTGCACCCAGCAACCCAGCCAGCTCTCAGCTCACAGCCTGCCACAGACCAGGTCTCCTCCAGCCAGAGGTGGGACCCTGGACGCAAGGTGGTGCTTCCTGGGGGCTCGGGCAGGCGGTGTGCTGTGGCTCGGGGCCTGGGCTGGAGCTCCTGTCCTCGAGCCTGCCTCTGGGCTCCCCAGCCGCATTCTGGGGTGGGTCCCAGGAAATGCTGTAATGGCCGTCTTTACTCTGGCTGGCTCGAGTGGGTTCCCTGCCTTGCAACCACTGGGGCCTCTGGGCGATGGAGGGGCAGGAGGCCTGGGAGCCAGTGGGAAGGGCCCTGTGGGTTCCAGGCCACAGGGTCCTCCAGCCCAGGCTGCAGCCTCCCCACCACCTGCCCTCCTTCCTGTCCCTCCAGGAAGCGGCTGGTCAACCCCGCTGCTCCGCAGGCCAAGCCCCGGTTCTTTCTCCGCCACCACTGATACAGTAACAAGCCGGTGCAGTCCTGCTGCAGGGCCTTCAATCCCGCTGGGCTTTAGATGTATCACTTTTCATCTTTGGCTCCTCTCCTGACGCAGGTGCAGAGCTGTGGGAGGGAGGCTGAGGGCGGCTCAGCTGGACTGGGGCTGACCATCGCAGACGGGCAGCCAGGGCAGGGTCAGAGCACCTAGTGCCTCTCGCTGAACCCTTGGTCTGCTACCTGCACAGGCAGGAGGTCACAGGGGCCTTGAGGCTGGAGGAGTCAGGGTGGGGAAGCGTCTTGGGTTCCCTGGAGGCACTCTGCGGAGGCGCATGCAGTACGCACCCACTTAGCTGCGATGACCAGAACGGCCATGCCGATGGGGCCCGAGTACACCCCGTAGCCCCAGCGGTCATGGTAGGTCCGCACTGCGATGGTCAGGACGCCAAGCATCACGAATGTCGACCTCTGAGGCTCGTCGAAGTCGGCCAGTGCTGGGGGTCAGGGAAAGACACCGGAGTGGTGAGTGGCCTCCCTCGTCCCTTCTGGCTGTGCCCCTGCCCTTAGGTGCACACGCAGAGGTCCCTGACCAGCAGGACCCCAAGGCTTGCCTGGTGACCAAGAAGTCCGAGCACAGCTAGTTCCACAGGAAAGGCAAGAAGCTGCCTCCCCAGCATGGCCCAGCACCTCGCTCAGAAGACCAAGACAAGCGAATCGGAATGATGGTTGGGCTGGACCACCAGGCACCGAGCTGCGGGCGCTCACAGGCTGGTCAAAGGGCAGAGGCCTCAGGTGGCAGGGCCCCCCGAGCCGAGACCACTCCAAGAGCCAGGTGGAGCCTTCCCTGGTGGTGGCGTATGCTAGGCAAGTGCCCAGCAGGAGCTACGCCCGCCCCAGGTGAGGCCCTTGAAGGGCCCTCTCTTCCTGAAACCCTGAACCAAAAATGGCCTTGGTGAGCCAAGCTCCTGGGAGCAGACCCAGGAGCCCTGCCTGCCCTGCACGCGGGCCCTGGGCGAGGGTGGCGCGTGTGCAGGAGGTGCTCTGTGTGCCCTGCTCTTTAAATCTGTCAAGCATTTGTCAAAGGAGTCACTTTAAGAGAGATAGGAAAGCGAGGAGGCAGCGTTTAAGCCCAGATATGAGATGCAGGGGAAGGGGGATCCTGGAGGCCAGGGGCTGTGGTGCGGCAGCAGGACTGGCTTTGGCCCCGGGGCAGGGCGGCCACTCACCCATCAGGGAGACCCACATGCTCAGCGCCGTCCCATAGATGCTGAAATACTCCAGGAGGTCCTGGCGCATGAAGCAGAGCACAGACCAGCCGGGCCCGTCGCAGGCATGGTGGAGCTGTGGAGAACAGGGCGGTCAGTGGGAGCAGGGAGGGACGGGCTGCTGCCCCGAGGGGCTGCGGTCCCCAAGCACTGCCCCAGGCAGCTGCGCACTGCCTGGGAGACATAGCAGCTCTGTGCCTCAGTCTCCCCATCTGAACAGCAGGGGTACCCCGGGTGTGCCCCTCACAGGGTCTCACGGGGAGGCAAAGTGCCTGGAGTCTGGGTGGCCCAAGGGCACGGTGGACATCACCCTGGCAGAGACCCAGAGATTGCTTACCTCCTCTGGCCTCCCTGGCCTGAGGCTGGGTGGTCACTCAGAGGAAGCCCACCAAGGTGGGGACCCTAAGATGGGACCTCATCATGCTCTTCCTCTGGGCTAACTGGAAGCACACATATGGGCCCGAGAACACAGCCTGGTTGGGGGCCACGCTGGCCTTCAGGTGCCCAGGGGCCTTTCCTTGTGCCAGTGACCCCTGCAATGTCTGGTCTCCGGCACAGCCGTGCTCTTGGGTAGGAGTGGGCTCAGATCACCTCCAGAGAGGCAGGTTGCAGGCCCCGCCCCAGAGCAGCCAGCCCAGTAGGCCTGGGTAGGGCTGGAGATTGCACTTTGGGGAGATTCCCAGCCGCTGCTGAGAGGTGCTGGCCAGCAGCCTTCGGTCTCTTCAGAGAGGAGGGCGAGCCTGGATCCCCAAGCAGGGCCCAGACACAGGACCCTTGGTTCATCTAGACACCTGACTTAACAGCAATTTTAAAAACAAAGTGCGTATGTGGAGTGTTTCCACGCATCAACTTACTTCTCAGGGAAAACAACTCTCTCCCCTTTGCATTCACATTTCATCGTTTTAAGTGATATTTAATTACATGACATAATTGTTTTGACAAGTTCAATGGCATAAACAAGCTGTGAGCCAGCACAGTGCACTCTTGGTAAGCCCAGCGCAGGAGGAGGGAGCAGTGTCTGCAGGCGGCAGGGAGACTGCAGACGGAGGGGCCCTGGGTGATCTGGCAAGGCGAGCAAGTGGGTTGATGGAGAGAGTTCCCGCTGACTGCAGTTCTACGCGGCACCTCAGAGGCGTTCATAAGAGATACAGCGTCCAGGACCAGGAAGGAGGTGGTCCTGCCTGTCCATTCTGGTCACATCCACCCAGAGAGCTGCATTGAGCTTTGGATGCTACGTGGTTCTTGAGGCAACATTGGCAAAGAAGAGGGTAGAGGAGGTGATTAAGTGTAGGACATGACTATTCAGGGAACGAAGCTTCAGGTGGGGGCTGATTAAGGTGTTCAAATCTCTGGCATAGAGAAGGGAGGGGACACAGGCCTTCTGATGTTCTTGTGCTTCTGGTTCCTTCCAGAGCCAGATCTCCTACCCCCTGACCCCGCACCCCTCTGCTGTCTCTACCTCCCCTTGCACCACAGATTTCTGTGCGTGGTTAACTTATTCACTGTGAGATTCCGGCAAATGTTTGTGTGCTGTCCCCTCAGGAGCAGGATAGTCTGTCTTGTCTGGCAGTGACGCCAGTTGGCAGCCTGGTGCTCACCCAGGTATGCAAGTGAAGAGAGGGAGGGTCCTGAGCTGACTGGAGAGCCAGCCTGCCCACAGGGCCAGGAGGGGTCTCTCCCATCAGGGCCTGGGCTCCTCCTGATGGCAGCTAGCTCTGTGTGACAGTGAGAGGTGAGCTCCAGAGCGGCACCACCTGCCCAAGGAGGCTGGGGTGGTGCTGTGATTGGCACCAGCCTACTGCCTCCAACATGGAGGCAGAATGGGCCCAGCTAGTGTGCTGGGTGGGTGCTGCTGGTGTGGTGGGCAGGGCGCAGACTCTGCAATCAGGGCCAGCAGGGAGTTGCTATGAAACTCAGGCAGGAGGCTGCCCACGTGGGGCCTCCTCTGTCCCGTGGATGAGAACACTGTCCCCAGGGGCTCTTGACGGGCCCCTGGGTAAAGTGACCAGCACAGTGTTACCACAGGCACGGACATTGTCACAGGGCCCTTGTCAGAGGCAGGAGCCACGTGGAAGACAGGACTGTGGGAGGTGCTGACGTGGCTTTGAGGAAGACATTTGTCATGGGAGGCAGCTGCCTCTGCCACTCTGGGTGGGGCTGGGTGGGCCTCACAGGCTGGTCACAAAGGCAGCTGCAGGGTCAGCCACAGCCCGTGGGGCAGGGGGCTCACCTGCTGTTGCCCATGGTCTGCAGGGCTAGGTCTAACATGGGCCTAGGGGACAAGGCCCTAGCTTCTCCACCTGGCTCTGAGCCCCTGCACCACACAGAAGTCTCCTCCTGGCTCTGCACTTTGGCTTCTTGACAGCTAAATAGGACTCCCTGGCCTGCCCAGGCTGGGGTCCCAGGAGGAGCCAGTGATGTCACCATGGTGATGCAGGTGCCCCGGCCTCCCTGGGACTCAACCTCTTCATCCATCAGCTGGGAACCCAGTGCTAGCCTCCTGGAGGTGCCAGACGCTGAAGCTGTCACCAGGAGGACTGGGAGCTCTGTGGGGCCCGGCAGCCAGGGCTGGGGCATCTCAGAGGGGCCGGGGTGACCCCTGGGGGACGATGGGCAGGGACCAGGGACAGAGAGACAGCCAATAGCGGATTAGAGAGACAGGGGAGACGGAGAGATGGCGGGTTAGGTGGGTGATCAGGTAGATAGTAGATTTAGAGATCTGCAATGGACCGTCAGCGGATTGCATAGGCAGGGGGGTGGTCAGCTAGAGGGACCCATGGGTAGGACGGAGGCACGTGGACTCAGGGGAATGAAGCTAGAGAAGAGGGAGAAGAAGAAAGTCAATTCCACAGGGTATAGCTCCAGAAAGCAAGAGAGCCAGGAATGGAGAGGGGAGAGAGAGGGAGAAGGAAAGGGTGAGGGAGAGAGGAGAGAGGGAGAGGGTGAGGGAGAGGGAGAGGGGGAGAGGGAGAGAGGGAGGGAGAGAGGGAGAGGGAGAGAGGGAGGGAGAGAGGAGAGAGAGAGGAGAGGGAGAGAGGGAGGGAGAGAGGGAGAGGGGGAGAGGGAGAGAGGGAGGGAGAGAGGAGAGAGGGAGGAGAGGGAGAGAGGGAGGGAGAGAGGGAGAGGGGGGAGAGGGAGAGAGGGAGGGAGAGAGGAGAGAGGGAGAGGGTGAGGGAGAGGGTGAGGGAGAGGGAGAGGGGGAGAGGGAGAGAGAGAGGAGAGAGGGAGGGAGAGAGGGAGAGAGGGAGAGGGGGAGGGAGAGGGAGAGGGGGAGGGAAAGAGGAGAGAGGGAGGGAGAGGGGGAGAGGGAGAGAGGGAGGGAGAGAGGAGAGAGGGAGAGGGTGAGGGAGAGGGAGAGGGGGAGAGGGAGAGAGAGAGGAGAGAGGGAGAGGGTGAGGGAGAGGGAGAGAGGGAGGAGAGAGGGAGAGGGGGAGAGGGAGAGAGGGAGGGAGAGGGTGAGGGAGAGGGGGAAAGAGAGAGAACGAGAGAGAGAAAGCCAGCAAGAGAAACAAAGGGGAAGAGACCATGGCAGGGAAATGAGGGAGAGAGAGGGCCCAGGAACAGCGACCTCAGAAGAAGCCAGCTGGGTGCCAGAGAAAATCATCCCATGACAGTTACCTGGAAACAGAGGGGAAGCCAGGGAGAGGGAGCTGAGAACCAGGCAGCCAGACACATTCATAGAAGGACCAAGGAAGGAGGCAGACCCTGGGGAGAGGGCCGCAGAGCACTCCCTGGACGGTGGGCACTGGGAGTCCTGGGGCCGACTCACTCTAGGCCGAATCCTAGGAGTTGCCAAGCTGTCCAGCCCCTTCCCAGGCCTGCTCATCCTGCCCTCCCTGCTCACTGCCCCAAGGGCAGAGCTGGAAGAGAGGTGGGTGTGGACGGGGCAGCCCGAGGGGCTTGACCTCAGTGGGCGACAGGCTTCGTGGGCCTGGTCTCGCAGTGGCAGTCATCCCAGAAAACTCTGGCACAGGTGGGGAAACCGAGGTCCAGAGAGGGGAAGGGAGTCGGAAGCCCCTTGGTCTCCTGGCTCACCCTGGGCACAGCCCGTGCGGAGCGGAAAGCCTCAGGTCTCCCCCAGGCCCCAGACTTACCGCCACAAAGAACATGGTGAAGAGATAGACCATGGCCTCCATGTGGAAGCGCCTCCGGGCCGCGACGCTGGCCGTGGGGAGCAAGGCCAGGCTGCTGAGGGTGGGCAGCAGCAGCTTGGCCACCAGCGTCCCCATGGAGCAGGGGCTGCAGGCCTCCGGGGTCCCCAGGCCAGGGTGCACAGGGAGAAGGCTCGGCCCTCAGCAGCAGCTGCTGGAGCGCCCACGAGCACTCGAGTGCCCGGGCGGGCTGTGAGCCCCACGGCGACAGCTGAGGGGCCACGTGATCAGCCTCGCCTTGGTCTTCCTTTCATTTTTTTTGAAAGGCCAGAGGAGTTGACTCAGGAGGCCATGTCTGCTTTCGCTAAGGCAACAGCCTTGGGAGGAAGCCTGTGAGTGCCGTCCCTGGCGTCTGGCCACCTTCTATCCTCGCCTGGGGAAGGGTAGACTGGTGGGCACTGCAGTTTGACCATGTGTCCAGGGTGCCAGAGGTGAGAGGACCCAGAGCCCAGCCCGTCGTGAGCGCCCAAGACCTGCTGACGAGCCTTCCTCCCTCCCACCAGGGGTCCACACAGCTTCCTCTGCGGCTTCACGACCTTTCATACCGAGGTGTCCAGCAGGACCCCCTCCCAGCGCTCCAGCCTCCCTGCCCTCCTGTCCTTGGGCCTCCTTTGCTGGCCTTCAGGAAAGGGTCTCTCTTGCTGCAGAAGGTCTTGGGAGAGCTGTCTGGCAGGCAGCTGTCTGCCGTCCCCAGCCCCAGAACGCAGGCTTGGCTCCTGCTCCTGCAGGCTCTTGCTCTGCACTGATGGATTCGAACAGCTTTCCCACCTGCCGCTTGCCACTCAGGTGTGGTTCACCCCAGATCAAGCACATGTGCTAAGCCTGCAGTAGTCAGCTTTGACAGCCCCTCGGCCTCCATCCCAGCACCCTGAGATGCTCGCCAAGCTCTCTCTGGTGCACCCCCAGCTAAAGCAGCCCCCTGTCTCCACTTCTGCCTGGGCTGCCTTTGCTCTGCGTCTTGGTAGTGGACTGGGCAGCACCTGCTCTCTCAGCCTGGCTTCTGTCTCTGGCGCAGGCTGCATCAGGGGCTGGCACTCTGGGGGGGGGGGGTGTGCCCATCTGTAGCCACCCCGAACTTCCCTTCCTCTGGGAACTGGATCTGGGTAGGGGCTGCAGGCATCAGTGGCATCGTGCTCCCAGAGGCTGCAGTTGCTCCTGCCCTTTCTCCTGGCTGGGAGCTCCCACACACCTTTCCAGAAACCTCTTTCTTGTCTGAAGTTGGCTGGAACCCATTTCCACCGTTTGCTTGGAGACATCCAGCTTGAGACACCTGGTGGTGTCCTTTTTCCACAAGGATGCTTTTGAGTCCCCTCCTCCCCAAGCCTGTGCCCCCAGACCCAGGCCCCAGCCCTCCTCCCATCCCCCTGCTGTTCTGGAGAAGGCCCTGTTCACTCCCATTGGGCCGCATGTTTGGGGGAGGGCTTCCAACGCACACCACCTGCTCCAAGTGTCCTTCCCGTCCAGCACCTGCCCCCTGATGGGGTGCCCCTTTCTTGCAGGAGCTCTGGTGGGTGGGGTCCTCACCGGTGCCCCCACTCCAAGCCTGGCACACTGTGGGTCTTCGACAAGTGTGGACTTAATGAGTGACTTTGTTAAAAGGATGAATGAAATTCCAAGGAGCAGGGCCGCAGCTTGTTTCAGTCTGGCTTTCCAGGAGCCCAGTTCCCTCTCCAAATGGGAAAGCCAGGCCCTGCCGTGTGTGCAGGGTGGGAGGCACGCAGCCCCCAGGGTCCTCCTGTCTGACCTGCTTCTCACCTCTCTGCCCCCAGAGAGGAGTGGGGAGTGGAGAAGAAACGGATCAAACGTCCAGTGCCCAGGAAGGCCGGAGGGAACTCTCCAGCTGAGAGCCCGTGCAGGGGCAGGAAGACATTCCACAGTTGGCTTGTGCAGAGCTTGTGCGTTTTGCAGCTGTGAGCTGGGGCAGGCTGCAGGGGAGGAGAGGTGGGCCTGCACATGTGCTGCGGCGATGGGGGAGGGGCCGAGGAGGGGTCGTCCCAAAGTGGGGAGGCAGGTGGTTGGGCAGGGCGGCCGGGAGCCCCTGCACAAAGGCTGGGCTGTGAGCTGCCTCTGTGGGGGTGGGGAGCGTGGAGTGGGGGTGGGGGCGGCTGTGTGTGGCTCCCATGGAGCCGGCCGCCTGGACACAGACCAGCTGGCTCTGGAGAGGGCGTCCGGCTCTGAGCAGGACTGAAGTGACCCTTGGTTCTCCCTGGAGCAGGGGAAGCCATTGGTCTGTGGGCCTGGGAGCAGGGAGACCGTATGGAAAAGGCTGGAGGCTGCTGTGGGGGTGTTGCTGCCCTTGGAGACTGGGGAGGCCAGGCCACCAGAGACCAGAGCTGGTCCCCTGGTCCCTCCAGCACTCAGAGCCCCTGCCTGCCAGCCCCCAGCTGCCCTAGACCCCTCTGTGCATGCCCTCCAGACTCCAGGCCCCGCTGGCCTTCTGTGGGGCCTGCCTCCTTCCCGCTCAGCCTCACCTCTCCCTTCTCTGAGCCTGCCCTGTGCGTGTGCCCCGTGCTGACGGCTCCTCATGCTCTCCCCATTTCACAGAGGTGGAAACCGAGGACCAGAAAGGAGCAGGAGACGTGCTCCAGGCTGCAGGCCAAGCCTGACCCCTAGGCCCAGCGCCCTCCCTCCTCTGTCCACTGAGCCTGGGAGGGCAAAGTGGTCTCCTTCACCCTGGCCCACGTGTCCCTGGTGGCCATTCCCAACAGGCTCTTGGAGTGACTTGGCCTCAGCTCCAAGCCTCTCATCCAGCAGGTGGCGCTGGTCCCAGTGGGACGGGGCCGGGGCAGTGCTGGGGCCAGTGTGGAGCAGGAGCTGACCTGCCTGCACCCCTTCCCTTGCCCCTCAGCCTCGGGAGCAGCCAGCTCTATGGAGTTGCTGAAACGCCTGGAATGCTCCTGCCCCAGGACAGCTGTCTGTCCGCCTGGCCCAAGAGAGCCCGCCAGCTGCCGCCACGTTCGAGTCCTCCAAAGTTTGAATACCCAGCCCACGGTGCTGGGTAGCCCCAGCTATCTGGGCTGAGGCTCCCTATGCCGGGGGAGGCAGCAGCCTCCGCCCAGGGGCCCCAGGTCTGGCTGGCCACTGGGGCTCTGTGCTCACGATGGGTGGCCTCACGTCTCTGCAGCTGGGGTGGCAATGAGCAGGCAGCTCAAGAGACATCACCCCCAGGCGGGCTGGGCCGAGGCCCACTCCTTACTGGCGCTGGCACCTCCATGTGCCCTTTGGCCCTGTGAGCCTCAGCTTCCGTCTAAAGCAGAGCCGTCATGCGCCTGCTGGACAGGAGCACAGGGCAGAGCTGGGAGGGGCCGCACTCCCGTCCCCTCCCTCAGCCTGGGGCTTCTTGTCCCCGAGGGGCAAATGGCCTCCTGCGGCACCTGGGTTCTGGGGTGCAGAGGACCGGAACCACACTGCTGGCTCACCCACCCCTGCGTTGCCCTGCCCCGCAGAGCCGCAGGAGGCGCCCACAAGCGCCATTTGCTGAGTGGGGTGGAGGGGCAGCCACACAGTCAGCAGCAGCCGCAGCCTGGCGAGAGCTGCCCCAAAGGTCAGGGACAGCCTGACAGCCGGCAAACGCCGGAGGAGGCTCTCCCCCAGCCCCTCCCTTGCCACATGTCCCATCTGGGAGCCCCAACAGCAATGGAGCCCCAACTCCTGGGTCCCTAGAAGACACGGAAGCCTTCTGGGAGACATTAGAGGACTCTCGGAGGGCAGGGGCAACTTGCTCCGCTGACTTCTGGCCACCTCAGCTGTCTAACCCAGTCTCGCTACACATTGTGGGACAGAGGAGCCCCTTCTCGTGGAGTCTCAGACCCAACTGTCCTGAGCAGTGCTGGCTGTCCACAGGCCCAAGTCCTCTGTACATCCTGCCTCAGCCCAGCAGAAAACACCAGGGTTCCTGACTGAGAGAAGAGGGGGAGGAACATGGAAGTCCATCTTGTGGGCTAGCCCAGGACCTGCTGGTCACCCAGGGGTCTGCAGCATGCCTTCTCCCCAGACAGACTCCACGGGTCCTGGGGATGCTGCCCCAGAAATACCAACTCCCAGCAATGGACTGAGCCACGGTGGGCTTCGCGTTGGGAAGGGGCCTCGCAGAGGGAAGCCGGAATGCCCATGGGTACTGCAGAGGCCTGGGGAGCTGGCCACTCTGTTTGGCCGTCTCTCTCGGTCCAGCTCTCTCCTGCCCTGCCCCGCTTCTCCACATCAGATCTTTTGGGTGCTGAGTCTCATCACCCCAGGGTTTGGCTCCTGAACCTGTCAGCTCTTTTCAGAGACCCCTCGCTAAGGAAGAGGCATTATGAACTCAGGGTTCCAGAGACCCTGGGCTCCAGGCCCAGCGGGCAAGCTGAGCATGCCAGTCACCTGACCCAGTCCTGGACTCGCAGGTGGGGGACCAGGCAGGACCATGTGGCTGTGAGTCAGCTCTGGCCACTTTGGCCTCAATTTCCTTCTCTGTCTGGACACAACCATATTGCCTGATGCGTTTCATCAGGATTGAGGGAAAGGACATAAGGAAACCCAGGGCCCAGGGTCCAGGACTATGACCCTGAACAAAGCCAGGACTGCCCTGCCCCCTGCACTGGCCTCCTTGCAAACTCACGAGCCTCCCCCAGTCCCACGTGGAGACTGTTTATTGCTCCCATTGTGAGTTGAGAAAGTTGAGGCACAGAGAGGTCTTCCAACTCGCCCAAAGTCACCCAGCTAGAAAGAGACAAAGTTGGGATTTTAGCCCAGGAAACCTGGTTTCCAGTCAGACCAAGGCACAGGCAGGGCACCCAGCAGGACATCGTGGTCACCTGAAGACTGGCTGTTCTCTACAGGGCTGGACCTCCAAGGTGCTGTCCTCCTGAGTGTGGGCTCCAAGGCCCTGATCCCTGGTCACTGTGGGTGGGAAAGAGCTTGCTGTGGGGCGACCCTCTCATCTACCCGGATGCAGGACAGGCCCTCCTCACAGGCAAGTCCCGGAGCAGGCGAGTGGACAAAGCTTCTTCCCACAGATTCAACCCTGGGGTCCAGAGGGGAACTCTGGGGGACGCTGGCGTCTGTCTGGACTGGATAGGGAGTCCACGCAAGGGCTTAACCACTAGGGATGCCAAGCCCCACTTTCCGTCCCCTGGAGCTGTCTTCCAAGGCCTGGTCCTCTTCCCAGTCTGGCCAGTCCCCTCCAAGCTGACCAGAGGGTCCCTCGGGGGCCTGCTCCCAGGTGGGTCCTGCGCTGGCAGTGGAGAGGAGGTTGGTAGGATGTTAGGAGGAGATGGCAGAGGAGGGCCACCTGTGAGACCTGGGCTGGTCTGCTGGTCCTGCAGGCACTGGAGTGAGGCAGTCTGGGGTCTGGCTGTGGTCTCTGTCCTCCTGGGTTCTCTTCTGATGCTCCAGTGTGCAGGACAAGCCTTAGCTCCCAGCGAGGCTGTGTCCACCCCTGTGCACCTCCAAAGTGGGCATCTGGTGACCTGCTGGCCTCTTTCACCCCAGCCTTCTTCAGCCCCCTTCTTGTTCTCTTCGCCCTCTTTGCCTCCCCCAGAAACATGCCTGCCTTCTAATTCCTAAGCTGCCCCGACATCCAGAAGCTCTGGTGGAGGCGATTTCCTTCCAAGACAGGTGCCCCCCAGCACCAGGGCCACAGGACTCCGGCCCCTCTTGAGGGGTCTGGGCCTGGGCGAGAGTAGAGAGAGGTGCTGCATCAGCGTGTCCTGGAGGGCAAGGAGCCCTCGGCACACACAGCTGCCAGACAAACCCTTCGGTGCTGGAGGGCCGACTGCGGCAGGCCTCTGGAGCCCCCAGGAGGAAACAGCTCCTGCTCATGGGTCCTAGCTGCAGGTCAGGGACACAGGGCCAACTGTACAAAGTGCCAGGCCCCAGAAGGCTTCCCGAGGAGGTGGCCTTGTTAGAGCAACTGGGGTGGGCTGAGCGTGTGCAGATGGGTGCCAAGGGGGCTCTGAGCTGGAAGGGTAGGGGCTAGGTGGGCAGCCTGGAGCCCATAGCTCCTTGGTCGCTGTAGGCTGCCCCAGCCCCGGGCGCCAGGACCGAGGGCAAGATGCAGGCCCTGTTCAGAGGCAGGGCGAAGACTTCTGCTCATCCCAGCGCTCTCGCCCAAGCGCCATGTTTAAGGTGTGCCTTTCTGTGCACGAGGAGTGCTTGAAGGGTAAGTTCCTGCCCTTACAGGTGTGTCTGGGGCTTCGCTGGGGACAGACCACAGCAGCTGTTACTGAATAGCGGGGTCTGGGAGGGCAGCTGAGACTTGTCCTGGGAGGAGGGGAGAAGGGTCTTTGGGGGCTTGGAACTGGGGCTCCTGCAGGTCAGGGCCTGGAGCACTACACACCTGGGGAGGTCACAGAGCCAGGGGCGCCGGCTCCACAGGCTGGCCTCCCAGGTGGCCCGGCTGCAGCCTCTGCTGCCCCGCCAAGCCAAGGGAGGATGCTGGGGGTGTTGGTTGACTGTGGGCCCCTCCCAAGGGAAACCATTAGTCACTCTGGCACCAGCGGGGTGCGGGCTCCAGAAGTGCCAGGAGAGCTCGGGCTGTGCCAGGGTCTACGGACGGGAGGAGAGCGGAGCCCAGAGGCGTCCGCGTCTCTGAAGGGCCAGAGTGCGCACCAGCCTAGCGCATGCGGCCCCGTGCCTGCGCTGGCCACAGGTCCCAGCGAATCTGTGCTTCAGCACACTGGCCCCAGGGGGCAGTGTGGGTCTGGGCGAGGGTCAGGGTGGGGGTCCGGGTGACTGGGAGCCTGTGCAATCCCAGCTGCGATGGCTGGAGATGCAGGAGGGTCTCTTGCCTCCTCACCCCCCTGGGAGGAGGTGCCAGTGCCTAGAAGAGCGGGCAGGCAGAGGGAAGGCTAGGGAACACTGGTGCCCCACTCTGCCTTCGCCTGCATAGGTGGCCTCAGGCCTGTCATTCAAAGTCACCAAGCCTCAGCTTCTCCCCTGCAAAATGAGAAAACAAAGATGCTGGCCTTGTAGCTCCAGGCTCTTAGGAGAAGCTCGAGTCGGGTGTGAGCATTGTTTTTACTGTTATGCTAGTTGCTCTTTCCTGATCTTTCTGGCTAGTGGTCAGATACAAGGCTGAACTTCCCGAGGGTGCAACTCTTAGTCATCCAAAGAGACAGCTGAAGGAGCTCATTACCCAGCCACAAGGATGGAGGGTGGGAGGAGGGAGGGTCTTCCGGCACCACCCGTGACCTCTGTGGCCTAGAGACAGGCCCATGGGTGAGAAGGCTCGGAGGGCCTTCCCAGGCATGTCCTGGTTCCTGCTCCCACTCTGGAGGTGCCTATTTTCCAGGACAGGGGCTGGGTGAGCCTGGTTTGTGAGGGGCAAGTTCTTGCCCTCAGGGTCTGCCAGGCTTCCTGAGGGGCTGGCGCGGGCTCAGCAGAAACAGAGGCCTGGAGCCCCAGCTGGTCTGCCAGGGGCTGCACGGCTGGCTCTGAACATCTGCAGAATTCCCTGCTGCTCTCCACGCCAGCCCTGGCTATTCGGCCGTCTGCTCTGCAGGCCCTGGGCACGTCGGTCTCCTCCCTGGAGCCCTGCACTGTGCCTGCTGGTCGCCCTCAGTCTCTCACCTGCTTAGGCCTCTGCTCCTCAGGACGATCGTTCTGGGTCTGGAGGCCGGCTGGGGCCTCAGTCTTTCCCTCTGAGAGAGGGGCTGCCAGCGGGGGTGCCTCATGCATCCTTGCCCTGTCTGCAGGAGTGGCAGGGGCTGGGCCCCTGGAAAAGAAGACAGACACCCCAGCTTCCCTGGTGACCTCAGGCTCTGGGCTGCTCTGTCTGGACACCAACATGTGCTCCCCCGCTCTGGACCCGGGCAGCCCGGCCTCCCCGCTCGCTGCTCCTGGGCCGCGGCGGCAGCAGCCAGCAGGCAGCTGGGCTGGCCTGGCCGGGCTCCAGAGGCGCAGAGCGGGTTAAAGTGTGCGCCAGGCCGGCCGGCGGCGGGCGGGGGAGCGGCCTGGTGGGAAGTGTGAGTTCCTCCCCGTCTGCCTCACAGCTATAAAGGCGGCTGCGGCCGCAGAGCCGCCACTGGGCTGCGTCCCCTCCCGGGAACCCCCTCCTTGGATGCTCTTTGAAGTGGGAGAGGGAGGCGGCCCAGAGGCGGGACCAGAGGGAGGCAGAGCCCCACGTCTCTGCGAGGCCCTCCCCGCACAGCGCACCTGGCGGCCCAGGGTCCCGTCTGGTCTGCAGTGTCTGCCTGCCAGCTCTCACCCCTTTCTCTGGGAGGACAACCTGCTGACCCCAGGCCAGGTAGGCCACCTCACCCCTCCTGGAGGTGTGACCTGCAGCCCACCCCAGGCCAGACAACTGCCCAGAGTGGGACTGGGAGCTGGGCAGCCTGCAGCACCCCAGGAGCGCATCGGGCATGGGTGGGGCAGACCTGCCCCGCACCCAGGGTGGTGCCTCAGCCTCAGCCGCAAAACTGCAGCCCACGCTGCGAACCCTTTTGCTCTCTGGTGGCTGTTTTGGGACCCCAAGGAGGGATGGATCCGGGTGAGCTGGGCCTGACCACAGCCCGCCGCGTCTGGGAGCCTTAATGAAAACCAAGCGTGAGGCCTGCTCGGCACCTGTCCTCAGCCGGCGGGCAGGGCTGGGGCGCCAGGGAGCCAGCGGAACTGCCCTGGGCACTGAGCTGGTACAGGCTGGGTGCAGAGGGAGACCGTGGGGCGGGGGCTGGTCGGGCGGGTGGTGGCTGCGCTGGTGGCATGGGGTCTCAGGACTCCACTGCATGCCGCATCCTTCGGGTGCAGGGCGAGCTGGCCTAGCTGGGACACCTGCAGGCGCTGGCTTGCGAGGAGAGACGAGTCTGGAGAAGGTCTGCTGGGGCCTGGAGGAGAGGGGCCCCTCTGGCGCTGGCTTCAGGGCTGGGGTGATGGGCCCACCCTCTCCTCTGGAATTAGCTGAGCGTGGGGTGAGCCCTGCGTTTGCTCAGGGGCCTGGGGCCAGTTGCCTGCCTTGCTGCGTGGTTTTGGACAAGCTCCTTCTGAGCTCTGGGCTTGGTGGTTCCTGAGTCCCCTCCTTGGCCTCTCTGGCAAGGGACACTCACCTAAGACAAACCCTGGGCAGAGACCAATAGCACCTGCTCTTCCCTCCCAGGGGAGAGTCCCTGCTGAGGACAAGGTGGGGCTGGGACAGAGCCCAGGAGCTGGGAGCTCCCCTCAATTTGGTTGGACTTGACCCCTGGCAGGTGTTTTGGGCCGGAGCCGCTGACTCGTTGGGAGGATCAGCTGCTTGGTCCTGGGCCACTGGCCCAGTGGCTCAGGCTGCCTTCCGACAGTCCTGCACTCCCCGGTTCCATCTCAGGAGGACGGACAAAGATAGCTGGGCTGCGTGCCGAGAGCCCGCTGCTGCTGGACGCTGCGTCCTAAGGATGCACCTCCCTAGGGCCACAGGGACAGGGCGAGGGCAGGCGGGGAGGAAAGGTCTGCACCAAGCCCCCGGCCACCGCATCCCTCTGCAACCCCATACACTCTGGGGAGGTCACCCTCCCACCTGGCCACCAAGTGCTGAGCTAGTAAAATCCCAAGGCTCTCTGGCCAAGGGGAGCCAGAGCCCTGGTCATCAGCAACCGTGACCCTTTCCATAAGGCCCTGCCCCTCCCTGGGCCTTCAGCCTCCTCCGCTGTCCCTGGTTTCCTCCACGGCCGCCGCTCCGGTGTTCAGAGGCAAAGGTCGCAGCTTCCTGGGTGCCCTCAGCCCACAGGTGGCCCAGACTGGGCACGCACATCACCTCTGTGCCTAAGCCTGGGCACGTCTCTAGTGGCTCGCAGAGTTCCTTCTTGCTGAGACCAGATGGATGGCTCAGCCTCTCCCTGTGTGCCCTGCCAGGCGGCCACCAGCACACAATCCCAGATAGCTTGGCTCCCTGGGGTCCTGGGTAAACCTGGAGGCCTTTTATCCAAAGCGGCGCCTTGCTTCCTAGGATGGACGGTGGACGGTGGTGCTCATGTTGGGCCTGGTGCCTGCTGGCCCTGGCAGCTGTGGCTGGAGGCGCAGCGTCCACTGAGGCCTCGGTGAGTAGGTGGTCATTGTCCAGGCCCCACACCACCCCCCAGGTGCTGTGTTCACTCCCAAACGAGATGACTTTGGAGGGGCTTTGTGACAGGTGTGGGGCATCTGCCTGTGTCCTAGAACCCCCAAGGCTCTCAGACACCTGTTCAGAGAGACAGTCAGACCAGCCCCTCAGCCAGGGCTCTGGCCACCACGTGTCAGGGTGCAGCTGAGGGTGGCTGGGCGCCTCCCCTCCAGCAAAGGCCTGGATCGGGGCGTGTGTGGGGTGGGCTTGTGTCCTGCAGATGCAGGCGGGGCCCGGCTGCTCAGAGGCAAGCGCATCTGCTGGGCAAGGCCTCTGGAGCTCACCACACCCCAGGATGTTCAGATCTTAAGACAGGACGTGGCCTGGCACCCAGAACACCTTGCAGACCTGAACTGCAAGACGCTGTCCGGCTGGCAGGATCCCTCAGGCCTAGGGTCAGGCCCGTCCTGCTGGGCACTTGAGCCCCTTGCTGACCGTCTGTGGGGACTCTCACCCAGGACAACAGCCTGGAGGGGGGTGCCGATGCCACCGCTTACTGGTGGGGGGAGTGGACCAAGTGGACGGCGTGTTCCCGCAGCTGCGGGGGTGGGGTGACGTCCCAGGAGCGACACTGCCTGCAGCAGAGGTGTGAGCTTGGCGGGGCTGCGGAGGGGCGGCGCATGGGTGGGGAAGCCTGGCAGGCCCGGCATCGGGGTGGGCAGCTGGGCCTGTGGCCTGGTGGCTCCCCTGTGGGGGGTCTCACGTTTGAGGTGGTCAGGATCAGTCTCCGCTGGCTGTTGTCAGGGACGAAGCTCCTACCGGATGCTACAGTTGTTAGAGCTTGCCATGCCCCAAGGTCCCAGGATGCCTCTCACGGGAAACGGGAGGGTTCCTAGGGCTTGTCATTGCGGGTGAGGCCCCTGGTCTCTTCTGAAGGTCCCAGCTGAATGGAACAGGCAGAAGCACAGTGAGGGACAATGAGCCTTCACTGTCAGGCAGACCTGGATTTGAATTTTTCCTCTGCTACTTTCTGGCTGTGACCTTGGGCAAGTCCCTTCACACCCCTGAGCACCAGTTTCCTCGTCTGTAGCCTGGGGTACTTGCTGAGCTCACCTATGCTTCTGAGCACACAGGGCACCATGTGTTCTGCGCATCAGCACAGTGCCTAGCGCGTGGCCAATGTGGTTGCCGTCATGGAGCCTGTGCAGTATGACCGTGTGCTGGGCTGGGGACCTAGGGGTGAATCAGACGTGGTCCTTGCCCAGGCCTGTGGGAGGGGCAGGAGTCAGGTGGGAGGGAGGAGTCCCCCGGGAATGCTGGGAATTCGGAGGTGCTGGAGGGCAGCGGCCCCCACTGAGGGGTGTTGGGGCCTACAGCTCCTGCCCCAGCTCTGGCTCAGCAGCCCACCTTCCTGCCAGGAGGAAGTCTGCCCCGGGTGCGGGCAACAGGACCTGCATGGGCACATCCAAGCGATACCAGCTCTGCCGAGTGCAGGTGAGGCTGCCCGCCCCCCACTTCCAGGCAGGTCCCACTTTGAGATGCTGTCTTGTCACCCTGGCCCTTGGACATCCCTCCTGGGCCTGCCGTTCCAGGAGAACCAGGGTGGGGCTGATGTCCAGGTTGAGACTGAGCTCCCTCGGGCTCAGACCTCTGTGTCACGCCCTCTGTCCACTGGCATGTGTGGGCAGTTGGACTTGCTGCTGCTCCCATGACTTCCAGGGGCCGAGGGCTGGGTTTCTGGCCACACTGGGGCACTCCCTGTGACATTTGTGGCCCAGGCGCTCCTGGGCAGACCTCGCGTGGCCTCCTCGTCCCCGCCTATGAGATGTCCCACTGCACTGCTGTTTGGGGCCTGTCCAGCTCCTGTCCCCCACAAGCTCCCTGCTGCTCCAGGTGTCCCCGGCCTCTGCCTCTTCCCAGCTTCAGGTTGGGAACCAGGGTGGTGGAGGCCAGGAAGGAGGTACTGCCTCTGGTCAGCCACAGAGTCTTCTCTCAGGGGCCAAAGTCAGTCTGAACACAAACACCTGCCTGTCCATGGGCAGCCGGGACATGGAGTGCAAATCTGGTTCCTTTGGGCAGATGGGCAGACCTGGACCAGGTGGGCAGAGCAGCTGGGGGTCCCCATGTGTGCACGGGCAGGGTGCCAGGGCAGGATACGGCCACAGCCTCTGCTGGCCTCCCTGGATGGCAGTCCTCCTGTGATGGTGCTGCCACTTGTGAGTTCCGATGGAGACCCCTCACGTATTCCAGGCCCAGCACAACTAAGCTGGCCCCTCAGACGAGGGTCTCCCTCTGCCGTGGGGGTCCTCGCCTGTGAAGTCCAGTCCCCTCTCCTGATTTGGTCCCCATGCGTGGCCAGCAAATGTGCCAGCCCAATTGTAGGTGCCTTGGTGACACCTGCAGAGGTGCAGATGGGGTCTGCCGAGGAAGGAGGGCAGGGAGGGGCAGCATAGGCAGGGCTGTGGGGCCCTTTCCCTCTGCCACGTGGCTGGGGGGAGGCCTGGCGACGGAGAGGGAAGGGTCATATCCAGAATGTGAGGAGGACCGTCACCCTAGGGTGGTGGGAGAGAGGGAGCCCCAATGAGGGCATGAGAGGCCCCTGTGGCTGTGTCCCTCAGGGACGTCCTGCTGCAGCCACTTCCTGCTCAGCCTGGACAAAGGTGCCCTCTGAGGCCAAGTCCCTCCTCTCCCTTCCCAGGAGTGTCCAGCAGACGGGAGGAGCTTCCGGGAGGAGCAGTGTGTCTCCTTCAACTCCCGCGTGTTCGACGGGCGGGCGTACCAGTGGAAGCCCCTGTACCCCGGTACTTGCAGCCCCGGGGACCCAACTTGCCAGGCAGAGGGTGGGGTGGCCTTTCTAGCCCCAGGAGTGAACCCGATGGGGGCAGTGGGGAAACTGAGGTCTGGAACAGGGGTCTTGGAGGTTCTGGGGGCAGCTGCAGAGCCAGGAGCACAGCCAAGTGCCCTGCTCCAAGGCCTGGAGGTCTCCTCCTCCTCACCCATGACATCACCCAGGACAGATGGCGGGACTGGGTTTCCTGCAGCCTGGCTTCCGAGGTCAGGACACTTCCCGCTTACTGGCTCCTGGTTTGGACAGGAACCAGCTAGACAACCCAAGCAGGGACTGGCCGTGGTCCCAGGTCCCACGGAGGCCTGTGGAGTGTAGTGGCCCTCTCCCTCTTGCTCTCTATCTGGGGGTGAGGGCTGGTTGTCCAGGTAACAGTGTAAATGAGTTGGCCTCTGCTGCTCCCTGGGAAAGTGCTGGCCCTGGATCTCAGGCATGGCCTCCACTCACAAGGAGGCAGAAGTCAGAAACCACGGCGCCTAGACTGGGCCCAACAATCTGCATCTTGGTCCATTCCTGCCTTCGAGACCCTGGACAGACCATTCTGCTCTCCAGACCTTGGTCTCCTCATCTGTTCAGTGGGGAGGGTGCTGTCTCAGCAGGAGGAAGAGGGGAAGACCTTTGAGTCCAGCACTCCCTGCCCACCCTGAGACCTTCTGGCTCGTCCCCCAGATGACTACGTCCACATCTCCAGCAAGCCATGCGACCTGCACTGCACTACGGTGGACGGCCAGCGGCAGCTCATGGTCCCTGCCCGTGATGGCACGTCCTGCAAGCTCACCGACCTGCGAGGGGTTTGCGTGTCTGGAAAATGTGAGGTTGTTAAACATTGTAGCAAAATACGCTGCTCTCACGTGCTGGCCACCAGCCCGCCGTCCCGGGCAGCGGTGGCCCCGACCGGGCTGCGGCGCCCTCCCATTGGCCATCCCCTGCTTCTTGCAGCCCATCGGCTGTGACGGGGTGCTCTTCTCCACCCACACACTGGACAAGTGCGGGGTCTGCCAGGGCGACGGGAGCAGCTGCACCCACGTGACGGGCAACTACCGCAAGGGCAACGCCCACCTCGGTGAGGGCAGGGCAGGGGTGCGGGGTGCTGGGTGCCACCCTGCCTCCAGCCTCCTGGGCACCTTCGGGCAAGTCTTTCCCTCTTGAGCCACCCGACTACCCACCAGGCCCAGGGCTGGCACCATACGGAGACCCTTCTGACCAGCACCTTCTGCGTGCCAGGGGGCATTTAGGGACCATCTCTGAGCTGGGAAGCAGCATGCAGAGAAGTGTGAATACCAACTAAAAAGAGGGAACTGAGGCACCAGTGCCAGCCTCAGAGCTGCTGCGGGAGGTGACTCTGGGCAGACTGGGTCCTGGGACCCAAGACTCAGAGGTTCCCCTCACCTGGGAATGGACCCCAGCCCAGAGTCCCCACCCCAGGAGTGCTTGAACTTCTTCAAAGCCATGTTTCATCCAACTCTGGCCTGGCTGGGGATCCGTGCATGTGACAGGCCTTTCTACTTTTGGACAGATGTCACTTGCATCACCAAGCCCCCTGGTTGGGGAGCTTGAAGCCCACTAAGCAGGTGGGGAAACTGAGGCCCAGAGTGGGCATTCCTGCTCAAGTTTCCCCAGTGAGGCTGGGTTAGGGCCACTAGTGGGTCCAGGGGGTTGAGGATGGTCCATCTGCACGAGGGGCAGCTGTGGAGTTAGTCCGTCTTCTAGAAGTTCCCTGGGGGGAGGGTGCTGGAGAGGGCGGGACTTGGACAAGCAGCCTAGGGCAGGGCATGCTGGACAGGGCTGGGGAAAGGAGGGGTGTCAGGCAGCACGGCCAGACTGGGGTGTGAATTATGCATGTTGAGCGCTCGCCAGGCGCGATGGGCAGAGGCCCCTGCCTTGGCAGCTTTGCTGTGGGAGGCCCGCACAGCGTTGGATGGTGCCTGACTCTCCCCTGCTCTCACAAACCTGCTTGCATGGCCTTCGGCTGGACCTGGGGCAGGGAGGCAGGGAGCCCACGGTCAGGCTGTGCGTCTGCTTCAGGGTCCCTAGGACATGCTGGGCACATCAGGCAGCCAGGCCCACAGACAGGAGGCACATCCAGAGGAACTCCCCACCGGGAAGGGGCAGGAATGGTCCCAGCTAAGTCTGCTGGATGCCTGGGACTGGTAGGGCACTGAATCAGGTCTGGCACACGTTAACTCCTTCATGCCTGGTGACATCGCTCCACGGTGGGCAGAATTGCCACTGCTGCTCAAAGCTGCCAAGACAGGCACAGGTGGCAACACGGCCCCAGCGCAGTCCCTTAGCCACAGGGCTGAGCTGGGTCTGACGGAGTCCCTTGCTCCCTGGACCCCAGAGTGCCCACTGAGAAGCATGGGTCGCCAGAACCTTCAGGGACCTGTACGGTGAGGGTGGATCTGGGGGGATGGGCAAGGACTAGCTCACAGGAGCTGCTCACCCAACTGCAGAGGCACGTGGACTCTGCCGCTCCCCACAGGAAACCCAGGACAGAGTGCCAACCACCATTCAGCAGGACCTGAATTTCTGGGACCCCTGGCTCCCAGGCCGACTCCCCTGTCCAAGGGTCGTTCAATCTCTCCTTGTCCTCACAGGCTTTGCTCCCACGGCCCCCACCCCAGACCCTCAGTCCCTGGGTGGTCTGGAGGACTCTGTGGCTCCACCCCACCTGACTGGGGGCAGACTGAGCTGCCAAGGGTGCCCATGCCCAGCTGCGTGGGCTGCGGGCCGCAGGGTCCACGGGGGCCTTTCTCTGCCTTCCCCCCATCTCCACACGGCCAGCCCTGGATCCGTGCGGTGCTGTGACAAGATGGGGTCTAACAATAATGCTGCAACAGCCGGAGCCCGGGGAGCTCACAGTGCCTCCCAGAGGAGACGGTGCTGACCCTGGGTGCAGATGAGGAGGCCCAGCGGCAGCGAGACCCAAGCCCATGGGCTCCAATGCATTTAGGGTCCCTGAAGTCCACAGAGTACCTAGGGAGGGGCTGGAGTGGGCACCAACGAGGATAGGGCTGGCCTGTGGCCTCGGTGGGAACAGGTGGCTGGGTCATGGGCCCGACAGGAGGCTCAGCCTTGGGGACAGCATAGAGCATTTCGGCAGGGTCCAGGGGAGCCCACATATCTGTAGGAGTGGGCCTGCCCCTAGACAGCGGCCCTCACCTGCCAGCAGCTGCCTCTAGGGGTGACTTTCCTCTGGAGAGGTGACGCTGGCCTGCCGGGCCCTTGCTCTAGCCAGTGGCTGGCTCACTGCTGTCCATTTGCCTCCAGGTTACTCTCTGGTGACACATATCCCAGCTGGTGCCCGGGACATCCAGATTGTGGAGAGGAAGAAGTCTGCTGATGTGCTGGGTGAGCCATGGGGCAGGTGGGCAGTGTCTGCGGGTGGGGAAGGGGCACCTGGCCCTGGACGCCTTCCTTTGGGAGAGGGATGGATGAGCAGCGTGGCCCCAGAGCCAGGGTGGCAGCTGCTGTGGGGTTCCTGGGAAAGCTGGCCCCTCCCTCATGTGTACAAGGTTTTGCACTCAGAGCTGCTGGACCAGCGACAGGGTGTGGCATCGGGTGGTGGGATTCCCTGTCACTAGAGAGCCTGACCCAGACACAGTTGGGGTGCTGGAGGTGGAGTCCCTGCAGGGTGCAAGGAGTGAGGCTCAGGCGGTGTCAGGTCAGGTAGGGCTGATAGGAGGAAGGTAGCCAGACCAGAGTCATGAGGGACAGAGAAGCAGGGATGGGATCGAGCCCAGGCCGGGGCCTCGTGCGGTTCTGCCCCCCTCAGCCTCCAGTGGGGAGCTGGGCTTGGAGGGGTGCCCCTGCCTTGAGGAATGTGTGAGCTATTGCAGAGTGTCCAGGTGGTGAGGCCCTGTCTTGGTGACAGGTTTTGGATGGACTCTCTGTGAGATTGGAGGCACCACCTGGCAACGTGTCATGTTCACAACCCCAGGTGGCAGACTGAGGCCCTTGTGCCAAGGCAGGCAGGTGCCGATACCCATGAACCACCCTGCCCTAGGCCCAGGCTGTGTCAGGAGCTGCTCCCTAGCACAGGCCCAGCCCCATCCTGACCTGTGCTCCCTCCTCCCCCGGCCTCCCCTCCCACACCTCAGAGTGACAGCCAGGACTCTAGAGGATGCTGGGAAGGGGAGAGGCTTTGCTCGAAGTTCTCAGCCTGGGATCCAGCCTAGCCCCGCCTGCCGCTGCCCAGATGCCCCAGGCTGGCACTCAGTGCAGCCCTG
Organism: Sciurus vulgaris; assembly: GCF_902686455.1. NCBI lineage: Eukaryota > Metazoa > Chordata > Mammalia > Rodentia > Sciuridae > Sciurus > Sciurus vulgaris. The sequence continues at coordinate 88,862,339 of NC_136476.1, read as the reverse complement.
GGGAAGGAGCATCCAGTCCCTGCTGGTCTGCAGCTGCTGGCTCCAGGTGCCACCATCCTAGGGGCTGCTCTGGACTGAGCCCGGGAGCTGGGCCCCTCGCCAGGCAGTTGCTCTGTCATCCACTGGCTTGGGGGAGTGGCCGGCCAGGACAGGCTGTGTTCTCTGAGCTGGCTGCAAAGCTCTCATTCTTGAAACAGAGTCGTGGAGACGCCAAGAGCGGCCTTGGAGAGCTGGGGAGCCACAGGAAGGAAGGTCCTCACTGTCAGGAAATAGGCTCTGGACGCGGGCCCCAGCTGAACCGGGGCTCGTACCTGGAAGCCGAGCGGAGACAGCCAGGCCTTGGCAGAGCTTGGACCCCACGTCACTTTCCGAGGTGGTCACGTTCAGGGTGCTCTTGAGGCAGACGTGCCTCTTGTTGCATCTGTCAGATCACAAACTCCTTGCCCTGGCTGCTCTGCTCAGATTGCATCAGCGGCTTTGGAAGCTGCTGTCCTCTGGCAGGCCAGTTCCTGGAACCGGCTTTAAGGACACCCTTTGGAAGACAGAGTGTCCCCGAGTGCTAAGTCTGCCTCCTCCCTCAGCCTCTGCTCAGCCTCCCAGCCCCAGGGAGGACCAGGTCCACGCAGGCGGTCCCTTGGCCTCGGAGCAACAGGGAGACAGGCTGCCGGGGGCGTCGTGAGCACATTCCTCTGCCCTGAGCTTCCAGCTGGCTCTAACCAGGCCCTGGGAGTGTCCATCCACACCTATCTCAGGGAGAGGGTGACAGAATGTGCCCAGGCTGCCCTCTGGCCTGCTTGGGCCCTAGGAGGCCTCAGCTTGGCCTGGCTGGACAGGCTGGTCAGATAGTCAGCGGGATAGTATTGCTCCCTTGAGAGGGCACTGCTAGGCAGCTTGGTGTGGTCCCTAGGAAGGGCTTGGTGGACAGCATCTGTGCCACCTAGGCCAGGGCTGTAATGTCCCTCACTGTGGGCACTGAGGTCCCCTTCTCATCACCCAGACTAGAAGCCCCTCAGCTCCTCAACGGCAGTCGGAAGAATAGGTCCCGGGCGTCTCTGGCTGGTGATCCAGCCGTCCCAACCAGTCTGTGGTGTTTATTTCAGGCTGATAGGAAAGTTCATATGCACCTCTTCAGCAATTGCTGGCCAGGGACATGTGCTGGCCACAGTGCCTGTCTGATCTTCCAGGTGACGTTGAGCTTCATGTCTCTGTGGCATTTAGGGAGAGCGAGTGGGTGGGGGAGGACTGGCAGTGCTTCCTTGAGTGGTGCCAGCCCCCCAGCCCTCAGTCCTCCCTGCTGCCCCTCCCTTGGCCCACGTGACTGGGTGGCTTTGCCTTTCAGCTCTTGCTGATGAAGCTGGCTTCTACTTCTTCAATGGCAACTACAAGGTGGACAGCCCCAAGAACTTCAACATCGCGGGCACCGTGGTCAAGTACCGGCGGCCCATGGATGTCTACGAGACGGGCATCGAGTACATTGTGGCGCAGGGGCCCACCAACCAGGGTCTGAATGTCATGGTGCGTGTGCCTCAGGAGGTGCAGAGTACAGGGACTGGGGGGCTTCTCCTCAGAGTCCACAGGCAAGGGCTGTGGGCCAGGGGCCTCCATGGTCTCGCCAAGTTACACACATGGTGCCCTGCAGGTGCTTGGGTGGGGCCTCCTTCCCTCAGTCACTGAGTTACTTACTCACTTGTCTCCTCCCTAATTCCCTCCCTCATTTAGTTCATTCACTTAGCCTCTCATCAACTCATCAACCCATTCACCCCTGCACTTGCCACCTCAACCGCATGCTCTCACTCACTTTCCTGTGTAACCACTCATCCACCCACCCATCCACCCACCCATCCACCCACCCATCCACCTACTCATCCACCCACCCATCCACCCACCCATCCACCCACCCATCCACCCACCCATCCACCTACTCATCCACCCACCCATCCACCCACCCATCCACCTACTCATCCACCCACCCATCCACCCACCCATCCACCCACCCATCCACCTACTCATCCACCCACCCATCCACCCACCCATCCACCTACTCATCCACCCACCCATCCACCCACCCATCCACCTACTCATCCACCCACCCATCCACCCACCCATCCACCTACTCATCCATCCATCTATCCACCCACCCATCCACCTACTCATCCACCCACCCATCCACCCACCCATCCACCCACCCATCCACCTACTCATCCACCCACCCATCCACCCACCCATCCACCTACTCATCCACCCACCCATCCACCCACCCATCCACCTACTCATCCACCCACCTATCTATCCATCCACCCATCTACCCACCCACCCAACCACCCACTCATCCTTCCATCCACCCACCTACCCACCCACCCATCCTTCCATCCACCCACCTACCCACCCACCCATCCACCCACCTATCCAGCCATCCATCCATCCCATCATTCCCCATCCTTCCATCATCTACCCACCCATCCATCCATCCATCCCCCGGTCATCCATTCAGCACTGCTGCACTTTCCTTGCAGACTGGCGCTATGGGCAGTGCCTGTGCCAATCCATTCTCTGGTCATCAGGAGCTTCATAGGGAGCTAAGGCTGGATCCATGCTCACTCCACAGTTGAGGGCTTTCTTCCCCCACCTAGTTCCATACTGCTCCCCAAGTCCTGCTCAGGTCCCCAGACTGGGGGACCAGAGCAGTTCTTGTAGCCCCTGGCTCCCCTGGATGCTTTGGGACTGGTTCAGGGTCCAAACAGTGGGCAGGGAGTTTGGCCTGTGTGCACTGTTTGCCATGGGTTTCCCATGGCTGGCTTCTGGAGGTGAGAGTGAGTCATTGCAGCTTGGCATTGAGGACTTGTCCCTGACACCAGGTAGCACTGGGATGGGAGGCTGTGGGCTCCTTAGGGCTCCAGCCTTTGGGGGGCTGCAGGAATGCAGCCCCCCACCCTCAGCCTCTGGCTTTTCTCAACCCACCATGACCAGTTTTCATGGCCTCACGTTGCAGGTGCAGGAATGGCACAGGGAGGCCAGCGACTTGCCCAGTGATGGACGCACGGGCAGCATTCCTGGGTCCAAGGCAGCTGTGCTCCACAGGAGGCATCTCTAATCAGGGTGCCCCAACTGCATTTAGGCTGAGGAGCTTCCCTGTAAGGCCCAGACTCTCACGGGTTCCCGTATTTCTGTGCCTGTGCTGGCCTGGCCTTTCCTGGAGCCTACCTGAGGCAGACTGGCCTCTGGCTGGAGGGACGGTGTCATGGGCCAGGGTCCCCAGAAACAGGCTCTACTTGGAGGTGCCATGCAGGAGCACTGGGGAGGGTCTCGGGAGCAGCACCAGAGGGAAGGGTTGGCTCAGGTTGGTGGACAGAGCTGAGGGCCACCATGTGGGCCCATCCTCCAGGTCAGCATGCACTTGAGCGGGGGCTTTGTGTAGTTGCTGGGTGCAGCTGTCCCTAGGGAGGGGGTGACCTTGGGCAGAGTTCCCTCTGGCTGAGAGGACTGCCTGGGTTGGACTCAACTGTTCTTGGCCCCTGCAGGTAGGCCACTGAAGGGTACGGGCAAGGCACACCTGGGCAGCCACTGTGGCCCACCTTGCCCTGCTGGACCCGCTGTTTCTTGTGAGCTCCCTCTTCAGGGAATGCTCCTGTCCAGCTCCAGCTGGGTTTCCTGGGGCCTTCAGGAGGAAGGTCAGCGGGATAAACTGCAGTTGGCCTGGGGCCCGCCACCAGTGCTGCTGCTTCCCTCTTCCCCACCTGCTTCGTAACCCCCGACCCACGGCCAGCACCTCTACCAGTATTGATGACTTTCCTAGGTCATCAATTTCCCCGCTAGGTCAATGGCCACACCCACTCAACCTGAGGCCTCACTCATCCGCTCTACCAAGGGGCCATACTGTCACAAGGCTGCAGGGGCTGCTGCTCGTGCTCCACCAAGCTCTGAGGACAGAGGCGCTGTCCCATTACCGAAGGAGCAAACGGCAGGACTCAGTGCGAGCTCGCACGGTCAAGGGCAGGGATGGTTCTTGGGGTCCCTAGCTGGCGATGGCAACCTGGACCCTGGTTTTAGAATGTGCACCCGCCTCTGCAGGGAACTGCCGACCCAGTCAACAGCTGTCGGCCCTTGGGGGAGGAAGCGGGGAATCATGGCCACACAGGCTTGTGGGGCCTTCCTGGGGCTGGGCTACTCATCCACTCGGTAGGTTCTGCCTGTGAACTGCTCAGCCAGCAGGAAGCCTGACACCCCGCAGGGCAGTGGCCCTGCTCCCCACACCAGGTTTCTTCTGGGTGAACAGATGGAGCCAGGCCTTTCTGTCCCTGGGTCCGTCTCCAAGGGGCCCTTTGTTCTGTTAGCCACATCAAAGGTCTCGGTGGGCCAGGCTCCTGCCAACTGCCTTTACTGTTTCAGGACCCGGTCACCTCCACGGCTGCTGGGGTTGTCATGGCTTCTCTTGCCACCTGCCCTGGCCTGGGGGACACCGAGCCTGTTCTCCAGGTGACGCGGGTGTCATTTCCCATTGTGTTTCTTTTCACTCCTGTGCAAACAATGTCCTCCAGGCCTTCCAGCAGAAGGTGGTCACCTGGTGTGTTGTCCAGTCTCTGGACTGTCCCTCCCTGATCTGCCACAGCTTGGGCACTTCCTCCTTGTGTGGGAGCCCCTGGGTAGCCCATCAGCGTGTTGTCCCTTGGGTGCGACAGTGCTCCCGGTAGCTCCTGCCCTGGTTTTGAGAGTCCATGGGTGACCAGTTCCTTCTCTGGACTTCTCTGAGGGGGTGAGGATGGGCTTGACCTCAGGCTGTTGGTCTGGAGGCCTGGAGAGGAGGCTGGGCCAGGTCCTGGGTCCTGAAGGTAGCCCATCACTCAGTGAGTGCTCTGGCCTTCACAGGGAACGGGCCCTCTGGTTCCCAGGGTCCAAGGGAATCCACGAGTCCCAGCATCTTGAGTCCGCTCCCCTTACCCCAAGTCCTGGGGTCCCTCTCCCAGTCCGATGCTGCCCGTGGCGTAGGAGAAGGCGGGGCGAGAAGACGCCTCTCGGGTTTCCGGTTTCTCCACCCAGGAGCTGCAGGAGCAAGAGCTCCCTCGTGGGTCTCCAGGGTGTCCCCCAGCCGGTGAGATCCAGCTGCCCCAGCCAACCCCAAAACTTTGAAGTGCTGCCCACAGTGTACTTTCTCCCGCGGGAGCCCTCTCCCGGGGCTTGGCGGCCTCCAGGGACCTCCTTGCTCTGTGCATGCCCAGGCAGGCCTGTGGCCCCCGTGGCCAGGCAATGGATGCTGCTCCTGAGTCTGTCCTGGAGTCTGCTTCCAAGGACCACTCTGCATTTCAGGGAGGACTCTGGGCAAAGGCTGTGAAGACCGTCCTGGGGGAGGTGCAGGAGCTTCTGCTGGGGGCGAGGAAGCCGCCACCCAGTCTCCACAGAGGCCTTGGCGGGAAGCCGCCACCCAGTCTCCACAGAGGCCTCGGCCGTCCTACAGGAGCTCTGTGTCTCTGGCCCTTTAGGGCCATCCCAAAGTGGGTGGGACTGTGCCTTTGCATCCTCCATGGCCTGCCCTGGGGGTCCGGGGAGAAGGCCCATGGGGTAGCTCATTCTTATAGCTCTGGGTCTCTGCTCCACAGTGATGCCAAGGTGCAGGTTGGGCTTCACCCAGGTGCTAAGGTCCCACCTTTGATACCTAAAGGTCCTAGACATAGACAGTGCCCATCACCAAGGAGGACGGCGCCTGCTGCCCTGCCCTGGGACAGCACTGCCCAGGCCTTGGGGAAGACAGTGTGCTTGGGGCAACCCGATGCCCTGGGGACCAGGGCCACCGGGTCCCGAAGGGCGTGTGGCAAGGGGCCACAGGGAGCGGAGAGGAGCTGGGCGTGCTTCCCTTTGCAGGTGTGGAATCAGAACGGCAAGAGCCCGTCCATCACCTTCGAGTACACGCTGCTGCAGCCTCACGCGCACAGCCGGCAGCAGCCCCTCTACTTCAGCTTCCCCGGACCCGCCTCGGCCAGTGCGGAGAGCCAGGAGCTGGGTGCCGGGCGGCTGGGCTTCGCGCGGCAGAATGGCTCGCTCTACAGCCAGGCCTCTGCGCAGCAGCTGGGCCTGGGCAACGGGTTGTTCAGCGCCACGGGCCCCGCGGTGGAGCTGGGCCTGCGCAGGGGTCAGGAGACCAACGAGGTGTGCGAGCCGGCCAGTGGCGGGACGTGCGAGGGGCCCCTGAGGGGCGAGGGCTTCCAAGGTAACAAGAGGGACATGGGGGTGGGGGTCTCTGGGGACAGACCCTGGGCCAGGGCCTTCAGCAGAGATGCAGGTTACCCACACCCACTCTGGGCCCACCCAGTGCTGAGGACGCACCTGTCCTGAGCATGCACGTTCTTCAGAGCCCGCGGCCCTTCCTCAGGACCCGCCTGGGCTCCCGGATTCTCAGACCTTCAGTCCTCTGCATGGAACGGTGCTGTGCTTGCACGGGTCACCCGCGGGTGCCCTGGTGCTGTGGGTCCTTGGCACGAGATGGTGCCTGTGCCGTGCTAATGGGGGCCGCTCTGTGCCTAGAGCGTGCCTGCTCCTGTTCAGTGCAGACGCCGTGTCCTCCAGGCACTTTTGACCACAGCTTATTTATTCTGAGGACGTGGGACCCACAGTGCCGGGCCTGGCTGTAGATGGGTGCTCACCTGGGTCTGACAGAGGAGAGCACTGAGGCTCAGGGACAGGAAGTGGTCTGGCTCAGTCACTGCACCCACCCCACAAGGAGCTCCAGTCTGCCCCGCAGCTCTCGAGGGGCGCTCGGGCCTCATCTCTGCAGATCCCACAGGCCTGCGGCTGCAGGTGCTTGCTGACTGGGGTGCAGTCCTCTCTCCTGCACCTGGGCTTTCACTCAGCCGTCTCCTCAGGGTCTCCGTGTCTCTGTGTGGCGAGGGCCCTCCCCAAGTCACTTCATGGGAGATTCTTAGCTGATTACACCTCCAGGGACCCTCTCTCCAAGCCAGATCACATGCTGAGGTTCCAGGGGGGCTGGACTTTGAGGGACACTCTCCAACCCTCTGCGGAAGCCACCAGGGGCCCCTCTGAAGAGATAATCTGGGCCAAAGTGTGTCTCGTTGGACAAACCTGCCTTCTGGGAACTTCCTAGTCTCGTTGCCCCAGAGGAACCCTCTTTTCATAGATGGTCTTTCACGTGCAGGATTTATAAGGGTAGCTGGGCATCAAGGTGAAAGTTGCAGACAGCCTGTCTCTCTCTCTTCAGACCATAACATCACGGGGACTGCTCTCTCGGGTGACAAGGATGACCAAGAGGTGGACACCCGTTTTACCTCGCAGGAGTTCCTCTCTGCCAATGCCATCTCCGACCAGCTCCTGGGCACAGGCTCTGACTCTAAGGGGTTCACCCTCAACGAGACCATGAACAGCATCTTCGTCCAGGGCGGCCCTCAGAGCCCCTCTGCCGACAGCCTCTATCTGGACTTCGGGGATAGTGAAGAGGCTGCCCCCAGCTTGGTCAACGGGTCCTACTTGGAGCTGAGCAGCGACAGGCTCTCTAATACCTCCTCTGAGGCCGCGTTCCCCAACGCCAGTGCCAGCCTCCCCCCTGCGGCCGGGAACAGGACCCACAAGGCTAGGTAGGTGGGCAGGAGGCACGTCCCTGCCCTGTCCAGGGCCCTCTGGGGGGGTCACTACAGGGGGTCTGACTCAAGGGCTGGGGACCTGCAAGTAAGTGGGAGAGAGCATCGCTTCTCAGGGTCCCTCAAGGCTGCTCTTGAATCCCAGCATGAGACCAGAGGCCTGGACAGAAGTGTGTCTTCCCCTAAAGTCAGGTTCCCGGGTCCCAAGTTGTCCCCAGCAATGACTGCCCAGGTGTTCCCGGCCCTGACTCCAGTCCATGGCACTGACACTGGGGACAGGAAGCTGAAAGTCCTGAGCATGGCCCTTGAGCCAGGGATGGCTCTTCATGCAGTCACAGGGCAGCATGTAGCGGCCACACCACCCTCAGCCTGAGGCTGCTGGGACTCGGAGAGGTAAGTGACGCCTCCGCTCTGAGGACCTGGGCCTGGTTCCACAGGGACAGCCATAGACACAGGCTCAAGCAGGCACCCAGGAGCCCTGGGTGCAGAGCTGCAGCTCAACCTCCACCGCGGCAGAGGAGGTGGGGGTCCAGGGCTCCTCACTGAGGGGCAGACCCGGGAATCAGGCACTAGGGCAGGCTGGGCTGCAGCAGTGATGGGCCTGGCCCCAGAGTCTAGCCGTAGCTGGGGACAAGTGAGTAGACAAGGCTGGGAATGCCTGGGCAGTGAGGGGTGGGGACCCCTGGACAGTCAGGGCTGGGGACACCTGGGCAGTCAGGGCTGGGGACACCTGGCCAGTCAGGGCTGGGGACACCTGGGCAGTCAGGGCTGGGACACCTGGGCAGTCAGAGGTGGGACCCCTGGACAGTCAGGGCTGGGACACCTGGGCAGTCAGGGCTGGGGACTCCTGGGCAGTCAGGGCTGGGGACACCTGGGCAGTCAGGGCTGGGGACTCCTGGGCAGTCAGGGCTGGGACACCTGGGCAGTCAGAGGTGGGACCCCTGGACAGTCAGGGCTGGGACACCTGGGCAGTCAGGGCTGGGACACCTGGGCAGTCAGGGCTGAGACCCCTGGACAGTCAGGGCTGGGCCTGGGGGCCTGAGATCAGGATCCTCTGTGTCAGGGCTGACTGTAGCTGGTAGCCCCAACCTGAGGTGCTGGTGCTGGAGGGCAGGCCCTGGTGATAAGCTCCTGGGCTGAGGTGGCCACCCTGCAGGTGCAGGGCTTCTCAGAAGCCCAGGAGGGCAGTGAGGCTGGTCAACCTCTGGAGCCAGGCGTAGGCATGGGCAGGCAGGGACAGGAAGTGGGCCGAGCCACTGGCTTTCACCTTGTTTTCTGGCAGCCCAACCAGACCTCAACTTTAGAACCCCAGCAGGGCCCATGGTGCTGAGATCAAGGTCCTTGAAACTGGGGGACTGGGTTTGGTGGGAGACTTGGGGGTCACTTTTGGAGTGATGGGTTTTTGGTACCCCCTTACCCACTGCAGGGGTCAGGGTGGCCAAACCAGCTTCCCAGGAGCCAGGAGCTCTGGGCGACTTCTCACCCTGAGACACCCCAGGCATGACTGGCAGGCTCTGCGGGGGGCTCCTCTGCGAGGGGCTCCTCTGTGGTGTGGAACCTTCTCTGGCTGCCCCTCCTCCCACCCAGCCGCATAGGTTGCCTGCTCCCTGTGACAGTTTTAGGGCCTGGGGCCTCTGCCTGCTCAGCAGGACTTGGTGACTGTTAGGGAGTGGCAGACTTTGCCTTGGGGATGCAGGATCTGAGTCCAAGCATGGCTCATGGGCAGAGAGGAGGAGGGCCAGGGTCGGAAGGCACCTGCCTGTATGACCTGGCCAGTCCCTCTGGGCTCCTGGCCCCTCCTCCCCTCCCAGGGTGGGCAGCGATTATAGCACAGTAAGGGCTCACTATATAGTAATGAACTGAGCCTCTAAGGCTTCCAGGAAGTGTGGCTCAGGACGGTGAAGGTGGCCAGCTGTCTGGTGCCCACGCCCTCTGGGCAGGTTTATCAGGATGGCACAGAGACCCCTCTTTAATTCGGCTCACCCCTCAGAAAATGCAGGCTGCAGGAGCTGGACGTGTCCCTGCCCTCCCCTGGGCTCAGTTCCCTCCCTCTCTGAGGGGCTTGTCAGGGGTCCCTGCTCACAGCACAAGCTCCTGGGTCCTTAGCATTTCCAAGAGCCTCTCCCGCTGTGGTGTTGAGTCTAACCCGACCCCTCAGCCCCACGGGGTGGATTGGATTCCCGGCGCCTGTTGATAAAATAGGTTGTCAGCACTCAGTGAGGCCCAGCTCTGTGAGATGTGGCTGCTCCCCCGCCTGGGCTGCCATCAAAGGATGCTACCGTGGGGACCAAAGATGGTCTGGGGAGATAAAGGGCCAGGGAGGCCGCGGGGGAAACTACCAGGCCAAAATAGCAGCGTCTAGGCAAGTTGTCCAAACACAGGAAGCGGTGTCTGCTCGGGAGATCAAAGGGTAGCCCAGAAAGGAAGGGCTATTTTCATCTTCTCAGAAATACTGCAGACAACCAAGGGAGGGCCTATCACCAGCCTCAACTTGGGGAAGAAGCGTCTGAGGCGCAGAGCACACACCTCCCTCTCCAAAGCCTTGCGGGGAAGAAGGGAAGAGGGAACTTTCTGGCTCATTTTTGAACACACGGTCACTTCAAGCTTCTGCTGCTGGGGTTGCAGGAGCCTGCATCCCGCCAGGTGGCCCAGCAAGGACTCAGGCAGTGGAAGGGATGGTGTGGGAGCCCCTCTCAGGGGAGGGGCAGTACCTCCTTCCAGATGGAGGGAGGGAGGTGGGCGGCTCAGTGACTTCCGGGGTGCTTGCTTCTTGGTGCGGCTTCCCAGAAGGGAACCTGTTAGGTGTCACCCTGTTGTGCCAATATATGCAGGGCTGTGTTCAAGAGTGGCATATGCTCTGGCCCACGCCCGCACGTGTTGGTGAGGGTGGTGTGCAGGCGGCCCCTCCACAAGTACCTTTGTGGCTTAAAATTCAGAGGGTTATTTTGAACCTGCGGCTGTCTCTTGAGTCAGGTGTGAGTCAGCCCGTGTGCTGGCTCCAGCTCTGTGATTAGACCAAGATGGCAGTCTCCACTGGGAAGGGATTGGATCTTCTCATCTATTCTTGTTCTTGGGAGAATTTAAAGCTGTTGAAAGCAGGGTGGGGGACCAATGAGCTCAGCTCCGCGTCTCCTAGTCACCTAGTATGTGGGGTTGGTTTATCTGGGTGCCCTCTCCTGGGAGGATCACCCCTGGGTGAATCTCTAATGGACCCTGCTGGTCCCTTGTTCTGAGACGATGGGGTCTTAGGCACCCCCTCCCATTTTAAAGTTTCCTCTTGTTTGCAAAGAAGAAGGAGGGGAGAGCCTCCCTTCCCCAGAACCTGTGCAAGGCCTGGAACAGACTGGAGCCCAGGGGAGGTCCTGGCCGGCTGCCTGGCCTGCTTCTCCTTCTTGGAGCCACGTCCCTTAGCTCATCACGGAGCTCTTGTTGGTAGACCATTTCCTGGGTTGTCAGTGCCGTGCCCGTCAGGGTGAAGTTCATCCCCAAAGCTCTGCTGGAACTGGGGTCCTCCTGGGGAGAAAAAGCCCACCCAAGCAGAGCTGTCTTGACTGACAGGCTCTCATGCAACAAACCCCTCCTGTCCCAGAACCAACCACCAGGCCCGTGGCACTCAGCCTGACCACCGAGATGACCGTGGACCTAGAAAGAACTGGCCCCAGTTTAAGACCCATGTAGGGTGTTAGCCCCGGATCCTCTTTAGCCAGCCTGGCTGGGCCTGAAGGGAAGTGGATTGGGCCTGCTGCCGCGCCGCCGGGAAGGGAGGTGAGGCTGGGTGAGCTGCTCTCGGCTGGGCCCGCCCCACGGCCCCTGGCTCTGGGGCTGCAGGCTCCTTGGGCTGCCCTCCAGCTTGGGTGGCCCGTCTTCCAGCAGACATCCCAGGCTGAGGAGCCGCCTTGATCTCCCCTCCCCTGCTGAGCCTGCAGAGTGGAGGCCCAGGCCAGGAGCACCGGTGCTCGAGGAAGCCAGCTCCTAACAATAGTTGGCTGCGGCCCCTGAGTTCCAGCCAAGAATTGTAGCTGGTGGCTGGCAGGGGCCCAGGGTGCCTCCTCCCGATGAGCGGGTCTGTGCCGCTGTCTCAGCCCCCTGCAATGCAGGATGCACGGCTCCCCCGTCCACAGCAGACTTTTAATTTTGATGATTGAAGGCTGAGTGGCTGGTGCTCCCATGCAGCCAGAACCCAGCGGAGGGAGGCAGTAAGGAGAATTCCAGAACATCCTCAGCACCTAAGGCCCCCCGGGTGGGCGAAGGACACGGGCTGTCGTGAGCAGGTGCAGCGAGGTACCTGCAGGAGGCGCCCTCTCCATGCTGGAGAGCCCTGATTCTCCGGCGCTGCTGGGGGACTTCAAGGCTCCCCGCGGCCTACCTCTGAAGGAGGTACTCAGAGGGACAAAGGCCAGGGCAGGTGGGTCATTCCTGGAATGGCCCCTGCAGGGCTCACCCATTCTGTTCTAGGGAGTGGGGCTCTGCCCTCACTGGTGGGGCTCAGCTGGGGCCCGGGGCAGGGGTGTCGAGAGGGAGAAGGCACCTCTGAGGAGAGCCCTCCCAGGAAGCCCGTGGCAGGGCACCATGGCCTCACTCTCCGCTCATCCTCCTTTCAGGACCAGGCCCAAGGCGCGCAAGCAAGGCGTGAGTCCCGCTGACATGTACCGCTGGAAGCTCTCCTCCCACGAGCCCTGCAGCGCCACCTGCACCACAGGTACTGGGAGCCTGTCTGGGGGCCTTCTGACCTGGGGTCCTTTGGTGTCAGACACAGGCATCCTGCTCTCATGGCACGCTGGGCCCTGGGTCACCACTGCCCAGGTGCTCCCCCATTGGCTGCCAGTACAGTGTCCCTTCTTAGGCAAAGAGTGAAGGCCTCGTGCCCAGGAGTTTGCTTTTGTTTATGGCAGACATAGGAAAGGCAAGACAGAGCCCACGATCCACCACCCAGGGGTGGTCAGATTCGAGGAGCCAGGGCAGAGAGACCCTTGGGTTACCTGGACACACACACTGTGCTGAGAAAGTGTTGAGGGGGATTTGAAGTCATGTCTGTTGGGAGCTGTGGCAGCCACCTCCACGCTGAGATGCGGGTCCCAGCTGCCCGGGGCTGAGGAGCTCTGCAGCCTACTCCTTCCCTTCCTGGGGGATGCTGGGTCAAGCTGGGGCACAGGGCACTGGAGGCAGGTAGAGTGTTGTCGAGAGGAAAGAAGGTCAGCTGGGGACCCTGTATCTAGTTGTGGGATGTCAGGTCTGCGTTTAGAGGACACCTGGGCAGCCCCTCAGGTGTGTGAAGCTCCTGGCTTGCCCAGCACCCCAACTCCCTGGCCAGAGAGATCAGGCAGTCAGTCTGGGCCCTGCGGTATCCCTGCTGCCTTGGTGGCATTTCAGGAAATAGTCCCTGAGCAGGAAGACATGGTGGCCTCATCCTCGGTTCTGCTCACGCCGCCCTGCCTCCCTGCGCCTCTCACGCATGTGGAGGCTGCCCTGTGCCTGGCATTCTGGAGGAGAGAGAGCTCTTGGCGGGTGTGTGATGGCATTTGAACACGTGGTCGGCTGGACCACGCTGCTTCCATTTTGTAGCTGGAAATGGGATGTGGACTTTATCTCAAAGCAGTTGTGGGGATCACTGGGAATAAGGAACAACCCATCAGGGTCACAGCCCAGCCAACAGGAGCCATGGTTACGGCCACTGCTGACCTGAGGCCATGGCATGGAGCAAACCCAGCAGCAGCCGGTCCCCTGGTCTCAGCAGTGAGTCACAGGACCCACCCTCCTCAGGACTGCCCAAAGGGAGCTGGGCCTCAGGGTGGTTGTGAGGGCATCTGCTTCCCAGAGCACACCAGAAGCTGGGTGTGCACCTATTCTGGGCTCCTCCTCCTGTCCCAGCCTGGGGATGCCAGGGGCGCCAGTGCTGTGGAAATTGTTGGGAAGCATCCGGACTCTTCCCTGGTTGGAGAGGTGACATCGGGAGACCTCTCTAGGACAAGATGAACTTGGTAGCAAGAGTTTTGCCAAATAGTCCTGGATGGACAATGTCCTGGGGAGAACATGACACCACCATCCCTCAACACCCAGAGTGACCAGGGACGGGGAATGGGCCTGCTCCGGTAGCCCAAGATGCGAAGCAGGACTGAGGAGGACGGGCAGGGCAGGCAGACTGCAAGGATGAGCTCTGCACCTGTGCCTCCGAGGCCGTCCAGGAGTGGACTGAGAGCCAGGCCCTGTCACTGCAGGAACTCCTCGCTGGGCCGAGTGGCACTGGGCACACACGACAGAGCTGGGGTCCCCTCTGCGAAGGCACCCCATCCTGGGGCTCGGGTCTGATGCTCACAGCCACGCTGTGCTGGGAATCGCACTTCAAGGGTGCAGAGTCCAGCCACGCACGACACCGTGCCTACAAATGTCCAGTGGCAGGTCCTCGTGCAGAGCAGCGCCCACCCTGCCCCTGGGGCCACGGGGCTGGGCTGGTGATCAAGGGGAAAACCTCCGCACTCAGCTTCAGCCACCAGGGGTCTGGTTTCTCTGAGTCGCTCCTTTGGAGCGGCAGTGACACTGGCAGACGGGTCTGGACTCAGCTGGGCAGCTGGTGGCCCATCCGTCTGCTCCCACCCTGGGCTCCTGGCCCGCTTTTGTTCTCTTTGGTGGCTGAGCCTCGAGGAGCTTTGCTCCCGGGACTGGTGTCAAGAAGAGGTGTCCAGAAAATTCACACTTGGGCTCTCACGGCCTCTCCGGAAGCTCCCCCTCCAGGGTATGAGAAGTGTGGCGGCCACCAGGGAGCGCCCAGGTGGAACGGGATTCCAGCCTCTGTTCCACTCCATGTCGGGGAGCCGAGGGACCCCCAGGAGCCGGGAGATTCTACCGTCCCCAGGCCCAGGGATGGTGTCCCTGAGGCCTCCTGCCAGGAAGACCTGGCAGGAGCTGCCCCACTCGGAGCAGCTAAGCGCATCAGAGCCAGGCCTGGAGGGAGGGAGGGAGGAACCATAGCCTGGCTCAGGCTTTGGGGAAAAAAGAAAATCCCTGTGGGGCTGCTTCCCAGGCTCCACAGGTCCCGGGCAGGCCTGGGGAGGCAGTCACCTCTGGGAAGGTGACATGGGGTACTGGGCTCCCTCCGCCTGGAGATTGACTTCCCTGGGGCACCTGCAGCCCCAGGAGGCTGGGCCTCTCCCTCACAGACCACCCAGCTCCACCCAGGCTTCTCCCTGACTCCCTGGCTCCTTGGTAGGGGGCTACCCACCCTTCAGGGAACTTGGGCCTGTGCCTGCTGGTGCCAGTGTGGGCAGGAAGACCAGAGAGGCAGGTGGGGGAGTGGGAGTCTCGGACACCTTCAGGTGACAGTGGTCTACGGTCCCCGTGGTGGGTTTCCAGAGTCTGGGGAGCCCAAAAAGATTAACACGCAGAGTAACGAATGATTAAAGATAGTTCAAGGGCACATTTGCTGAGGAGTGGGCATCTGCCCTCTCTCCTGAGGACGCTGGCAAGGGCCCAACCCTCAGGTTTCACGCCACCCATTCAGCCGCCCACCCACAGTGGGTGTCGAGGGGTGAGCAGCAGGGACGCCAGGCTGTGTTTGCTTGGGGAGGGCAGATCTGAGTTTGCTTAAAGGCCAGGGTCTTGACACATGAGCTGAGTGCCCGGCTGGATGCGGTGGGAAGAGAAGAGGGGGACACTGGCCCTGGCAGGAAGGGAGACCCGGCCCCAGCCGCCCCGAAACCCCTCAACAGTGCGGTGAGCCGGGAACGCTTACCACCCCTCGACCCGGAGCCCCGGCCCCTGCCCCCAGCCCCTGCCCAGCGTGCACTCACAGGCCTGTCCCTGCTGGCAGGGGTCATGTCGACTTACGCCATGTGCGTCCGCTACGACGGGGTGGAGGTAGATGACAGCTACTGTGACGCCCTGACGCGCCCGGAGCCCGTGCACGAGTTCTGCGCGGGGCGGGAGTGCCAGCCCAGGTACCCGCACGGCCCGTCCTGCGCCCTGGGGTGGGCGGGCGGGAGCCCTGGGCACTGCAGGACATGGAGCGCGAGGAGGCGCCCGAGACCGAGGACCCCTCCTCTGTGCGCCATTGTGGGGTGTCTTCGCCCCAGCCTACTTGGAGCAGGAAGCATTCTCATGAGCCAGGAAGATTGTTCCCAGAGACAATGGCTGTCCCTCAGATGGTCCTTCCAGCCCCAGGCCTCCCGTGCTGCCTTGTAGACGCAGAGGCCGAGCCCTAGGCCCACCTCTCCCGGGGACGAGCAGGGTGGGAGCCTAGGCGCCCAGCGGTCTCTCCTGGGAGGCCACCTTCTTCTGGCCAGCTCTGTCCTGGGCTTTTGCTCTTTCCTGGTAAGGGCAGAAGACCCCAACTGTCCCCAGAGTTGGCCTGCCCCCTCGGCCCCACAGCTTTGGACCTCTGTCTCACTCTCCTTCCTGAGGACTCTGGAGTCACTTGTGACCCCCGAGCTCAGGGGCAAGAGACGAGGGACACTGCACACTGGCCAGGCCCGTCTGGTCACAGAGTCGACCCTGCCTTCTGTTCACTTCCACCTTTGCTCCTGGAGAGCCAGAGTCCTGGGGCCACAGCCACCTGTGTGGCCCAGCAGGGCAGGGGCTCGGGGCTGCAGGTCCCAGGAAGGGTATGGCAGGTGGGGAGGGCATCGGGAGCAGAGTGGGCCAAGGAACAAGGCCCAGGCCTGGGTGAGGGCAGAGGAGCGGCTGGGCCCTGTGCACCCCTGCCCACTCCCCACAGGCCTCCTGGAGACCGGCCAGGGCCTCACCCCTTCACCTGACTTGGTCGTCCGTGACTCTGGGGTGGATCGGGAGGGTCCTGGCGGGGGGTGGGCACTGAGCTGCGCCTTCCCGAGGCAGGTGGGAGACCAGCAGCTGGAGCGAGTGCTCGCGTACCTGCGGCGAGGGCTACCAGTTCCGCATCGTGCGCTGCTGGAAGATGCTGTCACCCGGCTTCGACAGCTCTGTGTACAGCGACCTGTGTGAAGCTGCGGAGGCCGTGCGGCCTGAGGAGCGCAAGACCTGCCGCAACCCGGCCTGCGGGCCGCAGTGGGAGATGTCCGAGTGGTCCGAGGTGGGCACCTCAGGAGAGGCCGCGGGGCGAGGCCCGGCCTGCGTCCCCACCTGCCTCACCTGGCTTCCCGGCTTCCCTGCAGTGCACAGCCAAGTGCGGGGAGCGCAGTGTGGTGACCAGGGACATCCGCTGCTCCGAGGACGAGAGGCTCTGTGACCCCAGCACCCGGCCCGTGGGGGAGAAGAACTGCACGGGGCCCCCCTGTGACCGCCAGTGGACTGTGTCGGACTGGGGGCCGGTGAGGGCAGGGCCGGGGCACGAGGCAGAGAGGAGCCCGGGGGCACCACCCTGCCATGCCTCGGTTTCCCTGTTTTCCTAGAGTGGACACATCATCTGGAAAAAAACCCTGTGCGAGACCGAGTGCCAACAGCACCCCCATGACGGAGCTCCCCTCTGCCTCCTCTCCACCTCTCTCTGTATCTGTCTGTCTCCCTGTCTCTCCTGTCTCTGTCTGTTTCTCAGTCTCTGTCTTTCAGCCTCTGTCTCTGCTTCCCTGCCTCTCTCCATTTCTGCCTGTGTCCCTCGTGACGCGTGTTCCCTCTCGCTGCCTCTGTGCCCATTTCTCTCCCTCTGCCTCTCTCTGTCTTCTCTCTTGCTGTTCTTCTCCATCTGTCTCTTCTCTGTCTGGAATGGAGCTGCTCAGATGATGGTTGGGGTCACCTCTGGTGGGAGGGGCACACGTGACCTTTTGAGCTGTGCTTTTCTCTGTGTATTTTGTATTGAACGTGTTATTTCTGTAATTAGAACAGAAAATGTTATTTAAAAACTGGTTACCAGGGCAACTGCTTCCCCATGCTGCCCTGGAAGCTGTTCTTCTCCCTTGGACGCTGTGGGTGGGGGGCTTGTGGAGTACCCCTCTCACATGTACCTGGTCCCCTCCCACAGTGCAGTGGCAGCTGCGGGCAGGGCCGCACTATCAGGCATGTGTACTGTAAGACCAGCGACGGACGGGTGGTCCCCGAGTCTCAGTGCCAGATGGAGACCAAGCCCCTGGCCATTCACCCCTGTGGGGACAAGAACTGCCCTGCACATTGGCTGGCACAGGACTGGGAGCGGGTGAGTGCCCTGGAGCCCATGCAGGCCCCTCTGGAGAGATCGGGGCCAGAGAGAATTTGCCCAACGGCAGAAAGGACAGATGGGTCCAAATGAGGAATTAATTGCAAATTATGAAGGTGTGATTCGCTAAAGTTAATTCCAAATACAGAAATCCAAACAGGCAGGAAAACCTTTGGTGTTCTCCGGAATGCATGCTTGGTTCACAGGCCCCTGGTTCACGCTCATCTTCCCTCGCAGCCACAGCCCCCTCGGACGAGTGACTAAATGGCTCTCCACCAATTGCTTCGGCAGCTTGCTCTTAACCAGATAATCTCGGGCCAAGTTGTTTTCTGCTAAATTGATTTTGGCCACATCATCCTTGGTCAAATTGCCATTAGCCAATTTGTTTCAAAACAGATGGTTTTGGGCGAAGTTGCTTTTGATCAAATCTGTTTGGGGCCAAATGGTTATTGAGCAGCGTGCTGGGGCAATTTGCCTATTGATCTGGATGTTCTCAGCCAAAGGCTCTTGACCAGACCGGTATCTCTGGAGTTGCTGGGCTGACTGTCCTGGTGCTCCTGGGCCCTGGCGCTGACCCGTCCCTCTGGCCCTCAGTGCAACACCACCTGTGGGCGTGGTGTGAAGAGGCGGCTGGTCCTCTGCATGGAACTGGCCAATGGGAAGCCACAGACACGCAGTGGCCCCGAGTGCGGGCTGGCCAAGAAGCCCCCTGAGGAGAGCACCTGCTTTGAGAGGCCTTGCTTCAAGTGGTACACCAGCCCCTGGTCAGAGGTGAGTGCCCTACGCTTGGAGCTGCCATAGGCTGCACCTCCCCTCCTGCCCCAGGTGTCCCTTGAGACACCTCCAGCCTGTGCCAGGGCTTTTGTCCCTGAAAAGTCTCTCAATGCTACTAGATCAGTGGGTGGAGGGCCACTGCCTCCAGGAAGCCTTCCCCGACCTTGCCCTGCTGACCCTGCAGTCCTCATCCTGGGCCTTTTGAGGCCTGGCTGTTTTCCAGACTCACCGTGGCCTTTAAGTGGTGTGTCTGTCAGCAGGTGGGCCTGACTCCTCACGAGCAGACAGACCCCAGGCTGAGACACAGCGAGGCAGGCACATGGGATTTGGGGGTACAGCTTGATAGCAGGAGGTGTGCCCTGAATCAGGACATGGGGGCAGGACGCTGTGCCCAGAGGGCAGGGCAGCGTCTCGCCTGACACTGGCCTGGCCCCTGCACCATTCTGAGGACTCCTTGTCCCCAGAAATCCCGGCCTTTGGATGCCGGGCAGGCAGAGCCCAGATCTCCCCTCTCCCGTAGTCAGGGGCAGAGCCGCATCACTGGGCTCCAAGGTCTGGGGGCCTCGCGGGCCCAGGGCAGCCTGAGGTCTCCTCCCTCCCAGGCACCCCTGAGGAAGAATTAGAGGTTGGGTGAGCTGTCCAGCCTCCTGAGGGTCCCACAGTTATTGGGGGACCCTATGGAACATGAGAGCCCGGGTCAAACCCAGGGGCATAAGGAATCTGCAAAGTGAAGTGAGTGCCCAGGCCAGCCCATCCCCAGCCTCCCAGGACGTGGTGCCCCTCGGTGGCGAGCACCCTGTTGCAGTGAGGGCAGCAGGGCCCACCCTCCTCCCCCGGCCCTCCTAGGAGGCGGCCAGCAGTGTTGCAGAGCTGAGGGCCTCGCCAGCATTGTGCATCCTCTTACACCACCCTGGGCTCCTCCAGATGTCACTGTCCTTGACTCACCAGGGTCTGTAGGCGCCTGTAGCACCAGCCCGAGCTCCCAGGAGGGGCACATACGGGGCACAGAGCCATTTTGGGAATCGCTGGGCAGGGGCCAGAGCTGCCTGTGGTCTTGGTTTCCACTCAGGTCAACGCCAAGCACTTAGGGACAGTAAAGAGGTGCCCGAGGGGACCTGGAGCCCAGAATCTTCCCTGAGAGTTTCCTCAGAGTGTCCCAGACACCAACACCTGAGGCCACCCTGGCCTGGTCACTGGCACCAGTGGAGCCAGGAGTCTGTGAGATGGGATTCCACGTGCAGCCCTTCCTCAGAGCCTGGGGCCAGGGCCGCCAGCCCCACCCAGGCCGGAAGGCCTCCCGTAGACCCCGCCTTACTTAATGGAGCCTCTACTCCCCATACCACACGGGCTAGTTGAAAAGTGAAAACGGCCATTTCCTGTTGCCCACAAAGAACCCTCAGGCTAGAAGGGAAAGGCTGAGGCAAGGCGAGGGGCTTCCCAGAGGAGGTGGGGTAGAGCCAGACAGAGGGCCAGGCCAGCTGGGAGGGCGGAGTGAAGGGCAGGAGAGGCCTGCTGGGGGTAGAGACCTGTGTTTTGGGAAGACTGGGCCTCTAGGGGCAGGTGCCTAGTGGCGTTGCTAGCAGGAGAGCCAGGCGAGCCGGACCCCAGGAGCAACCTTGGACCCCAGCGCCTCCCTGCTCCCTGTTCCCAGTGTGGAGGCAGGTGGGCGGGGGATGGTCCAGATGGTGGGTGGGCATGTGGCCGCTGCCTCCCTCCCTGTGGCTGCCTCCCTGCTGTGCCAGGCACTGCTTCCGGTTTATTCTCCGGTTGCCCCTTCCCACCCTCTCCCCAGGGGCAGGGGCAGGCGCCAGCAGCCCGCCTGTCTCCCGAGGCACGTCCACAGGCTTCTCCGGGCGCCTGCCAAAAGCAGATTGTCCCCTGGCCGGGATGCCAACCCAGCCGTTTCTCGCCTCCAGACTGAGCCAGCCCCCAGGTCGGGTGGGCAGCGGGCCGGGCAGCCTCCTGCCAAGTCCTCCCCATTCTCTCTGCCTCTGGAAACAGATGGGAGGAGGGCAGGGCAGGGGCGCCCACCCTCTGCAGGGAGCCCAGGTCCAGGTCCCAGGCATGCCTGGGTGGTGTGGGGTCACCCACATCAGGGGGCCGCTGCCTATAGGACCTTGGCAGGAGGACTGCAGTGTAATCGGGGTCAGCAGATGCCCCTGGTGTTCTGGGAGGCTTAGTGGTCTAAGGGGCACATCTGGACCTGGGCCCAGCGTGGGGGCGGTGGCTTCTAAGATGCATTGGATTGGCCGTGGTGACTTGTGTGTGGTGGACCCAGGACGGGGGACCAACTGAGAGGGGAGGGCCCTGCACTGTGCCTGGGGACACGGAGGTGGAACTGGGAGGAGAACTGAGTCTCTACTGCCCGCCAGTGCCCTCCCTCCTGTCGCGACTCAGCCCCAGCTGGGGTCTGGGCTCCTGGGGGTGCCGGGCGTCCTGCTTGGGCGGTGGTGAGCGGGAGGGCTCTGCCACGCCCCCGTCTCTCCTCGCCAGTGCACCAAGACCTGCGGGGTGGGAGTGAGGATGCGGGACGTGAAGTGCTACCAGGGCACGGATGTCGTCCGCGGGTGTGATCCGCTGGTGAAGCCCGTGGGCAGGCAGGCCTGCGACCTACAGCCCTGCCCCACAGAGCCCCCAGGTGAGAAGGCGGGGCCTGAGGGGAGGGCCTCCCAGGGGGGCGTGGACAGAGCCAGGGCCTGCAGGACAGCAGCTGGGAGGGCCGGGGGCACCAGCCCTGGTTCTGGCGCTGGCCCTGGATGCAGGGAGTGGGCCGGGCAGGGCCTCTGATCGGGTCTGGGAAGGTGGACAGGGTGTGGGTGCTGGGGGCAGGGGCAGGGGCAGCTCTGCTTTGGTGTCTCAAGGGGAGAGGGGCAACCGTGGGCTCCAGGGATGTCCAGGATGTCCAGGGACAGTGTCTTCCTCCAATCCTGGCCCTTGGGGTGTCACCCCTTCCAGTGACAGATCAAACCACTCAGAGATCCAGGACACTGGGAGGCTCTGACCTCGTGGCAGAGACCTGCAGCGGGGTCTGCCGGGCGAGGGCCCACGGGAGCCCGGCCAGGGTCGCCCTGATTCACAAAGCTCCTGCCCCAGAGGAGAAAGCGGTGGGTGGGGCCCCTGCAGGTCTGCCTCTCGGGCTCGGCCGGACACCTGCACCCCACCCCTTCCCCAGACGACAGCTGCCAGGACCAGCCGGGCACCAACTGTGCACTGGCCATCAAGGTGAATCTCTGCGGCCACTGGTACTACAGCAAGGCCTGCTGCCGCTCCTGCAGGCCGCCCCCCTCCTAGCCGGGTCGCGGTGCCCCTGGAGACCCGAGCGCCCGCTGGAGCTGCTGTGGCTCCTGGGCCTCTCCCTGGACCCTCGTCCTGCAGGCACCTGGGTGCGAAGACCGAGCATCGACCTTGGCTGACCCCGCAGGGCCTTCCATGGCCTGTGGGCCTCCACTCTGCCCGGCCCTGGGAGAGCCTCGGGCACCCACCACCCTCCCCGGACAGAGCTGCCCGGCTGTGGGGAGCGGCAAGTGGAGCCACGAGGATCCTGTGTTGGTGCCCCCGCCCCCATCAGCCCTCCAGCCAAGGGGCCCAGAGTCCAAAGCCCAGCGTGGAGGTGAGACCTGCCCTTGGCCCAGGCTCTGCTCTACCATGGTGTGCCCTTCCCAAGGTGACCTGCCAGGGCATCCGAGGGACACAGGCCTCCCATTCCTGGAGGTACTGAGCGAGCTCCTTCCAGGGGACCCTGCCCCACGACCTAGCATCAGCTCTCCGGGCCCCACAGGACCGAGCTCGGAGGAGCCGTGCACTTTGTGCCCTGAAGAGGCCCTCTTCCCACGGGCTCCTGGTCATGGACAGCAGGTGTCCCTGCGATCTCGTCAGTACTCATTGGTGTATGTTAATAAAGTGGCCGTATTTATGGCGGCATCTCAGTTGCTTCTGGCAGGAAGGCTGGCGAGCACTGTGGCTGGGAACCAGGGTGAGGCTGTGTGGGGACGCTGGCTCCACAGAGGGCCACGGTGGTCAGGTGCAGAAAGCAGACAGGAGGCACGGAGGGACAGGGAGCCCCAGGGAGTGGTGTCAGGTGTTGGGGGCTCCGTGCTGGCTTCGGAACTGCTGGACCCTCCAGCCTGCTGTCAACTGGTGTGTGTCCCCTCATGGTAGCCTGGCCTCAGCTAAGGATCAGGGCACCACCTGCAGGTGTGTTGGGCACAGTGTCCTCAGTGCCCAGGACAGTGTTTCCCTGGAGCCCAGGATGCAGGGAGGCCCACTGTTGCCTGGCTGCCCCTGCAATTGGGGGCTGGCCTGTCTCCAGCTGGAACCCAGAGCAGGGGCCACCTCAGCGCCTTGTTTCCAAAGGACAGCTTCTGGGGGTCTTGGGGCTTTGAGAAAACTGTGGCAGCAACCCAGTCGGTGCACTCCTGACCCTGCCTGTGCCTGTACCACGGGCATCCAAGGGCTACAACCCGGAGCGACCACTGGGCTCCAGCAGAGCAGTTCTGAGAGCCCCGTTGCATGGATGCTAAAGCAGGCCCAGAGATGTTGAGCCTGCTGTCCCAGGCAACACAGCCCCTTACCCATAAACTCTCCAGGAGCTCAGCACCTACACTGGTGGTCCCAATCTCAGAAGATCGACACGGCCCTCCTGGGAACTAAAACACACAGGCGACCTCCTGTGGCACCCCCACCACCCCTCCCAGAGAGCCACTCCCAGTCCTCGACCCCACCAGCTGGATCAGAAAGATGGCTGCCTGACACTGGGCAGCTGCAGGAGGGTCAGCACTGCAGGGAGGCAGCTGGACTGAAGAGGCCGAGCAGCAGTCAGGACAGGTTTATTGGCTTTGCTTCCCCAGGGAGCCCAGGGCTCCGTCAGCAGGCCCATGGTGGCGTGCAGTGGGCCAGGAGGGATGGCTGCTCGTTTGTTCCAAGGAGATCTATGAACTATACGGAGGGAAGAGACCAGGAGGCAGGAGGGGGCCTGGAACGGGGAAGGCCCGGTCCCTGCAGCGGAGGCCCCGGCCTCTCTGCGGGACAGGGCAGGGCCGATGGGGCGCAGGCTCCAGGATGGGGGGGGGGGGCTGCACTGAACGGGGGCGAGGAAGACGAAGAGGGACGTGGTGAGTGCCCTGGCCGGGGGCTGGCCACCAGCTGACACCCCCCCCACCCCCCCAACCCCATCTCCGGAATTGCGCGGGTGCTAGAGAGAGAGCACGGAGGTCCTGCTGGGGCCTGGCTCGGGGTGGCCAGGGCCCTGGGCAGCTTGTCTTTTAGGGAGGTGCCTGTGCTGGACGCCTGCCCCACCTGGGGCTCCACGGCAGAGCCCAAGAGAAAGGGGAGCCCCCAGCAGGAGGGGACCTTGGGTCGTGCTGCTGAGGAAGAGGAAGTCACCTCCTACTGGCAGGGCAGGAGAGCTGTGCTCAGACAGTAGCCCGGGCATGGGGCAGGGCCCCCGGTGGCCACTGGGCGTCATCTCCTCCCGGGACAGAGGGCGCTGGAGAGGGGTCAGAAGGCCCGGGGAGACTGGTCAGAGACTGGTCGGAGCAGCGAGCTCTGGCCGGCTGGACCCACAGGGCGCTGCAGGGGTTGGGCCTGGGCCTTGCTCCAAGCAGGAAGTAGGTGGGAGGGTGGCCCGATCTTCCTGGACACTGGTTCCTGCTGAGAACCAGAGCCCAAGGGCTCCCTGAGGCCAGCCCTCATCACACAGGTGGGGAGACCGAGGCCCATGGTTGGGAAGGCCCTCCAGGTCTCCTGGTGAGATGGGGACTTGCATCCTGGGCCACAGCTCGCCCACCTCCCCAGCCCTGGGTGTCTATGCTTATTGGCCAGGCCAGGCCTGGGGACTGGCCGTGCAGTCTCACCTCCGCCCGCCTCCCTCTTTCATCAAAAGCAGACCAGAGAACAAGTATGCCAAGAGCCCTGCTGTCCCCGGGCCCTCCTGGTGGCAAACCTGTCCATCTGCAGCACGTCAGGGCAACAGGGGCCTCAGCCCCAGCAGATGCCTGGGGGTGGGCAGCAGAGGGGAGGGGAAGGGGCCCAGTTCAGGGGTGGGACGGAGTCCTCGGTGTGCAGGGAGGCCCGTGCTGCAGCGCCCCTGGCATCAGAGGGCACCCCTCCCTGCACAGACAGGAAGACCAGGGCCCAGGGAGGGCATGGCGTGGCCCAGGCCGCACAGCCAGATGGCTGAGCTGCTGGGAACAGAGGCCACTGCCCCGCACCTCCTGGAAGCAGGTCTGGCCCTGTGCCCGAGAGCGGGCCCTGCCTTACTGTGCAGCCCCTGCCAGCCCTGGCACCTGGCCTCCACCTGTGGCAGCCGCACTGGGGTTCACTAAGCCTTATCCCTGTGGAGGGCTGGGGTGCTCCCCAGGCCTGGGGGCCCCTGAGGGCAGAGCTGTGAGGAAGGCTGGGCTGAGCCTGGGCTGAGGCCTGGGGCCCCGGGGGCGTGCCATGGGGATCCTGCCATGGCCTGGGGGCCTCTGGAGAGGGCTGCCAGGCTGGCTGTGCTGGGCGCCGCAGTGCCTCACACGTCTGTGCTGACGCTGCGGCTCCGGGAGAAGGCCTCGCGCATGGCCGACAGGCGGTTGGGGTTGAGCGCCTGCAGGCCCCCGAAGCCCCCGGCGGGCAGCTCCAGGTCCTCCTGGCTGATGCTCTTGTAGGCCACGCGTCCCCCGCCGTTATGCACGGCCTGGGCCTCGTCGTCCTCGGCCTCCGGCTCTTGCAGGAAGAAGGTGGGCGGCTCGTAGTGGGAGCAGCTGCGGCAGAGCGCACGGGCCTGCGGGGACTTCTGGCGGAAGGAGGTGGCGGCGGCTGGGTACAGCGCCGGCCCGTTGGTCAGCACCAGGTTGCGGTTGGAGTGCAGCGGGGGCAGGTGCGAGTGCACAGCGAAGTCCGGTTCCTCCTCGTCCTCCTCGGACTCGTCCTTCTTACAGCAGTAGTACTGTGGGAGAGGGGACCTTGCTGCGCCTGCCCGCCCACGCCAGAGCGCCCGCCCACTCAACCCCTGCAGGCCTCCCAGCTGGGCTCTGTGCCAAGCGGTGGCCTCGCTCCCCTCATCCAGAAGCCCCTCTTCACCTTGCAGGTGGAGAAACTGAGGCTCAGAGGGGCGGCAGAGCTGGGGTCCAAGCCCCATCCAGCCCCAGTGGCTGGTCCCTGGCACGGGGCTGCGCCCCCTCACCCCGCAGAAGGCCCCCACCTCAGGAAGATACAGGGCCTCTGGTGGCGCCAAAGCAGAGGTGGCCAGGGAGCAGACAGGGTAGCCCCTCACCTCCGCCTTCCGACTGGGCAGCTGCATGCCAATGGCTGGGTACTTTGCCCTCTCTGAGAGGCAGAAGCCCTGGGTGAGCAGTGGCCGTCATCCCTGAGCCTTGCGGGTGGAGTCCTCAGCAGGGTGGTCTGCTGGGCACCTCCCGAGGCCTGGCTCTTCCCCACCTTCCGGGGCCTTCCTGGGGCCACGCTTGGGGCTCCCCTGCCCTGGGCCCTCCCTGCCCTGATGTACCTGGAGCCGGCAGTAGCACAGAACCGCAATGATGCAGAGCAGAATCACAGTCGCCAAGATGCCCCCGGTGATGACCACGGTCCCGGCTGTCATCCGCCCTCTCCTCCATCAACAGCCTGCGGGCACACCGCCAGCCCCAGGGTCACCCGGGACTCCATGCAGAAGCCACCCCTCTACTCCAGAAAGCCAAGGGACTCGCCCAACGGGGAGGTACCCGACAGGCACGCGACAGGCAGGGGCTCAGCTTGGGATGGGGCATGTGGGAGGAGACCAGGTCCTCAAGGCCTCAGCCAGCCTCCCTCCCGCCCCCAGCCTCAGTTTCCCACCAGCTAGAGGTGGGAGCTACTATCGCAGGGTTTTGTGAAGACCTTGCACTCAGCAGGCAAGCTGGGCACCAGGTTCTGTGACCTGTTTCCTGCCTTCTCACCTGATACGACCATCTTTATTTTTCTGAATCACTAAATTTTCTTGTGCAACAGCATTTCTGACTGTAATCTATTGGTTTCACTCAAATGATGCCTTTTCATCTAAATGCTCAATAGTGACAATGCTTGGACATTAGACATAAAAATCTACCATCTTCACTTTTTTCCCAGTGCTAGGTATTGAACTCAGGGTGCTCTTCCACTGAGCCACACCCCAGCTCACTTGTTTTTTTATTTAACTTTTGAGACAGGGTCTTGCTAAGTTGTCCAGGCTGGCCTCAAGTTTGCAATCCTCCTGCCTCAGCCTCCCCAGTCACTGGGATTACAGGTGTGCCTGCTGAGCCTGTCTGCTGTTTTTAAGTGTGCAGTTTCGTACCATCAAGAAGATTCACCTGGTAGAATTTTTTTATCTTGCAAAACTAAAAGCTAATTCCTTCTTTATATCTAGCCTGCTTACATTGAGAAAAAAATATTTTTAGTGATGTTTAGGGTTAGGGGACTCGTGCATTACAGAACCTACTTCAATCACCTCTTCAGGACTAATTGTTAAAAGTGGGTGCGGAGCGCAGGGACCTGCCTGCAGCAAGCTCTGTGGTGGACACGGCCTGGCAGGGGCAGACTGTCACTGGAGCCCACGCACCACCCATGAGCATTGCTCACTGTTTGAGGTGTGGGCTTCAAGGCTCAGTAACCTGCCCGCGAGGTCCTGGCCATCCCATGCCCTCCCGCGAGCCAGCAGGGCGGCCAGCACCCCGTTCCTCCATTCCCAAGCTTCTTTTGTCAGTTTGTTTTGTGGTAGGGTTGGACAGGAGCGACTGGAGTTTTGGAGGGGGGTCCCAGAGCATACCAGTTTACCCACCAGCCCTCACTGCCAAATCGGACAGGCGAGGACTGGCAGAGCACCCAGTCTGCGAGGTTGAACGGCTCTAAGACGCTGCGCTGTGGCTGGTTTGTGCGTCGGGACGTGCCTGTGCTGGCCCTGCAGGCCGACTCAGCTCTCACAGGCCCCCTCCCGCCCACCGCGTGGCCAGTGAGGAAAGCTGCCTTGTGCATGTGCAGGGTGCGCGGGCCTCTCGGGCCACCCAGGCACTGCTGTGGCTCTGGCTTCTGAGCGGCCCCCTGGCTTCACTGTTGGGCAGCGTCGACTCCTATCTCTGGTCCTGGCATGGCTGGGCCCAGCTTTGCTACCAGATGGCTTCGGCAGCCCAAGTACGGTCCAGACGGGCAATTCCTTGAGGATGTGCGGACCGGTCACCTCCAGGTGCAATCCGTTCCCTCATCCATTCACTCTGGTTCTTCTAAACAAAGTGCTGAAGAACCTCCCAAGTTCCCAAACTGCTGACCCAAAGCACTCTGGGATGGGAAGGTGCAGAGGCCAATCCCACCGATAGGGATTTGTGGACTATGCTGTGACCATGAGTCCCTGGCTGCTTTCAGCATCGCCACGAGGCCATGGGCTCGTTGAAGAATCTGGATCCAGCGGTCAATCTTTCTGATGTTATATGGCCACACTGGGACTTGGGTCTGGAGGTCCCTCGGCTGGCTCTGGTGTTGTTCCAGTGTGACCCCAGGGACTGCCGTGGGGTGGCTCTCCGACAAACCCGAGGGCAGGGTCCTCAGGGTTTGCTGGCACCAAGCGGAATTCGCACGCTGTGGCTGCTCTGGGTCCCAGGTCGAGTTGCTGAGGCCCAGTGGCCTCTTCGGTCAGCAGCTTGTTTTCTACTTAGGTCAACTTCCTTTTCTGTCCCTGTATGTTATCATCTTCGAAATAACGTGACCGATATCTTTACTAGCAAGTCCTCTGGACGGAGTTTGGTCTTGTGCCAACCTCTTTACGCAAGTAGTCAAAAGGTAGTTCCAAAGTCCCCCTCAACTCTACATCTGCTGCATTTTTTCTCTTTGTTTTTAATTTTAAATGAATTTAATTTTGTTTGTTAACCATAGAAAACACTTGGTCCCAAAGTCCACAGCGTGACACGTGCATTCAGTCTTGCTTCCGTCCCTGCCCCTCCCCTCGGCGTCCCCAGAGGTGATAATTTTGCTTAGTTCTGGGTTTATCCTTCCATGGCTTCTTTCCAAACACAGAAAACATGCATCTCCTTTCCCTTTGACACGCAGTGGCACTTCCTACGCGGCCTCTGCACCTCCCTCTGCTTCTCCTTTCCCTCCATGGTGAGGTGCTGGCCTGGCCTCCTGGCAGCTGCCTCATGCCTGGCACATGGAGGAGCTCATTCCAGCCACCCGTGGGGTCCTGTGCACAGGCACCCTGTTGCCTAAGGAAGAGCTTCGTGTGTGCACGTCTCTGAAGTTCTTGGTGAGCCTGCCAGAGCCTTTCTGGAATTTGGGTTGATTAATCCTCCTCCAAGAATGTGGGAGAATAATGGACAGGCAGGATTTCGGTCCCAAGACGCAAGGTCTGGCTGGGAGTTGGGAGGCCTCGTGGCGTCCCCGCAGACTCTGAGCCAGGTGGAGGGTCAACACCAGGCAGGGAGGCACCCAGGGCGGGACATGGACACACACTGACAGGGCTTGCCCAGGCCATGCTGGGAACCAGAGGCTGGAACCCGGCCCCTTGACAGGCAGGAAGACGGCAAGACAGAAGACACAGACGGCAAGGTGCAGACAGGCTGCTCCAGACACAAGCAGCAAGACGCAGGCGAGAAGGAGCAGCGGCCCCGCGCGTTCCTGGGAGCTCTGCTTGCCCCTCCAGTCCACCCCAGCCCCAGGTGGCTCAGGCCAGCAGGCCAGTTGGTCCTCCAGGCAGGATACTGGAGGCAGGGGCAGGGCGGGCTGTCCAGGTTCAGGGCAGAGCCCTGGCTGCCACCGTCCTGCCCTCCTCCCCATGCTGGGGCTTGCAGGGACACCGATACGGCCTTGGTTTTTCCTGGGGCTGCAGAACGGACTCTGGGGAGCCTCCTCCGGGGTCAGGGCAGCCTGAGGAGGTCAGGTGCTGGGCCTGACTGAGGCCCAGGAGGGGCAGGGGCCTCCCAGAAGACCAGCCAAGCCCTGGGCCCCATTAGGTCAAGCTGTCTACATGCACCATCCTGGAGAACAGGCCTCTCTTGCAGCTGACAGCCATGGCAGGGACCCAGGCCCCACTACCCGTGTGGGGACCACAGGGGCTCAGAGGTCGTTCCTGACCCATCGTCCCATCTGGCCCCTGCCAGGCCCAGCCTCCTCTCTGTGAGGTGCGGCTGCCCGCTCAAAGTGAGCAAAGTGCTGACGGAGAGGTGCTGTGACCTGCCGGGCCCAGCAGCAGCAGGATGAGGAGGCAGCGAGGTCCGGGCTGCCCTCTGCTGCTCCCTTCCCTACGCCGAGGCCCAGGTCTGCGGCACACCTGTGGAAACGGCACTGCGTGGCCCCATCTCTGTGGCCTCCTCTCTGAGCTCTGCCCGTGCTGAGAGGCTGGTGCCCAGAAGTACCCTTACTGCTGCCCTCTGGCCACAGCTCACTGGGGCTGGAGTGGACATGTGCCCAGGCTGGCAAGGCTGGCTTCTCTCCTCAGAGATGGAACTGGTCCCTGCTCCCAGGGCCTGGGGCAGACAGGAGCAGTCAAGCTGGCCAGGGTGGGCATTTTGGGCCACATGTGTGGACAGCCAGAAGCAGCTTGTCCTGGGGGAACAGGATGGATACAGAGGCAGAGAAACCGACCTCTGCTGGGGTCCTGACCCTGGTGTGAGACCCTCCCCCGAGAAGACGTGGTCTGAGTGGGCTTCTGGTATCTGCCCCAGAGTCGTGGCCCTGCTGCCTCCACGGGGACTCACTGAACGGGGGAGGCGAGGGGAGGACCTGAGTGTGGTCAGCAGTCCTGATGGGCCAAATGCAGTGACACTGGCCTTGCTGGGGCTCCAGGCCAGGGTCAGTGTCCCCGGGGAGTGTGCCGGCCAAACCCTGGGAGCCGGGACGGGGAGTCAGATGGAGAGTGCAGGAGGCTGTCAGGGCCAAGACCTCGGGACAGGAGGCAGGGGCTCTAGAACGTGCACTCAGGGACCCTGCCGGCCAGCTCAGCTGGGCCTCCAGTGGGCTGCAAGGACAGGGCCCCAAAGCCTCGGCCTCCCCTCCGTCTGCTGCCCCAGCCCTCTTCTCTGCTAAGTGGCACGAGGGCAGCTATACAGTCGGACAGTGTCTCTCCCTGGGCCTGTGCCCTCCCTGGGCCTGTGCCCTCCCTTAGGTCTCTGCGAGAGCTGGCCGTGCTCCCAGGCCCAAAATGGCCCCTCACTCGGCCTGGCCCTTGGGGCCCGGCTGCGTCTCCTCGGGCCTGGGTTCCCTCCAGCGGCAGGCAGCCGGGAAGGGTGCTGGCTCAGGCCAGGTGCCCAGGGCTGTCAGCAGCAGCCGCTCCCACACCCGGCCGTCCAGCTGGAGCCTCTCCGCCTCGCTCAGATACACGCTCGGGGAATAGCAACACCCGCCGTGGGCGCCAGGGCCAGGCCAGGCACAGACGCACACGCCGCTGGCAGCTGCCCTCGCGCCTGGGCCTGACGTCACCCACACTGAACTCCAAACTGTCCCAAGGGTGACGGTGCCATTGCCCCCTGGCCCTGCCCTGCCTCTCCTCTGTTCTCACTGTGCGCCACTCTCTGGGATGCCCTACCCTCAGACCCACGCTGCCATCGACGCCAGGCACATGCCTTCCTCCTCCAGGAAGCCTTCCTGAACTTCACGGAGCCCCAGGACCTCAGGTGCCAGCACTGGGAGGGGCCATATCCCCCTCCACACAGTGGAAGGACATACCCTGTGCTCACCCCTCCCTGCCTCCTGCTGCCCTCCAACCTCTCCTTCCAGATCCTGCAGGCAGACTCCGCCCCACCATGCCCCTTGGGGCCTGTGTCCTGCGGGGGTATATCCTGCCATCAGTTGGCTGTGACCTAGGGTCAGAAGCCTCCCTCTGGCCTGTTCCCTCACCCACATAGGCAGGCAAGTTTGGCCAATGGACTCTTCCCGCTCCAGGGCCTGGGTGGCTCAGCCACGGGATGCACTTAGGGAGTCACAATGGGCAACAGTGCCAAGCGGCCGGTGGAGACTGAAAGGGAAGGACACAGACCCTCTGCTCTGCATGCTTGCCTGAGACCCAGTGGCCAGGACACCAGTTCTGAGACCAACTAAGCTGCTGCCGGGGAGATCAAGGGTTGTTTTGGGGCCCAGGGCTGGAGAGGGAGCTTTAGGTGGGTGAAGGAACCAGGGGGCTTCCTGGAGGAGGCAGCTCCTGACTGGTCCTGGTAGGAGGGCCGTCTAGACTGGACTGGGCCTGTGGTGCAGGGAAGAGCACAGGCGGACTCGGAGGCAGGGAAGTGCCAGGCGGCCCTGTGACAGCCTGGCAGAGCCACCACTGCCTGTTTGCAACCCAGCAGCAATTCCGAAGCCTCCTGCTGCCAGCCAGTGCGATTTAGTGAGACTTGCTGAATTGTTAATCTGCCCCCTGGGACCATAAACGGTTTTAAAGCTTTATAAACAGCTTTGCTTCCCCACCCCCACCCCGACTTCCACAAGGGCAGGCTGGAGATGGGGCCTCTCTGGGCCCCGCCCACCCTGGAACCTGTGCATGGGGCCCTGGCAGGCGACAGTCCCCTTCCTTAGCCCCCGCCCCCCGCCTTGTCTGGGCGGCCGCCCTGGCTGTCTCTCACTGGGGGGCTCACGTTGTCTCCCCACTGACGACCAACTGGTGTGGACAGGCGGGCCGAGGCAGGAAGCACCTGGCAGCAAAGCCAGACTCCAGCCTCCACCTGCCTCCCTGCGGAGCTCCCCACGCCCTCCCTGTGCCTGCCCTCAGGACCGCTCCTCCTAACTTCTCCCAACTCTCCTGTTTTCCTCCCTCTTGCTGGTCTCACTGGCCTCAAAGGCCTTGAGGCTGGCAGAGCCTCCAAGGTCTGTGGATCTGGTGCCCCGCCCCCAGCAAAGCTTAACGAAGGCTCTGCCTGCCCCGCTTTCCTGAGGTGCCCAGCGCTCCTGCAGGGGCCAAGGAGCCGAGTTTGGTCAGGCCTGCTGGCTTGCGGAGCCCAGAGACTCCCAACCTCTGGTTACCAGAGCTGGGGGCCTGGTGAACACAGTGTGGGGCCGCAGTAGGGCCGAGGGGCCCAGAACCTGCTGGCTTAACACGTGCACTCATTTCCAGCCGGAGAAACCAAGGCTGGGGCAGACAGGGCTGGCTCTGGGGGCCAGGACAGAGCCAGGCTGGGAATCTAGGCTGGCGGCCGCCGAGGCTCTTCCCCATGCGGCGTCTCCACAAACGTGTCCGTCTGGTTTCGAAGGCTCCGGCTACCTGGAAGCCCAAGGGCCTGACCTCCTGGAGCGGCAGAGTTCCTGTCTAGACCTCCTCCACATTTGTTCCTCATTTCACGCTCCACGGGCTCCTGGCTTCCTGTGTTTGTTGGGTAATAAACAGACAGGGACTTGCAGCAGCGCTGGGCTGCCCCAGCTGGTCTCAGAGACCATCCAGAGCCTGCCAGGGGCGGGCCTCACGGAGGGGCACCTGGAACGCTGGCCCCCAGCTCGGTCTTCCACCCAGACCAGCCCCTGGAGCTCAGGGGGCCAGTGCCAGGGAGGGCCAGTCAGGGTTCCCAGGGTTTGTGGTCTGTTGGGAACCAAGAAAATGCCCATGGCTGGGAATTAGTGCATCCAGACCCAGCGGGCCCCACGTCGCTCGGGAAACATGGGTGCCCTGGGCTTGCCAGCTGCTGGTCAGGGCTCCCTGAGGGGCACCAGAAAGAGCACAGCAACTGGGCATTCTGTCCAAAGCTTCTGGTGCTTCATGGACACGCTGAAATCTCCCCTGGACCCTAGAAGAGGAGCCCCGGGGTCAGTCCCGGCTCAGCGCTCACCCTGCGTTCCCTGCCCTGCCCTGAGCCCCGTCCGGGGAGGGAGCTCCACGTGGGACTGTGGGTGAATGACCTCTGGCGCCCTTGAGCTAGGAGAGGGGCTGAAGGAGGGGGGCGGAGCCACGGGAAGGGCACTTCTCTTGCTAGGGCCTCTCTTGGGCAATGTCAGGGTTGGTAAGAACGTGGACGTGGCTGAGCCCTGTGAGCTCTCTGCCACATGGCAGTGGGCATGTCTGGTGCCTTGGTCCCCTCTACAGCTTCTCCCAGGTTAATGGTCTTCCCTGGTGGCAGAGGGAACTACTGTTACCCACAGGAAACTGCCATCTGGGAGGCAGCTCTGGAGCATCTCTTTGCAAGGAAACCTTGACCCACGTTTTCTGAGGGTAAACTGAGGACAGAAGGGAGAAGCGACCCACCAAGGAGACAGGACAGCTGGTTGACAGACACTGCTCTGTGCCCCGGGGGGCCTGTCGGAGCCCAAGCCTGTGTGAAATTCATGCCACAAGGCCACCTGGGACCAGCCCCTCAGTCCGAGAGCCCAACGGCCAGAGAGCCCAACAGCCAGAGGAGGCCCAGCCCTCCAGCGTGGCTTGTGCTGGG
Source organism: Sciurus vulgaris (assembly GCF_902686455.1). Taxonomy (NCBI): domain Eukaryota; kingdom Metazoa; phylum Chordata; class Mammalia; order Rodentia; family Sciuridae; genus Sciurus; species Sciurus vulgaris. The sequence continues at coordinate 88,828,566 of NC_136476.1, read as the reverse complement.
GAGGCAACCGGGGGAGCTGTGGGGCTGGAGGAGAGGAGCCAGAGCAGAGGCCAGGGCCACAGGATGCCTGAGGCCCAGGGCCATGGCTAGGACCCAGAGAACTGGAGGAAGCAGGTGTCTGTGCAGCTGGGCTGGCAGGGGTCCGAGCCTCCCCATGCCTGGAGGAAGGAGGCATCCCAGCTGGGGCCTATCCCACACCTCCTGGCAGGGGCCCAGAAGAGCAGGCAGCAGCCTCCGTCGCGCCAGGGGCCACAGGGGGCAGGCCTGGTCTTCAGTGCAGTGGAGGGCTGGTTGGGTAGCTTCAGGACAGAGGGGGCCCTGCTCAGGGTGGCCTGCGAAGCACTCTGGGCCTCACCAAGATGAGGTCACTACCCACCATCAGCATGGCTGGGGCCTAGCTGTCTATTTGAGGGGGGCTGTGCCCCTCATCTGGGAGTCGGCACGTCTCAAACCCCAGTTCTTGCCCAGTCTGGCAAACTTACTGCTCCAGACGGGAGCTTTCAAGTCCTTTCCTAGGTCTCTCTCAGACCCTGGGCAGGGCAGGGGAGGAGGGGAAACAAGAAAGGAAGAGAGAGGAGGGGAGGGGGACAGGGGAGGGAGGGAGAGAGGGCAGGAGGGCACAGAGGGGCAGCCTGGGCCGTGTTCACATGCCAGGTGCAGGAGGGTCTGGCCTGCCTCTTCCTTGCCCAAAGCGGTGATTGAGGCCCAACAGAGTAGGGGTCTTGCCTGGGACACCCACCCAACTGCTGCAGTGACCTGAGCTGCCTTGGGGCCCCAGGGGAGGGGGCATCCGCGGGTGGGAGGAGGGCCTGCAGAGCCCCAGCCTGTCCCAGGAGCCCCCAGGCCTCTCCTTGTCGAGGCGTGTGTCCGTGGTGTATGTGGCTCACACGGACCTGGCCTGACTCAGCCCCAGGGTTCCCACCTGGCCTCCTGGTCGCTCTGCTGAGCTTCTGGCTCACTCAGGCTGGCTCTTGGCAGTGGGAAGCCCACCTTCTGGTACTAAGCCTCTGCACAGGAGGGGCGCGGCACCTTCCCACAGTCCCCTGGTCCCCAGGGCAATCCAAGCAGGGTAACCGTCAGCCCATTTCATAGGCAATGATCCCAAAGAGAAAGCACACAGCAGGGGTGGCAGTAGGGGTGACTCTCTTAGAGCGGGCATGTCCTCTCCTGCTCCCGCCCTGGCTGCCTGTAGGGGGAGGGCATTGCAGCCCCCTCACCCCACACCCCTGCAGAAGAGAGCCTCACCAGGCCAGGGACCTGACCCACACCCGTGGCCATCCTCTGCCACCAGGGCTCAGCGCAGCGCGAGCACACAGCAGGGCTGATTTAATGAGGCTGGGCAAGCACGCTAGGATCTGGGCGTGCAGAGGTGCCAGGTGTGGGAAGGGCCTTGCCCTGCAGCCCCACCCTCACCTGCCTGCCCCCTCACGCCTCCTGGGCAGGTAGGGGCAGGGGCCACAGCAGGTCCAGAGCTGCGGGCCAGGCCAGAGGCCGGGGCAGAGGAGTGGCCACATTCAAGAGCCCAGGCAGCGTGTCAGGAAATGTGGGTGGAGAGCCCACGGGAGCCCGGCTCCGCGGCGGATGGACTGAATTTTCTCCCCTTTAAAATGACAATGCACAGAAGTCGAGTTTTTAAACCCTTTCTGCTGCTGGACTCAAGTGGGGCTCTTTTTTTTTTTTTTTTTTTTTTTTAATTAGTTGCTTCCTCTTGGGAGAACTGAGTGCAGCTCCTGGTCCCGTCCAGGGACCTCCTGTGGACAGCAGGGTGCTGGGCAGGAGCCTCAGTGCGCCCACTTGTCAAGCTCGGACCGGCCTGGGCACACTTGCACCGGGGCGGGGAGCATCCTCATGCAAAGGTAAGAAACCCGGGCCGGGGGGAGCAGCCCAGGACCCGATTCCAGACCTCAGCCCTGCGGTGGCTCGGCGGCTCGAGTTCAGTTCAGTGTCCGGCAAGGCCCTCGTTGACACCAGGCACCCCGGGAGGAGCTGACCAGGCTCTGAGGCTTGGTGGGTGAGCCCTGAGTCCTTGATGGGCAGGTGCAGGCCAGGCTCTGTGTCCCAGTCACACCGCTGCCCAGAGAGCAAAGGCGTGGGGCACTGTGAGGCAGTGAACCCCGCCAGGCGGGCCTCCCTCTTGGGGGTCCTCTGCAGAGCTGCCCACTTCCCGGGCCTGAGGAGCATGGTAGAGACAGGCAGGTTTTACAGTCCATCCTGAGCCTGTATGATGTCTGGTTCCGTCCCACCTGGACATTCAGGTGGAACAGCCACACCCAGCCACACTGCAGAGCCAGCCAGGGCCTGCCACCTGACCTGGTCACGCTCCCTCACCAGATGCCCATTGGTCATCTACTAAGCGCCTGGTGCTGGTGAGATTACAGCTGCTAGGGCAGGACCCTGCCTGTCTGTGCCTTGGGTCCAGGTGGCAGGGGGTGTCAACCCCTCTCTTCTCCCTGGGCTGGGTCTCCCGGGTTGCCCATCTCAGCCTGTCGCCCACTCCACTATGCACGCGGCCCTTCAACCCGGGGGCCTTGTCCACTGAGCCCGCAGCACCCGCCACGTTCCCACCACCAGAGGGCAGGCTCCAACCTCTGGCGCCAGGCAGCCTGCCAGTGCCACCTCCCCACCCGTCACCCCGACAGTCAGCCCCGGGTCAGCAACGTGGGCAGGAACCCCAGCTCTCCTCCTGAATGTCAGTCCCACACTGAGGACACAGGGCAGGACCTTCAACCCCTGTGCGTCTCTCTCCTGGACCCCTCCTGGGGTGGCCCCTCTCCAGTCCTCGCTGCTTCTCTACCTCCTGACCTCCAAGGGCCTCAGGTCCAGGGCTCCAGGCCCCAGACCCTTCCATGGTGTGGCCACGCAGCCTCACTACCCAGACCGTCTTCCAGAAACATGGGCTTCCAAGGACTTGGCCCCTCAGCCTGCTCCGCTTATTCCCTGGTTGTTGTTACTATATGACGACATCCTGGATTGGGAGTCGCTGGGGACAGGGGCCCCGTCTGCTCTGCTGCTCTTGTTTTGTTCCAGCGCACGCTCTCAGTTGACTGGCAGTGCTGGCGAGAGAGCAGGTCAGAGCTGGCCTGGTGGGAGGGCATGTGGTGTGGTGGTGGGCGAGGGGCCTCGGGTGACGGGTCCGTGGGGCCGGAGAGGAGGGTGCCTTGCAGGACTGGGGGCTGCACGCATTGAGGGGCAGGGAGTCAGGTCACCTGGGCTCCTGGCCTGGGCAGCTGTCCATGGAGCACCGGGTGGGCCCAGAAGGCTCCGCATCTCCAGGCAGATTGCTCACTCTCTGTGTCTCGGTCAACCCAGTGACAACAGGAGGGTGAAGGCAGGTCACAGCTCCTCAGGAAGACCAGCCCTCATTACAGAGAAAAGTTACAACGCTAGAGTTCCTGCCGTGACGAGTAAGAGTGACAGTTTTATTGCCAGGACATGGCAGAGGGGTGACGGGAAAATCCAGCCTGTCCGCCCCGGGTCCCTCTTGAGTCCCATCTCCGGTTGCTCAGCTCAGAGGCTCCCTGAGAGTCGCCTAGTGGAGGGAGCCCGGGGCAGGTGGAGGGAGCCCGGGGCAGGTGGAGGCCCAGGTCCCGGTGCTTACTGCATGAGCCACCCCAGGGCCCTGCCTTCTCTCCAGGTGCCTGCACTGGCTGCCTGCTGCCCGGCCTCTCCTCCTGGCCTGCTCCTCCTGGGCTTCCTCTCTTGTGCTGCCCTGTCCAGCTGCCTGGACTGTCAGTGGCTCTCCTGCCCAGAGCCCTCGCTGCCCCTCTGCCCCTGCAATGCCAGCTCCCCTCGGCCCCGACAGGCTTTTACTCAGATCTCAGCCTGACCACCTCTCCTCCAGTGTCCACTCCAGCCCATTCCTCCCAACACCACATCAGGCTGCAGAGGGAACCTGGGCTCCAGACCCCGTCCACACGATGGCAGCTGATGGCAGCGCCAGACCATGCTCCTGTGGGCGGCAGGCAGGGCGGACCCTCCCCTATCCTAAAGGTCTGGCACAGCAGACGCCAGCCCCCGCCCCCTCCCATCTCCCCCTGCGACTTCCTCGCCACCCTCCCTCGGACAGTCGGCAAGACTGGGGCTGTCCTGGGGGCAGGGGCTCCTTATTCCCTTCTGCGCTTGGACTGTTACTGTTTGCATGTAAGTTGTCCCCCAAGCGCACGTGTGAGGCAGTGCAAGAAGGTTCAGAGGAGAAAGGGTTGGGTTGTGAGAGCCTTGACCCAGTCAGTGAATTAATCCCCTGAAAGGGATTAACTGAGTGGTATCTGGAGGCGGCCAGGGTGTGGCTGGAGGAGGTGGGCACTGGGGGCAGGGCTTCGGCATGTATATTTTGTATCTGGAGAGCGGAGTCTGCTTCCAATCGTCATGTGAACTGCTTCCCTCCACCAGTCTTCCTCCATGATCTTCTGCCTCACCTGGAGCCTCGAGGAGAGGAGCTGCTGAGTACGGACCTCTGAAACCGTGAGACCCCAAAAAAGCTTTTCCTCCTCCATGATTGTTCTTGTTGGTCTTTTAGTCACACAGCGAGAAAGCTGGCCCCTGCAGGCTGCCATGTCCCAGTCGTGAGCTTTTAGTTCAGTAGGTCTGAGTGTGACCTCAGAGGCCTGGGGTCCTGCCCTCCCAGGAAGTGGGCTCCTTCCGCTGCCAGGAACCCTGCCCCAGGTGAGCAGGGCCTAGTCTCAGCCCTCGACCTCACCACGGGACTTGTCGCCCAGAGGTGGGCAGATGAGTGTGCACCAGTTCTCATGTCCTGGAGAGGGATGAACCCTGGGATCAGGAGAAGAGTGTGGCCCAGAAGTGGTGGCCCAAGGAAGTGGACACATGCAGAGCGACCCTGAAGGCCAGCTGGGCAGAGCCGCCCCGGCTTTCTTCAAGTGAGAAGGGCTGTCTCGCTGTTCTGAGCTGCTGGATGCTGGGGCGGCTTGCTGCACAGAGTCTCTGTGCCCTGGGTGGCTGATACCTAGAGAGGCCTGGGCTTTGACACCCAGGCTGAGACATGCAAAGCACCACACCCTCGGGAGGCCCGAGGAAGCCGCTCAGAGAGGAGGAGGACGCCGCGGCAGAGCTGGCAGCCTGGAGCCGCCCTGGGCCGTCCCCCTGAAGCCTGAGCTGTGCCTTCAGCCTGGGGCTCTGGACAGGGTGGGAAGCAGGGCTGCTCCTTCCTGTCAACCTGCCACAGGTGAAGGTGAATGAAGAACAGGCCGGGACAAAGGACCAAGCAGCAGGGTCCCCCGGAGCCAGGAGGCCCACCCAGCGGCCAAAGGGAGGTGTGGGCTGCTGCGCTCGTCCCCTGCTTCAAGTGAAAGGCGGGAGGACACTAAGGAGGGCCCCAAGCATCCACTGCCCTGTGTCCCTCGACCTCCCTCACTCCTTCATCTATTCTGCCATCCCAGGGGTAGGCCGCCACGGCCCAGTCCTGTCCTGGGCTCAGAGGCTGGAGGAGCCCTCTCAGGCCTCCAAGCCCTCTCCATGAGGCCCTGCTATGGCGGGGCAGTCGGCCACCCCACCGTCACTCCCATGGGTGAGGCTCCGGGGCGCCTGGCCTGGTGGCCGAGGCCTCCTGGAGATCAACTTCTCTTTTTTAAAAAGTGGGCTCAGCCATTCTTAGTGAGGGTAGGTGTGTTGAAAGGGCCCAAGTGACAGGTGGTCAGCATTGTCACTGCCCAACAGCAGCACCGGTTCAGGGCCTGGCGGGCAGGCCTGCACCCTGGGCACTGCCTTCTGACCCCTGAGGACCCTGCAGGCCCTCCTTCTGCAGGCCCTCTGAGCCCCTCCTTCCCTGCAGGGGTCCTGCTGGTTGGGGACGTTTTGAGGGAAGGCACTGATGGGGCCACTTCTGGCTCTAACATAGAGGTCTCCGTACAGAAGGCCACCCGAGGCCCTGCACACGAGGCTGGCCCTCCACCCACAGGGCCCACCCGCTGCCCAGCAATGATGTGCTGAGTGCCGCTTGTGTGCAGGCACCTTTCCAGTGCTGTGCCCAGGGGTGGCAGGGTCAGCAGTCCCTCTGGGGCTCCGAGCCCCAGAAGACTGGCCGAGAGGAGCCTCGAGCTAACACTGGCACCTGGTGTCACAGGGCCACTGGAGGTGGCAGGGCCGGGGGTGAGTCCCTGAGGGGTGATGGAGTGGAGGCCTGGCACTGGCCAGGCAAGGTCCTCAGGCAGCAAGTGGGAGGACCTCTGGGGGGAAGGGTCTCAGAGTGTTCCAGAAATGAAGGCAAGCCAGCACACAGCAACCCAGCAGGGTCTGTCCCAGCAGGGCTCCAGGGGCCCCACCAGGGGTCTGGGCGCAGCCAGGGCAGGGTGGACTCTAAGAGAGGACCCTTAGCTAGGTCCCCCTGACTGTAGGCAGAGACCCCAGACCCCACCCTCAGGTCCCATCTGTCATGCTCCTACCCCGTGTCTGGGATCTTCAATGGTGATAGAAGGGGAAACAATGCCCATTTCTAAAGGCCAGGAGACTAGCGCACAGAGAGGTTTAATAACCTGCCTGGGCTCACCAGCGAGGAAGAGCCAGCCAGTCCTGGCTGCTGAGAACACCACCTCCCTGCCCCGCCCCCTCCCCTGCCTTCTGCTCCTTCCCCTGCCCCTCCTCCCTGCCCCTCCCCCACACCTTCTGCTCCCCCTCCTCCCCCACTCCCCTCCCTCCATTCTCCTGACCAATGATGTGGATGCTCCCAAGACAGCAGAATGGCGGAACAGTGACCACAGAAGGACATCCGGCCACTGTGTCGTGAGACCATTCTGTTGAAACAGAGGCCTGGCTGGTAGTTGGAGGGGCTCTCTCTCACACGGGGAGCTCCACAGATCCTAAGTCGGCTACTTTTAAATTTCATGAATGGGTTCACCTGGGCCAGGAGCCCCCTACAAAATGAGTGTTTCAGCCGAACGAGCCCCAAACCCAGGAGACACCAGCAGTGGCCACGTGGCAGGGGCACTAGGATGTCCTGGCAAACTCGAGTCCTTTCTCCACTGCCTTCCTTCAAACCAGGCTGGGATTGTTGAATACCAGAACGCCCCCTCGAAGCAGTGGCTGTCTTTGACCTGCTCAGAAGGGAGGCCCGAGGTGGCTGCTGGCCCTGACCGGGTCCCCTTTAAGTCCTCGGGGTGCGCCCGGCTTTGGAGCTGGGCCGCAGTGAACAGGAGCCTCGAGGGGCACTTGCCTTTGAAATGGAAAAACGAACATCTTCATTCTGCCTTAGGGAAGTTCCCTAATGCACCACCTGGGGCTGCATCTGCCAACGCCAGGAGGAGGGACCTGGAAAACGTGTGTGGACACGCCATCCAGCACGCAGGTGAGCCTCCGTGCTCCTGCAGGCTGCTCCCCTCCCCGCCCCGCCCCCACCGCCCCCGCCCGCCGCAGCCTTTCCCTCCGTGCCTCCTGCCACTCTTGGCAAAATACTAATAGCCAACGCTAGGGGGATGCGCTGGCAGGCACCACACAGGGCTGGCAGCTGGAGCCCGCAGGGTGGAGGGAGGGTGCGGCGGCCTCGGCCGGCACCAGGAGGGCAGTGCACTGAGGCCAGGGCACAGAGCGAGGTCTCAGTCCTCATCCTCTTTAAGGGTCCAAAGCATCGGGAGGAAGCAGGGGAAATTCAGGGGCGTCTTTAGCAGGCCACTGATGATCTGCCAGTCACCGTCGGTCTCCCCTGCCTCCAGTGAGGGCAGACATGCCCCATCTCTCTGCCACGCCTGCTCCCTCACTCTGTGCTCTCCCTTCAGCTCAAGTCCGGTCTCCAGGGAGCCTTGCCAAACAGCTCCAGCCCAGGGCTGCCTTCCACAGGCTGGGACCCTGCCTCCTTGCAGCCACGTTACCACCCATGGAGAACTGTCCTGCACCGAGTCTAACCCTGCTCCCAAGTGCGCACCCCTAATGGCCCACAGGACCATCATAAACCATCCAGGGAAGGCCATGAGGATGGCTGTCCGTGCAGAGGATCACAGTCTGTGTTGGGCTGGGCGTGCAGCCCGGTGTAGAGTGCCAGCCACGCCTGGGCAAGGCACGGGCAAGGCGTGGGGTCCATTCCACAGCCAGACAAAAGAGGGGCAAAGGGCAGGGGAGTGGCCCTGGTCCAGGCAGTCCTGCGTGATACCCAGTGTGGCCAGCACCGCTGCCTGCCGAGCGAGCACCAGGTGTGGACTCGGCCAGGAGCCAGGGGCTTTTACCTTGTAGATGATGAGCCCAAAGAAGCTGATGGCTTTGCTTTCCTCTCCTGGCAGGTGAGTACTGCTTTTACTAAATTGGTACAATGTACACTAAAGCTGAATGTGCATTAGGTAGACATTAACGTAGCACAAAAGACAAAGGCACCCGTTAGGTAAGCGGACAGTTTTCTGCTGTAGTGGCCTGTGTGTCTTGAACCGTGTGCACAGGTCATCCAGGGAAGGAGTCACCCAGGAGGGCCGGAGGGGCGGGACACCTGCACCCTTCACCTTCCCGGGATGCTGCCCCCGCTGCTGGTCCTGATTCTCCGGCCACAGATTTATGGTCGTAAGTTATATGCAACAAACAAGAGAGTGGCCTCTTCCCCAGGGGTCCTAGACTGAGCTCAGGCCCACAGACAGGCAGAGCCAGCCTGGGACTGCCTGGGGTCATCTTTGCCTGCAGAAACTTGGACCTGGGTGGGAAGCACTGGGATGCAGGTGGCAATGGCTCTGCTCACTTCCCACCTGGTGATCAGGGAGCCAATGCCATCCCACAGTGGGCACTGCCTGCTTGTCAGGGGCAGCCCTGTGGCCAGGCTGCCCAAAGCCACCTCTGGCACTGCCATGGCTTCCCTGGGTACACCTGGCCTGGAAGAGGTTTCACTAGTGCTCGGCAGTAGGGAGCCCCCACCCCATCCAGTGACACATCTGACAAGGTGGATATAACCATTGCCATTTTATGAATAAAGAATCTGGGGCCCAGAGAGATGAAGTAATTCCAACAGGGACACACAGCTTGGACATAAACAGTTCTGCTCAGGCCCAAAGGCTATGTTCTTACTAACATGGCCACACTGCCAACTCAGTAGCCAAGTGAATGTGGCAGATGTGGCTGCGGCCCCGGGAGCCGGGTTTGTTCTGGGGCCACTGTCCAGGTCCCTGATCAGCCAGCTCCTATCCTCCCTACTATCCCAGCCTCCTGGGAAAGCTGAGCACACAGGCACAGGTGACTGGCTGGAACTACCTAGGACCACCTTTGGCGAGGACAAGTAGTGACATCCTGCCAGGGCAGGACGCATGGTGGCCTGTGGCTGCACTGGTGCTGAGGGACAGTCTTCCTCCAGGTACCCCAAGCCCAGGCTCCTGCTGCTTACATGCAGCCCACCCCAGTGTCCAGCCCTGTCCAGTCACTAGCCTGGGCTCTGCTTAGAGAGACCGAGGAAGTGATGCCTGCTCTGTCCTGGGCTGTCTCCCCACCGCCCCAACATACATACAGCAGCCCTGCGTGCGCGCCTGTGTCTGCCCGCCTCTTACCATCCTGGTCCAGGCCTCGCTGCTCCCCTGCTGGAAACACACAGCAGCCTCCTCCGGGGTCCCTGCCTCCTGCCTTCCCTCCATGCTGCAGCCAGGTAGAGTCCTCTAAAGTCCAGGCTTGGACTTGATGAGGCCCACACCTAAGCAGGGCTACTGGGTCTGGCCTGTCTGACTCCGACCCCCTCTCTAGCCCCACTCACATAACCCCAGGGAAGTGGGGGCCCAGGAGCCACATCAGGGCTCAGAAGAGTAAGGCCCGATCCCACAATCAGGAAACTGCAAGCTGGGCGCCGACCCCAGCCCGGGCCTGAGTCCTAGGTTCTTGCCACAGCCCACCTGTGTCCCCAGCAGCAGGAGCGGCCCTCCCAGGCCTTCCTAGGCAAACCCAGCAAGGGGGCTGGACCAAGGTACCAGGTTGGAGAGGATTTGACAGCTTGAGTCTGATGAGGGGACCCAGTTCCTACGGGAACAGAGCTCTGAAAGGAGGCTGCGCCCCCGGCCGGCACTGCCCGGCTTCCACGGGGCAGGAGAAGGACGGGCAAGCGTGGAAGGCACCGGCCTTGTCGCACCCCTCTGGAGCAAGTCCCAGGGGCCAGGAGCAAGGAGGACCAGCCAGAGAGGAGCAGCGCGGTCCTGCGGAGGCCCTCCCCGCCCAGCGGCCACCTCGCTCAGGTCACAGGGGTCCAGGGGCTGGCCAGCACGGGTGGGAGGCAGCTGAGGGCACCCGGTGACTCACCCCAGACGCGACCCAGGGCCCCCCTCTCTACCACACAAGTTGCTGCCGTGTGGGTCAGACTCGCTGCGCTGGAGAGGACTGCTGGGCTGCTGCCGCTCAGCTCCCCTTCTGCCCAAGAACTCCAAGCAGGACGCGACCGACCGGACGTGGCACATCTCCCCTCCCCCGGCCGTCGCCACTCGCTGGAGCCCACTGCCCTCGCTCAGCAGGCCAGCCACGTAGCGGGACCCGGGCGGGCTGCAGCCGTGGGTCCCGGCCTGGAAGCCTCACCCAGCACCAGCACGGAGGCTGGCAACCTAGAGCCGGCCCAGGGTGCAAGACCAGGGTGAGGGCGGCGGCCGTGGGTGGGGCCGCGGCTCAGGTCAGCCGGCAGATGTGCCACTGCTCTTCACTCCCTCACCTCCGGGACTACAGGGCGAGCGCTTTGGCTCCATCCGGGCTGAGAGGAACAGCTGCAGGGGCCTCCAGGGGACAGAGGAGGATCTGTCCCACCCTCGTACAGATGGGGGGCTGAGGCCTAGGAAGGGAGCGTCACTGGCCAAGGTCACCCAGAAGGCTGACTCTTTCCACTCGGGCCCACCCTGCTCCAGTATGCTTGTCCATGCTGCCCTGCCAGGCGGGCATCAGTGTGGTGCCTGAGGCTGCGGCTCCCTCCCCACCTTCCCTGAGCCTGTGCTCCCCACAGCATGGCATACCCCAGAGACCAGCCGGGCTCCCAGAGCGCCCACTGCCGCCCCAGGCACCGGGCGCTGAGGCCGGAGGGCCTGTGGGTCCTCCCCAGGCCGCAGCCTGCAGGAGGCATTTCCAAGCTTGCCAAGTGAGTCCAGACGAGCCAGCCTCCCAGGAAACCCAGGGGACGGGCCCAAAACCTGGGCAGAAATGACACCATTGGTGTTTCCTCCTGGCATCAGGCAGACGCTCAATGTGCTGCCCTCCAAGGCAGAATGAGGAAGGACGCTCCCACCTGTCCAGCCTGGCTGCAGCTGTGATGAACTTCCCCAGCTCCAGATGCAAACTACCCACACTTCACGAGCCAGTGCAGAGTTCAAGCCGCCCTCCCCACAGTCCAGGAGGTGTCTGGCCAGCAGAGCCTTTGCCACCCTGTATGTGCTTTCCCAGCAAGCCTGCACTCCTCGGGGCTGGACGTCTTCACTGTCCCTGGAAGCCCCTCAGCAGCCTGGCTTGCAGGGAGAAGCCTGGTGCTGCCCCTCGCTCTCCTGAGCCCGGCCTCCTGGGAGGGGCGGGGGGCCTGCGGGGGCTCAGGCTTCAGGACAGCCCCCGTGGCCTGGAGGAAGGCCATGAGCGTGACCCTGGGGCTCCCTGTCTCAGAGCCACAGACGCACACTGGCAGGACCACACCTGCCCACAGCCCAGGCCTGGATGGGACACGGTTCTGAGCCTGCTGGGGTGAGGAACGGGGGCGGGAGGCGGCGGGGTGAAGTTGCTCTTGATTTTTGGTGCTTGGAATCTTTTCACTCCTGGCTGAGAAAACACAAACGCCAGTCTGGTGACCCTGTTCCGGTCCCCACTATTTAAGCTGAGGTTTCGAATAGACCAAAGGGGCATGAGGTGGTGACAGGCGGGTTTGAGTTCAGCTCCACCACTCACTGTGTGACCTTGGGCAAGAAACCAAACTTCTCTGGGCCTCAGTGTCCTCATCTGTCAAATGGGACCTATGACCCCATCTCAGGGGTGCTGGGCAGGTTAAGTGCCCTGTGTGGTGCCTGCCTGGCAGATGGTACGTATCAGGAAAGGAAAAGGTCTCAAGTTCAGGCAGCAGAGAACGGGGGCAGGTTTCCAGGTAGCTCTTTGGCAAACTTTCCCTCCCCAGTCCCCCACCCCAGGCCACTGTTGGAGGGAAACGATGCCTCCCTTCCCACAGTGGTCTCCCAGCCTCTCCCTGACTCGGTTCACTTTGAAGGTGGACCACGATGGGACATGAGGTGCTGGCCCCGTATCTGCGCGTGGGGCAGGGGACCTGGCGGCAAGGTGGCTGGGGCAGACTGCAGTGGGCGACTTGGGCACTGAGCTGGGTCTTCCCAGCCTGCGACGTCTGCTCCCACACCCGCTGACCCGCGCGCCCGCTCGGCCCTTACCTTGAACCATGGGAACGGCGCTGCCCGGGCCGGCCGAGGACTTGGGCGCACGTGACGGGGCGGGCGGGCAGGCGTCCGCTCCGGGCAGGGCGCAGCTAGTAGCGGCCGTTGGAGCCCAGGCCACGGCTGCGGCCCCTGCTGGGGCCGGGCTGGCGAGGCGGACGCCCAGAGGCCCCTGGAGGCCCGCTGGGAGGCGACTGCGTGGCTAGGAGGGAGCCCCTGCCAGCTGCGCGCTGCGGCCGCGGCTCCGGACGCCCGGGCTAGCTCCCTGCGAGCTGCACGCGCGGCTCCAGCCCAGTCCCGGGCGCGGGGCGCGCGCTGGCGGGAAGGGCGCGCGCACGAACCGCGCGGGGAGCGCGCGCCGCGGCCCCGCGCGCACCGTCGGCGGGGGCTGCGGGGAGCTGTCCCCGGTGCTGACGGCTAGTCCGCTGTCGTGGGACTGGGCGACCTCCCGCAGGGCACGGGCGCCCCACAGGGCTCGGGCCGGAGCCGGGGCGCCCTCTGCTCTTCGCCTGCGGGTTTCCCTGGCGATCGGCTGGCACTGTTTAGGGCCCCCAGTCAGGAGGGGCTGCTGCCTATAGACAGTGCAGCCTGGGGCAATTCACTGGTCCTCGGTGCTGGGGCTAAGAGCAGGGCCTTTACGGTTGGTCCGAAAGTGAGAATCAGAGCTCTCCAGAGGGACGGCCCATCTGAAGTGCTTCATGAAGGCTCGCCTTTGTTACTCCTCAGTTCTCTGGGTTAGCCACACGGAGGGATGGAGAGCAGAGGCTGTGCCTACCCGGTCCAGTCCAAGCTGGCCTTTGGGGCGTGTGGCTACTTCCCAATCTCTCTGGCATCAGTAAGGGAGGGAAGCAGACCTCTGCCACCTACCCCCAAAGCATAGCCCTAGGATCTCCAGCTAGCCAGATCTGAGCTGGGTACGAGGGAGAACCTTCTGGCTCTTCCACCTTTTAGGGGCAGTGGCCCCGTCTCTGCAGATGCTCGGGAGGAGGCTGCAGTCACAGGGGCCTCAAGCAGAAAGAAGCCTGAATGAGGAAGGCTTTGAATTCCAACGTGTAGCGCCCCGATTGTGCGGGGTCCCTGCAAGCACTGCACACATGTCTGTTTTCCTACTCTTGATTGAGTTCTCTTTAAGTGGCTTTATCCCAGTAGGAGAAACTCACTTCAGCCCCCATCTAGAGATGAGCTTTCCAAGGACAGTCTGAAGCCACCTCCCCATTGCAGGGGCCAGAGCGTGGGTGCTTACCCCCAGACAGACTCCAGACTCCCAGCCTGCTGCCTCCACGCTGCCTCCCCTGGCCAGGCCCCCTACTGAGTTTCTCAGAGCTGGTCAGGTCCCTTTGGCCTTGAGTTTGCTTATAACAAACAAGGAAAGTCCTTCATTTCTCTTAACTAATGGGAAGAGCTGGTCCCTGTCCCTGTGAGTGTCTCTGTCCCTTTCAAGCAGGATAATTAAACGTCACCTGCCTCATTTCCCAAGGGGCCGGCGTTTGCCTCATTAATTAGCTGTATGTAGCGCCTGCCTCTGCCGGCGAGCGCCACTCATTGTTGTGCTTCGCGCGTTCCAGGCACGACCGAGTGCCTTGGCACCTGGTGTCGTTCAGTCCTCCTGGCAACCTGGAGGTGCTGCCTTAGTTACCCTGGCTTCCTGGGTGCTGCCTCCAGGATCACTGGCAGCAGGACTGAGCTGGGATTTCCATGTTCTTCCCTGAGACCCTCATATAGAAAAAGCATGGCAAACTCAAACAGGGAAGGGGGCCGGGGGAGCCAGGAGGGAGGTATAATGGGCCAGCCAATCGGCACCCTGGCTGTCAGCACAGGAACGCTTTAAATCAGTGTTTTCAGTCACAATCCCCATTGTGGCAACTGACTTTTTTATTTCAGGGTTGCTTAGATTCTGGCAAATGTGTGCCAGGAATTTCAAAAGCAGTGTGACTGCCAAACCCTGCCCTCGCCAACTGCTCAGGGACCCTTTGGCTTCTCTCTGTCCATTCTTCATTCAAACTTCATGAAATTTTGCAACCTTGGGTCCGAGCAGCAAAACCCCCAGGAAGAGCCCGAGACTGTAGCTTTGGGCCTACGAGCGATGGCTTCCTTCTCGTGCTGTGCAGAGAGGTGTGTTCTGTATGCTTGCGAGGACACAGTCGTATCTAAATGGAGCACATTTTACCTAAACTGGGAGTGGTTTAGATGACCCATGACAAGTGCAGTAGATGCCCTTTTCTACTATCACTTTGTATATGACACCAGAGAGGTGCAGCGACTTACCCAAATTCACACAGTTGACAAGAGGTGGCTGCCTGAAGATCTCATTTGGATCTCATTTGGATAATATGGTCACTACCAGACTCATTCTTTGTGTATAAAAGCATGTCCTGATTTTAAGCAAAAACCCATTTCCAAAAATAAAAATTAAGGGGTAAAAGGAGGAGCCTCTGATCTGACTTCACAGAAACAATGCACCATCGGGTTTCCTTAAATAGCAGGCTCTGCACATGCAGAGACGTCTGCCCTGGAGCCTTCAAGCTGTCCACCATTGGGCCTGGCGGGAGGGGCCCCTCCATGCACACCCCTTCGTAGTGGCGTGAGGACTCGTGTCGACGGCAGCTCCTCCAACTCAGAAACCACCCGGAAGCAGCGCCTCTCCACAACGCAGCCTGGTGGCGAAGCTCAGGCCCGCAGATGGCGAGTCCTTGAGTCCCCACGCGGAGCACAGGGGCGGCCTGCAAAGGCTCCCCACTCCTGGTGATGGAGCTTGGCCAGGTCAGCCCACCGCCCCTGCCCGAGCCTGGGGCCAAGCGTGGGAGGCCTGGGGCTGCAGAGCCGAGACCCCCGACTGGCAGGAGCACCAGCATGGTTCTCTCCAGCACTCTGCCCACGGCCCAGCTCAGGCGTTCTCTGATGGGTGGTCCAGGGACAACACCACCAGTGAGGACAGGAGAGGACCGTGAATGTCACCCACACTCCACGTGCCGTGACCGACACAGCACAGGGCAGGCCATGGCCACTGCCTGTGACCCGAGTGCTGTCCTCAGGGCAGAAGGAACCCAGCTCTCCAGCAGTGGTGGACAGGCGGCGTGCAGGCTAGCCCCAGGGACCCTGTGGTCCTGGAGCCTCTGAGAGCCTGGAGGGCAGCTGGTGGCCAGGGGCTGACGGCAGCGTCCCCTCCTTAAGGAGAGCACTGTGCCATCAGCCGTCACCCAGCTCCTCTGCGGGTCTCCCTCGTTTCCTCAGGCTGCTGTGCCGGCACCTCTCACCAGTTCAACAGTCCAGCAGCAGATGCGCTGGTCCCAGGCGACGCGTGCCTACGAGGTCCAGCCCTCCTAGAGAACAGAGGATTCCACGAGAGCCCGAGTGGTGGGCCGGTGTGGAGGCTGATCTCTCGTGACGTCGGATGTGCAGTGTGAACCCTGCGTCCCTGACGAACGCCTTCCAGGCCTGACCAGGACAGCGGCAAGACGTCAAGTGCCGGGGAAGCCAGAGCGAGTGGGTGGTGGGCACGTGGGCATGTGTGGCCCTTGGTGTGTGGGGTGTCTTCATTGCCCCGGTTCAGCAACAGCCTCGTCTGTTTGCAAAGCGTCTGCTGACGGTTTTAATCACTGCCTCGTTTAAACACTTTGTGACAGCCAGCTCGGTGCGGGGAGCAGCAGGGCTGGCGGGTGAGGAGGAGGCGAGCAGGGTGAAGCGCTCCGGATTCGTCCAGGGGCTCTCGGGGCTCCTTGCGTGAATCACGGATCATCCTGACAAATCCTGCTGTGGGCGGGGCAGGTGGGAGCCACAGTCCTGGCAGATTTACTGTGTCCAGGCCTTCCTCCATTTCAGGCTGTCCTCTGCTCCAGAGAAGGGTGAACAGGGACAGCTGCTGAGCCTCTTGGCTTCCCCAGCCGGCCCCTTGTCCACGGCCCTAGCCAGGCAGGCAGTACCCCAAGCATATGCTCACCACACGCTGTGGTGCAGAGGCCCTGGGGCGTATCCTGCCCTCTGGGAGCTCAGAGCTGGGGGAGGTTCTCAGAGGGCCCCAGGACAGGTCCCTGAGATGGACGGGGACCGTGCTAGTGACAGCTGGTATCTCTCGTGGACTGCTTTACCAGAGAGCATCCTGACAGCTATGAGATTGGATCTCATCTTTCATTTTGCCATTTCACAGCAAAGAGCCTGAGATTTGGAGAGGGCACACAACCTGCCCGAGGCTGCCCGGTGGCCAGGACCCTCCAGACCCGAAGTCTGTGCTAACCATGGCCTGTGCCCGGATAGTGGCCCTTGGTCCAGCACTCTAAAAAAGAGGAAAGAGATGAAAATGAGGGATCGACTGTTTGGAATATGTGAACCCCAATTAAAGCAACCTCCCCACAACCCACCTCTTACACAGGCTGCAGAGGTGCGACCGCTGCCCCTTTTAATGAGACGACGAGCGTGAACCTCTGTGACTGACACCTGCAGCGTCCTGCCAGCACAGCCTGTCAGGTCAGTGGGCGGAGTGGCTCCTCCCCTCTGGATGGTCCTCGGCACCCGGGACCCATGCCCCACACAGTGGGCCCCTCCGGGGCACAGAGAAGGAGAACCGCCTTGCCGGCTGCTCCCCTGCCAGACTCGATCACGGCCACAGCTCCGATGCCTGGCTGGCAATGGCAGATTTAGATCCCAGGATGAGAGGAGGGAGGGCCTGGGGGAGGGGGAGCCAGAGGGGTGATTCCGGGACGGGGAGGGGATGGGGGTGCGGGGTGTGTGGGGAGCTGCAGCACTCTGGGGCTCGCTGCTGCCCTGTCTGGCACTGCCTCCCTCCCCCATCAGGGTGGTCTGGGGCAGCTGACCATGGGCCTTCCCAGGAGGAGGTGGCCTCTGCCACCAAACCAGCCTACATTGAAAGGGGAGCCTGGCACGGCCCTGTTAGAAGCCCAGAGACAGTGGCATACCCAGCCCTCCCTGGCCTCCTCCCTGTCCTAGGGCCTGTTGTCTTCACCTCCCACCACTGCTCTCTGCCTCTCTGCACTGGAAAGCTGACCCATGAGGCCAGGGGCGGGGGGGGGGGGGGGTTGTGTCTCCTGCTCTCCCGTCTCCCCACACCAGCCCCTGTGGCTGTTTGTTGAATGAATGCAAGATGTTCCCTTGAGAAAGCTCTTACCTGAAGCTCTGGTCCTAGAATAGCTGGTCCTAGATCTTGGCCACCCAGAGAAGGGGCAGTGGGCAGCAGAGCTCCCCCTGGCCTGGGCAACCACTCTGAGCCACTGGCCCCAGGATTCTTCCTGAGGGGCTGGCGAGGGACAAGTGACTCCTGGGTGCAGAGTCAACGAGCAGCTCGGTGGTGACAGGTGGAGGAGCCCCCCCCACTGCAGGCTCCCCAGATGAAGGGCTCCACTTGTCCAGCCGTCCTGGGCTGCTCGGACCCTGGCAGGGCCCTGCAGCGGTCTCCAGCCTCCCTCGCCCACCCTACCCAGTCCACACCCCAAGCAGGTCCAGAGCTCTCCTGCAGTGAGCGAGGCCCCGTCCTCCTGTCCCTCTCCAGGCTGGACCCCCGCCCCTAGCCCATGGCCCAAGGCGGGACCCCCACCCTTCCCAGCCTGGGACCACCACCCCATAATGAACCCGCCCACTGCCTCCGCACACACTCGCTCCCTCTGCTAGAGACACGTTGGCATCTGTGCCCAGCCTATGTACCCCACGGAGCGCAACTCGCAGCCTCGTCACACTGATCAAAACCCTAAAGGGGCTTTTTCTACGGTTGTTGATTTGGCTCTTTTTGAACTCGAGTGCCTGAAGCCAAGGGGCCAAATCAAACTCACCTTGAGTACCTACTGTGTGCAGCACAGTGCTGGGTGTTGAGGGCAGGGTAAGCAGGACAGCCGGGGCTCGCCCTCTGGGGACAAGGATCCGCAGGTCTGCCGGTGTCCCCAGTCTGCAGCTGAGCGTGTCTGGAATTTGGACCTGGGGTTGTAGCTCTGGTGGCTACAAAGCAAAGCCCCCCCCCCGACCCTGGGCCAGGTAGGGAGGGTTTGGCTGGAATTGGGGCAGAACGGGGCCCCAGCCTGGACCCTGCTGGCTAGGCAGGTGAACACCAGCTTCGCTCTGCCTCTGAGCCCCACCGTCCCTTCCACGGCAAAGATCCTCCCTCACAGGTGGTGGTAAGGGTGACCTCGGCCCACCGCTGCCTCTGCTGGGCCCAGCCAGCGTGGACGCTTTGCAGGCCCAGCTGCAGGGGCTGTGGTGGTCCAGGCAGAGGGGCAGCTCTGGGCAGCTCCCGATCCTCGTCTGGCTTCTGAATCCCATGGGCCCTGCAGCTTTGTGCCAGAGTCGGTGTGCGGGAGTCTGTGTGGCTCGGGGGGCGGCCGGCTGCTCCAGCCTTGCCCGGCCCTGCTGCAGTGCCCACCTCCTGCTCTGGACTCCACCCTGGCCGCCCTCCCGCCAGCCCTGGAATGGCTTTCGCTCTCCGTCTTTCCCTTGGCAACGCTCGGGCTCCCGGAGGAGGCTGGGGGTGGGGAGCAGGGTGCAGAGGCTGCTGCGGAAACACCTGGAGGCATTAGCTGCAGTGGGGGCGGGCAGCGCAACTGCTCCCTGCCCAGCCTGCGTCGCTGCCACGCGGTGGCAGGGCGGGAGAGCCCACAGGAAGACCTCTGCCCCTGCACTGCTGGCCAGCACCACCCTGGACAGAGTCAGCACCTTAGAGGGCACAGCCTCCCCAAGGAGTGGGTCTCTCCCCGATCACTGGTGCTTCCCGCCCCCTGGGGCACCCCTCTCCAATCCAAGTAGGGTGCAGTGAGGCTCCACGTGGGAGGGGCCCGGGCCCATCCTCGTATGCAGTCACCCTCTCCCTGGGGCACAGCCGCCGTTCCCCGCGGTGCCCACCTTTCCTCTGTGCTTTGGCTTCATTTTGCTACCATGAGAGTTAGGGACCATGGAATGGCCGCGAGACAGACAGCATCAAGGTCACCGTGACTTTGCAGGCAGGAGGCTGCCCCCACGCTGCACCTTTCTTGATTTGGGGATTTTCCTCACTGTGACAAAATAACTGAGAAAAATGACTTAAGGAAGCAAAGACTTGTTTTGACTCATGTTTCAGAGATTTCAGTCCATCTTCTGCCGGCTCCTTTGCTATCCATCTGGGGTGAGGCCGAGGAAGGCTGCTGACCTCCTGGAGGGAGAGAAGCAGAGGGGGACGAGCTATGCCTCCCAGGGCACATCCCAGGGACTGCTTCCTCCACTGGGCCCACCCCCCACAGATTCCACCACCTGCCAATAATGCCATGAGCCAAGAACCCTCAGTGGATTCACCTGCTTCCTTCCACCTCCATGCTGGGCTGCCCTCTGTCTGCAGGGCTGCTCGGCTGGGCCAAGGCTCCGCTCTCTCCTGCCTGGAGTGCAGCTGGGCTCCTTCCTCACGTCCTCTCCCACTCCTGATCCATGCCTGGAGGTGCTCCTGCCATCTTCTGCAAGAGAGGCCTCCTGTGCTGGGGTTCCTCGGGTGGCGGGGTCTTCCCCTGTGCTGACTGTAACTGAGGGATGCACGTCCTCCTCCAGGGCCCTCACGGCAGATAAGCTCCCTGGAGCACCATCACCTACAAGTTTGGCGTCCTCAGGTGCAGATTCTTTACTTTTTAAAAAAATTTTTTTTCTTTAGTTGTCAGTGGACCTTTATTTTATTTATTTATATGTGGTGCTGAGAATCGAACCTAGTGCCTCACACATGATAGGCAAGCACTCTACCACTGAGCCACAACCCCGGCCCCAAACTTCATCTTATCTTTATATAAATTCTGTAGGATCTTCAATAATTTTTAGAAAGGTGATGGAGCCTGAAGCCAAGATGCTTGAGAACCAGGGCTCAGTGCTAACAGACAGAGGGAACCCTTCAGACCATCTTAACAGCTGCTGAGACAGCAGCCAGCCAAAGGCAGCACGGGGAAGGCGCAGAAGGATCCGAGGGAGACGCGCGGCCTCTCCTCTGCAGCAGGGTCCAGCACCAGGCAAACCAGGACAGACAGCTGACAGGAGCACACTGTGCCGAGTCTCCTCGCCAGGCGGGGGCCCGGCAAGCCCCAAAGACAGAGAAAGTGAAAGACACAGATATCGAGCTCAGGAAACACACACCGGTGGCTGACACTTGGAACGTTCCAGTCAGCAAATCTGAGTGAGCCCGTGGAGATTTATTAGGACGATTACGACTCAGCAAGTTGGCCAGATACGAAATCAACGTTTTTAAAAATCAATGTTTTTGTACCTATTACCATAACCCAATTATATATATGACGAAAAATTAATTCTATTCAAGAAGTACAAAGATGCCTTAGCCGAATCTCTGATTTGTGTGTGTGTGTGTGCGTGTGTGTGTGTGTGTGTGTGTGTGTACTTTTTTTATACTGAAGATTGAACGCAGGGGTGCTTAACCACTAAGCTACAACCCTAACCCTTTTTGTTTTTTATTTTGAGTCAGGATCTTGCTAAGTTGCTTAGGGCCTTGATAAGTTGCTGAGGCTGACCTTGAACTCACGATTCTCCCGCCTCATCCTCCTGAGCTGCTGGGATCGCAGGCATGTGCCACTGTGCCCAGCTGTGATATAAGTTTTTGATAAGGCAAACATGGCAAAATAGACATGGGCAAGTTCTGGTTGGTGAACAAGTGAGTATTCGTAATATCGCTTGCTCTCTGTATTTTTCTTATGTTTGGAGTATTTTATAAAGCAAAGAAGGCGATGGATTGCCTTCCTGATAGCCACAAATTACTCAGACTTAACACATTTGACTGGGCTTTCCGCTCCCTCTCATCCTTCTGCCCCCCCATTTCTCTTTCTCGAGTGAGGGTCTGCGTTTCCCTGGGGTACACCCTTGAGTAATCCTTCAGAAAGGAGGGCAGTGCGTCACCTCTGAGCCTTGTGTGTTTGCACGTTTCTCCCTCATTCTCAGCCTGGAGTGCTGGGTTGGGGACGGCACATCTGTGACATGTCTGCATGCAGACAGAGCTGGGTCTCCTGTCCCGAGCGGTCCGGAAGCACACGTGGGTCTAGCTCGCATCCCGAGGGGCCCCTCCGCCTCGTTCCCAGTCAAGCTCTCGGACCCTGCGGGCCTGCTCTCTCCCTCTCTCTGGCTCCAGACCCTCACTCTGCCGTTGGTTGCCCGGCAGGGGGCCGCACCTCGTCTGGCTGGACGGCTCTCTCCTGCCCTGCGGGTGCCTGTGGGTTCATGGGCTCTGATCACAGTGCTGGTGGTTGGTCTGGGGATGTCCGGCTGTGCTCTTCCTCTGCCCGGCCGCCGCCCCTCGGGAAGGCCTGCACATGGCTGTGGGGCTTCCAGACCCTCTCCCATTGCCCTCTGCGTCCCCCTTTGCCCTTTGTGCTGAGCTCCTAGGGCAGCACCTGCCTGGTCTCCGGCTCACTAATTTGCTCCTCAATGTCTCCTTCTGCGTTCAGCCATCTATTTTAAATTTCCATGACCTCTAATTAGCTCTGTGATACAAAAGCCCTTTCTTGCTTCATGAATAAGATAACCGCTTATCTCTCTAAGGATAGCAATTATACTTGTTTTAGAGTCCCCTGTTGAGGCGATCAGTGCTGCTTCCTCAGGCATCTGAGATGCCTCCCTCTTCCTGGGCTCTCCTGTCCCTGCGTTTGGTCGTGCCAGCAGGGCGGAGTGCCCAGCTTTGCCCTCAAGGTGCCTATCTGTCTGCCACTGTGCTTCCTGTTCTGATGGACAATGGGGAGGGACAGTCCTTCCCCCTTATTTGAGGTTTCACTCTCTGTGGTTTAGTCACTTGAGGTCAGCTGTGACCCAAAAATATTAAATGGAAGGTTCCAGAAATAAACCATTCATAAGTTGTAAGTAACTTCCTTGGCAGTATGCTGTTGACAGTCTTCTGTTTTGTCATTGGCTGTCCATCTCTCCTGCACCTGATTTATACATCGGACTGTGTTGTGGCATATCTGAAGGAAACACACGGAGATTGGGATGCACACCACTGCGTCTCGGGAAGCAGGGCCTGCAGATGAGGGGCCCCTGGCCTGCAGCCTGTGCAGAGGTGAGCTGCTCTCCTAGGGCCAGCTGTGCTGACCACTCTCTGCTCAGCCTGGAGTCAGGGGTTCTCTGTTGCTGTGGTGGTGGGGAAGGACCTGGTTAGTGGCTGGCCTCCTGCCCCTGCATGTCGGGGCCCTGCAGCAGTCTGCACGTCTTCCAGGGTGGGGTTTCCTCTGATTCTGCCTCTCTGCGTCTTTTGGTGTGATTCATGTGGAAAGAACACTGATCTGTGGAAAAGACTCTTTTTCATTTTAAAAAAATCGATATCATTATGGATTTTTTTTCTTTGAAAACATTTTTTTGACACTGTAGGATTTGGGGAAGGTATGTTCAGTTTGCCACCTGACTGAAACCCCCAAATGCCAGCAAACACACCCTGAAAGGATGTTCCCCCTGGGTGTGTCCAGGAGTCTGGCCCTGGGGTTCCACCAGGTGTGCTCACCTGCAGGCCTCTGGAAGGGACCCGGAGCCCTTAGAGGTGACCACACCGTGGCCTTGGCTGTTCCCCCTTGCTGGGATAGCAGACACAGCCCTGTGCTCCTGGGACAGAGCGGCCCGGCACTGCCACCCGCACAGTGCCAACCCTGAAGACATCCTGTCCCTGTAGATACTGACCAGCGTCACCCGGGAAGATGTCCTCATCAGCACCCAGCTCTTGCTACCCGCCCTCCTGGGCAGTCGTTGCTGTCCTGCTGGTTCTGACTGCCCTTTAATCAGTGCCCGCGGGCAAGCCACTGCATAACTCGATCAGCAGCGGGAAATTGGATCAGGGTGTGCAGACCGCTGTCCGCCTCTTGCTGCGTGAATGTCAGCAGCCCTGGGGCACGGAGACCTGCTCCTGTCCACCGTCTCCTCTCCGAGAAGCAGATGGAGAGCCTCGGTAGGTCTTATTGGATTTGAATTTATGTATGTGACGCATTTGATTGTCGCTGGGGGAAGCTGCCTGTCCAGGGGCTCATTTGGCCCATCAGCGAGGTTAAACCTGCTTCCCTGTGAGAGACTATTGTTCCCTGGAGACGGCTGTGTCTGTGGTGGCAGAGCAGCAGTGACCGGGCTTTCTCCCTCAGACCTGCCCTGATGCCAGTTAGGAGCTCAGATACCTCTCACCCACGACTCCTCTTCTAGAAATGACTTCAGAGACACACAGTGGTGGGTTCACAGGGCGCATTGGCAGACAGGACAGGAGCTGCGCCATGGCCACTAACAGGGTGGCCCTGGATCGGGCTGCCACAGGGAGCTCTCGTGGTGATGGGGTGGTTGACACAAACAAGGGCTTGGGGCTGCCGGAGAGAGGCCCGTGTTCGCAGGCCTGCATAGGCACCCCAGGGGAATGCAGAAGCCAGGCAACAGTGTGCACAGCGGCCATGCAGGAAGGAGCCATGGCCCCAGGGGTCAGAGCATCGTCCCCATGTGACCCATCATCCCACCTCAGGGTGTGTGCCCAGCACTGAAAGCGGGGATTCAGGGGTGTGTGCATACCCATGTCTGCAGCAGCACGGTTCTCGAAGGCCAAGGTGCCCGTCCCAGGTAGTGGTCCACCCACACCCTGGAATGTTACTCAGCCTTAAACAGGAAGGAGATTCTGACACCTGCTGCCTCACAGGCGAACACTGAGGGCATCCTGCCGAGGGAAACAAGCCGGTCACACAAGGACGGGTCCCGGAGGATCAATTCCCACGAAGACCCGAGTTCCTAAAATCGCAGAGGCTGGAGCTGGGGCTGCCAGGGTCTGGGAGAGAGGACCCAGGAGTCCATGTTCAACAGAGACGGGGTTCCATTTTGCAAGATGGAAGCTTTCCGTGGGGCACACAACGTGAATGTGCATTCGAAGTTAAGATGCTGATTATTACATTCTGAGCTCAACATGGTGAATAAATGATCAGAAAACTTGAAAAATACCAAACAGGGAAGGAAGCTGGAAGGCCAGTGTCGGCTGCTGACAGGTCACCTGTGAACTTAGAGCCCAGGTCTCCTGGGATTTTGGCTTGCTGTGTGGTCATGGCCATTGACCAAGCCCTCTGCACTCCAGGGTGGTTGTCACTGCCCCTGCAAGACAAGGAGACTGTGGACTGGTTAAGGGACACGCCCTGCCCCTGCCACCCTTACTTCTCAGGGACGAAGACCACATCCCTCCCGGCCTCCTTGTCAGGAGACACTGATCCTCCTGCAGGCCAAGGCCTGCGTGCTGAGTTCAAGGCTCTGCCCTGCCGTGGGACCTCAGGAAGCTCTGCAGTCCCTGGGGTGCTACAGTTGCCAGGTGCTGCCCTTCAGCATCTCTGGGATCAGGTTTCCAAATGTGCTGGACCCAGAGCCTGTGGGAGGGCGGGGTTAGGGCTGGTGACCTCTCAGACATTGCCACAAGGCCTCCTCTCTTAGCTTAAGCAGTTGGCGGGTCAGGGGGCCTGGGCTGAATGGTACCAGGCCTTATCCACTGTGTCCAGCAGCAGTGGGAGGGGTGGTAGGGCCTGGAGTCCTGAGCTGGGTCTGGGAGGTCATTGGACTTGCAGCTTGGGCCAGCTGTTCACAAGACTCCTGGCCACTTGTTCCCAGGCCATGGCCAGAGCTGGAAGGGTCTTCGGGAACTGCCCAGAGGCTCAGAAGTGCCCTGCTGCCCCCGTCCTTCTCCTCCACACACGGCGGTGCAGGAACACTTTTCCAGGTGCCACCTGACCACGTTCTGGGGTCATGGCCTCCACCCACACCCCTGCAGCCCCAGCCAGCTCTAGGGGTCACGCTGCTCTTGTTTGTGATGTGGGTGGCCATGCACGGGTCTCCATGGGGACTTGGGTGGTCAGTTCTCGAGGACACCCAGCACATGCTTTGCCATCCAGGAGAGAGGCAGGTGGCTGTGCTGGACCTGAGTGGAAGGAGTGGGGCTGGAAGTGTGGGCCTCTCGGTGAGTCCTCCCAACGTGCTCTTCTGGGCCTTCCCCAAGGCCCCTGCATCCCTGGGCTGGGCTGGGCCCCGCTCCGGGCATCAGGCTGCCCTGCAGAGCTGCCCCATGGGTGGCGCAGGCCCCTGCTCCAGGCCAGGGTGTCCCCTTCCTCTGACTCTGGCTGGCCCACCTCCTTCATTCAGGGATCCTCTGGTTTACCTGGTGGCCGGGACACGCCAGGAGCTCCTCCCTCGTCCAGACCTTGGCCGAGTCACGTCCTTGCGACGCCCCAGTCCCTGTGGGGCATCATTGGTCCTTGCTGTGCACTGGGACTCGGAACCACGGTGAGGAGGCCCATCTCCACACTTCCCCAGGGCCTCCTGGGGCCGTCCAGCCCCCTGCTGTGTTGGGCAGGTGCAGCAGGGACAGGCGGACTAGGGGGAGGACAGTCTCCGGGCTGTCCTGCAGGTGACCTCACAGGTGAGAAGTGGCCTGAGCTGACAGAGGCTGGGAGGCTGGGAGGTGGCCTCGTATGCGGGGAGAGGCAGCGGGAGCCGGCGGCACAGGGCGCCCGTCCCCAGGTGCCCGTCTGAGCCTGCGTGGTCAGCAGCCTTGCTGGACATGCTCCCATGGGCCGCGCCCTCCATAAGCCCAAGGGGGCCGATGCAAGGAAGTGAGTGAGACGATTGGCACAGTGTCTCGACCCAGCAGCGCATCGACCTGTGGGGACTGCCTGGTGGGACTTGGGCAGGAGGGGTGGGCTGGAGGAGGCGGGCCCCGGGGGCGGAGCTCTCTCTGCTTCCTGGTTCCCCGTGAGCTCTGTCCACCACACCCTCCACCATGATGTCCACCTCATCTGGGGCCCAGAGCCATGGAGTCAGCCTACCGAGGATGGAGACCTCTGAAACCATGAGCCCCAAACAAACTTTTCCTCCGCTAAAACTGTTCTCTCGGGTCTTCCCGTCGCGGTGGGAGAAGCTGACCGGGAGAGCGAGGCTCGGTGGCCAGGACACGGGGCGGGGTGTGGCAGGTGCAGGGCTCTGCTCTGCCCGCCCCCCCTGCTCTTGGCTGTGCTCTGGGGAGGGTGGCTTGAAGCTACTGCCAAGCACCTGTTCAGGTCCTGGCAGTGTGGACCCCTGGAACTGCTAAAAACAGGAATCAGGCAACCACACCCCTCCTGCCCAGCCACCTGCGCCCCAGAGAGAGCTGCAGCACATCCGTGTGGAGAAGAGCGGCCAGCAGGACCCAGAGCTCCGCTTGAGACCCCAGGTCCTGCTTGCCTCCACTCAGCGTTTCTGTGGCCACCTCCAGGCCCCATCAGAGGAGCAGGAGCATGTGTGGGGCTGGGGGCAGCTCTCAGGTGTCATGGGGACCCTCCCGTGGTCCCCTCGCGGCCCTCAAACACAGACAAGGCCAAGTCAGAGACACTGGGTGCCAGCCTCCCACACTGACCACAGCATTGAGGTCTTGCTCCTTGCAGGGCAGCCTGGCGGCCCTGACCCAGGGATTCATGTGCTCCTGGGTCCTGTTGTGGGCTCTGGAACTGCTGAGCTGGCCCCATGGACTGGTCCCCAACACCAACCCCTCTGAGGGAGGGTCCCCTTGCCCTCTGGAGCTCTGGGGCCTGCAGGTACCTCCCAGCCACGTGCTGGCCCAGGCCACTGTGGCCAACCAGCTGGTGCTGCAGCCCAGACGTCTCAGGCCGTAGGATGGCCTGTGTGTCCACATCCAGGCCAACTGTGCTTTGAGGGGCACAGCCTCATCCTGGGCAGCCCCTCAAAGGTGCTTCCTGCTTCCTTCACAGCACGGCCGCCATGGGTGGCACAAGGGCACACAGCTGCCCAGGGCCCCAGGGAAGGCGCTGCCCTTGGTTCCAGGTCTCCTGTCCTGCCATGGAGGATCCTGTGAGCGGGTGACAGGCCGGCTGCCGGAGCGGGCTGGCGGGCCGCCTGGCTCCGTTCCCCACCCCACTCTCTGCTGCGGCTCTTGCCGCCCACGGTCGGTTGGGAAGGCAGCCGCAGCCGCAGCGGCCTCACGTGGCAGAGTCGGTGGGGATTACAGCTCGCGGGCCGACAGCATCAGAGAGGGAAGAGCAAGGGCTTATTAAAACGCTGAAATTGGTTCTGAATGAGGTCAGCCGTCGATGCGCTTTGGAGGGAAGCCAGGCGCTGAGCAGCAGCAAACGGGGCTTATTTCCTGACACGGCGACAGTGACGACCTGGGTGCCACCCCCAGCCCACCCACGACCCATCCTGCCCTTGAGGGCAACTTGCTCCTGACAAACCGGAGCGGCTACTGGGGTGGCCTCGGGGTGAGGAGGCCAGGGGAGGAGGGGCCCCGACCCCCACGGGGCAGCACCGGGCACCTGGGGCAGGCAGGTGACACCCCATGGCGGATGTGGACAGGCAGCCAGGTGCTGTCTCTTCCTGGGGTCAGATTGCTCCTGCTCAAGGTCCCTTGGAGCGAGGAAGGGCAGCGCAGGCGGCAGTGGCTGTTTTTCCCCGAAGCTGCACTTCTGCTGCCCCCTCCCCCTCCTCCTGACTCCAGCGGAATTCTTCTGACCTTGGCCGCCAGGGTGCACAGCCTCTCCCGCTCAGAGCCGCCGCCTTGGGGTCCTGGGCCTGGCACCAGGCCCGCCCTGCCCCTGACGGCTACACGGCCGGGTGTGTGGCTCCCTCTTCTTAGGGTCCATCTCCTTGCGTGTCAGATGGGGACAGTTGCAGAACTGGGCTTCTGAGGCCAGCCAGGACAAAGCACAGCCACGCGGGCCTGATTTCTCCCTCCTGCTAATTACTAGGACTTGGTAATTGTTACTTCTGAAATCAGCTGAATCATTTCTGTCAACCCGGTTCTGAGCTGGAGAAAGCACGGCTTTTGGATCCTGTTAAAAATAAACGTGTGTGTGAGGCACTCTGCTGTTTACTAAGAGCTGCACGAGACTTCCCTCCTCTGAGCTCAGCAACTGTTGATCCGTCCTCTTGCTTTGCCTTGCTGGGCTGGCGGGAGCTGCAGGGAGCACTAGCCCTCGGTGGTCAGCCTCCTCACCTCCCCGTGGGCAGAGGCTTCCACGGGGAAGGCCCCTCCAGGAGTGCCCAGTGGGGGCTCACAGGGCCTCGAAGGATTCCTGCCAGGGCTCCAACCCGGGAGGAAGACCAGGAAGACCAGGAGAGCGGTGAGGCCCCGCTGCCCACCAGACGGCCGAAGGGCTCGCCGGGGCTCAGTCGCCTGCCTGTGCAGAAGGGCACCTGCTGGCCCTGGGGGCCATGTCCCGCCTTGCCCATGGTTCCCTGCAGCCTCCCCAGGGGAAGTCTAGAACCTTCTCCAAATTTCACATGCACGCAAGGACCTGAGCTCATGGCCCAACTGGCCTTACCCTGGGGAATGTTTGAGGATTTACACTTAGGGGCCGTGACACGAATGTGTCCCTAAGGTTGGAGTCTTAGCTTCTCCAAAGAGGGGAAACAGGAGGGGAAAGACCTGGGGGTGGGGTTATGGTCCGGTTGGAAACACCTACCACCCCAGTCCAGCGCAGGGGGCAGGCAGCAGCGGATTAAGCAGAACTTCCTGGAGTGACAGCCTGTGCCCAGTCACTCTGCACGAGGGGGACGAGACTGAGCCAGGTCAGCGGGGGCACTGACATTGGGACCTGGGCAGATCTGTGCAAGGACCCTTGGTTGGCATAGGAAAGAGCCAGCTGGCCTGAGAGGGAGCAAAATCAGGCCAGGTCTGCTCTAGGCAGAGGAAGGCGTGGGCTTGGGAGCTCCAGAGAAGAG
The DNA here is from genome assembly GCF_902686455.1 of Sciurus vulgaris. Classification (NCBI taxonomy): domain Eukaryota; kingdom Metazoa; phylum Chordata; class Mammalia; order Rodentia; family Sciuridae; genus Sciurus; species Sciurus vulgaris. Next base: position 88,799,629 of record NC_136476.1, on the reverse strand, counting down.
CAGATCTGTCCCTCACCCTCCTTTTCTGTCCCCTGCTGTCCACCCATCCCCCAGGCTCCTCCCTCTCCATCTGCCCAGAGAGGCACCTGTGCTGCCTTCCCCAGCACCACACCCCACGCCAATCTGCCCCCAGGGAGGCACCCCCTCCTAGAGCAGCCATGCCGCCAGCTGGAGCCGGTGGGGACAGGAGACAAAGTGGGCACAGCGGCCACGGAGAGCGCCTCAACACAGACTATTTGGGGATTGTCTCTATTTTTAGTTTGAAATTGGTCCACCCTCCAGGACTGGGGGAAGGCACAGTCCGCTGGGCCAGGACTCCAGCAGCCAGGGCCCATCACTCACTGGTCACCTTCATCTGCTCGTCCAGAGTTGGATGGGAGCAGACGGCCTGCAAGGTGGTCAGTGGTTCCCAGCTAACCTGTGGCCGCAGGGAGGAGCTGCTTTCTGGACAGCTCTTCAGGACGTTTCAGAAGAACATCAGCTGGTCGGCGTCGATTCCCACTGATGATGTCCATGTGTCATTAGCGCCAATTAGAGGACTGTGGAGGCCAAGTGTTTGGCCTGGGGCACAGGCTGGTGGGAGGGCCACCAGGACAATTGAATTCCCACCAGACAAATGTGATTACCCGTGGGGCCTGGGCCCACCCCCACAGGGGCCGGGGCATAAATGGCCAGGTGGGGCTGGCAAGCTCACCCCAGCCATGCAGGACTCCGGCCGCCAGAGTCGCTGGGCCAGCATCCCCGGCCCCAGTGTGCGGGAGGCGGCCTCCATGTACGGCACAGCGGTGGCCATCTTTCTGGTCATTCTGGTGGCCGCGCTGCAGGGCTCTGCGCCCCCAGAGAGCCCCTTTCCCTACCACATCCCCCTGGACCCAGAGGGGACCCTGGAGCTCTCATGGAACATCAGTTACGTCCAGGAGGTTGTCCACTTCCAGCTCCTGGTGCGGGGGCTCAAGGCTGGGGTCCTGTTCGGGATGTCGGACCGTGGAGAGCTGGAGAACGCTGACCTGGTCGTGCTCTGGACAGACGGGGTCAGCTCCTACTTTGCGGTAGGTCTTCGCTCCCTCCTGGCTTTTGACCACTCCCTCCCCAGCGGCCCCTGGCCTCCTTCCCTGGGCGCTCCCGCTTGATCCAGCAGAGGGCCTCTGAGGCGCTTGGGTGCCCTCTGATCTGGCTGGGCCTGTGGCCCCAGCTCAGGTATTGTGGGGACACTGACGAGTATGAAATGGGGAAGGGATGCTCCCCATGGTCTGTGGCTGCACACCCCACATAAACAAATAATGGGGACAGCCTCCCAAGGGCAGTGGCTGCACCCGGAGGGGCTGCCCACCATGGCCAGCCCCAGGCCGCACTGAGCGCACCCCATGCGCACACTCTGGCCAGGCGCGGCAGATGCTGGCACAGTAGTGCATGCGCACCAGCGTGTGGGGGAACAGGTGCAGGTGATCTCTGCCCCAGGGGAGCCCCCCAAGGCCCGGCTCTGGCTCTTGGAACCATCCCTTCAAAAGTCACCTCCACTCTTGCTTTCAAGGGTGGCAGAAGGGGACACTCCTCCTTCAAACTGGAGTGGCCACAGGGGCCCAAATAGGCTGTAGGGGTCACCAGAGGAAGGGGGGCTGCCAGAGGACGGACTGACCTCTGCAGACGAGCCCAGCTGGCTCCGGGACCTCGGCATGGGTGGGCCACTCTTCCTTCTCCAGGCAGAGCACTTTCTGGGTCTGAGCTGCACAGCCAGCTCCTGCTCTGGCTTCCACAGCGCCTTTGGCAGCTCAGGGGTGGTTGCTGGCTGACCCCTGAGCTGGGCTAGCTCCACCCGCAACCCGGCCCCAGCCCCTCTGCCCCTGCACAGGTGAGGCCAGCTGGAGCCATTTGCTCAGGGAGGAGCTGGGCTGCACAGTGGCCCCAGGTCACAGCCTGCTCTGAGCCACAAGCTCTCTGGAGGAGCAGCAGAGCCTCCCCCAAGTCCGAGAGCACTGCTCCTTGCTGGGGAACAGCGCGGGTGGGCATGTCCCAGCTGCGGGAGCGCCAGGTGACTCCCCTCTCCACCGACCTCAAGCTTAAGTTGCACAACAAATTCCCGTGGAAGCCAAAGGGAGACTTGGTGCCCCTCCTGCCTCAGCGGTTCCAGCCTCTGCCTACCACAGGAGAGATCCTACCCAGCAGTGTCACTGCTGCTTTCCCCAGAGAGAGCTGTAAGGTCCCTCCCTCCTCCCTCCCTCCCTCCTCCCTCCCTTCCTCTTCCCTCCCTCCCTCCCTTCCTTCCTTCCTCCCTTCCTTCCTCCCTTCCTCCCTTCTTCCCTCCCTCCTTCCTCCTCCCTCCTTCCTCCCTTCCTCCCTTCCTCTCAAGGAAATGAAGAAACATGTTATAGCCCTGGGTGTGGAATTTAAAAGAAACAACCAAACTCCTTCTGGCAGAGGGCCGGTGGTCTTCTTGAATCCAGAGAGAGGCCTGCTCCAGAGAGAGGTTCTCCCCAGGTGCACTGCTGTCCCCTGCTCTGGCCTGGAGCCCATGGTGTGTCCCCCGAGCCTGGGGCCCAGGGCAGGGGAAGCAATGGGGGGAGGGAAGATGGGGCCAGTGACCCAGGTTCTAGGAGCTGTCCTGGGAAAGGGCAACCTGACTCCTTCCTCCCTGGGCCTCAGTCCACCTGCTCCAGGCCAAGCTGTGCCTTGCGTGAGGTTCAAGATGCCTCAGCCGCAGTATTTAAGGTGGCATCTGCTCTCAGGCTCACTTGAGTGGAAGGCAGGCACCCGGAATGAGTGCCACCTTAAAGGCCCCACCCGGTCCCTCTCCTTCTCCCCATCGCACTGGACTTTCTTTTCCTAAGACGCTCCCCTCCTAGAGGAGTGGGAGACCCTGGTGATGTGCCCCATGGGAAGCCTCAGGCACTTTCTTAACAATACAGATTCCTGGGTCTCACCCCAAGGCCCAGGAACCTGAGTCTCAGGCAGCAGGACTTGGGTAGCATTTGATAGCCCCAGTTCAGGGCCATAGAAAGAGTAGGTGGCAGTGGGGCTCAGCCCCAATGTCCCCAAACAGAAGCAGACTTAGAAAGTGGTTGTGAGGACCAGGGTTGTGCCTACGTGGCAGACTCACGCTTGCCTAGCATGCATGAAGCTCTGGGTGTGACCTACAAAGGAAAGAAAGTGGGTGAGGTACCTCACGGAGTGGGGAGTGGGCACAGCGGCTCCCAGCCCTGCTAGTGTGCCCCTCGGATCTGCCAGGGAAGGCAGCTGGCTGCTCTCTGCCCAGCGGGTCAGCTCCTTCCCGATCAGCCCTGAACTGGTTTCTGCAGGATGCCTGGAGTGACCAGAAGGGGCAGATCCACCTGGATGCCCAGCAGGACTACCAGCTGCTGCAGGCAGAGCGGACCCCTGACGGCCTGTCCCTGCTCTTCAAGAGACCCTTTGGCACCTGTGACCCCCAGGACTACCTCATTGAGGTAGGGAGGCCCTGGCCCGAGGCTACCTGGGCCACACCTGCACCCCGGCTCAGGCTGCCAGCTCTGCCTCCTGGGAGTCTGGGCCTGGGCTATTGCGCACTGCAGAAAGCCAGCAGAGGGGCCAGCAGCCCCTGGGCAGGTCAGGGCTGTGCGGGGGGTCCTGCTCTGCTGGCAGCTCCAGAGCCCCCAAAGAAGCAGCTCTTTGGGGACAGGTTTTGGGGACACGCTTTCTAGACATGGGTCTTGCCACAGACTCTCAAACTGGGATGAGATCTTGCACCTGGGGTGTCTCTCTGGCCCATCCACTCAAGTAGATTCTAGAAAGCCCCTCTCTGCTGACAACTTGCTGTAGATCCAGGCAGGTCCCTTTCTCCTCTGGACCTCTGTTTGCCCATGCACAAAAGAGATGGGGACAGCATGATCCTGGACACGTAAGACCTGAGGGCAGAGAGTCGAGGGCCAGAAGGCAGAGCTCAGATACTATGCATGCCTCCCGCTGCTGCTGCTCCAAGGGCCCCCGTCAGGTAAAAACAATCCTCCGAGCCCCTGACGATGAGACCCTTTTGACTTGCTAGGCCACTTTGCTGTCCACCGTCTTGTGAAACCCTTCGGGATGGCAGGGGAGTGGCTGGCATTGGTGCCTGGTCTCAACGTACAGAGGTAGCTAAGTGATAATGTGGAGCGGCTTTGTGCCATTGAAGGAGAAGTTCCTTGCAGTTCCTGGGGAAGGGGCCACTGCATCATGCTGGACAGTGAGGGGAGCATCGGTCTTGGTGATGAGCCAGAGCAGGATCAAGAGATCTGGGCAAGGGCAGGCTGGACTGGAAGCAGCACAGGCTGTTTTAGTCAGCTTTCATGCTGCTGTGACCCAAAGGCCTGATGAGAACAGTTGGGGGAGGGAAGGGTTAGCTGGAGGCTCCCAGTTTCAGAGGTCTCAGTCCATGGGTAGCTGGCTCCATTCCTTGGGCTCCAGGTGAGGCAGGACATCGTGGCAGAAGTATGTGGCAGGGGAAGGCAGGTCAAGACATGTTCACCAAGAAGCAGAGAGAGACAGGGACAACTCAACTTGTCCGCTCAACAAGGACAACCTATAAATCCCAAAGGCGGGCCCCCAGTGACCTGCCTCCTGCAGCCCCACCCTGTGGGCCCACAATCACCTGTTTCAGAGGAGTTATGTTCTGCCTGGGTTGAGGCTCTCCAGCCACCAAGCTTCCTTGCATTGCCTCCCACTTGAGCTTTTTGGAGGACACCTCATATCTAAACCATAATATTCTGCCCTTGGCCCCCAAAAGCTCATGCCTGTCTCACAATGCAAAATGCATTTAGTCCATTTCAAGAGTTCCCCCATAGTTTTAAGAGTTTTAGTATCGCCCCAAAGTCCAAGTCCAAAGTCTGAGACTCAAGGCAAGCTTTCAGTATGAGCTCCTGTAAAAATCAAAGGCAAGTTACACGTATCCATATAAAGGCACAGGGTGAGATTTCCACTCCAGCAGGGAGAAACAGGGGCATCCGGAGGAGGGACGGGACAAAGCAAGACTGAGACCAGCTGGGCAAACAAGTCCTGTAGCTCCACGCCTCCAGCAGTGGCCTTGCCTCCTGCGGCTCCCCACCCCCGGCTGTGCGGAAGGCAGGCACCTTCTCTGTTGCCTTGTCTGCTGATCCCTGCAGTGCTCCTCGGCAGACGCCCCACGCCTCTGGCCTCAGTCCCCTCACCTGGCAGACCTCGAGCTGTTGTCTTCTTAGATTCTGTATTTGTCTATTTGCACGCATTAATTAAGCAGGGGACAAAGGAACAGTCTGAGTCGCTCTCCCGAGTGTAGGTAGAAGGCATTTAGAAGGGCAGGCTCCATTTGGTGCATGGCACAGGCAGGAGGTTCTGGGGTGGCCCGACCAGGCTGTCACTGCCTCGAAGGACCCCCAGTTGCAGAGCCCAGAGTGAATCATGCCAGCTGGTAAGTGTGGCTGGGCAGGAAACTGGGGGCACTCAGTGGGCAATCAACTGAGCCCTGTCTGGGCTGCAGGATGGCACCGTCCACCTGGTCTATGGGATCCTGGAGGAGCCGTTCCAGTCACTGGAGGCCATCAACACCTCGGGCCTGCAGACAGGGCTGCAGCGGGCACAGCTTCTGAAGGCTGAAGTGCCCACCCCAGCAGTGCCCTCGGACACAGACACCATGGAGATCCGTGCCCCTGATGTCCTGATCCCTGCCCAGGAGACCACGTACTGGTGCTACATCACCGAGCTGCCCCGGGACTTCTCCCGGCACCACATCATCATGGTACGTGGGGCCAGCCCCTCCACCTCACACGGGCCTCAGCGGTCCCTGGCCTGTGCTGTGTACTGCTGAGCCAGTGCCTCTCAGTGCCGAGGCTGGTGGCAGTAGTTGTCTTCTGTCACCTGTCACCTGTCACCTGCTCGTCCCCCACTCCCTGGGCCTCTGAGTGCCTGGAACCAATAAATCAGGTCCTTGATTTCTGCATCTGCCCTTTGGACTGGAGCTACTGTCCATCTCTGTCTGTGTGCCAGGCCAACTCCCCCTCATGACTAAGTACTCAGAACTCAGTACTCCACAAAGGGTTCAGCAAAGTCAGGACAACGGGAACCAGAATGGACCAATTGCCTGTTTGGGGGTGGCTAGGGACGTTATCACTGTGGTCCCCAACCTTGTGTATCGCTCCTGTTTCTGCTGGAGGAAATGCAGCTGGAAAGGAGTGTCCAGTCTCATGCAAGGAGTGGCCGGCTGTGCTGTTGTCCTGGGTGCGGAGCTCCTCTGGGGACCCCTGGACTGCCAGTGGAGCAGCAGGGCCAGCATCTTGCCGCTCCTGAAGCCGGCTCTCTCTGCCCCCCGTCAGGAAGCGGTTCATGTGGGGTCCCGCGTTCTTCCCTCAGGCTCTGGACATGGTCCTGGGTGTTTTCCCGTCCATCCCTCCCATTCCCAGCGGGCAGTGGAGGCCTGTGGAGGGCAGCCACCACCCCAGCGGGCAGGAGAGCAGGTTGGGCGGTGTAGGGGCCCGGCGGGCTCAGAGCAGCCTGTCCCCCTGCAGTACGAGCCGGTCATCACGGAGGGCAACGAGCCCTGTGCACCACATGGAGGTCTTCCAGTGCGCAGCGCGCTTTGAGAGCTTCCCCCACTTCAACGGGCCCTGCGACTCCAAGATGAAGCCTGAGCGTCTCAACTTCTGCCGCCACGTGCTGGCCGCCTGGGCCCTGGGCGCCAAGGTGAGGGTCCATCCAGCCCAGCGGCCCGGGGCTCCCTGCGCCAGGGCCCCAACTCCCTGCACCTCGGGTTTCCCAATGGCACTGGCAGAGTGAGACCCCAAGAAGGGGCTGCTCAGGGTGCCCCTGAGGCCACCGGGCAGTGTGAGCCCCAGAGCAGCCCCCGTCCTTGGGCTGGGAAGCTCCCTCCAGGCCTCCGTACTCTTACATGGAAACCAAAGCGCTCTGTGAGCATGGGGCGGGACCTTGCTTGCCCACTGGGATGGGGTGGGCACAGTGTGACCCCAGGAGGCAAGGCATGGGTCTCTCCAGATCGGTGGGAATGTCCCCGTAGAGCGTCAATGGCAGGAGGCAAGTGTCACTCTAATCTAGGGCCCCGCCCATGCCACCACTCAGCTCGGACCCCAGTGTGGGGGCCTCCTCCCTCTGACTGTCCCCTCCCCACCCACAGGCGTTCTACTACCCTGAGGAAGCTGGCCTTGCGTTTGGGGGGCCCGGGGTCCTCCAGGTTTCCTCCGCCTGGAGTTCACTACCACAACCCCGCTGCAGATCCAAGGTAGGGGCGTGAGGGTGTCTGCAGGCCTGCTCCGCCCTCCAGGAGTGCCGGGCTGGCCAGCGCGGCCACGGAGCGGCTCAGCATGGGCAACACGCTCAGCAAGGCACCCGCCCCAAGGACCCCTGGCGGCGTGGCTGTGGCTACACACGCAGCCTTGCCTCAGGCCCTCTGCCCTCCAGATGGCACTGGGCCAGGGACCAAGGCCAGGGAGGTGTCTTCATCCCCACTGTGCCGATGAGGAAACCGAGGACCCAAGGTGCAGGGACCAGGGGCCAGGAGGTCTGGCCGTGCCCCAGCCTGGAGGCTGGCCTGGTTCCAAGGCTGCCTCCTGAAGACGGGTCACTGGGATGCCAGTGAGGGCCAGCTGAGCCCACAGAGACCCCTCTCCTTCCTGCACAGAGCCAGCCAGAGCAGGAGGCTATTTGGGTGTCAGCACCTGCCCAGCCTTCAGGGCCAGCAGGGAGAGGCAGGAGCAGGGCCCTGGGGTCGACCTTGAGTCGAGTTGGCCTCAGAACCTTCAGCCACCCCTCGTCCCTGACTGCCACTGTTACTGGGGTCTTGCTGGCACCCACAGACTGTGGCCCTGGCCTCTCTAGAACAGTCTGGGCCAAGATGGGGCACCTGGGCATGGCAAGGTGACAGGCCACCCCAGGCCACCAATGACCCCCTGCCAGACCCCCGATGCCCCCTCTGTCAGCCTGATGACTGGGGGGCGCACCGCCTCCAGGGCTGTGCTTGGGGTAGGGTCCTGGTCCTCTGGGGCCTTTCTGACTGTTCTTCCCTGTGCTTCTTCTCGAAACGCAGTGTGTGGGAGCGAGTGTCCATGTGCACACACCAGGGAGGGCCGGGGGGCTTGCTGGAGGCCTCCCCAATTGCCGTGAGCAGGGTGAGGGGGTGCCAAGCCTGGGGTTCTTTCCTGGCCCAGCTGGCAGACTTGATCAGCAGTGTGCGGCGGCTGTGTGGGGGCAGGGCTCGGCCTAGGCGTGCGCCTCAGCACCTCTACAATACTGAAGACAAGTGCCTGTGGCCCCTGGGGTAGGCCAGGTGGGATGCACATCCCCCAGCTCACGGTGGACCAGAGAAGGGAGGGGGACCCGCCATGGTCATCCCCGCCAGGCAGGGACAGTGCAGGATCGAGTTCTTTGCCAGCTCGCTTCCTTCCGTGGCTTCGGATAGCAGCTCACGTTGTCCAGATTGGCTCAGAGGTGCCTGGGCCAGAACCACGCCCATTTGCCCCCTTCCTGTTCCCCACCTGGTCCACGCTAGGAGGAGCAGAGGATGCGTTCTAACTCCATCAGTGTTTGGAGGGCCTGTCGTGCATGAGGGCCTGTTTCAGAGCCGAGCCTCGGGGTCAGCAGGACACCCTCAAGGAGCTTCTGGGAGGAGACACGACCAGCTCGCACACACGCACGCACGCTCACACACCTGCGAGGCACAGGCCCAGTGCAAAGACACCCAGGAGGACGAGGTCCACGTGTGGGTGTGGCTTTGAGGTGTTCTACATGGGTCTTGCTTTATGGGGAGAATCTCCACAAGGGAAGCTGCCAAGTGCTTCATTCCAGAGAGGGAAGGCTCTGCTCATTGACAGGGAGACTGGTGAACAGAGAGCATGCCCGAGGAACACAGGCATCCAGCTGGCTGCAGTGTGGTGGGCAGAGCTGGGGAAAGAGGGTGGGATTTGCCTGATCGCCCTGTGCCTGAAGGTGGAGCCCCCAGAGTCGGTCTCTAGGATGGGAATACCATTAACACCGAGTCAGAAACTGAACATCTCTCCTCCTCTCTGTTGTGCTGGCGCCTTCCACCATATGTAGTGCCTCTCCCTCTCTCCCCATCCCTTTCTCTCTGAATGACACTTATTTTTATTTGTGCAAGTGAGGAACAGAAATAGCCTGGTAGATAAGGGCTGTGAGGCTGGGGAACATCCATGGCCCGACACTCCCAGCTGGATGCGGCTGGGGGCTGTGCACGGTCAAAGCCGCCGGTGGCTGTCTTCTCAGTGCACACGCAGGCTTTCTGCCACCCCTGGAGTTATCTACAGCGCGCACAGAGGAGCACACGCGGCTCAGGCCTTAGCATGATACAGGATTTATTGCTCATTTAAAACCTGAAAGCAAATGGATTTTCAGAAACTCCTTAAGCATCAGGGAAGTCTGTCTCTTCCTGATTATCTGGTTGTATTTATGGATCCTTTGCCAAACATAAGGATGTTCCTGTCACCCTATAAGTCTTGAGATGGGCTGCTTTTTCTATAAATATCAAAATCCCACAATTATCTCATTATTTAATCCCCATCTGAATTTAAACTAGTTCCTTCCCTTTGATGTGATCAGCGCAGCTGCAGTTTGGCTTGGGGTATGCGTGGGAGGGAAGAAGACAGCAGAGGGGTGGCCTCGGCTTCACCTGCCCCCGCAGCCAGCCCTGGGCTCTGGTCCCAGCCCAGCCAGGATCTTCCATGCAGGCTCTGTCCTGTTTCCTTGTGTGGACGTGGGACAATGACTCACACCAAGGAACAGGATTGTGTCCACAGGGACTGGTCCTGGGAGGCAGTGGCCCTACACCACTCTGTCCTGGTTCCTTTTGTCCAGAAGCACGTCCAGGAACAGCATTGGAACAAGGGACCAGCAGAAGGCTGAGAAGGGGAGGCCACAGGCTGCCCAAGGCTGCCCCGGGGCTGATGCTGGCCACCAGGCTGAGGCTGTCCCAAGCTGCTTCTGGCCTGTTGGTCCCTCCCTGACTGGAACTTCCAGCATGGCTCTTCACTGGATGCTCAGGAGACATGTCCCTGACACAGCACCCCATCCGTGTCGCCTCCCTTTCCCCACACGGAGGGGCACAAGCCCCAGGCAGCGTGGCCTCTCCTGCCCACCTCTATTCCTAGCGAGTGTCCAGGGCCGCTGTGTGGCCAGCTCCCACGCAGCCGAGAGCGAGGCCCGTCACTGACCGCCTCGCCAGCACGGTGCCTCCGGAGGGGGAGTGTGGGCCCTGGAGGACACGTGCCTGTGGCTGCTCCTGTGGGTCCAGCATCCGCGGGCCCCTGCCCACCAGCTCCTGTGGTGGCTGGGACACCTTTCCAGGGAGCCCAGGGACTCGCCAGCCCTCAGGCTGCAGGAGGACCCGCAAGTGCAAGCAATCCAATCTAGAGACTCAGCGCCTCCAGGACGGGCAGAAGCACCGGGTCTCCTTTGGAAGAGGCCCTGGAGCGTGAGCTGAGGCCCAGAGGGAGCACAGAGCCCTGTTGACCCAGAGAGGCTGGAACTGGGCACGGCCCGCCCGGCCCAGGCTCCTGCTCCAGACACCCTCAGCCAGCAGGAGACAGGTGGCCCTCGCACTCACGCCGACCCGGGCCTGCCCAGGCTGCCCCCGGCAGCCCCACTGCCCACCTGTCGCCTGCCTGCGGCGTTTGGACAGCGCTGTAGGAATGCCAGCTCAGTATACATGGGTGTCACACGTGTGCGCTGGCCTGCTTCTCGGACCCCTGGGTCCACAGGAGTGGGAACGAAAGCCTGGCAGGGGCAGCAGACAAGGGGTGATGGCTCCGCCTCCTGAGGGCGGCTGAGGTCCGGGGGCAGTGTGTGCGCAGCTGCCGAGGCCTCTACCCGCGTGTCCTCTTCTCCAGGCCGGCGCGACTCCTCTGGCATCCGCCTGTACTACACTCCCACGCTGCGGCGCTTTGACGCCGGGATCATGGAGCTGGGCCTGGTGTACACGCCTGTGATGGCCATCCCCCCGCAGGAGACCACCTTCGTCCTGACCGGCTACTGCAGCGGATAGTGCACCCAACTGGTGAGCAGCAATGGGCCTGCCCCCAGGGTGCCAGGGAGGGCTTCCAGGGAGGGAGGTTCCCAGACCCCAAGCTGAGGCTGTCCATGCGTTGGCGCCTCCTCTCCAGTGCTAACGGGGCTCAGTCGGCCCATGCCCGGGTGCCTGACTTCCATGAGCTGCCCTTTGAAATAAGCTTTCCTTCCATGAGGAGGCCCACAGGAGCTCAGCACTAGGAAAGCAGGCCATGTCCTGAGGACAGGCTCTCTGCAGCCCTTCCAGCTCCTGGTGCCCTCCTGGACTTTCTCCTGCATTTTTCCTCATGCCCTAGAGGCCACGGGAATGTAGTCTTGTTTTGCCTTTAAAAAAACATACTGATCCCAGTGGCTCAGGAGGCTGGGACAGGAGGATCAAGAGTTCAAAGCCAGCCTCAGCAATTGAGCGAGGCTCCAAGCAACTTAGCAAGACCCTGTCCCAAAATAAAGAATAAAAAGTTTGGGGCCATGGTTCAGTGGTTAAGCACCCCTGGTTGGTTCAATCCAGAAAGAAAAGCAAAGAAACCCACCATGTTGAGAAGTTATGGTAATTTACAGATTGACTACCTGGTCCTGGGACTTGCCTTTCAGCCTCTGGCTGAGGCTTCTTCGGAACTTAACCAGAGTTGGACTGGGAGGCAGCCTGGTACCACGGGTGCCTTGCATGGGGCCCTGGGAGTGCCCAGCACAGGCCTGCTGCAGTGGGGGCAGGCACTCCTGCAGCCGGGCCCAGGTTCCTGGCCTGCCTCCTCGGGGCTGGCCCTGTTGGACTGAGCCTGGTGTCTGGGCTGGGGGCTCCTCACCCCAGAGATGCTGCCAGGGAGCCCTGGGCACGGGGAAAGGTCTGGTTGGGGGTTTAGACCCACCCGGCTGTCAGAACGCACCTGGGAGAGGCCACGCAGGTTGTCGATGCCTCGAATGTCTTCCCGGCCACGTGGGCGGAGGCCAGCGTCCCCCGGCACTCGCAGCTGAGGCCCGGCCTGCCCTCGTGGCTGCTGCTCTTCTTTCCCCAAGGCTGTGCTCCCGGCCTGGAAGGGCTTCCCTGCGTCCTTGTCACCCCTGTTTTCTGGGGCTCTCTGGATGATGGGTGTCACTTCATAGTCTGCCGTAAACATTGCAGACATGTTCTCATGGACCCTGCTTCCTGGTGACCAGCAGGGTCCATTTCACAAAGGAGGAGACTGAACCCGCGGAGGCTGGGGAGGCCCGCAGCCGCGTGAGGTGGAAAAGGCAGGTCTGTGACACGTGCTGAGCCCCTTCCCACTGGTCTCCTCGCTTCGGGCTGAGGACCAGGCTATGCCCCTCGCGGGGTGCCAGGTCCCTGAGCCTGGCCAGCTGTCTCCACGCTGCAGAGGCTCACGGGCTGCGCTCAGGCCCTGGATCAGTGGGGTGAGGCGCTGTCACGCGCTGTCACGCGCCAGTCACGCGTGTCCCCCAGGCCCCGGGGTGGCATTCCCTCAGATCTCTCTAAAAGGCCCTTGGACCTGGGGTGGGCGTCACCTCCTCAGGGTTCACTGGGCAGAAGTGACCTTCAGTCTTGCCCAGTGTGGAGGGCGGCGGTCCCTTTGACCCCTCGGCCCCAGAGATGGCAGCCCAGCCTCAGGAAGGCGGACCTGCCAGCCGTGTCCACTGGGAGGGGCCAGCTTCCTGCTCTTCCCCTCGTAACAACAGGCTCTCTGGGAAAATCTCGTCTCTGTAGATGATTCCCTGGAGCCTGGTCCATGGAGCGCTCTGTCCAGTCTCTCCAGGGTGGACTCTGAGGGCCATGAGCCTGTACCTAAGCCTGTGGTCCAGACACCCGTAGCCTAGCAGACAAGCCAGGAAAGGTGTCCAGTTGGGACTGTCATTCCCAGAAAGCCCGTTCCTTCCTGCACCTGGCATAGGCCGTAGCTCTAGCCAGTAGACAGCGTCAGGAGGCCCAAGGGTCACTGCGAGCCCAGGAGCCCCTCATTGTCCCCAGTGTGGCCTTGAGGGTCCCCAGAGCTCACGGCACAGTAAGCAGACAAGTTGTCACTGATGAGAAGGGCGGGGACCGTGGCCAGTGGCAGCAAGACCGATGACCAACCTAGGACAGACGCCGTGGAAGCCTCAGGAAGCCGAGAGCACCGTCCCCTTCCCCAGTAGGACCGCTGGCCACCCTGACTGCCCCTCCCGCCCCGCAGGCCCTGCCTCCCTCGGGGATTCACATCTTCGCCTCTCAGCTCCACACACATCTGACAGGGAGGAAGGTGGTCACCGTGCTGGCCCGGGGCGGCCGGGAGAAGGAGGTTGTGAACAGGGACAATCACTACAGCCCCCACTTCCAGGTAGGCCCCCGCCTAGGCCGCTCTGATGCCCGCCTTCCATGGCCTCGGGGAGGCACCATGCGGAGGCGTCTGGGCCATCGCCCCAAGATGTCCACCTGGGGTGGCCTCAGCAGTGGGTCCTGCCAGCCCACGAGACTCAGGCAGGACAGCTCCTTACATGGCATCATCTTGCACCGCTGCCTCTGGTCCCAGCTGCATCCCTGCTAACCACAGCCCACACTTAGCCAGTCTTGGTGGCCCCAGGGAGGCCAGGGCAGAGCTGACTCCCGAGGGTCCTGGAAACCGACCTTGGGGGGAGGAGAACAGGTGACCAGGGGAGGCCCAGGCCCTCTGATGTCCCCCTTATTCCCCGTGCCAGGAGATCCGCATGTTGAAGAAGGTGGTGTCTGTCCACCCGGTGAGTGCCCGGTGGGGTGGGTGCTTTCCCTGGAGTGGGGGCGGGGGGACAGATGGCAGTGGAGAAGGGAACCCCAGAGCAGGACAGAGGGCTGGGGGTAGCACCAGACCAGGGCCCCTCTGTGGGATTCACGTGCTGCGTGTAGGGCACCAGAAGGGGACACTGAGGGCAGGTGGGATGGTGTCCTCCAGCCTGCTCAGCGGAACCCCAGGTCCAGAGCCTTCAAGCAGAGGCAAGGGCATTGAGGGAGCACCCCTGGAAATCCCCAAGGGAAGCCCAGGCCCAGCGGGAATGTGGGCTGTGACATGTCCAACCAACACGCACGCCACTGGGCCAGGCCCTGCCCATGGCCCACGGCCCGAGTGCTGGCACCCACGGGGCACTCGGGTTGCACCCCAGGGGGCAGACTCATGGTGGATGTCCTCGTGGTGGACTTGGGCGGCATACCGACTCACCCAGGACGGCGCTCCTCCCGGGAGGTGCTGACCTGTCCCTGGCCTGTTCCAGGGGGACGTGCTCATCACTTCTTGCACATACAACACGGAAGACAGGAAGCTGGCCACTGTGGTGAGTCTGTGCCCCTCTGGCTGCCCTCCAGGGGCAGGTGGGGCTGGGATGCCTGCTCAGGCTTCCCCACACGTTCCCCCAGGCCAGTCCCAACTCCTCACTGGAGGGTGGGCTGCTGGAGGGCAGTGGGTGTCACTCCTTCCCTCCACCATTCAGCTGGCCACTCTCAGTCTGGTCCCCAGGCCTGTGGCTTCGGCAGCCCCGGGGAGTTTGCTGGCAGGGTGAACCTCGGGCTGCACCAGCCCCTTTGAGCAGGGAACGTGGTGCTGACGCCAGCTCTCTGTCCTTCACAAGCTCCACTGGCCACTCTGCTGCCGGCTCCAGCCTGAGAGCACCACAGAGGCCATGTATAGGCACCTGTGTGCCCAGCACTGGGCTGGCGTGGGAAGGAGCTGGGAGTCCCTGTGGGGCCAAGTCCACCAGGGGACCAAGCCGTGGCAGCTTTACGGAGAGATGGGAAAGCAGAGAGGTGCCCCGGGAGCCGAGGCCACAGAAGCCTCACCACCAAAGTGCATCCCACGGGGCCCAGGAGGGGAGCTGGCCGGAGGAGAGGGGCGAGGGCCTCAGCAGCAGGCAGCGTGCCAGCCAAGATGGGTCGGAAGGTGCTGGCAGAGGGGTTGGGCACACGGATGGGGGCTCGGGCGGCGTGGGTGCCAGAGGACGGCAGGGCTGGGACCGCCCAAGGAGGGGCACCGCTGGGAAGGACCCCCTCGAGGCCAGTGGGTGCAGGTGACACAGGAGACTGCGGTGGGAGCACAGCCTCTGCTGGGGCAGCCCAGCTTTGTCACGGCAGCACCCAGGGCTCATCTGTGACTCGCGAGCTTCCGGGTGGACCAGGCCCGGCTGGCGCCCCGCCCAGCACCTGCGCCCTGGGACTCTGCTGTGCATCCTGGTGCAGCAAAGTGCATCCTGCCCACCTCTGTGGGGCCTTGACTGTCGGTCGCGTTGTCTTTGATGGCTCCCTGGAGTGTGGAACTGTGATCCCCAGGCACACAGCTCACTCCTTTAAGGCCTGTGGTTCAGTGGCTTTCAGTTCAGCCCTGACACCCGCACCCGCCCACAAGCGGCGTGAGCGACTCTCCAGGCGGGGAGAGACCCAGCCCCGAGCCGCCACCTGCAGGCCCCCAGCCCTGGCGCCTCTGTCTGCCTTTGCCTCTGGTCTGGACAGGTCCTGTGAACGGGCCTGGTGTCCAGCAGAGTTTCCAGGTCCATCCGTGGCGTGCAGGGATCCCGCACAGCCGGCTTTGCCGTGGCACGTGGCCTGGTGCGCTCGCAGGTGGCTGACTGATGGCCACTCCACGTCCTCCTCAGTGTCACAGCCATTCCAAGCAGGAGTCGGCACCACTCAGGGGGCCACGGGGCTCAGAGAGCGACGACGAAGACGGTCCTCCGAGGTCTCGAGCTGCGAGCCTGCGCCCGGTCTACCCCTGGGGCGTTGAGGCTGCGATGCTCGTCAACCCACCTGCTCCTTCTGGGTCTGGGTGACAACTTCTCTGTGTCCGTGGCCACCCTTGGGGGCCAGGAGATCTGCAGGCCCCTGGCTTGGAGGCAGCCGCCTGCTCTGGGACAGGCCTCAGCTCCTAACTTCGGCAGCGGGCGTGGCTCCTCCCCCAGAACTGTCCACCCTGCTGAGCCTGGCGGGACCCTGAGCTGCCAGCCAGCAGGCACGGCGAGGGCTGCCCCAACAGGGGCCGACTGTCTTGCGCCAGGCAGCCTCGCCTCACGTGCTCTAGGCTGGGAGCTCTTTCTGCGATGAACAGTGAGTGTCCAGAGGCAGAACCTTGCAGGTGGGGGCCAGGCCTCTGGAGGCCATGTGAGGCCTCTGGCTACTGTCAGAATCAAGCTGCAGGGGTGACCGATGGACAGTGGCTGTTGGCAGTGTGAAGGGTGGCCTTCCTTGCTGTCCTCGCCAGAGACCCCAGCGACAGCTCTGGCTGCCATTCAACTGCAGGGACTTTGAAGCCAGCACAGGACTGCCCCTCATCCTCCCAGAGACCCAGGATCTGCAGCCATGAGCGGGCACAGCAGTAGCCGGGGCAGCCCTGCCCTTTCACATGCGCACCGCTGCCACGAGTGTGTGTTGAGGCGGGGCCTGTTGGTCCCTGCCCCTGCCACGGCAGGGAGTCCTTGGGGCGGGGACCTTGCCCCCGGCTCCATGGGGTGGGAGCGCTGCGCACACCGTGCTGCCAGCAGGTGCAGACACTGGGGCACGTGCTCATGGGACCCTGGTGGCCGCATCTCAGGTGACAGTGGCTGACGGGCTCCCGTGACTTGCAGGGTGGCTTTGGGATCCTGGAGGAGATGTGTGTCAACTACGCGCACTACTACCCCCAGACCCAGCTGGAGCTGTGCAAGAGCGCGGTGGACCCCGGCTTCCTGCAGAAGTACTTCCACCTGGTGAACAGGCGAGTGCCCAGCTGCGCCCCCAGGACCGCGATGGGGACCCCTGGCCTGTGGGCTTGGATGAGGAAGGGACCAGGCTGAGTCCCTGCAGCAGAGTCCCCAGGCAGGCCAGGATCAGCCCCGCCAGTGGGGAAGGGCCAGGACGCTGGGCTGGGGAACGGGTGGCATGCAGCCCCCGGGGGCCTCGCCTGTGCCTGCCGGGCTCCCCAGACATCCGCGCACTGTCCCCGCAGGTTCACCAGCGAGGACATCTGCACCTGCCAGCAGGCCACGGTCCCACAGCAATTTGCCTCCGTGCCCTGGAACTCCTTCAGCCGCCAGGTGCTCAGGGCGCTGTACGGCTGGGCCCCCATTGCCATGCACTGCAACAAGTCCTCCGCTGTGCGCTTCCAGGTGAGCAGCCCGCCCTCCTGCCCCTGCCCAGCGGTGGCCCAAAGGACCCCAGACAGCTGCCATGAAGCACCACGGGGTGACTGGAGGACAGGACCAGGGGACAGGCCAGACAAATGGCAGGAGATGGCAGCCCGGCCAGGAGGGCAGGGCAACCCCCAGAGGCGGCTTGGTGCTGGGGTGCGAAGCCGCCGGCGCCAGTCGCCTCCCGAGCCTCAGATACGGGACACAGCCCTGGGGCACCCCACGGGGCAGCTCAGAGGAAGAGGGGTTGGCGGTGAGGACAGAGGCGACTGGGACGGGCCAGGGAGGAGCCCGCCAGCCTCCAGCCTCACCAGCCCTGCTTCCTCGCAGGGGGAGTGGGATCTGCAGCCGCTGCCCCAGATCGTCTCCACCCTGAAAGAGCCCACCCCGCACTGCCCCACCCGTGGGGCCCAGAGCCCCACCAGCCCCATGGTGGTCACCATTGGCCACGGCAGAGGCTGAGAGGGGCCCGGCTCTCCAACCCACCTCGGAGCGTCCCGTGGATCGACTCTGCAGCCCCTTGCTTGAAGACCCCAGGGCACACCCAGTGCAGTGCCGGGTGCCCGGGCGCAGGGGTTGGACGGAGACTGGGCCCCACCTGAGACCCTGGACCACAGCAGCCTCCTCCCCTGAGATGCCTGCACGGCCTAGAGGCTCCTTGTCGACCTGCCCTGGACTGGGCATACGTCCACCCCCTGCTGACCCAGTGTCAGGATCCGCCCTGCCTGCCTCCCGGGACAGCCCCTGCGCCCCCGTGGCCCCCGCCCCACCGTCCTCGCAGGCGGTTGGTGTCTGTGTACTGCGTCAGTGTACTGCGTCAGCGCTACTAAACATCTCCCTGCAGAGCAGCTCCTGTGTCCCAGTGGGTGGCTTCCCTGCCAACGGCAGGACAGCAGGACAGGCATTAGCTCGTTAGGGGTTTGCGCGGGGAAATTGCTCCATTGTAGAGTAAATAGACATTTCCACCCACCCAAAGGGAAGGCCCAACAACCGTCTCACCCCCGAAGGCGAGGCAGCACCGGAGCCAGAATCTGGGTGCCCGCCCCTTGGGGAACGGAACCAGACCTGCCAAGAGCCTGCTTCCACCACTCAGTGAGACTCCAGGGGCCATGTCACCTGCCTGACCCTGACCCTCGGTCTCCTCGTCTGTAAACTGGAGCAACCGCGTGCTGGTTGATGGGAGAATGAGCTCCGCCCAGGGATCACTGGCTGGATGGGGACACGGGGCCCCAAGGCTTCCACCCCTGTCTGGAGCCGGGCATGTCCTCGGGGGCGAGGGGCAGCTGGCCTCAGGCCTGTCTGGTTCAGTGTCCGCTCTGCGCGGCTTCACATTTGAGGTCAAGCTCAACTCCTTGAAGGCTCTGTTCAGTCAGCTCAGCAAAACGCGGCCGGCCTCCGGGGCGGGGGTGATGTATGGCCAGGGCCTCCACAGGCAGCAGCGCAGCGGCCGCCTGCCCTTGGCGCAGCACTCCATTACAGGGCGCTGGCACCTCCGGATGGCTGTGTGTAAATCACAGCTCCTGGCGGCCAAGAGTCAGGGGCCGAGGTCACTGCAAAACGCCAGGCCCAGCAGCACTGGGGAGCCGCCCAGCCAGTCATCACACAGCTGGTGACAGGTGGGGCACGGCTCCCCGCAGGGCTGGCTTCAGAGCTCTGGTGAAGGGACACTCCAGCCAAAAAGGTCACTGGCCCTCCAAGTCCCAAGAGCCCTGCGAGGGACGCAGAGAAGGGCCTGGCTCTGCCCCACGTCCCAGAGGACTGCAGGCGTGATTCGCCTGGCTCCAGAACCTCCGACACTCGGACACCTGGGACACACAGGCCCCTCCTCCCCCACTCAGCCCGCCACGCTTCCCCGGGGGCGTGTGGGCCAGCGCCAGGTACCCATGCCTGGTTAGGAGCTGCTCTGCCTGCTCACCAGCTCCACCCAGGCTGCTCCGCCTGCTCCCCTGGCAGATGAGGAAACCATCTCCTGAATTATTGGAAAGGGCCCAGCTGAGTCCAGCGGCCCATGTTCCCATCTTACCTCTGCTGTGTAGCCCTAGGTCCATTGCTTTCCCTCTCTAGGTTGGGTCTCCCATGGAGCCCCGCCTACTAGGGCAATACGGTGTGTCCGTTGGGAAGCGCCAAAGCACCAGAGTGCTCTGTGCACACCCCAGCCCGGTGTTGAGAGCCCCGGTGGCAGGCATGGTGTCCCCAGACTGCAGCCGGGGCAGGCATGCCTGCCTGAGCAGGTCCCCGGAGGCCGTGTCACCTGGCAGCCGCCTGCCGGGTAGCCACTGAAGCTTCATTCCCTGTCGATCAAATGGCAGAGCGGGACCCAAGATGCGTCCTTGGGCTCCTGCTTCAGGACAGCAGCGACTGTGGTCCCCGCCGTGCACGGGACAGGTAGCCGCCCAGGAGGGTTCTAGAGGAGTCGACCCAGGCTAGCCGAGCTCCAGGGGTGCCAGGCCCCACCAGGGCCTCCCAACCAGGCCCCTTCAGGCCCCTGAGCAGGCCCAGCCACGGACCCCTGAAATACCCCACAGGCTTCCAGGTGCCTGTGCAGATGCGCAGCTGATGGGCTCCTGAGCCCCCAACCCTCAACAGCCCCTGAGTCCCTGGCGGCCCTCATCCCTCCCCGAAGCTGAGTGGGAGAATCTGAGCCCCAGGGTGCTGGGCGCCCACCTCTGCCTGCTCCCTCAGGCTCAAGCTGGGGAGGGCCTGCCCCCAGACACATGAGCAGTGAGGTCACATAGCAGGTCAGACCCCAGGGCCTTTGCACGTGACAGACCTGCTGCCACCACTGCCACAGCCTCTCCTTTGCCAGAGGATTTCCCTGCCACTCTGTCAGCTGTGCTGGAGGAGGTGGCCCTGTGCTAGCCCTGCCCCTGAGGAGTCTGGGACGCACTGGGGGGGAGGCAGCTGGAAGTGACCTGTACACTCTGCTTCCGAGGTTTCCGTCCCAACAGGGGAGTCGGGCACCTCACTCCTGCCAGCGGCTTGTCCCCCTGGACACAAGCGTCTTGCTTGGGGACAGGGAGCTGGACGAGGACAGCCAGACTGGAGCCAGCAGGAGGGCTGAGCAGGAAGAGGTCTGCCCCTGCCTCCAGGGCGGCAAAGCCTGCCCAGGAGCCTCCAAGCTAGAGTGCTGGACGCCCAGGTGGGCCGAGGGAGGGTGGGAGACCCTGCCCCTCCTCCTCAGTTCAAGCACCTTCAAAACAACAGTCCTGAGACTCCTGGCGGGCGGGGCTCAGCCACGTAAGGGTCGTGATGCCGTTTCCCCAGAAAGTCTTTAAAAAGTAGATTCCAGATGAGGCTGGTGCTAAGGAAGGCTGAGCCTCGGAGCCCACTCGGAGGGAGGGGGCATGGGTCCCTGCAGTCCACCAGAGTGGCACCTGGGGGCCATGACACCGCAGGGACCCTCTGGATGGAGTGGGTGAGCTTGGGAGGAGATTCTTGATGGCCGCCCTCCAGCAGCCACCCAGAGCCCTTGAGGAGGGCTGGGACCCTCTCGGTAAGGAGGCAGAACAGGGGGAGGCCCAGGAAGGTGTTTTCAGCTGCAGCCCAGGGGAGACACGCTGGACTGGACCCGCTCCCACCTCCCTCATCCTGGGCCCTCTCCCAAGGACAGGCAGGAGAGGGAGGGGGGCCTGGCCGCACCGCAGGCCCTGGGAAGCAGGCCGAGCCACCTGCGCCGCTGATTCTCCTCTCCCCTCTGGCTCCTGGCCCCAGGAGGCCTGGGAGGCTGCAGTGTTCCTTCCTCCCGGATGGCGGGAGAGCAGAGGCCCACCGTGCTCTCACCCACGGCCCCTCCCCGACCCAGGGGACCAAACTGGCTTTTCAGGAGGCCACACCCACACGTCCTCCTGTGGCTTCACTTTTAAGAGCATGGCCCGTCTGGACTCAGTGTGTGGGGAAGGCAGAGGCCCTGCGCAGGACGGCCTGCTCCCCGGCCTGTGCTGCCGGGGTGGTGGACCCAGCTCTGCAGTGCCCTGAGCGTCGGCCCCGCCCTATCACAGGCACACCCTGGGACCACGCCCGAACCGGTCGTGGGTGCCGCAAAAGCCTGCTGATCTGAACCAGGGCGCTAGGCAGAGCAGGGGGACCAGGCGCGTGGAGGGAAGCCTCAGACGCCGCCCTGGGCTGAAGAGGCAGGTGGCTCCTGACACGCGGCTGGCATGGGCGAGGGGCAGGGGAGTTGCCCATATCATGCACGGTGTGGGTGGGGCGTGGGCAGGACCAGGGCCAGGGTGAGCAGGAAGGCAAGGGGGGGGAAAGGCCCTCGTCCACGGCAGCTGGACAAGGGCCCTGGAAGCGAGGAGTCTGGCAGCTCCTACTCAGCCTGGACCTGTTGTGATGACTGCATGGCTGAGTCTGCCCTTCTGGACAGGTGAGGGGGGACAGATGTGAGACCACATGTCACAGGCCACCCTGTCTCGGGCGGGGACCCTGAGCAGCTTCCCACCCGCAGAAATGGGAGGTCAAGGCAAGGAAGTTTTCCAAGTCCCCTCTTGTTCCCAATCTGAGAGGCAACATCCTGCGTAATGGCCTGGCCTCGGGACCAGCACACATCTCTGCTGTCCATCCAGTGTCTGTGGCAGACACTGCTAATCGAACGCTGCTCCTCCCTCTGCCCTGATCCCGCCCCCTGTAGCCAAGTGCTCTGCTGCCCACTGCGGGTCAGTCCAGCTTGGAACAGGTGGAGCTGACTCGCCTCCCGTCCACCAGGCTCACCACGTTTTACTCTGCACTCCTAGGACACCCCTGGGCCGATAAAGCAATGGTCCCCAAGCCCGACACCCAACACAACCCTTTGGGCAGTGAGCACTGGACAGGCCTCTTGGTCGCTCTCTCCATTCCTGGTTTGGGGATTTTATCAGGCCAGAGCTGGGCTGAGGATAGGAAAGGCCCACGTCTGGCGGGGGTCCAGGGTCTTGGGACACAGGAATCAGTGATGGTGGGCGAGGGTGGCAGGTGTCAGTCCTATGCAGCTGTGGCCTTGTCCTGCGGCCCCTCAGTAGATCCCCTTCACCCTCTTGTTGTCAGGGTCAAAAGGAGATTTCAGGTGGACCTGGGCAGTGTAGGTGACCCCCATCCTCTCCAGAGCATAGTGTCCACTCTTCACAAAGTCCAGTGAGACCTAGGAGCAAGGGACCAAGGTCACTCCCATGTTAGGCGTGGCACAGGGTTTGCACAAACCCGCCTCTCTGGAGAGGAGGGGCCCTTGCCCAGCAAACCTGCCCCTGTCCAAAGTCTCCCCACTGCCCAGAGCAGGTAAGGCACGTCCTGTGTGCCCTGAGTTGGACATTAGCACCTGGGGCCCAGCAAAGCCCAGGTCTGGCAGCCAGCAAGTCCTGTCCCAAAGGATAGCATGCCTCCTGCCCCAGTCATTGCAGATTCCTGGGGAACGCAGGGGACAGGGATGTGACGGTTTCCCAGCTACAGCAGGACAGGAGGCTGGCAGCCAGCCAGGACAGGTCCTAAGGGGCAGGGATGGGTAGCCTTCTGGACAGCTGGGCCTCGGCACCCTCCCAGCCCAGCCCTGCTCCGCCTTCCCAGCGAGCCCTGGGAGCCAGCTGGTCTGAGAGGAGCTGCTTCTTTGGAGGGGTGGGAAAGAGTGTTGCGTCCAGCCTTGGGGCAGCTGCATGATGGGACACTCTTTGCTGCTAAGGGGGAGGCACCTGGGCTCTGCTCTGGGAGGCAGGGAAGCCTCCTCTATCCAGCAGCTCAGGCCTGGATGAAAAGAGTCCAGTGTGCTGTTTACCCACCAGAGCTTTGGGAGTGGCAAAGCCTCCAGGCCGCCCCGGGGCTGGGCACCTGCCCCCATGGGCTGGCTCTTCTGTGCTGCCCCAATGGTCATAGGCAGGGGACTGGGGACCCGTGGCTGTCCAAGGTCTGCAGGCAGGTGTTCCAGGAGAGGTGGTTCAGAGCTGGCACAGTTCCCACTAACAAGTGCCCAGAGGCTGCGACTTGTGCCCACCTCCAGGGCCTCCCTCCCGCCTCGGCACAGAACCCTCAACCTTGGGAGAAATCAGCATTACACTGGTGTGCAGGGCGCGCTCACCAACCCTCAGGCGGGGATCTGCCGGGTTTCCCACCTCCCTGGGCTGAGCTCTCTGCTGGCCCTGATCATGGAGGCTCCCCCACTGCCCGGCTGACACCCAAGTGTCCGGGGCTTGTCTGCTGGGGTGATTTTCACTTGGGCTGCCTGTCCCTGGTTTGGCTGAAAGGGCACGTGCTGATTTCTTTGGAAGAAAAGGCGGGGGTGCCTCCTATCCACCCATCCACCCTGGCACGGGGAGTGGCCTCTGCTCAGCTCCCAGGCTCCTGTCTCCCGGTGTCCAAGAAGGCCCTGGGGCCCAGAAGTCACACCGCCAATGCTGCCACCTCGTCACGGACAGCTTATAAAGTCCTACGCAGAGGGGGACTCACACAATGATCCCGAGGAGGGTGGGCCTGTCCCCATGCTGCAGATAAAATGACTCAGAGAAGCCACTTTTCCCAGGTCACAGAGTGACTGAGGGGCAGAGCCCCAGAGGCTGGAGCCGGGGAGCCGCCTCCAGGCCTGCAGCTGTCCTGCCAGCCATCACCTCCTCAGAGTGGCCACTCCAGCCTGCCACTTCCCTTGGGTGTGGCACACAGCCAGTTCTCAGGCAGACGGCTGGCGGCCAGAGCCTGCTGGCACCTCTGGGGCCGGGCAGGGCACAGGGGTTCTGACCCTGGGGTGGGCAGACCTGCTCCTGGGATGCTCCACGGGGAGAGGGGGCCCTGCTCACTGGCACCCCCACACCCAAGGCCAGAAAGACGAGGAAAGAAGGCTGAGGTGGCCCCTTCCTCCTGGGAGGCTACAGGGGACTTCCCGGCTATCCAGGGCAGCCCTTATACTCAGCCCAGAGAACAACAGCTGGGACGGCTCCTGGGTCCTGCCTGGCATCTGGGCTCTGTGGTGGATGTGCGGATCAGGGAGCGTCTGGGTGAGGAGGAGGCAGGACCAGGGGCCAGGACTCACCGGCTGGCCGCTGGGGTCTCGGATATAGCCGTAGGCAATGGTCTTGTCCACAGTGAAGCCGAAGTCAGCCCTGCGAACGTGGCCCACCACCTGTCCGTTTCTCCAGATGGCCTCCAGGCCAAACATGGGCACTTTTCTGGAAGAAGCAATAGAAACAGCTAGGATCCCAGGCCCCAGTGCATACACGTCCATTGGCCTGGAGGAGAACAGGAAGCTGAACCGTGCGCAGGGCAGGGATGCCCACAGCCAGCCTGGCGCTGGCCTGGGATGTCCTGGCACCACCTACCAGGGAATGGAGGAAAGAGCAAGACGCCCAGCCGGGGTCAACTGGTACTGACAGGGCAGGCCCCACATCCTGGGAAAAGGCTCAAAATTTTTGGAAATTCAAAATGTAAGACGAAAAATAGTAAACTAAAATCACAGAGATGCCAGCACCCAGGCACCCTGTGCCCATCTGCAGACTGCTCCTTGGGGTCGGTTATCTCAAAGGCTATGCAGAAGAAATAGGCAGGGCGGCTTTGGGGGCCTCCTGGGCCTGTGACCTGGGGCCACACACCACTTGGCCCCATCTGCTGAAGAGATGAGGGGGAGACAGGAGGAGGCCTGAGCACATCCCTCCACTTCTGTGTCCGGCCTCGACCTGAACATTATTCTCCTTGGGAGAACAATGGCCTCATAGAGGCTCCCAACAGCCCAGGGCCTCATGCAGGGCAGCAGGGTCCTCCTGCTCTCTGAGGCCCAGAGCTGCAGCAACCCTGAGGGTGCAGGTGTCACCCAAGGCTGCTCCTGGAGCCAGAGGCCAGGCCTTGGCTTCTGAGGGTCAGAAGGGCTCAGGGGACCCAGCCTGCTGTGAGGGTCCCTCGGCCAGAGCGGGGCAGCTCCCGGGGGTGAGGAGCATCCCTTGGAGAGACGCAGTCTGACGAGAGCCTGGGAGGAGGCCCAGGAGGACAGGCCCCACCTCTGCTCACTGCCTCTCATCACTCTTGACACTTTGGCTGCTCCAGAAACCAGGAGCACCTCTGGGACCTGCTGTCAGCCATGTCAACAGAGGCAGAAGCTGCGGCTTCCTGGAGACCTGCGGATCCCCCGGGTGCCCTGTGGGGGCTGAGGCACTGACCCTGCTCTGTAACAACCCAAACCCGGGTGGGATCCAGGCTCCCAGAACCAGCTCTGCCAGGAATCCATGCAGAAGCTGGGCCAGCTCCCAGACTGCTCCTAGACCTGGCCCGTGGCAGGCGGGCCACACCTTTACGCTGCCAAGAGCCCCTGTCCCGGCACCCTTGGTCCTCACATGTAAGTGGCGACAGGGGAGGGCCAGTCCCCCTCATCCCATCACAGGGCCTCAGGAGGAAGGCAGCAGCAGGTGACCTGGCTCCAAGGCAAGGCTCTGGGCTGGGCTGCACCACCAGGGGAGCCTGGGCCTGGCGGGGCCTTTCTCCCCTAATGTCTTCCTCTCCCCAGGTCCCTGCAGGCCCTGCTGACCATGCCTACTCCTGCCTGGCTCTGGAGGCATCTGAGGTTGCCTAGACTGGCCTGGTTTGTCCCAGCAGGGACTTGACCAGAGTGTATCTGGGCCTCAGTGTCCTCACCTGTGACGGGCATTCTGGGAGAGGGTGGCCGCCCGAGGGAAGGGGCACACCAGGTGCTCTGGGGCAACGGGAAGCATCTGCCCCTTGGGCTTGGGAAGGCACCCTCCTAGCCCAGGGTACTCACTCCTCCACGGTGAGGCACACCAGGCGCCGGGGCAGGCCCACCTGGCGCTGCTCCTCCAGAGCTTCGCGGCCCAGGAAGGGCACACCGGACTTGAGCTTGCAGGTGAAGGCCAAGCCCGCCTCCAGGGGGCTGTCGTCTGGCCTCAGGTCTGCATGCCAGTGCCGGTAGCCTGTGGAGGAGAACCCGGATCAGCATCCTGCTGAGGTGAGGCACTAGCCCTTCAGAAGACACAAGACCCCCAGCCCCAATCCCCACCCTCAGAGCTGCTTAGAGACCTGGGCAGCAGCCCTAGGGCAAGCTGTGGGGAGCGTCCCCACTCCAGAAGCCTCCCCTGGCCCTCTGGCGTGAGTTCCAGGAGCAGATGGACCCTAGGGGCACCCCATGCCCTGCCCCATTGGGCAGGGGCCCTGGGTGGCATGGGAAGGGGGCTGGGGCAGCCCCAGGAGCTGCCAACCCCTCTGAGCCTCCGTCGCCCTGGGTGGGTGAGCACAGGGTCCTCCCAGGGGCTCTGCAGCCCCTCCCTGCTCTGCCTCGGCCTCCCTGGGGGCTGAGTGGCAGCCCGGAGCCGGAGCAGGCGTTGAGCCTACCCAAGGTCCAAGTCCAGGCCCAGTTGCCAGGGTCTCAAGTCTCCCAGGGAAACCAGCGTGCTGAATCCAGATCCCACCCTGGGCCTGCTTGCTCACCCTGGTATGTGCAGATGTTGGGGGCCCTAACACTATCCCCAGGGCTCTGAACCCAAGACCCAGTGTGTGGGCAGCGAGGAGGGCTGGGGAAATGGGCTTTACCAGGAAAAAGGGAATCGTCGTGGGAGGGAGGGGCACCAGCTTCCCTGCTCTGTGGCTCTGCAGCCACCAGGGCTGCCGGGACCCTGCACTCACCCTTCTCGATGCTCAGGGAGTCGATGGCTCGGTACCCTGCATTGACCAGGCCGTGCTTGGACCCCGCAGTCATCACTGCCCGGTACACAGGCACACAGGACGCCCTGGGGATGTGCAGCTCCCAGCCCAGCTCCCCCACAAAAGACAGCCGCATAGCCCTGACCTGGGGAGATGGGCACAGCTCAGACACAGACTTCAGGCCAGGAGGCCCTGGCCGCCATGTTGGAGAAGTGCCATTCCCACCAGCTGGCCCTGCACTTGCAGGATTGCCACCAGGAAACAAGGTCTACCGAGGAGGGTTCCTATGCGCTGCTCTGGAGAACTTGAGGCGAAGGAGGGGGTCCCACCGTGGGAATGGCAGGCCATGTGTCCCCTGTCCCCAGGCCTCAGATCTTCCATGTGACTGCTGGTTTAGCTAGGGTCAAAAGACCACAGACTAGGTGGCTTAAAGCAACAGAGATAAACTGTCTCTTAGTTCAGAGTCCAAAATCAAGGCGTGGCAGGGCCGTGCTCCCTCTGGAGGCCCTGGGGGAGGGTCCTTCCTGACTCTCCCAACTCCTGGTGGCTTGGGCCATCCTCAGCTGTGACCAGCCTCAGCCTCTGCCTCCACATGGGTCACCTTGTCTGTGTCTCTCTTCTTTTACAAGACACTGGCCATTGGATTTAGGACCCATCCTAATCCTGAGCAAGCTCACCCCAAGACCCTCACCTCAGCTGCATCTGCAAAGACCCTATTTCTTAAATAAGGTCATATTCACAGATTCCAGCAGGTGGGACGTAGACACATCTCGGTCCCCTAGGTAAGGGGCAGCCTCCCGACTCTGTTGGCCTCCATTTCCTTGTCTGTGTCTGGGGTCATTGGCCCTGGCGCTCATGTCTTATGCTTTAACGGGCTGAGAGCTGTCCATGGGGCAGCTGGAGGGAAGCCAAGGTACAGCTCAAGCATCGTGAGTTGCCCTTGGGGACAGAGGGATCCTGGTGGGGGGGTGGCAGAGTGCCGTGTCCATCATTCTCGAGACCAACTGCTCATTGATGTGGTCAGCCTGGGCCAGGCACGGGGTATAAAGACAGATATGACCTCTGTCCCTGGACCCAGGTGTCAGAGGATCCACCAGACGTTCTGGTGGGCAAAGTGCTGGAGGCAAGGAGCCCGCCCGCCTGGAGGCCAATGGACTGGACCGTCCAGCTTGCAAGCAGCCCTTGCTGGCCGAGGACAGGCTGGTGCGAAGGCAGAGCCCAAGCTGCAGGGTTGGGAGGCAGGAGAAGGAGGCTGGTGGTAGGGACTGTTCACCTGTGAAAGCTTCCCGCGCACTGCGGGCCCAAGCCCCGAGCTACGTTGCCCTTGTGGCTTCATCCCTGGCTGAGCATGGCACACAGGCCATGTCTCCTCCTGGCCCTGCAGTGGTGGGGGCCACGGTGAACGATGGCCATGGGCAAGGCAGAGGCATCGAGCTCTGCCAGGAACAGCTGGTGTCCCTGCAGCTGACAGCCAGCGTGAGGTGACTCCTGCCCGGGGCCACGTGCTCTTCTGCAAGTTGGTTTGGGTGCGTGTCTCGTGCACACCCACCAGCAGGCACCTGGCCTTCAGTGCTTGAATCCAGTGTCCCCGTCTGTGGTAAGGCCCGGGGCTCAGCTCAGGGCCAGGGAGACGAGAGGGAGCAAGTAGAAGGGCTGGGAGCAGTGGGCTGGACTGGCAGTGCCGGCCCTGTGCCCATGGCAGAGGCTGCTCTGCCCACTGCACAGCCGCTCCTTGTGCATCCGACACTAACCACACTGCCAAAGGGAGGGGCTCGGTTCTAGATGCTTATGAAATGGCACAAATATGCTAGGCGTAGCCACCTGCAGGGACCTCTCAAAAAACTCAAAATGGACACAGAAAATGTACTGTTGACATTTCTCGCTGCTGTGCTGCGCACTGTGGGCCCCTGACAAAGATGGCCTTGTCTAAAGGGCTCTGATTTTAGTCGACCTCTGGACAGGTTTGGGCTCAAAACTGATCTCACCTTGAAACAGGAAGAAATCATCTGGAAGTGCACCCGTGACGAGCTCTCGACTACGGACCCTCAGAACGCCCCCTTGCCCAGCTCATCATGGGGTCGGAGTTCAGGGTAGCACATGCCCTCCCATCCCATGCTGGCTCCCTGTGCCCCTGGGCACAGCCCACCCATGGCAGGTGCCAGAGGAAAGATCCTGAGCAAAGAAGAAAGACCACTGCAAACAGTGCAGGGCTCTTAAGATTCCCTTCACACACACACGCGCATACACACATGCACACACACAGGGTCGGAACTGACACGTGAATTCAGCAGGGTTCAGAACACAAATCCACCACACGGTCAGCTGCCCTGCTGCATGTGAGCAACGAAAGCCACAGGAGGAAATGAGAACAAAAGGAATGAAGACTCTAGAGGGACTGTGGTCAGCACCTTCTCCAGGGCCCAGGTGCCAGGGGCAAGGGCCAGGAGAGGGGCAAGGGCCAAGCTTGGGGAGCAGATCCAGCTGGTATGCAGAAGCTTAGGAGGGAGGACCTGGAAGGAAGGGGAGGAAGAACAAAATCATCCTAGGAACAGATCCAAGATGGCGGACTAGAGGGAGGCTGTGTTCCTTGTCGCTCTGTAACTCTGGTTTCAAGCAGAGGACATCTGTTTCTCGGTGAGGCAGTTTTTGCTGCTTATCGATCCCCTGGTGTTTACCCCATTTGTCTGCTGTGATGACCTGCAGTCGGCCAGCATATCGACGCCTTTTTTGAGTGCAGATTGCTCACTGTCAGGCATCTATCATCCGCCATTTGCCTGCCTTTCGCCTGTCCATCGCCTGCCTTACACCTATCTATCACCCAACGCAAGAGGTTCACCTTCCGATCATCTGACAACAGTCAGCAAACTGATCACCGACAGCCAGTGGAGCACCAGCTGCCTGCTGTTGCCTGGAAGTTCACTGTCACAGTACCTGCAGGTTTGATTACACGTGGCTGCCGCCATTTTGAGACAACAGCCAGGCCCCGTAGGACCCCTGGCCGGACTGACTGAGCCCCGTCTCCAGGATCCCTCAGCCCAATGGATCACTCCCTGCCTCTGGGGCCCTCACATCGACTGACTGCTCCCTGCCGCCAGGACCCCCAGACCAACTGTGACCTATCACTGGGACCATAGACCGACTGATTGCACCCAACCTCCAGGATTCCACAACCACACCAAACACACCGGACCTCCAGGACCCCTGCTGGACCAACCGCATCCCGCCTCCAGGACCTCCTGCTAACCACGTCCACACCCCGAGATGCAGCTCCCCATTTGCCAACTCATTTCAAAGCCAGAGTGGCCATCTTGGATAATCTTGGAAGCCCTAGCTCTGATCTTTGGGTGGGGCAAATCCCATCCTGCGACGCCTGCTGCAGGCTTGAAGCTCATTGTCAGGTACCTCTCAGGCATCAGGGTACTGAACACTGGGAGGTGTCATTACTCCCAGTATGATTGTTATACTGTAGATTTTCTTTTTTCTCCTTTTTAAAAAAATTTAAGTTTTTATTTCTTTACTTTTCTTGCTCTTTTCCTTTTGTTTACCTGTTCCCTCAGAGTCTCTTTCTCCCTTTTTTGCATGCTAATATCCAATTTCTTTTGATTACACTCTCACCCTTTCTATTATCTAGAACTTCTGTATATTCTTTTCTTATCCCATTAACAGCCATATTCTACATCCCTCTGCATCCTCTTTGTCCTCCATTAGAAACTGCAGACCTTATTGCAAACCTGTTTGTTTTACCAAAGATAATATTTGAACTCATTCTGTTTATTATGACAATTTTGTTATTGTCCCCATAGGGGCTATTTGGTC
Organism: Sciurus vulgaris; assembly: GCF_902686455.1. Taxonomy (NCBI): domain Eukaryota; kingdom Metazoa; phylum Chordata; class Mammalia; order Rodentia; family Sciuridae; genus Sciurus; species Sciurus vulgaris. The sequence continues at coordinate 88,769,122 of NC_136476.1, read as the reverse complement.
TAGGATTGCATAGTGACTGAATTGGGCACTGCTAATATTGATCTCCCCTTAAAGAAAGGGTTTTGGAAACCTATAGGGCCACTATAAGCCTATAGGGGGAAATCTGCAATACCCCAGATCTGCACTGCTGGAGGGGAAGATACATGAACAACATGAAAAAACAAGGGAAGAAAATGATCCAAACAAATCTAGATTCTATAGTAATAGAATCCAATGACAGTGTGTTAGAAGAAATGTCAGAAAAGGACTTCAGATTATACATGATTAAGATGATTCGTGAAGGAAAGGATGAGATAAGAGAGCAAATGCAGGCAATGAATGATAATACCAATAAGCTGAAAGAGCACCTGCAGAAAGCAAAAGATCATTTCAACAAAGAGATAGAGATTCTAAAAAAAAAACCAAACAGAAATTCTTGAAATGAAGGAAACAATAAACCAAATAAAAAACTCAATGAAAAGCATCACCAAAAGACTAGACCACTTGGAAGACAGAACCTCAGACAATGTAGACAAAATATTTAATCTTGAAAATAAAGTCGCCCAAACAGAGAAGATGGTAAGAAATCATGAACAGAATCTCCAAGAACTATGGGACATCATGAAAAGACCAAATTTAAGAATTATTGGGATTGAGGAAGGCACAGAGATACAAACCAAAGGAACGAACAACCTTTTCAATGAAATAATATCAGAAAATTTCCCAAACCTGAAGAATGAAATGGAAAATCAAATACAAGAGGCTTACAGAACACCAAATGCACAGAATCACAACAGATCCACACCAAGGCACATTATAATGTGCCTAACATTCAAATTAAAGATAGGATTTTGAAGGCCGCGAGAGAAAAGCATCAGATTACACATAGGGGGACACCAATACAGATAGCAGCCGACTTCTCAACCCAGACTCTAAAAGCTAGAAGGGCCTGGAGCAACATATTTCAAGCTCTGAAAGAACATGGTTGCCAACCAAGAATCCTATACCCAGCAAAACTAACCTTCAGATTTGAAGATGAAATAAAATCCTTCCATGATAAACAAAAGTTAAAAGAATTTACAAATAGAAAGCTTGCACTACAGAATGTTCTCAACAAAATATTCCATGAGGAGGAAATGAAAAACAAAACAACAATGGAGGTTGGCAAAGGGAGGAACTACCTTAGAGAAAAACCACTCAAAGGAGAAACCAACTAAAAAACCAAAAATAAGCCAAATGACTGGGAATACAAATCATTTCTCAATAATAACCCTGAACGTTAATGGCCTAAACTCATCAATCGAAAGACATAGACTGGCAGAATGGATTAAAAAGAAAGACCCAACGATATGCTGCCTGCAAGAGACTCATCTCATAGAAAAAGACATCCACAGACTAACGGTGAAAGGATGGGAAAAAACCTACCACGCACATGGACTCACATGGGGTTTCCATCCTTATATCAGATAAAGTGGACTTCAAGCCAAAGTTAGTCAGAAGGGATAAAGAAGGACATTTCATACTGCTTAAGGGAACCATAAATCAGGAAGACATAACGATAGTAAATATTTATGCCCCAAACAATGGTGCATCCCTGTACATCGAACAAATCCTTCTCAATTTAGGAATCACATAGACCACAACACAATAATTCTGGGTGACTCTAACGCACCGCTGTCACCACTAGATAGATCTTCCAAACAAAATCCAACCAAAGAAACCATAGGACTCAATAACACAATCAATAACCTAGACTTAATAGACATATATAGAATATTCCATCCATCAACGAGCGGATATACTTTCTTCTCAGGAGCACATGGAACCTTCTCGAGAATAGACCATATGTTGTGCCACAAAGCAGCCCTTAGGAAATGCAAAAAAATAGAGATACTGCCTTGTGTTCTATCAGATCATAATGGACAGAGAGTAGAAATCAATGACAAAATAAAAAAAGGAAATTACTCCAACACTTGGAGACTAAATAATATGCTATTGAATGAAACATGGATAACAAAATACATCAGGGAGGAGATTAAAAAATTCTTAGAGGTCAATGAGAACGACGATACAACATATCAAAATCTCTGGGACACTATGAAAGCGGTAGTAAGAGGAAAATTCATTGCATGGAGCGCATTCCAGAAAAGAATGAAAAGTCAACAACTAAATGACCTAACATTACAGCTCAAAGCCCTAGAAAAAGAAGAACAGAATAACAGCAAAAGTAGTAGAGACAGGAAATAATTAAAATCAGAGCTGAAATCAATGAAATTGAAACGAAAGAAACAATTCAAAAAATTGACAAAACAAAAAGTTGGTTCTTTGAGAAAGTAAACAAAATAGACAAACCCTTAGCCACACTAACAAAGAGGAGTGGAGAGAGAAAACTCAAATTACTAAAATTCATGATGAAAAAGAAAATATCACGATAGACACCACTGAGATACAGAACATAATGAGAAGCTACTTTGAAAATCTGTATTCCAACAAAATAGAAACTACCGAAGACATTGACAAATTTCTAGAGACATATGCTCCTCCCAAACTGAACCAGGAGGACATACACGATTTAAACAGATCAATATCAAGCAATGAAATAGAAGAAGCCATTAAAAACCTACCATCCAAGAAAAGCCCAGAATCAGATGGATTCTTAGCCGAGTTCCACAAGACCTTCAAAGAAGAACTCATTCCAATACTTCTCAAAGTATTCGAGGAAATAGAAAAGGAGAGTACCCTACCGAACTCATTCTATGAAGCTAATATCACCCTCATACCCAAACCAGGAAAAGACACATCAAGGAAAGAAAATTTTAGACCAATATCTTTGATGAATATAGATGCAAAGATCCTTAACAAAATATTGGCAACCGTATCCAAAAACATGTTAAGAAAATTGTGCACCACAATCAAGTGGGGTTCATCCCTGGAATGCAAGGATGGTTCAACATTTGTAAATCAATAAACGTAATCCATCATGTCAATAGACTTAAGGAGAAGAATCATATGGTTATTTCAATGGATGCAAAAAAAGCATTTGACAAAATACAACACCCCTTCATGCTCAAAACACTAGAAAAAATAGGGATAGTAGGAACATACCTGAACATTGTAAAGGCTATTTATGCTAAGCCCATGGCCAACATCACTCTTAATGGAGAAAAACTGAAACCATTCCCTTTAAAAACAAGAACAAGACAGGGATGTCCTCTTTCACCACTTCTTTTCAACATTGTCCTCAAAACTCTAGCCAGAGCAATTAGGCAGACTAAAGAAATTAATGGGATACGAATAGGAAAAGAGGAACTTGAGCTGTCACTATTTGCGGATGACATGATTCTATATTGAGAGGATCCAAAAAACTCCTCCAGAAAACTTCTAGACCTCATCAATGAATTCAGCAAAATAGCAGGCTATAAAATCAACACGCATAAATCTAAAGCATTTTTATACGCAAGTGACGAAACAGCTGAAAGGGAAATGAGGAAAACAACTCCATTTGCAATAGCCTCAAAAAAATAAAATAAAATACTTGGGAATCAATCTAACCAAAGAGGTAAAAGATCTCTACAATGAAAACTACAAAACATTGAAGAAAGAAATTGAGGAAGACCTTAGAAGATGGAAAGATCTCCCATGTTCTTGGATAGGCAGAATTAATATTGTCAAAATGGCCATACTACCAAAAGTGCTATACAGATTCAATGCAAGTCCAATTAAAATCCCAATGATGTACCTTACAGAAATAGAGCAAGCAATCATGACATTCATCTGGAAGAATAAGAAACCCAGAATAGCTAAAGCAATCCTTAGCAGGAAGACTGAAACAGGGGGTATCACAATACCAGAACTTCAACTATACTACAAAGCAATAGTAACAAAAACAGCATGGTATTGGTACCAAAATAGACAGGTAGATCAATGGTACAGAATAGAGGACACGGACACAAACCCAAATAAATACAATTTTCTCATACTAGACAAAGGGGCCAAAAATATGCAATGGAGAAAAGATAGCCTCTTCAACAAATGGTGCTGGGAAAACTGGAAATCCATGTGCAAGAGAATAAAACTAAATCCCTATCTCTCACCCTGCACAAAAATCAACTCACAATGGATCAAGGACCTTGAAATCAGACCAGAGACCCTGCATCTTATAGAAGAAAAAGTAGGTCCAAATCTTCACCTTGTTGGCTTAGGATCAGACTCCCTTAACAGGACTCCCATAGCACAAGAAATAAAAGCAAGAATCAATAACTGGGACAGATTCAAACTAAATAGCTTTCTCTCAGCAAAGGAAACTATCAGCAATGCGAAGAGAGAGCCTACAGAGTGGGAGAAAGTCTTTGCCACTCATACTTCAGATGGAGCACTAATTTCCAGAATCTATAAAGAACTCAAAAAACTCTACACGAAGAATACAAATAACCTGATCAACAAATGGGGTAAGGAAATGAACAGACACTTCACAGAAGAAGATCTACAAGCAATCAACAAACATATGAAAAATGTTCACCATCTTTAGTAATAAGAGAAATGCAAATCAAAACTACCCTAAGATTTCATCTCACCACAATTAGAATGGTGATTATCAAGAATACAAGCAAAAACAGGTGTTGGCGAGGATGTGGGGAAAAAGGTACACGCATACATTGCTGGTGGGGCTGCAAATTAGTGCAGCCACTCTGGAAAGCAGTGTGGAGATTCCTTAGAACACTTGGAATGGAACCACCATTTGACCCAGCTATCCCACTCCTCAGCCTATACCCAAAGGACTTAAAATCAGCATTCTACAGAGATACAGCCACATCAATGTTCATAGCTGCTCAATTCACAATAGCCAGACTAAGGAACCAACCTAGATGCCCTTCAATTGATGAATGGATAAAGAAACTGTGGTATATATATACAATGGAATATTACTCAGCTATAAAGAATAATAAAATTATGGCATTTGCAGGCAAATGGATGAAATTGGAGAATATCATATGTTAAGTGAGGTAAGCCAATCTCAAAAATCCAAAAGACGAATGATCTCACTGATAAGCAGATGATGACACATAATGGGGGGTGGGAGGGGGGCAAGAATGGAGGAAGGAGGCAATTATAGAAGGATAAGAGGGGTGGGAGGAGTGGGGGGAAGGAAAAAATAACAGAATGAATCAAACACCATTACTGTATGTAGATGTATGAATATGCAAATGGTATGCTGTTACTCCATGTACAAACAGAAACAACATGTATCCCATTTGTTTACAATAAAAATAAATTTAAAAAAAATCCTAGGTTCCAGAATCCCACTCCTGGGAACATATGCAAAGGAAGTGATTTCACATGCGGAAGAGACTCCCATGCTCAATGCAGACCACACACGATGGCCAAGACCGGACTCACCTCGCTGCAATGTGAGGTGCATGTACACACCCTCGGGAACACTGTTCATCCACAGAGATGAAACCCTGTCATTTTAGACGACATGGATGAAATGGGATCATTACGTTGAGTGACATAAGCAAGGCACAGAAAGTCGGGTACCATGTTACCTCACCCGTGTGTGGAATCTAGAAAGCCGATCTCACCCGAGTTCAGAGCTGAAGGGTTATTGCCGGAGCCTGGGAGGGCGGCGGGGACGGAGGGGTGGAGAGGTACCAGTAAGTGACAGGGAGGTGGGGCGGGCCTCTGCAGGGGCCTCTCTTCACCTCAGATCCAGAAGAAAGAACTTGAAAAGTTTTCACCAGAAAGAAATGGCCCGCGTTTAAGGAGACAGAACGCTTAGCTTGATTTAAACCTACCCATGTATGATCTAGAAAAACACTACGTGGTTCCACGTTAATAGGTGACATTTTTATGTTTTTATGTATCAGTTTAAAAATACATCTATTTTTTTCAAAAACATATCAGTGGAGAGTTTTCCAGCATTGGAAGAAGGTCAGTTATGAACTCTTGGACCTCATAATGAGCACCAAACAGGAAAAATAAAAATGAAGCCTGCCCAGAAAGTCTGGGGTAGGTGCAGACCTGGGGAGCAGGAGGGCCAGAGACTGACCTCCAGAAGCCCTGGGCCTGACTACAGTGCCTCAGACATCAGCACGTGCTTCTGGTTGGCAGAAGAGCCTCTTCCAGCGTGACTGTCCCCAAAACCCTCCTCCTGGGAGAGGAGCAAGGCAGAGGGAAGACTCTCCAGCTGGAACGGACTTAGGAGTTTTGGCCGGGAGGCCCGGTGGAGAACCCACCTCCACCCAAGTCTTGGGCCTGAGGTGCAGTTCGAGGGTCAACCAGAGCAGACCCACAGCCAGATGGGTCACCTGGGAGCAAGGAAGCCCAAGGCAGGGCAAGGGTAGGGGTGCTGGAAGGGCCACCCAGCAGGCACCTCGCTGCCTTGGGCATCAGGCCCAGGAGGGTGACCAGCCAGCTGGTCCTGGAGTTGAGGAGTCCATCAGTGCAAAGACCCAGCTCTGCAAACGGGGTCAGGCCTGTGATGCAGCCTGCCAGGGAGGCTCCTGCAAGGAGCTGACCTCTTCTTCCTTCCTGGCCCCAGCAGGGTGAGGACTGGCATCCAGGGCTGACTAGTGCCGTACTCCCACTGGCCTGGAGAGGGCAGGAATTACTCCCAAAGCCAGAAGAATTGCTGGCCCTCTGTGGCCTTCTTAGGGGCTGATTCCTGGACTGCAGGACACAGATAGCAGAGAGCCCTGCATAAAGAGACCCACACCGAGGGCCAACACCTGCCTCGTCCCACACTGTGTGCGCGTGATGACATTTCATGACCAGGCTGGCCAAGGACCCTCTTCTCATAGAAGGTTCTGGATGTTAGACCCCTCCTGGCCCTGGAGGGGATTTCACAGGGAGCCACTGGTCTCCCAGGGTGGGAGCATCCTCCTTGTCTGCCACCTGCTCCAGGGTAGGGACAGTAGCTCTGTGCAGCAGGAATGGGAGGCCTCCTGGTGCCTGAGGCCAATCAGCACCAGGTCACCTCACTGCCCTCCACTACAAGGTCAGCTGCCAAGGTCACTCAGCCCTGTGAGTGCAAGATCGGAACCAGGGATGCATGGCCGAAGTTCCCAAGGCCCCCAGCCCCGGGTTCTGTGCACAGTGGGTGATGAGCAATGTCATTCTGTATGAGGTCCCTTGCCCCAGACAGAAGAGGCAAACCAGAGCAGGACAGGCCTCCAGCAACCCCCCAACCCAACACTCCCCAAACACCCACCTTGAAGCATCCCAGGGGTCCCAGGTCCCAACCCTCCACAGTACGGAGGATACCACCCAGCCCTCCTGGCACCCTCAGCTGATGGGACAGAAGAGGGGCTGGCCACCCAGCAGAGCGGGCACCACAGGGCTGGGAGGACAGAAGAGGGGCTGGCCACCCAACAGAGCGGGCACCACAGGGCTGGGAGGACAGGCTCTGGGGTGATGCAGACTCAAACGTTCTCCCTAGCAACCAACCTCACCCCACCGGGAGTCGACGACTTCCTCCAAGGACCCAGGGCAAGCACAGCATCAGCATGCCGCCCCTCCACAGACGAGTCACATCAGGGAGCTGAGGTCACCTGCCCAAGGCCCAGCAGCAGCGTCCTGGGATATGTGTGACGAGGCGTCCTTGGGGGCAGGGCTGCCTGCAGCACACGTCAGCTCCCAGGTGCCAGTGCTCCTGCCTGGGGTTTCTGACTTCATGCTACCAAGGACTCCACAGCAGCCCATTACTTCCTGCCCACTGAGCCAGGCCAGCCCTCCAGCTGGCACCAGCTGGTTCCAGCAAACGCCGGGAGGATCCATGGCCAAGTGGCAGGGACATGCTCCCAGCTCTAGCACCCCAGCCCAGCAATGTGAGACACGCTTGCTCTGGCCTTGACTTGTGAATAATGGGGAAGAAGAGAGATGCTCAGATTTCCGTAAAAAGTGGGTTTGGGAATTATCCCATGCTTGGCACGTCACCGCACTCCATGCCAGCTTTGCCATGGAAAGGACTCAGAATCCAGGGAGGCACTTGTCGCAGCCTTGGCTCCAGCTCAGTGACCACGCTGGTGCTCAGGCCAGGGTGCCAAGCCACTCTCAGGGGATGCCCTGAGCACCTGTGGCATCAGAGCACACCAGCAGGGCATAAGCATCACCCAGGAGCCTGCACAGACGCACCACTGTCTGCACAGATGCCCAACACTCATCACGTGAGCTCGCTGGGTTCATGAGTTTCCAGCACCCCAGGGGCCTCCTCCAAACCATCATCCCTTAGACGAGATCCCAGGGGCCCAGGAAGGCAGAGGCCAGAGCATGTGCTGCTTCTTCAGGGCCCCAAACCCACCAAAGAAGGGAGGCAAGTTGGGGCATGACTGGAGGAGTTTCAGTTTAAACCACCGGAGACCCCCAGACACTTGATTCTAAAACGGTCCCACTGGGGAGAGAGCTCGGTCTCTCCCCTTTGCCTGTGTTGGCTAGTGAGGTAGGGAGCGAGGACGCTAGTGATTCTGGTGATGGTGCTACTGGTGTGGATGATGGTGGAGGTGATAGAGGTGACGGTAGTAATGGTGGTGATGGTGGTGGTGGTGGAGGTGGTGGAGATGGCGATGGTGGTGAAGTGGTGGTGGAGGTGGTAGTGGTGATGGTGATGGTGGTGTTGGTAATGGCGGTAGAGGTGGTGGTGGAAGTGGTGTTGGTGTTTTTGATGGTGATGGTGGTGGTAGAGGTGGTGATGGTGGTGGTAGAGGTGGTGATGGTGGTGAAGTGGTGGTGGTGGTGATGGAGGTGGTGTTTTTGATGGTGATGGTGGTGGTGGTAGTGGTGGAGATAGTGTTGGTGGTGTGGTGGAGGTGGTGTTGGTGATGGTGGTGGTGGTGGTGGAGATAGTGTTGGTGGTGTGGTGGAGGTGGTGTTGGTGATGGTGGTGGTGGTGGTGGTAGTGGTGGAGATAGTGTTGGTGGTGTGGTGGAGGTGGTGTTGGTGGTGGTGGTGGTGGTGGTGGTGGAGATAGTGTTGGTGATGTGGTGGAGGTGGGGTTGGTGATGGTGTTGGTGTTGATGGTGGTGGTGGTGGTGGTGGTGGAGGTGGTGCTGGTGGTGCTGATGGTAATGGGGGCTACCAGGGCTCATGCTCACAGTGATGGTTGTGGTGCTGATGGAGGAGGTGGTGGAGGTGGTGGAGATGGTGATGGTAGGGTTAGTGACAGGAATCAATTTTCTCAGAGTAAGTAAATGTGCAGTGCTCAAACCACATGGTACAACCTGAGCCCCTGGGCATGCACAGTCTCTCTAGGAGCTGTGGACCCTCACCTCTGTCCTCCCATCCTTGGGCAGGCTGGCTCTGCCAAAGACCATCCCCCATCCCCTCCTCAAACGAAAGCCTTCGCCCCGCCAGCCCTAGCTCTGGAGTCCCAGACCTTCAACAGCTGGAAAAAAGCCTTGGGTCACCCCGAGGGTGCCTGTCTGCAGCACATACAGGGACAGCTCGTCTGCAGGGACTCTGGGGAGAAGAGACACCTCCACCTAGGTGAGCCCCGGGGGCCCAGCAGCAGTGGGGTCACCTGGGTCATCGGCCTCCTTCTGGCCAGGCCTTCTTGCACTTTCCTGGCAAGTGGCCTTCTCTGTCCCGACAGCTCGAACAGTCAGGGAACGTGTGTCCCAGCCTGCAGTTGTGGCTGGGCCATGGCTGTGGTGTGTGGCGTCCTGTGCTGAGGCCTGGGCAGTTGGCACAGGTTCGCAGAGGGTTCAGGCTGCGGCTCCCAACTGCGTGTCCAGGCTCTGAGCGTCCTGCAGTCTGGCTGGGGTCCGTGGTCCATCCGTGTGCGGTGTGAGGACGCTCCACCCTGAACTAATCGAGTCCCAGCAGTGCCCTGGCGAGGGCTTCTCCCCTCAGGAAGAGAAACCCAATTTCCCTTTGGCTTGAAATTAATTTTCAGGAGAAAATTGCTTTATCGCCACGCTTACAGGCAGCTTCCAGCCGGTGTCTGCTGCTTCTGAGAAGGGCCATCCTTGGCCGAGGGGGGTCTGTGCTCCATCAAGGGGGCCTGTCCTCAGCCAAGGGAGGCCTGGCCAGGCCTGTCCTCAGCTACGGCCCTGGGAACGCTGTGTCTGGCCCAGTGCTGGCCGAGCTAAGCTCCAGGAGAACAGTTTCCCCAGGAATCTCTCTGGCCTGGAAGCAAATGTTTGGGGAGCCAGGACAGCTGGTCTCTGGCCGCTGAGGGATCATCACCTCCCTATCTGCCTCTTCCTCCAAGAATCCAGGACCATGAACCCCTGGCCCAGAGTCAGGCATCTCAGAGGCACGGGGCAGGCGGCCTTAGCGGGCGCCTCTGGCAGCTCCTGTGGAGAGTGGGGTCCACGGCCAGGGCAAGGAGGGTGCTCTAGTCGCTGGCCAGGTCCGCAACACTTGGCTCTCATCCTCGTCATCCCACGGTCTCCGCTGGACCAGGCGGCCACACATTCTCCTCTCCCGCAGCTGGGTGGCCGGGGTCCAGCGACTCTCCTGTGGACGCTTGGCTGGGAGTCGCTGCTCACCCAGGGACGGTGTGTCAACACGTTTTAAAGGCAGCCCAGGGTGTTACTGAAGAGCCTGCATGAGTCCCCTGGATTCAGGGAGGATTCTGCATCGGGGCAGACACAGGGGACGTGGCCCGGGAAGGACTTTGGACATCGTTGAGACTTGGGTCACAGATAGGGAACTGAGGTCAGAGAGGCATCCCACAAAAGGCTAGGGCAGAATTAGAAGTCCAGTGGCCTGAACTTTGGTCCCCGTGGTCCCTCGGTGTCTGTGGCTGACCTGGTCCCCGCGGGCCCGCAGCAGTGGCCAGCCTACCACTGCAGCCTGAAGTCCTGCCAGCAGCAGACCCGCTGCCCTTCATGCCAGCCAGGGAACAGGGAGACCTCTGTGTCCAGGCTTGGACTCCTCTGACTGGGAGTCAGAGGAGCAGTCTCCCAGGCCAGCCCACACCACAGCCCGGACGCAAAGGGACAGAATTGTGTTCTCCTTGCCCACAGCTCCCTGGGTCCTCAGGAGAAGGCAGCTGGGGACAGGATTCCTGGCTCACCAGCCACCCCAGAGTCCTGTCTTCCTCCCAACAGGCATGGCTGTGACGTCCCGAGAACACAGGAGGACCAGGAGGCAGGGGCACGAGAAGCCGGTGGCCTGCAGCTGGGCCAGGCTTCGGGGCTTCAGGAGGAAGATTGCCGCCAGTGGCATGACAGGCTTTGTGCCTTCCAGGACATGAACCCCGTAGCGCTGACTCCTATGCTCTCAGATCAGCTGGACTTCCGGGGAGCAAAGCCCCAGGTGCTGGCTGGGGTACTGCAGATGAGCTCCGGCAGGGGCTGGGAGGGGTCTGCCAGGCACCCCAGCATCTGTCCCTCTAGTCTTGCACAGGAGGCCCTGCAAGAAGGCCGGTGACATGCTGCAGGGGTGGCAGGGTGGGTGTAGGGTGGCTGCTTGGGCCCTGGCTCACCACTGGCCTGCAGGGCGTCCGAGGGAGGGCTCCCCACAGCATGGGCCCCCAGGAGGCCTGGGGACACCCCCTGCCAGGACCTGGTTCTCCTTGCCAGGATCCTCTTCCTGGGACTCACTTCCAAGTCGGTTCCTGGACTAATGGCTGCCACTTGCCATGCCTGGCCTCTATCACACCTGCTAGCCTGGTTGTGACCAGGTGTCCAAAATGGGGCCCAGAAGCCTCCCAGGTTGGAACGTGCTCACACAGCCAGTCCTCTCCTAAGCCAGGGCTCAGCGCAGCCTTATTTCAGTGTCCACGGCCCACCATCTCAGTCTCCACAGCAGGGACCTGGCCAGAGGGCACCGAGCTGTCTTGCCCTCAAGACAGAGCAGGGGCAGCCCTGAATGACCGGGAGACGGGGTGTGTGCCCCATGCACCTGACGTGGAGACCAGCCCTAGTTCCTGCCTTAGGTCAACACTCGGAGCACCCGAAGATCACGTTCAAGCGACATTCCTCACCGGATGGCTTCCAAAGACAAACACAGCCCTGCCAGGAACGTCCGCCATGGGCCCTGCTTATACAGTGGAGAGGGGATCGGGTCCCCAGCCGGCTCGCCAGAGGGTTGAAAGGAAGAAGAAATGGATCCCAGCATCGCCAGAGGACAAAGAAGACCACAGACAGTAGGTAAAGGACGGTGCTGACCCCGGGAGGGACACGGCCCAGAAGGCAGGGAGGGGGACACACGCTGTCAGCCACACAACTTCTGGGGTGGGGGGAACGGGGCTGTCCTGAACTTGTTCACGTTCCATAAATGTTCTCCAGACTCCGCAGTGACACACAGCTGGCCACCGGGCCCACCAGGCAAGCTTCACCTGCACCCGCGGGGCTGTGTCAGGACCCAGGACCCTGTTCCAGGGCTGAGGGAAGGCCCGGCAGGGTGAGGCCAGGCCAAGGCGGTCCTGCCAGAGCAGGGGGCCTGCACACCTGGGCATCGGATGCCGAAGGGCACTGTGACCTAAAGGGCTTCGCACCACCAGTGAGCCAGTGCCAGGAGAGCTGGAGGGAAGCAGCAGCCCTCCAGCCAGCACCCACCTCGGGCTCGGCCTGCCCTGACCCTGGACAGTGGCCTCTGTGTCAGCTCAGCCTGACACCTGTCCTGGCTCCAGGGCCACAGGTGAAGCAGCAGCCAGGCAGTGGCCGCCAAGCTTGGGGGCAGCCAGGGCCAGACCAGGGCAGGCTGGGAGAGAAGCAGCTGCAGCTGACCGTCCCAAGCGGCCCTGTTGGAGTAGGCCTGCCAATGGGAGGGAGGTGCAGAGCTTCGGATGGAGGGGCTGCTTCCCGCCTGGTATTCTCCCCTCCACCACCCATACGGCGCACAGGCGGAGTGGACACCAAGCCTCAGCGTGGTGGGAGAGACCCACAGCCCCCTCCCATCCACAAACCAGAACCTAGCCCCAAGCAGAGCTGCATGCTGCCCAGACCCCAGGGGATGGCCCAAGCTGGAGTCTGGAGGTCTGGGTGCTGCTGTGGCCTACGTGGAACTGTGCTGTTCCCTTGGCGCGCCCACCCTCTCTGGTCTCAGCAGGCACTTGGCACTAATGAGGCAGGAAGCAAGCTAGACAGACACCCTGGCTTCCTGACCCCCATGTGGCCTCTGGGGGGAGACGGAGCGGAGCCTGCATAACTGCTTTTATCTGCCTTGTCTCTGGCAGCCTCCTCCCCGCCACCATCGCCTCACTGTTTACTTGCTAACAGGACCCAGATTTGTCCCTCAGGACCTGCAACCACTGTGCAGGCCAGGATCCGACTCCCCCCCAGCATTCCTTAGCACTTGCGCCCAGGCCCAGCGGCCCCCCACCCGCACCCTCCAGGGGGGTTATCGACACGAATCTGCTGCTCGTCTGCTTGTCGGTTCCATTAGCGGGGGCCAGGCAGCCCCTCGGCCTCTGAGCTTGCCTGGGACAGCACTTCCCACATCTGAGCTCTGGGGGGGCTCCCCACGCCCTGCCTGCTGCCTGCTGCCAGCGCGGCTCACCCACCAGCGAGAAATCGGGAGGCGAGGTCCTGCCTCTAAGGACACGTGGCCATGTCTGGACAGTTCTGTCATGGCCTGGGGCCCTGCTGGCACCTGGTGGACAGAGGCCGGGGAGGCTGTCCTTCCCCCTGAGGAACGGGACGGCCCCAGCATAGGACATGTGTCACGACACCTCGGTCGTGCTGGGAGATGGGGCCCTGCGAGGGACCCTCCCGGCTGGCGAGGGTATCCGGGGACACAGGCGTGGGCCGCGGGGGCAAGTGCAGGGGTGGAGGCCTTGCATGCCAGCCCCCATCTCAGCCTTGGGAAGCAAAGCAGAAGAGCCCGGGGCTTGCTTTCCAACAGGGAAACTGAGGCCCAGAAGAGGCAGGTGCTGACTCAGAGCTGGGGCGAGGACCCTGACCCAGGGACTCTGAGGAAGCCCCTGCCCAGAGCCAGGGCTGAAGGAGCCCCGGGCTGACCCTGTCCAGTCTCAGAAGAAATTGGTTGGTAGGTCCTGGACCTTTGGGAGCCAGTGGGGTTGGGGGTGCTGTGTGAGACCAGCCCAGCTCCTGCCTAAGAGCCCCCCACATCCACAAATGCAGGGGTGGGGGGACACCACAGGGGGAGGAGCTGCCTCCCCCAGGACAGGGAGACCCACAGGAGCAGCATAATTGCTCAGCTCTCCCCAGCCCTGTTATTTCCAGGGAGACAGAGAAAGCACCATCGCCCTCCAGCCATCAGAAGGGGACACACAGGCAGGAAGGCCCTCCCCAGGCAGCCCCGCTCCCCCCGCCAGGCACTGGGTGGAGGAGAGCGGAGGCTGTGACTTTGATTGACTTTGGCCCTCTCAGGACCTCCCTGCTCCCTCCCAACAGCCTGTGGGCAGGCCCATTGTCCCCAATTCTCAGTTAAGGACCAAGACCCAGGGAGGGAAAGGGACTCTCCAATGACACCAAGCTGCCAGGCCCCAGCCCTTGCTTCGCTCCACACCACAGGCCACTGCCACCACACCCAGAGGATGCTGGCTGGTACCCACCAGGTGCCCGGCGGCTTTCACCAGCTGGTGGGTGGAGAAGGGAAAGGCCGAGTCACTCAGGTCCACGTCCAGCACCTCCTGTAGGATGGCCCGGCTAGGAGCAAGCACAGAGGCACCCATCAGCAAGCAGGAAGGCACAGGGACAGCAGCCAACAGGACGCGCCCTGTCCTCATGGGAGAAGTCTGCTCCACGGAGCCCGTGAGGGAGGAAGCCACCTGTCTGTCCTGGTACCAGAACTCCTGCTGGGACAGCTCTGGTCCCGGGCAGCGAACAAAGGCAGGCTGGTCATTCAGTCACTGGACGCCCGACCCCACTGGCCTGGACACACGGGAGTCACAGGTCGGTCATCAAGAGAAGCTGGCCAGAGTGGCCTGTTTTGCTCAGAAAATAAAGTGGTTTGTCCAGGCGGGAGCCGGGTGGACAGGGCCTGGCCCCAGCAGGAGGTCCTGCTCTACCTGGGCTTCCTCCAGCAGGCTCCTCAGTCCCTGTGCCCATCTGCACAGGGTCAAGAGGCGTATGCTGCAGCGCTGGAGCTTGCTGAGTGACCAGCAGGCACCCAGAGCAGTCTCACCCTACCAGTGGGCTGGCGCCTTCCTAGGGAAGGGCCAGGCCGCGTGCCCATGTGTCATGCGGCCACCCACTAGTTTATGGCTCCACGGGCGGATTCTTCCCTTCCCTCCCAACTCCACGCTGCCAGCAGAACTGACCCTTGTGCTGCAGAACTGCCTGAGATCTTGCTGGCAGTCCCCGGGACCCTAAGACTGCTCATCTCCCTGTAGATCAGTGTCTCCTGGCCCTGCCCACTTAGCCCTGCCTCACCCTGCAGCGCTTGGCCCAGCTGTTGCCTCCTCCAGGCAGCCCTCCCTGACTGCGAGTCTGGGTCAGAAAGCCCTCGCCAGGATCCCAGTCCCCTGCCAGGCTTCTCTTCCATCACTCCCACCCAAACAAGGGGCTCTGCTCCGACAGGGCCCGTGGCCCAGCGTGCCTGGCACTGAAGAGGGCTCTGTGCTCAGCTCTCCACTGGCTACAGACCTCCCACTTCCACCCAGGGTCCTCACAGGTGCTGGGCTGCCTCCTCCTCGGGGAGCTCTCTGCAGCCTGGGGAGGCCACACTGAGGGGAGGTGGCCTGCATGGGCTGGGGTTGCTGTGTGTATCCTACCCCAGGAGGGAGCTGCTTCCTGGGCCAAGGGTCCAAGGGGCTCCGACCCAGGCTGTGGCCTCAGCAGTGCCCTGGACCCCAGCCCCAGGGGCCACCTCCGGGAGGAGAGGCAGGCAGGCACCTGTCTGCTGAACCTGCCCCTCCCTGCCACCTGCACCCCCACTCTGAAACAGCCCCACTCCCTGTCCAAGGTCACCCCGGCCACACAAGCTTGCGAGGGCTGGCCTCCCCGGATGTTTGGAGGCTGTGGGCTCCCCAGGGCGCAATGGGACCAGCCTGCAGCACCCGGCTCGCTATGGGCAGGTGCTGGGCAAGTTTGTCCAGGTGGCGCCATCTCACTGAGCCTGACTTCTCTGCACCTGTACCTGCCACATCCCCTTCAGCTCTGGCACTTTCAAGCTGTGTGACATTGGGGAAGTGTCTCTGTGCCTCTGTTTCCTCATCAGTTAAAAGGGAATAACCATAGCCACTTCAAAGACAGGGTTGAGGCTGGAAACCCAGGCGCCCAGCCGGTGGCTCTGGGCACACTTGTATTTCTCCTTTTGTCTCTGAAGCCCCAGTTACTTTCCCAAAGCTCAGCCAGAGGGTCTTTTCAAAGTGCACACCTGCTTCTGACCCTCAGTGGCTCCGGGGTCCTCACTGGGTCCTGATTCCTGAGTGGGAACAGGGCTCAGTGAAGATCTACAGAAGGACCGAGTGGGTGAACGATCCACCCACCTGGGGCAGGAGCGCAGACTCTCCCCTGGTGTGGGGTCTTACTCTGGCCCTGGCAGCAGGCAGAGCCCTGGCCAGGGAGGGTGGCTGTAATTCCTGTGACTCTCTCAGAGGCTGGGCTGCTGACGCACTGCGAGCCAGGCAGACCCCCCGGTCCAGGCTGTCTGATCCGGTGCTTTGAAGGTCATTGATCAGGCGCCACCCTCTTGGTCACAGAGTGCCCAGGTGGAGGCCCCAGAGGCCAGGTGAGCCTGGGTGAGCCCGGGTGCTCAGGTCCCCACCCTGCCTCACCTGGCTGGGCCCTGGATGCTGATCATGCCCAGGTCCTCGGAGTTGTCAATGAGCTGACACCGGAACTTCTGGTCTTGTAGCACTGTGGTGATGTGGGACCAGTTATGTTGGGCTGCAGCCCCGCCCACGGCCAGGTAGTAGCCGTCCCCTGGAAGAGGAGTGCCCAGACTTAGCAGAAGGTCAGGAGACGGGTGTGCCGAGGACAGCGAGGGCTATCCCGAGACCCCGCTTGAGAAAGCATGCCCTTTCCTTCAGGGCGGCCCCAGGGACCTGGATTCTCAGTGCAAGGTCCTTCACTGAGCCCCTCTGGGCTGCACAGGCCAAGGGGACAGTCTTGGGCTATGTCTGCTTCTCAGAGGTTCCCTGGTCCAGACAGAGCTAAGAGCCCGGTGCCATCAGGGTGGGGGAGGGACACAGTCCCCCCTTAGGCACCAGTGCTGAGCAGCCTTGGGCAGATCTTTGTCCCTCTCTGAGCCCTTCACTGTCCTCGCCTGGGCCCCTTCCACCCTGTACCTCCATGCCCCAGGTCTCTGAGTGCCCTGCCTTGGCCATCCTGGGACCCGCGGGGACAAGTCCTTGATCCCACCCAGGTGCTAGCTGGTCCCCTTCTCCAGACCTCAGGGAAGGACGACATTGGAATCTCAACAGGGTTCCCTGCCCCGTCCAGACAGCCGGCCAGGGTCCATCCCCAGCAAAACGTGCACGTGTGTGCAGGTGCACGCCCGTGGACACACCACACACACGTGTGCGCACACAGCAATCGGCAGGCCCTGGCTCCGCTGTAGCCCCATCTGCAGCCAGCCCCAGGCCTCTTCCAGGGCTGCCAGGTGCCCAGGCGGCAGTGGGCACACCTGCCTCCTCTGGGCAGCTGTCCTGGGGTCACTCCACTGAAACCCCGCGCAGAGGCTAGCGGCCTGTGCGCAGCCCAGCCCTGCCTGAGGGCAGACCCAGAGGGCAGCGGTCAGCCCTCCTGGCACCCCTGGGGCCAGTGTGGGAGTGTTCTGCACTTGTCAGCGTGGGGGGCGTGTCCGGGAGGGGTGCGCGTCTGTGACCTCAGAGGACATGGATAAAGACCATTGGAAATGACTTCGGATTGACGACCGCTGGCCTGCAGCCCACCAGCCTGTGCACCCACGTGCTCCCTGGGTATCACGGTGTCTAGGGAAACTGGGACACATAGACTTAATGGCCGGCGTGTCCGTCAGCCATGGTGCAGGCTTTTCAGAGGTGACCCCTGGACCTCACCAGGAGACAGGACTCAAGGTGCTGTCCCCCCACGCCCACCAAGTGCCAACCTCCCAAGCGGTTTAGCCAAGGCACCCTGCTGTGGACCGCAGGTGGGGACAGCTGGCCAAGCACCTCCCTGACAGCTTCCCCTCCTGTGGAGACTCGTGAGGTCCTCACTCCCCAGATGGGGAACTGAGGCTCAGGGGCTGCTCCCGGCCCTGCGTCCCGCCTGGCCCTGGCAGATCCCCCAAGCCCTCGGGGGTGGGTCCTCTGTCTCGTCTGCGGGTGGGGAAAGCTGGGCTCAGGAGTGGGCACGGAGCAGGGCAGAGGCAGGGTCCAGGTCAGGATCTGCATCTGCATTTGGTGTCAAGTGGCACTGGTTCTTAGTATGTGGCCAGGATGTGCCCAGGCCCCCATCCTGGTGCTGAAGCCAAACTCCACACCCTTCTCCAAACCCCCTGCTGGCCTCCCTGCCCTGTCCCCAAGGGCTCAACTGCACCCTCTGGCAGGCAGCTCTGCCCATCCTTCAGTGCTTGGGCAGACCTAGCCTCCTCAGGAGCCCTCCTCCCTGCCTCAGCCTCCTCCCACCACCTCCAGTGACGCTGACGCTGTAAAACCTTGGCCCTTTCAGCCTGGCCATTAAGGTGCCTTCCTGCCCCGTCTGCCCACCCAGTCCTGGGTGCTGGGGCCTGCCCGCCCCACTCGGCTCCTTCCCCCTGGGCCTGCCCCCAGGTAAAGCTCTGCAGCTGGGCACAGAGGCACACGTGGACACAGGGACTGTAAGAGAATGAAGCCTGTGGGCTCTGCCGGAGCCCACAGCCTCCATGGCGGGAGGGAAGCAAGGCCCAGTCTCCCACCCACCGGTCGCCTGGTTTACCACAGCCTTCGGTCGGCAGGAGTGAGCCCCCACGCCTGCCTTCAGCAGCATCCCGAGGCCCTGAGACCCTCAGCCCCACACCGGAAGGGCCCTGGGGTGGTGAGGCCACATGAACCCCAGCCTGCCCCAAGCCCACCCCTCCAGTCCCTCTGGACACGTCCAGCACCCTGTATGTTCCCGTACTTTATTCTAAACCCTGTTGCTCCCACCAGGAGGCCCGCTGTGTCCTCGGTGGCTCGCACTGACCGACGCAGAGTGGGGGCCTGGGCACTGCTGCTGTGGAGGACCTGGCTCGCAGAGGGCTCTCCTTTGCCCTCCCACCTGCTGGGTCCAGCCGGGATGCCACAGGGTGGACCAAGGGCCAGGAGGCCTGGCTTTTCTGACATACTGAGCACAGTCAGCTGACCCCACCCCCCGGAAGGCCATGTGGACAGCCGTGGCCCTCCCCTGCAGAGTAACCTCTCAGAGGAGGCCACGGCCCTCCCTGGAGAAGGGGACACTCCCACTCTGCTCCTCCTGATCCCCCGGGACAGGAGATGGGGCTGTTCCCGTGTGGCTGAGGAATAGGATCAGGGACACAAACTGACCCAGGTGACTGGACTGTGCGAACAGAATGGAGGGCCCTGAGCCACCCATGGGGGCATGCAGGCAGAAGTGGAGGGTGCAGAGGGCCAGGCATCAGCAGGCACATCCAGCGGGACGTCCGTGTCCTGCCTAGGCCTGAGGCTGGAGTTACAGGGAGGAGAGGCACAGAGCCAGGCAGAGGGAGGAAGCCACCCCACACCCGTCCATGGCAGGAGGGCTGAGTCCCAGAGTGCCACAGCCAGACGGGCTGGACAGCAGGCCGGCCCAGCTCACGGTGCCGCACCGCTGCAGAGCGAGGCTGTCTTCGCCAGACGGAGCCCTCCTGTCCCCAGCCTGGCCACATGGGCATCGTCACTGCCCCAGTGTCTCTTACCTTCAAAGGCAGGGGCCAGGGGGCTGGCCTCGGGGCCGGGGGCCAGGCGGCTGACCGTCAGGTCACTCTCGGTGCCCCCCCGCTGATTCAGCATGCAGGTGTACACTGTCGAGCCTGGGGGGGGACAGCCCAGGTCTGTGCTGGCCCCGGAGGACAGGCCGGGTGGGAGGGTGGGGCTGGATGAGTGCAGGGTGTGGGCAGCCCCTGCTCAGCCTGGGGAGCCCGTGGCGGGTCACCCACAGGGGCAACCTCGGAAGGCGCCTGGGCTCAGGGAGTCCACTGCCACCAGGTGAGCCAGGGAGGGCCACCGAGGGGCAGGTCACCACGCTGCCGTCCCGGGAGACAGGCTCCTTCCTCCTGAGCTACTGGCCTCCCACTGCCCCCCTCCCAGGCCCTCACCCACAGGGCTCCTGTGGCAGGAGCCACCCCTGCCTCAGCCCTGTGCCTGGTGAGCAGAGGCCTCCAGGAGGTCTGCGGGAAAGGGTCGTGCAGGTGGACAGTGGACGGAGGGGAACAGGGGTGGGGGGTGGTCGGCAAACCGGTGGAGGGCGGAGGGGTGGCGGGGGCGAGGGGGAGGAGGATGCGGAGGAGAAGCGGTGGAAGGGGTGGAGGACGCGTGGGCGGGCAGGCAAGGGAGGCCCTGATGAGCAGGAGACCCCGAGCGTGGATGGGGGTCCTTGGTTGGCTGGCTGCTGGCTGGACACTGTTCCGGGTCAAGTTGTGTCCCCAGACAGACATGTGAACAGCTGCCCCTGGACTGTGGGTGTGGCCTTCTGGGGAACAGGGCCTCCGTCACCCCCTGTAACCCACCCGGGGCAGTCCTTAGGGTGGCCCTGTCCCCGTCCCTGTCCCCATCCTGAATGACTGCCATCCTTATAAGAAGGAAATGCAGGAGAAGTCCCGGCGGCATCAGGGGCAGAGACGCTGAGAAGCCCCAAAACCCAGAGAGGCCCAGGTCCCCAACCACACCATGCTGGGGCCGCTCCACCTGGGGTCTGGGGGCACAGTACAGCTGATACCCCAACTCCAACATCTGGCCTCTAGGACTGCGAACAATAGGCGTCTGCTACTCTGAGCCACCTACCTGGTGGCGCTGTTCCTGCAGCTGCAGGACATGAGTCGAGACGGAGCAGATGGGTTTGGGAGGCGTGAGGGTGAGGAGACGGAGGTAGGAAGGGCACAGGAAGTGCGACTGCGACAGCGCTCCTCACCTCACCAGACTCAAACCCCACGCGGACCCGGAGCCCAGGCTGGCAGTGAGTCAGGGGCTGGAGGAGCGGCCAGGCCCAGGCCCAGGCCCAGGCCAGCGGGAGGGACCGTGGGCTCACCATCCCTGCCACTTCTCCGAGCCTGGGGCTGCTCCACGGGGCTGGGGGCGGGGAGTACGGCCCACCCACTGGAGTCCCGTACCTGGGGGTCGGTTCACATCCGCAGAGAAGAGCCAGTCAGCAGCCTTGCTGGCATCCAGCCCCAGCAGGTAGAACTTCCCAAAGTAGGACATGTTGAACACGGCAGCAGCCCCTCTGCAAGTCACACACTCCTTCTGGATCTGAAAAGTGCCGGCGGTGTGGCGCAGGGTCTAGAGGTGCACTTTCCCCTCAAGACTGGGGTCCGGCCGCCCAGCGCACCTCCTGAGCTCCCTCCCTCCCTCCCAGCCCGTGCCAGGCCTTCCCAGCTCAGGACACATTCTTCCCCAGCAGGGGACATTCTCTAGGACAGACTGCTTGCCCAGTCATAAAACCAGGCTCAGCAAACTCAAAAGGCTTGAACTTACACAAGACAGGTTCTTACACGAGACCATAATAGCCAAATTAGAAGCAGAAGAAAAACTGGGAAATTCACAAATAAGTGGAAATTAAAGATGACACTCTTAAAGAACCAACAAATCAAAGGGCCTCGGGAACTACTCTGAGATGAGTGGACAGGACACACAACCTGCCAACGATTGTGAGCACAGTCAAAGCTGTGCTCACCAGGAGGGTCACAGCCACCGAGCCTGTGTCACTAGAGGTCTCCCCTCAACATCCCACCTTCCACTTTGAGAACCCAGAAGAAGGGCAGACTAACCCAAAGCCAGCAGAAGGAATGACAAGGATCACCATAGAAAGAGCGGCACGACCACAAGTTGACTCTTTGAAAAGACAACAAAATCGACACACCGTTGCTAAAATCAGCGATGAAAGAGGAGCCATCACTACCCACCCTACAGAGAGCAGGGGTCCTAGGGAAAGACTACTGACAATAATGCACCACAAGTTAGACACAGAAGGGACAAATGTCTAGAAAACAAGAATCACTGAAATTGGATAAAGAAGGGTAAATATGAATAAAACTATAACAAAAAAGAGATTAAATTAGTTCTTTAAAAACTCTCTACAAAGAAATGCCCAGGCCCAGATGTTTTCACTGGTGAATTTTACCAGACATTCAAAGAAGTGATACCAATTCTTCAGATTCTTCCAAAAAATATCACAGTACAAAATGTTATTCCAATTTATTCTAGGAGGCCAGCATTACCCCGATGCCAAAACCAAAGATCAAAGAAAACTGTGGACCAACATCCCTTATGAATGTAGATACATACCCTCAACAAAATATAGCAAACGAAATCCAACAACATTAAGGAAGGTTCTACACCATGATCAATGGGATCATCCCAGGAATGTGAAGTTGCATTGTATTAAGAGAATAGAAGACAAAAACCACATAATCATTCAACACAGAAAAAGTATTTGATACAAATTCATGATAACAACAAATGAGTAATAAATGGAGCTCCCTCAACCTGGCAACCTGCAAGAACCACATAGTACACACTGTACTTCTCGGTCAAACCTGAGCCCCCACCCCCAGATCAGGAACAGGACAACCTGTCCACTCTCCCCACTTCTATTCAGCATTATAGCGGAGGTCCTAGACAGGACAATGAGGCAAAGTCATAATAATAATAATAAATGGCATCCAGATTGGACAAAGAAGTGAAAATGCCCCTATTTATTTATATAAGATGGCATGATCTTATATATAGAAAACCCTAAAGAACCCACTAAAAAAAATTACTAGAACTGGTAAAATAGTTCAAAAAGTTTGCAGGACACAAAGTCAACATACAAAAAAAGTAAAAATAAAAGCTATTGTATTTCTACACATGAACACTGCATTCTGAAAAGGAAACGGAGAAAATAATTCCTTTTACAATAGCATCAGACAATAAAAATGCCTGGGAATAAGGTTAACAAAAGACAGGCAAACTTTGTGCTCTAAAAACTGGAAAAAGTTTTGGAGAGAACTTTAAGAAGAACTAAATCAGTGGAGGGAAGAGTCCTACTGTCAAGGTGACAACACACCTGATTCTCCTCCAGAGTCGACAAAATCCCCACCAAAACCTCAGCTGGCTCCTCTGCAGACCTTGATAAGCGACCCCAGAACCCACATGGGACCCCAAGGGACCAGGATGTTCAAAATAATCTTGAAAAAAGGAGCAAATTGGAGGAGTCGCATTTCCTGGTTTCAAAACTTACTGCAAAACTGCAGTGGATAAGCCAGGGTCTGACTGACGGAGGATGGTGTGTCTGTCAGTGGGATGGAACCCACTGTAATAAACCCTCATATGTACCGTTACCTGGTTTTCAACAAGGGTGCCAAGGGAGTTCCATGGGGTGGGGGAGAGAAACATGCTCAGCAGCCCAAACCCAGGGAATTGACTGAGAGATGCAGGCACAGAGAAAGCCAGGCTTTACTGACGGTCTTGCGAGATTGGGTGTTGGGGAGCAGGCACCCCCAGTGCACTTAGAACCTGCATTTTATCCCCAGGAGCGCGAGGTCCCCCCAGTTCCTCTTGGCTGAGTACTGTGGGATGCACAGTCCCCCCGATGTCGCCTAGATCTTACTGTCTCCTACTGGGCTGTTTAAGGAAATGTCCCTCAGTTGTCCCCATCTCCCTCGGCTCTCCTGTGGTGGGAGAGTCTTGGCTCGTCCTTTTGGCGCCTAGAGTTCGCCAGCCCCTTCCCTACCTCCTATTTGCTCTGAATGTTCACCCTGGTGTTACCTGCTTGTAACTTTCCACTCTGCTCTATTTCCCCCGGCCGCTTTTCCCACTCCCTAGTTTTACACTTAAGACCGAAGACCGTATTCTGAAAATGGACCGAGGGACTCTCTCACAGAAGTCCTCAGCGAAGAGTGCTGTGACAACAGGGTAGCCACATGCAAAAGTCTGGATGTGGACCCCTTCCCACGCCATGCACAACTAAACTCACAAGAGCTGTGGACACGGGCACACCTCTTAACGGCTATAAAGCCTCTAGCAGCAAACATGGAAGCTGATGTCTGGCACCTTGAGATCCTTTCTTATTCATGATGTCAAAGACTCAAGGAACAAAAGTGAAGGAAGAGTCGGGTGTCATCAAAATTTTAAGTTTGTGCTGCAAAGAGAAAATACTACATAGGATACACGTAAGGGGCTTGTATCCAGAATGTATTTGTTAAAACCTTTTAACACAATGATAAAAAGACAAGCAACTCAATTTAAAAATGAGCCAAAGGTCTGAATAGACATTTCCTCAGAGAAGATATTGGAGTGGCCAACAACCCAAGAAAGGTGCTGAAGGCGAATAGTTAAAGAAACGCAGATCCAAACCTCCAGGGGACCCACTTCACACCCCCAGAATGGCGGGAATCAAAAAGTCAGGGGAAACAGTCGGAGCCAAGGAGGAGCTGGTACTCTCACGCTGCCAGGGAACCCAGCGGCGCAGCCCCTGCTGAACAGTGACCACACCGCAGCAGCTCCAGCCCCGGCTTGTTCCCATGGGAACCGAGAACATCCATCCAGTCACAACCCACACCTGGACGTTCCCAGCACACCACTGATAACTGCCCCGAGCGGGAGCCACTCCGTGTCCATCCACGGATGAATGGTCAGATAAACGAGGCACGTGCCGGCAGCAGCTGCGGTGTGCAAGAGCAGCGGCGTGCAGACACACGCCACCACGCGGAAGGACCGTGGGGAGACTCACTAGTCAAGCACACGTCCACGAGAGCACGTCTACTATGAGTCCACCCAAATGGAGCCCACAGGCCACTCCTGGAGACGGGAAGCAGATTAGTGGTGGCCGTGGACTGGGGGTGGGCTGGGCGGGCAACAGATGCCGGTGAAGGGTTGGTGGGAGAGGAACCGTCCCAGGCCCAGGCTGTGCTCTTGGCCATGCACCTTTGTGAACTTATTGAAAAGCCCTGGATCAGGCCCTTTGGATGGACAAACCTTATGGTATGTGAATTATGTCCCATTAGCTGTTTGAAAAAAAGCGCACGCGCTCTCCCCTGCCCTCCCTGGGGCCCACACGCACCTCGGCGGGTCGCCCCCTTCCCTCTATGCTGCGGCCCACCGGAGACCTCGCTCTCATCACCATCCCTGAACCTGACCCCAGCGATGGCCGTCCACACCAGGCGGGCCCTGGGTGTCCCGGGTTGCACCGCATCCTCCCCAGCCTGGCGTGGCTTGGTGCCCTCAGGGGCTGCAGGCAGCACAGCAGGAAAGGAGCCCACCAGCGCCCACCGTGGGGTCTCAGCCCCACCCTGGTGCTCAGTGACATCATGCTGGGATAGACCGGGAGGGGAGTGGGCCTTGGCAAGTGTCTGCACCAGGGAAATGGGCAACGCTGCAGGCCTGCTGCCCCCAAGGGCAGGCGGTCACTTGCTGCAGCACACCGTGGTGGCCTCCTCCTGCCCCGCCCCTAGCCACTCTTCAGCCCCCTCCTGACATTGCTGGCCTTTATGGAGTGCCCACTGTTTGCAGACCAAAACCCAAACCCCACGCAGCGTCCTGGGCTGCCACCCGCCGTCTGCCCGGGCTGGGGCGCTGCCAGCACTGACAGCGAATGCGTGCTTCCTGCTCGGGACTGTCTCAGCCGCCATGCGGAGGCTGCGTGAAGACACAAGCCAAGTTGGCATCTCCCCCGAGCTTCACATCCTCAGGGCCAGGAGTCCCACGGGCTTCAGAAGCTGCAGCGTGGAGGTGCCAGACGCAGTCCCGCAGCCCCGCGAGTTCCCGCGAGGGAGGCCGCCACCAGGGACTGGGCGCTAGGCCCGCCTGCCTGCAGCTCCCGCGCTTCATGACGCAGGGGCCTCCTGCTTCCGACTCGTGAGGGCCTCTCCCAAGGCTTCTAACGAAAACCTGCAGCAGCACGAGCTTCGGAATCAGTGGTGGGAATAGAGGTCCCTCCCCTGCGGGGCCCGCTCCTTGTTGAAGGAGCCCCGAGGGCTTCCAGGGGACACCAGAGCATTCGTCTTCTCAGCAAGGTCCCTGAGTGGCAGCAGGGCACCCATGAAGCCTGGTCAGGCACCAGGTCCCCTCACCAGCCTTGCCAGGCCCTGGGCTCTGGGTCCTGCTGAGGGGGGGCTCTGCTCCCATTCCAGTGGGAACAGGAACGGCGTCAGAACCTAGCAGGCTCGGGTGGACTGGGCATTGCTTAAGGTGGACTGGGCATTGCTGATTTCACAGAACCGCCTTCAGGGTAGAGGCTGCCCGAGTTGAGGCCCGGCCCCAGACTTGTCACCGCTGCCCCAGGAGAGTGGGGAGTCAGGCACTGAGGGGCATGAGCTGCCTGGGCTCCATCCGGCCAGCCTTACCTGCCCATTTTTGGAGGAAGGGGCAGCAGTCTGTAGGAAGCAGACTGTGACTGCAGAGCTTCCCCAGCTCTGTCCCTGCCGTCCCCTGCTGGCCCCATCCAGGGGCCTGTGCCTGAATCAGCAAGCCCACCTGCCCTGGACCTACAGCTGTGGGCCAGAGCCCTCTACCGGAAGGAGGGCCGACCCTCAGGCAGCCTCAGGACCAAGAAGGGCTCAGACGGGTGCTGGCCTGGCCTGAGGCCACACAGCCAACCCAGGCTGGCTGGCCCAGCCCTGCTTCAGCTGCCTTGAGCACCCCGCTCAGGACCTACTGCTGGCAAGACCCAGCCGCAGGTGGAGGGAGGAGAGAGGGAGAGGTCGGTGCCAATGGTTCTCCCAAAGCTGGCAGCAGAGGGGGCACAGGCTGGCAGGGAGCCCCATGGAGCGGGTGAGGCCCCCACGGGCAGCTCAGGTGAGGCTGCTGCTTGAGGGGCCAGGACAGGGACGGGGGTGGGGACCTGGGCTTTGGGCCAGGTGTTGGCTACTCACCACATGGTGGTGGGGTGGGAAGTCGAAGGTGTACTCGTCCCCCAGCAGCCTGGTGTAGGCACAGTCCTGATGTGCCTGGTGCCCGTAGGCTCCGTAGTAGTCGTAATCCAGGACCTGGGACAGAGGACTGGTCACTTGGTCGCTGCCTGCCTCCCTTGTCCTTCCTTCTTTCCTCCCTCCCTCTCTCCACAAACAGGCTGGGGCCTGCTACCAGGCAGGTGGTGTGCTGGCCCTGGGAGACCGGCCTGGGGCTGCCCCCAGTGCCTCCTGTCCAGTGGGCATGAGTGGGTGGCGCACACAGGTGGTGCAGCTTAGGCAATACCACCAGTTGCACAGAATGGCACCTGTTGCTGGTCCTGAGAGCTAATGACCCAGTCGGGCCCCAGTGGGAGAAGAGCTGGATCCCAAGGTGGGGAGTGATGGGGCGAGGGAGTCGGAGAGGACCTTGGGGCACTGTTGGGGCACAGCAGGGAAGTGACCAGCTGGGAAGGGAGAAGGTGTGGGGTTGGCACACCACAGCAATGGCCCCAGATGTGGTTTCCCTGGCAACCTGGGACCCGTTCCCACCCTGGGACCAGCTGTGCTGAAGTGGCCCACGCTCCTCACCAGAGCAACCCTTTCTGCAGATGAGGAAACTGAGGTCCAAAGAGGCCACACCTTGCCCAAGTCACTGACAAGCACCACAGAGCTGTGGCCTGGGCAGTGGGCAGAAGTGGGCTCCCCCATCAGACCCCTCCACCATCGCCTCCCTCTCCTCTGAGTTGCCCACCTCTCTCCGATGCCCCAAGACCCCGGGACCCTCCTGGTCTCTGCGCCTGCTGACCCCTCCTCCTCCCTGCTGGCCCCTACACATGGTGTGAAGAAGCAGGAGATCCTTGCCTCCAGGGACGCCAGTCTGCCTGGGGCTCACCTCCTTACCAGAGGTAAGAGCCCAGTGGAACCGAGGCCTGCCTGGGAGGCCCCTCCACAGCAGCTCAGCTGGGAGTCCTCTCCCTCCCCAGCAGGGCACACCTGCCTGGCCTGTAAGGCCCCAGCAGGGGCATCCCCGATTGCAGCCCCAAAGAAGTTCCAGGAATCAGGAGGTGTCACCCAGTCTCCTGGATGCCCAGGTGGCCCCAGATGCAGGAAAATCTGCTCATCTGGGGCTCAAGGGTATTCCATGCCCCTCTCCAGCAACTCCAGGACAGCGGGGCTTCTTCCCAGGCTGAGCCCCCTGCACTGTCCCCGGGGACCATACATCCTAGGGCCCATTGAGAGAAGAGGCATGACTGAGGAGGCTGTGAGGACATCCACGCTGGGCCCAAGGCCCTATGAGCAAGCTGTGGCTCCTGTCTCCCCTAAGGGTGCTCTGGAAACCTGCCACGGAGGTGCATTGCTATGGAGACGGGGGAGGGTCCCCCTGGGAGGGGATGGAGCAGCACAGCAACAGGAAGGGGCTTGGCTGTACAGATCTGGACCACACAGCCCACCCCACTGGCCTCCAGGCCCCATGGTTGCTCCGGAGGGCCCACCCCCAGGAGGAGCAGACGGCCCAGGAAGGCCCTCAGAGGCCAGGCAGGGCCTTGGAGGCCAGGGCGTGGGGAATCTCAGTGGATAAGCTGAACACATTGAGCATAAACCCTCCCACTAACCAGCCTCCTACCAACATAAACCAACAGTTGGAGTTGCCAAAAATACATGCAGAGAGCTCAGTGGAGACGGCCGGCCCCTCCCACAGCTGGGGAGTCTTCCGAGCGGTGCCCGGGCGCACCCTTTGCTCTGCCAACTGCTCACCCGGCAGCCAGAGAAGCCTGCGCAGTGCCCGGGAGGCCCAGCTACGTTCTGGCTCCTCAGCCTGCTCCAGGCTGGGCTTGCCCTGACTCGGTGGGGCTTGCGGGGCAGGTCCCACCCGCGGGCCCTGGACCCACTCACCGGGGCCGCTCCCTGAGGACTGAACCATCCGGGCCGCTCCCAGCCGAGCCGCTCCTGGAACACGCAGCCCTGTTGAAGGAGCTCCTGCGGGCCACGGCAACACGGCGTCACGCAGCCTGTCCCCACTTACACCCAGGGTGCAGCGGCGAAGAGACCTCGCGCTAGGGCCCGACCCCAGCCCGGGCTGCGGCTCGTCCCCAAGCTCCCCCAGGACCCCCAGCAGGAGAACCGCCATCTGTATGACCTGCCCCAGGTCCTCGCAACGCCTGTGGCGAGGCCCAAGCCCCAGTGCGACTGTGGGGTCAGGGCCTGTCAGGGGTAAGAGGCTAAGTGACCACAGGGTGGGTCCCAGTCCATAGGCAGGGCCCTCTTAAGAGCAGAGAGACCACGGTGCCCCCTCTCTGTCCTGTGAGGACACAGGGATGGCCGCCCATAGTCTGGGGCTCTTCTTCAGAAACCGATCACAAGCACTGTGATTTCCGGCTCCAGATGCTCAGGAAATCAGGACGGCCATTTAGGGGCCGGTCGGCACGTACAGACACGTTTTTCTGAAAATGAATTTGATTTGGGGGATGAAAAGTCCCCACTCTCAGGTTTGGAAGAGTCCTGCCCGAGGCCAACCCCACCGACTGGCACCAGGGCCTGGGCCAGGGCCGGCAGGGCGTCTGGCGCTCAGAGTGGCCGGTGAGCCGTGGGTGAAGACAGACACAGCTGCCACCGACCCTCCTCCCGACCATGGTGACCCCAGGCAGGGAGAAGGCAGAAACTGGACACTGGTATGACCCCCCTGCCTGTCATGGTCCCCAGGAGAGACCTTCCAAGGACGGGAAGGTCCGTCTCAGATCCCGTTAAAGGGAGCAGGCGCCTCACAGCCAAAGTTCAGGAGGAAGAGACGGGGTCTGGGGATCCGAGACTCCCTTCTGGGTGGGTTTCAGCCCCGTCCAGGCTCCCGGAGGGATGTTGGGTTATGAGCCCGTCCTGAGCCGAGTGACCCTGTGCTTGCTCGGGTGGCTGCTGAGTGTTGGGCCTGGCGGAGGGTAGCTGAACCCAGGGTCCAGCTGCAGAGACCCCAGGCTGTGAGGTCTCAGAGCACGGCTGGCCAAGGCGGGGGTAGAGTGGGGCCAGCCCACTGACTGTGGACACCCCAGGCCTCTCCTGGGGTGTAACAGACACCAGGTCCTTGGGCCCTGGCATGGGAGGTCCAGCTGGGGGAGGCCCCTTCTCCAGTTGACATACTACCTGCTCCCTGAGCCTGCCTCCTGCCCCACTGTCCACTTAAGAGACTTCACTTTAGGACCTCAATGCTCAGGAACCAGAGTGATAGGACATCATCCTGTTCCCCAGTAAGCAGAGCCTTTGGCTCAGGATGACCAGGGATGGAGACTGAGGCGCGCCTGGGTCCTGGGGCCAGGAGAGCGCACAGCAGCAGGCCGCAGGAAGAGCACCTGAGAGTGGGATCTGTCACCGAGGCAGAAGCTCCATAGGAAGAGCACCCCAGCCGGCTGCAGGGCAGGAGCCGGCCTGGCATAGCTGCCCCCTCCCTGACCGGCCCCAGCACTGCCCTCAGCGTCAGGACGGCTCCCACCACCGGCCCTCCAGGGCGCGTCTCCTCTGCTCCCACAGCAGCCCCGCCTCCCCCCGCCCTGGCAGGGCACCCAGCGCCCAGCGCCGTGGGGATAACACCTGGGGGGTCTGTGCTCCTTCGCCCGAGGGCCAGGCAGCCTGTGCTGCAGCGGGGCACCTGGTGCAGGGCGTCTGTCCTCATGTTGCGTCCCGCCAGCGGCTCGTCGTGGGGGAAGACCACAGAGTAGTTCTTGGCATAGGACTCGTGGCTGCGCTCGCGAATCCAGCGGCCATGGTCCGCCAGCGAGTGGTGGAAGCGCCTGCCGCACAGGGAGGGCCCAGGTCACCACCTGGGGACAGTCACTGGGCACGGGCGGCCCAGGGCCCAGCACAAACCCCACCCCAGCCCCCGCCGAGGCCTCCCCAGGGTCACAGGCAGAGTGGACACCAGGAGCCCAGGGCCTGTAGGGTTCCTGCCCATCAGGCACTGAGCCCTGGTCCAGCTGTCACATGGACCCTGCTGTCCGGATTCTCGGTGCTGGGGAGTCCCTGGCACCAGTCCCCTGCCCAGGGGAGTGCGTGGTGCGTGCCGAGGACTCAGAAGCCCAAAGGACCTGGAAAGCCCAACGTGCACGGGCCAGGGGGAGACGGCTCGGCAGTCCCGGCAGCCCTAGTGGAGGCAGGCGTCCGCCTGGGGCCGAGGTGGTATGGAAGCCACATAGCAAAGCGGGGTGTGACCCCAGCAGGTCTGGCCCTGGTGCTGCGGCCCTGCCCCAGGCACGGCCAGCTGAGGACAGTCCTGCAGCTCTAGCAGCACCCCTGGGCGACTCCAGCAGGTCCCTGCTCCGTTGTTTGCAGGAGGGGCGTGGCTAGGCCCTTCCTCAAGGTATCCTGCAACCCCATCATTTCTAGAACATTCCTCTCTGGGGAGCGTGCACAGATGCAGCCCTGGATCCGACCTCACTGTGCCAGGGGTGTGCAGGGCGTGGCATCGGGGATCTCAGTGCCAGATGTCTGTCTGCGAGGGCTGGACGTCACCTCCCACTGTGGGTAACGTCCTCCTCGGGCCAGGAACGGAGGAGTTAGCAGGAGCATGGGGCTCTCCCAGCTGGACACACCCCTCCACCCCACGCTGTTCCCACCTGGAGCAAAGGGGCAGCCGGGTCCCCAGGGGGTCTGCTTGACAGTAGCACGTGGGAAGCGAGGACCCAGTAGCAGCCAATCAGCCTCCTGCCAAGCTCCTTGCTCGGCGGCATCCTGCCGTGGCCAGAGCGGCCCGGCCACAGCCAGCTGTGTCACTCAGGACAGCTGCCCGGGATGAGCTGTGGGCTGGGTCAGGAGAGAGTTGGGGAGCCACCCTCCTTGCTTGGGCTCTGAGATGGCCCTGCCTGCAGGGACCCTCCTGGCCCTGCCTCAGCTCACCCCTAAAGCCAAGCCCCTCCCTGTGCCCAGACCTGCCCGGCCCCACCCTCCTCAGCAGCTCAGGTGGGTCTGCTCTATGCCTGGAGGCCCAGCCAGGGAAAAGGGAACAGGGCCGTGGGCCAGGCCTCCTGGCCCTAGTTGGTCACTGTCCCAGCTCAGCCTGTCCCTCCAGCTTGGTGGTCCTCAGCCTCCCCATCTGCCATGAGGCTGTGAGATCCTGCTGATGGGGCCAGAGGGTCGGAGGGCCCCAGGACAAGAGACCCAGGACACTGTGAGAGGTTGTGGGTCTGCCAGACCCAGCTGACCCCTGGGTTCCGCTGCCTCCTCCAGGAAGCCGCCTAGCTTCCAGGGCTGGCACTTCCTGAAGTGACCCCATCTTTACCCACCCGTCCCTCCTGGCACTGCTGGCCTGGCCCTGGGGTTCTGGTGTCCACACTTGCCTGATGTCATAGCCATACATGTCCTTCTCAGGACGCCCGTGGATGACCCAGTGGGCCAGCTCCTGCCCGCAGCCGCCACCCAGCATCATCCCTGCAGGGGTGGAAGCACAGGGCTGCAGCCTACCCCAGGGCCACGTCCAGCCCACATGCCCATCTCCACGGGCAGCACCACCCAAGCCCACTCTCACACTGAGGGGCAGGAGGCCTCCCGGCTGGGCCTCACCCCTTCCCACTGGCCTCACCCCTCCCTAGCATCAGGGGCCTCCTCCAGAGCTCTGAGAACCCAAGCCACTCCATGACACCTGGTCTCACCTGCACTGTTGAAGCCACAGCCCAGGAAAAACCCACGCAGCTCAGGAGCCTCTCCCATGAGAGGCTTGTGGTCGGGTGTGAAGGACTCTGAAAGAGAAGGGAGACCGAGGTGGGGTTCACAGCCACCTGGGTTGGGGGCTCCAGAGACAGCGGCGAGGGGCAGGGTCTGCAGGTGCCTTGCTGGTTCAGGCCCCCAGCCTTGAGCACCATGCCACCTCCAAGGAGCTTCCCTGACTGCTCCTGACCCCTTCCCCTGAGCTGGGGCGCTTGCTGCCAGAGTCACCCAGCCAAGGCCTGTCCAGTCCCACCTTGTGGTGCTCGGGTCTGTCCCAGGCTATCATTATGCTGCCAACACAGGGCCTTTCCCTGACCCCCTTGCCCACTGTCCCTGCAAGGAAAGGTTCAGCTTTGTTCACTGCTCTGTCCCAAAGGCTTAGTACAGAGCCTGGCAGAGGTGCTTGACAAATATTTTCAGAACAAATAAGTGACCACAAATTTTTTGAGATAGGGGACAAATCTTCCCACTGTGCCCTGCCAGTGTGCCTCAGAGCCCAGAACACAGTGGAAGAGGGATGTGGGGACCTGATCATGAAGCCACTGTCCAGGCTCATCCCTGTTCTATCCCTTCCCAGCCAAGTGACCTCAGGGATCACTTCGTCTCACTGCACCTCCATTTCCTGACAGTACTCCACAGGTCACCAGTTGGTCTAGGGCACAAGCCCCTCATGGGCTTGACCAGACAAATCCTACTGCTAGGGGCACCCGGAGGTGGCTGCATGGTGAGGGTCACTCTCAGCATGGTGGAGACCAGAGAGAAGCTGGAGTGGAGAGAGAGGAAGGTACTGACCTGCAGGGGCCCAGCATGAGGCCAGGGCCAGGGCCCACTCCTCCCCGGGGGCCCTGGGGCAGGGATGCCTGTGATGTGGGGCTGGGACCTTCCCGGTCCTGTGTGAGGCTGGAGGTGGGGGAAGAGCTTGGGTGATGCGGGCTGGAGGTGAACCTGGCACCTGTGGGATTGGCTTGTGAGCACTAAGTGCTGGGTGCTGGGACTGTCCCCCACGGGGAGCTGGGGGGATCTTGTCTACAGGGGCAGCTGCAGGCAGGACCAGGGGCCTGGGTGTTAAATGGCTCAGATGGGATGGGCAACAAGAGGACACAGGGGCCCGAGGCGGTGGCCTGCCGGCCTCCACCCTGGTGGTCAGCAAGGTCCAGCCCCAAGCAGCCCCTTGATCACGGGCCTAGAAGGTCCCTGCTCTTTCCTGGAGGCCAAAAGCCATGGGCTGGGTCTGGCACGGAGAGTGCTGGTCTCCCGATGAAACCTCACAGGGCAGCTGGAGACAGACACAGAAGGTCCCCAGGCTCGCAGCCCCAAACAGGGCTGCGGGGGAGCGACCGCCCCTTCCTAACTGGAGGGCAGAGCCACGGGGGCTCCCCAGCCCCTGGGAGTCATCCCACGCTTCTCGCCTTGCCCCACGCAATCGAGGGCGCTGCAGGAGACGGTGAGTCACGGCCGCCTGCACACCGCAGGCTGCCTGAGCCCATCTGCTGCTCCCGGGCTGCGCACACACCAAAGCCTTCCTCGGGAGCTGAGGGGGGGCAGGCTGTGCCCCCGCCGTGTAGACACCGGGCGCCTCTGGACAGAGGGCTTCCCTCTCCCCCACTGGCCCAGCCACGTCCCTCAACCTCATGGGCCCCGGCTGTCCACTTCCACTTGGTGCCAGGCCTGCACTGTACCTGTGGCTCCTCGTGGCTGTGCCAGCTGTGCCAGCCCTGCTGAGCGGGTATTCTACCCACATAGCACCCGGAGGTGCCGGAGAGCTGACCACAGCTGCTGGGCGTGTCGGGCCCAGGACACCAACTCTCCTTTGGTGTGTCTTTCTGAACTTTTCTCTTCCTGGCCTGAAATGGTGGCAAGGCTCACGTCCCCAAGACTCTGCTGGAACTGCGAGGTGGGACGTCTGCTGCCTGCCCCGCCCAGCACACATCCCGCAGCCCCGCCCAGGGCTGGGCCCCACCCTCTCCAGGCAGCCGGGCCTGCTACTTGCAGCTGCCAGGCTGGGGCCTATTGGAGCCAGTGGGAACGACTGTCCATGAATGAAGGCTCCGCCCGGCTGTCCGGTGGCCTCAGGGCCACACACAGCTCAGAAGCAGGCGGCTGGTCCCATGCAGTTGATATTGGCCTCCAAGGTCAGCATGAGGCTCCCGCCTCCCGGACGCTGCCACTCTGCCAGGGCCTATACCCCACCTGGGACGGAGCCTGGAGGTCCGTGAGCATTGACCCCCTGGGCTGCTCCACGAGACCAGAGGTGGGCATCAGGGAGCACAGCCCACTTTCTGTTCAGCCTCCTGGAGACCAGCAAGCAGGTCCTCTCCTGTGGCTGGAGCCCTACCCAAGTGGCCTCTGGCCCTGCTGGGTGCTGGCCACTGAGACCAGGGGACGGGATGAAGCTGGGTGCAAGCTGGGGAGGGGCCGCCACACGAGCATCACGGCAGGTGAGCCCCAGCCTTGCAGCCTCGCCCAGCCTCTCGGGTGCTGGCACAAGGCCCCATGCTCCCACCTTGCAGGAGAAAACCAAGTCCAGAGACGCAGCCCTGACGGGAGGCACGCCTGCCAGAGGGAGCCCTGGCCATGTCCCAGGGCCAATGACTGCCCTCTTAGGCCTGCAGGGGCCAGGAAAGCCTCACCCAGCAAGGCCAGGGCTGCAGCAGGTGACGAGTGTGCCAGAGCTGACCCTGGGTCCTGCGGCCAGCCCAGGCCACCCTCAGGAAGGGCGTCCCCAGCCCGACCATCACCATGAGGGACCCACGGACACCCACCCTGGGCCCTCACCTGGGCCACAGACCGTGGACTTGATTCCTGTCCGCTCCAGCACAGGGACGCGGTTGATGGCACCTTCGATGTGCTGGGAGAACACGTCCCAGTCCAGGTCGAAGAGGCCAAAGGCAAACTTGTCGGACACCTGGGGAGGCAGGACGGGTGTCTCCTTTGGCCCTGAGGCAGACACATATCTCCTGCCACACCTGCCTGTGATGGCAGCCCAGACCCCTGGCCAGCCAGGTACAGGGCCAGCCTCCAGGGCCTCAGGCAGCCTGTGCCTGGCACACTCTCCTGGTCCCCTGGGGGCCTGCCCTGTCCACCAGTCTGGGACAGCCTCTCTCCCCAGTCTCTCTGGCAGATCCCTAACTTGTCGCCTTGACCTGGCACACGGTCACCACCCAGGAACAGGTGGCATATGTTTGATTGTTGTCTCCCAGCAAATCACAGGCTCCCAGGCAGGGGCTTCACCTCTGTCTCCCACCTCAAGACAGCAGAGCAGCAGGGGCCCAAGCGGCCAGCAAGCGCTCTGTTTGTGGACTGGATATGTGAACGCAGGTGGGGCCGCAGGGGGAGCAGCTGGCTGGGGTGACAGCGCTGCGGCCGTTGGGGTGGGAAGGCCAGCCTTGCTCTGACAGACCAGGGCTGGGGGCCTGGGCTCCTCTGGAGTCCCCCGCCCTCTGCACAGCCTCCCACTCCAAGGCTGGCCCGCCGGTTCTGCACAAGCCTGTGACACCTTCTGGGCCGCGGGGCCAGGACACCTGCCCCTCTCCATCCCAGGCCCCGGGCCCACCTCCTCCCAGAAGACCGGGTTGTGCTCGTAGCCACCCACGGACAGGGCGTCCCCTTGCAGGCGCAGGTACACAGACGCATCATGGTCCCGGACGTTGGGCATGTTCTGGAAGGCAGAGCACAGAGGCCTGGGTGCCAGGCAGGGCTGGGCGGGGCCTGGCTCCTGTGTCCTGCCTGAGGCGGACCACACGCCTCCTCTGCGTTCTAGGTTACACGCAGGAGGACCCCACATGCTCCCTTCCCCCAGTCCCATAAGGACCAGCAATGGAGGAGAGAGGAGAGGGTGCAGCCAGGAAGGCGGGAGCAGGGGCAGATGCCAACCACTCTGCGGGCACTGCTTCTGTTGGAGCTGTGCAGAGCTTCCAGCCGGCAGGGCGGCACCACATGAGGAGAGGCGCCAGGGCGGGAGGAGGCAGCGAATGCACCCCTGCCTACAGACACCCCACTGAAACAGAGGCCCACGCTGGGAGGAAAGGTCGACCGACCCACGCTGAAGCAGTGGCCCGGATTCCATGAAGGACTCTTACAACTGGGTAACAACACAAGCAGCCTCTAAAACCAGGCAAAACCTGAGCTGTGTCTCCAAAGAAGAGTGGCCAATGGTCAGCAAGCTCAGCATCGGGAAAACGCCCCAGGTGGCTTCCACCAGCAGGGAGGCTGGAATCAGAGACAGGCCCGGAGGGCGAGGGAGAGGATGTGGGACACTGAGCCCTGCACGCCACCCTCAGAGAGCCACCGGGTTGGCCGTGGAACTCGGCCACTGAACCCATCCGAGCACACCCAGGGGAGGTGAAGACGCAGAGAACTGGGGGTGCTCCCAGTAGCTCTGCCCACAGGACCCTGAAAGCAGAAACGACGCGATTGCTCGTCAGTGCACGGATGATTAAAAGCCAGGTGACCGGCTGTGACGTCCCGCTCAGACGCGTGTGCACGAGCAGACGGCAGGCTGCGGAAGGAGGCAGGCACCAGGCCACAGACTGGAACGCCACCCTAGCCAAAGTCCAGACCGGAAGAGCCACAGGGAGAGGCAATGGGAAGTGACCAGTACCGGCATGGACGGGGCCTGGTGTGTGAGTGTGTGTGACACATGACAGCTACACAGAGAACTGAGCTGTGGGGGACATCAGCGGGCCAGTGGACCGCCTTACATACTCCACCTGCCCACTGGTGAACCATGGACACGCACAGCAGAACAGGCCACTTAGAAGACCAGCAGAGGGGACGTGCTGGCCCGGGCCCCTGGGCTCCCCCACCAGGAGTGGCCTTCCCTGTGCCTCCCGCCACCTCCCTGGAGAACACACCTGGGACGTAGGAGCAGGAGAGGGACATGCGGAGACCAAAGGGACCTGGTGGAGTCCCCGCCTCCCCCAGCTCCAGGGTCCGGCCTGTCCACGTGGGCACAGCAGCCTCTGCACTGAGCAGGGCCATCAGGACGGTCTCCAGGTCTCCAGGTCTCCAGCTGTCAGCAATAACCTACCCCCAAACACCATGAGCCCAGGAGCTCCATAGAGCAGGACAGTGGGGACACCTAGTGGCCAGGGAAGCCCAGCTTCTGCTCCAGCAAGTTTGGAATTGGATTTTCCTGTGTGTGTCCCCTGCTGCTCTGAGCACCCTGCCCTGGCTGTCCCAGAATGGCCTGGCCCGCTGATGTCTCCTGATACAGCACGCGCCCTTCCATCAGCTTCAAACTGTGGGTGCTTCCTCTGGAAAGCAGACCTGATGCCCCAACCTTGCCTGGGCTCCTCCAGGGCACAGCAGGCTGGACTGCCCCATGCACCATACTGCCTCACGAGCACCTGCACAGGCCAGGTCCTCACTCACTGGGTGCCTTTGCTCCTGCCCTGGGTGGCAGGTAAAGTCAGGGCAGCTGCTCTGTGTGCAGAAACAGGCGGGAGGACCCGGGAAGGTGAGACCGGGAGGAAAGGGGAGGGGGCTGTGGCCGCCAAGGGAGGTGGGGGCAGAGCTGCCTGCTGCCAGGACAGGAGCTGAGCGATCCCCAGGCAGCACAGCCTCGGCCCTCAGGGAGAACAGGACGCCCACCTGGGCTGTGCAGGTCTGCCTCCAAACAAAGCCCCCAGGCCCTCGAGGCTGCAGGGCAGTGACCTCAGCACCAGGTGGCCCAGCCGGAGTCCGCTGAGCGGATGTGGATGGAGAGGCAGGCAGCACACCACATCTTCAGGAGTCAGACCCCAGCAGTGGGCAGACCAGGTTGGAAGCCAGCTCTCTCCCCAGCTGTAGCCTCCAGAAGGCCGGCCTCCCAGAGCCCTCCAGTGGTCCGAGAGGGGTGTGGGGATCTCCGCCCCCCAACCCCCCTCTGTTTCCTGCAGTCTCAAGCAGCTGGGGTTTGTGGCCCTGTCCTTGTGCCCTGGCACCCAGAGACGCATGGGGACCATGACTGATTTTGTAAATAACACCCCCCAGCTTGACTGATCTTGAAATTCATACAAGGGAGGCAGTCAACTCTGCCCCGCCGCTGCCCAGAAAGAGGGACTGGGTCAGGCATTAGGAAGAATTAGGAATTAGGGACAGAGGGATGGTCCCTGTCCTGGACTCCATGGACACCTGGTGGACACTCTCCCTGAAGCCCCATCACCAGGACACAGACTCTGCCCTCCCTCCCCATCCTCCCAGACTCAGCCTCCTGGAGCCCACAGTGACCTGAGAGCAAACCAGGGGCTGCCTGGAAGGAGAGGCTCTCCTCAAGGCCTGGGGACACGGAACCCTCAGCCCCAACAGCTGCAGTGTGACTCCGTGTCCCTCACATTCATCCAGCACACAGCACCTAGCTGCCTTCAGCAAGCTTTTTCTGGACATGAGCTGCATTCTATGAATGGACCTGTGAGTCTGGAGGAGGGACTGGCCCAGGGCCCTGCAGCCGGCTGCTGGGGTGCCCCCCACCCTTTCCACTACAGTCCATGTAATGGCCAGGCATGCATCTCCCCAGCAGTCAGAGGGAAGCCAGGCTCCTGCAGGGTGGGGGCAGTCCCCAGGGACCAGCCTTTTAGCACGGAGTTAGACGTCCAGGACCCTCCCCACTGGGACCTGGCCCCAAACAAGTGCAGCCTGGCCTCTCACATGCTCCGTGCCCCACAGCCTGTGACCAGGCTCTCTGAACTGCCCACCAGGCTCTGAGAGTGACCCTGCTCCACCACCCTCATGTCCTCCTCCTCCAGGAAGCCCAAGACCAACAGGGTTGACTTGGGGCTGTCAGACAGACCACGCCTCCACCTCACTTGATTGGTCCAAGGGCAGCCAATCAAGTGTCTCTAGGCGTGGCCCACTGGGACAGGCTCCACCTGCACCAGGGCTGGGGTCCTGGTGGCTCCCTGTGCCTCTCCAGCAGAGCCCTCCTCATCCGGTTGGGGTCTGCACGGGTACTGTAGCTCCCCGGGCAAGGTCTTCCTCCAGGAGAGCCCTGGGGAGCAGGGTTTCCAGCCCGTGTTTGATGGAGGGAGGCGGAGATGGAATGCAGAGAGATGGGTTAAGGGATGGATGGACGGTGGAGGATGAGAAGGGGGAGGATGGGTGCGGAGGGAGGGAGGGGACAGGATGCTCTGGTGGACAGCAGAGGAGAGGAAGGGGGTCAGTGATGAGGTGACAGGAAGATACCGCCACCACCACGTGAGGGGAGGGTGGCGAGGGACAGGAGCAGGAGGGACAGAGCACTGCAGGTGACCCGGGCCCCCAGCCTGCCTTGGCAGAGGGCTCTCAGAGAGGCTGTCCAGCAATTGGTGCCCTCCACATGGCACGCAGGGCGAATTCGGGAGCACACAAACATTTGAGGTTCTGGAAACTCCTGGGCACAGAATATGGCAAAAGCTAGCCTGGTGGCCTCTCCCGGGACAGGCTGGACTGGGGTTGGGGCACCAAGGAGGAAGCAGGCCTGAAGGCCCCAGGGGTGCACACCATCAGAGTACCCCTGTTCTGCTTCATTGAGCTCCAGCACCACCCAGAGACACCCAGTGTCACCATCCATCTCACAGACCAGGTGACTGAGGCTCAGGGCAGGGGGAGCCCAGCTGGGCTTTGGAGCTAAGTCCCACACCCCACCATCCTGCCCGCCGCTGCCTGACACAGCCAGGGTGGCCCACCTACCTGGATCCCTTCAATGCGCTCAGTGACAACGTAGGCATGGTGCATAGCCACCAGAGGGACCTTGACTCCAGCCATCCTGCCCACAGCACTTGCCCACACACCTGCGGGCAGAGCACCCACCGCTCAGCTCTACTGGCACCTGGAGGGGTTGCCCCCAAGAAGACACGGTGTGCCTCTGCAGACCTGTCTGCCCACCCAGACAGAAGCCCAGCAAAGGCAGAGCCTGGCCAAGGTACAGCCAGTGTGGCCACTCAGGGGCCAGTAGAAACAATTCCCACCTGCACAGTTGACCACACAGGGTGTCTGGATGGAGCCATGCTGGGTCTCCACAGCCGCAACTCGCCGCACCCCAAAGTCATCCGTCCGCACACGGATGCCAGTCACTGGACAGTTCTCAATGACCTGGGTTTGAGAGGAACTGCTCATGGAACCACTCAGGGCTCCCTGAGGACACTGACCGCCCCCTTACTGGCTGCCTCCTGGATGGGACCTGCTGGCGGCAGATCTCACGTGATCAGGGAAATGGAATCCACTGTCCAGGCCTGACCTGGAGAGCCTGCAGCAGGTGGGGGAGGGCCGAGGAGCTCTGCTCAGGCGGAGAAGCAGCCGACTGCCCGGGAAGTGCTGTCGGCGGGAGGCAGGTGGGCTACTGTCCAGCAGAAAACCGTCAGAGAG
Organism: Sciurus vulgaris; assembly: GCF_902686455.1. Lineage (NCBI taxonomy): Eukaryota > Metazoa > Chordata > Mammalia > Rodentia > Sciuridae > Sciurus > Sciurus vulgaris. The sequence goes on along the minus strand of NC_136476.1, from coordinate 88,728,274 downwards.
CATTGGAGCCCTTGCTTCTGTGTGGGATGCAGTGTCCCCACAGAAGAGCCCCTGGGCACCGCTGGATGATCCCATTTCTTCCTTTTTGCTTATTTGTCTTTTTGAATCTTTCTACATTCATGCGTGGGGTCGAGACAAAGGATGATAAAACTCATAAGCAGGAACGTTGAACGGATTTGCTTGGGCAGCAGAGCGGGACGCTGGGGCGGGTAGGGGTGAACACTCAGGACACAGCCTCCCCTGAGCAGGTGGGCTCCGAGAGGAGGCCCAGCAGGCAGAGGGGGAGCCTGGGGTCCTCAGGCAACAGGGATGGGCTCGGAGCCAGAGCACCAGAGCACCAGAGCCTGCAGCTGTCGGTACCTGGGCTCCTCGGGCGGTAGCCGCCCTGACAAGGGCAGTACAGGTGCCGGCAGGGTCCATGGTACCGTCCTGGGGCACGTACAGGGTCCCATAGAGGTCGTCCACATTCATCAGAGGGTACAGAACCTTGGTCTCTGCCGGGCTCAGCACGTGGGCTTCCACACCATAGACCTTGCCCAGCTGGGGAGACCCAGAGGAGAGGGAGGCTGTGGGGAGCAGTCTTGGGGGTCCTCCCACACCCTTAGCTGGGCCTCCAAGGCTCCACCTCACCCCGCTTTCTCCAAAGCCACAGCCACCTCCACCCACAGGGGCTGTCCCTCCGATCCACTCGGCAGAGGGTGAAGGAACAGAGCGTGGCTGCAGAGGCAGGCTCAGCGCCAGGCCCGCTTCCTCCACTCTGACCCTGGCCACCAGGGCAATTCCTTAGCTGCCCTCAGGATGCAGGGGATGGCCACTAGGCAGTGGAGAGGAACTTGGGCCGATAGCTGGTACAAAAGGTTAATCATACAAAATAAATTAAAATTTCCTCCACGGCCTCATATTTTGGGCTTGTGGATAGGGTTTCCCAGGTCAAATGGTTGAAGAAATTTTCGACCACTGTACTGTGTTCCTTGGCAGGAGACTCGGGACCGTCAGGCCACGCCCCCACCACATTTGATTGGCTCAATGGCAGCCAATCAAGTGTCTATGAGCGTGTCCCTATATGGGCAGGCTCCACCCCACTAGGGATGAGCTGAGTCAATCTGATCCTACTTCGGGGAATTATGAATGAAGAGTGGCGGCGGCCCAGCCACCTGCGGGCAGCGCCAGTCTTTTCAACCCAGGTCTATCTGGGTTCCTTCCCTGCGCCATGCGCACTCTCCAACACTCCGGGGAGCCCACCGCCTCTGTCCCCCTTGGGGGATTTGCCCGCCCACCTGATCCCCTGTGCCTTACCCCACCCGGGCGCACCCACCGACATGAGCCTCTTGTACTCGTCCATGCGCTGCCGGTTGGAGGCAATGAAGAGGCCCCCATTCTGGATCCAGCCCGTGTGCAGCCCGGTCTCCTCCTCCAGCTCCTGGCTGACCACACGCCTTGTACGGGCCAGAAGCTCCACCTCCACGTCGCTGGGCCGCAGCTGCCACAGCAGACCTGGCAAGTGGGACTAGTCAGCAGCGACTTTGCACCCCTTTGCCCAGGCAGGGAGAGGTGCAAACTCCGGGGAGCCCAGAGAGGGTTGGTAGGACGTGACTGGGTCACAATGGGAAGTTAGGTCCTTGGCCCTGGAACAGCTCAGGGTGACAGTATTAAGGGTTCCCGCTTGTTGAGCAACTACTGTGCACCAAGTCTGGTGCTAAGCAGGTCACAGAATGAGCAACAGAATCCTCCAAGCAGCCCTCCAATGAGGCCATGATTACTCTACAGGTGAAATTAGGGTGGCACCAAACAGGTCCGATCCCAAGGTCCCAGAGCACACCAATGATGGGGCCAGGACACTGGCTGGGACCCACCAACGCCTCCATGGCCTCCCCAGGGGACACCAGGGAGGCCGGTGCGGTGCAGAGCTTGTAGAGGGTCTGCAAAGGCCCGGCTAGGACAGGAAGGCAAGCGCGGGGGTTTGGGGGCCCTGCACACCAGGGCTGTGGGCTCACACCAGCTCTCAAGGACCAGGCTGCAAACCTCTTTCCAGCTCCAAGTTCACTGATGAAGTTCACCGTGGCAGCTGACATTGGCGGGGGTAGGAGTGGCTGCCCATCAGGAGACCAGGTCTCCAGCACACCACTGGTTAAAGGGTCTGAAGCAGAGGTTGGCTGTCCTGAGGTGAGGATGTGCACACTGGAGGTGCTCAATGTGTGCTCCCACTGGTTAGTTAGGAGGTCACAGCTCTGCATCACCGGATGCCCCCATCCATTCTCTTCCACCACTCAACCCTGGTGGCCGTCTGGGGACGGGGACAGCTGCCTGGGGCTTCCGGCCTGGTCCCAGCTTCATCTGGGGTTGCACAGGCATCTGCCCCTTCCCCCCACACAGCTCTCCAGAGACTTGATGGGGGGCAAGCAATGTCCCCAAATGGTCCCACCTTCAGACTGACCACACGCCTTTTCTCAGCGGTCTTTCCCTCAGCGGTCCCTGACAGACTGTGGTTACCAACCCAGACTGACCCTTTGCTGTGTCCAGTGCCCACTGCCTCCCCACCCCCGAGCCCTGGCTCCTACCTGCCGTGTGCCAGGTGGTCCCAGATGTCAGCCGCTCTCGCTCCAGCAGCACGGCGCCTCTCACACCCAGCTTGGCCAGGTGATACAGGGTCTGGCAGCCTAAGCTGCCACCACCAATGACCACCACTTCGGCTGTGCTGGGCAGGGGCTGGCTTGGTCCTCGGGCCGCTGCCGCAGGGCCTTGCGCCTCCTCCTTCAGGGTCCGCTGGTACGGCACATTCTTCTCGGCTGTGGGGCCAGCCACACTGGCTCGGGACTGCAGCCCCAGGCCCTGGGCAGGCCTCTTGCGAGGGCAGGTGGTGGCCACACGCAGGGCTCGGCTCAGTAAGGCCATGGGGACCCCGGGCTTCAACACCTCAGGAGCTGGGGAGAGAGCCAGGCGGGGGGGTGCAGTTGGGGCAGAGTGGGGCTGTGCCCGCCTGTTCTCAGGTCCCTGGTGGCCCCAGGCCATTATCTCCCAGGACCTCCCTCCTGCTGCTTCTCCATGACCAGCTCATTCATGCAGCACGTACACAGAGCCTGGTGGGCAGCAGGCTGCAGCTGGGTCCAGGGGAGGCAGCTCTGGGTGGGCAGGGGCTGCAGGGACCACAGGGAGGCAGAGAATCAGGACCAACAGCTGACAGGTGCCCAAAGAGGATCTGGGAAAGTGGGGCTGTCCATAGAGGGAGGACCAGGAGGAGGGAAGGGACCTAAGGACAGAGAACCAAGGACTGGGAACAAGAAAGTGCCCTGGTCTCATGGGGACCCAGAGAGCAAGATGGGAGGCTGGAGGCTGGACCAGGGCCTTCCCCCTGGGAACCCCCAGTGGAGATATGCAGAGGCACCAGAGGGCAGGGCCTGCAAAGGGATGGGTCACCTACACCCGGCAAAAGCCAGCAAGAGGGGTGTGCTGTGGGGGAAGCAGCATGGACCATGGGCAGCAGGTGTTGGCAGCCGCCTTGAAATGGGACACCCACCAAGCCCCCTGGGGGGACACCCACCCAGCCCCCTGGGCCATCCTGGTTCAGACCCAGACAGTTATTTCTTCTCTGGCCGCGACTCCCAGGGCCATCTGGGACTCCTGGCAGGAGCCCCCTCCTCTTCGGTGCCCCCCATGGGCCCTCAGCACTCATCCCGAATCCCTCCTCCTTCCAGGAGCCCCCAGACCTCCCCAGCCAGGAAGACCTACTAGTAAGAAGGTCACAGGGAGCCCGCCTTCTAAGGACAGAAGGTGCCGAGGGGTCTCCCTGGGGTGGGTCTTGCCCAACACGGACGGGTGACCCCTCAAAGGGCCTTCTCCCGGGATCAGGGCTGGACTGAGGTGCTGAGGGAAAGGTACCACCCGCGTTGGGCTCGGTGACCGAATCAGTCAGCTGATTCAGGAAGCGAGAGAGGCGCTGGCATGCTCGTCCGCTCTCACTGAGCACCCCAGAATACTGAGGCCCAGAGGACGTTGCCTGGACTCTACAGGGGAGGAGCCAAGACCAGAGCGCCCCCTGGGACCTCCCAGGGCCACTTCAGCTGCCCTCACTGCCCCTGCCCACCCTCCTGGCCCACAGTCACCTCGGCTGTTTGGGGAAGGCTTGGGACCCTGACACTCCCCACCACGGGCACCGTGGGCACTGCCAAGGCCTGCTGGATGCAGACCCCTGTCCTGGGCGTGGCCAGGGATGAGTGGGGCCCAGGTTTCCACTGGTCAGGGCCTCCCCACTCACCCCAGTGTCCTTCTCCAAGGGGAGGAGCAGGGCGCAGGAAGGAGCAGAGTCTGTGCCTTGAGAGGCTGCGGGAGGGGGCACTGTGGGCAGGAGCTCTCCTCGGGCCTGGGCTCTAGGTCACCCTCTGCCCCTGGCGTATGACAGTCCAGCTGGCCGGGGCGGGCAGGTGCTCCCGTACCTACATGCACCTTCAGTCCTGAAGTCCCTAATCTCCAGGAGCCCCAGGAGCAGTGCCTGGGGGGGAGGTGGACATGACGTGGCCCATGAGGGCTCTCCGGCAGTACTGCCCCAGTGGCCTGCGCCCAGCACACCTGGAGGAGGAGCCTCTGTCCTCCCACACTGCCCAGTGCCAAAGCTGCCACGTGCCACTCCACCTCCCGCCCAGTCCGCGTGTCCCCGGGCAGGGCTGGGGGCTGGGACAGCTGCAAGCAGCTGCCTCAGCAGTAACTTGCTGTCCTGCCCCTCCAGGAGGGAGCCGCAGGACGGCCCTGGCTGGGAGTCAGGCGCATGGTGGGGGAGGCTTTACCACGCCTGAGGCCTCAGGCGACAGCGGCACCGTAAAGCGGGAGCCAGAGGTGACCCTCGCGGGAGGATGATGGGTGCTGCCAGAAAAGCCGCCCCTCAGGGATGGGGCCCTGCCCACCCACTCCTGGTCCCTGCGGCCAGAGGCAGAGGGAGCTGGGCCCTGCCCCTCCCTGGTGAGTACCTTTGCAGCCTCCCTCAACTGCTGGCCGAGCGGCACCTCCTTCCTCCCCAAGGAACGGTCTAGTGGAACTGGCCACCCCTCCTCCTTGCCAGTCCAGCGTCCCCGCCCACAATCAGCCGGGACGCACCGCCCACCACGCTCCTCCGTGCTGGCCAGCCCACCTGGGGCAGCAGCCAACAGGCAGCTCCACTGGCCTGTGGCAGAACAGGGCTGTGAACCCTGTGCCATCGGAGTGGGCGGCCTGCCAGGTGACCTGAACACTCACTCCATCTCCATCCAGGGCCTCGTTAGGTGGTGAGCCGGGCACCCAGCCTGCCCCTGCCTGCCTGGCTGCCCAGCACGGCACCCTGAAGGAGCCCAGTGAGTGGGAGGGAGGCAGTGCTGGGGAGCAGGGGCGGCTCTCCAGCCCCTCCAGCGGGGTCCCTGGTGCGGGCATCTGCAAGTGCCTGTTTCCAGCCTTGCTTGCTCACCCCAGGGTGGGCCCCGAGGGTCCTGGCATGGAGGCATGCGGCCACTGCTGTAGCCCCAGGGCAGTGGCCGGGCCGAGGCTCTCTGGTCCCGCCCTCTGAGACCAGCAGTATTGATTATCACACCCTGGACCTTGGACCAGGGGTGGTGGCTGGAGGTGGGCCTGGCTGTGGGTCAGCCTTGGGACTTCCATCGATCAGAGCCATTTAGCACCCTGCTCAGGTCAGGGAGAGGGCAAAGGCCACCCTTCCCTGGGTGCTGGAACATGGTTCAGGAGGTGGCCAGGCTCTGTCCCAGGGCCCCATTGCCAGCCTGTACAACCTTGGGTTGTTCTCACCACCTCTTCCTTTGTGAGATTTGGTTCCCGCCTGAGGAGCTGGCTGCGGCCCTGAGATGCCTGTTTCAGGGCAGGTTTGTGAGTTTTCTCCTCCCAGAGCGCCAGGAAGAGATCATGAAGTGAGTGGGAGTCCTGGTGGACACTGCTTGGGGGGCAGGGCTGCCCCTGACCCACAAATCCCAGTGAGGACCGTGGTGGACTTGCCGCTCTGCCCTCCTGGCCTGGAGCCTCCCGTCTGACCCACCCTCTTCCTGCTGGCTGGAAGGTGAATTCAGGGCCTGCAGCGGAAGCCTCCCCTTGGACCTTCATGTGCACCTGGAGGTTGTACAGGGACACCACAGACACGATGCTATGTCTGGGTCACAAGAGCATTCGGGGAGTGAGACGCAACTGTCTTGTCTGATGGGCTGTCCCTCGCCCTCTGCTGGCTGACGGTCATCCCAACCCACTCAGGCTTGCCTTCATATGGACCTGCAGAGAACTGAGGCTGGGGTGGTCTCGTCACATCCCCCTGCCTCTCAGGCCCAGGGGCTTGGATGAAGGTGTGGGGTAATTACCCACAGGGACCCAGGTGAACAAAGAGCCTCGAAGCTCCTGCGTGCCAGAGTTGTGTTCTTCCAGAAACAGTGAAGTCATTAAGAGAAATAAATGTACCGAGTCGTGACTGAGGGAGAAGTGTCTGCGAATGGAACCAGCTGCCGTGGGACAGAGCCTCCAGGAAGAGTGTAGTTTCAAAGCCCTGAGATTGGTGCGTATTTAATACGGTTGTACCTTCCTACTCGGACCAGTCACCTTGTAAACGGCTGATCTGAAAATGCTCAGGGAGTCCCACCTGATGACTAAGGCTGCGTTCCGGGCTGGAGGAACAACCCCGCCAGCAAGGGAAGCACACACCCTCATGACTCCCTTACAAGGCTCGAGCCGCCAGGGCACCAGGGCCTGCCAGGACGGCCCAGCAGGACTCCTCATCTTGATGTGAAGATTTCCATGATTTAAACATACTTAAAATTTAAAAATAAATTTGAAATATTTTATAATTACATTATAACTTCTTTTTGACTTGTTCATTATTTGGAAGTGTATTTCTTTATTTGCAAACCTGCAGAGATCTCGCGTGTCATTTTTGCTATTGATTTGACTTCAGAGTGGTGAGAGAAGCTAGCTGATCTGAGCTGAGTAACTGGGAATTCATTGACCCCTGCTTTAGGGCCAGCAGAAGGTGCATTTTCTGCCAGAGGGCAGTGTCCTCTTAGACACTCTTTCACTCTGTGGTTCTCCTTACATCCTCTGACTTTTTAAGTTTTCTTGAGGTGTGACTGGCGATTACCAGTGTGTCTACAGCATGCAACCTGACATTTTGGTACAAGTAAGGTGTGCTGAATGATCAGGCCCGACCAAGATCGTGCACGTATCCACTGTCTCCCATAGCTATCTTTTTCCCTTGGGGTGAGAACATTCAAGAGCTACTGTCTTAGCAAATTCCAAGTACGGGGTTTCTGTCATTAACTACGGCCACTACACGTACGTCAGCCCTCGGATCTGGCGCATGACAAAGCTTACCCCCTGACCAACCCCTCCCCATTTCTGCTGCCCCCACCAACACCACTCCTCTGCTCTCTGCTTGTCTGAGTTCAGCTGATTTAGATTCCACCGCGAGCCAGACCAGGCAGTGCTTGTCTTTCTGTATCTGTCTCATTTCACTTGACGCAGTGCCTCCAGGTTCATCCGCCTTGTTCCAATGACAGGATTTCCTTCTTGTTAAGGCGTGGTACATCCACTCATCTACTGGCTGATTCCATGTCTTGGCCACGGTGAACAGTCTTGCAATGACCTGGGCATGCAGAGGTCTCTCCCACATACTGATCGCATTTCCTTTGGGTATGTAACCAGTTCCAGGATTTGCTGACTTGAACTCTATATACATTTAATCTCTTGGGATCATCTCAACTTTCAGGGATCTGGACGTTCATTTCCCACTCCAGATTTGACATGTCATCCACCATTATTGCTTTACATAAGCCTTTCTTTATGGACTTCTTCTGGATTCCCAGAATGCATGTGTTGTCCTGCTTGTTGGTGCCACATACATCCTGAAGTCTTTCTTAATGCTTTCATGGTTTTTTCCTTTCTGTTCCTCTAACGCCCTGTGACCTGTTCCAAGATTGCTGTTGAAGCTCTCTACTTAACTTTTCGTTTCAATCATTATGTTCTTCAGCTCCAGGATTTGCTTCGTTCCTTTTTAAAGGTTTTTATCTCGTTGCTATACTTCTTTTTGCTCACGTACTCCTTTCCTATTTACTTGTCTATGTTCTCTTGTAGGTCACTGAGCTTCTTTAAGATGGTTATTTTGAATTCCTTGTCAGGAAGTTCATAGATCTCCATTGCCTTAGGGTCAGTCACTGGGGCCTAATTTGGGTCTCTCAAAGGTGTCATGCCCCCATCCTTCGCATCCTGTCACCTTCATCTGTGTTTGAGCAATTGAAGAGACAGGAACACCTGCAAGGAAAGCCCTTCATCAGTCTATTTATCAGATGCTGGGCAGGCCAGCTGGCAGGACCCACGGACAAGCACACTGTTGTAGTCCTTAGGTCACTGGGTAGGTGGGCCTGGAGGCTGGGTCCTCTGGGGTGGACCTGGAGATGGGTTCTGCTGGGTGGGCCTGCTGACTGGGTCTGTAGGTGGGAGGGGTACCTGGAGACTGTCTGAGGGGGCTGGCCTGATCCCTGCATCCATGGTGGCCAAACTTTCCTAGGGGTGAGCTTTGAGCCTGAGTCCACAGGGTCTGGTCTGGCACTGGGTGGGTCTTATGCTTGGTTCCACAGGCATAAGCCTGGTCCTGAGTCCACAGGTCTCCCTGAGCCCAGGATCCACAGGGGTGCAGAGGAGCTGGATTTGGGGAGGCCATCCTGGTACTGGGGCTGCAAGAACCAGTCTGGCAAGAGTGGACGTGGTGTTTGAGTCTCCTGGGTCCTGAGTCTACATGGGCCAGTCTGGAACCTGGGCCCGCAGGTCCACCCTGGCACTGGGCTCTACTGGAGTGGGCCTGGCCCCTGGATCCACTGTGGGAATTCGTAGTGCTTACTGTTGCACAGCACTGGGAAACCAGGTCATCTAGTCAACATCCTTGCCCTGCTCCAAACAACCGAGTGTTCTGTGGGCCCGAGAACACCGTGTGCACGTCACCTCCCTGAGAGCTCGGACATGGTTGGCATACGCCTGGATCTGCCTGTGTTCCACCCGTAGAGCCCACCACGCTTTACTGCCGGTATTTGCTTTGACCCATCCATGTTGCCCTCACCAGTCGGCAGCAACTGTTGAGTTGAACTTTCCATTTTTTGCTTGTTTGACTAAGAAGCCTTTATGTTGTCTTTGTTTTTGAAATTTTTTCCCTCCGTGTAAACTTCTAGGTGGACGCCCAGAAGTAGTTCCGTGGTCCTGCGGCTGCACGGCTGCGCTGCAGACTCCGCAGAGCACCTTCATTCAGGCAGTCACTCCCTGGCTGCTCCGAGAACGGCCCTCAGTGCCCGCGGCTTCCCTCTGATGGCCCCAGATCTGCATTTCTCCTTGGCATTCCTGGGGTCCTGGGGCCTCTGAACCGGCGACTTTCACTGCTCTGGAGGACAGCCAGCCAGCGTCTCACACCGCTGCCCTTCCACCCCTGCTTCCTCCTGCAGTCCCGGACGGACGCCGTGTGTGCTGGGGCTTCGCCCTCCCTCCTCACCCCCACCCCCATCCTGTTACTCCGCATTGTCCGTGGCTTCAGTCCTGTTTGCCAGTTATTTTTTTCTTGGTACTAGGGATTGAACCCAGGGTGCTTTATCACTGAGTCACATCCCCAGCCCTTTTTATCTTTCATTTTGAGACAGGGTCTTGATCTCACTAAATTGTTGAGGCTGGCCTCAAACTTGTAATCCTGCTGCCTCAGCCTCCCGAGCCACTAGGATTACAGGTGGGCATTACCGTGCCCGGCCAGTAATCCTTTCTTTGGTCATGTCTAATCTGAAATTAAACCCACACACTGTGATGTGTCTGCAATGCAAAAGAACATTCTGGAAAGGAAATGGGCCCTGGGAGCTCACTGTGAGCGGCCTGGCAAAACGTCCATGAAGGCCTTTTCCCTTATCCTAGAGGAGATTGTACCAAGATTCAGCTTCCCACGCGGCTTCCGGCAGCAGCTGGGCCCAAGCAGTGCCTCACCCCGCTGGTGAGACCCTTGCTCATGCAGGCACTAGAGGGTCCACTGTGGGGGACAGTGCCATTCTCTGGAACATGGTGTGACCAGCAGCAGCCTTGGCCTTCATGCTCCCTCATCAGCATCCCCCTGCCTGTGACGTCGCATACGCGTCCCCATCTCACTTGCCCGACAGTTCCTACTCTTGCCTTGCTGTCCTGGAAGCCCTGGTGGGACCTTTGGCCAACGTCCTAGCTTTCTCCTTTTTAATAACTTCTTGCTCTTTGCAACACACGTGTTCTGAGCTGTTTCCATGGACCTGACTCTGCAGCCTGTGGCTCTGGCTTTCTCTGAGCTGAGCATCTTTTCCTTGTATGACCTGTGCTGACAGTGAATGTGTATTTCTTGGCAGATTCCCTCTGTGAATCAAGGCAAGAATTGAAAGTGGATTCTTCCAGAGATGCTTTAAATTTCTTCTTTCTGGGAACCGTAAGTTCCAATGGCGCAGAAACTGGCTCCGAATTCTCAGCTCCGGGTTTTTCAGACCCACAGGAAGTGTAAATTCAGGCTGCAGCCTTCTTAAATGCCAAATTAGAGCTGCACACGTCCTAATAGCTGTTGCAACCGAGTGCCACAAACCAGGTGGCATAAATAACGACTTATCTCCCCACAACTCTGAAGCCTCCAAGGCCAAGGCTTTGGCAGGGCTGGTTCCTCCGAGAGGGCCAGGGTTACCCCAGGCCTCTCCCTAGCACCTGGGGTCTGCCGACAATCCTCGGGGCTCCTTGGTGTGTGTGTGCCCTGCCAGAGCTCCGTCTGTTTTCAGGGTTTCTCTCTGTCCAAGAGTCAGCTTTCATCAGGACCTGAGCCGCACCGGAGTAGGGCCACCCTAACGACCCATCTTAACACGACTGCATCTGTACAGACCCTATTTCTAAATTAGCCACATTTACAGGGGCTGGGGCTTTGAGCTTCAGGATATCTTGAGGGGAGGGGTATGCGATTCAATCTAAAACATGCTCTCAGCAAAGTTCTTGTGTGTTTTCCACTCAGGTGCAAGAGAGAGCATGTGCGTAGCTGTCCCTTGGTGGCAAAGGCAGCGTGCGGGGTGCAGGATACAACCATCTTGCTGACAGTGAGATCTCGCAAGGTTCTAGCTTCAAAGAGGCACTCGCCTCTTGGACCTAGCACCCTGGCTGGGCCCTGAGTTCTGCCCTCTCCCGAAGCCCAGCAGGCTGTCAAGGCCTGCCCTCCAGCTCCCCCAGTTGGAGGAAGGCCCCCTCTGGGTCCCGCCCTGACTCCCCTTGTCCGCTTCTCTACTGCCAGTGCACAGTGGGCTCGGCCTTCCCCCATTGCTTCTGTTGCTTTATAGGGGGTGCGGGCTGGGCCGGCAGGACAGTCAGGCAGAGCAACAGCCTCACCTGGGTGATCTGGGTGGGGCGAAGCTGATCACATGCATCCTGGAAACTGGAGACCCTTCTCTGCTGCCATGGGGAGATGGAGCTGTGACCACAGAGTCCCAGAGATGCCGCTCCGCCGGCTGTGAAGATGGAGCCACTGGGATGCAGGCAGCACCCAGAGCTGCAGAGGGCGAGGAGCCCAGCTCTGCCGGCACCCCAGACTTGGCCAGCGAGACCTGTCAGCCCTACAGGACCCACAGGACTGTAAGATGATCACTTGTGTGGCTTTAAGGCACTGGGCTTGTGGTGACACGTCACAGCAGCAACAGAAAATGAGCACACCCGGCTGCTGGACGCAGAGGCCACCAAGTCTGCCAGGAGCCCCGAGGGGGGACGTGGCGGCTTCTCGTCCCCGCTGTCCCATCTCCTCTCGTTCAGTCTCACAGAGCGTTTCCTCTGTTTCTCCCTGTGCTGCTGAACATACGCCTCAGTCACTCCACGTACCAGGTTTAAATGTCTCGACTTTGACCCGGGAAAGCCGAGCAGCGGTCTGTCCCGTCCTCTGTCCCCTCTGCCTTCCCTGAGTCCTGGCCTAGTGCCCTCCCTTGACAGGGCTCACCCAAGTCTCCCGCCAGCTCAGTACTTGTCCCCACAGAGATTCAGAGACCCCCACTCCCCATGTGGTGTCCAGTCCTTCCTACAAGAAGGGCTCAGGCCTGTGACCTGCGTGTGTGCTGACAATTTCTGCTGCTGAGTGAGCCTGTGACTCCTGGCCCTCCCTCTGGGGGACCCTGTGGGTGTCCCCCATGCCTCCCAGTGTGCCACTGGGCAATGCTGAAGGCCAGCCTGCTCCTCTCGAGCAGCTCTGTGCCTGGAGGCCCAGCAGGTCCCCTCTACCCCCACACTCCAGGGCTGACTGCGGGTGCGAACTGGTCCTGGGCCTCTCGTTTACTTCTGGAAACTCAAAGAAGCCCCCTGGACTGTCCTGCCCATGACTCTGGGTTTATTTTCCAGAAAAGCTGACTATTCCTCAGCAAGGTGGAAGCTCCCCTGGCCCCTGGCCCAATGCCCGGGTCCAGCCCCAGAGGGCCCAGCCCCCAAGAATGCCCTGGGCTCGGCTCCCAGTGCCCCTCTCTCTGTTCTGGGAAGGACCCTCTCTCCCAGGCTCGTTGTGACCTTGTGTAGCTCACGAGCCGTAGTCAGGCAGGGCAGACGGCCCCCACGTGGGCTCGGTCTGCTGAGCCTCGGCAGTCCTGCTGGGTGTCCAGGCCACATACGGACCAGACAGACGGAGAGTAACACAAGCACACAACTGGTATTTCTCCCATACTTAATGCAGGAATACCCCAAGTGGGCCAAGCAGGAACTGTAGGATTCCTACAGAAACCCCCGCGCCCCCTGGAAGCCCGGCGCCTCCTGGGGCCGCCCTGCCCTCCGAGAGGCTGGATCTCTGCACCAAGGGCTCTGGCGCCTGGCAAGTCTCACTGCCAAGGCGCCACACAGGCCGCTTCAGGGTGACTCTTGGTGGCCACAAGCACCCACCGAAGCTGGTCTGAGAGCCCAGCTCCTCCCTGGCCCAGCTGACCAGGGCAGGGTGCCCTTCCTGGACACATGGAGGGGGAAGGTGTATCCAGGGTCTGCCTGTGGGGAGGGTACACGGTTCCAGTGAGGGGCCAGCAGGGGCTGCAGGCGTGTGCAGAGGACAGCAAGCATGCGCACGGGACGAGGTGTGCTGGCCCCTCACTGAACTGTGCCCAGAAGCCCCGCTCCAGCACACACCTGGACAGTCCCCAGAGAGGGGAGTTAAGGAGGCCTGAGGGTAGACTCCAACAGGACTGGGCTCTCTGAGAAGAGGGGACGCCAGGGATGCAGTAAGGAAGGTCAGTGAGGGCATGACCAGAGGATGCCCTCTGCCAGCCCTACGCACCTCGACCTTGGACTTGTGCCTCCAGAACCGGAGGAACTAAGTTTCCTGCTCAGGCTGGACTGGGGCCTGGGGTGGTCATGGCAGCCACAGCCGACCAAGAGTTGCATGGAGGAAAAGCACAGGGGCCACTGGCAGCCTGGACTCCGCCTCCAGCCCATAGTTAGGGAGGGACAGCCACGAGGACTGGGTTCCCGTGACCCAGGGAGCGTGCAGAACAGGCTGGAGGGGCCAAGGGGCTCCTCCCCTCTGCCATCCACAGGTGGGGATGCACGGCTGCCGGGTGGGCACAGCAGGGGCAGAGCAGCGGTCCTCGCCCTGCCTTACTTCCCGAGTGGTTTCTGGTCACAAAGCCCCAGGAGACATGGAGTAGAGTAAGCTCTGGCCACTTGTGCGTAGCTGGTGAGACGTGCCAACACTCGCAGCAGTGAGGAGGCTGCTGCCAACCAGAAGCGGCCCGGGGAAGAGGGCGGCCCACCCACCGTGGAGGGAGAGCTGGGGAGGCAGAGGCCTCCGAGCAGCAACTGAGTGGCCGCACTCAGTGGTGGCCTGGCCAGGCCCTGGGCTAGAGGGGCAGGGCAGGCCCTCTCTGGAGCCTCCCCATTTACGACAGGGACTGGCCTAAGCCTTGTGCTCACGCAGTCACCAAGGACCATGAGCAAGGACCATGCAAAGGCTGCTGGCTGCCCACCCTCTGGCCTTGCTGCCATCTCCTTGGTGATAGGACCTCATATTCTGCAGGGTGGACAGGATCCAGCTTGGATATGCCACTTCCCAGTCACACCAGAGCCAGGGTGGCCCTGTGACCAGGCGCCAGCTACAGAGCTACCACTCCTGCAGAAAAGAACTTCGGTTTATTTGCAGTAAAAACCGTGGTCCGAAAAAAAGCCAGTGGCAAAACGTACAGTTCGTGTTCCCTTTGGGGTCCGCGGCTGAGGGACCCCAGATCCCTGACTCCCACGTGCTGGGCTCCAGTGTTCACAACTGGTGCCAGGCCGGGTCCCCAGCCGCTCCAGAGGGCCCGTCTCCTGCCCAGTCACCGCCCCGGGCCTGCCCGGCTGCCAGCCGCCCTCCCTGGTATAGCGCACACCAAACCAAACAGAGTTCAAACCAGACACAAAGCAGAACATTCACAGAAACCAGGGCTCTCGATTATTCTTTCTGTCCTTCGTGATCACGGTGACTCGCTTGGTGACGAACTAAAATATACATCATTTCCTTGCTATTATAAAATCTCTTCCTTATTCACAGATACAGGAGGTTTGGATGAAATAATTACAAACTTTTTTTCCCCTTAAAAAACAAATAGGCCGAACAAAACACAACAAAAACCCCCAAAACTAGAGCACAGAACGTCAACAACAGTAAACAGAGGGGGCTGGGGTCTCCCTGCAAACCAGGGCTCAAGTGCTCCGAGGCCATCCCCTGCCCCAGGCCTCTTCTGGCTCCTCTCAAGCCTTCCCAGGCGTGTTCCCGCATGCCCCAGCTGGGGTGGGTACACAGCCTGGGGCCACATCAGCTGGCTCGCCAGGAGGGCCCAGCCCACCCCAGCCTCGGCCAGGCCCCCGCCTCACTCACAGCCTGCAGCTGACCTAGGGCACAAGGGGCAGCAGGAAGCCTGGGTCTCCCCAGAAGCTGTGGTGTGGAGCTCGGAGGCAGCCAGGGTCACCGGGTCCTACGCAATGTCAGCGCAGGGCGAACAGGGTCTAGCTGAGCCAGTCAGAGGTCGAAGGCCAGGAGACGCCGAAAGGAGGGTGGAGGGGCAGAGCTACCCAAGAGCACTTACTTCAGGCTGGCCGCAGGCCCAGGAGGGCCATAAGAGCCCCTGGAAGCAGACCGCCAAAGGCTAGACCGACCCCCATGCAAAGGCTGGTGGACCCCAGGGACCACTGTGCAGGGCGCAGGAGACTCAGAGGGGGTCCCTCTGGAGAGGAAGGTGGGAATCAGGGTCCCAGGGAGGGGACGCACCATTCTCTCCCTGCCTTTGGGGTTCATGGAAGACAAGTCTGCCTGGCAGCAGGGCAGGGCGGGGTGGGGCGGGGCAGCTGAGCACAATCCTGGGATCCAGGAAAGGGACTCTTGACAAGGGAGAGACAGTACCATTGACGGACAGCAATGTCATTGTTTCTAAGGCCCCTCCAGAGAGAGGGACCTGCCAGTAGGGTCTCTGCAGCCCCCTGTGTGGGGAAGTAAGGAAGTTGGGGACAGTCCCAGGAGTGTGTGACTCAGGGCCATGTGTGAGCTCTCCCCCTGCACCCCAGCACAGCTGGGCTGAGCAAGGCCACAGCAAACAGCCCAGCTTTGGGCCTGTCCGCCTCCCACAGCCTGAGGCCCCGACAGCAGCAGAGAAGCAGGAGAGCCAAGCCCAGGGGCTGAGCACCGGGCCCGGTGGGTCCCACACCAGGACACTGTCTGCTACTGATCCGAGGCTCCTGCACACACCTCAGCCAGAAGGGCACAGGACACACGTCTGGTCTCAGCGTCACCAGAGTCAGGCTTGTGACGCTATGGCACCCCTCCTCCACAGTCTGGGTGGGGGCCACCCAGGTTTCCTCTATGTACAAGTAGCGTACCCAGGGACGGGTCCCCAGGGACGGGGGCTGGTGGAATGGCTGCCTTCAGGCTTCTGAACACCCTCCCCATCCCCGTAGGGTGCCGGTGACGGGAAGGCTGGTGGCCTTTCCCCGGAAGCCGCTGAGGCGACGAGATGGACTGCAGGGCCCGGGCAGCTCTCCAGGAGCATCCCCAAGTCCTGTCCACGTCCTCCTCCTCACTGAACGCCCTCCTCTTCCACATACGTCGAAGGAAACCAGCCGATCTGAAAAAGACAGGGAGGAGGGACGCTTCAGAGGGCTGGCTGCTCAGCCAGGGCCACGCAGAGGGGCCCGACAAGGAGACCAAGGGCTGGGGGGACCGCAGTCAGCAACCAGAAACCCACCAGCCCCGAATGGTTTAAGAGGATCTGCAGGCAGAAAAGAATTAGACCCTCGCAGCAAACACATCACCCTGATCTCTGGGTGTGGCTGTCCCTCGGTATCCACAGGGCACTGGTTCCAGGGCCCCTCGGAGAGGAAGCCCTGCAGCTGTTCGAGTCTCTCACATGAAGTGGGGGTGTCCATGCCTGCCACCTACCATAGCCTCCGTGTGCTTCAGCCACCCTGGGATCTGCTTAATGCGTAGCAGGGTGCAGGCGCTGCCTTGGCAGCCGTCTAGGGTTAGGGTTAGGGTTTAGGGTGAGGGTGAGGGTTAGGGGTTAGGGTTAGGGGTTAGGGGTGAGGGTTAGGGTTAGGGGTTAGGGGTTAGGGTTTAGGGTTAGGGTAAGGGTTAGGGTCAGGGTGAGGTTGAGGGTGAGGTGAGGTTTAGGGTTAGGGTTAGGGTTTAGGGTTAGGGTTAGGGTTAGGGTCAGGGTGAGGTTGAGGGTGAGGTGAGGGTTAGGGTTTAGGGTTAGGGTTAGAAGGAATAATCTCGCCACTGAGAACGTGCACCCAAGGAGAGCTGCTGTTGGTCGGCACACAGTAGGCTTTCAAGAGCTGTCAGGGGTGAAACGGACACTTCCCACTGACAGCAGGGTTAGGGTTAGGGTTAGGGTTAGGGGTTAGGGTTAGGGTTAGGGTTTTTGCTGCCTAGGCAGCCGAAAAGTTGCCAGTAACACAAGAAGGAATAATCTCGCCACTGAGACGTGCACCCAAGGAGCACTGCTGTTGGTCGGCACACAGTAGGCTTTCAGGAACTGTCAGGGGTGAAACGGACACTTCCCACTGACAGCAGGGTTGAGCTGGCAGGAGTTATTTAGCAACACTCAAATCAGGGGTTCTGAACTGAACTCTGTATAGAAAACACCTGGACCTGGTAAAGGCCCAGATAGATACTGTTGAATTCTGCCCCAGTTGCTTCCAGTGCCGTGGACACAGAGCCACTGTGAGAGCCAGAGGCCTGAACTCCAGGTCACCACGTGACGCATGGTTCAGGGTCAGAGGCAGATCAGCTCCTGCTACCCAGTGAGCAAAGTCAGCAGAGGAGCCCAGGCCGGCTGGCCCTGTGCGGTCCAGCACGCTGGCCTGTGGGCAGCTGCAGATTCCTGCAAGGTAGGGCTTTTCCTGATCAGTAGCACATGATGCTCTTGTCCCTTGTTGAAGATACTCAGAGACCTGAGTCAAAGCCAGGGGCTCCAGATAGGGGAGCTGGGAGAAACGGGCCCTGGGGCTTTGCAGAATCTTAGGGTCTGCAGGGAGGCGGAGTCGCCAGGCCCACGTGGCATGGGAAGGGTGACGAGATGGGGGTGGGTGGGGATATGGTGTGTGCAGGGCATAAACAGGGCCTTAGAAAGTGGCAGAAGGTGTGGGCCAGAACGCCAAGCCCAACGCTCAGTCCTGCAGTCTCCCCTCTGCAGACGGAGCTGTGCACTGGCCCACAATTTGAAAGCTAGGGAACCCTGGCTCCCTGCAGTGCTCACGAAGGCAGGCAGACAGGACCCAGCAAGGGCCCAGGCCTGGGGGCCTGGATCCAAGGTGAACGCCTGGAACCTCAGGCCCCCCGTGATACCAGCCTTCTGTCCTGCTGTGATAAGGAGGGAGACAGTGGTCAGAGGGTGCCTGGTACAGGGCCTGATACCGTGCAGCTGTCGGGTAGCCAGTCCCCCACCAGGCCAGAGCTGAAGGCCCACTTCCCTCACACCCAGGGAGGCTGGCCTCACGGTCTGTGTGAGGAGCCTGTGGGGCAGGGTGGCTCACCCGTCCATTTGTCTCGCCCTTCCACCAGCCCTGGTCCCCGCCGATGCGGCTGTAGATCTTCACCACGTCACCCTCCCGCAGCGAGAGTTCCCGCATGTCCCGAGCCGCAAAGTTGTACCTGGCCACCGCTGTGCCAATGACCCGGGGAGTGAACACTGTTGGGGACAGGGTGCCGTCACGCAGCTGCAGGAGGGGTCCAGCCAGGGCTGGGAGGCCCTCAGGCTGAGCTGGGTCTCCCCCACCCCTGGCCCCGTGCCCAGCCCTGTGCCCACAGAGGAAGTACGTTCAGCAGAAAGGCTCTGGAAGGACACCCTGGCCTGGCTCCAGGGCCCCTTGCTCTCTGTGGGTGTGGGCACTGGCAAGCCCGAGTCCTCACACTAGCAGGTGAGAGCTGTCGTCCCAGGCAACAAGCACACTCCTGGGGACAGGGCAGCACCTACGCTCCGACTGTCAGGGCTCCAGTGTGAGCCAGTTCCGAGCCCAAACCAAACTAGAAACCCTCCAAACCAGCTCAGCCCGGAACCCAGCCAACTGAGGGGCAGGTGACAATGACGGTGACTGAGGGGACACACACAGCCACTGGGGAGGGGCTTTGGCTCTGGCCGCAGAAGGCCGCGCAGTCAGGGCTGACCTGGACCCTGTCCCCTACACCCAAGTCCCGCGACCACCCCTCCTGCGGCGGAGCAGGGCCTGCACGTCCCCCACCCAGGGTGGCAGTCGGCTGATTCCTGGCCAGAGGCAAAGCTCCTGGGGGCAGAGGAGGAGAGCCAACCAGGCGGGGCGAGCCGTGGGGCGGCAGGGCAGGGCCTGGCCTGACCAGTCCTCAGGTGCAGCAGCCCGGCCTCCCCAGCCCTCTCTGTCCCCAGGCCGGACTGCGCCCCAGACGTCAGGCCAGGCCGGGGCCCGCGCAGCAGCGGTACCTGACCAGAAGGGGGCGGAGGGGCCCTGAGGACTGAGAAAGGAAAAGCTGTAGGAAGCACAGGAAGCTGCGGAGAGGCGAGAGAGAGCGTGAGGCGCAGCGAGGGCCAGTCGGGGCTCCGCTCGGCAGACGGCGGACGGCGCGGGGCTAGCCCGGCAGCACAGCATGGCCACCGCCCCGCCGTGTCCTCTGGAGCCACCGTTCCCCTCCCACTGGCTGCTGCCCCAACCTGGCACACAGCCAGGCCCACTAAGGGCCTATGGCCCCTTCCCCTGCTCTACGTGGGGGGACCCCGGCCAGCAGGTCCCTGCAGGCCAGAGGATGGGGGCCGCTTGGGCTGCACCAGGTAGCCTGGAGCAGGTCACTGCCTGATCTGGGCCTCAGAGTTCCATCTGCAAATGGGCAGCCTCCCACGGCGAGGCCCAGGGAGAGATCTGAGGACGGGTGAGGCCCGCCCTGCTCTCTCCATCAGAGGCCATCAGAGAGAGGGGGTCTCTGCCCGCACCACCCACACTGCCTGGGGTCCCCTTTGCCACATGGCATGGGAAGGGGTCACAGGCCAGCAGAGTGGGGAGATGGGGGGCCTGGGCCAGATTCCAGGGGTGGACTCCTGTGGGCAGGTGGGCAGTGAGGACCTGGGCCCTGCAAGCAGCCAGAGTGGACACCTCCACACATGGACATTACCTGGGGACCGGCTAGAGGCCCTGGAGGCGGCACGCTCCCGGGACTTGTAGGGGTACTTGAGCGTGGTGTCTAGCTGCTTGAAGCTCTCCTTGAGAGAGTGGCCTTGGTAGTACTCCACCAGCTCCTGCAGGGCACACACACTGACCATGGCCACTCCTCTAGGTGCCTGGCCATCCCACCTCCTCAGGCTCACACGGGGAAACGCTCCTCCCTGGCCCCCAGAGCCCCCACCCCCACTCCCCAGCCCAGACAACAGTGTGAGGTGAGTGTCTTGGGAAGCTCTGGCCCAGCCAGTAAGTGCACTGCCACAAGAGCAAGCTGTAGGAACACCCAGGCTGGGCAACAGGCCGCTGGCCACAGCCCTCACACAGGGAGAAGCTGGCCACCACAGGCCCAGCCCAGGGAAGTTTCTGGAGACATGCCAGGGCAGGGACCAGCCGGGGGATCCGTCAGCAGTGAGTACTCCTGACCTGGACAGTCGGAGCTCGGTCAGCATGGCCAGCAGGGCAGCTTCTACAGGCCTGTGAGACCCTCCCCATGCCAGGCGCTTAAGGACACCAAAGGGGCTTGGCGGGTTCTGTCTGGGGGCTGGGAGTGCAGACGCTTTGATGTTGTGCAGGCAGGGAGGGGAGACTCCTGTCCTTGCTAGTCTCACGTCAGCATTTACGATGGAGAAAGGGGTCCTCTGAGGAAGGACCCACCCGAGCTGGGCTCTGCCGGCCCCCGCCCTGTGGTGGTGGCGTGGCCAGGGAGGCGCTACAGGAAGACACGTGCCAGGGCCATGGTCTCTGCTCCCGCAGGGAGGTCTGCATGGGAGGGCTACAGAGACACATGGCCAGGCCTGCCGAGCCCGGCTTTGGGGGTCAGAAGTCCCAACTCGGGTATGACATTCCCCGTCTGTCCCGGGGCCTTGCAGACCAATTCCCTGTGTCCTGCCCACATTGAGGGGCAGCTCCTCCAGGGAGGAGTGTGTGGGATGGGGCCCCTGTGGCTGGTCAGAGAGCGGCAGGAGCCACAGATGCACATACCAAGAGGCTTTCAAACTTCTTTGCTTCCGTGATGTGTATCCAGTTGTCCTTCTCCACCACCTTGATGTGCTTCACCTCATCGTTGAATCTGGGCAAATGCATGGGCCTAGTGGTCACTGCCAGAGGCTTGCAGCCCCTAGATGTCCAGACTTGCTCTATGTTTACTAGAGCAGAGCCCCTGCCCTTGCCCCATACTGCTGCTGTGGCTTCTTCCTTTCGGCCCTCTCCCCCGGGGACCCCAGCCCTTCAGCCCTCTCGACCTCGGCAGGGCTGGTTCCCCTGCCCTCTCTGTCCAGTGGTGGTCCACACCCCAGGGCTCCCCACTCTTCAGCCCTGAGCCCTGCTGCCACCTCAGTCTTGGGCTTTTGCTCACTAGCTCTGGGCACTGGGAGCACCCTCCTCCTTCCAGGGAGCTGCCAGGCCCAGCCCTGACATTGGCTCCTAATTCCTCCTGGCTGCTGTCCAGAGGCACCAAGCACAGACCCGCCAGCCATGAACCTGGCCCCCTGCACTCCCAGATGCAGGCCTCAGTTCAAGTGTGACCCACCTGGACAGCCTCCCCATAGCATCCCCAGCCCACAGCATCTGACTCCAGAGCCAGAGACATCCCAGGAATGAAGCCAGCATCCCTGGTGGCCACGGACCCAGGAGTCTTCAATCAGTGAGCAGCAGGCCACGTCTCCGTGTGTGCCTCCACCCAGCCTGACGTTAGAAAAGGCAGGCACACCCTGCCTGAGGGCACATCCCGGAATGCTAGGATGGTTTGACACCTGGGAATTGGTCAATGCAACAACCGGCGGCATGTAAATGACTGCCCAGCCAGCCAGGGTCCTGCACCAGGCCTCTGCACAGTCCCACTGTGTCATCCTGGACTTTATGGGGCTGTGAGCAAGCCCACCGCACCCCCTCCTTCTTGGACCAGGTGGCTGTCTGCCCACTCAGGCACCCTCAGGCCACACACACACAAGGTACCCCTGGACTTCTTACTGGGGACAAGAGCCCTGCCGTTTTATTGCTTGTGGCTGGCTCTGCCTGGGCCACAGACCTACTGCTGGACATACTCCACTATCCCCCAGAGCTGCTGAGCTGGCCCTGAATGGTGCCACACACTTCAAGGCATTCCCAGCAGGGACATAAGCTCTGTGGATCCTTCCAAGGCCACTAGGTCACCTCCTGACACCCCAGCAGATGTGGTCACTTGCTCTTCATACTCTAGAGCCAGAGCATTTGTTTCAGGCTGCAAACGTCCGTGGGGCTTCCTGGGAAGGTGATGGGTCTGGTAGTGTTTGTCCCGCCTCAGGCGGGGAGGACCCAGTGGCCTCATCCTCACTTCTGGCTCCTTTTAGTTCCCCAGATGCCTGCCCCCAGCGCTCCCAGCCCGGCACCCCTCAGCAGCCGTCCCGTACACTGGCCCTGGACACTGGGGGCCACCTGCCCCTCCCCTGGCATTCGAACACATGACAGCTGTCTGCTGGTGCTTAGGCCAGACAGCTGGGAGCACAGCTGGGCAGCTGCGGAGGGCAGATGCAGAAGCCTGTGCTCAGAGCAGAGGAGAGGACGGTGGGAGGGGTGACTGGGAGCTCAGGGTCTGGAGTTTCTGCCCAGCCTGGCCCATACTGCCCTGAGGCCACGAGGTGGCCTGGCCCTTCAGAAAAGCTTCTCTGCTGGTCACAGCCACGGGAGCTGATTGGATCTGCAAGTCATGGGACTTGGCCTGCCCAGCACCCACCCAGCAGACCAGAGGCGCTCTTCCTGCACACAAGCCACTTGCTTGGGGTTCTGGACCCCACGGAGCTCACAGCAGACTAGACAGTCCTAGTCACTGGCCTGTGGCCTGGCCTGTCATGAGGATCCTGCACCAAGCAGGACAAACTACCATAGTCTGACCACAGCCCCACCAGGACACCCCGATGAAGATCTATTTGCTGAAGACACAAGGTCACCGTCACCACAGGAGAAGTTGTCTGAGGCTCCCAGGTGCCACAACACATGACAATCCTGTCCCCTCTGAGCCACTGAGGGCTGCCAGAAGTCCCTGGAAGCACCTTCCTTCCCCCCATTCCCACCTGTGCCCACCTGTCCCTGAAAGCGTCCATACCAGCCCACATGGGTGGCGGGGCAGGGGACACTCCTGGAGAACTGTGCAGGCTGGGTGTGCCTCTGGACCCCCGCGCCCAGCGTGTGTTCCCACTTCCTGTCTTCTCAAGAGTCCTAGCTCAGGAACAGACTACAGGTCCCCAACCCAAGCGGCCCAGGACCAGGAGGGGACAGTGGCCTGTGGTGCGGGGGGTGCCACTCACTTGATGCTGATGGCGAAGCGCTCTGCCTCGGCTGGTCGCTCCCTGATGAGGTAGGTCCCGCTGGCATGGGCCTTGAGCAGGTTGTCCGTCTGCTGCCTCTCCATGTTGCCGGCAAACCTGGGACGGGTCGAGGGCTATGGCTGCGTGTGGGGGACGGCCCTCGTGCCCAGAGCCGGCCATTCCCCGTCGCCAAGGTGGGTGGCTCAGCATGGCGAGCCCGGCAGAGGGGGGCCAGGCTGCAGCCCACTCTCTGCTCCTCAGACCCCAGGGCCCACGAGAGGTGCCCACCCGACACTATTCACCCAATTGCTTCTTTCTAACACTGTCTTCACCAGGCGGACAGCAGCAGGATGGTTCTGTGGGTTCTGTGGGCTCTGTGGGTTCTAGGGGTGCTGGGGAGGGGCCAGGTCCACACATGGGGTCTCCAGCGGAGTGGGACCGCGCACCTGCTGCTGTATGGGACGAGGCGCCGCCCAAGGCGAGCTCCCCGACACTGTGCCACCCAGGCAGTTGGTTAAAAAGTTAAACGTCCATTTCTCCACCGAGCCAAAGCCCCGAGGTCACCTGTCCACCCCTGCAGTACCTGCGGTGAGGGCTTCTAAGGGCATCCGACACCAAGGGGCCGGGGACATGGGCCGCGCAGACACATCGCACCATGGGGCCCAGGGATGAGCCCCAAATGAAAATCACGGCAGCTGCAGCCAGGGCAGAGGCCGCAGTGCCCCTAGGCCACCCACTGCCCGTGTGACCAGGGCTGCACGTCCCCAGGGCTGGACCTCCCTCCAGGTCCCCATTAACACAGCAGGGACACGAGCCCGAGGCTCAGGTGCACCCTCAGTCCACCCAGAAGGCCACCCCCTTCCTCGCTCCGCCAGGCCGCCACGCGCAGGCAGCGAGCAGGAAGACCAGCCACACCTCCTGTTGCCATGGGCGCCTCTGACACTGCTCAGGAGGGGCTCCCTCCCCTCCTGCTGAGCCCCGCAGTGTTTCCAGGTGACACTGGAGGCAGCCTGGGGCTCCAGCCCGCCCGCACCTTGGGCCCACCACCCACTCACCAGGGGTACGCGGTGTAGTCCATCTCCCGGGAAGGCGGCCGGCTGACAGGCGGCTGGGGCAGAGCACATGTGTGTTGATGTCCCACCAGGGCCGGCCAGAGAGTGGGCCCGGAGCTTGCTGTCGGGGCCCAACCCCAGGCCCAGCGCTGCCTGCGCTGACCAGGACTGTGTGAACTCAGCCCAGCACCCCGGACCTTGAAGTCCCCAATGGCAAGCCTGGACTGCGCTGTGGCGCAGACGCTCAGGAAGGACGAAGAGAACCGTGGCTTCTCCAACTGTGAGCGGGAGCCACCCTTGAGGGGGCGGGTGCCACGGGAGGGCCTCACAGGGGCGTGGGGCCATGAGCCGTGGCAGTGGACACGGTGGGGCGGGGCTCCAGGGCCCCTGCCGGACCCCCACCCAGCCTCACTGGGACCCAGGCGGGAGGCCTCAGAGGCCACCACTCAGCCTTGGCACCCTGTGGATCTCGTGCACGGGGAGCCTGAGGCTTTGGGAGGGCAAGGGCTGCCCGTGCCACCGCAGGTGCTGGTGACCCCCGTCCTCCCCTGCCCTGGGATCTGTCCAAGCAGCCCAAGTGTTCAATAGCTTCTCCTTCAGCAGAGCAGAGGCCAGGGGCCAGCAGGGCTGTGGGCAGCAGGGCTCCCGTGGGGACCCGGCTCCCTGCACCGTTGGGGAGAAGCCCGTAGCTGTCCTCCAAGGACGCCCCTCACCCCTCGCGCCTCGGGGAGACTGCCACGTGGCCTTCTCCCCACATAGCCTAAACCCAGCTTTGACTCCCCGCCAAAGGGGAGCCTCTCCCAGGAGGGCCGGGCGAGGCCCTGCAGCTCTCAGAGCGCCATGACGTGCAGCAGGCACGGGTCCCGCGGGCGCCCCAGAGGCCGCGAGGCAGCACGGCCAGGCCTTCAGCAGACGGCACCCGCAGGACCTCTCCTCTGCTCTTGCTCAGCCATCAGCAAGGACACCACGAAAGAGTCAGGTGAGCCCCACTGAGGGGGGCCCCCAATCCCTCGGCGCCCCAGCCACTGTCCCCGGGAAGTGACCAGAGGCAAGGACTCACCCTTCCGTCCACAGGGCAGGGCTTCACAGATGAGCTGGGGAAACAGCCTGACTTCCTGCCGTGCGCCAGCCGGCCCTGGAAGGAGAGGCCAGGGCACCGGGGTCACCGCAGGTGAAGGCAGGCCCTGGTCCCCAGAGAGCATCACCCACCGTGACCTCAGGGGACCGTGTGGTGGCTGGTGGGGAAGCGGGGGGTGGCCTGCATTACAGGTAAGGCCAGCACGTCAGCGTCCCTCCAAGGCCACCGGGGGAGGACCAGGGTGGCTGGGAGGGGTCAGAGAGCCCTGGGCACACTTTGGGCCTCCCCTTCCGTGACTATTGTAACTGAACACAGGCTGGCAATGCCATGAGAACACGGGGCTTTAGACCGCAACACGGACGTCACACACATTGGTGCTACCTAGCGGCAGCTCCTCTGAAGGCCGCCCGGCTGGACTGTGTCCAGAGCCGGGGCTTGGGAGAGGCACCTGGGCCAGGTGCCCATGCCAGGTGGTCCCGTGGGCCCCCGGCTTGTGGCCTTGAACACGGAACAGGGAAGTCCTGCAAACCACATCACAGGATGCTCTCTGGCCACAGTGCCCCATTCAGGGGGGTTCCTAGGGCTTGGCAGGGGCAGATCTGGGCCATGGTTGTCTCCCCAGGCCCGAGGACCATGCCTGGTCACCCCGCAGCAGTGCCAAGTGTGCTGGCCTGAACGGGGGCAGAACAGGGAGGAGGCAGGTCTGGTGTGGCCAGAGCAGAGGCTTGGGAGGCCGAAGAGAAGGCCACAGGTACCAGCAGGAGAGCCTCCCACCAGAGATGCGGCGGCCCCTCCCCATCCTGTCCCAGGGAGACGGGCAGAAGCCAAGCCATGGAGGAGGGAGGTGAGAGGAGGCAGAGGCCCTGCCAACCAGCTGCCCTGCCCCACACCTTAGAGCCTCTGTCCTGGGGAGGCGAGGGGAGGAGCCGGCTGGAGGCCAGGACCCACCTCCCACCACTGAGCCTCGGGGTCGCCTCGCAGCAGCTCGATGACATCACCCGTCTGGAAGGTCAGCGCAGGCTTCCCAGGAGGGGCAGGGTTACCATGGTAATTCTGCACAGCCACCATCTTGGGACCTGTGGGCAACAGGGTAGGAGGGGGCTCGCTTGTGACCTGGCCCGGGCAGGCGGCCCAACCCATCTTGGCCTGTCTCCTGGCCTTCTCCAGCCCAGGGGGCTCCCTGGTGAGAGGCACAGCCACTTGGCCGCTTGCCCCTCCCTGAGCCCTTCTCAGGGGCCGCGTTCTCCCAGGACGGGCTGAGCACAGCCCTGGGGCCACAGCGGGGCGGGCGCTGGTGCGTCAGGACAGCAGCGACTTATTTCAGGTGCTGCTTCCTGGGCTCTCCCAGACACTCAGACCTCTGAGTGCAGCCAGCGTGTGGACGGGCCAGGCTGCTCACGTCAGGGGCGATGACGAGGGTCAGGAGGCCCAGGGATCTGAGCCGGTCAGAGGCGCTCAGGGCTGGAATGGGGCCCCAAAGACAGCAAGGCCACTTCTCAGGAAGCCGGCCAGGTCTGGCCAGGGGTTCCACTCAGTGGGTGGCAGCAGGAGCGTCTTCTGGGGGCTTGTTTCTCCCCAATGAAGTTTGGATTTCATCCTGTTTGGACTTTGCTGGACTTCACAGCGTCCCTGCCCTTCCCACTAAGCCACCCGAGGCAGACAGGAAAGTGGGGACACGGCACCGGGGTACCCTCCACTCTGCTGGGGTCTCTGGGCATCAGCTGAGCCTCGCTCTGGGTTGAAAGGGACCCTGGCCCTTCTCAGGCTGGTCCTGTCCCCGTGGCCCATGCTGCCTTGTCAGGGCCTAAGCCAACCCCTGGGGCGGTGGCCTTGGAGGTGGTGAGGCGGGGGACACAGGCCCTCACATTCTGGGAGCCTGGAGCAGAGGAGCAAAGCGGTCATCGCCAGGCCCAGCGGACAACACACAGGGCCCAAGCCCAGCACTCACCGGGTCCTGCTCCTGGGGAGGCATCCTGTGAGGACAAGGACAGAGGACAGTGAGGAGGGAAGGCCCTGCCCTCCTCTCCCCCAGGGGAAGGTCTTGGCAGGAAGCAGGGAGGGCCTGGCCTGGATGCACAGCAACCCCATCCCCCAGGTCCTCCCCGACCCTGCCCCACGTGAACCCCTCCTCCGGGAAGTCCACCGAACACCCTCTGCAGCCTATCTCTGTGCCCCTGGCAGGCCAGATGAGTGCCCCTGCAGTGCTGGCTGCCTTAACCAGATGGTCACCCATGGGAGGCACCAAGTCTGTGCCCCACAGGTGACCGTGTGACCTCTGCTGGGCCAAGCAGGGGTCTGGGGCAGGAGGGCAGGTGCAGGCTACAGAGCTGCAACAGTGGCCAAGCCAGCCCTGGGCAGAAAAACAGGCTGGCGCTGGGGCAGGACCACAGCCATGGGGGTCCCCGGGGGTCCCACACTCAGACCTATTTCTACTGATGCCCGTGAAGGAAAACCAAAAGGCCCTGTGACCAACAGGCGCTCCCGCGGCCCTGAGAGGGGAGCATGGGGGACTTACCAGGTCGGCGGGGGAACCTGCAAAGGAAGCAGACGGGGTCAGAGCCGGAGCGCCTCGCAGGCCCCAGGTAGAAGGAGAGCTTCGGGGCTCAGCTCGGACGCGGGTCATGAACTGGAGAGGGGCCCCTGACCACCCTTGGCTCCCAGGCACTTCTGACAGCAAACCCTGAGCTCTGGACTCAGGGTCCCAGGGAGCTCAGGATGGGCAGCCGACCCGAGGGGGCAAACAGGTTTTCCTGCCTAGGCCAACTCTGGTCCAGTGGTGGCCGCTGTCCAGGTGGCACCCCTCCCTCACAGTCCCCCACACCCTCCCCTCCCCACCCTTCCACGGAGGAGAGGTCCCTGCTGGTTGGCTGTGCCTGCCGCGAGCAAAGGGGCACGCACCCCCGCCATCCTGTCTCAGACACCCAGGTGCCAGCTCAAGGACATGGGGCACGCCGCTTGTTAGATGGACAGCAACGTCTGCCCCAGGCCCCAGCCACCCGGGCTGCTGACCCGCCACCGGTCCAAACGAGACTGTAACAGCTGTGACCTTAACAGCCCGCCACTCGTGGCTGGGACTGCTCAGGCACACCTGTCTCCAAAGACCCTGGGGACACAGGAAGCGGCTCGGGCATGGGGGACAACGCATCCAGGTTTCGCTCTGCCCAGGGAGGGCGACCCACAACAGGGCTCTCAGGAGGGGACAGCGCCTCCCTGGGCACCCTGGCCCCCGTGGGCAGCAGGCACTTAACCACCTTAGTGAGGGCCCTGGGCACAGCCCAGAGGGGACGCTGACCAAGGCTGAGGGCGTGCTGCCCAGAGTCCAACCCCAGAGCCAAAAGAGAGAGAGAAGGAGCGTGGACGCTCCCCAGGGAGGGCAGCGGATGTGGCAGGACAGGGACAGGCCCGTAGGGGAACAGGACCGTGCCCTCGGGGAGGCTCAGGCCCCTTGCAGCAGTGCCTGGTGCCCACAGGGCTGTCCACGTGAGGGTGCTTTCGACAGGCCCAATGGCCTGTCCAGCAGGGTCCCAGTATATTGAGTTTTACTGGGAAGCCCACCATAAGAGACAGTGGGGCCTGTGCGTGTGCGAGGGGAGCCCTCGCGGGGCGGCCTGACTGCCTTCCCTGGGGGCCGGGCTTGGTGCAGGAGAAACCCCGCCAACCCAGAGCCACCCCTGCAGGGGAGGAAGCTTGAAGCAGATGGAACACTGCCTCTGGCACTTCCAGGTAAGCGCATGGGCCTGTTTACTGCCGTCTTTACTTCCTTTCTTCTCCTTTCCACTCTGCATTTTTGAGAATTAAAAGTCTAATTTTAAACTAAAAAAAAAAAAAAGGAAGAAAGCATGGCCAGCCACTGGGCATGAGGGGCACGTGGCCACCAGGGGGCGGTGTGGACAGCAAAGTGGAAGGCGGCGTCCACCCCAGCACCCGGAGCCTCCGTCACGGACACTAGAGGGGCTTGACGGGGCTGCAGGGGCAGCAGCCTTTGGTGGGGACAGGGGCCTGGGGACCTGCCAATCCTGGCTCAGGGAAGTGGGCCAACACTCAGTAAGTGACAGACTGACTGTGGATCTGCTGTATCCCGGGCAGCGGGTCTTGGGCAGACAAGCCGGTCCTTCAGAAGGTGCACGAGACAGCCCCAGAGACATGGACTGCACCCAAGCCGGTCATTCAGGAGGTGCAGCGAGACAGCCCCAGACATGGACTGTACCCCGAAGCTTCACCAGCAGAGGCTCCACCAACAAGCAAGAGACGGGGGAGGCTGCCAGCCTCCATTTATGGGGCTGATGATGGGGTGCCAGCAACGACCCTGGCCTTGTCCTGCAGGTCACAGTGACAGGACACACCCAGTGACAGAGCAGAGACCTCACGCCCATGTCAAGAGCAAGGGGCCTGGTCCCCACCGTGGGGGGGGCGCGGGGCTGGCCTGCTGCCTGAGGAGCCCACCACCACTGGTGCGTCCTGCGTGCCTCTGGGCACAGCTCCTGTGTGTGACTCGCAGTGTGACATGGCGCTGTTCCCTGGGGTGGCAAGGACAAGCCGTCCCACTGAAGCCCAGGAGTGGGCCTGTCCTCAGTAGGCGCTCTGCCGGTAGGCCGTCCCCGGGCCACACTGCCAAGGCCCTCAGCTGTGGCCCCCACCGTCTGCACCTCCTGAGGCCTTCAGCCTCAGGCACGGGCTGCTGGCTCCTGTCCAGCTGCTCCACACTGGGCCACCCCTCCGCAAAACCCAAACCAAGACACCTGGGAGGAGCCTCCAGGGCCCAGCCTCAGGCTTCCCTGGCTGAGGAATGGGCACAGGAGGCGCACCGAAGGTGGTATGTGCAAGTGTGTGCTGTGAGCTGGCACTAACACGGTGCCCGCCCCGCAGGCCTCCCTGGTGAGGGAGCTGGGGGACAGGAGAGAATCATGAGTGGCGCTGATGACAAGAAGTCCTGCTGAGAGTGTCCTAGCAGCCAACTCCTGCCATGGGGTCAGGGCGGAGGACAGGGAGAGAAGTCATCCAGTACCCATTAGGAGCCAGGTCCTGCCTCCTGATAACTGTGTGCCCTGGGGCAGTGTCTCACCCTCTCTGAGCCTTGGTGTTCCCATTTGGGCTCTGCAATGAGGCCAGTACTGGAGGGTAGGAAAGGGGAGCTGTGAGCAGGCAGGGCCTGGGGCTCAGGCCGAGGTGGCTGGGGACCTGGGTGCGGGCCAGTACTCACTGATCCTGCAGGGGGGCATCACCTCCAGGCACTCCTTGTGCGCCCCCACGCCACACCTGGTGCACAGGTAGCCCTGGTAGAAGGTGCCCCTGTGCAGGAGAACAGGAGGTGAGGCTGAGGCTGTGCCCAGCTCCTTTCACACTCAGATGTGGTCAGGGTCTTTGTCCACCCCTTGGCCTGGCAGCCCACCCTGGGGCAGCCAACCCTCAGAGCCTGGGCCCTTCAGGATCCCCGCTGTCCCCACTGCTCACCTCGGCCTAGATCCCCGCCCCCACAGTGGCCTGGCACCCAGGGACAACCCCCTGGCTTGATCCTGGACTCCGAGGGCCCAGGCTGGTCTGACTCTCACAGACACACCCTGGTTCCTTGGGGTCTTCATGGGGCTATGGCAGAAGGTCAGAGGCCATGGGGACTCGGGGAGGCAGCACTGGGCTGGCGGGCCTTGGAGGTTGTGGCGGAGGCCCCACCTGAGGAACATCCTGCAGGCTCTGCAGCTGGTGGTCCGGTCGAACGTGTACATCTGGAAGCTGTGGTGGTTGGCGTTCGCTTTGTCTGGCTTGATGTTTGACCTGGCAGGGACCAAAGGAGGGGAGCAGAAGCTGCCCTCACCAGCCCCAAGCCGGCGCCACAGGCCACCCAGGACTGGCTGCACAGTGTTGGGGGCCTGGACTCGAGTCTGGCTGTCTGATGCTGGGCAGGATGTGGCAGAGGGCTGCTGTGGAAGCTTTATGATCAGGCCACACTGACACAAGAAAACCCCAGGTGAAGGTGAAGACCCAGGTGTCTCAGAGACACAGCAGTGCAGCCGCTGCCCCCCCGCAACTGTGGGTTCACCTTCTGAGGACTCAGTTACCCACAGTCAATGTGGTCTGAAAATATTAACTGGGAAAATTCCAGAAACAATCAATCCTTACATTTTACAAGGCACCCCATTCTGAGTAGCAAGAGGACGTCCCACCCTAAACCGGGACCAAACCATCCTTTGGCCCAGAGTATCCACACAGCATGCGCTACCCGCCTGCTACTCAATTGAGGGCCATCTGGTATCAGATGGATCATCCTGGGGTCACAGGGCTTGTGTTCAAGCTCTGCATATTCCACTAAAAAGTGGACTCAAAGCTCAAGAGCAGTGATGCCAGCAATTCGTTACGGCTCATCTCTTCCTCTGCCTAGTTCCTAAGATCAAGCTTGATCACAGGTCTGCACGCAAAGGGAAAACAGCATGCTCGGCGCTCAGTGCCCACCGGGCCTGAAACATGTGCCCGGGGACTTGGACACTAAGATCTGTACCCAGGTTATGATGGGCAGGAGGCACACCAGGGGCAGCCATGGAGGTCAGAAACTCACTCCACCTGCACCCACCGAGGGGCAGAGGAGGCCGTGGAGCGAGCCGTGAGACTTGGAAGGGTACGACTTCTCTGCGGCCCCTTACACTCTCTCTCTCGCTCTGCTTGCTGACCTTGCCATGAGCGTCATGACGCACTTCCCTACACTGGGCCCTTCCACCAGGAGGTGGGGCCTCACTCGGGCCAAGAGCAATGGAGTCGGCCCTCTATGGACTGAGCCCTCCGAAACCAGGAGCCCCAAATAAACTATCCCTCCTCCAAGCTGCTCTTGTTGGGTGAAAGCTCACTGCACAGATGGTCCACCTGCCTGAGGCCCCCAGCCCACCTGCTGCCAGTCAAGCCCTAGGGTCCGCCCCTCCAGCCTGGGAGCCTGCTCCTCGCTTCCTCCACTCCGTGCACAGGCTGCTTCCTGACTGATAGGAAGCAGTTCTAGGCTTTCAAAGGCTGAGCTCCTGAGGCCCCTCTGGCATCACCGCTGCCCCGGGCCCATCCCTGAGCTGCGAGTCAGGTGTACAAGGCTCTGCCTTGAGGGTGGTAAGGCCCATCCCTGCAGGACGGCCCTGCCCTGGGAAGCCATCGAGTAGGCTGGCCCCAGGGGTAAGGAGCTGGGCACCTGGACCTGCCCAGCCACCCGAGCACAGAAGCCCCGCCCCGCCCGACTCACATGGCCATCTCGAACTGCTCCATCCACTTCCTCTTCATGTCCGCCGTCTTGCAGAAGAACTGGAAGCCCTGCTTCCCTTGGAGGTGAATCAGATAGAAGCCGTAGGACCACTGCGGGGGACAGGACGTGCTCACTCGGGGCCGTGTGGGCACATGTGCATCTCTGCGCTCCCTGCCAGGGCTCGGGCACACAGGTGTGTGCGCTCTGACAGTGCACACGTGCGCAGGGCCCTACGTGCTGGGCCTGCCCCGTGAAGGACGCCTGCTGTGTGCCCTACCACTGCACGGGCACCTGGGGCCCGAGGGACCATGCTGGGGCCCCGCAGGCACCCTGACCTCTCCCACTGCTGCAAGGCAGCACGTGCCCAGGGAGCGTGTGCCCAGCACCCGCCCCGCCTGCCCACGTCCTCAGTGAGACACTGAAGGGGGCAAAAGCAAGGCAGGGCGGCCACCGTGCGGGGCCTGCGCAGCAGCACCCCAGCTCTGGCAAAGGGCCTTTAGAGGGGCCCAGGGGATGGCAAGGGAAGCACGGGGCTTGCTGGGAGGTGGGGAGGCGACGAGGGAGGGAGGGAGGGAGAGAAGAGAAACACAGAGTGAGAGGCCCGGGAGGGATGTCCTCCGAACTCCAAACCCTCCCCTGGGGGGTGGGCAAACCCTCCCTTGGGGGGTGGGAGTGGCCAGGGCGGCTGGGTGGCTGCTAAGGGGAGCGGGCTGGGGCAGGAGCTTACCATTTTCCCGTGAGACTAGGAGGCGTGTGAGGAAAGGAAAGGGGGAGACGGGTCACTAGGTGCCTGGCCGGCCCTGCAGTGGGCACTGCAGGGGGAGCCCCAGCCCAGGACAGGTGGGAACAGAGTCCTGACCAGGGCCCAGGGGAGTGGGCGGCAGGAAAGCACTCCAAGGGGTGGTGCCAGAGGCTGGGACCCCGGCGGCCCTGCTGCATGTACGAGCTCTGCCTGCGGTGCAGGACGGGCCAGCTGGAGCCTGGCAGCCCCAACTGCTGGCTGCAGACATCAGGGCTGGGAGGG
Organism: Sciurus vulgaris; assembly: GCF_902686455.1. Lineage (NCBI taxonomy): Eukaryota > Metazoa > Chordata > Mammalia > Rodentia > Sciuridae > Sciurus > Sciurus vulgaris. The sequence goes on along the minus strand of NC_136476.1, from coordinate 88,694,991 downwards.
GTAGGGCACGCTGGGGATGGTCAGGGCCTGGATTTTCAGCACCTGGCTTTGGCCTCCACTCCTGGCCTAGGGCTACACACAGTAGGTGCTCAAGCACTGTGCAGAAGCCTCAGCAGAAGAATGAACCCGAGGATGCAGCCCTGTCCCAGCTCCCAGGCCTGACCCTACAGCCATGGCCTACCCTGCAGCCAAGGACCCCGCCTGCTGAACATGAAAGCCTATGCCAAGCACAGCCAGGACCCTCGTGCCCTTCCCCCAGGCAGGGCAGGTGGGGACAGGGAGGACACCTGCTTGCTACAGGGATGACGTGGGCTGCAGCCAGGCCAGCCAGGGTCCAGAGTCAGGCTCTCACCAGGGACCGTGAGCGAGGCCCTCCGCCCTCCCAGACCCACACTGGGGCACTGAGGTCCTGGTGGAATCCCCACGCCACCTGGGGTGCCATCTGCAGCAGTCACAACGACAAGGCGAGGGCCGCCCCCAGCAACCAGGGCCCTTCCCTGGGGCTTGGGACCTGGCGCCTGCCCTTGCCTGGTGTGGCCCAGCCTCGGTGGGCTGCGGTCGCCCTGAGCAGTCTGTGGCCCACCTTCTTGATGTCCTTGTTGTGCATGGGGTCATCGGTCATCTTGTGGGACAGCAGCTCGATGACCTCCTTCAGCTCGTAGCTGTAGCCCTTCCGCTTGCAGACGATGACCACCTTGTCAAACAGGAACAAGTACCTGGCCCAGACAGCACCCCAGGGGCCGTCAGCATAGCCAGGCGGCGCCCCAGCTTGGCACCTGCGAGCTGGCTCAGAGTCCACAGAGCAGCCTCTTCCCTCGGCACACGCAGCTGCCGCCCAGGGTGAGCCCTGCTGTCCACTGGCCTACCTGGCAGGCGCCAGCCTGTGGTCGGGCCCTCCACCCTCCTTCCTGGCCTCCTCCTGAGACTGGCCTATGGTCACTGCCAGTTTCCATTTCCATCTCCCGACAGGGAGGGCCACAAGGGCCGGACCTGAGCCCACAGTGACCCCACCCGTCATACACAGCAGGTGGTCCCGGAAGGGGAGGCTCCAGGGCACTGGCCAGCTCCGTCCAGCCTCCTCACCACCACCCGTCCAGCCCAGCAGCCGCTTGGCAGAAGGTACCCCAGCCAGCCGCTCCAGGTCTGCCCTGGCTCCCTGAAGACCATCAGCTCACGGAGCAGGGCCCCACCCCGCCTTTGGCTGCGTCCCAGTGCAGCCCAGTGCCCGCCACAGGCAGGGCAGCCCCGGGCCTCTGCTGACGTGGCTCCCTGACACGCGTGCGAAGGAAGGAAGTAATTAAAACCGAGTGAGGCAGACAGGCCAGCAGAACGCTTTCCACAGGAAGGCCGAGTCTCCAGGCCCCTTGGGAGCAGGGCGCCCTGGACCGGACTGCCAGACTGCTATGGTATGCCGCCCGTTGGGCCGCCCTGCTCACCTGTCTTGCTTGGTGTGGTTGACGATGGACCGGACTTTCAGCTCCCCGTCGATCTTTGGCCTCCCAAACTCCTCCAGCTTCACTTGCTGGGAAAGAAAGGGAACGCGTGTCAGTCCTACGGGAGCAGCCGCCACCCACACACGGAGCAGCAGGCACACGCCCAGGGCCAGCGCTCCCCACAGCGCCAGGCACAGAGCGGCAAACCCACCCAGGTGGTTCTGGGCTGGTGCCAAGGACGGGGAGGCAGAGGGTGGGGAGGGAACCAGGCCTGGGGCGTCGGTCCCCACTCCCTGGCCAGCGCCACCAGGGACTCCCTTCAGCCCTGGGAACAAAGAGCAAAGGATGGCCTGGGCCCTATTAAGACCGCGCATGTGGAGCCCAGAGCAGGACCTGGTCAGGGGAGCCAGACACCCGCCCTGGGAAACCAACTAAGAGAACAAGCAGCGCTTCTCAGCCGGCGAGGTGTGCGGGCATGCGGGGCGAGCAGGGCCGGCAGTCCAGGTCACGGGAGGAGGCTCCGAGGCCGCAGCCTGGCGGGGCGGCCAGGCTTCAGGCTGGGTTTCCTGTGGATCGTCTCTGTGCTGCTCTGACTTGCAGAAATCCACCTCCCTCATGTGGCCTGTGGCTTCCGAGGTACGCGACAGGGACAAGTCCATAAGGGCCCAGGGGCAGAGCTGCCCAGGCCTGGCTGCTGCTGCCGCTGGCTGGGCACCTGCCCCAGGCCCCCGCGCTGCTGAGGGTCTGAGAGCGCTGTGCTGTCTGCACAGGCACCTGCTCCCAGGTTCCACAGGTTCCACTCCAGCCCTGGTGTCCCCCGAGAGTGCAGAATGAACGCCCCACTCCCACAGGAGGTGCTGTGCTGGCGGGGGGCCTGGTGCCCCACACTGCTCCATCCTCGTTACTTGAAGAGCAAGAGTAACTTGTGAAAAATCAAAACAAATCAAGCTTCTGTCCCGCGTTGCTGAGGTGGTGGTGGGCACCGTCTGGGGTTGCAGGGGCACCGCAGTGACGGGGCCCTCGGGGCTGCGCCTCTTCCAGTCTTCTTGGTCAGAATCGTGATGCTGCTTGAAACTCCCTCTGTTCTTCCGTTGGCCTGGCATGGGCACTTCTCCATGCCCTGGGTCTGCAGAGCCCTCCGCTGTGCCCCTCTGACCACGGGGCCCCAGGAGCTGGTCTGGGTACCTGGGGTCTCCTCTGCCCACGCTTGTGAGAGTAAGAATTGCCAGTGCGGGGAAATGCTTGCCTCGAAACCAGCAGTTCTGGGCTTGGGAGCTAGCTCAGTGGGTAGAGCACCTGCCTCGCACACACAAGGCATGGGTTCAATCCTCAGCACCACAAAAATAATAAATAGATAGACAAACAGGCAGAGAGATAGCGGTTCTCAATGGGCTGACCCTGCCACCCAGGGGCACCTGGCAACACCTGGAGACACGGTTGGCAGGCATCACTTGGGGACAGAGATGCTACTGGCCTCTGGTGGGTGGAGGCCAGAGATGCTGCTCAGTGCACAGGCCCCCCCAGCAAGGAACAAGCCGGTCCCAAGTGTCAATGTGCTGAGGTGGAAATGGCAGACCCTGGGGAAGCAGGACTGGCTGGCATGGACTAAGCTCTCTGCTTCCAGAAACGGCCTATCTCTTCTCCCAGTCGGCCCCCGATAGGTGGGGACAGGGTCTGGGTGCTGGGTGTCAGCTCTGCCTGATCAACAGGGAGGAGAGAGCCAGGGGCTGCTCTCAGCAGGGGTGACTGCTGAGCTGTGAACAGAACCTCGTCCACTGCCCGGGAGCCACAGTCTAGGAGCCTCCTGTCTCCCAAGGCCACACCCACTTCTGGGCCTGAGGGAGGCTTCCGCCCCGCCGGGCAATGCACATGGGCCTGCCCGCTTAGCAAAGGGCCGCCCTCAGGCTTGGTCTGCGACGTGGATAAGGGTGCGCAGGAGCCAGAGGCTGGACATCAACTCCAGAAGTGGCGGGGCGGCCCCAGGCAGCCTTGGGTGTGCGTGTGCGTCGCCCACGCTGGCCAGGGCCCAGCTCCACTCACCAAGTTCTCTATGGAGCTCTGGAACTCTCTGATTTTCTTCAAGGTCTCCTTGTCCCTCTTCACCTCGTTTATGTACATCGCCAAGTCCTGGGAACAGCAAAGGCAGGTGAGCAGCGTGTCCACCCACGCCCAGGGATGGGCCTTCCAGAGTCCTCTCCTGGGTCCCAGCTGGGGTAGCAGACCCCCAAAACAAGGAGGGGGTGAGGAGCACCACCCCACGGGACACACAAGGAGACCGAGGCAGGGAGTGCAACACGCCTACCCAAGGAGCGCACCCCCTGGGTCTGGTGGGCTCCCTTGGACCTCTTCTGGCCACCCTTCAAAGTCAGAAGATGCCCTCTGCAGCAGGTCCCACAGGACCTCCAGACCTGGACCCACCCCCAGCCTGCACATGTCCTGGGAGCCTGGGTAGAATGAGTGGCCAGTCAAGTTCTACCTGGGCCTGGGGGTCCCCAATTTCCAGCCCAGCACCCGTCTACCATGCTGCAATCACCCGGCAACCCTCCCACTGGCCACCAGGGGGCAGTGCCCACCTCAATCCAGAACTTTGCAAAGGACTGGAGATGGGGACAGGCAGTGCTGACCCGCTGCCTAGTCAGCGGCCAGCGGGTGGAAACGTGGAAATCCCATAGGCAAAGCTAGCAGAGGACGGCGGGAGCCAGGCCCAGTCCCCTCCTCCCTCCTGTCCATTCTCCTCCCAGAGGACCTCACGGTCCACACTCCAGCCTCCTGCTGGCAGCACTGAGCTTCCCCAAGCTGCAGCCCATCTCTCGTAGTAAAGGGCGTCTTGTTTTCTTGTCTACTTTAAAATGAGAAAAATAAATCCCAAAGACAAGGAACCCAAAGCAGGGGCAGAATCTGAGCAGTTGTGGCCAAAATTTAGCAGGCAGGGCCTCCACGCCGTCTGGCCACTCTGGCCTCCACCACGCTCCCCTAGCCCAGAGCCACAGGGCTCAGACCTGGGATGGGAGCCCCAGGGAAAGAGAACTCTGGTCCCTACAGGCAAAGCAGCCTGCCAGCAGGGGACCCAGGCTTGCAGGGAGCGAGCGCTCTGTCCCTGGGGGAAATCAAGCTCGAGGACAGTGGAGACCCCCATGCTGGCCACATGGGCCTTCCCTACTCTATGGTGGGGGATGAGAGAGGCTCACAAGCCCTTCCGACGCCCGGGCCTCCCGGCACGCTTCCACAGCCTCACAAACACAGGAGGCCTGCCCAGGAGTCGCAGGCCCTCCTGGTTCTGAGCGCCTCTCTGGAAGCTGATCCACTGAGGGACCTAGAGACACCTGCTGGCCGGAGCCAGGACCGCCAGGAGTGAACCGCCAGGCCACATCTGGCTCAGCGCGCAACCTGCCACCAAACCCTTGAGATGGCCTGCGCCGTGGTTCACAGCAACGGGCAGCACACCAGAGGATTTCACCCCCAGCCCACGTCTGTCGGCAAAGGCCACCCCTCTGCATCAGTGGCAGGCCCTGCCTGGGAGCCAGAGGGCACAGCATCCAAGGCCCCTGTGATCAGACCCCAGGCCCACCCCACGCACCAACAGGCACGGGCCCGAGCAGCCACGGCCGGCTGCTACAGGATGACCGCGGTCCTCTGCCTCTGGGAAAGCACTCTTTAAGCAGGCGCCACAGGGACCTGCCCCAGGCTGGACACAGTGCCCACCCTGGGGACACAGGTGGCCATGACGGTCAAGGAGAACGGGCAAGAACAGGTCTCCCTGGGGTGGGAGCACTGCCCAAGGCCCTGGGAACCCAGCGGGCAGCCCACCCACCCGGAGAAGCGTTGAGTTCACTGCAGATGGGGGTGAGCAGCAGGCGGCCAGGGGACGAGGAGGCCAGCCTGGCAGAACGCTGGGCGGCAGCTTGAGGACAGACACCTGTGGGAGCCTGGGTGGCAGGGGCCTGGGTTTGGGGTTTCCGTGGCAACACTGCTGCGGCTTGGGAGCCAGTGCCCTGCGGAGCAGCCCCAGCACCCCGTGAAGAGCCCGTCTGGCGGAGGCAGTGGTGGGCACCCCAGAGGGTTTCTGAGCAGGGCCGGATGTGAGCCCAGCAACCTGGACCTGGGTTTTCACAGACAGGGAGTAGGGGGCACGGCTGGCCAGAGGCCCTGGAAACCATCAAGAGGAAAGGAGCCGCCCAGACGGTGGCAAAGGGGCCGAGGCCAGGGGCGGACGCTTCAGAAGCAGAAGCCTGGGGCTGGGCAGGGGAACCCAGGGATCCCCGGGTGGAGCACAGAGCGGGGAACCCCTGATGGCACGTGGGCAGGCAGGACAGCAGGAAGCGGCTCTCGGCGGTCGTGGGCGGCAGGTGAGGTCAGGGAAGTCGGCCGAGGTCCCTCCAGCACTCTCCCACCTGCACCCTCCCGCAGGTGTCGCCCATCACGTGCCAAGACACGGTCCGGCCACTGGCAGGTGGGCTCCGCAGGCCTGAGCATGCGGGTGCGGCGCCCAGCCAGCCTCCGCGCCCACCTGCATGGCTTCCAGTGCTTCTTTGAGCTGCTGCCTCTCGGGCCGGTCAGCAGAATGGCTCAGGAGTTCCTGGAGGAAGCGGGTCCTGGGTGACTCAGGGTCCCAGCCCTGCCTTGCCCCATCAGGCAGGGGTGCTGTCCTCAGCACAAAGCCACCCTCACCCCCAGGTTGGGTGCGCCTCAGCTGCCTCCTCCTTGCGGGGTCACACTGCTCCCAGCAGGACCACTCCCAAACCTCGTGGACAAGGAGAGGGGGCAGTGCAGGAAGGAACACGGGGGTGGCCAGCAGCAGTGCACTGAGGTGGACTCACCCAGGAGCCACCCACCTCCCCTCCAGGTTCACGCTTCCTGAGGACCTTCCCAGCCCCTTCTCACCATGGCTGCCAGGAAGCTCAGTCTCAGTCACATGGCCAACCACAGCCACCCCCTTACCACTGGAATGAGGCTGCCTTCCTCCCTGCTCTGCTCCCCCGCCTGGTTTTGACCAGTTTCCCTGTGTGTCTACTCTGATCACCTTCCTAACAAGCGCCGAACAGCAAGGGCGTGCCGAGCAGACTCACTCGGGTCGGCTCACGTCCACCCTGCCCTGGAGCCCAGGGGCGGCGGGTGTGGGCAGCGGGGCCTCACCTTGAGCAGCAGGTGGTACTTGAGCACTCGCTGCATAGGGACCACCAGCAGGTCCTGCAGCTTGAACTTGCCGTCCTGGACCTTCAGCGTGCACTCCTGGGTGGCGGGAGAGCGCCGTGAGGAGGTGCCCGCTGCTGGGTACGCGAGTCCGGGCCTCCAGCAGGAGCGGCCCACGGTGCCTCTCACACTGGGGTCTCAGCGGCCCCCACCTCAGCGCCCTGTCCCTTCCTTAGGGCCAGTCCTCAGAGAGGGCGGGGCCTCCCCTGCCACCGCTGCTCTGGGAGTGGCCGCTGCCCCGACCCCCAGCTTGCAGCCAGGGCTCCGAGAATGGACCCTGATCACACCAGACAGGGACAATCCTGTTGGGTCAGCGACCACCACCGGAGAAATGAGGCAGGGCCTGCGGGGTGGGTCCCGAGCCTGGGTAGGACACACACTTCCAGCAGCGTCGCCTGGGCCCTAGGGTCAGCAGAGGCCAGGGTCGAGGGCCACAGACCCTTGTCAAGTCAAATGGGCCCCAAGTCCCCGCTCCAGGCACCTGGGGGTGCAGGCTGTGTTTGGGCCAGGACTGTGTCCCAGCCCCCACCCAAAAAACCAAAGGAGAAAGCAGGCCACTCCCAGGCTGCACCCCTGCCCCAGGCAGGAGGGAGTCAGCGAGCGGTAGCCTCGGAGTGGCCAGGGCCAGGCCAGCGCCCGTTACCTCCACTTTCTGCCTGAAGTCATCGCGGCTGGCGAGCAGCTGGTTGAGAGTGCTCTGGGCGCGCTCCAGGTGGCTGCAGTAGTCCCCGTAGATCAGAAGCCTGGCGGCACATCACACGCGGGTCAGCACGCGGGCACACACGCACACGCGGGCCCCGGGGGCGCAGGGCCTCGCGACACGCTTCCTCCTCGGGAGGCTGCGAGGGCACAGGGCCCTGCCCGCGGTGCTGCTTCAGGCTGTGGCCAGGAGCCGGCTCCAGCCCCACGGCATGCCTGGAGGGGACGGGAGGCCCTGCCCCCAGAGCCAGCGGACCAGGACGGCTCCCGCCCACTCTGTCCCAGGCAGGGGCACCCCTGGCGGGCCCCTGGTAGAGGCCAGAGCCGGCTCCAACCCGCGCTGCCAGCCACCCTCCTGCCCTCCCCTCCTCCGGGCCCTTGAGCCCCCATCCCCCGTTCCGACGCTCGTCTTGGGCCCTACGATGCTCTCTCCTGCCAGAACGCTCCCCCTCTGTCCCCAGCCGGGCCAGGTGCACCCCAGTGCCCACAGGCCTTGGGGACAAGCCTGCACTCCACCTGTAGGCCTCTTGCCCTCAGCCACACAGAAGCTCCTGCAGAGAGGAACCTTGCCAGGTGACACCTGGCGAGGACAAGGGTGACGGCAGCCACACTCATGGGGACACTGTGCCAGCTGCCTCACTGATGGCACCAGACCTGTCTTTCTCCACCCTTCAAGGTGGGAGCAGGGCCACCGAGGCCTCATGAAGGCATCAGGGTCACCTGCTCGGGCACAAGAGGCTGTTCGCTGAAGGCTGGGCCTGACACTGGTAGGACTTCCACGCGGCCGGCCTTTGGGAGGAAGCGTCCAGCGGTGGGACCCCGGCGAGGCTCCAGGTGACGGAGCCCTGCTCGTGGGTTCCTGGCAGGCCTTCCGCCCCCAGCCTTGGGCAATCGGGACCAGAGATGCCCAGCTCCTCCAACCCTGGAGGGCACACGAAGGCGGCAGGGGTGGGGGCAGGGCACTTTCCACCTGGGGACACATCAGTGCAGTGCTAGCTCAAGCAGGGCGACACCTCCTGACACATGTCCCAGCTTTCGACAAATGCTCAGGGATCTGAGGCCCCAGCCCCCGTGGGCTGCACGCCTGGCCGAGCCGCTGCCTCCCTGAGCTTCCCACACCAGCCTGCAGGGAGCCGGGCACAAGAGGCTGAGGTCCCACAGCACACGGGAGCCGACCTCCGCAGACCCTCAGACAGAGCAGCTCACGCAGCCAGCACCCAGGTCAAGGTCAGCGTGGACCCTGCGCCAGCACCATCGCACGGGCGCATCCCCAGATCCGACAACACTGAGCCTTCCCAGGCCCAGGCTTGAGACACCCGCCGGGAGGACGCGCCTTAGGCTCCTATGAAGGCAGGAGGGACCTGCCTCCTCAGCAACGTTAGGAAAGGAGGGGACGCAGCTTGCCCTGACGTGTGGCCTCATTCTGCTGGGCTGCCGGACCCACCACCGAAGCCTGTGGTGGCTTCCTCCTTGGAGTCCTCACCTTGGCCTGGACGACCCCAGCGCCCCTCCCACCTCTGCCCTCGGCTCCCGCCTTCCCTGAGTGTCTGATCTCCCCTTGCAGGGCTGGCCCGACCCCCATCCTGTCCCGGGCCCCACGGCTCTGGCTCCTGGCTGGACCTCGGCCCCTGATGAGCCCTCTCTGAGGACAATTCCCGTCTCCTGTCCTGCAGTGGAGCTGAACCTGTCCTGCCTCTAGCCCCGAGTGCAGGACCCGTACACAGCAGGCACTCTATAAATGCCTGCGGAGTCAGTGAGCAAAGAAGCGTTAGAACACTGAGTCCAAAAGGAGACCTGGTGGTGACCTCTGCTGAGGCCCGGGCAGACCCTTCCCCAGGCGCACACAACTGAAGGGTCCCGGCAGGGGCGCCTCCTGAGTCAGGTGGCAGGTCACTGCGTGCACGGCTCCTGGGCCAGGCAAGAGGTGCACGCACCCCCGCGGCAGCTCAAGGGTGGAGGAGCCCCTGGTGCCCCAGAAGGCGGAAGCCTCGTGGGCAAGGTCCTCGTGGGGGACATGCCAGGTCTCTGCGCCCTTGACCAAGGGACAGGCAGACAGCTAGGTCTCACTCCACCCTGGTCCTGTCTTCAGAGGGGGACGCCAAGGTCTCCAGCTGGACCCCTCGCACCTACTAGAAGTTCCAGAATCCCATGCTGCCCCTCGTGAGCTCCCAAAGGACGAGCTGGGACAGAAGCAGCTTTGCACCCCCTCTGTAACGCCACGACCGGTGGCTGGAGGCAGGGAGCCCGTGACCCCACGGAGGTTGCTGCCCACGGCAGTGACGACCGCTCCTCAGCGGCACTCACTCTGCACGGGGCCCGGGGCAGCTGGGTGGGCAGCAGCTGGGCGCAACTGGCCTGCAGACCTGCCTGCGTCTAGACGCTGGCCTAACTCCCTGGGTGCAAGCCCACAAGAAGAGGGGTCACCTCAGGCTTCAGACCTATCCCACAACTGGCCCGAGCACCGTGGACCTCCGTCCACAGAGCTACGGACGTGAGCGGCCGCAGCTCTGTGGCACCTGGCCCCACCTTGGAGCTCGAGCCAGCTTCTGCTGGACGGCAGAGACGGCCCCCGGCTGCCCGGCACGTGCTGCCGGGTCTGCTGGGGCTTGGAGCGCCCTCCTGGGGGCCACAGTGGCCTTCCACTGAGTGGGGACCAGCAGGTTGGGCAGAAGGATCAGCCCAGCTCAGCCCCGTGAGGCTGCACAGCCCAGGTGCCACCCTTGTCCCTAATTCACACATGAGGAGGTCAAGACCGAGTCACAGGCTATGGATACTGGGACCCCCAACCCAAGACCTCAACCACAACCCAGTCTCATGGTCTGCGCTCATGTCCCCAGAGCCCCTCACTCAGACCTACATAGGCCAGGCCTGTCACCAGAAGCAGCACTGACCTGTCCACCTTGTACCAGGTGGACAGCACACGGGGGCAGGCTGTGTCCTCTAGATGCCCAAGTCTCCAGGACGGGCACCAGGCCTGGGGCACAGTGGATGGCATGAGTGTCACTCACCAAGACCCCAATGAGCAAGAAGCAGAAGGGACTGCTGGAGCCCGCGAGGCCCCTCCCAGGCCACGCTCAGTGCTCAGAGGTGGCCTGACAGGCTATGATGGGGTGGGGGCAGTCTTGGTTTTGGACGCTCGGTTTACAAGCCGGGCACTGTGGCACATGCTTACAATCTCAGCAGCTCGGAAGGCTGAGGCAGGAGGATCACAAGTTCCAAGCCAGGCTCAGCAACTTAGTAAGATGTCGTCTCTAAATTCAACATTAAAAAGGGCTGGGATGTGGCTCAGTGGTTAAGCACCCCTGGGTTCAATCCCCGGTACCAAAAAGAAAAAGAAAAAAGAAAAAAAATCTGTGTTTCCAAGAGGGCCCGGAGGCCCGGAGGCCAACAGCCACCTGTCCCAGAATGCCAGTCCTGAGGGGTCCCCGGGAGGATGCTCCCGCCTCTGCTCTGTCCCAGGCTGGTCCTGAGGCCTGGCAGATGGGGTGGGGGCACTCACCTTTCCTTGAATTCAAGGAAGACCTTGGCCAGCGTGCTGCCCCCGGCCATCATGGACACGTCGATGGCCCTCAGGAGGCTGTGGTGCACCTTCATCAGGTCCTGGGGGAAGAGCGGTCAGTGTCCAGCGGGCAGCCCCAGCTTCACTCCTCGGATGCCTATGAGGCCATGAGCGGCCCGTGCTGTGGGCACCCCACACCACTGCTGCTTGCTAGAAGCTTCTACAGCAAGGCAGTCAGAGGAGCCAGAGCACATTTAAGCCCCATCACAAGGCAAGCGCAGTCACCTGCTGCCCACATCAGCCCCCAGGGACACACGGTGACACAGGACAGCTCTGGCACCCGAGGGGACAGTGAAGGCAGAGCAGTTTCTTAGCCAGGTCCTTGTGGTCCCTGTTGTCCCAGGAGCAGAAGCTCTGGGTAGCCAGCTCAGGGCTTTGCAGGAGAGCCTCAGCCTGGGGCACCTTCTCCCCACTTCAGAGCAGATGGACAGCTGCGGGGCAGCACTGGGCTCCCCACACCTGGCTTCCTTTCTCTCTGGTCATTGGACCTGCCCAGGGCTCATGGCAGGTCAGGGGCACAGAGAGCAGGAAGCTCTGGGGCCTGGGTCAGCCTCCTCCAGGAGATCAGAGGCCACCCCTTGAGATGACAGGAGGCCAGCGGGATGGCCGGGAGCAGCAAGTTCCCCAGGAAGCCCTCAGGCACCTGCCTCCCGCCGGCGCCCTGCTCCGCACTGCGGCCAGGTGACTCTTCTCACAGGGTCTGGCCTGGGGCAGCTCGGACCAGGCAGCAGGGCCTCTGCTCACAGAGGCAAGGGCCTTCCTGTGCCGGGGCCCACTCCCGTCCAGGGCTGTGGGCATCAGCACCACACCTGCCAGTCAGTGCCCAGCACACAGCTCCCCTCATGCCACGCAGGACAGGTGTCCTCTCTGCCCCAGGTCAGAATCCCCAGAGAGAGGGCCGCTGCACTCCTGCCCCTGCCAGCCATGGCCAGCCAGGGACTGTGGGCTCTCCAAGGCTGTGGGACAGTGGCTTAAGAGCAGACCATGTGTGCAAGCCAGGACCCTCACCTCCAGGTTGATGAAGACAGCGGCCATGTCCGCTGGGCTCAGCACCAGCCGCAGGGGGCCCATGTAGTTCTGCAAGAGAGATGTCCACACTAAGCCCTGGTCTGGAGGACACTGCCCCTGTCCAGGCCACGACCACCTGGAGGTCACTGCCCCTGTCCAGGCCACGACCACCTATAGGACAATGCCCCGTCCAGCCACGACCACCTGGAGGACAATGCCCTGTCCAGGCCATGACCACCTGGGAGGTTTGGTGCTTCCAGGACAGTGCACAGTGAGAGCCACACAGGGACAGCAGGCAGGAGGGCAGGATGGGGCTGCCTTCCAAACACCAACCTCTCAGCCCCAGCAGAGCTCCTCAGAGGCCAGGGCAGGACAACCTGGGGCCAAGGGGGTGCCCAGAACTCCCCATTCAGGTGTCCACATCATGGCCAGCTGGACTTAAAAGCCCAGGGGATCCAAGCATGAAAACTCATCTTGCTGGGCATGGTGACCACACCTATAATCCCAGAGGCTTGGGAGGCTGAGGCAGGAGGATCGCGAGTTCAAAGCCAGCCTCAGCAACTTAGCGAGGCTCTAAGCAACTAAGCAAGATCCTGTCTCTAAATAAAATACAAAAAAGGGCTGGGACGTGGCCAGTGGGTAGGCACCCTTGGGTCCGATCCCCAGTACCAAACAAAAAAAACCTATTCATCTTTGCACATGGCTCAGGTGGTTGCATGTCAGGGAAATGCCCCAAACCAGGCTGTGGGGCACGGGGAGGCCACAGTGGACAGGGGACAGGCTGTTCAGTGGCTCAGGGCCTGTGCCCACCACGCTCCAGTGCAGGGTGCTTCTGGCCACCCAGGGGCAAAGCTGCTGCCTCCTGCGGCAAAGGGGAGGCCAGTGCAAAGCCTCCGGGACAGGCCCTCGTGAGGGAGAAGGCAGGAGCGCGGAGCCCGGCTCAGTGCCTCCATAATTAGGAGCCGCGCTGCCCAGACCAGGCTCAGAGGCAGAGCCAGCCCTTAGGGTCGGGTGGAGCCGGACGCGGCAGGAGGCACGACCCCAACTCCGGGGTGGGGGCGTCTGGAGGCAGAGCCGAGGGGCCCAGCCTCACCACCCCAGAGCGGCTGTGGCCAGCGGCCAACGTGCCCACCTTCTCGATGTCCTCCAGGGTGCGGTAGTACTTGGCCTCGGTCTCCTGGATCTCGAGCAGGCAGCAGCTCCTCTTGTCGTCCTCCGTCATGCCCATTTTCTGGAGGGGACGTGAGACGTAAGCCAGGATGCCCTGCCTGGCACCTGCTGGCTGTGCACCTGGATGGGGAGGCCCCAGGTCACCTGTCCCCCACCGTAGGACATCTGCTCAGGCCTGGCCACGCGCTCCCCAGGTGTAAAGGAGTGGGGAGGCAGCGGGCGCCCAGACCCTCCTTGTCTTGCAGTTAAGGAAATGAGGCACAGGGACCAAGGGGGTGAGAGGGGCCAGCACCAAGCAGTAGACAGGAGACCCCAGGCTCTGCTCCTGAACTGGACTTCCACCAGCAGGGCCTCAGCCTTGGGGCAGGGCCTCGGGCTTGGGGCAGGGCCTCTGCACACACAGGAGACGCAGGCCAGGCCCATCCACGGATGCTGAGCCACCCGGGGACCCAACCACTGAGCCAGCTTCCCAGCACCAACTGCCTCCCAGGAGCTGGACTCCCCTGGGGCCCACTGACCTCCAACCCGGGACCTGAACTAACAGCCCATTGGCAGGGTCACCAGGGACACACCTTTGCAGCACAGCCTGGCCCTGCCTCCTGGAAAACACACCCCAGGCAGCACTGCCGGGGGGAATGCCTGGCCACAAGTGGTGTGAGGCAATGGCCAGGGCCACTGTGAGGCCACCACGTCTCTAGGTTCTTTAAGGCCTAAGGGGCCATATCTGCCTGGAAGGTTCTGGAGACACGGAGCTGTTCCCTGTGTTGTGCCATCTGCACTCACATAGGCAAAAACTCCTCCCTGGCCTCCAAGGAACCCGCAAGGGTCCCCTGCACACCGTGTCCTGCAGCGTACAGAGCAATGCACACCACGGGCGGGGGTGAGGACTGGAGTCCACTGGTACTTGGGCTTCGTGGGAGGTGCCAAGGTCCAGGACTCATGGAGCCCGTGTGCACCCAACTGCATCTGCCTGGCAGGGGCTCCCTGGGAAGACTTGCACCTGCCTCCCCTTACCTGCCACTTACCTGCATGTACCTGATCTGAAAGCATGGAAAACAAGCAAGAGAGTGACTCATCAGCAGCACCGAGAGCCGTGTTTGTAGGCCAGGGATGCCCGCCCCACCATCAGCCGCAGTCACAGGGGTCTGCCCAGCCCTTCCTCTACGCTGGCCTGCCATCTCCTCTCCCACACCAGGATCTGAGTGGGCACTGCCTCCCCAGTTGGTCCTCCTCTAGAGACATGGCCACCCGTAATTCAGACCAGAGAGCTCGGACATGACGGGGAGGCAACGGAACTGGGAGGCCCCGCCTGGGAGACCGGACTGCTTGAGAAGGTGCTGGGCATTCCAAACCAGCTGGTCCCAGGACGGGGCAAACAGCCATGCCCCCGTCGGCTCTGCAAGCATCCCTGTGTCCTGCCTCTGGTGCTTCAGGACCAGGGACAGCAGCGAGCTCCGGGGCTCCTGGGAGGACCCTCAGGTCTACGATCAAGAAGAATGGGGTTCTGGGGCCCACAAGGGAGTGTTTGCACAGCCTGGGGGTAGGGCCTTCAAGAAACCCCCAGGCACCGCACCTGCCTGCTTGCTGGTGTTTACCCACAGGGCACCCAGACTGCCAGTGAATTGAAACGACACGGCCCCAGGCGACCAGAGCTGTGAGGATTCATAGGTGGTTTCGGGCCAGCTTTGGGGACAGAGAGGGCCACCCTCTCCAGAGAGCATCCTGGCAGTGGGGGCAGGGGGCCACCTCCAGATGCTCAGGGCCAAATGAGAAGCCTGTTCTGAAGAGCAGAGCTCGGGGCTGTGGGTACCCTGCCAGCCCTCCCCAGGGCTGCAGCGGGCACCGCCAGCCCAGGAAAGGGCTCTCTGAGGCCTGGGGCCTCCGAGCTGTTTCTGCCACCAGCTGGTGGCTCCCACACTGATGCAAAGCTCTGATATTTGCTTTTGAGAAATTTCCCATTTCCCTAGGGAAAGCAGTCGCGTCAAAAGCCTCCAGAGCAGGCAAGTGGCACCGTGCCCACCCGCAGAAGCAGACGTCCCACAGGCCATGGCCTGCCTCGCCAGGCCCAGTCTCCCGCTCCCGCCGGGCCGAACCCCTGCCTTCTGCGCAGCAGCTGTGGGCCATAAACGCGCACCGGAGCAAATCCACGTCTGAGATGATTAGCCAACGCCTGAGCGGAAGCAAGCATCCTCGCGACATAAAAGACGCGCAGCTGGCTAATTGAGCCTCACGGTCTCATCACTCCACACAGAGGGGTGAGAGAAGCCTGCTGTGAGACCCGCACCGAGAGGCTACTTTAAGGCTCCGGGCTGACAGGACCAAGCCCTGAAGCTTGGGAGGGCTCCATGGCAACCCGGCGGCAGGCTGGGGTCACGGGGCACACACAGGGAAGCCGTGGGTAGCAGTCAGGGAGCGAGCGGCCGCAAGGACACTCTGCGGGGACCAGGGCCCTGGCCGGGCCGCGCTCCCGCTGGGCGGGCAGGGCACAGGGGGCTCACCATGGGCTGCCGCACCTCCACCTTGATGATGTCCTCGTAGATGTCGTCACCCTCGTCCTCCCGTGGGACGCAGTCGTAGATGTCCTCGCCCAGGTCATGCTCACTGCACAGGAGGAGGTGGGTGAGCGGAGAGCGAGGGTCTGGCCACCCCGACCGAGGAGCCCTGGCACCCACCCACCTCGGCCTCAGGCCGGTCCACAAACGGGGGTGTCCACGAGTTTGAATGGGGTGGCAGAGGTCGCCATCTGCCATCTGCCTGGGTGGCAGGGGGACCCGGGGACAAGGCCCCAGCTTCTCCAGCTCCACAGACACCAGCCTCCCAGGGTCTCCCAGCAGCCCTGGCTCCTGCCCCCAGACCAGAGGCCCTCGTACAGACCAGAGGCCCTCGTACAGACCTCAGGGTGACCTGTGGCTCAGCCTGAGGTCTCCACCATGTTGAGGCCCAGGTGTGAAGGCCAAGGGTGCAGCACCCACGTGGGGCCACCTTCCACACCAGGGTGAGGGGGCCACACTGGAGGCGGGCATGGAGCCTGTGGTGCCCCTTCCCAAGCCAGTCCGGGGACTGCCCCGGCTCCTGCTGCAGAAGGCCCGTGTCTGCCCGACGGTGGCTCGCGTCTCCTCCAAGTTGCCCCTCGGCCTGCAGGACCGAGGTCATGGCCCGAGAGCCCAGTACGTGTCCTCCGCTGCCTTTCTCGTTACTCTGTACAATGTTAAGGCTTCCACCCTGGACTCACGGGGCCCACTGCCCCGAACCTCCACCCCAGAGCCCTACCAGGTCTGAGCAAACAGCCGGTCATTCCCACTGGACCCCTGGGGGGTCACTGGGCCCTGGGGATGGGGAACCACCCCCAGGCCCAGGCTGGCCGGGGTTGTGGGCTCTGCTGGGGTCCTTCCGGAGAGGCTGTGCTCACGGGCCCGTCCTGCGTGTGCTCAGCTCTATGCGAAGCACTCTGGCCTCCTGAATCCTTCGGGGGTATGCGGCTCTGAAGCCCCATAGAGGGGGTGCAGAGGAGCACGGGGCACCCGACAATCATGGGGAGGAGGCGTGGCCTCCTGATGGCCTGGCGGGGCCAGGTGGGGACAATTCCCGCATGGGGCTTCCAGCCAGGGTGGGCTGGTGGGGCCTGGGAAAGGTGCCACGGGGGGTCCCCTCCAGTGCCCTGCCTGCTGAGTCCCTGCATCCAGGTGCACAGCCACACCAGCTAGCCACGTGTGGGTCCCATACGTTCTGGGAAATGCACGCTCCTGCTTCTTTCAAAGACGGAAGTGTGCCCCAGCCAAGTGTCCCCCACAGGGGACCGTGTGCAACACACACACACACACACACCGGCAGCTCCACCTCTGCTGCCCAGCCAGCTCCCTGGCCACCTGCTCCTGGCCGACCTCTCCAGATCACCTTCACTGGTGGAGGGCACGGCAGCACGGTGAACACTGCTCTCCCGTCTGGCTTCTCTGCACTGATGCCTCTGAGACCCCGCCACACACTGCTCCCTGTACCAGCAGCTGTCCCTTTACACTGTCGAGTGCTAGTCCACTGCAGGAGGCAATCTGAGAACCAGTCGTCTCTTGGATGGACATTTGGGCTGCTACCAAGTATGGGTTATGGTGGACGGAAGGGACTGCATGAGCATTCATGTCCCGTGTGCATGTGCACAAATTCTTCCAGTTCCATGGGAAGCAGGGTTCCACCCACAGTGGAGCTGCTGGGCCAACCGGCAGGTGCATCTTTAATGTCACAAGCAGCTACCGAAGTCCTTCCAGGGTGATTGCAACATTTACACCCCCGCAAGCAGCGTGTGCAAGTTCTAATCACTCCATATCCTCTTCACCTCAAGCTGTTGTCAGTCTTCTTAATTTTAGCCACTAGAGCGGGTACCCAGTGAAATATTGCTGTGGTGTGTTTTACATTTTCCTGATGACTAGTGACACTGAGAATTTTTCCATGTACTTTTAAATATCTTCCTCTGGGAAAGGTCTGCTCAAGAATTTTGTCCATTTCTGAAAATATGTTCTTTTTTTTCTTTTTGAATTCCACGAGCTCTTTACATATTGTGGATCAAGTACTTTGTCACATGTTTTGTGATCCCACCACCACCATCACCAGTCTCTGCGTGGCTATTCATTTTCTTCATATATCTTGATAAGCATTCATTCTTAATTTAATGAAGACAAAATGATCAATTTGTTTGTTCTTCTGTGCTGTCCTAATTCTGTTATGTGTCCTACCTAAGAACTCCTGTGTCTTACCTAAGAAATTGCTTTCTTCCAAATCACAAGGGCTTGTTCTCCTGCATTTTCTTCTGAGAGCTGTATAGTTTTAGTTTGTACATCTAGGCTTCAGATCCATCTCAAATTAACTTTGCGTCTGCTCTGCGGTAGGGGTTCACGTTTTCCCACAGGAATATCCAAGTGTTCCAGAATGAAAGACTTCGTTTCCCCGCTGGCCGCTCACACAGCCAGCGATGGCCACGTGCAGGTCCAGCCTGAGCTCCTTCCCCGATCCACTCTCTGGCCTCCCGCAGACACCGCTGTGCTGTTTCAGTGTGCGGACGGGGAATGAACCCTGCAGGCTTGTCCTTTCACAAGACTGTGTGCGCCATTCTAAGGCCCCTGCATTTCCAGATCAACCTGGAACCATCCACTTCTGGGGAGCCTGGGATCACGACATCCTAACAACACCTCCACCCATGAACACGGTACATACTTTCATTTATTTAGGTCTTGGATTTGTCTCAGCAATATTTTACAGTTTTGCCATTTTCAAAATCCAGGAAGTCTTGGCTGGTTCATGGTCAACGGTCTTTTCGGCCCCCTCACTACCCCGCCTACTCCCTCGCCCTGGATTCCCTCACACCCGTGTCAGGCTGCTTCAAACTGTCCAACATGTCCGAGGCTCCGTTTGTTCATCCCCATCTCCTTTCCCTGATACTTAGTCTGTAGCTCCCATGGAATCATCTTCAAGCTCACAGCTTCTTGCTGTGCCACCTGTGACCTTTCGTGGGGCTGATCCAGTGACTGCTCATTTCAGACACGACCTGCAGTTTTGGCCCTTTTTGCCCACGCCTGTTCCTCTGCGAGGCTGCCCGTGTGTTCATCTGCTGGCATGCACTTCCCTCCAGTCCCTGACTGTACTTGGAGTCCTCTCTGACAGATCACCTTAGGTGCCAACTTTCTGGGCTGGGGTGCTCATACGGCGGGTAAAACACTGCTTCTGGGTGAGTCGATGGGAGACCAGCATCTGGATTGGCAGGCTGAGGGAGGAGGAGCTGCCCTCACCCAGGCAGAGGGCATAACCGGACCCGCCAGTCGGGATCCATCCAGACAGAGCAGCTGGCAGAGGGCAGAGCTGCTCCTTCTCTGCCCCGGTCTCAGGACGGCAGAGCTCCTGGTTCAGGCCTCTGAACGTCACACCAGCGCCGCCCCACCACCTGCACAGACTCTCAGTGTTGGCCCTGGACTGGGCATCTCGTCCCTGGACCCTGGTCTCAGTGTTGACCCTGGACCAGGCATCTCGTCCCTGGCCCCTGGTCTCAGCGTTGGCCCTGGACCAGGCATCTCGTCCCTGGCCCCTGGTCTCAGTGTTGGCCCTGGACCAGGCATTGCGTCCCTGGCCCCTGGTCCTCAGGCCCCAAGGCTCTGACTGAACGTCTGCCCACCGACTTTTCTGGAGCTGTAGCTTGCAAGCAGCTCCCTGGGGGACTTTCCAGCCTCCAGAGGCACCCCTCCTACGCGTCTCTGCGTGTCCTACCGGTCAGTTCCCTAGAGGCCCCCGACTGGCGCAGCTGCCGTTGGCATCATCTGGGTGGTCCTGTGCTGGCTTCTAGGGTCCGTTTGTTCCTGGGCCTGACTCCCTTTCTCCTGCCTCTCTGCAAGCTGGGTGACTTTCACACTGCACACTGGACATTATGAAAGGCACATTGTGGCGACTCCGGACCCTGCAGTTTCAAGTTTGCTCTGACACAGAACTCGGCTGGACGCAGCGTCCAACTGTCCTCCCGCAGCTGAAGTGGCTGCCAGCTTCTGCTTCTGCTCCGGCTGCTACGAGTCTTTCCTGGAACCACAGGGTCTCCCCTGGCAGGTGAGGTGGAAGAGGGGTCGGCCAAGGGGGGAGGCAGGTCTAAATGCAGACGGGGCTCCTGCTGCTGTGCACCCCTGCCTCCCAGCTGACCCTCGGCCACTCTGCCAGCCCCGAGTTCGGTCCTGATGCTGGAGATCAAATCCTGAGTGTCCCCAAGGTGTGCCGAGGCTTGGCGCCCACTCTGTGGCACTGCTGGAAGGTGTGGACTTGGGGGCAGGGGAGAAGCCAGGTCGCGGGGTGTGCCCTGAGGGGACACTGGGACCCAGCCCTCCTCCCCTGCTGCCCTGACACCACGAGGTGAGCAGCTTCCTTCCCACGTGCTCCTGCCATGGTGTGCCGTGTGCCACAGGGCCTAGGCCCAGGGACTGGGAACGGAGGCACAGTGGCCACTGACACCACACAGAGGGGGCCCTGGGAACAAACCCAAGGTGGTCACCCTGACACAACATGGTGGAGACACTGGTACCACGTGGATGGGACACTGGGAGCAGCTGGGTGGCCGCCCGACACTGCCGTTCCTGAGCATATGCCACCAGGAGCCCCGGTTCCTGCAGGACCTGCTTCCTCGCCTCCTCGTCCCGCAGACCACACGGGGCTGAGCTGGGCACAAGCTGCCAGTCTGGAGGGGAAGCCAGGTCAAGGGACACTGGGACAGTCAGGTCCTCGCCTGTTCCTGGAAAGGGCAGAGGAGTGGGGCAGCTGGCTGGACACACACGCTCCAGGGGACAGGATGGAGAGCAGCAGAAGGGCCAGGAGGAGGATCCCGGAACCAGAAAGTGAGGCCAGCTTGGCGCTCAAGCCACAAGATAAGGTAATTCAGCAGCTGGACGCAGACCACAAGGTCTCGGGTGACCCACACCTACCCCAAGGCCACGTCTGCCAGACTCCTGCAGGTCCTGGACAGAGCAAAGGCCTTGGATCCCTCAGGCTGGGGGGTGCAGAATGACGGCAGCCGCAGGGCTGGGTCCGGGTGCCAAGATGGCCCAGAGGGAGGGAGGAGACAGCAGGGGCTGCCGTGGTGCTCCCTGGGCGGGCGACGGCTCTGGCCTGCCTCCCTAGCTTCTGGCCAATGGCGGCACAGGCATTCCGCTTAGCGTGCTCCTGAGCAAGGGTGGCCTGTGAATTTCCTGCACAGGGCGGGGACATGCCACCAGCCACGAGCGTGCAGAGCTGGGCCGGGAGCTGCACACAGAGGTCAGCCCCGGAGGTGTGAAGTCCCCGGGGAGGGCAGTGCAGTGACAGGGAGGGGCCTGGCTGCCCTTTCCCATGAGACAGAGACTTGATGAGAGTCCAGCTGAGAGTGGACACAGAACCGGAGCCCATCCACAGGGCCCCTGCTCATGTCCCTCAGGAGCAGGAGGCCAGGCTGCAGGGCCCCCTTGCAAAGCAGTTTCCCGGGCAGATGGAGGGCCTGTGGACTTGCGAGCTCCAGGGGAAAGCACAACGTCCCTGCCTGGAGCTGGAGGAGTGGGGGGCTGCACACCTCCAGAGCAGGCGGGCAGCACCAGCTCCTGCGGCTGGGCACTCCACTCCAACTCTGTGTTCCCACCCTCCGCAGATCCCCGCCGGATTCTCGGCCCCACCGGTTTCTAGCTCGGTAACTCTGGGCAGGAACTAAGCTTCGGTTTCCCCAGCTGCAAAGGAGTCAGCGGAGAATCAGCCACAATATAAATGACCAGCAGGCCTCGCACACAGTAGGTGTTCAATGAGCAGTGGAAGGAAGAGCGCTTCCTTCACTGAAATGATACTCAGGACCCTGTGCCCAGGGAGCAGCGTTAAAAGCAGCAGAGTTTTCAAGCACAGGCTGGGAG
Source organism: Sciurus vulgaris (assembly GCF_902686455.1). Taxonomy (NCBI): domain Eukaryota; kingdom Metazoa; phylum Chordata; class Mammalia; order Rodentia; family Sciuridae; genus Sciurus; species Sciurus vulgaris. The sequence continues at coordinate 88,673,545 of NC_136476.1, read as the reverse complement.
TTAGGAGCCCAGGAACCCTGCCCATCTGGTCACTGCCCAGCTGTCAAGGACTGTCCTTCCTGGTCCCGTTGCCTGAGGACATCAGAGCACATATGTGAAGGGACAGACCCTGGACCACAGCAGGAAAGTGGCCCCTCAGAGGCAGATGGACCCCCTGGGGCAGCAGGGCCACGGCCCCTCCTGCCCGGCCAAGCATCTCCTCCCGTCCCTCCCCGCTGCTTCCCGCTGTCAGCTGCACTGGCAGATGCTAGGTCCCCACAATTATTTCTGTCCTTACAACAGCCTGAAATCTTCCAGGAGGGGCCCTGAGCACAGGCTGTGGCCCAAGATGGCAACTCCTGCCTCCCACCCGAGACCCTGGGTCCAGCTGGAAGCCTTGCCTGCTCATCAGGAGGCAGCTACACAGAGGGCCCACCGCCCTGCCCAGGAAAACCAAGGAAACGTGAGCACACCCTGCCTCTGCCCAGCTGGCCTCTGCCCGCCCAGCCTCAGTGTTTGGGGGGAGGTGGCACATGGCCAGGACAGGTCTGGGGGTCCACACCCGACAGCAACTTGTCTCCAGGAGGTGAGCGGGGGCAGCAGAGAGGCCGCTGTGGGCTGGACGGTCTGCGTGTGGGCTGGACAGGTGGACAAGGGCTTCTTTACATGTCACCTGCCCTTGGCAGCCTTGACCACTCTGGGAGGAGTCACTCCCCTACAGGTGGGGCCGTGGGCAGGGATGGCTCAATCGCCCAGGTGGCACAGCACAGGTGGACGGGACCCACCAGGTCCCCGGGAGTCATTCCGAGGGCCCTGCCATTAGCTGCAGCTCTCTCCTCCAGGAATCCCCTCTAAGCAGTTAGAATTTAGCCCACGTCTGAACACCCAGAAACCAAAAAGCATGTCAGGGTGGTCACTAGGGTTGGGCATCCTGGGTCACCACGCACGGCAGAGGGCTCAGGGTTTCAGGTCCTCCTTTGTCCTGCAAAGCATGCTGTGCCACCTGCAGAAAGTCACTTCCCTTCTCTGTGCCTTTGTTTATTCAACTACAGCTGGGAGCCAGATCACCTGTGGTGAGGCTGGCCTGGGACGTGGGTCCTTCGGAGGGAGTGAGCGTGGCCCCGCGCCCAGACCCATCAAGGCTGCCTGCTGTGTGTTCCACACAGCAGAGGGGGTCCTGCTGTGCTGGGAAGCTCCTGGGCAGGCGCCTTCAATCACCTGGCAGGGCAGGGACGGCTGCTGGCAGTGACCTCTGGGCTGGGTTTTGTAGGCTGACAGGAGTGGGGTGTCCACCTGGAGGAGCCTCGTACACAGCAGGTGCTCAGTCACTCGCTCCTCAGCCAGGTTCCCCAGTGCCTCTGTGGGTGGCGTCTGTCGAGTGCAGAGAGGCACTGCCAGGAGGGCCGAGGCCTATCCTCCCAGGGCTTCCAGGAGTCCAGGGGTGATGCAGGGGCCTGTTAGAGAGCACGGAGCCACCCCTCCGGCCACTGCCCAGCTGCTCCCTGTCCCTGCAGGGGGGCTTTAGAACCCGCCAGGCAGCCCCCCGTCCCTGTAGAGACCACAGGCGTGAGGACAGAGAACCGCTGGGACCTGTCTCCCGAAAGCACTTGAGCTTAACAGGCAGCGGGTGGAGGTTCGTGGGGACCCCCAGGAGCCGGGCCTGCACCTGAAGGTCTAGCCGTGGCAGGGCTGGCGGTCCCAGCGGCCTCCCACCACAGAACGGACCAGCCAGCTGCGTGCGGTGCTGGGGGGAGCAGGGTTTCAAGGTCATGGAAGCCCCGGACCCAGGAGGCCCCCAGTGGCCCTGCTGCACCAGGAGACGTCCTGGGCAGGAGCGGGGTGCAGGGAGCGGGGCTGTGGGTCCCACCAGCGAAGGCCACTGCCCCCACAACCGGAGCAAGAACGGGTTCCTTCCCGGCTCAGGGATGGAGGGAGCCCCTGCCTCTCCTGCCTGCAGTCCCTCTGAATATCAGGCAGGTGGTCCAGGCTAGCAGCAGGGGGCTGGGCTGTGCACACGGGGTCACCCTGGGGACAGGACCACTGGCCTCAGCTACTGAGTAGCAGACCCGTTGAGAGCCAGACTCTCCCAGGACCTCAGCCCAGAACGAGGCATGAGCAGCTGGGCAGCAGGAGGGAGGGCAGGTTCTCCTAGACCCTGCACCCCACATAAGGCACTCCCACAGCACCGCCTCCAGGAAGCCCACCCTGGGCATGGGAGTCTGTCACCCGTGGGCACCGCCTGGGCTCCAGGAGTCTGTCACCCGTGGGCAGCACCTGGGCTCCGGGAGTCTGTCACCCGTGGGCACCGCCTGGGCTCTGGGAGTCTGTCACCCGTGGGCACCGCCTGGGCTCCGGGAGTCTGTCACCTGTGGGCATCGCCTGGATGACACAAGTGGCAGGTGCAAGCCCTTTGGGAGTGAGCCACAGGGATCACTGACGGGCATGGGCCCCAAGTCTATGATGGGTGCTAACCTGTGCCCAGTACTGAGCCCCTGGCTTTGGGGGGTGGTTAGGCAATGGCCTTCTGGGTCAGACAGGCCTGGGTTCAAACTGTAGCTCTGCCCTTATCTGCTGTGTGACCCTGGGCAGGTGTCTCCACCTCTCAGAGCCCTGTCTCCTTCCCATGCAGTGGGAAGGCTCTAGGCCCCAGTGCTGGCCCAGCGTGGTACAGATGAGAAACAGCTGGCAAAACAGGCTCCGTGGACGTCAGCACTGGGGCTTCACCTGTCCAGGTCCCACAGGCACAAGCTAAGAACAAACAGGCCCTCCACGGTGTTCAGGGGAACTGAGTGCCACCAAGGAAGAGCCCAGCTCAGGTGGCACACACATTCCCCGAATGTCCTGTGTGGACGAGGCACCGAGGGCCAGGGCTCTGCTGGCAGGCACTGCTCAAGGTCCAGATGTGGGTGCCCTGGTCACAGTCCTTCTGTCCCTGGCCATCACCTGCCCAGGCCAGGCCCTCAGACAGTGACTGCTGCCTGTCCTGTCCTCAGCAAGCCCTGCAGCCTTGATGCACCTGTGCCCAGCCTCGCTCCAGCCTCACCCCACCCAGGAGAGCCTGGCCTCCAGCCTCCTTCCAACTGGCGGGCTGACGGGCATTCCTCCCAGGGATGGGGGCAGGGGCGGGGGATGGAGCTGGGGCACTGTCCATCTGTAACGGGGCTCTTTCCACGGAGCGTCTCTCCCCAAACCCACCCCTCTGGGAAGCACCTCCTGGGGTGGCGCCCAATGCCCAGGCAGCCTCTCTCCCAGCTGACCAGCTACATCAGATACCCGCATGCACACGGGCCTCCTGAGTACACCTGAGCCCCCGTGGGCTCTCTGGCGAGGGGGGCAGATTGGGACAGGAGGCAGGGCAGGGGGGCTCCCACCTGGGGCACGCGGGCTTGTTCACACCCGTCTCCCTGCGGGCCACAGGCACCGCACAGAGTGGCAGAGGAGGCCTGGGGCCAGGTCGGAGGAGGCACATGTCCCTGCCCCCTGAGTCACTGCCAGAGAGCAGCCCTGCCCCACCTGTGTGCCCCGACCCCACCAGGAGGGGGTCTCCAGGCCTCCTCCGCACCAGAAACTCCATTTATGCACCTTAAAAAATCATCCCGACGAAGCTAATATGACACACTGAAAGTGCAAAGTCATTTACGACGTGACAAAGCACGCAGCTCGGCGTCTGCCAGTAAATCACAGCCCCGCCACATCCAGATCACATGGAAGTCTGAAAAACACTTCTGCTCCAAGGACGGTGACGCCCGCGCTGAGCCAGCAGGCTCCCGAGGACAATCCGCAGGCCTCTGCTCTCAGAGGGAGCGTGGGTCCCTGCAGCACTGGAGGGTCCAGGAGTCACCCCTCGTCCCGTGGCGGCCGCCAAGTGACGGTTGCGAGCTCACGGCCCTCCAGGTGCAGCACCTGGCCCAGACCCCAAGGTGCCTCCCGCTCACACCGGGAGGTGGGGTCACAGCCTGCCGGGACCAGCCACTGTGCAAACCCTGGGTACCCACCAGGCATGGGAAGCAGCTGTCCTGGGCGCCAGGCCAAGTGGAACTGCTTGGGTCAGCTTTCCAGCCAGCCGCTCTTGCTATCTGATCGTGCCTGACCCGGCCATCTCCAGAGCCAGCCCAGGGCACCTGGAGACGGCCCCAGGCCCTGTTACCGCTCAGCGTGGGGTAGGCTCCGGCTCCCAGGAGGAGGCTCTGGACCAGTGACAGGTGCTGGCTGGACAGACGGCCCAGAGCCCTGCTGGTGTCCAGTTTGCAGGAGAGCAAGAGGAGAGCAGGGCCAGGTCCAGGTCAGGGACTTGGTGTGGCGGAGAAAGACGGTGAGCACCCTGCCAAGCCGTGGCGTGGCAAGCCAGCGAGCGGCCGCTCTGCACCTGCCAGCAGCACTCCTGAGTTGGTTCCATGGCTTCCTGCCCCTTGTAACGTGGCTCCGAGGCAGTCCCAGCCGTGTGCGGCTACAGCTGGTCTCCGTGGCACACTGTGGCCACAGTGGCATGGCAGCTGGAGACAGTCACCTGCTGTTTCCACGGAGCAGCTTAGGGCCGCGGGGCGCTGGTGAGCCAGAGACGCATGCAGCCCGGGCACCACCCAGGGCTGCCCACCTTCTCGGCCAGCCACGGAGCAGGGACCCCTCCGGATCTCACACAGGAAGAAACCAGGGCTTGGGGAGGCAAGCGACCTGCCAAGACCATGCGAGCCCGGTGCCAGGGGGCTGAGGCCCAAACCGGAGTCAAACACAACAGGCTCCCCGCTGTAAGGGTGAGCTGCAGCCAAGGTGGACAGACCCCCCTGGACCAGCCAAGAGCCACCTGTGGAGGGTGGACAGAGGTTCTCACAGTGCCTGGGCCACACTGTACAGCTGGCCCCATGTGGGGGCTGTGCAGCCTCCTGAGGGCGGGTTTGGAGTGAGCCCCATGTGGAGACCCAGAGCTCTGAGCCAGGAGGCAGAGGTGGCCTGAACCAACCCCGTCACCCCTGCCACCCTGCCAAGCAGGACCCTGTGTCTTTAAGATCCACGTTCCAGCTCCTGGTCCCAGGCTGACTGATGCACCTGGTAACCAGGTGACAACTGAATGGGTGCAAAAATGAAAGCATGTGACCACCCCTCACTGTCTCCGAAAGCCACAGAGGGAGGCACATGGGGGAGGCAGTGCCCCTGGGAGACGGTGCCTGACCTCCCCCATGGCCACGGCACCTGGGGTCAGTGCTGCTGGCTCAGCTCTTCCCTCCAACCCAGGCCACGTTCACCTCCTGCTGGAACATTCACAGGCACGTGCCCCCCCCCGGGCAGAGTGCAGGTAAAAAACGGCATCTCTGTTTGTATAATGGCTAAATATCAGTACCGAGTCCACAGAGACTGGATGCTAGGGAATCCTGCTTTTCAGTGAAAGGAGAAGAAAAAAAACATGAAGAATTCATTAAACTCGAGCCCCTGGGACCAAACCTCAAGTTAAAGATTCAGATCCACTCCCCTTCCCTGTAATTCACAGTTTACGGCTACAACAGCTGCAGTCACCGTGATCAAAGAGTGTCCCTGGGTGGGGCAGGCCACCATCTGACTCTGCTGTGAGCAATCCCATCCTGCTCTGGGTCAAGGGCGCAGTGCCCACCAGGAAGGGCAGAGAAGGGGGGAAGCGGGCACCTGGGCCTGCAGCCGGACTGCACTCGCTGGAATCTCAAAGCCAGACGCGGGCTACAGGCCACGCGGCACAGACTGGGGACTTCGCCTGCCCAAGGCCCCTACCTAGGAGACACCTCATGCCAAGCTGCAGCTTTACAAGGCCCCACGTCCCTGTCCTCCAGGGATCCTTGGTCTGTGCGACCACTGAGGGACGTTTCTGGAAGCTGCAGACCCCCAGCCTCAGACTGGAGACCGAGGAGAAACGGCACATCAGAGCTTGTCCTCAGCACTGGCCAGGGGTGCCCAGGCCTTGCCTGGTGGAGGTCAGGGCACAGACAGGGTCAGGTCATGCTCCTGCCACTTACTAGCTGAGAGACATGAACCGTGGGGGTGTCCCCTCTCTGGCACTGTTTCCTTATCCATAAAACAGGGACAATGTTTCACAGACCTGACACAATAACTGTGGACACGGATGTGAGATCGAATCCAGGCCTGTGTGTGCCAGGCACTGTCCTGTCACCATGGTCACCACACGGGTGTCCGTATCAGACCATGGGCATGGGGCTCATGCCAGGGCCCGGGGGTATGGATGAAGAAGTCCCAGAGCCTGGCCACAGGAGCCTTCTGCCCACAGGAGACATGTAAACACCTAGCCACTCTGGGGCCATCAGGGTGGACACCTGGGAAACCAGCCGGGGGGGCACATGCGGCAGCCAGAGTAGGAGCCACCTATGCCTGGGCTCAGCAGATGAGGTTTTCCAAGGGGGAGAAAGCCGGGTAGGGGCAGAGGGTCCAACCCAAGCTCAGCAAGGCAGGTGCAGATCAGCAGAGGAAGGTCCCCAGGCCCCTGCAGGCGCCCTCCTGTGGAGCCAGGAGCCCCGGTTGCTGTTTTGAAGAGGCAGGCTGAGGCCCAGTAGGTGCCCCAGGTGCTGGCTCCTGCTCATGTCAGGCACCTCCTTGCCAGCCTGTGCTGAGGCGGGCAGAGAGGAGCAGGGTCTGCCCAGGAGGCACCGGCAGTTTATCCAGGAACCCAGAAAGGGCCGCCGTACTGTCATGAGACAGGACCAAAGCGGCCAGGAGGCCCGGGCCTGGGAGGGCAGTGGGCATGGGGGCTGGGGACTACCGGTGACACCCTGGGCCTGGCCAGCCCTGCACCTCCCAGGCTCAGCTCCGCCCTGGAGGACACGGCCCCCACCTCCTCCGGCTCGGGCAGTGTGGCTCCCCTCCCTGGCAGCAGCCAGAAGACCCCACCCTGGCCACGGCAGGCTTGGGCTGTGTGTGGATAGAGCAAAGAAAGTCCCCAGGGAGAGGGCTGAAGCCAACACGGGCCACCCAGGGACAGGGACACAACTCCACCAGCTCTGCTTGCTCACCTGGAGATCATGAGCTGCAAACCCTACTGTCCCCCTCTGTGCTCTGGAGGCCAGAGCAAGCACGGCCCCAGCAAGCACGGAGGCCAGGAGGGATGCCCATGTCACCAGGTCTCCGGAGCCCCACAGGAGCAGACCTCAGGAGGAGGCCCACCGCGCAGGGGGCTGACACCCAGGCCACATGCCAGACAGGACGGTGGCCTTCTAGAAGGCAGGCTGCCTCGAGTTAGGGCTGCCCATCCCTCGGAGCCCTCCAGAAGCCTGCTCAGGCAGGAGGGACCACACCACAGCCGGAGGGCATGGGGATGCTGGACGGGACAGCCCCGGGCTGCCCTGGGTGGAGGGCGAGTTCCCACCCAGTCCTGGACACCAGGGACCTCCCCACCCCTGCCTCCTTACTCGGCCAGCTCCTCCAGGCTGCGGTAGACGTCATCGTCATTCTCTGTGGTCTCCTCGGAGGGAAAAGGCCTGCAGAGAGAAGGTAGGATGAGCACACAGGGCTCCCGGCCCCCACCCCTGTGAAAGGACACAAGGCCGCCCGTGTTGCAGACAGAGAAACCAGGTGGGGTTGCTGAGGGAGGAGCCCCAGGGCTGCCAGGAGACGTCTGCAGAGCCACGTCCCACGCCAGGCTACAAAGGCCGTGCCCCAGGAGCAAGGGGTCCTCACCCAAGGAATAAGCTACCAGCCACTGGGTCAGGGGTACGGGACGCGGTTGAGAACGCCACCCCAGAACACGCCTCTGGCATACTGATTACTTTGAGCTAAAAGAAACCGAGAACCAGCCAGGGCAGGGAAAGTTCTTCGGCGACCCAAAATAGGCCGTCTGCTCCCTCAGGTGAAAGAAGGTGAGCTTGGGAAGGAAATTCCCATCAGCAAGGGGCTGTGCGGAGGACAACAGCCCAGCCCTCCTGCCCCCAGGACACGCACCTGCAGACTCCACGGCACACCCCACCCAGCCCAAGCTCGTGCCCCAGGCCCCTGCACTTCTGAAGCTCGGTGGCCTGCACACTCTGCCACCTGGCCCCTCCCTGAGCCTCACATGTGTACAGGACTTCCTGCACATGTGTGACACTGCTCTTCTCCAGCCTGGGTCAGCCTGGGTCAGCCTGGCCCGCAGGCCAGCCACAGGGCCAAGAAGCGGGAGGAGAGGCCTCAGCTCCTCCAGCAACCCCAGGCATTGCGCTGCTCTTGGTCCGCTGCACAGGCCAGGCAGGTCCCACAGGCACACCTCCCCAGAGCAGCCAAGGGGACAGCGGGCACAGACAGAAGGCCAGGAGGCGGGAGCTACCGCTCCTTCAGAACAGGCCAGCCGGCCCCTCCACGTCTCCCTGCAGCCCCGGGTGTGGCTGCTCTGGGCTCCCGAGGAAGCTGCTGCCCAGGGAGCTTGGGAGCCCACTGGAGTTGGTCCGCCCATGTAACCAGCTGGGATTTCTCCCTGGCCTGGGGCCAGGCTGACGCTGGCTGAGCCCGGGACTCAGTGGGACCGGCAGCAGCTCCAGTGCCTGCCAGCCAGGAGGCCTGTGTAGGGCACCAAGTCCACTGGGCTAGGGGCTGGAGGCTGGGCCCAGTCTGCCCTGTCCCAGACCTGCAATGACCTGGGCCTAGGCCTGAGGTCACAGGACCCATCGGACAGGTCACTGTCCCTGTCCCCACACCCCGTGGCTTTGTGGCAGCCGTCCCAAGAGGGCAGGGTGGCCAGGCCTGGCCCTGCTGGTGGCTCCCTCACCATGGCAGCAGCACCCTCAGCCAAGAGGCCCTGCAGGGCCGTCTCCCCTGCAGGCCCGAGGCCGACCCAGACGCTGCAGGAGCCGTGGCACTTGGCTGGTCCACAGTGCCCGCACACACACCGGCCGTCCCGGAGCGCAGGTGTGGCTGCAGCCAGGACGTGGCGGGCCGCTGCCAGAGCTGCTGCCCATGTGCCACCGCCACACTCAGGAGGACCGCCACCATCCTAATCATCACCTCAGCCACTTCTGCTCTTCCAACTTGTCTTAAATTTAAATTTATTTTGGATACACGAGAACAAAACCGGAACGTTTATGGGGCACCACGAGATGTTCTGATATGCTTCGTAGGGTTTTCCTGGCTTAGTAAGGAAAAAATACCAAAATTCCTATAGAACAAGCTTCACCTATAAATGGAAAACTTCAGGACCCACTCGCTTCCCACAGCGTGGGGTAAGGATGCGGATGAACGACGGGGGCACGGGCCGTGGGGGCACTTCCCTCCATGACACAAGCACTGGGTCTGGTTCAAACCCCAACACAGGTGTTTGGGGGATGGCACAGCAGGGGACTCGGGGACCCACTTCCAGGGGCCACCTACTAAGTGGTCAGGGAGGAAACAGCCGGCTCCATGCAGCGGCAGGTGCGGCACCTGGCCCCAGCGGGCATCTACGCTGCAGCCAACGCTCTCAGCCCAGAGCTCCCTCCTCCTAGACTCGGCCTCCAGGTGAGACCCACCTGCCCTGCCAGGTGGGCTGAGCCAGGGGCAGGGAGCAGAAGAGAGGCTTCAGGTTAGGCGAGCCCAGGTCTGAGCCCCAGGTTCTCCACCCACTGTGTGACCTCAGCCTAGACACTCAACTTCTCTGACTCTGTTTCCCTTGGAAAATAAAGATCATGGCACCCTGTCCAGAGCGACCTGAAGAGGAGTGTAGGCTGGCAGGATAACCTGTACCCAGTAGGACCCACAGAGGAGCTGTGGTGTCCCCCACCTGTCCTCGCCCAGCCACCTTCACTGCCCGAGGGCTGGGGGCCTGCGAGCCCCCTGCCCTCCCCTCCCGTGCCTGCATCAGCTCTTTCTTAAAGACCAGTGGCGCCCCCTAAAGCAAGACACGAGGGTAATTCCCAATTCTTTGGTCTGCTTTTCTTTTCCAATTGCCTTGCAGGCAGGATTCTCCTGGTTTCCCTGTCCCCTGTCCCCTCAGTGCCTGGGCTCAGCCCTGGTTCTCCTCTCCTGGGCCTGCTCTACTCCTCGGAGATAAACAGGTATCAAAGTCAAAAGAACACACTGCTGCGCACAAAGCCCACTACTCCTACCCTGGCGTCACCATGAGGCCACAAAGCCCCTCGAGAATAGAGCTGCAAATCCGATTCATTTCTGCCATCACCAAAGACAGGCCTCGGCCAGGAGTGGGGAGCCTGATGGGGACCGGAGGGCTCGGTGCTCTGACTCGGGGGGGACGGCTTCGAGGTGGGGAGGGGGAGGCCTGCCAGCTCGGGCCTCCACCACACTCTCTGCAGCTCCAGCGCTCTGTGGGCCCCACTCTCCCACACACCCGAGCCCCACACCCCTCAGGGCTCAGTGCAAACCCAGCTCACAGGGAGACCTGTGGACCTGCCCAGGTCCATTTCCATCAGTGCCGGACACTAGAATAGCACAGGGCTGCCCCAGCAGCCCGACACAGGACACCCCCAGGCTTCCTCAGCATCCCCACCCTCCCCGAGGGCCTTTCTGCGAAGCCAGCCTCAGCCCTGCCTGCTGCGGCCCATCTGCACGGGACAGTCAGTCTCTGGCCCCCAGGACCAGAGGGATCGCCACCCAGGGAACAAAGACCTGAAGACAGGACAGCTAGTGGCACTTGGGCCCAAACCCAAATACCAAACGGAGGAAGCAGGACCCCACGGCCCAGTAACTCCACTGTCCTGCCCCCACTGCCCTCCTTCCTCGGCTGCTCACAGGGCACCTCCTCCCCGCTGACCATAGCTGCTCGCCATGGCTTCAGGGAGCAGGAACAGGGCACTCTGGCCCTACCCTCAGGACTCCTGCAACTGCCCTGCACAGTGTACACCCAATGCCCCTACATGCAGATGCATGGGGAAAGGACCCAGGGCTAGAGGGTGGCAGCGCCCGGGGCTCCTGGGGCAGAGGGTGCAGAGGAGGACCAGCCCCAGTGGGTTGGGGCTGCTTCCTGGGAGGCCCAGAGGTGCTCGCTGGAAGCCAGACCCGGTAAGACAAACCCAGAAGCCAAGGACAGAACCCCAAACACAGCTGCCCTCCTTCAGAGGCGGGTCCAGTGCCAGAGTTCTGGCAGGGACTGGTCAGCTTCACATCCTCCAGTGCCTGGTGAGGGCCTGGGACCGCGAGGTGGGCGCCAACATCAGGAGGTACAGCTGGGGAGGGGCTGGGGGCCGCTCACTACGGGAGGCCCAAGCCCTCCTGACCTTCCCGTTGCTGCACAGACAGCCGGGCAGCAGCACGGGGCTCGCTGACCCCAGCTGGCAGCAGGCTCCTCTGCACGACTGCGTCTAACCCAGTGCCCCACCATGTGGGGCTTCCCTGGACCCTCCAGCAGAGCAGGGACCCCTCAGCTCTGAACACACAGACCCACAGGGCGGGTGTGACCGCATCCCTGGGCCACCCTCTGCAACCACCCTGGCCAGAGGCAGGCCACTGCCCATGGGTCCACCCCCACACACCCTGGAAACAGCACAGGGGAGAAGTGTGTTCCTCTGAGGGGAGGCCGGAGGGTGGTGCACCTGGCATGAAGGCTGGCTGTGCCTGTCTGGCCTTGGTATCCCCAGCTGCAGGATGGGAGCAGGGGTACACGGTCTGCCTGAGACAAGGCTTGTGACCGCGGGTGTTAAGATGCAGGCAGCCCCTGCCCTCGGCCAGCATCCCACAGCCCACTCTGAGCACCCAGCCCGAGCCCATGGCCCCTACCTCTGTGGACACCAGGAGCTCTCCTCCAGCCAGCGCCCCAGGTCACATGGCTTCCGTCGAAATCGCCCAGTGCCCCCAAGTCCCAGTAGCTCCTCTGCCCTGCTGGGGTCAGGCGGGCCTGCTCCTCCCTGGCCCCACCACCCCAGGGACCGTTTTCTCCCACGATGCAGCTGAAAAATAGCATGGCCTGAAATAAAGGTCCTGGTTCTGGAAGGTACTGAAGCTTTGGGTCAGGGCTGGGCTCTGCCCAGCTGAGCTCAGAATACGGACCTGGTGTCTGCTCGGCAGTCTGGGCATTTCAGGCTGCCGTCACCAGCCTCCTTGTCCTGCTCTTGGCCTGCTCGGGGAGAACGCGGCTCCCATGCCATCACGGGGCCATCCCCAGGGGGTTCACGGCGAGCAGCAGAGCAGCCCACAGATGCCCTGTGTCCCCAGGCCCGGCCCAGTGCCCGCAGAGACAAGGGACAGGGGCAGGGCCCCGGTTTCCATCTGGAGGGAGACCAGCTCACAGCACCCGAGGACAACCTCAGCCTCAGGGCCCCGGGGTGCCCAGCCCTGGCCTGCAGTGACCAACTGTCCCGGTTGCCTGGGCCTGAAGGGTGTCTTGGGATTAGGGACTGTTAGCCCTGAAACGGGGACAAGGTGGTCACCCAGACCTGCATGTGGTAGGCAACACTGCCTAGGGCTCTAGTGGACACTGTGGTGGGGCCCTGGCTGGCTCTCAGCTCCCTACCCCAGGTCCAGCCCCGCAATCAGGCTGGGGCAGGGGACGGGGGTGGCGCCAGGCTGCCCTAGGGTTCAGGGGTCCCTCATCCAGGTGTACGAAAACCAAGGTGCAGGAGCTGGGCCCTGTGCCCCTGCCCAGAGCATGGGAAGTGGGCGCCAGGCTCCTCTGGCACTGCTCTCTGGGCAACCACAGTCAGACAAACTTGAAAGGGACGTCAGGAGCTGCAGCCCCAGGACCCACAGGCCCCTTTAATTACTCAAAGAGGCACCTGGACAGCCCTCTAATTGGCAGAGGCTTGAGGCCCAGGGGTCTTGCTTATTAAAACTGCTCTCCCGCTAAACGGCCTCAACCGTCAGAACCAGCCAGGACGGACCTCATCTCCCGGGTCGACTGACACCCATCCAGACGGGCACATAGGGGAGGAGTGCCACACCCACCCAGCGCACCCACATGGGAGATGAGCAGGCCTGTCCCCTCCCTGAAGGCATCACGAGGCCAAGGGCGTGGGGACAGGCACAGAGAGCACTAGCAGGCGGAGGGCGGCCCTAGCCTGGGGACACAATAGGGAGGGCTTCTCGAAGAAGGCGGAAGGGGAGCTGGCCTAAAGCCAGACGGGCTGGGGTAGGAATCCTGGCCACGCCCTGGCCTCGGTGCCTGCCGGGAACCAAGCCCCAGTACCAGCTGACATGCAGGTTAGATGGGGACGCACCTCCTGCCTCTCAGGGATCTGTGAAGGAGGGGAGGGAAGGATGACATGGCCTGAGGTAGGACGGGAGGCGGCAGTGGGGACACGAGGGTGGAGGAGCCCAAGTGTGACCTGCAAAAGGGCCTGTGGGCCTGTGGCCCTGTGAGCCACCAAGACCTTTGACTCCGGTGCAGGAGAAGCAAGAGGGGCTGGGAGGTGGGCCCTGACATCCATCCAGGAGTCCCCGCGGGCGTGAGAGAGCCGGGGCAGGGCCAGCTCCAGGCCCTGGGGACCCAAGACCACGCAAGTGAGACCCTGAGGGACCCCAAGCCCAGCAAGGCTGCTTCCAAAATCCCACAAGGCAGAGGAGGACCCGCAGACCTCACGGGCAAGAAAGAAGTGCCCTGCACCGGGCAGCAACCTAGAGGGTTTTGGCCAGTGCGTCCCGGTCCTGCTGCCACACTGCCTCGCCTGCCACACAACGGGGCCTCCTCCAAGGGGAAAACCCCACCCACATCCCACCTGGATGAACACTTAGCACGCGTCCAGGGGCAACAGGAGGCCCTGGGGCCTGCCCACATGATGGCGGGGCAGGCCAGCAGGGAGGCTGCAGAGCTACCACCTGCAGAGCCCTGCCCAGGACAGCACGCTGGGCCTCTGGGTGCTTCTGTTGCTGTGAACACACTGCAGCATGGTCCCTGCCCTGGGCAGGACCTCGACGGCCCACATTCTGCTGCCCTGGGCCTGGGGATTCTGCACTGAGCTCGGCCCTGCCAGGCAGAGGGATGAACCAATGACGGGTCACTGGGACCGTCAGGTCCCACACACAGAAGGAAACCGAGGCTGAGGTGTGTGCCTGCCCAAGATTCCCGACCATGGATGAGGACAGAGGCCCAGCCTCCCATCCTGCAGCTCGGCCTCCAGGCCCAGCAGTGCCTCCACAGCCCCAAACTGCTCCAGGTCCCTGGCAGCCCCCACAGGGCAGCTCAGTCTTGCTCTGAGGATGGGACACCCAGCGCTGCTGGAATGGACGCCCTTTCTCCTCCACAGCCATGAGGGGTCCTCCCTGCAAAGACCCCAGGGCAGGCCTGTCCCGGCAGCACAGGGGAGAGCCCCCGAGAGTCGAGAGGAAGAAACCTGACTGTGAGCCTGGCATTCGCTGCGGGATGCACAACCACACGGGGGCCCGAGGAAAGGCCTCCACCAGCAGTCTTGGTACAGACATGGAGAGCTCGCCATGCAGGCTGGACCTACCTCCCCTCTCTGAGCCCAAGGGACCGGCATGACACAACAGCTGGGGGCCCTCTTGTCCCCTCCCCCCACGTCCTGCAGGCTTGCTGGGAAACGAAGGGTCAGCCTGGTGGCCTTGGCCTTGGCAGGCTTCCAAGACCCAGAGACCGCTCCCTCAGGGGATCGCTGTCGCGGGGATGGCAAGCCCAAAGCCCAGCCCTCTGACCATGGCAGACGTCACTAACCCATCAGCCGGCACTCCAGCAGGCCGACTCTAAGAGAAGCAGGAAAGGAGGTCAGCCTCCCTGGTCAGCTTCCCCAGGAGAGTGCTGGCAGACCTCCATCACCACAGTGACTGCCCAACAGTCCCAGGCAGTCTGGTCAAGCTGGTCCAGAGACGCAGCCTCTGCCCAGTCAGACCAGACCCTGGTGGGGCACGGGTAGGGACAGGCGCACCCACCCAGCTGAGAGGGCCCTGGTCATTTGAGCCTCCCCTGCATTCATGAACAAGAGGGGGCGCAGGACGTGGGCTGACCGCAGCCCCACCACAGGGCCTTCCTGTCTCCCCCTAGGGGGCACGCCAAGGCCAGAGAGTGGTGAAAGCTGCCCAGGAAACTGTCCAGGAACGGCAGAGCTGGCCAGGAGCCAGATCCCACACCATCCGCAGGGATGCCACGCCAGAGGGCCCGTGTCCCTCCCACACCTGCCTGGCTCCTCCTGTCGGCCATCAGCCCTCACTCCCACCTGCGGGCCAAGGCCCCCTCACCCCACCTGGACGTCCACAGCCACCCCTCACCTTCCCAGCCTCTGCTCTGGAGTCCCAATAGGCCACATGGGGCCAGGAGGGCTTTGCACAAATCCTCAGAGGTCACTGGCTGGAAGCCCCCAGGGTCTCCCACCCCACGAAGGAGAGACTGCCACCCCTCCCTCCCTATCCAGCGCCTGGCTTAACAGCCCCTGGGACAACAGCACACACCTGGGAGTGGTTCATCACCCCACCCTGAGACCTGTCTCCCCCAGAACCTGGGGCCGCTTGGAGGCTGCACACAGTAGGTGCACACGACCAGCTGGTGGGCTGGGAAAATGAGGGGCCCGAGGGGCCTGTGTGAGGACAAGATGGGCCCGGCTCTCCCAAGGTCCACCAAGAGGGCCACCCAGCTTGGAAGCTCAGCACACAGAAGTGGGCCTCGACCCTTCTGGCTGGCACCAGCCCTGGGCCTGTGGGCAGTCCCAGGAAGGTTAGCGGTCAGTCTGAGGGCCAGCAGGCAGGCCTGCAACTGTCTTCTTCACAGCTTAGAGGTGGGTTGCAGTCCTGGCTTTAATCAGAACAGGCTGACCTCCTGGAACCCCAGCTCCTGCCAGGCCCTGCTGCTCCCAACAGCCATCAGGTTCCCGAGCTGGGGAGACATCAGCCCCTCCCACCTCAGGGAATGGGGGCTCCAAGAATGGAATTCACCCAACAGGAGACTGTGGCCACCTATCCCCACCAGGACTGGGGCCTAAAGCCAGCACTGTGCCTTGGCGTGGTGGAGAGCAAACCCCCGGGTGCCTGGCAGCCTCCCTGTCCACAGCCCCCAAGGGGAACGGAGCCTCTCCTGCCCCCAGGGTCAGCAGCGAGGCCAGTGTTCCCAGCCCCTCAGGCCTGTCCTGAGAGGACCTGAGCTGGAAGGGCCCAGAGATGCCCCGGCCCAATCCTGGAGTCCCAGGGCCAGGCCACTCAGCTGGCAGCCCTGGGCCAGAGAAACCCTCTGCTCAGTTGTCGCTTCTGCAAGAGGAAGTTGAGACTCCGACTCTCAGGTCATAGCGGTCACCAAGGAGCTGATGCTGGCCACATTCAGCCGTGGGCAAGCCTGGTCACTGGGGGAGAGGGCAGGGCGGCTCTGGGTGGCCACCCACCAGGCAAGGCATGGTGTCAGGCTGTGGCTTGGCTGCCCATGGGACAGTGAGGGAGCTTCCACACGATTGTCACGGTTTTCCTTCTATGAAGGGCCAAGACAACCAAGATGAACCAAAACTGCATCTAAAGTTGGTGACGCCTGTGGTTGCTGTGGTTTGCTTTGTCTCTTTTCGCAGAGCTGGGCTGGACACAGGGCCTCCCGCATGCTGGGCAGGCGCTCTACCACCGAGTGACCGCCCCAGCCCCGGTTTACATTTAACGTCACTAGTTTTTAAAGGGCAAGGAAGTGGGAAGCCAGCACGGCAGTTCTTCCTGAGGGGCTGGGCGGGACGAGCACAGGCGGGGGTCGTACTTCCTTCCTGATCCAGGGCCACAGTGTGCCCGCTCCTGGGCTGACCGGGCAGCCCTCGGGTGTCACAGATAACGACAAATTAAACAGATGAACAAGGTGAACAAAGGAGGGAAACTGGCCACAGAACATGGACAAAGGGGACATGCAGGAACTTGCAGGCGGAGGCTGCAGGCCAGCTGGATGCTCTCCGCCAGCCAGCGCCAGGGCCCAGAGACAGGGAGTGGACTCAGCCGACCCCCAGCTGACACCCAGCCTGCAGCGAGCAAGACACACTGGGCTGCTGAGTTACTGGGTCTCAGGGCCATTTGTTGCCATCTCAGAACCAGGTCCCCTGACCAACAGAAGCAGCACACATGCAGAGGAGGGACAGCAGGTGACGGCCACAGGTGGCCACCGTGACATTCAGCCTACTGCTCAAGACCCTTCAGTGACAAGGTGAGGCGACCCTGGTGGAAGGGGTGGTGGGAGCGGCAGGGAGGAGCCCTCTACCAACCGCCTCCCGGGCCGTCACCTGTGAGGACATCTAAGGACCTGACAGATCTCAGTGCAAGACACGGCCAGTCTTCTGGTCCCCGAAAGGGCGCCACTGAGGGTCCATGGCTGCCCAGGTGAATGTGGAGTGGAGACGGGTGCTGCAGGGTGGCTTGTCTGCTTTGCCTTCTGCAGAGTGAGACTCTCTTCCCTCCCAGAGGGAAGGACGGGGTGGACACTGGGGCTTCAGTGTCGATGACCCGGCACAGGCAGCCCTGCTGTCCAGAGGCTGAGGAATGAGGAGGTCACCATTCTTGCAGGTTCACCCTTACTGTCCCTCCTACCAGAGGGGATCCTGGAAACCCAAACCTTCCTCCCAGATGCCAGCTGCCTCATGGGCACCCAGGGATCGGGCAGCACTGGGCTAGGGCTCACCACGGTGCCGACTGGCCCCCAAAACCCTGACCCTAACCCCAGGCACACTAGGGGCTGGGGCACATGCTCTTCAGGTTCCCTGGAGCCACCAGATCCTAGGACCACAGCCAGAGGCCTGAAGCCTGGATCCAGGTGCTGCAGGCCCACCCCTCCCGCAGGCTCCAGGGGAGGGCGGCTCCTGCCTCCCTGGCTGCTGGTGGGGCTCCTGGCTGCACCATCCCACCCCTGCCACCAGGTTCACATGGACTCTTCTGTCTCTCCTCCGTGGTCTCCCGTAAGGACACTTGTCTGTGGACTCAGGCCCCCAGGTAACCCAGAAGACCCCACCTACGATCCTGAATTACATCTGCAAAAGCCCTTTTCCCAATAAGAACCCACCCAGTTTCCAGGGAACATGAGTGGGCCAACACCCACCTCACGCCCCCCTGCCCGGGGCCAACACCCACCTCACGCCCCCCTGCCCGGGGCCAACACCCAGCCCTATGCCCCCTGCCCAGGCCCACCCCGGGGCGTGGACCTGGTGTTGCAGGCCTCGCTGAGAACCACCTCCTAGCTGCTCTCCACTGGCTGCTCCTCAGTGCCAGGGCCGACAGACAGGCTGTGGGGCCTCCTTCACCTATGTGTGGCCAGTGGCCAGTGTCCTCTCCCTACATGAGCTCCTGGTGCTGGAGGGTGGCCTAAAGAACAGACCCCTTGGCCACACTGGCCCAGGGACGCATGCCAGGACCAGAATGCAGGAAGGAGGAAGGAATGAGCTGAGGGACAGATGAGCCAATGGCCACAAGGCCTGTCTCCACCCGAAGGGACCTCAGGAGAGGGACTCTGGGCCTCAGTTTCCAGAATTCTTAAACCAGAAAAAAAAACAAAAACAAAAACAAAGCCACCCGGCCTGACTGCCCTTGGCCCTCCCACCCCAGCACCACCCAGACGGGACACCCGCTGCCCACACCCTGCCTTCACCATGAGGACCACTGTCCCCACCCTTCCAGAACCAGCAACCCAGGGAGAAACCAGAACATCCAGGGAAGTCCAGCTGGCCTGATCCCTGTGTGCAGATGTAGCTGTCAAACACCGGGGCGTGTGATGAGCAGGCCCCGGGCCTGCCCAGGAGCCCACAGTACAGAGATAAGGGACACGAGTGCTTAAGTGTGAATACACAGTGTCCGCTGCCCCCCAAGCTGCCAACTGGCTGCTACTGACCAGGCAAGTGGGGCAGCAGGTTGGGAGGCAGACCTCTGAAAGCTCGCCCGGAGAGCTGGCCACCTGCCCCAGAAGGCCAGACCACAGGCTAGACGCCCAACAACCCAGAGGCAGCCTCTGACCCCTCCCCAGGGAAGGAATTCAACGTCCTAACATTTGCCACCCCACCCCTGCCGACCCCGCTGCTCTCCTGAGGAGGCCACGCAGCCCAGCAGGGCCCCGCAGCAGAACTGCCAGGGCCAGGTGGCAAGGACGCTTGTGCCACCAGGTGGGACAATCACACCACCTTGCTAAGTAGAGGAAAACTGTCACCTCCCGTGCAAATCCAGTGGCCTGGGATGAGCTGGGCAGCACCAGCTGGGAAGGGTGTCGTCCACCTGGAGGGCCAGTGAGAGAGGGGACACTGTACCCAGGAGACAGGGGCCTCCAGGAGCCCGGCCATGTCTCCTGATGAGGGGCAGCTCCAGGAGGAGGGGCTGTCGGACCCTCTGCCCTGGCCAGGGCCATTGACGGGTGGGAATGGTGGGCCTCCATCCAGGAGGCCACAGGTATGCTGAAGGATGCGTGGCCTTTAGGGGGTGCAGGACCCCCGGGTCCACCCACAGGACCTCCAGACACAGCGTCTCTCCCGGGACACATCTGGCACCTTTTAGATGATTCAAACCTTCCTGAAACACGGTCGGACTGGAGGTCAAGGTGCCGCCCCTGCGCCCCACAGGGATGCACCGTCCATTATCCTGGCTACCCAGCAAGGCACAGTTCGGTGGCCTCCCAGCCACTGCAGAAAGGAAGGCAGGAAAGGAAGGAGAGGTGGGAAACAAAGTCGGCTTGCTGCCTCTTGGTCTGGCCCTCCCGAGGGAGGCTCAGGGCTCGGGCGGAGCCCGTCCCGCACAGTGAGACCCAAGATCGGGTTCCGTGAGGCACCAGTCAAAAGTAAGGCATTGGTTTTTAGTTCCGAATGTTCTGTTGCCCTTAGATTTGGACACGGTGTGTCTGAAGTTGAGAATCCACTCCAAACTGGAGGAGGAGGTTCCAGCTCCCAGGTCCTGCCAACTCCGTGTCTCCCGCCCCACCCTCCGCCTGACCCTGACCCGAGCCCCGCCCAGCCCGCGGCACTGCGGGACTGTTCACGGTCACCCCGAGGTGGACACACCCAGAGGCCCATCCAGAGGTGAATGGCAAGCAGCTAGTGGCCTGTCCACAAGTGGACTGTCAGTCTTAGAGACAAAGTGCTGAGCCCTGCGACGGCCACAGGAACCTGGAAAACATGTTCCCAAGAGAAGCCAGACACGTCGTGCGGCTCCACTCTCACGTGTCCAGGGCAGCAGAGCCAGAGAGAGCAGGGGTGCTGGGGGCCGGGCAGGGAGTGACCCTTCAGGGAGTCCCCTTCCAAGGTATGAGAATGTTCTGGAACTAAGTCATGAAGGTTCTGAACTGTGGCTCGAAAGAGGCCACCTTCACGTGAGTATCACCTCACGTTCTTAAAGTCGGGAAGCGGAAGAGAGGGTGGTGGGCTGGGTCAGGACTGGGCAGCAGGGATGGAAGCCAGTTTGGCCCCGGGAGCAGAGCCGACCCCCGCAGGGCCCCTCAGGCTGTGGCAGGTCCCCACACACCTGTCCTGCGTGATGCCTCGGCCCTCCTGAGGAGCCCGTGCCTGTGCACAAGTCTGCATGAGTCCCTGCTGCTGGACAGCCTGGACGGCAGCTTGACACAACACGCACTGACCGCCTCTCAATGCTGGGGCCAAGAGGACACTCAGGAGTCCAGAGGACTGTCCCTGTCCTCTCCCAGCTCTGACACTGCCGTGTCCCGTGGCCGCAGCCCACTGCCTCGTCACTCGCCCTGACCTTCCTGTCTCCTGCCACGACAGAGTCAATCACAACTATGAGAACCTTTTCCCAGCACACTCGCAGCGCGCAGCAGGCTGCCGTATTCTGGGGGTCACCACTGAGCCCTCCTGCGTGGCCAGCCTCCACCAGCGAGCACACACAGACCCCCGCAACCTCTCAAGGCGGGGCATCGTTCCAGCCTATCGAAGAAGAGACAGCAGTTCTGAGAGCACCTGCCTGTCACTGGACTGACGGGGCCTCCTGCGTGGGCCTGGACCCCAGGCACCTCTGGGCTTCAAAAGGCTCCCGCCTTTGGTCTCCCCTCACTCCCACCGTGCAGAGCATGATGCTCTGCCCCAAGCTGCAGGGTGGACTCTGGACACAAGGACCCCACCTTACACACCTGGGCTGCCTGCTCCTCCCCCCACCCACCCCTCGCATCTGAGCCCCCTGCCAGCACCAGGGTGGGGCTCTGCGGTTAAGTCTCTGATTCACGGGCAGCTGGGGCTGCAGGGGCCAATCTGCTGGTGGTGCAGAGTGAGCGCCCCAGAGAGGATCTTTTTCTACAGCACGGCGCACACTGGGCTCCTCCACTGAGCAGCCACCAGGAGTCCAGGAGAGTCCTCGGAGGTGCGCCTGGCATGTGGGTTCTCAAGACGGGAAGCCATGGCTGAACAAACCCTCTGGCTAGTTAACAGCACAGGTGCGAGTTTCAGTGAAGAGCTTGGCGGAGTCGCGCAGCGCGGTGGCAGCCCAGGCTCGCCCAGGTCCCGAGAGTCCCAGTCCTGGTGGAGGAGGGAGCAGGGTGCCTGCAGCGTCCTGAGCTTACAGCGGGCAAGTGAACTGACAGCCCCGTCCCCAGGGCCGCAGGGCGAGGACAGGTGTGGCTCCCCAGCCCACCTGGTGCCCAGAGAAAGGCCCATCCCTCCCGGCTCCTGGGTGGCCCCTCCACCTGCAAGCCCAGAGCCACCTGCCTGCAGGAGTCCTTACCTCGGGCCTCGGGTCTCGGGCCCCACAGGCCTTCACTCCACAGGGACTCGTGGTGACCCTGCTCCACAGTGTCAGGTGGGCCTCCAGGGCCGGAGGCTGAGTGACCGAGGGGCACGTGGGACTGACCCTCAGAACACCCTGACAGGGCACAGTACTCTGGGCGACTCCAGGTGCCTATGGTCACACTGGGCTGCTGGCCAGGGTCACACCCACAGGACCCCCGCCTCCTGCACCTGCTGGCTCTGGTCAGTGTTCTCGCTTTTGCAGACCGTGATAGTCCCACTTCCTGAGAGGCCTTCAGTGGGGTCATGGAACAGGGTGGGCCTGGGGACCCCAAACACACTGCCACTCATGAGAACAAGCTACCGAGCCCCGCCCTGGGTCAGGCGCCCAGCTAAGGGTCCACAGCCTCAGAGACTTGAGAGGCTGTGTCCTCCCCAAAGACTCAGAGGCACCGGGGCCGGCCCAGCTCACCAGGGTGCGGGCTCAGGCCAGGGCCAGGACTGCAGCTGACCCTTCACCCCTCTGCTCACCACCCCACTGTCCTTCCCCCATCTAGCTGCCTCCCTGGCCAGAGGGGGAAGACGTGGCTTCTGTCCACAACTGTCCTCCAGGCCAGGGCAGCAAGCAGGGCCTCCCTGCCCATGCAGCTCGGGGAGCATCTGGGGAGATGTGGGAGCAAAGAGGGGCTGCAGGCATCGCCCACCCACCTGCCCTCGAGGGGCCTCCTCCTCCCACACCCCAGACGGATGCAGGCCAGCTGCCTCCACTGGGTCTCGCCCCCAAACCAACCCCCGGGAACGGCCCCTGAGCCGGACGAGCGAAGCCTCAGCTGAGAGACCAGGGGCGTCAGAGGGGAAAGGGGGCTCAGCCTCGACCCAGAACTGCGTCCAGCTGCAGCCCAGAGAAGGGCAGGCTCCGCAGCAGGACCACACCCAGGGTCAGGAGGGCCACCGTCCCCGGAACGTCACTGGGTTAGGCTCCTCTGACACAGGCCAGGACACCAGGCTCCCTTCCATTGGGGAGAGCGTGTGATGCTTTGGGAGGAGAGGCCGCTCCGGATGTGGTGCCAAGGCAAAGCGCTGCCCTCGACACGGGAATCCCCTCTCGTCTCTGTGAATGAAGGCAGAGAGCCGAAGGTAGGCAGGAAGCCCACAAGCCTCCGAGGTCAAGACAGGGCACACCCACCTTCTACCAGCTCCAGAAACAAAACCCCCAAACCACGCAGTCTTTGTACCCAGAAACGATTAAGTTCCGTTCACTTCTAAGGGGTGCCTGCTACAGACCTCGCCACAGCTAAAACTGTCCAGTGCCAGCTCGGTGGCTGGGCCCCATGAGCACATTCCAGAGAGCACCTGGCAGGGCTGGTGGCCTGTCCTTCTCTGTGTCACGGGGAGCTATAAACACCCTTTCCTCTCTGCTTAATATTTCATTGGAAAACATTTTTAAATGGTCCATCCTGTGACTGACATTTTAAAAAAGAAAAACTGTGTTCAAAGGAACAGCTAAGTCCTCTGAGAACCCAGGTCCACCAGCAGATTTCACCTGCTCCGTGACTCTGTACTGAGCCAGCCTGACGCACATCCCAGGACTCCAGCCTGGGACACGGTGTCCCGGGGACATCGCAGTGCCCACAGCCCGCTCCCTGCTCAGGGTCACTTACACTCAGGTGTGACCCACCATGGGGCTCCGGGGAGAGGCCCTTTCTGCCACTCCAGTCTCATCTCACCCAGCTGGCCTGTGTCCTCAGGCAACATCCAGGCACAGCAGGAAGGCCGGCCTGCACAGGTTTCCTCCAGACCCAGACCCCATCACCAAGGAGACCACCTCCCTGACCCACAGATGGGGGCTGGCATCCATGGCAGCCAGGGCTGCCCTCCCTCACCCACGCCCTGGTGTCCCACCCACGAGTCAGGGACAGGCCTGGCCAGGGTCTGGGAATCTGAGACGGAACTTGGCAACCCACGCAGAATCAACCCGAGAGCCCAGCGATCCCTTGGGTGGGTCCTCAGGCCCGTCCAGAGACTCGCTGCCCTCAAGGCCAGGACATGGAGCCCAGGCCCTCCCTGCAAGCCCTCCCCCGCGACCTCGCTGGCAGCAGAGCCCCGTTCCACTGTGCAGGGTGCCTTTAGGTGCGCAATCATCTGTAAAAGGATTAATTGGCTGATCTTATTACCCAACTCAAAAGCGATTTTGCAGCCGTCAGGAGCACGTCTGCGAGATTCCCCTGGAGTGGCGGTGGCCCCTCCTCCACGCCCCTCCAGCTGCCGTGACAGACGACTCCGCCATGCGCTGAAAATCCACCATCAAGGTGACTCAGGACGTGCGCGTAAACCCACCCTCTGACACACTCACAGACCCCAAGGCCCGCCCTGCATCCCAGGAGCTCACCTGATGCCTTTGTTCTGGGCGATGCTGTGCAGGGACAGTCGGGACACCGCAGAGATGACCTGCGGGAGACAAGAGAGCGTCCTGAGATGTCACAAGCAACCACAAGGCCACCGTAAAACCCCAATCGAGTGTCTTACGGGCACTGAGCACCGGTGGCTAAGCACATCTCATCCCGGTAAGAAAGTGTCTTCTTGAATTTATTGTGCAAAACTGTCATTTTGCTGCACTGATATTTGCTGAGGGTCACCTCAACGCTCCCAGCACGGCGCCCGGGAGGAGCACGTCTCCGCGCGTGTGGCCTTCCCACCCCTCCTGGCCCCAGCTCCCCAAGCGGTCTGCTCGCCCGGAGAAGGGCCTGCGTGGCCAGAGGCCGCTGCGGTCTGCCCGAGGTGGGCCTACCCAGCGCTCGCCCCACATTGCTGCTCCGGAAGGGGCCACATGCCTGACAGTGGCTCACATTCCCAGTAGGTGCCAACCACTCGAGAACTGGGGAAATGGAGCCTAGAGGTGGGCAGTGGCTCACCCAACGTCACACGCAGGGGGGCACCGGCAAGTGTCCGAGTGCAGCGCTTGCCTCCCCTCCAGCCCCAGCTCTCCAGAGAACACCTACAAAGGCCCCTGGCCCCCAGAGGCTCAGGCTGCAGGACAACCGAGAGCCCAGGGACAGAACTGCATGGCGGGACCTTCCCAGGGCCCGAGCTGACACTCGTCAGAGTAAAACACTCAGCAGCAGCAGGAGCCGCTCCTTCACCGCCCCTCCAACATGGTCCCACAGCCATCAGACACACAGGGCCGTCACCCAGCCTCGAAAGCCCCAGTGCAGTCACTCCAGGAAGTTCAAGAGGACAGGGAGCAAGCAGGCCTCCAGGGGCAGGAGGCTCCACAACGGATGAGAAAACTGAGGTGGGGTGGGGAGGAGGCTGACCAGGAACACAGAGCATGGCACTGAGACTTAACAGGAAGTGGCTCGGGGCCCATCCAGCAGGACCCTCAGGGCACTGACCCAGTCCAGCACTGGACACTGAGGAAGCAGGTGCAGACCTGCCCCTCAAGAATGCAGTGCACGTGAGTTCACATGAGCACAAGATCACGTGTGTGGCCACATGCCCCTGCTGCTTGTGTACACACACGTGTATGTGCGCACGTGCGTACGTGTGCTGTAAGTTCGTGTGTGTGTATATGCGCATGTGTGAGAGAGAGAGAGAGAGAGACAAGAAAATGGCCCCAAACCACTTGCTGGGTTCAGAGACACCTCCACGCTGCTGGCTGTCCTGGGCATGGCCCACAGGGCTCATGTGCACCCATCCTGAGAGACTGTGGAAGCCATCGGGCCCTGCACACTCGGTGAGCAGGAAAATAAGGCCAAGGCGGACGCCCCATGGGACACATTCCTGGGACTTCCTTTCGGTTGCTCTGCATCCAACAGCCATTTCTAAAGGGTGGGAAGAGACCGCCACGGGGAAAGCCCCTCCACGCCCAGTGAGTCAGGACTGGCCAGCGAGCCGGGGCAGGGGCCGCCTCGCTACCTAGTTGTGCTTCAGGCATGGGCACTCACAGAGGTCAGGAGTCCATGGAACAACAGGGTCCTGAGACTCCTCAGACCAGCCTGAGCCAGCTGGGTGGGGCGCCCGGCCTCGTGCGCTCCCAGGGGCGCGACACAGAGCACCCTGGCCCGGCGTCTCATTTCAGGGGTAAGAGCTGCATGTATTTAGGGGAATGAATTAAAGCGGCATTTCTGTCCGTCCTCATAGCCATGTGACAGAAAGCTGGAAAGGCGAGACCTGGAAGGCGTGGCCAGCCCAGGGCAGAGCTGCCTCCTCCTGGCCTCCATGGCCCATGCTGCCGACCCACGGACACGCCTCCAGCCGAGCTGGGCCAGGCGCAGCATCGCAGTAGAGTCCTGGGGCGGCACCAGCGGTCAGCACCAGCCCAGGAGAGGCAAGCTGGGTGCTGCCCAGAGCAGCACAGAGACCTTTTCCCGACAGGTGAACCCAGGACTGAGGGAGCCACAGCGGGCAGATGTGGCTCTGTGTCCAGGTACCTGTGGTCCTGGACAGCACTGCTGCTACAGCTGCCCTGACCACAGGTTTCTCCGCCCTGAGCATGCAAGGCTTCGCTCTTGCTAGCCGTCATGAAGGGCTCAGCTCCGGAAACGAGTTAAACACACAGGGCAGCAGGAGGCCAGCAGCCAGCTCTGGCCAGCTCTGCAGGAGGCGCCTGTCCTTCCACCAGGTTGTGTGCTTCCTGGTGTCTGTGCTGGAAGGGAAAAGCTCACGCCAGTAACCCAAGGCCCAGGGCAGGGGCTGCTGGGAGCAGACAGGGGACCCCAGAGAGAGCCAAGGGCCATACAGGGTGGGACAGGTTCAGGTGAGACCCGCCAACCTGCAAGTCACAGGGCACCTCCCTGCACTAGGAGGGTGGCACGCAGGCTCCAGAGGCACTTCTGGCCGGAGCCTGCCCCACTCCAGGACAGAGCCAGGCGGCCATCAAAAGCCTCCGGCTCAGGGCCGGGGGACTCCTAAGGGAACGTCAAAGTCAAAGGAAGACATTTGCCCAACTCTGGTGTCCTTGTCCAGCCGCGTCCCAGTTAAGAAACGAATGCAGAAGCACAGCCACTCTCCCACCTTCCCGTCCCTGCCGACCCCACAGACAACCCTCTTAGTCCCTGGAGATCGGTCAGCCTCCACCCACAGAGCCTCAGCCTGTGTGCCAGGGAGAGATCCGTGCCCTCCAGGGAACCCGCCCACACCCCAGCTCCAAGCCGGGCTCCTGAGCAGCCCTACTCACCAATGTCCACCCACCTTGCCTGCAACCATGCCCCCTGGGTACCACAGGAAACGGGTGGACTGGGCAGCCCACAGGACGGGCAGACCCCCCAGTCAGGGTCTGGTGGAGTTTGTGGCTCCTGCCCCACCCAGCCACGGCTTCCTGGACCTCAGGCCCCCAGATGCGGCAGCCCCTTGCCTTCCCCATACCAGGACAGAAGCTTTAGAAGGCAGACCCACCCCTGCCCACCCTGCCCATAGGTTCTGGGGCCTAGGAATATGCATTTTTGGTCAAGGACCCATGTGGCTAGATGACCCCCTCGCGGAGACAAAGTCACTCAGGTAATGCCACAAACTGGGTCATGTCAGAGGAAGGGTCAGAATGTGCCCAGCTTGTCCGCTGGGCCCCCCTGCAAGTACGATGCCCCAAAGGGGAACGCGAGATGAGTCAGCACCTTCCAGCTGGATGGTCAGGCGGGATGGCAGGAGTGACTCCAGGGAAGGGACACCATCCAGAGGCAGACGCAAAAGCTAGGGTCCCAGAGAGTGAGGTCCAGGGACCTCGCCAAGCCCAGGGTGCAGGGCGGGGCTCCAGACCCCGTCACCGGGGTCTCCCGTGCCAAGCAACAGATGGACACGGCTCGTCCTGTGAGCCCCGAGCCAGGGACGCACCCCTTAAGCTTGTCTCTACGTTTCGATCCTGTCCAGGTAGAGAAGACAGCAGGCAGCCTGGGGACACGTCCCCCAGGGGCACAAAGCCCCAAAGTGACAGAACCGTCCCTCCTCCTGCCTGAAGGAGCAGGCGCTCGCCCGCTAACTAGCTCCCTGTCACCTGCCTGAGCGTCCCTGCACCTGGCAGGAGCCGGCCCCTGGCACTGAAGCTCAGCCAGGCACCATGGCAGCGGAGGGGCCGGGCGCAGCCAGAGCACTATGCCATGAGCACGCAGTGCCAGCTGAAGCAGGGCCTCGTCCCTGCCAATGTGCCTGGAGGGCTCCTGGGGGCTGCACGGGCCTGTAGGCTGGTTCAGGTCCGCATGGACGTCCCCTATGCTCATCTAGAAGGGCAGCCCTCATCCCCCAGCACCTTCCCAAAAGGTCCACAGGCCCAAACCAGGGTTAAGAAGCTGTGCCTTGGGCCAGGCGTGGTGGCCACACCTGTAATCCCAGGGACTGAGGAGGCTGAGACAGGCAGGTGGCAAGTTCAAAGCCAGCCTCAACAATCTAGGGAGGCCCTAAGCACACTAGTGAGGCCCTGTCTCTAAACAAAATATAAAACAGGCTGGGGATGTGGTTCAGTGTCCCTGGGTTCAATCCCTGGTGCAAGGAGGAGGAGGAGGGAGGGGCGAGGGGGAGGGGAAAGGGTAGAGAAAGAAGAGGAGGAGGAGGAGGAGGAGGAAGCAGCAGCACCTTGGACAGCTGGCTTTCCATCAGCTGCAGAGGGGGTGGGAGGTGGGGCCCAGAGGGTGGGAGACTGGGCAGCCTTGGTCCCATGGGGCACACTGCCTCTGACACTTGCAAGTGTCCCTAAAGACAAGCGCCCACCCTCGGACGTGACCCATCTGGCTCCCTGCAGCAGTTTCCAAATGCTTGACCGCCCAACGTCAGGGTGCAGGGGACTAAGGAAGAGAGGACCAGCAGCGCGGTGTCCAGAGCCCCGGGAGCCACGGAGGGAACCTGCTGATGCAAACACACCCACAAGTATCGCAAGAGAGAAACCAGGCTGTAAACACACGCGGTAGACACGCGCCAATCTTTACAACCATGCTCTGGGAAGAGCCTGGTGGGCGCCGCAGGACTCACGAGCAGGCCTCGCCTCTGGGCGGATGAAGCTCTTCCCCCAGCTGCACCTGCTGACGCCACCCCGCCTGCACTCCAGGGTGCGTGCCCAACAAGCTCTCCTGTCGGCAACACGCCGTTCAACAGGCCTGACTACGGCCCCCAGGTGGCAGCAGGACTCAGTCCACTCTCCACTCCATGACCGCCACAGCTCACACACGCCAGCGGCAGGCTCCCCGTCCACCAGGAGGCCAACAGGGACTTGGGAAACTGAGGAGGGTTCTCTAGAGGACACGGTCCCCCTGAAACATACCAGCACACGAGGCCCTGCCTTTTGACTGTGTGCCAAGTGCCTGCCCACAGGAGTCAGATGGCCAAAGTTGGGTAGGTGGGCAGTTAGACAGATAGTAAATGGTAGGCAAGTGGGTGGACAAATAGATGGATAGACACATGGATGGAACATAGATAAGTGGATGGATGTGGACAGGTAGGTGCGTAGATGGATGGATACAGGGGTGGATAGGTGGACAGATAGGTGAGTGGGGGGGTGGGTGGATGGATGGACAGGTGGATGGATGGACAAGTGGGTGGGCAAACTGGTGGGCAGATGGGTGCATAGATGATCAGTAAGTGGATGGTGGGGTGGTGGGTAGATGGACAGATGGACGGACAGATGGATGAGCACAGGAACTGACAGACCAATGGTACCAGCAAAGGAGGTCCCAAGGAAAACCTGCCTCCCAGTCTCCACCTTGGACTCTCAGCACGAGGCCCCACACATCGAGCACCTTCTGCATGCTGAGCACTGGGATCACATGACAAACACCGTCTCCTGTACATGGCCTCTATTAGAGGCAGACACTGGGGACTAGAGGAAATAAGGGCTTTGTCCCAGCAATGACCAGCTCAGGGACTGAAACGCATGGCCAGGCCTAAGCTTCTGTCCATGGCACCTCGTGACCCAGGGGACCACTGAGCCTGCGCTGGAGACACGTGAGCCACCCTGGTGTGAGCACTGTCCTGCGGGCCCTGCTTACTCGCAGAGGCCACATGATCAGGGTGCTGGCCTTGATCCCCACCACAGGGACTGATGAGCAGGACCTGCACAGGCCTGGCTGAGTCACAGACCCTCCTATCAGACCCCCCGTGCGTCTGGACACGCACACAGGGCCACGGCGCATCGAGCTGCCCAAGAACCCACCTGCCCACCATGGAACCCACTTCTGATGCTGCGGCAGATTCAGGGAGTCACCCCAACAGATGTCTCTCCTCTCTCACATCAAAAGCAAGGTCAGGAGGAACTCGGCAGGCAGCCAGCCAGGAGCGATCGACAGCTTTGCCCCAGGACACAAAACAGGCAGAGAGGGCACTTCCCAGTCACCCTGTCCTGCCACGGGGTGGCTCTCTGGCAGAGGGTGCTTCTTCAAGGGAGTCAGCAGGGCGCAGAAGGGTGGCCCAGTCCCCTGTCCCAACACAGCTGAACAGCAAAACGAAAGACCACTCATAGCAGGCGACTGGCAGCAGCCACAGAGGCTTGGAAGGAGGCCTGGGGGCCGAGGAGGACCAGAGTGCAGAGGCTGTGGAGGAGGACGGGCGGCACCTCTCTCCAGGCACCAGGGCCGCCGCCCTCCCTGTGCAGCCCCATGAGCCCAAGCGCCAGGTGAAAGACATCCACCTCTGGACCCTCCTTGGCCCACATGGGTCTGCATGGCGACCGTGGCAGGCAAGGGCACGGGAGACCACCAGCGCCCGGGGCCCAGCGGCCTCATCTTGTGCCCTGTGCCCTGCAGCAGCCAGCAGTCTACTGACAGACAGATGGCCGGGTGGACAGACAATGGACAAAGAAGGCAGACTCTGCCCGATCCCACCCAGGGAAGGTGGGCCTTGAGGGCAGCTCCCACTCACCAAGCCCCCAAAAGGCCCTTGAGGGTCTCTGCAGCGCATCCCCCCACCTCCACAGCCCCCCACCCAGAGCCACGCTGCCCTATTGTGAGGACCTGGGTCTGACTCAAAGCCCAGCCTCTAACCACACAGTAGCCTGAGGACTCCCTTCCCAACCAGGGTGGACCCTGCTGGGCCCCAGCTTTGGGGATCCCTACAGGGTGGGGACTTCAGTCTGGAAGGTTCTCTAAGCCAGGATCACATTTGGGACCCGTAGGCCACAGCAGAGAGCAGGCCCGAAGTACAGGGAAGCCCCTCGGAGAGAGGATGCCAGAGCCGTGTGGGACCCCACCCAGGCACAGGGAGCAGGGCTGCTCAGACGCTGCCTCCGCCCTCACAGGCCTGGCTGTGCACCATGCTGGGCGAGGCCAGCACTGAGGAGGACAGCGAGCGCCCGGCTCCCTCCCCACTCTCGGCTCCCAGCTCTCTGGCCTCCTCTAGTCTCCACAACACTTGGGGCTCAGCGCCTCCTCTCTGGCCCGCCATGGGGGAGGAGGGGGGCGGGGACAGTGTCAGTCCCTGCTCCCAGCACCTTCCTTCCCCACGGCCATCGGCCAGCTGGCCACAGGTCCCTGGCCAATGTGAGAGCACTCTTCTCAGTGGACGGGGCCTGGGGCCCAGGAGGAGCCAGACGAAGGCAGGAAGTCTGGCTGGGAAAGCTTGGAGATGGCCACTTGTGCCCCTGGAGTCGGGAGAGAGCGCGAAGGGAGAGCCAGCCGACAGGCTCCTGGGCAGCATCAGGAGCTGTGGACTGCCAGTAGCAGAAGCAGCCCTGTCCCGGGTGGCCACTCCTATGGAGGGTCCAGAGGCCTCTGACGAGGCTGAGGCTCACAGTGGAGGCAGACGGGTGGGAGCAGACAGAAGGCACAGCCACCCCGCCTCATTTCCGGGGTTCCCCATGCACCACACACGCTACAGAAACCATCTGAAGTAACTTGAGATCACCAGCCAAGTGGCCAAAGGCGCCAAAGGTACCAAAGGCACAAACGAACAGAACAACAGAGACCCAGGTTCAAGCCCAGCACTGGTGACTGGCTGCAGCCCTGTCCTCTCTGGACCCCGGCGTGCCCACCGTGGACCAAGGAACTGCGTCACACCCCAGACGGCAGATCACACTTGGGCTGTCCTGCCCCTGGGCGTGCCCAGTGGGCACCACCCTGCACCTCCCCGCACACACTCCCCATAGCCTCTGTCACAGAGAGGTGGTCTGCAAGAAGAGCTGCCCAACTCCTGGACAGGAGACCCTGAGAGGCCCTGGGAAGTGCCCAAGCTACGTCACAGCTGCTCCTGATCAGGAAGCTGCCTCGATCCTCCAGGGAAACCTGAAATCCTCAGGGGAAGGAGCTTTGAGCACCTGGTCCAAGTGCTTTACAAAGGCCACCCAGTAACTCCCCGCAGAACCTGGTTCAGAACCGGGGCTCCCGTCTGGGGCCCGAGCGTCCCTTCCCGCCCTGGCTGTGTTAAGCAGGACAGCTAACGCCAGACCTCCTGCCTGCCAGATCTCTGCCAGGCTTATCTCAGTTTATTTCCTCAAAACCCCCAGGACAGTTCTGCAGTTCTCCCACCTTACAGAGGAGTCCTGGAGGCCCAGGGAGTGCCCGGCCCAGGACGGGGCAAGGCAGGTCCTGCGTGTCCCCCTGACTGCAGAGCCCCAGCTCCTCCCTGCTCTGCCCAGGAAGCCTGGCAGGAGGCAGCCGTGGCCTCTGGGGATCACAGCCTGCAGGGCCTGGAGTTCTGGAGGCCGCTGGACCCACCCAGCCGTGACGGTGGCTCTGGGAGCGGCTGGGTGGGCGCACGCTCACCGTCTGAGAATGCACACTCGCTCATCTGAGACGCTCCCGGCCCCTCAGGCCCTGCAGCCATGACAGGGCTGCCGCCCTTCCGCTTGGCCACAGGAGGGGCTCAGGCTGGCCTCCCACCAGGGAGAAGGTGAGACGGGGTCATGCCCTGGGCGGTGCATCCCTCCCGTGGTTGGAGGGGAAGCCACAGAGCCAGACCCAGTTCCATAGCCCAGAGGCAGGCGTCCAGCAGGGAAGACGGGAGACCCCCAGGCAGCCCTGGGCGCCATGCCAACAGAACCACAGGGCGGCACTGGGCGGGGCAGGCAGCAGCCCTCACACTCCTGCCCTGACCCCAAAGTCCACCCTAGGGGGAGACAGGAGCCAACGGGATGCTTCAAGGAGCCCAGACTGGCCTGTCCCAGGCCCCAGGCCTGCCCTGGGGTCCCCGAGGTTCCCCCAAGGGAGGGAGGGGACACAGCGAGCCCCTACCCTCCTCGGCTTCCCCTGGGCCCTGCAGGGGCAGCGGATCAAGGGCTGTACCACCACGCCAAGGTGCCGCAGGAGCCCAACCACGTGGCTGAAGACACAGCGAGAGGGTGGCCAGGGATGCCCAGGACCAGGGCGCGGGGCTCCTGCAGGTGGTGGGCAGCCCTCCGCCTGGACAGCGCTTCTCTGAGCACGGCATGGCCCCGGCCCCACTCCTCCACTCCGGCCTGGCAGGCAGTCAGGGCCTTGCGCTGTCCCTTGCCCGCCCACCACGTCCCACCCATTCCTGGAGAGAGGGTCTGCTGGGAGCAAGGAAGTAGACGCCAGGCCCAGAAGCCATGAGAACCAGGAGAAAGGAGGCCGAGGGGCAGTGGCCGTGCCTGTGATCCCAGCTGCACGGGACACCGAGGCAGGAGGATGGCAAGTTGAAGCCGGACTCAGCAACCTAGCAAGACCCTGTCTCACAACATAATTTTCAAAAGCGGCTGGGGATGTGGCTCCAAGGCAGAGAGCTCCTGGGTTCAATCTCAGTACAAAAGAGCAACGAGAGGGCATTTCCCCAGAATGGACACTTGAGACCCCAAGGGAGCATGGTAAGAAATGGACCAGCCTGCAAGAGCGGGAGGCAGTGCGGCGACCTCTGGGAGAACCTGCCTCGGAGGGACCCATGGCCCCAGCACTCAGTGAGCAGCCCTGGACCAGCCCTGGTCACCGTGCCGAGCCTGCCGGCCCCAAGCCAGGCGAGGAGGGGCCGGCAGAACAGCCAGGGCAGGGGGAGATGATGATAAACAGACTGAACTGCGCAAGAGGGGAGCACAGAGCGCAGCCTCTGAGGCCTCCAGGGCGTCCCACCCACTGTGCCGCCAGGGCAGGCCACCGTCAGCTGCGGCCTGCACTGGGCTGGACAATGGGCTCCAAGCTCAGCTCCTTCCTGGAAACTCGGGCTGCAGCCTCATCTGGAAACCAGGCTGCAGATGTGACGAGGTGAGCCGAGGTGAGGTCATGCTGGCAGAAGACCGACCCTTAACCCGGAGTGACCACTGTCCTTTTAAGAAGAGCAGAGATGCAGGGCAGAGGAGGAGAGGCCATGCACACCCTCAGGCCACGGTATGCACAGGGCTGCCAAGGGCTGAGGTGGCAGGAGGACGCCCCTAGAGCCAACACAGGCAGCAGGTCCCCACAGCACCCGATAGCTGGACTGCGGACTTGGCTGTGGCAGCCAGAGGACCTGAGGGCAAGGTTGCAGGTCGCCAACACAGACACCCAGCCCTTGTGAGCAGATGGGCACCTATTGCTATCCAGGAGTAAGGACACACGGGGCCTGGGGCACAGGGCAGCCGCGTTGCGGGGCAAGGACACAGGGAGAGCATACACACTGCGCAGGAGGTGGCTTCAGCTTTACCCGGAGACCCTGCACCTCGGCTCAGGACCAGGACACACCCACTCTGCAATGGACATGCAGTGACCTTCCTCCCTGGGGAAGGACCTCTGGGTTCATCCCAGGCATCACCCCCTCTCCTGTCTGGGCCTGCAGAAGGCTCACAGTCCACCAGGGCGCCTGGAGCAGGTGGCCCATCCACATCTGCTCCTTTTATGCTGCTTTAACATGCAAAGGCAGGGCTGTCCACTGATCATGGCGCCCTGCACAATGTCCAGACTGGCGGGCTCCCCCAGAGCAAAGACCTGCCCTGCAGGCAAGGCAGCAAGACGCACCTCCAGGCCATGGGCGGCCCTGGGTGGCCAGGGGCAGCAGGTCCTGCTGACAAGCTCAGGCTCCTGAGGAAGGACTCACAGGAGCACTCCAGGCACGTGGGCACAAGAGCCTCCAGGCACTCTGCCTGCCTGGCCCCGCTGGCAGCAGGAGCAGGCACCTGCCCCGGCAAGCCCCCAGAAGCATAGGCAATGGCAGGGGGTAGCGAGCACCTGACTGGGAGGTGTGCAACAAGCTGGTGGCCACACTGCACAGGCAATCCAACCAGAAAACTGCCTGGGTCCAGTACCACTGGGGCTCAGAGGCACCCCACAGTGTCACCTGAGGCCCCCAGGCAACTGACGATGCTCAGATTAAGCAGGCAGATGGATTCAAAAGGAAGGGTAAGCTTCAGCGTGCTAGCACAGAAACCAAAGAGCACACACACGCACACCCACATGCTCACACGCACCCACACACACCCACATGCTCACACTCACCCACACACACCCACATGCACACGCTAGCTCACACAAACCCACACAACACACTCACACACACACCCACATACACATGCTCGTCCACGCACACACTCACCATGTGTAAGCACTCACCTACACGTACCCATGTGCACATGCTCACCTGTGTACACACATGAGCACACACATACCCCCACACACTCTCGGACACGCACACACACTCGCTCACATGCACACATATGCACACACACCTATATGCACATATGCCCACGCACACACATTCACTCAACTCCACCCACACACACCCAGGTGTGCACACACCCTCACACGCACACACTCACCCATGCTCACTTAGACTCACACAGGCTCACACGTGTGCTCAGTGAAGCTGCCTAGATGAGGAGCACACCAATGCACAGTCATTGATTATGCACCACCTGCACACCTGCCCCGTGCTCTGCCGCACTTGTGCAGGTGCCAGGTCCCTTCCAGGAGTGCCCTGTCCCTACCTCCTGACTGGACACCAGATCCAAAGCACAGCTCAAAGGTCATCCATCACAGAAGCATGTCCCCACACGTCTTCGGCCCACACTATCCCTGACTCTAGGCAGCTGCCACTGGAAGGCGAGGTGGGGACACTGGTGGGGCAGCAGACCCTGGCCAGGCTGCCTCTCCACCAGAGCCAGCTCCCAGGCATGTTGACCTGTGAACACTGACCAAGTTACGCAGGAGGACGCGTGCCTTTCCCCGCGTGATGGGGGCATCAACCAGAGTGCGCTTTTTAAAGACTTAGCTTCTGGTTTAACACTTCCAAGGACGTCTGCTCAGCCTCTCCACTCAGAACACAAAACTCCAGGCCTGCAGCTCAAGTGGGCGGCTCCGGGCATCTGGGGCAGCCGGGGCCTTGGGGGAAGCTTGGATGCACAGGGACCAGAGGAAGCTCAGCCTGACTCCAGGTGTGAGCCCAGGCCCCTCTCCTGGCCCAGCCAGGAGACACCCGAGGGACTCCACACACGGGAGGGGCGCACCTCCTCATGCCCAGGATTCCGAAGTCCCTGCCAGGTCCCTCCACTCTGCTGCAGCACCATGCCCGTGGCGGAGTCTGGAGGGCACGGCCCCTGGTCACCAGGACGTGAGTCCTTCCTGAACCAGTGGCTCTGTTCCCTCCAAAGCGACAGGCAATTCTTCCGAACCCGTGGGTCTACTCAGCTCCAGGCAGCGCAGGCCCGGCAGTCATCTGAGCAGCCGCGTCCAGCTGGAGTGAGCATGCTTGAGCCACACGGCTAGCCAGCACAGCCCACCCCTGTGCCCCAGGCGACTGCAGGGCCTGGACGCTCAGGGTCCCCGTCACATCGATGAGCACCTGCAGCCCGAGAAGTGGTTTCTCGGAGCTGCTTAATGCCAGCAAGTGGGAGGGCCCAGCAGCAGCCTGCGCCCTGGAAGGCAGCCACACGTCACTGAGGGCTTCCGAGTCCATGTGGCCAGGAGCAGAGGACCGCAGTGCACATTCTACAGGTTCCAGGGAAGACCTGTTCCCAGGCAGCCATGAGCCTCCCCAGGCCTGGTCCCAGGCTCACCACCCCCCCGCAGCCATCTCATGGCTCTGGAATGAGCTGGCCCATTCTTAGGCCCCAGCAGGTGACCACCTGGAGCCGCCAGGTGGAGGAGGTGGAGGCAGAGCTCTGGGCGCCTCTGATCTCAAAGACCCGCAGGTGCTGGCACCGCCGTCACCAAGCTGGCACCGCCAGCTCTCCAGGGGAAGGAACCTGACACCTGATCCAGCCTCTGCTGAGGGGGCCCCTCTGTGACCTCCACACTTGGTGTCCAAGGCTCAGGGCAAAGTGCTCAGCCACCTTCTGGAGCCACTACCGCGGGGCTGTGCTGGGCCACAAGTCTAAACTTGTCATAGTCCATAGTCTTGACAAGCCACGCAGGGGAGCCGCTCCTGTCCTGCTGACCAGGAGAGAGTGGACAGGCCTGCTGAGGGAGCCGCCCTGGGCTGGACGGGCTCAGGAACCAGTGCGGGGCAGGACCTGGACCAGCACCCACTGGACACCCAGATCCAAGGCAGCCACGCAGCGTCCTGCAGGCAGGGACAGCCCCGGCCACAAGCCGGTCAGAACCAGGCAGGGATCCCTGGAAGGCACCTGGGAAGCCCGGTCCTGCTGCGTGTCCTCCCCACCAGGACCCAGAGGCATCTGAGCAGGAACCACAGATGTGTCAGGAGGAGGGTGGGGTCTTGGGGCCCGCAGCAGGCCAGGAAGAGGGCAGGAGGGCACCGGACACCCCCTCGGTGGTGGAGAACCAGGTTCGGAAAAGGCAAGGGAGCCCTGCCAGGCCTCAAATCCAGCTGTCTGCAGCCACAGGCTGAGCTCTAGCCAGAAGCCAGCTCCAGTGGGCCCGAGACCCCCGGCAGCCTCGGATGGGTGGCAGCACACACCACACCCTGGGCCTCTGCCTCCACCCTGCAGGGCGTGTGTGTGCCTCTGTCTGGGTACAGATCTCAAGGACCAGGAAAGCAAGGAGCACATTCCCTACACCGTGGGTCAGCTCTGACAGCACACCACTTCCAGACCAGCCCCAGAGGGCCCCTGCACCGGGGCAGAGCCCAGGATCGGGACAGCCTGAGTCCTCCCAGCACGGAGCCTGCTCCCTTCATGTGCACCACAGGGATCACAGAGCCTGGCCCTGCCTCGGAGCAGGTGGCCAGCAGGGTGCGGTCAGTCTTTCCAGAGTGCAGAGGCAGGGTGGGACTTACCAGGTCACGAAGAGACAGCTCCCATACCGCACGAGGCAGGTGCAAAGGACCTGGGGCCCATCCTCCTCCTCCTCCTCGGCAGTGGGTGGCTCCTGGGGTGCTCACCCTGAGAGGGACCCTGGGGCCCAGGCACTCGCCATGTCACCTCCCCCTACCTCTGGCAGGGTGGGGCAAGGGCCATCTGTGAGGCCCATCAGCAGAAAGGACCTCTTCTCCAGTTCCCCCAGGGATTCTCGGCAGAAACTCACCACCGTGAGGGTCAATAACATCGCCTGGGACAGGACGGGGCAGGGCCAGCGAGCCCCTCGGGGCCCCTGCGGGGGGAGCAGGGCTCATCAGCCTCTGCTGCTCCAAGTCACCCTCCTGCCGATCCAGGAGGGGAGCCGGGCAGAGGCCAGGCTTCCCAAGAGGCACGGGGCCCAGGGATTCTCTGCACCCATCTCTCCAAGACAGCGACTGCCCCTGGGGCCACGGGTCAGCCGCCCCAGGCCTGCAGGACCCCATCTGCCCACCACACGCACACAGCCCTGGAGACCCCACGGAGACCCAGACCCAGCACCCAGGCTGTCAGGGCTGGGGTGGGAGGGCCCTGGCAGCCAAGCCTGAGCCAGTGACAGTGACACCCCAGCCACCACAGCTGCCCCTGCTTCCCCACAACTCGGGGTCCTCAGTACCTCCCTGTCGGCACTGCGGGTGGGGTGAGCCCGCTCAAAGCCGAGGAAGCAGTGGCCTTGAGGGGACAGGCCAAGCAGGTCCTCTGGCTCACCTGCCTGTGCCCAGCTGCTGCCCCCTCCAGCATCGGAGATCCCGGCTCCCAGCTGCCCAGGTCAGGCCTCCAGAAGCAGAAGACAGGGACGAATGGAGAGGCCAGAGCAGCCCCTGCACACACCAGCAGCAGGGCCTGGGGCAGCACTGCCCGTGGAGAGTCCAGACTGCAGCACAGACACCCGAGTGTCCCCAGCAAGAGATGAAGGCCCAGGTCCCAGTCAAGAAGCGGGCATCCCGGGAGCAGGTGGCGGCAGGGCATGGCAGGACCTGCCCATCAGCCGCCGATCCTGCCCAGCCACCCAGGCAGATCGCATCTGCCACCTTCAAACAAGGCCAAGGCCCCGGGGGCAGCTGAACAGGGCCAGCGGGGAAGGTCTGCACAGGGCAGGTTCTCCCTCCAGGCCGACTCTCCACCCCGGAACGCCAACACCTGAGAACTGAAGGAAGGCCGCTGGCCTCTCCCCAGCCCCAACGCAGCCCTGGAGGCCTGGACCTGGCGCCCACCAGGCACCCTGAAGAAGAGGCCCCTAGCCTGGGCTGAGGAGGAGACATGGCCGCCCACGGGCCTGTCCTGGTCCCCAAGACAAAGGACCAGAGACCCCAAGGTCAGGATAGACAGCCAAGGCCACAGGCGTCACAGCTGTCAGGCGAGCAGGCAGGACACTGCAGAGGGAGAGGGCAGGGCGCCCTCCGGGAGGCTGCCTGGGCCTCAAGATGGCACGGTCAGCACCAGACACCCAAAGGCAGCGCAGAGGAGTGCGGAGCTCAGGAAGGCAGGCGGCCACCGACCCCCACGGGGCAGAGACTTTCCAGGCACAAACCAGGACCAGGGCTACGGGTGCCACTGAGGACCCACTGGTGACAGGAGAACAGGAAAGATGCAGCCGCCAGGAGGGGGCCTGGCCACCCGGGGGCAGGTGCAAGACACCCGCTCTGCACTCCAAGCCCAGCAGGGTGGTTACTTGTTCCACCATGAGCACCGACGGTGACTTTGCCAAAACATGAAGATAAAGAATGATGAAAACGAACAACCTGAGTGTCCACCAACAGAGGGACAGATGAGGAGTATTGCCCAACCCTGAAAAGGAGTGCAGTCCTGACAGGCACTGCATCTGGCAAGCCCTGGTGGCAATGCAGCAAGGCCAATCAGACACCAGGCCACTCGTCTGAATCCCCACGTGAAGTGTCCAGAACAGGCAAATCCACAGAGCAGAGAGTGCGCAGGGGCTGCCAGGGTGGGGACGGTCAAACGGGGTGGGACGTCTGGTGGGTGGGTGGCTTCCGGGGGGATGATGAAATGCTTTGGGATCCACAACAGAAGACAGACTGGTGAGCAAGCCAAGAACTCACTCTGAAAGCCTGGACAGGGGCGCCTCTCAGCCCAGCTCTGGTCAGAAGAGCATCTGGTGACGGCCGCAGAGGCCCACGGCCGTCGAGCTCCGCCTCCTTCACCAGCGGCTGCTCCAGAGGTTCTGCCACAGACACAGACCCTGGCCTCCCAGCCTCCCCACCTCCACCACCCTGATCCTGTGAATGGCTGCCGGCCCCCAGGTGGCTGGACACTGAGGGCACTGGATCCCACTTGGGCCTGAGCTGAGTGCATCCTGGGGCATGTGCATCCAGATCTGCATCTGAGAGGAAAGGTGGAGGCCGAGCCAACACAGGTGCCTTTCCAGACTGTTCTTAGAAACCTGGTGGGGAGGCAGCCCAGGCCAGCCCCTGGGGGGCCCACTGGACCAGGCACTGCTGCAGGAAGGAAGGGGTCTGGCCAAAGCCCAGAAAAAAAGCCAGTTCCCTGAGCGGCCGAGAAGCCCAACTCCCGTCCTTCCCGAGAGCCAGAGGTGTCCGGGCTCAGTGCCAGAGGCTGGGTTCCGGACCCTGCTCTGCACCACTGAGACCTCTGCCTTGCCTGCCCCCAAGGACACTGTCCCCTAACCCAGGGCCCCGGCAGCTGCTCCCTGCACCCGCCATTCGCACCGTCCACAGGTGTCTAGGCTGCGTGTCCCTGCCCCAGCCTGGGCCCCGAGGGCTGGCCACGCTCTCCCTGTCTCCCCAGCCCAGAGTCCAGCCAGGGGGTCCCGTGTGCCCGTCCCCCAGCTCCAGGTGGGCAGGTGTGGTGGCTCTGGGTCCACCATTCCCACACGGAGCCCCCAGCATGCCCTTCTCTAGTAAAGCCAAACACACAATGCCACTGCCCGGCCAGGACAAGGCCAGGCTGACTGCTCACAGGCCCACCTGTCTGTCAACGCCACGGAGGGCAGAGGACACGACATTCACGGGAGAGGAGCGAAGACGTCCCCTCCCGGGCCCGCGTGCCCCTGCCTCCAACTCCAGGGAGCCGGCTTGCCCACTGAAGTCCTCTGCAGAGGGTCCAGCCCAGCGCCAGAGCAAGGCTGAAGGCAGAGGGCGGCTCGGCTGTCGGCCGGAAGGGCGGGGCTGGAGCCAGGCGCCAGGGCTTCTGCCAGGAACCAGGCCTGCTTTCCTCTTGGAGGACCCGGTGCCTCCAGCGACTCGGCCTGGGAGCAGCCCCTGAGGTGAGCAAACCACTCACCCAGCTCCCCAAAGCCAGCGGACGGCCAGGAGGCGCCAAAGACCACGTTCAGCACTCCTTCCGCAGCCCCAGCCCAACAGAAAGATCCTCCAGAATCATCTGCTGTGAAAGACAAGCTTCCCAATGAACAGCGGGGTGCCCGCGTCCACCCGCAGTGCCACAGGACACTTCTCGCAGATCTCAGGGAGCAGCAAGCCGCGTCCCCTGCACCGCTGGACGCTGAGCACAGCCACATCCTCAGACTCCTCCCACTGCAGGCCGTCTGTCCCTGCTCAGGGCTGGACCGGCTCTGTCAAGGGACAGTCTCTTGGAACCCACACACTGGGCTAAAGCCAGGCAGAGCCCAGCTCCCTCAGCACCAAGCCAATGGACAGGCAGGTGGACCTGAGAGGCCCGCACTAGCCATGGAGAACGGTGGCTCCATCGGGGACTGGACACCTGGTGCTGGTCAGGCCGCCTGGGTACTGCCCTTTACCAGGCCCTTCTCTGGATACAGAGAACTCCGCTGCCCCAGCTCCAGACCCAGCTCTGCCCGTACCACAGGCACAGGTGGGGGTTGTGGTAGTGGGATGGGGGTCACTGCTCTGCCCAGGGACCACAGGGCAGGGACGAAGTGCCCTCTTGACCACGTTGTAAA
The DNA here is from genome assembly GCF_902686455.1 of Sciurus vulgaris. Taxonomy (NCBI): domain Eukaryota; kingdom Metazoa; phylum Chordata; class Mammalia; order Rodentia; family Sciuridae; genus Sciurus; species Sciurus vulgaris. The sequence continues at coordinate 88,632,081 of NC_136476.1, read as the reverse complement.
GAACTCTGAGCTTTCTGAGCCCCAGCTCCGGGGGGTCAAGCACAGCACACCCCACGCCCACTCCCTGTGCCAGGGGGACACAGTTCAGGCAGAACAAGGGAAAGCCTGGTCTCAGACCCAGAGAGACCTGACAGAACTGGGCCCCCAGGCTCCTTCCTGCATGTGCAGCCAACTGACCTTGAGCCTCAACTTCCACATCTGTAAAATGGGGCGGAGACAGGCATTGGCCGGGCTCTGAGGACCACATGCAGCCAGGGCGCCCAGCTCTGCGAAGGCCCGGCCTCTGCGTGCATCCAATCAGACTGCTCCTGCACGGCCAGTGTGGCCATGGGCCATCACACATCAGGACCCATGACCTGCAGCTGTCTGATTCTCCAGAAGTGGTGGAGGCTGACCTCACCAGCCCCCACAGTCCCCAGCAGCCACTTGGAATGGGGCCAGCGGAGCCTTTAGCAGCTGCCAGAACCCAGTGCCCACACCTGGGTGCAGGAGAAGGTGCGCATCTTCTAGAACAGAAGCGGGGGAGGCTTGGGGCTCAACTGCATGCAACCCGCCCCCAGAAGAGACAGGAGTGCAGAGCCCTGAGGCTCAGGTGCCACCTTATTTGGAGGCTGGGTCTCCATGGGGGTGACCAAGTTAAGATGCAGCCAGTCGGATGGGCCCAATCCAATGCCACTGTGTCCTTAGGCAAAAGGAGGTTTGGACAGACAGGCACACAGGGAAGACGACGCCTGAGGAGACGCTGCCTGCAAGCAGAGGAGAGGAGGCTGCAACAGTCACCTCGTCACCTACCTCGGCCCCCGAGAGCGCAGACTCAGGGTGTGGCCCTGGGTGTGGCAGCTGGAGCAGACCCTGCGACACCTGCGCCAAGCGGGGAGACAGGCGACCACAGGACAGGCACCCCAGCCTCCGTTCCACAACAGCCACTCCAGCCTTCAGCGCCTGGCAGCGCCCTGGACCTGCTGGGCACAGAGCAGCTGCAGGGCGCAGGCCCTCCACCCAGGCCTGGGCCCACCTGCATGTGGATCCCCCTGCTCTGTGAGGGCACCGCCAAACCCGCCCAGTCCCAGCAGCCCACTGTGCCCAGGCTGGGCACCCAGCCAGTCCTCAAAGAGCAGGTGCGGGGCTGAGGACAACCCGTGAGCCAGAGCCGCAAGCACCTGTGTGTCGGTGCTCCCCGCACACCCGTGCCAGCCCTCTCAACCAAGTCCGCCACGCTCAGCCACCACTGGGCCCAGCAGCTCACAGGGGTCACTCCTAAGGTGAAGAAATGCTGCACGATCCACTCTGGGAGGGCAGGGGATGGGAGGACTCCGAGCTGGAAGACGAGAGGAGAGTCAGAGGGACACACGTCACACAGGGCGATGGGGAAGAGCAGCTCACAGTGACAGCCACTCCCACGACCTTCTTTCAGTAAATCAGCGACCCACACCTGAGTGAAGCCCGACACTCTGCCTCACCCCAAGAGCCCCGAAAACCACCTTGGCCAGGACATGAAATCCTCTTGTGGCACCAAGGTGGAACCATAGGGCTGGGCCTTCCTCCCAGAGCCCATTCTGCACCCCAGTTTACGAATGCAGCCCAGCCCCCAGCTCCCAGCCCCAGTGCCAGGCCGTGCCTGGGCGCTGACACCAGCAGACACTCTCTGCCCATAGCCCCGTGCTCAGGGCGACCCCTCTAGAGAGCTGACGGGCACACGCTTCTCCAGGACACTGAGAGCTTAGAAAAGAGATTGGCCCACGTCTTCCCTGCCGGACCCCCCACGCTGAGCTGGCCAGCGCCTGGCAGCGGGTTCAGGTCCTGGGTCCTGGGGCTCTCAGACCAAGAAGCACCGGGAAAGGCTCCCGCCTACACCCCGGGACTCCGTAGGGGCTGCGTGCAGGTGGGAGGTGCCGGGGCAAAAAAGCAACCCCTGCAGATGCATAGCCCCACGTGGGCTCACAGGGCACCACAGCCAGCCGGCTCTGCAGGAAGGACGGGCCCTGACCCCCAGGACTCCTGCTCCCATGTCCATCACCACAAATAACCCCCAAAGCCCGGCCTTGGCTGCAGCACCCATGGACACAAACCACGTGCTGTGAACAGCCCCACCCCTGCCGCCATGTATCCAATGTAGGATGAGGACACTGCCACATGTCCACCCAGGAGGGCGAGGTCATTGCTGTACGTCCACCCAGGAGGGTCCAGCTCACTGCCATTCCCGGTGAGGCACAGGCAGACAGCCGGTTCAAGGCCAGTGGCCGAGCTTCTCACCCGAGGCACACCCTCCTGCATGGGGCCATCATGTGCCGAGTCTGTGTCCTCCTACGGCACTCCAGGTGTCCCCTGCCACCCAAGCTGCCGAGCCAGCCACTGAGAAGGAGCCCGTGAGCCCACCCGAGAAGCCCCAGGTACTGAGGGGCAGAGAGGCCCACTTGGCCTCGGGCCTCTAGAACTCCAGAGCTGACAGGCAGCATTTCCACCTGGGCCAACCGAGGCTCCCAGCCCCAACTGCGCCCAGGCGGGACGAGGACTGCCGAGGGTACAGAGTGCCAGAGAGGGGCAGCACCCAGGAGCCCCCCAGGCAGCAGGCTCTCCACCAAGCCCCACTCCACAGCACACCCTGGGAGCACCCAGTCACCACAGCTGGGACATTTCAGGGACCCCAGGACCACCCTCCCCCTCCTAGCAGGCAAACATGGAGCCCTGCGGGAGAGCCCAGGGCCTGCCCGGGGCCTGTGGGCTGTGGGGGAAGACGGAGCTGCCCCGCCCACCCTCCCCCGCAGGCTGAGCCAGCTGGTTTGCACGGAGGGCCGGCCAGGCCCCAGGTGAGTGTGCCCAAGGTCCTGTGCAAGGCTGTGTCCAGCCCACCCTCGCTCCCAGGCAAGCCCTCAGCCACATCAGGAAGCACAAGAGGCCCTGGCCAGACGCCCAGCAGATGTGACACCATGCACCGCTGTCCCTCCCACATGCCCCTGTCGGTGGTGTGGTGACAGCAACAAGAAGGACCAGGACACACTCTGGCCCACCTTCCTCAACGTAAGCCCCCAACATCCCCAGAAGCACCAGGAAGAGACGCCTGCCCAGCCAGTGCCCAGCCCTGCTGGGGCACCTCACGGGCACCCTCTCCCCATCACAGAAGGCCAGACCGGGCAAGCCCTCAGTCACCAAGCCAAGGCATCCGACTCCCCACGTGGGGACCCTGCCACCCCCAGGGGTGCCTGGGCCATGGAGGACCTCCAGAGGCTGGCCACACAGCAGCACCCTCTGCACTCAAAAGGCAGCCCTGACATGCGCCCCGGGCAGGGCGCCAGAGCCGCCTGGGCCTCTCCCAAGCCCAGCGTGGTCCTGGGCGGATGAGGAGGGGCTGCGCCCTGGCTGGCCCAGCGGCCCGGAGGCTGGATCCCCAGCCCATTGATGCCAAGCGCGCTGACGCCCGGGAGCCGGGGGAGCCGACGTGGGGCTGGGGGAGGCTTCGTCAGAATCAAAACTGACTCGTGGACCCCGGAGGGGCACTGCCCTCTCCTAGACCCGCTGCCCTCGCAAATCAACCCCGGGCTGCTCGGCGCGGCCGTGCCCGCCTTTGTAAACAGACGCAAACCCAAGGATCTTTGAGATAGCCAGGCTGGGAGCCACAAAGAGGATGACGGCCACTAGGCCGTCCCCACAGCGCGGGCCCAGACAGCCATCAGCCCCCGGCTGCCAGCCACCCCTCCTCACCAGCGTCGTCCTACAGGAAACGGACAGGGAGGACCACCAGGCCCAGAGCAGGAGGCAACTCTCGGCACCGCCACGTCCAGGCGAGGGGCCTGGGTCACTGCTTCCACCCACGACCCCCCGGCCGGCGCCAGGGCTCACTCGCTGCCCTTGAACCTCCCCTCACTTCTCGAACCTGCCCCTCCCTCCACCCACCCTGGGCGCAGGCCCCAGGCCCTCCTGGCCCCACCCGGGAAACCAGGACACGGCTCTGCTCGACTCTGGTCTCCACCACCCCTCTCCACGAGCTCCCAGCAAACCGTCTCTGCCCGGGGCGTCCAGCACGCCTGCTCCCGGCCTGCCCTGCAGGTCACACATGGCAAATGTGGAGGAGCCATAGCCCTCCATAGCCCTGTCAGCAGTGGGGCCCAGGAGGGAGGCGCGAGGACAACTCCCCCATCCGTGTGCTCTGGAACCGGCTTTCTGACAGGGGTCCTGCTGCACAGGGCCCACCCTGGAAGGGATGGCAGCAAACACAGCAGAGCTCAGAGGACACTGACAGAGAGGGAAGGACCTGGGTCTGTGCCCCGGCACCCGGGCGGGACGCGGAGCCTCTGCCCCACCTGAGGGTGAGGTACCTAGGAAGGACGGGGACCAGGAAGGTGGCCCTTCTGCGGCCTAGCAGGGCTGCGCAGGTGAGGCCTCCCTGGCTCTCCCCGACCGTCCTGAGCCATCGCTGACACGCTGCGGCTTCCCACGCACACTTCAAACCCAGTGCGCAGGGAGGAGGGTGCTGGCCAGTGTGTCTGAGCATGTGTCCCCTGGAGCCACGCCCCACCCGTACACTGCTCCGTCAACCAGGCAGCACACGAGGCTGCCCAGCACATCCCCAGACACCAGAGCTGGGGTGGGGGGCAGGTGGGCAGGCCAGTCAGGGCACTGAGCACAGCGCCAAGGACACAGTGGACGTCACCTTCCCCAGAAGGACAGCTGGGCTCCCAGCTCTGTCCCACATCAAGGGGATAGCACAAACGCCAAGTCCATGACACCTCCGTGGCTAAGGGCCTCCATGGACAGTCTAGGACCTTAGAATACAGAGGCTCAGGAAGACCAGGGGAGACCAGGGCAAGAGCCCCTTAGGGACAGCAGGGAGGGCTGCCCAGTCCCCTTCCTCTGGGCAGCATGTGCAGAAGCCGGTGGCAGGAGCGGCTCCCTCAGGAGACCCCTCGGATGGGCACAAGACCCCACACTGGCCTGTGGCCCATGTGAGGAGGGTGCCGGCAGGCAGCCCTGTCCGTGGGGAACGCCCACACAAACCCTGCTTCCCCGAGGGAGGAGGCGCCAGGAGGGACGGGGACAGACGTGATTGTGAGAACCCCGGGCTCGAGGAAACGCACTCTCATTACAAGAGTGCCAAGTCCTGCCCACGTCCAGGCACCCAAGCTGTACACGTGCGCCTGCAGCTGGGTGGGCAGGGTGCCCGGCACCTCCCTTCGGAGCCCAGCGGCGGGGTCAAACTCACTTCCTCCATGCTGACCGCGAGAGCTGACCAGCTCTGATGCCTGGGTTTCCTCCCCTGCAGGATGGGGCAGTGCAGGTCAGCTGGGGCCTGCAGACTCCGTCTCATGCGAGGCCCACCTTGGAGCCAGGGCCACGCTTGCAACAGTGCCTGGCTCACGCACCCTAACCCATCCACGAGCCCGCCACTGCAGAGCTGCCCGCCCTTCGACCTCCAGCCAGAGCTGTGGACCAGACGCCCCAACTGGGCAAAGGGGAGAAAGCAGTGCAGAGATGGAGGACAGGCAGGAGCCTGGGCCAGAGGAAGCTCGCCCACCTTCCCAACCACACGGGGGACAGTACTTCACTTACCAACATGTCCTCTTAGACCCCAGACACACAGCAACCCTGACTGTGCACACCAACAGGATGAGCTCACACACCCTCCCTCCTGCTGGGCTGCCGGGCTGCCGGGCTGCCGGAGGCAGGGACAGGCTGGTGGCCTCCTGTGTCCCTCCTTGCTCCCTCTGCACTGGCTGCACGCCACCTTATCAGGGACAGCCACTACGATCCATGTGAGTTACATGAGGCCGGGTGACTCTGACCTGGGCATCAAGAAGGAGGCAAGACAGTGAGGGGAACTTCCAAAAAGTTTGCTTAAATGGGTCAGCTTTCCTCCCCCAACCCTCCTCCATACCTGGAATGGAGGTGTCAGGGCTGGAGCTCCTGCAACCATTCTGGACCATGGTCTAGAGAACGTAAGCCAGTGGTGAAGAAGCAAAGCAAGAGGTGGGAGGCACCTGGATCCCTGACGCCTGCCCTGGCCATTTGCCTTACGAGAGAAAGGGAACCCTTGGGGCTTAGGCTGCTGTGGAACAGAATTTTTGCAATAGCCGTCAACTCTACTCTGACACAGCCACAAGTTTAGGTCTTCTGCATGAAGGAGCACAGTGCTGTGGGCTCCCTCGCGTGACCTGCACTGACCCCCTCTACAGGTGAGGCCCAGAGGGTCAGTGAGCCATCTGGGCAGTCACTGGTTAGCCAACAGGGAAGAAGTGGACTCCAGAGCCGTCCGTCAAGGACACATACGCAGACAAGAGAACGGCAGGGAGGTCCCACGCTCCTGGCAAGAATGAGGCCGCCCAACGCTTCTGTTTAATCACAGGTCCCTGCAGCAACAGGCAGCCAGGAGGAAAGCTGCAGCCGGAGACTCAAGGTCACTGCCTGCCCAAGGCCTGGGGAGCCGAGCTGGGCCTCGGACAAGTCTGGTCTCTGCCGCCCCGACATCAGAGAGGACTGCATGCACGTGTCCCTGGGGAGCAGATCTGCATGCTAATAGAGGACGAGGAGTACCCTCTGGGAGAGCAGGCCGCTGGGGACACCGTGCCCTGGCCCCAGAGCAGCACCCTCGGGAGACCTTGGGGTGGTGGCAGCAAGGGGGCTCTGCGCCTGAGCCGTGGCTGGCGCCACGGAGGCACCGAACGCTGGCATGCGTAGCTTCTTAACAGACGTGCTGGCTGGGTCCGCCCCAGGCAAGCCGTGCGAGTGCGCCAGGAACCACTCCACCCTGTGCACCAGGTACGCACAGACCGCAAACGCCAGAGGGATGGAACTCCCTCAGATCCAAATCCCCAACCATCTGCGGCGTAATTCTGGAAACACTTTTTCTAATTCTCTTGGAGGTGCTGGGGACGGAGCCCAGGCCTCGGGCATGCAGGCAGGTGCTCTGCAGGCTGCTGAGCGGCATCCCAGCCCTGGAACACATGGTCTAAGGCATGCTGTATCGTTTTTAGAGGGCGCTGACCTGAGAAACACAAAGGCGGACAGAGCAGTTCACAGGCCTCTTCACACACCGGCACGGACGGCGGCACTTACACACCGGAATCCCCATGGCAGGAACAAGAAGTGACCGCTGCGAGACTGACCACAGTCCGGGAAACAGAGCAAGAGCAGGAGGCGGGCGCATGTCGCCACAGCTGCTATCCTGGCTGCAGGGTGCTGAGCTCATCCAAAACCAGAGTTCTCCAGTGAGATGGAAAGCACGGTGGCACCCGCTCACACCACGCTCAGGGCCGCAATCCACTTTCCAGGTGTCCAATTCACACACACACAAAACACCCTGCATAAAATGAACCTCAAAGTTCTCACCCAGATCGCGCTTCCAGGGTCAGAAACCATGAAGACAAGATGCCCAGATTGGCGAATTGTAAATCTGATGCTCGCAGGTCAAACAGTGGGAAGTCTAAGAAAATTCAAAGTCCGAAGAAGTGCATCCCAGGGACACGCCGGGCGCTTGGGAGGCCCCCTCTTCCCCGACCAAGCATTCTGAAGCCCTGCCGGTGGCGGCTGCTCTTCCCAGGGCCTGGCTGTCCTGGGGACACGCAGCTTCTGCTCTCCCTGGGCGGCGGCGGCTGACCCCGTCCTCCCCAGGCCTCTGGGTGCAGGAAGCCCACTCCAAGCCTCACTGCCCGCCTGGCCTGGAAGAAGGACCGGGAGGAACAGCAACACTGTTGCCGAAGGGCCCCAGCCGGAGTCCCTCCTCAATCCAGTCAGCAGGCTGCAGAATGCGCTTGAACCCTGAGAAGCTCAGGGACTTGTGGCTGGAAGGAGGGCCCGGCCAGCAAGGCCACGCCCTTCCCCAGGACTCGGCTCCTCCCCTCAGACAGCCTGGTCCTGGGAGCCCTGGTTTGGGGGACTTGGGCTTCGTGGGTTTCAGCATTAGGGTTGATCTTTTGAGATGCTGGTTTTTGGGGTTTTAGACCCTCTGGATATTTATTTGGGGATTTCAGCATCAGGGCTGTCTTTCTGGATGATGGCAGGCACAGGTGTCCACCCAAGAACCATCCCACAACCCAGAGTGGCCACACCACTGCCCCCAAAATGTTCTCCCACACCATGACACAGGCCCACGGCAGGGCGGGTGCTGCTGCTGCTCAGGTCCCCAGGGCCATCCAGGCCAACAGGCACTGCGCAGAGATCTTTCCACCAAGGATCTGAGCAGCCACCGGCCAGCTGCCCACCACACACTGCGAGCAGGTCGAACGCCCCAGGCCTCAGGGGAACGTCCCTGGGCAGCAGGGCCGGGGGCCTTGGGGTAAGAGCCACAGCAGAAACCAGAGGCACCACACAGCCCTCTCCAAGCCCACCCCAGGGGCCCAGCGCCCTCTGGTCAAGATGACCCAGGCCAAGGGGAGAGGGCTAGTTTTCAAGCTGCGTGCAGGTCGAGCCCAGGACACCCACAGCTCCTCCTGGGACTGCAAAAATCCATGACCACGCGGCTTCCGCCTTCACGGCCCCAAGCTCCAGCACCCACACCTGGGACACAGGCAAGAGAAATCCAGAGGTGGCAGAGGAGCGGCACCACGGGCGTCGGGGCAGGGAGAAGACAGGCTGGACACAGGCTGCGTCCAAATGCCCAGGCCCTGCCACACGAGTGCACAGGGGGCTTCTGAGGACAGAATCAGGACGCTGCGCCTTCCCCGGTCAGGACCTCTGGCAGAGCCGGGCCCAGGAGCTACAGCCCAGCACGGGGGGCGCTGAGGGAGGCTCTGCTCTCGCTGCCGCTCTCCCAACCCCGGCCCTGCGCTGGAGAGAGCTGGTCACGTGTGCTGGCCTCCTTCGCACTGTGTGCCCTCCAGGGATCAGCGGCAGGGAGGTAGAATCCTGGGGGAGGGGTGGCTGCAGCTTCTCTTCCTGCAGGAGAGCCAGGAAGCCCAGGGCGGTCCCTCCAGTGGCCTGCCAGCTGGCAAGACGGACTGCTCAGGAAACCCACCTGTAGTCCCAACGTCCATGGGGGCCGTGCCTCTGGGGTGGAGGACAGAGCCCTCCTCTGAGGGCCCAAGCCCATTTCACACTGCCAGGTGTTGGCAAACTGCCACCCTTGGGGCACAGACCCTCCCTGTGCTTCTCCAGAGCTCACCCTGCCCAGGGCTCCCTCGCGCCCACCATGGAGCACCCCCGGGACCCCACGTTTCAGGGGCTCTGAGCCACTGGTCAGGCCCAGCCTGGGACTCCGTCCTTCATTTTTAAAGCACCAGCACACTCCTGACAGCGGGCCTCACGGCTGAGGTCACGGCACACACTAGAAGCAGGTGGGAAAAGGTGGATTTCAACCTGGAGCCACAAAATAAGGAGGGAGAGGTGGGGAGGACACGGGGGCCGGCACCTCAGGCCAAAGGCGTCTGTGGCCAAGCAGGCGGGCAGGCCGAGCCTGCTGGCCGCGGCACAGAAAGGGGCCTTGCTTTCACCAATGCATGAGGCCAAGCCCCTGCCGGGAGAGCGGCTCACCCACTGGAGCCGCCAATCACGGTCCCCACGGAGCCTCGCCAGGGGCAGGATCAGCACTGGGCCCATGGCTACGTCAGTAAAACCAGAGGCAGCATCACAGGGAAGGCGGGCGGGGCCTGCAGGGAAGAAGGCCAGGCCTGAGGCGCTCCCGCAGGGGCTCACCGGGGCTCAGCGGAGCCTGGTGGCTTCCTGAAGACGGGAGGTTGCGGGCATCACTGGGGCACACATAGCACAGGAGACCTGAGGGCCCAGAATGCAGAGGGGGCTCCTCCCCTGAGGGTCCGGCATGTCCAGAGCCACCAAGAATTGCAGGTGCCTGGCCCACATGCCTGGCCTGTGGCTGGCGCTGGTCCCGGGTTCACAGAGTCCCCGATGGAGTGGCCAGAGTGGAGGTAACATCTGCAGCTGTCATCCGAGCTCCCAAGGCGTCCTCAGACCCCACCCGCCGCACCCCCTGCCGCTGGCGGAAGGGTCTGAACCCGGGGCCCCATCCCAGACCACTGCACCTGCAGCCTGGCAGGAGCCGCCCAGGGATCTCATTTCTGAACACTGCCCGCTTCCCTGAGGGCCCACTGCAGCAGTGCCCAGAGGGAAATGCACTGGGCAGCCCTGGGACATCTACAGGGACCTGCTGCCCCGACATGCTGAGGTTGACATCTGGGGAAGTAGGTGGCATGGACACCCTCGGGGCGCATCCGTGTACGGTGGCAGGGTCCCTGCCCCTCTGTGATGCTCTGGCCCTGGCTCACTTCTGTTGATAAAGGCCTCCTGGGGTCTGTGACTTCCCCAGGGTGCAGACCATCCTGCTCTGCCATGACCCCACAACAAAGCCCCAAGGGATTGGGCGGATACCACAGATCCCCACAGCAGCCAGGTCCAGGTAGCTGGGCTTACCCAGCTGGCCAAGCCACTGCGAGGCCTACTGGGAGGCACAGACCATCGGGGCCACCTGCACCAGCACGGCCTCTGCGGCCTTGCAGTGTGTGCAGTGGGTCACCTGGGAAAGACACCAGCCTACAGGGGCCCTGACCACAGGAGCTCAGAGCACCCTCTCCAGGATTCGAGGCAGCCAGACGCACCCTGCGGGACCTGCTTTATGCCTTAGCTAACAGAAAACAAGACTCCCAATCCTGTCTCAGGTGGGTCCCACAGGGACAGCCTTCAACGGATTTGAAGTACCCCAGCAGGAAGGTCCCCATGCTGCCTGCCATGGTGCAGAGCAGAGCTCAAGCACAGGGCCAGCCTGTGCTGTCTCCACAGAGCACAGGAGCACCCGGGGTCCACGCACCTCCCTGGGGCACCCGGGAGCACGGGGGTGCCACATCATGCCCCCAGGATCCCGTGTCACCTCCCATTACGCATGTGAGAAAGGGGTCCCGTGTCCCTTCCCTGGGCATACGCAGGCACTGGGGTTCCAACGACCTCCCAGGGGTACCTATGAGTGCCCGGGACCCCACATGGCCTCTGGGGTGTACACACAAGCACCCAAGGGAGGTCCCCATCACCCCCTGGGCTGATGCACCAGCACAGGAAAACTGGTGAGCTGAGAGCCAGAGCCAGGCTGTGAGCCAGTGAAGGGGGGCTGTGCCCCAAGAGGCGGGCTTCCGGAAGGGGGTCCTCAGAAAGCTCCAGAGACCACTTCCCGGGCCCTTCACTCCCTTACCCACACACCCACCCACCCACTCACTCACTCACTCACTCACTCACTCACTCACCCACTCACTCAACCCACTCACTCACTTACCCACCCACTCACCCACCTACTCACTCACTCACCCACTCACTCACTCACCCACTCACCCGCTCACTCACCCACTCACTCACCCACTCGCTCACCCACCCACCCACTCACTCACTGACTCCCCCACCCACTCACTGACTCACTCACCCACTCACTCACTCACTCACCCACCCACTCATCCACTCACCCATTCACTCACCCATTCACCCACTCACTCACTGACTCCCCCACCCACTCACTGACTCACTCACCCACTCACTCACCCACTCACCCACCCACTCACTCACCCACCCACCCACTCACCCACCCACCCACTCACCCACCCACTCACCCACTCACCCACCCACCCACTCACCCACTCACCCACCCACTCACCCACTCACCCACCCACCCACCCACCCACTCACCCACCCACTCACTCACCCACTCACCCACCCACTCACCCACCCCTCACTCACCCACTCACCCACCCACTCACTCACCCACTCACCCACTCACCCACCCACTCACTCACCCACTCACCCACCCACTCACCCACCCACTCACTCACCCACTCACCCACTCACTCACTCACCCACTCACCCACTCACCCCACCCACTCACCCACCCACTCACTCACCCACTCACCCACCCACTCACTCACCCACTCACCCACTCACTCACCCACTCACCCACTCACCCACCCACTCACCCACCCACTCACTCACCCACTCACCCACCCACTCACTCACCCACTCACCCACTCACCCACCCACTCACTCACCCACTCACCCACTCACTCACCCACTCACTCACTCTCTCACTCACAAATGGACAGAAACGTGGGCTGTGGGACAGCTTGGTGTGACCACAGCTCACATCCCATGGGCCAGCAGCAGCCCTGGGAAGAAGCCAAGAGGAAGTGCAGGAACAGGCCTCAGCTGTGGGTCTTGGGACACCCGAGTGCCTCTAAAATGGCAGCTGAGCTGGGTGGCTGGCCACACCTGTGATGGCAGGGACCTGGAGGCAGAGGTGCATGCTGGAGGCCAGCCTCAGCAACTTAGCAAGTTAGAAGTTTTAAAAGGCGCTGGGATGTGGCTCCGTGGTTAAGTGTCCCTGGGTTCGATCCCTGCACACATGAAAACGAACAGCTTAGAAAGGGCGCTGCACAGAGGACACCAAGCCACTTCCAGGTCCCCCTCACTGCTGGCTCAGGGAGCCACACAGGGCTCCTGGGGCCCCAGCCTGGGGGCTCCAGCTCTGGTGACAGCAGGCTGTCCCTCCCGGGAGGGCAGCAGAGGCCTCCGAGCTGCAGGCCACAGCCAGCACCGCACGGCTCTGCTCCCGACAGGGCGGTTTAACTGCTGGCCTTTTCAGCCCACCACTAGCCCCTGAGTCTGATCTCCAGAGGTCCGACCCGCCCCCTGGGACCCCCGGAATGCACCGTGACATGTGTCCCAAGGACGAGGAGCTCTTGTGCTCAGAAGCCTCCCAGAGCAGGGTGAGCAAGCCCTCGCCAGCATGCGCCAGCCACTGGAGAACCCGGGGTGCCAGCCTCACGCCTCCCACACGCACGCACCCTCACGCACGCACCCTGCCCCCCACCCCCGGGGCCTGGCAGGACACTGCCCATGCAGCCACGGGGGGCGGGATCCCTGCTCAAGCAGCCCCCTGCCATGGGCCACAGCTCTCTGGAGGAGGGCGAGGGGCAGCAGGAGTCAGGCTGGTCTCGCTCAGACAGGAGGGTGCGCAGGTGCCAGCTGTGGCCCCCCAGCCACCCTGCAAAGCCCCTCTGCTGGGGACAGGAGCAGGGAGGCCGTGCGCTGCCGGAGGCCTGGGCAGCACCAGCCCAGGGGCCCAGCACAAACACCAGCCCCAGTGGTGAGAGGAGACTGGCTGGCAGGACGGGAGGGAAAAGGAGGGAGTGGATGCAGGGACAGCCAGGTGGCAAGTCCAGTACAGGGCCTGCCTCCAGCCGACAGGCACCAGCCCTGCCCAGGCTGCTGCTGGGGCCCCAGCCACAACCCTGCCGCTCCTGCAGAGCACAATGCAGGGTCTCCAGTCACTGAAGGCATTTCCCCAGAGCCTCCGGGATGGGGACCTGGAACAAGCAGGGTGTGAGTGACAGCAAGAGGCCAACATCACCCAGCCCGAGGCACCGACATCCAGCGCTGGCCCTGGCTGTGTGACCTGAGACAGTTACTCCACCTCTCTCACCTGGGCCTCCTTATCATGGGACATACAAGCAAAAACACAAAGGATGACAGAAGGTGAGGCCCCACCTGGGCTCTCCCCCCCTGGGCACAGCCTGCTCAGAAGCCCTGCCGGCCGGGTGCTGCCTCCTCCCCGCCAGGGCGGGAGGTGCACTCCGCACTCCTGTCCTGGGGGCCACAGTCACCACCTCTCCTGCCCAGGCCGTCCTCAGGAGTGTCCGACAGGCCCCCAGCACGGAACAGTAAAGGATAAAACCGTGGACCTGCCAACAGGGACAGACCCCAACGTCCAAGAAATGACCCTGAGACGTCAGGGTGACCATGGCCTATGGCCTATGGCCTATCAGAGAGCTGGGGACCCACCGGGAGAAGAGGATGCTCTCGTTTGTTTCCTTGGCTAGAAGGGCTTTTCTCGCGTCTGCAAGAGAGAGAGCCGCCATTCTTAGGAACTAGCAAAACATATAAACCCCAAAGAACCATTATCAACGGGAAAACAAAACACTTGCCCACGGAAAGAGTAAGCAGCACAGAGGGGCGGCTCTTGGCCGGCGCCTGCCCCGGCTCACTCCCTCCCTCCCTGACCCCGAGGGGGTGTCGCGGTCTCTTTCATGGGGAAACAGGCTTAGGGAGGGAGGCCATCGGCCCCACTAGCATCAGGCCATGGGACCAAGCTGGTTTCATGAACTCTGACCTGATGCCCCCAGGAACAGAACCCAAAGGGCCCAAGAGCCCTGGGCAGGGCGAGGACTGGCTAGAGGCTCACCCCGCTGGGAGCCAAAGCAGGGAGGGAGGGAGCACACCCAGCTGAGACCCACTGGCCCCGTCCCTGGCCACTGGCCACTCAGGCCCGGGCCTCACTCTCTTTCCCTGCTCCGCCCACCCCATTCCCAGCACCTTCCCTATGATGGCCAGCAGCGCCTGTCCACGGGGAAGACATCTGGGGCGACTTCCTGCAGCCAATTAACAGGAGACCCAAGAGACCCTGCAGGGCCTCTGACCTCCCGGAAACCTCCTGGACACAGGCAGAGCTGGTCAGCCACAGGAAAGCAGCGGGAAACAAGGCTGGTGGTCAGGGCCTCGGCCCTACGTGCCAGAGGCCTGCTGAACCCAACACTGCCCACATCACAGGACAGGTAGCCTCTAGGCGAGCCCTGCGCACAGACGCGCTCCGCCCTCCACGCACCTGTGGCGAGCTCAGCGCAGGCTTCCCAGCCCACTCCACAGCCAGGAACACTGCGGTCCAACATGAGCTCACCTCACGCAGCCCGCAGCTCCACAGGGCTGGGCCTCCTCTATCCCGGCTGGTAGATGAGGAAACGGAGGCCATCAAGGTCACACCCAAGGTCGGGCATTCAAGAACCCAGGCAGACCTCTAAGTCCCATCCTTGACCCCTGGAACCTGCGGCCCCCAGGCTGGGCCACCCTCCGTGGCCTTGCATTCTCCTACCCTGGCTGACCTGGCCCCGGCCCTCGGGACCCCGGCAGGGCTCAGGCCATGCCCGCTGCCAGGTCGCTGCATGCCTGGCGCTCCCACTGCCGCTGAAGGGCAAGACCACGGCCGGATGGCCTCCGGCTGAGCTCTGAGCGATCGAGAGGAGCTGGCGCTAGCGGAAAGTGAAGGCCCGCGCCACCCACCGCCAACGGAGCTCTGAGATCAGACTCCCGGAGCCCCGCCTCCACGTGCCGGCTCTGCCCCAGCACAGAGACGCCTCTCAGAACCTGCCTAGAGCGGCCCAGCCCCGACGGAGGGGTTCCTGGAACCAGGCACCCAGGCCTGGCCGTTCTGGTGGCCAGGGCAGGTCACCCACTGTCCTGCCTTTCTAAGCCACAGAAGAAGGGCTGCAGGCTCAGCCAGGGAAGATGCCAGGATGCAGTTCTTCTAGAACATTCCTCTGGAGTTAGGAAAAGGGGCACTCAGCCATTTTTGACCCCAGCTAAAATATTTGAGTCTCGGATCAGAGAGCAACGAGGCTAAGGCTGTGAAGAGCTGCGGCCTGGGGCTCCTCCTCCTCACTCAGAGAGGGCCACAGACCTGGGGCAGCATGCTGCTGGGCTCGCCCTGCTCTGCCTGGTGCCAAGTAGGGCAGCACCCCATCCTCTGTGCCAAGCTCATGTAGGGAGGGTGCAGGCCCAGCCTCAGCCGAACTAGGGCACTAGGGGGCATCCGCCCTGCTGCCTCCCAGGCAGGAGGCAGGCAGCTGGAGGCCGCGGTCTGCAAGCAGGGCGCCAGAGCCTCCTCCTGATCACCTCGGCTGCGGGGGCCGTGCACAGAGATGGGCACCAGGAGAGACCCAGCTCCACCTCCAGCCGCGGCAGGCCTTGGCTGGCATCATGGGCCCGCCTGCAGGATGGCTGAGGCTCTCTCCCCGCCACCCAAGGGGCCTGTGCCACCACTACAGGCTAAAGCAATCAGGTGGCTTCCAGGGGAGGCAGCACTTGGCTGGCCAGACATGCCCAGCAGACCAGGGAGGCCGGGCACAGAGGCTGCAGCCACTGACACCAACAGAGAATCCCTCTTCCCCAGAGGCCCACTCACCAGGCACCTGACCAGCCCTCCCAGACCAGCTCCCGGCAGAGGAGATGCGGTGGGCACTGCCCGTCACCTCTGAGCTCCCTCCACCGCCTGCCCCCTTCAGGCAGGTACCAGCAGACCCACACGGGAGCCTGGGGCCAGAATGCACCTCCCGTGGAGAAAGAAGCGAGTGAGACAGAAGGTCTCAGGGGTCTCCAAGGACCCCGAGCATGCCCGAAGTCGAACTCCACATGGGCCCCCCTTCCTGGCTGGCCTCAGGGGCCCTCTTTGTGGGGCAGAGCTGTCAGACGTGGATCAGAAACTCTAATTGAAATGTAACTCATAATTAGTCTTTGATTAATTAAAAAACGAGAGAACTAATTACTTAATAACGTCATTGGCTTCATATGCATTATCTTTGAAAATGTGTAGCCCTGAGAGAAGGAGAGGTACTCAAAACGTCCCTGGAGCAGGCGGAGCTGGGGGTACATTCTATGCATCTCCCTAAGCCTCCACCTCCAGCCTCCCACCTCGCCCCACCAGGCAGAGCTCCCAGAGAGCCAGGCCCTGAGGGCCACCCAGACTCCACTCCAGCCTCCACTCAGCCTCCACTGCTGATCCTGGGCAGGCACCCTCAACTTGCTGCATGAATGAACACAGAACAGCCCACATGAAGGCAGGTCTCACTCTCGGCTGGCTCTCCGGGTCCCACTCCAGATGTGGCCACAGGGACCCATGTCCCTGCAGGCATGGCGGCAGGGGTCTCGCCACCCCCGGGGGCTGCAGCAGGGCTCCACTCTGGGCTCAGGCCTCTCGCTGTGCAACACGGGGCCACCTGGGCTGGTCTCCTGTGGGCATGTCCTGCACCAGCTGCACCACAGGCTGCACAGGCCCCACATGACCAGCCCCACACACAGAGGGACACCAAGATGCAAGTGCCGATGGCAAGCAGCCACGTGGGGATGTCACAAGAGCCCTGAGTCATGGCACCTCCCTCCCAGGGAGGCCCTGGGTGGCTGCTGGGGTCACAGAACTGTGCTGAGCCCAGAATGCTCCCAGTCCAGGCGAGGGCCAGGCCTTCCAGCACAGCTAAGAATGGCTCCACCCCCGCTGGACCAGCAGGACCGGGCCTGGCCGTGACCGCTCACATGTGGTTTTCTCCTGGTGAAATGGGCCCAGCACCTGCAGAGCCGACCACCTCCAGGAGCGGGCCCATCCAGGCAGCACAGAACCCATGCTCCCTGAAGCAGCGAATCCTCTTTCAGACACTCAGTGACCCCTAATTCATCAAGGTCCAGGGGCCACCTGAGGGCTCCAACCTCAAAGCCACCCCCACGTGTTCTCATGAGGCGGGAGCCCCTGGTCAGGCAAGCCCTGGCATCGCCCAAGCTCAGTAGCGCCGTCTGTAAGCAGCCACGAAGACAGACGCGAGGGTGGCTCTCCCGCGCTGAGAGGGCATCCTGAGCCTGCACGCGCCTCGCGGACCCATCAAGACCCACAGGCTCCTCTGGCCTCAGCCTGCAGGGCTGAAGCCTGCCCCCAGCCTGCCCCACCTGGCCTGCAGGGGGCAGGGGCACGGCGCCCTGCACTTCTTCCCTGTCTCTGCCACAGCTGTGGCCTCCATGTCTACCTGCCTGGGCTTCACCTTGGGGAAGGAACCTGACACCCAGAAAAGCAGATGTGCCCAGCAGTCCCGGGGCCCTGGGGCCGACGGCTCTGGGAGAGGGGCTCTTCCAGGTGGGCCCTGGGAGCAGAGGAGGATGGGGCCTGCAGGGCAGATGCAGAACACCAGCCTCACACTCGCCCTCTGCCTGCCCCACGCCTGAGTGAGGCCCTGTGGTTAAGGTGGGACACCCGTCCTCACCTGTGAGGTCCAGTGGTTCCCGGGAGAGTGCCAAGGCCACTCAGTGGGCAAAGGACAGTCTTTCCCTGCAAAAGAAGGAAGCTGGACCCTTCTCTTATGCCACACATCAAAGGAACTCAAAATGATCTAAGGCCCGAACTCACCTGCTAGAACCGTACGACTGGGAGGGAGCTGGGCGTGGTGGCCACGCCTGTCATCCCAGAGACTCAGGAGGCTGAGCCAGGAGGATCCAAGTTCAAAGCCAGCCTCAGCAAAAGCAAGGCCCTAAGCAACTCAGTGAGACCCTGTCTCTAAATAAAATACAAAATAGGGCTGGCTCGGTGGCTGAGTGCCCCGAGTTCAATCCCCGGTACCCAAAAAAGAAGATTCGGGGGCAACACCAGGGGAAACCTCTGGGTTGTGGGCCTTGCCTGTGACCCAGAAACTCAGTCCCAAAAGCAAAAAGAGACAAATGGGAAAAAAAACGCTGCAGAGTGTGAGACACGGAGAGTGGCGTGGGGACGCCGCAGACCACGGGGGTCCACACCCAGCGTGCTCAGGGCGACTCAGCAGGCACAGGCCCCGCCTCGGAAGTGAGCAGGACACGGTGAGCCCTCACTTCACAGCTCTCAGGACGGCCTGCGTCCAAAACCCAAACCAAGATGCCAAGTGTGGCCAGGGCCCTGTGCGCTTGGCAGACTTTAAACTGTGCAGCTGCGGCGGGAGGGCGCGGAGGGCCCTCAGAAGAGCCAGCAAGGAGGGCCACGTGACCTGCGGCCAGCTCCTGGGCACGAACCAAAACTCTGGAAGCAGGGTCTCAAAGAGACCGTTTGTGCCCCCAAGTTCACAGCTGCAGACGCCAGAGCCCAAGGGCCGTCCTCCAAACTGACCCGACCCCTGCAGGCCTGCCCTGGGAGGGGACAGGGACGGGTGGGTCCACAGGCCCAGCCCTGGGACCTGAGCCTGGGCGGTTGGGGCTGTAGCCGGTGGGCTCGGGACTGACAGCTGTGGAGCAGAGCCTCGTCCCCAAGCCCCGCAGCACCACACACAGTGGCCAGGGCGAGCCACCGCACACCCAGCATGCAGGCGGCTAGCAAGCGTGGCCCCCGCTCCCGGGCTGCCCCTCGGCCACGGAGAAGAAAGCACCCAACCCACACCTCCCCATGGTGAAGCCCAGGCCCCAACGCTGGGCGAAGGGCCCAGACGCCACGGCTGCACCTGCCCGGCTCCATTTGTGAGGAGGCCCCAGCAGGCCAGTCGCAGAGACGGAGGAGGCCAGAAGGGAGGACCCAGCCGCCCTGCTCACACGGCCCACTCAAGGCCGCAGGAGCGTCTGCTTCAAAATGGTCACAATGAGGAATTTTATGTCTATTTTGTCACAATAAAAATTTTTCTTTTAAAGACTGAGAGTCAAAAGGATCCACCAGACCACATGTCCCAAGGCTTTAGCCTCAAACCCCTGGGGCCGAGGGACCCAGGAATCTGAGTGCTCAGCATCAGCCCACCCTGGGAGCCGCGGCTGGGGCGCCTGGCCCCCCAGTTCACAGCCACCCCCCAGGATTCCAGAGGGGCTGCCTCCCCAACCCAGGGTGGGACCCCCAGGGCTGATGCTGCCTCAGGCTGGCCGCAGACTCCTGTTCACCTGGGGAACAGCCAATCTTCCCTGGAAGGCCTTCCAGTATCCAAAAATGACACATTGTCACGCCAGACCATTTACATCTTGCTGTTGTTCTTCTTTTCTTCTTTTTGGTCCCATTCAGCTATTTTTCTGCAAACATCAAACTGTCAAGCTTCACCAGACACAATTAATGTCTTGGGGCGCTGGGGAGAAACAATTAGCCAATTAAAACTTAATTAACTGTGGACATAGACCAAAAAAAAAGGCATGTAACCAGTTGCCTGGGACGAGTAAAGAACATCCAGGCTCCTGGGCCCTGGGCGGGGACCCACGGGCAGAGAGACCCGGAGAGGGCGAGAAGGCCGAGCGCAGAGGCCAGGGCTGTCCTGGAGCGTGCCTCTCCCACCCAGCACAGGGTCCAAACGCAGCGCCTCCTCCCAGAGCGAATCCTGAGCGAGAACCGCCCGGGGACCCCCAGACGCCTTCTAAGTCCTCGTCATAGCCTCGCGGCCTGGCTGGCCATGCTGCAGGTTGTGGTCTCCCCTCCTGAGAGCCCGGGTGAGGCTCCTGCCCTCACAGGCCACCAGCCACGTGCAGCCCACGATGTCCACATGGCCTTCGCCTGGCTGCTCCAGCTCAGCCCTCAGGCCCACGCCTCCTCCAGGAAGCCTCCTCTGACCACCTTGCTGTCTCAGGCCCACAGACCCTGCCAGGTTGGTCACCCTGCCCCAGAGGCCACAACCCCTGGCTCTCCATCCTCCCCAGGTTCCAACAGCAAGGGCTGTGTGTCCAGGGGCTGTGTGTCCTCGTGCCAGCTGAGTTGAGCAAAGGACACTACAGCAGCAGGGCTAGGACCCAGCCTCCAGCCCTGGCCATTACCACAGCTGTACCCAAATCTCAGCTGCCCCAACGAAAGGTTAAACTCAGGCACCGGGGGGCCACCCTGGCACCTGGTACCCTTCAAGAGCCCCAAGCACCTATGCACACATTTGCTCATTAGCATCCGCCTTTCCGGAGGCAGTAAGAACACAGTGGGCCTCTGGAAGGCAACCTCAGACACTAGGCCCGCCCCAGCCCAATGAGCCAGCTAGTCCAGAGCAGGAAACGCCTGGCAGAGAGCTTGAGCTCCTTGCCTGGGCCCAGGACAGACATCACTCATCAATGACCGAGCCTCAGAAACCACCTCCACTGAGCCCTCCCGTCAGCCACTACCAAGCAATCGGAGGACACCGTTCTCCACTGGGCTCCCCCCTCGCAGATGTGGGCACAGAAAGGGGGCGGAGGGACTCGGCACGGGTCCCCGGCTGATGCATTCCATGGGAAAGGGGTCTTTCTGACCTGGAGACCACACGTGGAGCCGCCATGGAGCCCGGCACTCACACCTGCGGCTGGGCCTCAGCCACACACCTGCACCCCAGGACCCCATCCTGCCCTCTGCTCTCTTGCGTTTACATCTAGCGCTGGCCCCACCAGCACCCACCTCTCCAGTTTACCGCCATCCCGCCCCATTCAGAGGCCAACAGTCACCAGCCCAAGAGGGTGTCAGTGGCCCTCCCCGCACCCCGTTCTCCAAAGAGGAGCGAGACCCGACCTCACACCACCACCAGGACCAAGGGTGGGCCCCTGGGACCGGCCCCTCCCCAAGGTGAACTGGGCGGGGAGTCACTGCCGCCCGAGCCCCCACAGGGGCCTCGAATAAAACACTCCAACACCTCCCGAGAAGCACAGGGGCCCCGCAGGGCACCAGCTCCTGCTCCAAGTCACCCTCTGCCCTCAGGCAGTCTGAGTGGAGTCCGGCTCCTGCCTAGGAAGCACCCGCTGGGATGCGCCTGGCTGGGGAGCACCCGCCCAGCCGCCCCAAGAGGGACAGCCCCGTCCACAGCCAACCGCGGCGGCTCGGCCTCAGGGGGCCCGCGTGGCAGGCGTGTGTGGACACGCATGTGCCTCTTTCCAGGTGCACACGTGTGGCGTGTCTGGTCCTGCAGCTCTTCTGAAGGTGGGCGGCCGACAGCGACAAGTGTCCACGACGAGCGCGGCAGAGCAGAGAGCAGAGGCCGCCCAGGGCCCAGGCCGCTCCCGGGCAGCCATCAGAGCAGGAGGGGCGCCTGAAGAGCAGAGTGCCCCGGGCCTCGGGGCAGCACTGGAGCCCAGCGCACGTCCACGGCCAGGGCCCCCGAAGGCCGCAGGAGCAGCTCGGTGAGCACAGGCACCTGGCTCTGCGGATTCCATGACCGAGTGCTGAGGGGAAGCGAGCCGCTGCGTGAGGCTCGGGGCCGGTACCCCGGTCAGCGCTGCTCTATGTGCTGAGCGGACGGCCTGAGGAAGGCCCAGCCACCCGGATGCGGAGCGGAGGAATCAGAGACCACCTCTCCACACCCTTCCATCCTGAGCCTCCAGGGCATCTCAACCACCCGCTTTTACCTGGCTTCCGGAAGCTCCGGCAGCCCTTCCCTGGCTCTCCAACTCAGGGCGGGTGGTGGGTGTTGGTGGAAGGGGTCACAGCAGACCCAGGATCAGCGGGGAGGACTGGGAGGGACTGGCCTCCTCTCCACGGCAACCTCAGCCAGCTGTCTGGGTCCTGGGGTGCTGAGCCGACAGGCTCTGCAGTGAAGAACTGGGATCCAGGAGTGATGACGCCGGGCTAGGGACGGGGAGGTGGTGCGTGCCGGGCAGGCACTTCCATCTTCAGGGAGTGGGGGACACGGGCCCTGGAAGAGGGTCCTAGGCAGAGAGAAGTGGAACGCAGGTGGTGAGTGAGGGTCTGCAGACACAAACACCAGAGAAGCCAGGATCCTGGACACACAGGCTCTGTCCCCACATCAGGACCAGCGCACAGCCAGCTCCTCATCCCATAGCTGGTGGCCTGGGCTGTCCCCACTCAGGACCCCCAGGACCCCCACCAGGTCAAGTCCAAGGGGAGGAGTTTCCTCAGCTGTACACACCCAAGGTTTCTTTTTTGGGGGGGGTGCTGGGGATCAAACCCAGGGCCTTGTGCTTACAAGGCAAGCACTCTACCGACTGAGCTATCTCCCCAGCCCCCAGACCCAAGGTTTCTATTTCCAGTCTCTTCAGAATGTGCTCTCCAAGCAAGTCAGGCAAATGGCACACAGAAAACAGGGAAGAGAGGCTGCCCTGATGCAGAGGGGCCCAAGGGCCTGACCCTCCAGCAGGCACAGGCCATGGCTGCCTGCGTCTTAACCATGCCAGCCTCCACACTGACTCCCAGCCTCTAATCTAGTCTCCTGGTCTCCATATCACCTCCCAGCCTCCACACTGCCTCCTGGCCACAACACTGCTCTCCCACGTTCCTCACTGCTCACCTGAACTCCTCTCTGGCCACCTGGCCTCCAATCTGGCCTCCAACCTAGCTTTCCAACTCCTCTGCAAACCAAGGCAGGATTCCACATGACCAGCCCTGCCCTGTTCCCACCAACAGCTGCCTCCCGGGGTGGAAGGGAAGCTGGAAGAGCAGAGCATATGGGAACATGGCCTCTGCCATCAGCAGGACCCACAAGTGACCCTGGCTCCTTAGTCCCTGTGGGGAAAGGCGCGTCTTCACTCTGCCTCAATTTCCTTCCTTATTTCTTCAGGTTCCTACAAGATGCGGATGCAGAGGGCTCAGCACCGGGGGCCTGGTGCTCGACTGCTGCAATTTCTCCCGTGGCAAGGGAAGGGCACAGGGGCCCCGGGATGCTGGACAGAGCCTGGGCCCAGACACCAGGTGAGCTGCTGCCTGGGCAAGTCCAGCACTCCTAAACCTCCACCCCAGCCCTTGCCGGGGGCCGGGCTTAACCACTCGGGTTAAGCTGAGCCCAGTAAACGGTTCTCAGGAGCCCTCCCCAGGGTAGGCCCACCTGTGGGAGGAGGCAGGTGCGAGTGGAGGCCCCGGGCACTAGAAGAGGCTTCCAGGCCCAGGGTGGCCAATGATGGGGTGGACAGCAAAGGCGAGCATGGCTGCTGGGGGTGATGGGCAGGCCAGGGCAGGGCCCGGGGGGACAGCCCATCCTCTGGCACACAGAGGGCCTTGGCTTCCTCCTGCAGGCCAGAACTCTACCCAGGCAGCTTAGGAGACCCGCACCCTGTCCTCTGCCCCAGGGACAGACCTCGCCTCCCAGAACCTTCGCTTCCACCAGCCTCGGAGCTGAAAGGGAGCGCTCTGGGCAGCGGCTACACCCCACGGAACTCCTCCCTCAACACTGGTACCCTTCTACAGACCAGGAAATGAAGGCTCAGGGACTGGCCCAGTCCCAGGGCCAGCAGGTGACCAGGCATTGTGTTGGCGAGGCCCACCAGGGCTGCACCACCCTCCACAGGAGCTGGCAGACTGCAGGGCAGCAGAGAGGGTTTAGGGACCCAGAAACTCCCGCCACGCGACCGTGAGAAAGCAGCTGCTTGCCCTCTGCAAGACTCCAGTTCCAGTTCTGTAACATGCACAAAATGAGGCAAATCTCGGCACAGGAAGAGGGAGGCAGTCCCCCACAGTGCCCACCTCGCAACGTGGCGGGGGCTGCTGTCCTATTAGTATCACCTGCCATGTCCAGGGACTGGATTCCTGGAAGAAAGCCACGGAAACTCTGCAGCCTCCCCAGAATCCTCCCTCCACTCAGGGCCAAACAAAGTCCCAGAGGACCAGCCAGGGCCACCACCCATGAAGCCCCCTGCCCTCCCCCCACCCTGGGCCCTGCTACCCCAACACACCACCCCACAACAGGACCCAAAGGAAATGAGAAATGCCCTGCACAGCCACTGGCCAGGCAGCCACGGCCGCCAGCACAGGAAGCTCCCCGGACACCACCGATCCCAGAGAAACCTAATATCTTTAATGCAACCCTTCAGAAAAACACTGGGGAAGGCGGCCAAAGAGAACAACTTCCGGGACCAGCTTTCTGGACCCCTGTGCTGCTGGAGCTTGCAGGGCAAGTGTCCAGAGGAGGAAGAAACACTGATAAACATGACGAGGACCTGGGCGTTCCTGGCCAGGCCTGGAAGCCATGCCACAGGAGGGCAGCCACGGCTCCACGTGGCTCCTACGGAAGCACAGACTCGATGAGACCAAGTCTGTACGGCGGGACTCATGCTCCCCTGCTCTCTCCTGCCCACCTCCTCGGGGACTGCGGGAAGGCAGGTACAGTGGATGGCCACCAGGCTTCCCAGAGCTCCCTGGGTCTCCAGGGCTCCAGGGGTCTCCCCAGGCCCCCTGGGCCAGGGAGCAAAGAGAATCTGGTCAGCTGGGGGTCTCTTCCTGGGTTAAGGAAGCTCTCTGCTCCTGCCCAGCTCGGCCCTCTTGGTCCAAACAGGAGAGTGAAAGGAGAAGGCCAAGGGCCAGGAAGCAAGGCTGCCCACTCCCTCAGGTGGAGACCCTTCATGGTCCATAAACAGAAAAAGCATGAGTCAGCCAGCCTGGCCAGAGGTGGGGTGGTGGCTGTCAGCCATATCACACTCTTCCCAAGGCAGTGGATGGGTCATCCTACAAAGGCAGGACCTTTTCACTATGAAATCACACACGAAGACTCTAGTCAGGCTCAAGTGACCAGAGCCAGCCTCGGGGAAAGGCTCCAGCGTCTTCCCACTGCCTTCCCACACCTCCTCCTTACCGCTAACTGCACGATCACTGATCCGTGTGACCCTTCTCTCCATCTTGTCTCCAACACAGTCAGTGCTTTATAAATGCTTGACGAATTATATGCTTAACTGACAGTTGGCTGGCTGGCTGGCTGGATGGCTGAATGGATGGATGTTAGACAGATAGATGAAGAACGGACAGTTGGACAACGGATGATGGAGGAATGAACAGATGGCTTGGAGATGAAGAAATGGACGGATGATGGAAAGATGGATGATGGATGGATGGCTGATGAACAGAAGGATGATGGACGCTTGGTGGAGGTACAGCTGGGTGAGTGGATGGATGAGTGGAATGACGGATGGATGGATGAGTGAATGAATGAATGAATGAATGCCTTTTGTCTTCCCCAGGAACAACTCAATCATTAAGAACCCGGGGACGCTGAAAGGAAGGAAACGAACAGCAAACCCAGAGTCTGGACAAGACCTGGAACCAACAAATTTTCCTAAGTAACAGGAAAAGACGGCATTTCTAAACCAGCCCCACGCGGGCAGACGCTATTCCATAAGGGTCCTTTCGTGCCCGGAACCCGACAAAAGTAAGTGGCAGAGGCCAGGCAAGGGGAAGTGAAAAGAAACCTCACCCCAGATCCCGGGCCCCAGTCAACCCCAGAAGGCTCCCACTCACCAGCCCCAGAGCAAGGCCCAGCTTCTCGGCACGGGCTCCAGGCAGGTCCCCTCAGCGGCGATGGTGGCCGGCCCTGGAGACTGACCCTCAGCACCAGCCGGCCCACCCACAGGAGAGGGCTCTACTGCGATTCTCCCTTTCTCCCCTTCAGGAGAGGAGAGGAGCTACCTTCTCCTGCCCGGGACTCACCACAGCCAGGGCCAGCAGCTGAGGTCAGCAAGGGAGGGCAGAGCAAGGCCACAGCGACATGGTCTGAGCCTGCTGAAGGCCGCTGGGCACACCTGGAGTGGGCAAGGGTGTCCCACTGGGTGCTGTCACAGATGGTGAAAGATGCCCTGGCCCGGGGAGAAGCCTGGCCACACCCGAGGGCATCACAGGGGCCCTGGCTCTTCCTCTTTGCGGCAGTGGGAGTGCTGCACACAGGCCTCCCGAGCAAGGGACAGATGCGGCAGCTGGCCTCTGCAGCCACACTCCCTGCCACCAGCAAGCTGGGGGGACCAGAGTCCAGCATCCAGAGACCCCGTAAGTCCCACCCCTGCTCTGGCCCATCCTCCTCCCTACCCACACAGAAGTCAATGCTGCCCAGCAAGACCGCCATCCAGAGCCACCAGGAGGGACCAGCCAAGCCAAACGGTCCAGTCCTGGACAACGGCTCCCTCTTGGGGAGCCATCCCAGCTCCCCCAACCTCCTCTGGCCCCAGTCCGAACTCCACAGAGAAGGAAGAAGGCAAGGACGTGGAAACCTAGCCAGCTGGACACAGAGAAGAGAGGAGCAGGCCAGGGCAAGGCCAATTCCACTGGCCCCAGGACGCTGGCACCCACACACAATCCTGGGCAGCCAGTCCCCAGGCACTGTCCATCACAGACACAGACCACACAGGCCACCCCACAGAGCCACGAGGAGGCCACAGGCGCAGCTCGGGTGTGGAGTGAAGGAGAAGCACAGCCCCAGAACAAGGGCCACCACCCGGGCATGTGGAGGGTGGGCAGGCCCTCCCAGGGCAGCACCACCTCACCTTCACACTGGGACTTGGAGACAGTCGCTGCACGGGGTCACGCGGGGCCGGGACCCACACCCATGTTCTGGCGTCCCGGGTCCGTGTACTGCATTAAGGCACTGTGCCCCCCGTAGGTGTGGGTGCGCCATCTTTACAAATAAGACAGCAAGGAGAACCCTGCTGTCTCCCCCTCCCCACCGACAGTGGTAGGCAGCAAGCCCCACCTGAGGAACGCCACAGTGGGCTAGGCCCGTGCTGAGGGCCTCCAGACCTCTGTCCACTTGACCTTCCACACCTCTCACAGCCCGGGTCAGGTGTCCAAGCCATCCAGCCAGGACACGGGGGAGCTCGATTTGAAACTGAGTCAGCATGGCTTCAGGGTTGGACAGGAATGGCAGCCACGGGACCAGGGACAGCCCTGTGTCCACACACGCTCCCTCTGATCCCCTGGTTCTCAGAGCAGAGCTAGGCTGGGCTCCAGCCCAGCCAGGGAGTCTGAGCAACAATGTCACTGTAGGCCTTGCCCTGTGCTGTGACCCGATGTCCAGCCCCACTGTCCACTCTAGCTTCCGACAGCAGGTACCAGCACAGTGCATGTGGGCAGGTCGAGGCCGGAGGGGAGGGCCGGGCACAGACCCCTGGTGCAGCCAGCACAGCAGCCCAAGCAGCCCCAGCCACTTTGTCAAAGCCACTGATGGTGACAAGGGTGTTCCTGTGTAAGCTACGTGGCCTCACCAGTAACAGATTAAGAGCAAAATTAAATCACATACTGAAGATGCTGGGCCAAGAAACGGGCTTGGCCAGGGGTATGCCTTTTTCTCTATATAACTATTTTTCCTTTTTTTTTTCAAACTTTGGTTTAGTCTTTGTATAGTACTTTTTTTTTATTTTTACTTTATTTTTAAGCAGTGCTGAGGATCGAACCTAGTGCCTCACACATGCTAGGCAAGCGCTTCACCACTGAGCCACCACCCTGGCCCCCTGTTCAATTATTTTCAGTGCTGATTGTGCGTGTGAGGGAGGGCATGTCCACGGGCATGTCAGTGCACGAATCTGTGTCATGAATGTGTTCATGCGCAAGTGTGTGTGCGCCTGAGGACACGTGAGCTGCCTGGGTGCCCAGGAGGGCGTGTGTGCGCGTGTTCTGGCTCTCCAGAATCCTGACCATCAGCCGCTCCCTGCCCAGGGTCCTGGCCACAGCTCCATCTCCACTGCCCACAGGTTACAGAACAGGACAGAATCCTCCGCCATCTCAAAACAGACCTGCAGGGACTGAGAAGCCATGTACAGAAAGGAAAGGAACCCAGCACAGCACCCCCCACGCTCCACTGGGCCCCAGGCAGAGGGAAGCAGGACCCGCCACGTGGCATCAAGCTCCCTGCACACATGTGGCTCGGAACCTCCGTGTGTCAAGCAAGAGAGGGACAGAAATACCTAGGAGCTGGACGACCGGGCCCCACATTTTCGTATGCCATGCCAGGATGGAACTCAGGGCCTCGTGCCTGCTGCACAAGAGCTGTGCCCCCAGCCCCAGAGACGGGCTCAGGAAGGGGTCCCCCAATCTCAGGCCTGAAGAATCCCAAGACTGAGCAGGAGACACATGGGGCCCAGTGGCTCCTAGGAGTCCTAGTGTCAGATCCTGTGTGACAGGCCAGCACGGCAGGGACGGGCTTTTGGAGGTGACTTCTCAGATCTGCAGCTGCAAACACAAACCCCTCTGCAGCTCACAGATCACACAGCCCAGAGCATCTCTTCAAGCACCACGTCCCTGACAGCAGTCCTCAAATAAACGAGGTCATGAGCACCTCTGTGCTGCCCGGCACAGCGGGTGCAGCTCCCGGGGAGTCCAGGAAGTGGCCGTCAGAACCCACACAGCAGCAGACAGGCCAGGCGGCATCTGGGCCTCCGAGACTCAGGGGACCTCCAGGTCAGGGGACCACCTCATTTCCAGCCAGCTTCAGCTCCACCCCATCCACCCAGGAGATGTCAGAGCCCTGACCCTGTCGGTCAGGAGTAACTGTGGACCTACTGTGCTTGGACAGCACGTGACTCTGTTCCCAGGCTTGCCACCGAGCCTCGGCCTGCAAACCTCTGTAGCTCCCCCCTCACTTACACCAGCAGCGCCCCCCAAGTGGGATTCAGACACCTGAGGTCACCCGACTGAGAGGGAGGACATCCCACCACCCCACCCAGCAGGCAGACCGGGCATCCACAGCCTCTGGTTTGCAGCAGCTGGTCCACAATGAACGTGGGGGTGGATCTCAGCTGCGGGTGGGAGGTGGCGGACGGCTGCATTCACACGGCCCACCCGCGCAAGGCCACCACGTCCATGCCCACTCACCTTCCCGAAGTCTCGGACGTCAAAGAGGTCAAAGGGGTCAAACAGCTCGCTGCTCCTCAGCCCAAACTTGTCGTGGCAGACTTTGAGGAAGGTGCGGATGTTCTTCAGGCACAGGAACTGGAGGGAAGAAGAGGCAGGGTGAGGCAGGCGCACCGGTCCCAGCGCAGGGCCGCTCGGGCGCACCAAGGAGCCCATCCCCAGGCTGAGGCAGGCAGGCCTGGTCAGAGCCACCACAGCTCCACGGCCCAAGCTCTGGGCCACTACAGGCTTCTGGCCTCCCTCGCAGAGCTGCTGACCCAGAGGGCCACGCGCCCTGAGGCAGCCTGCCTGGTCGTGTTGGTCCAGATCCAGCGACGGCCCCCTGGCTGGGCTTGGACCCGCGCCCCTGCCCGGGTACCACCAGCACACCCCAAGGCTGAAGGTCCCGGAGGGAGCAGGACAGCTGGCCTTCAGCCTACAGGCCCTGGCCACAGGTCACACGCACACAACTCCTCCCTCGCTACCTCACAGGCAGCAAAACCCATGGGAGGAGCCATGCCACAGGAAGCCACGCAGGACCCAGGGAACAGCATGGGTCAGCCACAGCCGGGGGGGTGGGAGCCAGAGGCCAGAATTCCCAAACGGACATCTGGGTCACCTCCTCTCCACCCGCCACCCCACCACAGACCTCCAGGCCTGCTCTGGGCTGGACGTGCAAGCGGGGCCGGAGGTGGGAGGGCAGTGACTTGGGTGGCGTCCTCCAGTTCTCACGGGGAACCACGGGTGGACACCCTCGTGGGGCAGCAGGCAAGGAGGGTCCAGCACAGGCTGATGGGCCGAGTTCAAAGCCTGTCTGCCAACAGTCACGAAGGAGGCCCGGAGGGCGTGACACCGCTGGAGCCTGGGTCCCCGCACTCCGGCCCCCTGGGCTGGTGACCGCCCTGACGGCACAGAGAGCCTGCGCGTGGACGAGCCAGCGGCTCCCCCCGCTGAGCACAGGGCCCGAGACAACTCAGGACTTCAGACCAACAACCACCGTCACCGCCCCCAGGGACAAGCTGCCCGACTCCAAGAGGACAGCAGGAAGCCCGTCCCTGCTCACAGGCGTTGAGACAAACGGACAGACTGGACCAAGGACAACCGGGAGCCAGAACCCAGAGCTTCAGCACAGGTTTCAGGCAGCGTGTGAGCCTGGCCTCCCTGAAACCCCCTGGAGGCCAACGCTACACAGCCCAGCCCCGGCAGCAGGGCCCACCCCGCCCAGTCAGTCCCGGCCTGGGCAGGCAGCCTGCTCACGGACGACGCTGACCCACGTCCTTGACCACACGGTCACTCCTGGTGCCACGGTCACATGCGTGCTCCCTTCTCAGCACCTGAGATGAACTGCAAACACCCTCCTCCCTCACCCCCGCACACCTGAGCACGCACCTGCTAAGAACAAGGACCCGCCCTCCAGGGCCAGCACCACCAGCATACCCACGGGGCGCCATGTCCACAGACCCGACTTACCCGTCCACACGGGCTGAAGGACGACCACACGCCCGTATTAACAAAAAAGATCTTTGAAATAGCCAGCACAGGGCGCAACTCAGGATCACAGGTGACGCTGTGCTCACGAGTCTTTACTCTCCATATCTGAGAACCATATTCTCTGAGAGAACTTTCTAGAATGCAATGTCCTTACGTGTGCTGGTTAATAGGATAGCCACTGGACACATGTACCCACTGAGCATTGAAAATGTCTCATCCAACTGAAAATGTGGACTTCCCATTTAATTTTAAGGAAGCTGAACTTGCAATCTGCATGTGGCTCGTCACGGCTGGGGCAGACACCGTGGTCACGGCTGGTGTAGACACTGCAGTCTGAAAGGACCCGTCTTTGTCTATGCGACCCGATGATGCTGAAGAACACAGACACAGAGGACAAATGACACGTGATGCCACTCCCCCAGGGCCATCAAGATCACAGCCCCAGAGAGCAAGTGGGGTGTCGGGGGGACGGGAGGCAGGGTGTGACAAGGACGGACTCCCGAGAGGGCCAGCAGGTGGGCAGCAGGCCAAGCTTCAGGCAGGACTCACGAGGACCACACATAGGTGTTATCACAACAGAGTTTAAGAGACACAGAGACAGACCCCATGATGATGGGCAGGGACGGGAGGGACACAGCACGGCCAGCATCACGGAGGGGTGCCAGCAGACATCAGAAGCTGGAGAGAGGCCTGGACACTCTTCACTTTGACCCCAAAAAGAACAACACTGAAAACAGCAGACCTCTGGCCTCACCACAGCCCAGGCACGGGCCAACCCAGCCTGGACAGTGGGGCCAGGGGAGGGCCGGACCCCCGGGCACCCTGCTCTGCGGTGTCCAGCCGGGCTCAACTATTTTTGCACGTGGCTCATCTCTAACCTCCACTGCTTATTTTGATTCCTCCTCAGCCTCCCATTTTAGAGCTAATCACAGGTCCTGACCATAATCACAGTCAGGCTTCCTCTGGGCTCAGGACGGGCTGTCTGCGGCTGGCCTGCCCGGCCTGGCCCACCCCAACCCAGCCCGTGGCCACTCTGGCCGACCCAGCTCTGGAAACCGCTCCCACTGCAGTGTCCACACCAGGAGCCTCAGTCCAGCCCCTGGAGACGAGCTGTGCAGGCAGACGCAGACTTCAGGCCGGACGAAGAGCCCAGACAGGCTGCAGGGCCAGGCCTCCCCTGACCGAGCCCTCCTGACGCTGTCCCAGTGCGGTCCTTCCTTGCCTCCGCGACTCGACTCGCTTTACACGGAGAGAAGTGGCAGGAGCGTCAAGGACCTCAGCGCCCAACCAGAAGGCGGCCGAGCCCGGAACGAAGCCCTGAGGGTGGTCTCCACCTCTCCAACTGCACTGCCGGCCCTGGCTCTCACCAGGGGCCCGGCTGAATGGTCAGCTCCACGTGTGGCGGGGAAGGGCCAGCGTGTCCTCATTGCTGGCCCTTCCCTTCCCTTCCCACTAAGGCAGGCAGGGGGCAGCATCTCTGCTTCCGGGGCCCCGCCTCCCCCACCGTCCCAGGACGTAAGAGGGCAGGTGGCCAGGGCCTGGCTGGTCAGAGCCCCACCGCCACGTGCAGCAGGATCAAGCCCAGATCCCAGAACCGTTTCCTGAAGGCCTGGGCACTGAGTAACAAGGGGTGGGGGAGGCCCAGACAGTGGACAGTTGAGGCCAAGGTTCCCGTCCTTGCCAAGCTAGGGGCCTCACTTGCTGCAGGGGAGGCCCAAGGCCGGCCTGTCTCATGGCTTCAGGATCAAGAGGCTTTCTGCTGTTGCTGGCCTGTCCCAGCCTGTGGTACCCCCACGGGGCCATGGCACGGCCAGGGCAAGCCCAGCCAAAGGCCCACAAGAGGGTCTGTCCCCAAGAAACCCGCCCCGAGACAGGGCCCCAGGTGGCTCTCCCCGCTGGCAGGCATCGGGGCCCGCTAGGACATGGAGTGGGCACAGCTGCCCTGCCCGCTGCTGCCCACAGCCCACCACAGGCTGCACCGTCCTCCGCGCAGGGCTGGGGAAGCAGCTGCTGCCTCCCCCCATTCCTCAGCCCTCGAGCTGCTGGACGGAGGTCAGACCGGGCCCAGGACACAGGCTCCGAGCCCGGCCACCCACCGCCTCCCCAGGCTCAGCCGGACAACAAACCCAGACTGCCGTCCACTGCCATCCGTCACCGCGCTCTTGATGGACCTTGGGCAGCAGGGGCCAGGACATGGAGGCAGAGCAGAGCAGGACACCACAGCTGAGCCGCCGAGGGGCCCCAAGTGCACCCTGCAGGGACGCTCCCTGGCCAGGCCCATGTGGCCTCACCACAGCCACTTCGCAGTGAGCCTCTGGACCAACTGGCCATGAGAGGGGCACACGGCAGCTAACAGGACCACCAGGTGGGGCAGCCTCTGGGATGTGGGCCCGGAGCTGCTGGGACGGGAAATGGCACAGGCCTATCCTGCCCTCTGGAACTCAGTCCATGCGGACACTCAGCCTCAGCACTGGCACGTGGGTACAGAAGACACAGGGGCCCAGGGAGGGAGAGCCAGGAAAGGGAGACTGAGGCCTGGAGAGGTGAATCCACTCACAGGCCACATGTCCAGCTGGCTCCAGCCAGGGATCTGCAATTTGGGCACGGGTGGCCTGGACACTGGTCACTGGGTAGCAAAGAGCAGCAACATGTGGTCAGCACCATGCTACGTGGGCAGGAAGCCGAATGCCCCGGGGTGTGGCCACTGAGCACCAGCAACGTATTACGTCCACCCACAGACTGGCAGACCGGCTGCGTGCAGTGTGCCTCGGCAGCTCATGTCCACAGGGGAACCGGTGCAGCTAGCCTGGGGCACAGGCCCTGGCGTGGCGTGATAGTCCTGCGCTGAGGGAAGCTCGCACCTCCCAGGCCCCTGGACATCTCTTGGCCAACTCCCACCACCTGGCCACGAGGGAGGAGCAAGGTGCTGGGTGCTGCTCTGGGGGGCACGGCCACTGCTGGTGCAGATCTGGCCTCAGTTCTGCCTCCTCACTGCCCACACTCAGGATCTCACCTCAGAGCAAGGGTCCAGCCCAGAGGTCCAGGGCCCCTTCCAGTGCCGACGTTCTGGAAGCCTTGAGGCACTGACTCATGATAGTCACAAAAGCTCCACTGTAGGGAGGGATTCCCAGAACACCAGGCACTGGGCCAACAGCCTCACTGGGCTGCTCACAGCAACCCAAGTCATTACAGCAACTCTTAATCTACAGAGGAAGAAACACAGGTTCCAAGAGGCCCCCTGGCCTGCCTAAGGTCACTACCAAGGGTGTGGCAGAGCTGGCAGCAGAGCTGGGATGCTTTGACCTTCAAAGCCAGATCATGACCTTCAAGCTACCCTCTGTAGTTTCTGAGCAGGGGCATAACATGATTTTTTTCCCCAAGAAGAAAACAGTCCTTTCAGGAAAATTAAGTCTGTTGGGGTGACTGGAAGACGCCAAGAGTAGGCGCTCAGCCCTCACACCCTGTAAAGGAAGTGGGCCGGTGCCAGCACAAGGGGGTCCGAGCAGACCTTTTGGGTCTGGTGACCAAGCAGACAGGCTGTTGGGTCCACAGGGCCTCCACTTGTGCATCCACGGGAGATCAGCCCAGGCCGACTCTGAACGTGACCCCAGCCTGCAGACGTGGAAGCGGCACAAGGGGCGACCTGAGCCCTGAACCCAGGTCCTGTCCCTCTCAGTGCCCGGCCAGCTAGGTGCGGATGGGTTCAGCTGGGGCAGGAGCTGCAGGAGCCCCGGCTGGCCTCTGCAGACCCCACCCCAGCACGCCAACACGCACGGCTCCTCAGGGGCTCTGGCTGGCGTCCCCCCAAAACCCTCTGCTGCCTCTCAGGGTCCCACCAGCCCCAGCCCCTGCGCCTGGCCACATCCAGGGCAGACCAGGGTGACCTTGCCCGCTGGTGACAGCCAAGCCTGGCCAATGGGCTGTGCCCTAAGCCTGCCCTGCTCAACTGCCTCTGGTCCTCCCACGCCTCAGTTTTCTGCCTGTTAAATGGGCAGTAAGAACCTCACCCTCTCCACAACGCTGGGCCCGTCAATCAAGATAGGACACCACAG
The DNA here is from genome assembly GCF_902686455.1 of Sciurus vulgaris. Lineage (NCBI taxonomy): Eukaryota > Metazoa > Chordata > Mammalia > Rodentia > Sciuridae > Sciurus > Sciurus vulgaris. Next base: position 88,597,563 of record NC_136476.1, on the reverse strand, counting down.
TCGCCACCGCCCTGCGGAGGCCCAGAAGGGCCCTGAGACAAGGTGTCTGAGGAGCAGGGGCAGGGGGCTGGCCTAGAGATCGCCACACACGGCTGACTTCTCTCCTGGTCACGGTCAGTTGGACAGAGGAGGCCACAGCCCGCCCGGACACGGGCCTTCGTTGCCACCGTCCCCTGGCCTCTTCAGCCGAGAGCTGCAAGGACAGTGGCCAGTCCCCGCAGCCCTGCCCCAGAGATACCCGGATGCCACACGCAGGAGGGAGAGCCCCACAGCCCTGGCCCTGGAGGCTGAGGATCCCTCGCCAACCCCCAGGTCTCTCTGAGGCAGGTGCCGTGTCCACTGTGGCTCCACAGAAGGTGCAGAGAGCACAGGGACACGGGAGCCGTGGCGCCTCTGCCTGGGCGGAGTGGAGCCGCCCCCGGGCGCCAAGCAGCGGAGGAGGCGGAGCACTGCTGAGGAGGTCTGCGACGGATGCGGAGCGGGAGGACCAGGGTCCAGTTTCACCGACGCCATGCTCACGCCAGTAACGTCCAGCACAGCACCGCTGCCACTAACAGCTGCAGCCAGCTGGAGCAGGTGGACGTGACCCCAGGGCAGGCAGGCGGGGACCCTGGGGTGACTAGCTGGCCACTCGCTCTGCAGGACAGAAGCTGAGACCACGGGCTCTCTCTGGGACCCAAGCAGCCCAAACAGCGCCGAGCTGACCGTAGAGGCCCAGCATCTGGTGAAGGAAACGAGGAAAGGCCTGTGGAGCACCCCAGGCGTCCCCAGCCACCAGTGTCTGTCCACACCTGCGACCTGCACACGGGTGAGTCCACAGGGGCTTCAGAGGCATGTGGCCCAGGACAGCGGCCAATGCTCCAGCAGCCTTACCTCCAGAAGCATCTCTTCCAGAAACAGCAGCAGGCGGACCTGGGGCCTGGCCACCACACGTCCACCACTGCGTGCACCACGGCCAGCCAGCACGGTACCACTGGCCAACTCAGGAGGAATCAAGGCTCCCGGGACGGCTCTGATGGGCACCGCTCCATCCAACTCCAGGCGCCTGGCCGTCCTGACACCAAAGGTTCCCAAGCTGTCACCTGGGCCGCCACGATGGCACCGAGGCCGCAGCACTGAATCTGCAAAGCCGGATGGCAGTGGCTCCGGGGAGAACCCCACCTCCAACTCCTCCCCTGCCCCAGGCAGGAAGGCGCAGCCCAGCTGGACGAGGGGGTGTGCAGGCTTCCACTATGCCTGGACCCTGGACCCTGGACGCCGGGCCCCGAACACCTCCGCTCAGGCCCACGTTCTCAGCTGCACACGCCCCGGAATGAGGCCCAGCAGGCTGAGTGATGGACGACGCCTTTTCACAGGAACTGGGCGACTTCTCCTGTGCCCAGCAGGAAGGCCACGGGCCCCTTCCTGCAGGAGTAGCCAGTGGGGACTTCCAAGGCCTCCCAAGCTGGCCTCCCCCAGTCAGACTGGCGCGGCAGGTGAGTTGCGGGGTGCCAGCCTCAGGGAGGGGCTCTGCCCACCAGGAGCAGGCGGTTTAGCCCACAGGGCCCGGGTCCTCCAGGGCAGCAGCAAGGACCAGGTCGACAGCAGGCCTGGCTTCTGTGCCGGCCATGTTCCTGGCACTCCATGCCGCCCTCACAGGGGGGCCACCACCTTGGGTGCCCCTCCGCTTTCTCCAGTCAACAGAGTCCACTGAGCCTGGGCACAGGCCAGTACTGCCCAAGCCCCTGACATTCACGCTTGTCCCCCAGCGTGCTTTACAAGCTGTCCTGTGTCCTCAGCCTACAGGAAGAGGACATCGCACTCACCTAGCGGTGAGAGGAGGACCCAGGGCCAACCCAGGAGGCTTGGTCCAGTCCAGTGAGAGCCCCAGAGCCACAGGCAGGACAGAGCTGTGGGTCGGGCAGAGGCAGAGCAGTGCAGGGTCTCCATCCATAACTCGGATCCCGGCTCCAAGGGCAAGCTGGACCCTCCCTCCACCCGAGGGAAAGATAAGCCCAGTCCTGAGAAGCAGACGCCTGCAGAGATGACCACCACAGCCTCCTGGCCAGACCAGCCCGGCCCTCAGCTCCCAAGCCCCTAACTCTGGACTCTGGTGCCCTGACCCCCGGCCACCTTCCCCATGGGTTCACCCGAGGTAGCTGGTGACTGTGTGCCACAGACCCGGCTGCTGTGCGGGCACCTCTGGGCGCTAAGCCTTAGACCGTGCTGTCCCCGTGGCCCGCACACTGTACCCATCCACACTTCCGAATTCTTCTTTCCACCCAGCTCCAAAGGGGGACGTGGCCTTTCCCCTCTGCTCCCTGCCTCCTCCTCCGCCACCCTGGGTGGAGCTGTGAACCAGGAGGGGCTTCCCAGAGGACACGGGGAGGGGCTCCAAGGCTGGAAGCAGGGCCCTGGCGGCCTGGAACGAGGGCCCTGGTCTGAAGCAAGAGCCCACACTCCATCTAGAAAGGACCAGGCGGGGGGTGCCTGTGGCTGGGGTCCCCACAGAGCCGAGACACAGCACCTGCTCCGGCCAGGCCCTGCACTCTCCACCCAGGCAGAGCTCTGAGGCCTCCGTGCTGCCAAGCAGTCGGAATCATCAGAACCTGCAGGAACGGAGCCCAGGAGAGCCAGCACCCGGCTCCCAGCCCGGCCACGGTCGGCCTGCGTCCGTTCACAGCACTGACCACGCGGGTTCAGGACGCTCGGTGGAGCCAAGCGGACGGCACACGCCCAGGCTTGCCACGCTGGGAGGCGAAGGCTCCGCACCCGACTAGAGCACCCGCCGGTCAGCAGGCAGGGGCTCGGGTGGAGCCTGGGCGGGGCAGAGGGCAGCAGAGCCCGGCACCCTCAGCTCCGCACCCGCCAGTCCACACGCGTCTCGCAGGCGCACTGCAGGGTCCCAGGCCAGAGAAGGCAGGCGGGCTGAGCAAGCCCTCAGAGGCAGCTCCGAGGAAGCATCTGCTCTCCCGCCACCCTCCACGCCTTGCGCTGCAGCTAAGGGCTTGTTCGAGCCTCAGGGAAGAGAGTGGCCCTCGGTGCCAGGGCTTCAGGGTCAAGGTCACAGCACAGGTCTTCTACAGAGAATCTTCCAGAATCTCAACGTACAGCCTTCTGGTTCTGAACGCCAGAGGGCTGGAATCGCCTCTCCTGGGCAGACATGGCTCAGAGACTGCCCGGATGCTGCCCGGCCCTCCCCGCCTCCCTGTGCCCGACCCTCACTCCCGCGTCCTCCACCCCCTCAGCTACAACGCGGCGGCCACACCAGGAGCGCAGGCCCACAAGCCACCCGTGAAATCGCCGGTTCTGCCTCTGCATCTTCTCCATCTCATATCCCCTCCAGAAAGTGGCCTCCAAGGTCACCCCAAGCGCCCGTCCTCCTGAGCAATCTGGACGCTGCAGCGCCACACAGAGCCGAGCACAGCACCCTCGGCTATTCCATTTTCCCCACTGCCCGCCGACATTGAGGCCAAACGCATCCCTTAATGGCCGAATGCCAGATCATCGCCCTCCTGTCTAAATGAAGAAGCCTCCCTATTATCCCTTCCTGCTGAGCCGAAACGTGGAAGGAAGAGCAAAACGGCAGCCTCGGGGAGCTGCGAGCAGCAGGGCAGACCCCGCACCCTCCACGGAGCCAGGCCAGCCATGGGCACGGCAAAGCGTGGGGACTCTCCCCAAACCGCCAGGCAGCAGAGGGGGCCAGGGCTGGCACTTGCAAAGCAGGATGGGGCAGTGCCTTCTCACCCTGCAGGGGCCCTGCTCCCTCCACACACACAGGAGCCCCTGCGAGGGAGGCTGGATGCACCTGGAGACCCTCCCCAGCCTCCAAGGCTGCCTCCCAAGCCCCAAACACCAAGCAGAGCCCCAGTTAGACCCCCTTGGGGGTCAGAGCCGATTTGTCAGCCTCGCCCACCCCCAGCAGCCAGGTGCTGGGACAGCGGGCTTGACCCCTGCTCGGCCTGGGCCCCGGGACACAAGTCTCTCCTTGATGCCTCAGTGTCCTCGCTGGGCAGTACCCCACAGAGGCCTCCGCCATCGCACAGTGGGTCACCTACACAGTTAAGTTCTGGAATGTCCCCAGAGGCTCGCAGGTTGAAGTCCCCAGCGTGGCACTACTGGGCGGCAGTAAAACCTTGAAGAGGCGGGCCTGGTGGGGGCCTTCTGGTCACCAAAGGTGTGCCCCCGAAGGAGGTAATGAGACCCCAGTCCTCCTCTTCTGTTTTTTAATTTCCTTGTGTCCTGGTCATGAAGTGGGCAGCTCCGCTCCAACACATGTGCCTGCCACGATGAGCGGCTCACTCAGGCCCAAAAGCAATGGGGCCAATCGACCGTGGACTGAAACCTCCAAAACTGTGAGACAAAATAAACCTTTTCCCTTTGTGAGGTATTGTTATACCTTTGTCAGGTATTTTGTTATAGTAACGGAAAGCGGACTCAGACACTTACCTAGCACTGAGACTGCACTAAGGACTTAAGGTGATCAGCTCTGTCCATAGAAAAGTAACCCACAAAGCAGACACCATGTCCAGTTTACAGATGAGAAGAGTGAAGCTTCAGGAGGCCAAGTGGCTTGCCAGCTCAGGAGGTTACAGCAAGAGGCCATAGACAAGGGGGTGGGGGATTTAAACAAAAGGGACTCTTGCTGGAGGAGCAAGAGGAGGATCCAGCATGGTCAGATTCAGGTGGTCCAGATCCGACTGCCGACTTCTCCTTGAAACCCACAGGGCAGAGACAGGCACACTCTTCGGGCTCTGCCCCCACACCTTGTGACACCTAATCCTTTCCCAAGGCCCGCCTCCCACGCCATCACACGGGGTGGGTTCCCACACACGAATGCAGATGCACCAACAGTCCATAACACCACGGGCAGGGGGCCACACAGTGGCCTCGGAAGACAGGCCTGACCCCCACCTTCCTGGTGACACACGGGGACTTTAAAGAAGTCTGCAGACAGGACTAAATTAAGGCTGCCGAGATGATCCCAGACCAGCTAGTGGCCCTAGAACCCCGGCGGAAGATCCTTGTAGAAGAAGGGAAGGAGAGAGGCCACGCAGCCAGGTGAAGACGAGACAGACCCTGCAGCATGTGGCCAGGAGCACCCAGAGCCTCCGGGGACACAGAGGCAGGAGGGCCCCACCCAGGGTCAGGGGAGCCTGGCCCTTGGCACCTGCACTTTGGACTTTTGGTGTCCAGCACTGAAAGCATCAGTCCCTGTGGCTGCGAGGCCCTGGCTGTGCCCCGCATTAGGGCAGCCCCAGGTGGCCCCTCTCTGAGCCTGGTGCCCTCAGCTCTATGCTGCGCCCGCCCACCCCACGGGCACTGGGTGAAGGCCACGGGGTGGGTGGAGGAGCAGGCAGGCGGAACTCGGAGAGAAACTGAGCAGGAGTCCCCCTGGATTCTTCAGCTGTACCCGGCTCCTGCCAATCACACTGCAGCAGGCCCCTAGTGGGGCCACCTGCCTGGGGTCCCGAACCCTGGCCAGCCACACTAAGTGGGTTCCTTGCCCCAGGCCGCCCCAGGCCCTCTCCAGGGCTCTCTGGGGAACAAAGCCCCCAAGGCACCCCCAGTTGGGCAGGGAAGTTGGAAGGCACGTGGGCTGCAGACCCCTCTGGACACAGTGGTGTCCAGCTCCACCCTGAATTGGGGTGGGGGCTCAGGGAGGGGTGGGCAGGCAGGAGCAGCCTTCAGACAGATTTTGCTGCCCACAAGTCTCACAGGAAGGCAGCAGCCGCAGCGCCCCAGAACCAAGGGGACCAAGACGGGCCTGTGGCTCTCTGCCCTAGGTGACCCCCGGTGAGGAGGACACCCCCTCACCCCGGGACTGCACCGCACCTGGGAGGCAGAGAGACCCCTCCTGCCACCCCTGTGCACCCCTCCCACATGACAACTCCAGACACTCCTCATGACCCGTCCAGGTCCCCAGCACCATGAGCACCAAGGGCCACAACACCTCCCCACGCCACAGGCCCGGCTGTGGGGGCTGGGACGCGTGCTGAGCCCGGGCGTGAGCGTGCTCATCAGGAGTGAGCGGAGAGAGCGTGCGCTGGCTGCCAGCTGAGCACACCTGCCAAAGGACCAGCACCCAGAGGACCGCCGGGATCCAGGCAGGGGCGCAGAAGGTGGAAGTAGGCCTCCCACTTCCGGGACGAACGAGCGTCCATCCCCTGCCGTCCAAGTGCAGGACAGTCTAGTGCGGCGAGAGAGGAGAGAGGAAAGCAGAGGCCACTCCTGCTGCCCCGACACACTCGCCCTGGGGGGCAGAGGGAGCCCGGCCTGCAGGGAGGCTGCCAGGGGCCACTCCTTCCTGCTGGGGGCTCTGGCCCTTGGAGTCCTGAGCCTTCGCCCACCAAGTGACTTGGGGACCCAAAGGAAGAAGCAGGCCCCCATCCTCTCCCAGCCTCAAAGGCCCTTTCAATACTCCTGCCTGGTTTTGTCTCTGAAGTTCCACGGTCCCTCACCTGCAGGAGGAAGCACCCCCATGACACTAAGGTCCACTCAAGTCCTGGGCCTCGAGAGCTCAGCCAGGGCCTTCAGAGGTGACTGCTGCCCAGGACCTCTGCTCCCTGTGTGGGTGGACGCACCCTGGGAACTCTGGAATCAGGAGCATCTCATGAGCTCCTCTCCTGCACACCAAGCTCACAAGGTCACGACCTGAAACCAGAGGGGCAGAGGGCACAGGACGGAACCTGCAGGGCATGGCCTCCCAGAGCCTGTTTCCCCAACCCAGTGGCTCTGGGGTTCTGAGGAGAAGGGGAAGTGTGGGGGGGAGGGGGAGGGGGAGGGGAAGGAGGAGCAGGCAGAGTGGGAGGAGGGGACAGGAGGACTTCCTGGCAAGTTCGGGGGTGGGGGCTGCAGCTTTGCAAGCCAGGCCCTCAAGCTCCTCATTGACCACCTCCCGACTCAGTGCTCAAGGAGGATCCCTGCGAGGAGGAGCCAATACAGGGGTGGGCCTGGGTGGTGGGGTGGGTAGGTCTGGCGCCCTGCCTTCCTGCTGCTGTGCATCTCTTCTTTGGCTTAGGTTTTTGGCTTCCCCCCACAGGTAGGTACTGCCTCTTCAACTTCTAAAGGACACCTGCATTTGGGGCTCAGGGACAGAGCGGCAGGGAGGGAGGACCCCTTGGTCTATGAACAGCAGCCACGGGCACACACCTTCACAGATGTTCAGAAAACTCACGCTCTTTTTGGAAATTCCAGTCCCACCGGCGCCAGGCCAGGCCCTCGGTCAGAGGGACGGAGCAGGGGGGTGGGGAGGGGCTCCACTGGCGCCCAGGGAACAGCTGGGCCCGCGAGGCCGGGAATGTCGGCAGCTGCGGCCTCACCCTGGCCCCACCCTGCAGGAGCCTCGGATGTGAAGGCAGCCTCCTGGGCCTGGGGCAGAGCCATCAGGGAGTGCAGGACAGCCAGCCCCACTGTCCTGCAGCAGGAAAGCCGGGCCTGCCCTGGCCCCACCAGCAGGTCATCAGAAGGGCAGGCTGCAAGGACTGTGGCCGCGACCTGCAGCCTCACCTCGCCAGGCCGCACCTGAGCCTGCGGTAGACGGGGCCCCACCCAGGATGCCAGGGTCTCAGTGTTCCTCACCCTGCCGTCCCTCCTTGTGCACCCGAGGCCAGGACGGTCTCCACATTTTACCAGGGGGACACAGAGGTCCAGACCAGCACTCAAGAGCGTCCCCCACGCTAGCCTAAGGAAGGGGCCTGGACACAGCTGCTTGGGATAAAACGGTTTGGTTTTTTCCCCCGATATAAAAATGAGGGGAGGGAAGCAGACGCTTAACGGACCTGAAAAGACCCCCACCCTGCACTGCCGTGAACCACAGGGCCTTTGCTCTGTCCAGCTGCTTGACGGCTCTTTTCCCAAGTGGATGTCTGGGACTGACACACAGGAGTGACAGGAGGCCCTGGGTGCCGGCACCTCCTCACTGACGCACGCCTGGCCCCAGCCCACCTGGGGATGGGGAAGACCCTGGCCCAAGCATTTCCCCTCCGCCTCCCTGTTGCCCGCCGGACACCCCAGCTGTTCCCACAGCTGCCTCGCTCCTAACCTGCGCGGGTGAACAGCTGTGCACCCGACGTCTTGCGCCACATTTGTGGGGCCTTCCTTCAAAGCAATCCCACCTTCCCCCAGAGTTCTGTACTGCAGCGTCAGTTGCACGGCTGGGCCCAGCTCGCAAAGGCCCCACCTCTGTTGTGGTGGCTCTGGGTGTGTGGCTCCCAGTTAGGGAGGGTGGGGACGGGGCAGGGGGCCTGACGCCCTCCAGGGCCCTGGGAAAGTCATCCCCGTGGCCAAGGCAAGAGGAAGGACTGTGTTCCCCTGAACACCAACCATCGCGCCTGGCACGGAGGGGCTTGGCTGGGCCTCCTTGGGCAGGACACCCTTCCCTGCCACACTCCATGACCGTCCCTCTCCATGGGCCTCGGGCTCCACCGGTGGAAGGGCTGGGCTAAGGCGGGCCTCAGCGCACAAGCCCCTCACCACCTGGATTCACTCGCTCCTCCTGGACTCATCAAACGTGTGCCAAGTCTACTTGGTGCCAGGCACCAAGAACCACAGCACTCCCACCACCCGTGGGAAGGGAGCCGACACCGCCCCGGGGCCGGGCCTGCAAAGCACCCAGCCCCGCCCCACCCCGCCCGCCTGCGGCCCCAGGTGCTATTTTCGGTTGGAGGGACTGGCGGCCAAGGGAAGTGAGAGGGCAGCCGAGCGAGTCTGAGGGGCAGGGGCAGAGCACGGTGGCCAGCTGCAGCCACCGGGAGGGACGCAGAGGCCAGTCGCGACGATGGGCCTTACCAGTCAGGCTGGATGGGAGACTCCAGGCTGAGCCTCGCCACTAGGCAGCGGCTGCAGGGAGTGCGAATCCACCCTGGGCACCCCAACCGCCCCTCGGCAGTCTCCAACTCCCAGCCATGCCCTCGCCCCAGGGAAACCCAGGGCGGCTCCTCTCACGGCCCACCTTCTTCCTCCCTCTGCCCTCTCGCTCCCAGGCAGGCCCTGGAGCCCACCACCCCAGGCAGCCTGGAGTGGAAGCACCAGGTTCCCAGAGAACTTACGACAAAAGGAGGAGGAAGCGTGCAGGGTCGACTGCACCCCCACCCACCCCACAAGGAAGCGTCCACACCCCCGTCCCTGGACCTGGCTTGGGAGGGCGTCTTTGCTGGTGTAACTGTGGTCAGGCTCTCAGGAGGAGGTCACGGCAGGTGGGCAAAGCCTGACTCAGTGACCAGCGTCGTCTTAAGAGGCAGGAGAGAAGGACACAGTGAGAGGCCACTGAGGACCAGGCAGAGGCTGGAGAGATGTGGCCACAAGCCCAAAAGCACCTGGAGTCTTGGGAGCAGAAGCAGGAAGGGCCCTTCCTGGAGCCTTAACTTTGGACTCCGGGTCTCCAGAACTAGGACAGAAAAGTCGGGCTGTAAAAGCCACCTGGATGGCAGTCATCGGCTGCAGGACAGGCAGGCCGAGAAGCACGACCCTCAGCCTCTGGGTCCTCCCTTGGAGGCAGCACCAGAGCTCTGCCCCCCTGCAGCTGCCCCGCTGCTCTCCTCTAGGGGAAGAGGAGCTGGCGACAGCAGCCCAGGAGCCAGGGTGGGTGGACCGTGCCATAGCCCATGAGGCCAAACCCCCGTGGCCCCCAATTCGGAGCTCCAAGGCACTGCCCGGTGCACAGAGGCGACGGGGCAGCCCCCACACCCATGCTGAGCCCAGAGCTTCCTCATCTGCTGGACTCGGTCACTTTGCCATCCACATTTCCAACTGCAAGACTAAGCGCTTCTTCACCACCAGCTGCCCACTCCCTGGTCCCTGGCAAGACCTCCCCATGAACGGAGGCCAAGGGGCCGGGAGAGCCACTTGGGTGATGTGTAGAACCCACTGGAGCCCCCACCCGAGGGATCACCCTGTGTGGCTGGAGGACCCCCAAGGTCCCCAGGCAGAGGAGGTGTGGCAAACATGGCCCTCACGCTCCTCCCCCAAGTCCTGGCTCCGCCCAGCAGGCCTGGAGGGCTGGGGTGCGGCTCAGAGGCAGCGCCTGGAGGCCTGGGTTCCATCCCAATCCTGGAAAACAACAGGCACTGTCAATTGTTTCTCAAGCCAGGAAGTCAGGCGAGGTAATGGGAGTTAAGTGCCTGATTTCCCCTCCCAGAAGGCGGTTCCCACGCCTGCCAGCAGGGACGGGGTGGGGAGTCTGCAAGCAGGGAGGGTCACACGGGACAGGACAGGGTGCCTGGGCAGTGCAGCTCCCCAGCAAGCCCAGGAGGACGCCGGGCTCTTCAGCAAAGCCAAGCAGGACGCCCACTGCCTCTGGAGGGCCGCGAGTCCACAGTGTCAAGGAGCCAGGAGCAGGATGGACCGTGTGGTGCTCTCACAGCCAGGGACAGAAGTCGGGCTCCTCCCCCCGGACACCAGCCTGTGCAGGGCAGAGTCCTCCCACCCGGCCTCGGAGACCCTTCCCCACGCCCCCTCCGGGGCGTGGCCCTGGTCCTCCTCACAGAGCCCACAGGCTGGGGAGAAGGCACAGCCTGGGTGACCAGCTGAGGGTCCAGGCAGGCTGGCTGACCACTGGCTCCCGCAGAACGCTGGGGACACTTGCTGGCTTAGAGGGAAAGTTCCTGAGCCAGCAGCGAAAAGAAACAGGGACAAGACCTCGGCAGGGCTGTGGGGAGCAGGCGCAGAGCCCCCGAGAAGAGCACACAGCAGTCAGTGCGCCCAGGACCCAGGAAGAGCCGAGTGCTCAGAGCCACACCCAGGGCCCCTGGGTGCCCCTGCACCCGCCCAGGCCTAGACTGGGAAAGGGAAGCCGGCCCACTGCGAGACCCCCCCAGAGGCCGCCCCCCACCAGGCTCCCCACCCTGCGAGGAGGGTCCGTGCCTGAACTCAGCACTGTCCCTCCTGCCTCGGCCCTGGGAACTCGCCATCTGTTCCCTCTGGATGGCTTCCTGGGTGGAGGGACTGGGTGCCTCCAACTCTGCGCTCCAGCCCCCCCACCCCCACCCCCTCGTGACCCTCCCGGGCACCTGGGAGCAGGGCCTCCAGAGGCACCACCGAGCAGAGAGAAGGATGAAGAGTGACCAGTGCCACCCAGGTCCTGTCTCAGGGACAGAGGGGGCAGGGGGCGCAGGCTCGGTCCTCCCCACTGCCCTGGGCTCCAGGGGTGGCCCGTTCATCCCCGGGCACCTGGCCTGCCTCCTCTCTAACTCCCTGGACCAGCAGATGCCACACCCACAGAGCCATGGCCCCTGGGGGCCGCAGACAGGCCTGGTTGCCAGGAGCCCTCGGAGGCCCGTTGCCCTGGCCAGTTTCCAGAGTCTGGCTGAACGCGGTTTGCTTCTGCTTCCTGCTGTGCCCCGCTACGGGCACCTCCCAGCCTCAAGGGCACCCAGCAGGCTTGGCTCCCCACACCCCTGGACACCTCCCTCTCCACACTCTCTGGTAGCCGGTGATTCTTCCATTCTTCCAGAGAGTGTTTTGCAGACCTTGACCTCATGGAGAGGTCTGCCCTCTCGTCCACCCTGGCCAATGACCAGTGCTGTGCACAGCCCTACCAGCAGTCACCTTCATTTCTGGACCAATTATCTCTACAATAAGGACTTGAAGGCGCATGGTACTCCCGCCCAAGGCAGCGGCCCTGGCTGTAGTGTCAAGGAGGTGACCAGGGTGCAGGGCGGGGCTCGGGGTTGAACCTGCACCTACCACTCGCCTGGTCGGGGCGGGCCTGGAGGGCCGGAGGAGGGATCCCCAAGAGTTCCCCTCCAACAAGGACCAACACCCAGCAAGGACCCAAGCCCTCTGCAGCCAGCTGCCAGGGTGACCCAGAAAATGCCTCCAGTCAGAGCTGAGGGACGAGGGAGGGAGAACCCGTGAGCAGAAGCGCAGGGCTGCCTGGGGGCAAAGCCGGCACAGCCTGACCCTCCAGAGCCCAGCGGCAGGCCTGTCTGCCACCTATGGCCCCAGCCTCCAGGCAGCCTGAGCGCCATACCCGGCCTCAGCCAGCAGGATGCGGCCACCCCACAGGGGGTGCTGGGGGCCTGGCCTCTGTTGTCTCTGGAACCCGAGGCCTCATGCAGCTGACCAAACGAGTGAAAATGTCCGCTGCGTCACACGGGGGCGTGAGAGGCGAGGCAGGCCAATGTCAGGCATCACGGGGACGCGGCGCGAAACGGCGCACCCCACGGCTCCTAGACCCACCTGACTCCAGAGACGGCAGAAGGTGAGAAACACCTTATCCCAGAAACAGTGAAAAAGGGCGCGGAAATGGGCAGCGGGCTCCTGGGGCGAGAGCAGCACAGCCCCGTCCTGCCAGCGGCACCGGCACCGGCACCAGTGAGCTCCCGCAACACACGTGGACGCAGGGACACGTGAACACGCACGAGGTATGTGACCAGGCACGTCTAACTGCTTGACAGTAATTTGTTATTTTCACTATTAAGAATACGATCTTAAAGGCCCTGCAAGTCAGAAGGCTCAGACGGTAGCTCCGAAAGCTCCACAGCCCCCACACCAAGGCTGAAGGGAGAGGCGCCCACAGGACATGCAGGGAGCCCCACCGTCCCTGGGGCAGACAGAGACCACTCCCAGGGGCACTGCCGCACCACCCAGGCCCAGGCCACGTGGACCAGCCGCCCCCACCCCCGCGGCTCAGGCGGCTGTGCCACCTCCTGCCACAGAGCACTGTGCCCAGAGCCTGGTGTGCAGCCGCAGAGGACAGGCCGCCGCAGCCGCCACCCGGCTCTCCACGCCCCGCGTGTCCACGCCACCGCCTGTGCCCCGCAGCTGGGCTCGCTCCTGGGTGCACAGGACAGGACCCTGCCCAGGGCCAAACCACGAGGGCCCGGGACTGGCACGGCTGCCCACGAACCCATGAATGCTGCAAGCTGGGCGAGAAGTGGACGGGCCAGCAGGCTGGTCAGCAAGCTACTGCGAGGTTGTTTTCTGATTAAAGCTTTACTGGACCAATGGCAATAAAGGATGCCCCAAAGTCAAGGGAAGGCAACACCCTTTTTAGGAAAACCACTCTGTCCACAGGCAAGACCCACTGGAGAGTGACAGGCACAACTGCACGGGGTTTCAGGGCTGCGGAGCTGGACATCTGCAAAGGCCACCTTGTCACCTGACATGAACCCCTTGGGCGGGGGCCCCAACCCTTCCCAGAGCCCAGGCCAAGGCCCTGCAGGAAATGGAGGTCGGCACCTGCCTGTGGACCCTCTGGACAAACTGCACCCTGGAGGCAAAGCTGCCGGTTGGTGGAGGGCACCAGCTCGGGCTCCTGCTCAGTGCCCGGTGCTCCCACAACCCTGGGCTGCCCCTGGGTACCTGCAGAGCCCTTGAAGGAGACCAGGTCTGACCCGTCCTACCTCCCCCTGAGGGCCAATCTGCCCCACCACCCATTCCAGGGGCACAGAAAGCCCTGGGGCAGAGTGACTGACCCACCAAGAGCCCACCCAAGCCCATCAGGCCACACGGTGAGGCGCTCAATGGAGACCACAGCTGGCCAGGTCCCAGAATGCAACTCGCACCCAGAAGCCGTTCCCAAAGCGGAGGACAAGAACCCAGGGGCCAGCTCACAGCACCAGGGGCTGCAGCCTCGGACCGCAGGGTACCCCAGCCCCCCCATACACTCAGTCACGCCCACGTGGGCCCACCACCAAGACAGGGCACACTCGGCTTTCCCTGAAGTTGGGAGCCCCGGAGCCGTCCTGGCTCGAGGGATCCTTTGACACGGGTGGGCTGCAGCAGCAGGGACCACCACCTCCCTGAGTCCCGGCCACAGCCCACCCGAGTCCCCATACCTGAAACCACCCCAGCTCTGGCCCTGACACAAACAAGGAAGCCGGCCGTCCCCAGGGACCCAAGGGGGCTGGGTGAGAACGCTCCAGCCACCCACGCTGTGCATCCTGCCCCTGCACCCTGGCCTCTGGGTGCCGGCACCCCACAAAAGCCACTCCTCGAGAACAGCAGGCACAACCGCCTCCTGCTCTGTGATCCACAGCCCACTCTCCCCGGGCCTCGCGGCTAACAGATGCTTCCTTTAAGCAGCTAAATTACCACAAAATACACCCAAAGAGATGACAGGCCAATTTCTCCCAAGGTTTATTTGCATGAGGAAGGAGTGGCGAGGAGACATTCTATCTTCCCTTCAAAAAAAATTTTATTGCACACATGAGTAAAGAAAAAAAGAGAGGCTGCCAGCACGTGAATCATGGATGGCAGTGCTCGAAGACAAATCCCAGCGCCTCGGGAGAGCAGCGCCTGGGGAGAGCGCCAAGGCTGTGCCCAGGCTGTCCCGCCCCGCCCACTGTGCACGCAGATGGGCTCTTTGTGCTCTGGCCTCAGTTTCCAGGACTTTTAAATGGAACCACTGTGACTGCTCCTCCAAGTGCTGTCAAGGGGCAGTGACAGTCCCGTGCAGGGCCAGGTCCACCATGGAGCCCCCCAGGGCGTCCAGGACCACGGGGGCACCGCAGAGACAGCCCTGGGAGCAGCCCAGAGAAGGCAGTGCAGCCGGTGACTCCCTGGGCCCAAGGACTCCAGAGGGGGCTGGGGACTCTTGGCCAAGCCCACGAAGCATGAGCAATGTCCTGGCCAGACCCACTGCCCGCCCACCCTCTACACTCAGCCCAGGTGCAGGCCAGCACCTCGCAGCAGCCAGATGACGGAGCAGAAGCGCCAAGCGCCAGCACCCTGCACGTGAGACGTGGCTGTGACGTTCTGGCTTCCTGCCCACTGACCACTTCCCACGCTGCCCAGGGCAGCCACCATCCACACATGGGACCCACTAACATGCAGAGACAGGTCCAGGTGGGAGGTAGTACAAGGTAGTACAGGGACCAGGAGCTGGTCCAGGATGTGGGCTCAGCCCCAGTCATGGTCCCCAGCCGTCAAACCTCCCCACACCGGCCTCCTGCGCCCCCTGCACCCTGACTGTCAGTGGGGAGGTGGCAGGTTCCTCCCCCAAATAAAGGGGTGGCCCCTTGTCCAACTGTGTCCAACAGGACAGACAGAACCCTGCAGGCAAAATAAGGTCCCTCAGGCTGCCCAACTCCAGAGTCCGCGAGTGGTCGCAAGTCCCCAGACGCCTAGGAAAAGGCTGACGTGAGATGCAGGCGGGCACCCAGGCACAGGGTGGAGCAGAGGGGGCCCTTATCCTGACCCAGGGTCCACTCTGACTCTCCCGCACCCAGTGCACCACACACCCTCAACCCAGGAACAACGCTGCCAGAAGTCAAGCTACACGGATCAGAGTGTAACACGCACGCACACGCTCTTGCACACACGTGCATGCACACATGCACGTGTGCACACACATGCACACGTGTGCACGCACAGCCCACCACGAAGGGAGGCTCACAGCCCAGATGGATGGGCTGGGTCGTTCACTCCCAGATCCCATCACGCACAGCCCATCCTCCAGCCCTTCCAGGGAAACCTCCACGCCAACACCCCTGAATCGCTGTGGGCAGGAACGCCACCCCTGAGCTACACAGAAAACCCGAGACTCTCCTGAAGAAAAGCTACACCACTATTAAAAGCAGACCCGGCCTGGGGCCCGGAGATGACCACAACTGGAGGAAGCTGGCTCTGCCAGCTGAGCCCGAGGACACAGCCCGCCCACAGAGCAGCTGAGCATGGACTGTGTTCAGAGCACCCAGCAAGACCCAGACAGACCCAGACAGACGGACGGAGGCGTCCCAGCAGGACAGGGCAGGGTAGCTGCCCTCAGGAGTCACACACATCCAGACGCCAGCAGCCTCAAGCCTTCCTCCCGCTCCCTTCCGAGAACTGCCCGACAGAAAAGATGCCCTGGTCCACAGCCAAGGCCGCTGAGACCTGCCTGCCCCGGGGCCACTTCGCTCCGACTCGCCCACCAGGCCCCGACTCGCCCACCAGGCCCTGGCCCTCCCAGGAGGCAGGGAGAGGGCGCCTCCCCTTGCTCTCCCGCAGACCTATGGGGTGCGCTGCTCCAAGAGGCCACCTCTCAGGGGCCAAGGCGAGGGAGGGGGCAGAGTCTGCCAGGACAGCCAGGAGAGGCCACAGGGCAGACCACAGTGTGGACAGGAGGAGGCCATGGGGCAGACCACAGGGTGGACCACAGAGCAGACCAAAGGGTGGACAGGAGGAAGGCATAAGGAGGACACGTGGGCAAGGGAAGCACATGAAAAGGCGTCGGGACAAGTCTCACAGCCGTGCAGACAGCTGCCCCTCCCACCCAAGCAAGGCTGACGGGCATCCTGCCACCACGCAGCCCGCAGCAGCTGGTTCATCCTGGCCCAGAGGAGGGCCTGCCCAGAGGCCATCCCAGAGGGCTGATGTCCCGAGGGCTGCCCAAAGCCAATGCACAGACAGGAAGGAGCCCAGAACAGCCAGGGCACAGACAGGCCAGGGTGCCCACTGCCACCAACAGGCAGATGTGCTCAGGGAAACCTGACCCCTGTCCAGTGCCAGTGGCGGGGTCACAGGGGCAGGACCCCCACTTCACCCAGGAACATGGCTGGGAGGCCACTGGCTGGACTCTGGCCCACCTGCAGAGCCCCCCATAGTAATAAGCACAGCTGTGCGTCCCTGAAGGGTCAGACCAAGAGGCGAGGCCACAGACACTGAGTGGCCACCCATTTCCATTCAGCCAACTGCAGAGGAGCAGCCAGGCGGAGGGACCACACGGCAGTTAAGGAGGACAAAGAATGGTCAGGCCAGGCCACGAGGCCACATGAGAACACACCAGGAAGGTGGAACAGGGGTCAACGCTACGTCCCTGAACCCCTGACCTGGCCCACTCCCCGTCATTCAAGGCTCAGCAAAGGCCACTTCCTCCAGGAAGGCCCCTGCCACCGACGGGACGCAGGTGGCCCTGCCCAGCCTCTTCTACACTCCTGGTTAACACCTGACCACGTCCACCTGGGCCCTGAGCAAGAGCCAGCAGAGAGTGGGCTGGGCAAACAGGCGCTGCACGGAAGAACCAGGCAGAGGACCCCACACTCCCACCAGGACGAGGAGACCAGAAACGGAGCGCTGTCCACTCTGGCCCCAGGGAAGCCCAGGCCACCCCACTCCAGGAGGGGCAGAGATGCCAGGGTGGGGCAGGGAACTGGTCTGAGCCTCTGCTGACGTGGCAGAGGCGGCCAGGGGCAGACAGAGCAGAGGCTGTGGCCGCGCAGCCCGCCCGCCTCTCCTGCCAGAGCCGCTATCCTGTGCCCCAAGGGCAGGCCTCCAGGACAGCAAGTCCCTCTCCAGGCAGCCACCTCCCCTGGACACCTGCTGGACATACAGTGACGTTCTATTCTGGAAGTAAATGCCAGGAGGAATGGCCAGGGCACAAGGAAGACAATGGTCACAGCAGTGGCAGTGCATGGGCCACCGGCTCCCACACAGGCTGCACACACTTAACGCAGGTGTCGGGCGGGACCCTGGCATCTGCAGGGAAACAGGGTGCCACGTGTCACAGGCAAGCCGAGGCTCAGAGAGGCTGGGTGACGCCCCCATGGACGTCCACCATGGACTCCAGGCCGGCGTGGGAGATGAGGGCTCCTCCCACCAGGCCCAGCTCACCCTTCCTGCAGTTGACCAAGCTCAAGCAGGAAGGTGACCCTCAAGGTGGCAAGGTGGCACTTTGAGAAGCCCTCCAACAGCAGAAGACAAACCCCTCTCCCCAGCCCGATGCAGATGGCAAGGGGCATGGGGCTCAGGGATGAGGGACTCGGGGACCGGCTCCAAGTCTGGAAAGGCCCCAGGCTGAGACACCGGGTGCTGCCCTTAAAACCAAAAGTGCAAAACCGAACAGGCCAGAAGCCAGTGGGAGCATCGGTGGTGGCAAGCCAGAGCTGCTCGGCAGAGCAGGCAGGGACCCACCAGTGGCTGCCAACCCCGGGCAAACTGTCAACACTGACAGGCGAACCCCACAGACAAACTGGAAGCCACGGCTGGCAGGCCGGGGAACCTGACATGGCGCTTCATGCAGACCTGCCGGGCTCCAGCTCCACCATGGCCTGTTTGTCGTCCTTGTTTACACTTTGGATTCGAAAGCCACAGAAGCCCGGCAGCTGCAGGACGCTGAGCAGGCAGGACCTCTCAGGGCACAGCTTCAGAAGACAGAGATCACAGCACCGGAGCACAGCCTCCACCTGGCCGGGGCCGACTGCACCCAGGCTAGCATGGGGCTGGTCTGAGCCTGAGCCCTGAGCCCAGGAGGATCCCAGGTCTGGGAGCCGAGTATGGAAGGGGAGGGCCCCAGCTCCACTGCACAGAGTGGGCACCCGGTCCACGCTGCTCCTGCACAGGCCAGGCACTGGGCTGGAGCCATGGGGCCCCACTGCCCTCTTCAACCAGTCCTCAACCAGACCCTGTGAGGTGGCTCTTGGGAAACCCCTTCCAGACAAGGAGGCCGGGCCTGGAAAGGCCACTCAGCAGCCAGGAGGCGGAGAGGCAGCATCAGAACCCAGGCGTGAGAAGGGACCTGCCGTGCCATCCCTGGGCCGGGCCCAGGTGGACAGGGGGACCCAGAGGAGTCTGCACAAACAGTCACCGTGGGCGACTGGGGTCCCAAGGACCAGGGCGGGAGCAGAAGCAGCACAGCCATGTGAACTCCGCGGAGGATGTTGACAGTGGGAAGACCAGCAAGCACAGGGGGCTTCCTCTGCAGAGACCAGAGGCAGAGCAGCCTGCCGACAGCCACGCGGGCCAGGCCAGGACTGCCCAGCACCTGCCAACTGCACGCCAGCCCCACTGCTGAGCTGAGAAAGCACTCTCCCAGCACAGGTGCAGGAAGCTGGGAGGAGGCAGAGCAACCCCTCCCGCCAGGAAGCCCGCCTGCCAGTCTTACGGGAAACGAAGGCCCAGGGCCTCCTGCCCTGATTTTTTTTTTTTTTAAACTGGGGATTGAACCCAGGAGCACTTTGCCTCTGAGTCACATCCCTAGCCCTTTTTAAGAAAAAAGTTTTTGAGACAGGGTCTTTCTAAATTGTCCAGGCTGGCCTGAACTTGCGATCCTCCTGCCTCAGCCTCCAGAACGGCTGAGAGGACACCGTGCACAGCTTGCTGGCTTCATTCACCCTTCCTTCTACCTCCCCCTCCAGAAAGCCAGCAACACAGACGATGCCCTTCTCTGTGGCTCAGTGCCCAACAGCAGGTGCTCTGCAGATGGGGGCTGAGGACGTGACAGAGGGAGCCCCCTCCCAGCCACCTGGCAGCAGCTGTGGAGAGAGGCCATGCCAGGCCATGGGAGAGGCAGTGTCTGCTGGCCCTGAGGCCTCTCTGGACTCAGGCACAGGGATCTGTCCCCCGAACTCCCCACCAGCTCGAACACAATGCCAAGGGCCTAGTCTGCTGGCAGAGGGAGGAGGGAGCACATGCAGCCCCAGGGCAAGAGCCACACTGCAGGCAAGAAGGCTGGCCCCAGCTATGCAGCCTGGCCACCCGCAACTCTGCCTCCTCACCCCAGAACTGCATGCTGCACAACCTGGGGCCGGGCAGGGCTTCCCTACCAAGGGCAGGGCTGGGCAGTCAGAAACCGGACCAGGGGGTTTTCCCAGCCCTGAGTGCCCCCGGCCCAGGCAGAACCTCCCCAGGAGCCAGGGGCACCGCCCAGGCCCCACACCACAGAACAGTCACTCCCTACCACCCACCGTCCAGCTGGCCTTAGGGCACGGCTGCCATCCCTGGAGCCCCTGTCAAGCCACCCTCCAGGTCCCAGTCATGAAAGGCCATCCTGGCCAAGCAGAGAGCAGGCACACCACGCAGCCCAGCACCAGCCTCAGGCCCAGAGAGCCAACCCCAGGGCTACCAGCTCCTCGCCCTGTGCCTCCGCTGCTGACACAGACTTCCCAACACAACACCAGCAGCAGCGACCTGGGACGCGGGGCAGGGGACACCTGGCCACTGCCCCACGGAGCCTCTCAGCCAAACCACCACCATCTCCACCTTTCAACCAGGGCCACCTCCTCCAGGAAGCCCTCCACACCATCCTGCCTGAGGAATCCCAGGGCAGCACAGCCCTGAAACACGCTGACACGAAGCCTGTGTGGGCCCATCTCCTGCCTGCCCAGCAGGGAAGCCCCTTGCCAGGGAGCAGCAGAGAGCGGCAGCAGGTGTCCCAATGGGCCAGCATGTTCTATCTGCCAGCGGGCTCTGGGTGAATGGCCAATAGGTCCCCTCCTCCATCCTGGACTAGAGTGTTGGGGACTCTGGCTCACCTGGGACTTGGGACCAGGCAAGTCCTCTGCAGGTAAGGGACGGCACTGACGCCAGCCCCAGAGCGAGCCCTCGGTGTGCACCGTTGGTGTGCCACGGGTCGTGTGCACCAGGAGGTGTGCCACGGGTCCTCCTGCAGCTGGATAGCCAATGGGGAGGCGGCGGGAAGACAGATGCCCACTGGGCCCTGGCCGTGGATGCCAGGGGAGGAGCAGGCACCCAGTGACCAGCAAGGCCCAGTGCACCAGCCTTGACAGAGGCCCAGCTCCAGGCCAGGGGCAAGGACGTGGCATCCGGGACCCCACCAGGCCTCGAGAGACACACGACTTTCTCACCAAGTCCTAACAGTCTTTGGGACAGCCACTGTCACCCGAGGGTAAGGAGGCCAAGCCCAGGAGACCCCGGCAGGGCCACACTGCTGTGCCCCTCAAGGACCTGTCTGGGGACAGCCTCCTGGTCAGAAGAGGTGGCTAAGGACAAAGCCCCACCGTCACTGCTCGGGACAAGGTCAGAGACGCAGCTTGGCACACAGACTGGTAGAGCACAGCCGAGCACAGCCCGCGGGCAGCTCCTGCCTGACAGGCCCATGCCAGGGCTTCCAGAGCACATGGAGTCCACAGCAAACCTGGCGAAGGGCCAGGAAGGGGAGTGCCCAGAGGACCAGGGGCCCTCCAGGGGGTCCTGAGCTGGCCAGGAGCACCCCCAGGGGCAGGCCCCCAGAGCAGGTGCCTGGGGGTCCGGCAGAGAGAAAGAAAAAGGGCAGGGCTGGAGGAGGGAGCAAAGGCCCTGAGGTGTGGAGCCTCGGACAGGCTGCCGGCCGGAGCTCCCGGGACTGGGAGACAGGCCAGGCACCCAGCACCAGGCCAAGGGATGCCTCAAGGTGGGGAGGGACAAAGCAGGTGTCGGAGCCAGACTCCACGGCTGAGCGGAGGGACCTGGCATGCAGGTGCAGGAGGCCACAAGGGCAGGAGTGGTCCAGGCAGGGCTCAGCTGACCAGCCAATGCCCAGCTGACCACACAGGTACCACAGGACCCACCCCCTGCTCCAAATGCCCTGCAAGCCAAAGAAGGGTCTGACATTTTTAAGTGGTGGGAGGGGAAAGCCAAAGGAATTCTGTGACTCGTGAAATGTCCCTGAAACTCGGAGTCCACTCTCCACACGCACATCTTACTGGAGCACAGCCGCTGTCCAGCATGCTCACCGCAGGGCCGAGAGGCTGCTACAGAGACCCCTGGCCCACAGAGCCTGCGCTGCTTCCCACTGGGCTCTTCCCAGGGAACGCCAGCTGCCCTGCTCCTGGTCCAGGAGAGGTGGACTTGGGCACAGTTAGAAGGGACAGGGGAAGGGGCCAGGCACCTGCCAAAAGCCAGGACCCCACCCACCCACCAGCACTGCCCCTATGCTGGACATCCATCCTCAGACCAGAAGTCATGACCCATGGACATGGCCTGGACACAGACACAGGAGGAATGGACAGGGGACAAATGTTCCCCACAGATGACCTCAAAGGAAGGGAACACGCTGCGCGCTGCCCAGCCTGGAACCAGTGCTTCCCAAACTGAGGAGGATTCCCCCTGGAAGGGGTCACCCTCAGCCACCCAAGCCTCTTGGGAGCAAAGGGCTCCAGTGAGGCTGGGTGGGGGCTCTCAGGCTGTGCCCACCCAAGGCCGCACACAGCTGGGGAGCGCCTGCCCTGGTTCTCTGAGGCTCCCACATCTCCAGGCCCAAAGTGGGGACACGGGCTGCTCACAATGGCTTCCCCATGCACACAGCTCTCTGCTCACTTTCACCCTGCCCATTCCACGCCGGTTTTTTTCAATCAACACATCACACAAACCCCGTCACCAGACTGTGCCTCGCCCTGGGCCCAGACTTGCTTACTGGTCTCCCTGCAGATTTCCAACACAGGTCGCAGGACCAGCTCCACGCAGCCTGCACCTGCCGCTCCCTCGCCCCGCTGCACTGCCCGCCCTACCGTGCAGAACTGCTAACATTTGGGAAATTGGAGTTTCTTGACCTTGTTTGCATTACTGCCCCCTAAGGAGCCTTCCTGGACATCCTTCCTAATCACACCCCTGCAGGAAACTTCCATACCAGGAATGTGCTGTTCACAGGTCTCCTGATAGTGATACACTTGTATGCTTTACCCTTGAAAAGAATAAGATTTATGCACCTCAAAGCCCTGATTTGCCCCCCTCAGGGACAATCTGTTGAGACTGCATAGGTTAAACAAAATATATTATTAAAGTTAGCATGTCACATCTCTTACCTTTTTAAGCTGACATATTTCTATTTGGCAGCACTGATATGAATAGAAAACAGGCATGTTGTATGTGTGGACACCCATGTGTGTGCAGACACACACGCGCACGCACGTGTGCACACACAGGCATCCACTGATCAATTCCCAGGTGGGAGCACCTGCATCCCTGAGCATGCCGCCCACCACCAAGGGACCAGAGCTCGCTGGAGAAACAGCCAATTCCCGAGCTGGGACAAAGGAAAACATTAGCCGAGCCTGGAACATCCTGTGCCTGAAAGGAGACGCTCAAAGGCTGATTGGGAGCATGCCAAAAAGATACACAGGAGTCAGCCTGGGGCAGGTCCCCACCACTCACCCTGCAACCACGCAAAGTGCCAACATAAATAATGACAGTAAGAGATGGCAATGCATGGTGTAAAACAGGAAGCCCATCCGAGCCCGGGGGAAGGGAGCAAAGGAGAAAGGGGGTCAGAGGCGGGTGGAGGAGGGACAGAGGAAGGAGGGGCGAGGGAAAGGAGAAGGGGCATCGAGAAGCACCGCCTTTTAAAGTTTTAGCTACCAAGGGGAACAGAGTGACCACGGTGGGAACTCTGGCAAGTCCCCTTCCTCAAGTCATTAAACTCAACATCCCAGCAGAGGGACAAATCTCAACCTGTGACCCTGCTGGGACCCAAGGAGAAGGATACAGCGTCTGTGCTGCTATAGCTGCACAGCCCAAGTCTAATGATGAGGAGGCACCGAACAACCCAAGAGAAGGGACACACTGCCATGAAAGGAGGCTGTGACCTTCCCAGGTCAAGGTCATGAGCGCCAAGGAAAGGCATCCCAGGCTGAGAGACTCAGGGGAGCAGGGTGCAGCCGAGGACCCTCAGGCCACCCTGGCTGTGAAGGGCATTTACTGGGACAATCGGAAACGTGAACAGATCACCTGTAGCTGCTGCTTCTGGATTCGGATGGCCGTGCTGCAGTTCTGGAGACACTAAATGGTCAGGGGGCCGCGTCACCAACTCACCCACAAATGGCTCAAGAGAAAGTTATTCGTACTAAACTCATAGCTTGCCAAAAATCTGGGTTACTTTCAAAATCGAAAGAAAAAAGGCTTCCTCGTTCCCATGGAACCAGCCTTTCCCTCTCTGCTCCCAGAGACTCCTGGGTCTTGAACCTCAACCTCCCGACAGGCAGCCCCTGGCTGCACTCCTGAACACGCTAGGCACGAGAGCAGGGTCCCTCCAGTCCAGAACATCTCATCCTGGACTTCAGAACCGCAGAGACAGCCCAGCCTGCTGCCCTCCCGCCCTCATGCGGCGGTGGGGTGGGACTCATTCCCCGGTGAAAGAACAGAGGAATGAAACCCCATCCCTCAGCAAGGACCCAGGCAGGAACGAGGCCATGCCTGGATGGGCTCAGGCCTGGAGGATGGGGACAGCAGCAACCTTCACACTCTCCACATACCCAGGGCCCGAGCTAGGGAAAGGAGGCAGGAAGAGGTGCCTGTGATAAAACAGCATCCAAGTGCAAACTGAGGTGGCCACGACGAACAGCAGGCACCCGGAACAAGGCCAGCAATGCCCCGACAGGAGGCAGATCAGCGGGCTTCCTGGAGGAGGGGGCCCCAAGCCAGCTTCCTCCTGCAGGACTGGGCTGGAGGAGGGAGGTCTTCTGGCAAGGACACAGCACATGATGGGCACCAACTGAAAAGCCATGGGTGGGGACACAAAATGGATGGTGAGAGGAGAGGCCAAGAGCAGAGTGAAGTGGGAGCGGGGACAGACCCTGGGGGCCCAGGCCCCAGCCTTTTCTCGCTGTGTCCCTGCAGAGAGGCCACCAATGTTCGAGGAGGAGGAGGCCTGGATGTTGACGTGGGCATGACAGAGCTGGGTGGGTGGGCTTCCAACGGGGCCTCTGCAGAGCGAACGCAGGGCTGCCTGCTGACCCAGCACCCTCAGGACCTCAGGACCTCAGCTGCTGTAGGAGCGCAGGGCCCCTGGCAGGATCAGCAGATCATGGCCATAGCTAATTAGTTTAATTAAACCCAGGGTGGCTTCCAGGCATTTTGGAAAAGTAAAGAGCATTCTGCCCACTGCAGGAGGGCTCAATCCAGCAGGCAACAGGAACTCCCTGTGATCACCTCCCAGGCCTGGCTGTACGCAGCAGATGCTCAATCAACGTACCCTGCTCTCCTGCTCCTCTGGGGCCGCTAACCCCAGATAAACTCAGAGCGAGGGGAACTCCAGATTCTCTGACCACAGACGTCACCCCCAGAAGCCAGGGCATTCTAGGACCTCACCGAAGGCTTTGAGCTAGACAGGTCCTGGCACACCGTGGTGGGCGTTCACCCTGCAGAGGGGCCAGGTGCCCAGTGTAACACGGGCACTCTCCTGCCCCACCCAGCCCTGAAAACAGACACACGCCATGAGTAGCCCACAGAAGGCCAGGCGCACGCAGCAGAATGTCAGCAGCAGCAGGAAGCCAGGAAGTCCTCTGAAGTCACAGTTTATTTCAACAGTCCTGGGAGGGAGACCTGACTTCAAATGTTAGTTCTGCCACTTATTATCTGGGTGACCTAAGGCAAGTCACTCAAACTATCTGACCTCTAACTGCATCAGGTGGCCGACCCTTCCAGCAGCACAGGTAAGAAAGGACAGCTGTCATTTTTCTTGTGATCCAACCACTGCAGACAGAGAGAGATGACACCTTCTGTCCCGCCATAAGAAATGTGAGTTTCACAGACAGCAAAGAGTGAGCACCCAGAGAGCGTGAAGTCCCTTTCCACATGCACAGGTGCCCACGGTTTAAAAAGCGGGGGGGGCCCTTTCTTTACTCATGAATATACCAATGAGGGCATCTGTCTGCCCCCAATCCAACAGGACACAGGCTCGGAGCACCTGCAGGTGTCTCTGAGCAGCAAGAGACATGCAAAGACCAGTGTGACCCCGTCCTCCAGGAAGGAGAAGACAAGCAGAAGACCAGGAGGGCAGCCTGGGCCACAAAGGACAGTGCAGAGTCTGGATGGCACCCCCAACATTGCTGGCATCCATCAAACAAGTGTTAAAGACGCTCTGCATGCGTCTCCCCAGCACACCCTCACACCATGGCTAGGAGGTGACTACTCCGACTGTCTTCATTAGGGAAAATGAGGTCCTGAATGTGGTCACCCACCTAGGAGGTGACAGTGCCAGGATTCAATCAGAGCCACACAGACACACACTCGTCTGATTCTCTGACCACCCAGAGCCCTATTAATACCACTCTACCAGGACAAGGGCAGGGGGCTCAAAAGGACCCTTGGGGTCCATAGCGCTGCCCAGCTGATGACCCTGGGACCCCAGGAAACCCGACCTGAACTTCCAGGAGAACCCAGGTACTCCTCGGCCAGGCTGAGCTCTGCCAGCCACCACAGTGCTGAGCCACGCACCGGTGTCCCCAGCCTCAGCCTCACTGCCAGTCAGTGCTAATACACCCAGAGCAGCCAGCATGATCAGCCAGGCAGCTCAGTCAAGGGCAGACACCTGGTCAAGGCCCAGCTTGTTTGGGGACAGCAACCCTTCCTCCAGCCATAAAATGGGGTAAGTACTCCCCAGCTCCACAGGGCATGAAGGCAGCGTAGAATACAGAACCTGTTAAAGTCCTCTAGGAGCCACTGGGGCCCCCACCTTGGGCATATGGTCATTAAGAGGGTACAGTTCCTGACTCTGGCTGCTGGGGAGGCCCTGAGGGCTCCCTTTCTGGGCCGTCTGCCCCAGTCCCAGGACATCATCACTGAGAGGCAGAGTGGACCCCCACCCCTCCCTGGAAAAGGGCCCCATCTTAGAAAGGCAGTCACTGCCAAAGGGCAGAGGCCGCAGCAAGCAGGCTGGAATGTTAGGATGGGTGACTCACTCGACCCCTCCCCCCCAGGCACTGTATTTCCCCAAGTACCCTGGTGAACAGCCACTGTCCACTCCGAGTTGCCCAGCCACCTGGGACAGGGGCTGCCCGGCAGGTCGCGTCTGTGCAGTCCTGGATGGACCCAGGCCACCACACAGTTCGCTTTGCCTCCCCAGATGCCTTCAAAGCATGCTAGGGTGGGGGTTCCACGACCCCTGGAAGGCGGGCCGCAAGCCTCCATTCTGCTTAACTCTCAGCCAAGTTCTCTCTTTAAGGGGCCAAGAAAAGCTGCTCGGGCCATCGGAGCGGACATTTTCCTGCCCAGCCCTGCGGCCATACGGGTGCCTCCGCCACGACAAAGGCCACACTTGAGGGCCCAACCGGAGGTGGTGAGGCAGCGATGAGGGCTCGGCCGCGGCGGCCGCATTGAAGACCCCAAAGATGGCTCGATCCCTGCCCCGGTCCCGGAGGAGACGGAGGCCGACGAGGGGGCAGCGCCCAGCCCACCCTCGCTCTGGCCTGAGCGCCCCCGCCCCGCCGCGCCCGGGGCAGGCACCAAGAGCGCGCCCGCTCGCTCTCCACCGGCCCCAGCTCCAAGCGCGAAGCCCAAACCTCAACCCCGCCGCAGCCACCCGGTGCGGCAGCCTCCCCGGGGTCGGTAGGGACACTCGCGGGGCCGGGGTGCCCAGGCTCCGCAGGGGGGCGGCAGTGCTGGGCGCCCCGCGGGGCTGGAGTCTTCCTCCTGCCCAGGAGGCGTAGAGCGGGGAACCGGCTCACGGGGGGAGCAGTACCCGCGGGCGGCGGAGACGCGCCCCGGGCTTGGGGGACTTTGGCCAACTTCGTGCCTCCGGGGGTCGCTGCTCCCAGCCGGCTCCAAGGCCGGGGACGCGCCCGCCTTTATCAGCCCGCCGGCCGCCCGCCGCCGGCCCCAGCCCTGCGCGCCAGCCAATGTGCCTGGCCTCCGTAGCGCCGACCTCGTCGTTCCGGGGTGCGCTTCCCCGGAGCGCGAGGGCCCCCCGCCGCGTCCAGACCCTCACCTGGGACATCTGCGGCCGGAAGTTGATGTCCTTGAGGTCGATGGAGCCGGGGGAGAGGTTGTGCAGCAGCTGGCACAGGAGGACGCCGTCGCGCAGCGCCTGCGCCAGGTCGAAGACCACGGCCGAGGGCCACACCACCCGGTGGTTGGGCGGCAGGACCTTGCAGTCGATCAGCCAGCGGCCGCACTGCCGCCACTGCTCCATGGCGCCCGGGCGCCCGTGGCTCGCGGCGGCCGCTGGGCCGGCTCGCTCAGGGCAGCGCTCCGGCCAAAGTGCGGCGGCCGCGGGGCATCCCGCCCGCCCGCGCGGGGCTCAGCGGCCGGGGCGGGGCTTCGCGCAGGCGGCCCCGGGTCCCCGCAGCGCCGCCGCGCGTCCCTCCTTTTCCTCCTCTTCCTCCTCCTCCTCCTCCTCCTCCTCGGGCTCCTAGCCGGCCGCCGCTCCCACCCACGTGCGGCCGCCGGGAGGGCACCGGGCAGCGCGTGGGATCCCCGCTTCACACACACAAGTCCGCTCTGGCCCCGGGCCGGGCTCCACGCCGCCCGCCGCCGCAGCGCTCCGCGATCCGCCCCGCCAGGCACCGCATTCTGCGCTCCGCGCGCCCCGCGGCGGCCGCCGCTCCTGCCCCGCCCGAGACAAAGGCCCGCGGGTCGCTCGCTCCGCGCGTCCCGCGCCTGGGCCGCCCGCGCCGCCGCCGCTTTGTTCGCCCCGCCTGCCGGCTCCGCGCTCGGAGCCCGGCGCTCCGACTCGGCGGCTGGGCTGCTCCGGGACGCGGGGGGCACGGGGGGCGCGGCCACGTCGGGCGGGGCCGGGGGCGGGGCCGGCACCCTCGCCTGGCACCTCCCCGCCGCCCAAGCGCCGCCCCCGCCCCCCCACTTCCTGCCCCGCTGCGGGCGGCGAAAGTTGCGGAGGGCGGGGCTGCGGCGCCGGCCCCGGCGCACACTTTTTCCGAGAGGTACCCGGACTTTTGGAGAGGCCTTCCCCCGACTGGCGCGACCTCGCCTGAGGAGTGACGGCCAGGTCGCAGTGCCTGTGCCCCCGTATGCCTCTGGACCTCCGTGGAGGTCGGGAAGGCGGGGCGCCCTCTCACGGCCTTTCGGAAAGTACAGACCCGCGAGGGCGCACCAGCTGGAGGGAGGCTCCCCACCCCGCTGGCACGTCAAGCTGCCTCGGCGGGGTAATCAAGGCTGGGATCACATGGGCCCAGGTCTCCCCAAAGCCGCCTTCTCGTCCTCCGCCCTAGCCAGAGGCCGCAGGACGGCCCCGAAGGTCATCCCCTGTCCCAACAGGCAGAGCAGGCAACCGAGGCAGAATCTGTGTCAAGAGTAAGTCGCAGAGGGAAGAAGACCTGCACCCTTGGTGCAGGCAGCCCCAGGGGTTGGGCGGGACAACAGTGTTCTACCCCCGCTGGCATCGTGTGACAGTGGGAGGAGCTTCAAGGACGTAACAGCTTATTCTGTGACTGAAATTATGTGGACCGGGGTTCAGCTTTCCAGAGCCTGGGTTCTTCTTGCGGATGCTGGGAGCCCAGGGCAAGCCCGAGCCTTCTTTGAGAATGACTCCAGCAGTGTAACCAGGCTGAACCCGGGACTGTGTTCCCTGGGCAGCCACCCAGGGGCCCACCCCCCACCTGCTGGACTGGACAGGATCAGAGGAGGATGGCCCCCTTCTCGCCGCAATTCCAGAGAGGATCTCTTGCACCCAGGGGCCCTCACCAGGCCCTGTCCTGTGAAAGGCCTCTCAGCCAGACTTGCGCCCACCTACCTGAGGAGGAAGCATGAGGCTCAGGCCAAGGCCTGGCCCCTGGGAAGGTCACCAAGAAACCTGCCCCACCAAGTCAAATGACAGGTGAGCTGCAGCTCCCGTTGGGCATCTGCCTCTGAGTGAACAGGGGCCCCTTTGTGAACAGCTACAGAGAAGCCATCTCCCCCAGGGAGGACGGTCCAGCTGTCCTCACCCAAGGCAGACCCCCTCCAGCCTCTCCCTGAGAAATTGCAAAGACAAGAGCCAGGCCAGAGCTTCAGCCTGATCTGAGAGCCTGGCACTGGCCCTCCAGCAGGAAGCTCCTGCCTCCCCTCAACAGTGAGGGGACCCCCACTCACTCCCTCAGACTTGCTTATGAGGAATGAACTGGATAAATTATCCAGAGGCCTGGCCCAGTGTCGGGCCAGTAGGGGCTTCTCCCCCAGCACCTTGCTAGCACTGCCCCATTCTGGTCTCGGTGTCTGTACCCAGGTAGCTCCCTCAGCAAGAAAGGGGCCTCTGTCCTGCCCTTGGCTTTCCTGCCTGGGCAGAGAACAAACCAAGACCACACCAGGTCTGGGACTGAGGCACACCCTGGACATTGCAGATGTTCATCTGCTGCCCCCTGGTGGTGCTGAGGATAGAGCGGACAGCTGGCCACCCAGAGGCTCCCAGGAGAGGCCCTGCCTTGAGGAGCCAGGGATCTGGGGGTTACCCTGGAGACCAGGCCTCCACTGTTGGGCCAATGACAAGGTCTCCATGGTTCCCAGTTCCTGACCTGGAGAGGAGACCCTGAGGGGGTGGATGTGAAGGAAGGAATGGAAACTGCTCCCAGTGCTTGCTCTGGGCATGACAACAGGTCAGAATTGCGTCAACTCAGGGCTAACAAGGAGATGCTATTCCAGAAGCCCACCCCACCTGTACCCTCTGCCCTCAGTCCTGTTTGCAGCCTGCCCGGGGCACACTCCAGGGGGCAAGAGTCCTCCCCAACCCATGCACCTTGGAGACGATCTCCCCGGGACCCACTTACACGACTACCAGTGAATGACTCCCAGGCGAGTTAAGCAGATAAAACCCGGGGGCGGGGGGACCCCAGCCGAGTTTCCCAAATGTGAAGGAGGACTGCAGGCCATGGAAGAGGTTGCAAAGAAGGGCAACCTAGGAGCAGGTGGCAAGGCTTCCAGAGAGAACCCAGGCTTCAGCTGACGATTCAGGATGGAGCCTGCTTATGGCAAAGAGGGACCCCGTGGAGGCGGAGGTCCACCCTGGGGACCCAAGTCCGCCTGGAGCACATGTCAGCCGTGAACACCAAGGAGTTAAACGCCTTGTGTTCTCAGTGGACCACAACAGCAACAGTCCATCAGCAAGTCCCAGGGACCACTTTCCCATCTTGCCTAGCTCCTCACTCCTCCTGGCCCCTCTTCCACCCAGGTCCGGACTCCCACTCCTCAGGTTTTCAACAGGAGTCACCTGCTCCCACACTCACCCATAGGTCCAGGAGCCAGCGAAGATCCAGTCAAACCTGGGAGAGACCCTGACACTGTCCCACCCAAAAGGGAGTCCTCTGTGGGGGGAGCCCTTCCCCAGGCCAGCCCTCACGGTACAGCCTCCCCACCCCTGACCCCACCTGCCTCACAAGCCCCCACCTGAGGGCCTTTGCACCTGCTCTCCCTCTGCCTGGGACTCTTCCCCTGAGAGGAACTGGACCGGGTTGCACCTGGCAGAGCCAGGATGGGGACCCAGGTCTGGAGGTGAAATCCATCTTCTCCAAGACCTCCAGCTGAGAGGCTGACTTCTGTTTTCGCCAATGACATGGCTAAATCAAGGGAGGCAACACAAGAGAAAGCCGAGTGTGCACTGGCCTGCTCTGCCCCTCCCCGGCCTCTGCAGTGTGTTGCCCTCACTGAGCTGCAGTCCTCATCCTCTGGCACCACGGGCCAGTTTCTGCACAGGAAGTAGATTCTCTGTTCACATATGGCAGGTGACCCATGCTGCAGCACCGGCCGGGAGCTCTCCAGGCACACCCACTCGCCCAGACTAGATCTTTCCATCCGGGCTCCTCTCAGCCTCGGCTGCCCCGGCCACACCCCAGGACTCACTGCAGGCCTCAGTCCTTTACAGCAAAAGGGCCACAGCTAGGGGATCCCTCGTCCACAACCAAGGTCCTAAGAAGAAGCTTGTCCAGAGGAGCTCCCCGAGGTCAGGGTCCAACCCTCCATTCACCCACCCCCGTCCCTCCCTCCACAACCTTCCACCTCTTCTCCCACATCTCGCTACCCATCCCTCAGCCCACCCCTCCCTCCATCCTGCTCTCCATGCCCCCAGTCCCTTCTCCCCACTCCCTCCCTCCAATCCTCCTGTCTCTGAATTTATCCATCCTTCCATCCTCCCCTCCAACCCCATCATCCCTCCGTTCATCCTCCATCTAGAAAATATTTATTGAGTCCCCGCGTTGCCCACGCGGAAAGGGAAGTGAGTGTTTTCAGTCTCCCCACCGTGACTAGGGGAAGGAATCATTCCCGCGTCCAAACCACACGAACACACACATTTTGCAAATTCCATTTGGAGCTACATCATGCAAATTCAGCTGTCACAATTTCCCGGGAAATTATAGGTGTAGAAAAAGACCATCTGGCCCACCATGGAGTCAGAGTGTGCCTGACTGGATTGATGGGTGTGAGATTTTTTACATTTCATTTGAAAAGGCAAAATATAGACTTTTTTTGTTGCTCGTTGCTTCCCCTTTCAAAATTAAATCAAATACCACAATCCGTGCCCTGTGCCCTCAACTGTGGCCTGAGGTCTTGCTGCCATATGCCATTGCTTGGGCCTGCCTGAAGTTTTCCTTGCTTCTGAGAGGACTGGGTGTGCAGGGTTCCTTGATCCAGGCCACAGGGAAGGGAGGATGGGTCTGGGATGAAACTCACTGGTCAGCATGAGACCCAGTGGCAGAGAGCAGAGGGACTCCGGATTCCTCAGGAGCTCTCTGGTGACAGCACCTACCTAGAGGCAGGTGAAGTGGGGGCCTGGTCAGCTGGAGGAGGACCAAGCCCCATTCAGCTCCTGTCAGGCATGTTCACAGGCGCTCAGCTGAGCTTACTCTGGTTGATGGAAGTGCCGGCTTTGATTGGCAGGGAGGCAGCCGGTATGGGAAACAGCCAGGGAGAGCCTGACCCCAAGCCTCATGGCACCTCCTTATGCCCAGGGCTGCCCTTCAACCCAGCGAGGCCCTTTCGGGTCTCCTCTAACCATGCCACCCCCCAGGGCAGTAAGTCAGCAAGCCAAAGAGCTGAGCCACCCCCTGCTGGGACGCCTCCCCAAGGGACCACAGCGCAGGAGCTCAAACTCCTGGAACAATTTCTTTTTCTTCTTTTCTTTTCTTTTCTCTCTCTCTCTCTCTCTCTCTCTCTCTCTCTCTCTCTCTCTCTCTCTTTTTGGTACTGTGAATTGAACTCAGGCACTCGGTTGCTAAACCACCTCCCCAGCCCTATTTTGTATTTTACTTAGAGACAGGGTCTCACTGAGTTGCTTAGCACCTCACTGGCTTTGAACTCCCGATTCTCCTGCCTCAGCCTCCCCAGCCACTGGGATTACAGGTGTGCGCCACCCTGCCTGGTTCCTGGTACATTTTTATCACTCCCAAAGACACACAGTTCCTCTGAACCACCAGGCCCGCCCTAGCAACCACTAATCTGTTCCCACCTCCGCGGACGTGCCCATCCATCCCTTGGCAGCACTGGAGTCACGATGTGTGTGGCTGCTCACCCAGCACAACACCATGCTTCCTCAGGCTGCAGCAGGTACCAGCGAGAACTTCTTGATTGCACTTCATCCCAGTGCAATCAACTCTGATAATATATACTGTTTAATCCAATATTTGACTATTTTCATTTTAATATATCAACAATAAAAAATTATGAAGAGACACTTTACACCACCTTTTCCGGTCTTCAAAGTTTATTCTGTATTTTACACGTACAGTACATTTCAATTTGAATCCTAAAGGATAGATCAGAAGCATGCGATCTATATTTAGGTTGCATAAACCTCACAGTTGAAAAAGTAGATTATCATGCCCAAGTTGTTTAAAATACACTTAAAAGTTTGCCAAAAATGGAATTGAGTACCAATTTTTTTAAATTAATTAAAGTGAGCAGTGGGTTCATTCCGGAAATGTGTATGTCTCCTAAAACCCAGCTTGGTCAGGGCCTCCTGAGGAAACCATCTCCTGGCCTCCTAAATGCCCTCCACATCTTGATTGGAGACCATGTGATGTCCATCTGGGTGTAGGGTGACCTCCTCCCTGTCTTCCCAGCACCTAGCACAGTGCCCAGCATGAGTCTAGACCTCCACCCACTCACCTACCCGCCCATCCACCCACCCATCTATCCATCCACTCACCCATTCATCCACCCTCCATGTGTCCATCCATCGTCCATCTACCCCCCCATCCAGCCACCTGCCTATCCAAGTGGTCTAATCTGTTGGTGATGCTTTCAATTGAGTTTTTTTATTTGGTTTATTATTTCCTTCATTTTAAGGATTTCCGTTTGATTTTTTTTCTGAGAATCTCTATCTCTTTGTTGAAATTATCTTTTGCTTCCTGCAGTTGCTCTTTCAAATGCTTATTGGTGTGATCATTCATTGCCTGCATTTGTTCTCTTATCATTCTTTGCTTCACGAATCATCTTAATCATGTATAATCTGAAGTCCTTTTCTGACATTTTTTCTACCACACTGTCACTGGATTCTATTAATATAAAATCTAGGTTTGTTTGGATCATTTCCTTCCCTTGTATTTCATGTTGTTCATGTATCTTCCCCTCTAGCAGTGCAGATCTGGGGTATTGCAGTTTCCTTCCTATAGGCTTATAGTGACCCTATAGGTTTCCAAAACCTTTTCTTTAAGGGGAGATCAATATTAGCAGTGCCCAGTTCAGACAGTATGCAACCCTAGACCAAATAGCCCCATGAGGATGTTAACAATATTCTCATAATAAACAGAATGAGTTCAATTATTATCTACAGTATAACAAACAGATTTGCAATAAGGTCTGCAGTTTCTAATGGGGGACAAAGAGGATGCAGAGGGATGTAGAGTGTGGCTGTTAATGAGATAAGAAAGAGTATATAGAAGTTCTAGATCATAGAAAGAGTGAGAGTGTAATCAAAAGAAGTTGGTTGTTAGCATGAGAAAAGGGAGAAAGAGACTCTGAGGGAACAGGTAAACAAAAGGAAAAAGAGTGAGAAAAGTAAAGAAATAAAAACTTAAAATTTTTCAATAAGGAGAAAAAAAGAAAATCTACACAAAACAGTCATATAGTATTCAAACCTCCCAGAGTTCAGCAGCCTGATGCCTGAGAGGTACCTGACAATGAGCTTCAAGCCTCCAGCAGCGTCTCAGGGTGGGATTTGCCCCACCTAAAGATGGGAGCTACCGCTTCCAGGATTATCCAAGATGGCCGCTCTAGCTTCCAAAAGTGTTGGCAAATGGGGAGCTGCAGCTCAGGGTGTGGACGTGGTCAGCAGGAGGTCCTGGAGGCGGGATGCGGTTGGTCAGGCAGGGGTCCTGGAGGTCCGGTGTGTTTGGTGTGGTTGTGGGATCCTGGAGGCCGGTTACAATCAGTCGGTCTGGGGTCCCGGTAATACAGCTCAGTCAGTTGGTCTGGGGAGCCTGGCGGCAGGGAGCAGTCAGTCGATGTGAGGGCCCTGGAGACAGGCAGTGATGGGTCGGGCTGAAGGATCCTGGAGACGGGACTCAGTCAGTCCGGCCAGGGGTCCTACAGGGCCTGGCTGTTGTCTCAAAATGGCGGCAGCCACGTGTAACCAAACCTGCAGGTACTGTGACAGTGAACTTCCAGGCGACAGCAGGCAGCTGGCGCTCCACTGGCAGTCTGCAGTCAGTCTGCTGGCAGCTGTCAGACAATTGGGAGGTGAACCTCGGGCAGTGGGTGATGGATAGGTGAAAGGCAGGCGACGGACAGGCAAGAGGCAGGCAAATGCCCACCTGCCTATGCATCTGCCCACTTGCCCACCAACCCATCCATCTACCTACCCTTCTATCTACCCACCTACCCATTCAGTTACATACCCAGCCATCCATCTATCCATCCATCCATGTGCCCACTCATTCATCCTCCCACCCATGCACCCATCCATCTATCCCTCTATTCCATCCAGAAAATGCTTCCTAAACATCTACTCTGCTCAACAGAGCTGGCTCAGGTTTGCCAGAGGCAGGAAGGAGGTGTCAGATGTGTAGGGACAGCAGAAACTGCTGGCCCCAGCCGCTTGCCTCCTGGGTGGTCTAGAGAGCACCATGTTGTTTCTGAGCAGAGCCCAGCCCCACAGTGCCCACTCTCCCCACTGCACATCCTGAGCTTCATCAGGTCAACAGGTCGACCTCCCTAGCCTAGCAGAGGTTCCCCTGTGAATGAGCCACACAGGGCCACCCAGCTGGCTGGCACCCAGGGAGGAAGCTGCCAGGGCCACCACAGGGTTCTTGGCTCCACCTGGTGGGAGAAGATAAGGTTCCAGCCACAGCTTCTGCTGGGCCCAGGGCCAGATCAGGCAGAAACCCCTATCTCAGACCCCTTCCAGGTGGCAGTGGCCTGGTCAGGATGGAGAGGCCAGTAGGGGAGGTCTCCAGGGGCTTGAAACCCCTCAGGGTAACCTCCAAGTTCTGGCATCTCTAGCACTTAGGGAGTCCTGGTTCTGAGGGTTTCCTAAAAAAAACTTCATGCCTCTCCTGCTTTGGTCCTCAGAAGCCCAGGGCTTCCCTCCAGGAGAACTTCCCGGCTGTCTGAGCCCCTATGGGTCGGTTGGCAGGAGGTAGACTTTCTTCACAGGGGTGGACAGTTGGTGAATGGGTGCCGCACAGGCTAGGCACTCTGGACAGCCCCCCGCCTTCCTCACCAGGGACCTTTGGCTCAAGCCTGACTAGCTGTCTTGGGTCCTCCAGCCTGACACTGTCTCTGAGCAAACCTGGGGGTGACCCTCAGGGGTTCCCACTCACACGCCCAACCCGGGCCCCAGCGCAGGTGAACCCCAGCACAGGTGGACCCCATGGTGGCAGGCACATCCTGCAACACCAAGAAGAGCCAGCACCTCCACCCAAGGGACATTTTAACTTGAGTCTTGCCAGGCAGCATGTCATTATTATTTCTTCTCCCCTTCAACTTCCTGTCTCCTCAAGGTCAAGATGCAGGTCAAAGTTCTCTTGATCTGGTCTGGTACAGTATCGCATGCCTATAATATCAGTGACTCAGGAGGCTGAGGCAGGAGGATCACAAATTCGAGGCCAGTCTCAGCACTTATCAAGACCCTATCTCAAAATGAAAAGTAAAATGGGCTAGGGATGTGGCTCAGTGGATAAGTGCCCTTGGGTTCAATCCATGGGAAAAAAAAAAGAAGAAGAGGAAAAGCAAGAAAAAAGTTCTCCTGGCTGTCCTACCACATAAGCCTCAAACATCTCTGTTTCCAGGGCTGGACACTCTGATCTTTGCTGACAGTTACTGGCACCAGACACCTGCAACACAAAGTACCAACACCTCCTACCACTGTGGCCAGAGAGGCAGGGACCCTGTCCAGCCACAGTCCAGGAGGGGCCTGACACGTGCTAGTCACCCTGACCACCTATCCTCCTGGCAAAGTGGATCCTTCCAGGCCCCTAGTGTCCAGTGCCCTCCTACCCCAGCCCTCCCCTCTTGGTGTTGGTGCCCAGAGGGCTCCAGGAAGTCAACTGCAGCCAGCTCTCAGGGTCTGGCTGCCCTTTGCCCAGCTGGTTGCTGGTGGTGGGCAGAGGGTAAGCCCTGGTGAGAGACGGCGACCACTTCGACCTCCCAGGGTGGGAAGATGAGCCGTCTGTGGAGGAGGATATTCTGGTGGCTGCCTAGTTCAGACGCTGCAATGGTCAGAAGGAGGGTTGCCATTAGAAGCCTGGAAATGGGGGCTGGGGAGACAGCTCAGTCGTAGAGTGCTTGCCTTACAAGCCCAAGGCCATGGGTTCGATCCCCAGCACTAAAAAAAAAAAAAAGCCTGGAAATGCCCGGCTGCGGCAGGGAGCATGAACGCCCCGAGGGTCAGCAGCAGACGGCAGAGGTGGCCCAGCCCCACTCCAGGCAGAGCAAAGCTAGGCAGCACAGAGGCTGACCAGGAGGACACTTCACCCACCCTGGCCGTCGCTGCGAGAAGCAGGCCCACACTGGAGCTGCCCAGGCCTGAGCTCTCCAGCCCAGCGCCAGGCCCCGGAGAGGCTGGTCCACAAGACCCAGGATGGGACGCGGGGGGCAGTGCACCGGGAGAGCTTAAGTGCCCCGTCCCCTGAAGCCCTGGGCCCACGGGAGCAGGTGGAGCCGGGCACACCCTGCCAGAGGCCACCCCGAGCTCTGGCCCCGGGGAGGCCACACCTCTCCCTCAGCCACAGCACCTCTTGCCTAGAACTGAGCTTCAGGAATCTCAGGTTTTCGCTCTCTTTCAGCCATCTAAAGACGCCGTCGCAGGGCCATGGTCAGCGAGAGGCCATTCCCTGACCCTTCCCCCTTCTTCTTCTTCCTTCCCCGTCTCTGGGCTCTCCAGAGACTGCCATTGAGCGCACTGCAGGGAGAATGTAGTTTGTTGTTTGGCCTTTCCGCCCACTCCCGAAAACAGGCCCCTTTCTCCTTGCTTTTAGTTGTGACCTAGCCAAACCATCTATCCCAGATTCACCAGAGAGTCCATCCCTGAACCACCAAATTCTAGGCTAGGGTTCATAGTGGGGTGAATGGTGGACTCCAGAGATACAGGCCCTCATCAAATCCCCGACCTCTGAGAGCGTGATCTTATTTGGGAAAAGGGTCTTTGCCAATGTAATTAACTTAGGCTTGTGAAATGAAGGGATCATCCTAGCTTATCTGAGTAGGCCCGAAATCCAATGCTGAATCCTTATTAGGGACGCACAGAAGCTGGGGTGTAGCTCAGGCAGAGCTCTCGTCTAAAGACACACAGCGGCAGGGACGGCGAGGAAGCCCCAGCCAAGAAGTCCGAACGTCGCTGGAAACCACCAGAACAAAACTCCCCAGAGCTTGCCTCGCATACTTAAGGCCCGGGTTTGATCTCTCCCTACCACCAGAGGAAAAAAACCCCAGAACCTCTGCAGGAACCGTGATCCCGCCTGCAACCTGATTTCCGGCTTATAAACAACAGCCCCTGCCGTGCTGCTGGGCCTTTGGCAGCGTGCTCTAAAACTGACCCTTTCCCTTCCTCTTCTCCCTCTCCCCTCTGCAGCCATGGGAGAAGCAGGAGCAACATGCTCCTGGACAGTCCAGTTACCTGCCCTTCTACTCTCCGTCCACAGGAATGGAGAAACTCCAGGCCTGGACACTGGAACGACGGCTCTTTCAAGGACACACGTTAAACATTGATTGGATCCACTGGTCACGCTGCCGGGAAGCCAGCCTGGCCAGCCCTCTTTTGGAAAGCCCTCTGCCCTGCAGTCAACACTGCAGCCTCCGTGACACCAGTCCCCCGGCCCTTCTCCTTTGCCAGCAAAGTGATAAAATCTTTTTTTATTTCCCTTTTTCTCAAAACTCCTCATCATTCCCAGAGACTAGAAAGGCTGAGGCAGGAGGACCACAAGTTCAAAGCCAGCCTCAGCAACTTAGCAAGGTCCTCAGCAACTCAGCAAGACTCTGTCCCCAAATTTGAAAAAAAAAAAAAAAAAAAGGCCAGCGATGTGGCTCAGTGGTGGAGCACCCCCTGAGTTCAATTGCCAGTACCAAAAACAAAAGCAAAAACAAAACAAACAAAAACCTGTGCACTGGCAGGCAGGTCGTCTGTCCCGTGCACACACACCAGGACACTAGGGCAGAGCCAGCCTTGAGCACACTGCTGTAGACACTGCTGCTCTAAAGCAGGGAAATGGGAGGTGGTACCTCAGTTCTCTCAGAATCTCTGTAGGGTGTGCGAGCCAGGCCTGGGACACAGAAACACCAGAGTTTGCTGTTTTTAACAAGATTTAGTTGGTTTTTTTTTTTTTTTTTTTTTTTTTTTTTGGTACTGGGGAATGGACCCAGGGGTGCTTAACCACTGAGACACATCTCCAGCCCTTTTTTTAAATATTTATTTAGAGACAGGGTCTGGCTGAGTTGCTGAGGGCCTTGCTCAGTTGCTGAGGCTGGCTTTGAACCTGAGATCCTCCTGCCTCAACCACTCGAGCCGCTGGGATCACAGGTGTGCGCCACCACACCTGGCTTCAGCTACACTTTTTGAATAAACATCCCTCCAGTTGCTACAAGCCATAGGTTAATTTCCTGAGCTGCAAAAATGCTCATTCCAACAGGGTTTGTTCACTTTCCTGTTGCCTTCATGAAGGGACAGTGCTGGGCGTCCTTACAGTGTCTGGGGATGTCCCCAAGCAAGTTATGAGCACATTTTTGGTTGTTGTTCTTGTTTCCAGAGCTGGGGATCAAGCCCAGGCCCCTGCACCTGCTGGGCCAGCTCCACCGCTGTCCAGACTCTCTTTTAAAAACGGCTGTGTTGAGATATGACCATAGGATCCGCCATTCTCACACACCACACCCCTGATTTCCCCCGCAGCCTGAAGCCGCCCGACCCCTACGCCTCCGCCTCTGCCTCGCTGCACCTCCCATGCAGAGGGCTGTGGGCCTTTGCGATCGGCTCCCTCACCCAACCCACTGCTCTGCGCTGGCACTTGGTTTCTTATCCGAGCCCCATTCCCTCCCGTGAGCCTGCTCAGGAGCCTCGGGGGCAGGGGATTGGGAGCACAGTGACCTGCTGGACACCGGGGAGGAGACACTTGCACTGGGTGCCACATCCACCGGCGGCCTCCCGGGGGTCTCGGTGCTCAGCTGGCCACAATCCCCTGCTCTGGAGAGGTCTTTGTCTCTTTTCCTAAACAGTCCAGTGCTGGTGCAGGCGGCGGGTACCCTGTGGTGGGAGAGGTGGAGGCTCAGCCCCAACCACAACACGGGCCCCCAGTCACTGCCTGACCGGCCATCACTGACCTCCTACATGGCACCATGGACTGTGGAAGCGGCCAGCAGGGGCAGCCACCAAGGTCACGGACTTCATCCACGTGGCAGGGATGGCAGTCCTCTTCTGCAATACACGTGGATTCCAGCTACAAATGTGCAGCCGTCCCTGCCCTGGATCCCCCATCCTTGTGCTCAGGAAATGTCTGCTGACCACCATGGTGGTCCTCTGTGACGCTGCTTCTCCACAAGGCCTCACTCCTGAGCAAGACATGACACAATGGGCCCCTGCCCATGAAGTCACCAGCCTCCCCCCACACCCTCTGACCCAGAAGAGCCTGCTCAGTGGACTGGACCAGTCCACCCCTGGGGGACACCACCTGAGGCTTGAGGTCCTCTCTCACAGATGAGCTCATGCCTGAACCGGAGGTGAACGGTGCGGTCTCTGTCAGCTGACCTGGTGCCGGCTCCCCACGCCTCCCCTGCCTGTTAACTGGGTATTCGATTACACCTAGCTATATTTTTATTCCTCTTTCCCCTTATTGTGTTCGGTAACTGTTGCTGAAAGTTCACTTTGCAATTCAGTTTCAGGTAAAAGAATATCCGGGCAGGAGAGATAAGGAGCAATTCACGGCCCAGAACGGGGAGCTCAGGCTGGGGGAACTCGCCAGCTCTTCCCTGGGGAAGAGCAGACTTTCACACCTGTAGGAAAGGTAGTTGTGTCCTGAGGTGCAAATGCAGAGTTCATACTCTTTTTGTTTTGCTCTTGTTTTGTGGAAGTTCAAAGTCGTGAGGAAAGGTACATGGAAGCCAAATAGGTTGAGGGATGCACTCACCAGGTGACATTGCCCTTCACCCCAACGCGGCTCTGTGCATCTTTTATGTTCTGCTCTGTGAGGCAGGGACAGTGGCCCTGCAAGCCTCATTGACCTTGGCCTGTGTCTCCGTATGCAGCTCCATCAGAAGAGGGGCCAGGCGTCGGCTGGCAGAGGAGGGGAGCTCACTGCCTGTTCTCTTCCCTTCTGCTTCCAGGCTTGTCCTGGGCTGAGGGTCCC
Organism: Sciurus vulgaris; assembly: GCF_902686455.1. Classification (NCBI taxonomy): domain Eukaryota; kingdom Metazoa; phylum Chordata; class Mammalia; order Rodentia; family Sciuridae; genus Sciurus; species Sciurus vulgaris. The sequence goes on along the minus strand of NC_136476.1, from coordinate 88,556,479 downwards.
CGGCAGCACTTCCTCACTCTGGAGCCCAGGGTGCTGTCTGCTTGCTTGCAGTTGTTTCCTGAGGCAGCTGGGTCTAGTTTGGAGTTTTCCAGTGTGCCTAAAATCACTTTATCATGTTGCCCTGCTCAGGGACACCAGCGCCGGCTCCCTGGCGCCCCTCCTCTGAGATCTAGGTCCAGACCACCTGGGACCCTGTGGGTTGGTTTTAGAGCGTTATAGTTATACAAAGTAGTGGATCCACTGCAAGGACTGCTGCAGGCATGGGATTCCACTCCAGCTCACGACCCTCCCCTTCCCCTCCTCTCCCGTCCCCTGGGAGACTGTGCTTTCCGCAGAGAAGTTCCAAGCCTAACTGCAGCCAGCACACCCCCTGGGGACCCACCTCGGCTTCTTTAGGTTCCCATCCATCCAAATTCATGCCTTGGTCCCCATCCTTAGGGGTGGTGGTCACCCCTTGCAGTTGCTACCTTTAAGATGTGTTCTTTTTTTATTCTGAAAGTTATATATCAAACTACTTTGGACTTACCTACTATTTCTTATATTAACTGCTCTATGTTCAAATAAATGGTATACTTGCTTTCATCCAGCTAGACCCTGGCTGATATAAATCCCTTATCAATCATATTTATATGCAAACCAAGAAATCACAAACAAGGTTAAAGCAAAGAGAATTTTATTCTGGAGCAGAATACAGTTTTCAAATTCAGGTTGAACTAGAGAGTGAATGAAGGTTCCACAGAGGTACAGCAGGTCAGAGGTTTTCATAACAAAAAAGGATATTCTTTGGAGAAGTTAAACAGGATTAATGTAACCCCAGAGCTTAGAGACTAACTCAGTCCTGGGTGGGTGTAAATTTTCTAAGTCCAGCTAAACTGGCCAATTTAGTTTTTCTCAAACCTTGCAAAGTATTGTTAGCTTCCAGAAAATTCTTCCCTTTAGAAGATCCAGTTCTAGAAAATTTACCCCTTTGGGAAAATTCCAGAAGCTTACAGAAGAACTTTTGCTCTTTATTCCGACCATTCCGCAGCCATCTTAACTTTCATGTTGTCAATTGCAAATTTCTCACATTCGGTGGCTTTCCTCTTCACTCCTGAAAAGGATATTCTAAACAAGCTTTTATAATTCTAGAATGGTTTCAGATTTGCAGAAAAGTCCCAGGGATGGTGCAGAACGTCCCTGTGAGCCCCACTCAACGTTCTGTGTGGTTGCCATCCTGCGATAGCATGGCACATTGTTCCCACTCACAGGCCTGCGTGCACACAGCAGAATTCACTCAAGTCAGACTTTGTCCAGATTTCCTTAGTTTTGCCCCAGATCCTTTTTCTGCCCCAGGACCCCTCCAGGGCAGCACATGACATTTGCCATCCTGTCTCCTGGGGCTCCTCTTGACTACCAGTTTCTCACCTGTCCCAGCTTTTGATGACCTTGTTTTTTTTTTGTTTTTTTTTTTTTTTTTTTGTAAAACATGTTCAGGATTTTAACTTACATTTCTACTGGATAATTTACAAACTTGCTTCACCCTTTTCTTTGAGTTACTGTGACAGTTTTCCATAATAAACTATTTTAAGAAAAGATTTGGCTGAGCTTGAAATGAAATTTCTTTTAAACCCCTGTTGATTTTTAAAAACCAATACCTGGGCTGGGGCTATAGCTCCTGGCAGAACTCTCACCTAGCATGCTGGAGGCCCTGGGTTCCATCCCCAACACCACAAAAACAAACAACAAACGAAGCCGTTTTCACCAATTACATTCAAACAAAAACACAGTCTGCTCCTGTGTGCACAGTACTTCCTTGGGACCAGCTTTCTTCTCCACCAAGCAAGGGCCAGACGGGAGCCAGCCCACTTGCCACATTGGATGGGGAGTCTCCGCTTATTATCTGGAGGCCCTGGATGGAAGGTCTAGAAAATCCAGATGGTCGAGACCCCACCCAGCAAGTAGTGCACAACCACAACCAGCTGGCATGCTCGCCTGGTAAAGGGGCACCAAGGGATGCTATCCTGATGCCATCCTCAGTCACCGTGCCTCGTCCACCGCGGGAGCCTTCCGAGGCCGACCTGTTGGCTGGATGCTCGGAGTTGGATAGTCCGACTTGGGGACAAAGGCGCAGCCGGGAGCGGTCATCGGGGTTAAGGGCAAAGGGCAGCAGTCATGCCAGCTGTTCCCCCAGACAAACGGTGCACTCGGAGTGGAAGTACCTCGGCTGCCAGAGTTGCAACCTGCGCACTTTTTGAGGCATGGGCAATGAGGCAGGCCAGGCGGTGTCCCTGCAGAAGCTGACCCGCGGGCCCCGCCCCAGCGTCCCCGCTACACACTCTGACATCGGCGGAGCAGAAGGTACCTTGCAGCTCCGTGGCCTGCCACCTGGCTTTGCATCCACTTCCCAACGCGGGCAGGAAAGCCTGCATCGGAAATCCAGGTTCAGCTGCCCGCAGAGCACAGGAGCAAGCCGGCCTTTTAACGCGGCGTGCGCTCTGCGGGAGCACTTCGCAGAAGCGCTGCGTCCTCGGCGTCCCTGGGACTGGCCTCCACGCACCACCATTCCAGCGCAGACGCGGGCGTCTAGCAGACGAGGGCGTCTAGCAGACGAGGTGGCTCCCCAGCACCCAACGCCGGCGCTCTTGCGCATGCTCCTTGAGCTTGGCGGCCCCACGCCCCGCCTCCTCAGAGCTGCGCACCTGGGATTGGCGGCCCCACGCCCCGCCTCCTCAGAGCTGCGCACCTGGGATTGGCGGCCCCACGCCCCGCCTCCTCAGAGCTGCGCACCTGGGATGGGCGGCCCCACGCCCCGCCTCCTCAGAGCTGCGCACCTGGGATTGGCGGCCCCACGCCCCGCCTCCCCAGAGCTGCGCACCTGGGATGGGCGGCCCCACGCCCCGCCTCCTCAGAGCTGCGCACCTGGGATGGGCGGCCCCACGCCCCGCCTCCTCAGAGCTGCGCACCTGGGATTGGCGGCCCCACGCCCCGCCTCCCCAGAGCTGCGCACCTGGGATGGGCGGCCCCACGCCCCGCCTCCTCAGAGCTGCGCACCTGGGATGAGCGGCCCCACGCCCCGCCTCCTCAGAGCTGCGCACCTGGGATTGGCGGCCCCACGCCCCGCCTCCTCAGAGCTGCGCACCTGGGATTGGCGGCCCCACGCCCCGCCTCCTCAGAGCTGCGCACCTGGGATGGGCGGCCCCACGCCCCGCCTCCTCAGAGCTGCGCACCTGGGATGAGCGGCCCCACGCCCCGCCTCCTCAGAGCTGCGCACCTGGGATTGGCGGCCCCACGCCCCGCCTCCTCAGAGCTGCGCACCTGGGATTGGCGGCCCCACGCCCCGCCTCCTCAGAGCTGCGCACCTGGGATGAGCGGCCCCACGCCCCGCCTCCTCAGAGCTGCGCACCTGGGATTGGCGGCCCCACGCCCCGCCTCCTCAGAGCTGCGCACCTGGGATGGGCGGCCCCACGCCCCGCCTCCTCAGAGCTGCGCACCTGGGATGGGCGGCCCCACGCCCCGCCTCCTCAGAGACGCGCACCTGGGATGGGCGGCCCCACGCCCCGCCTCCTCAGAGCTGCGCACCTGGGATGGGCGGCCCCACGCCCCGCCTCCAGCGCGCCTGGGCTTGTGCTGGCTTGCGTTGGACTCTACTAGCCGAGGTGAGCAGGCAGGTACAGGGGAGGCCAGCCCCGAACTTCGCGTTTCCTTTCCTTCCTCCCTGCCCTCCCTCCGACCCTCTCCTTCTTTCTTTCCTTCTCTCTCCCTCTCCTCCCCTCTCCTCTCGGTGTTCTTTTGCCTTTTTTCAGTACTGGGAATTGAACCCTGAAGCACTCTACCACTGAGCCACATCCCCAGGCCTTTAGTTTATTTTGAGACAGGCTCTCGCTAAATTGCTGAGGCTGGCCTGGAACTTGGGATCCTCCTACCTTAGCCTCCTGGGTTTCTGGAACACAGGAATGAGCCACCACGCCGGATCCCGACCTTCACGTTTCTGAAAAGTGCAGAGAAAGACCACAGAGGTGACAAGCACCTTCGGTTCCTCAAGTGTACAGACCTCCCGGGGGTCGTGGGGCTGGGGCTGACCTTGAGCGATGATTGCAGGCAGGTTTTTCCCTGTGAGGTGATCCTGCCTCTGCTATTCCTACCGCACCCCGTGGGCAGAGGTCCCGCAGCCCACGTGGAGGAAGACAGAATTGGTGCACTTGATTTGGAGTCTGCTCCACAGACTTCTCCAGTCCTGCCGCGCCATCTCCGAGGGCGCTGCTTGCTGTCCGGGAGAATGGTAGTAGAAACCAAGACCGACTCCGTGCGGGGTGGCCCTGCTCCTAAGCTCCCAAGGAGCGGGGCCTGCAGTGCGCGGCGGACTGGTCTAGGAACCCCAGTCGCTAAACCCGCCCGATGTCTGTCTGCAACCCTCCCCATCTGCCCACAACCCGCGTGAGTGACCCAAGGCCCCAGCTGCAGTCCTTGTCACAGGAGCACGCTGACCTTTTCCCTTGCTTGTCGACAACGTGTGCAACGGGGAGAACCGACTCCGCTTGCCACCCGAACCTGACCCCAGGGTGCAGGAGCGGCAGTACTGGAATACACAGGCCTCTGGGAATAAAGGGTATTTGATTACCATGCTTCTTTTTTCTAAATATATATATATATATATATATAATATATACATATATAAATGTATGTATATTTATTAAATATTATGTATGAATATATGTATATGTATATTTATATATGTATATATATAATTTTTTTTAGTTGTTGATGGACCTTTATTTTCATTTTTTTATTTTTTACTTTTATTTTTTTCATTATCTTTTTTGACAGTGATAAATATTTTTTAAAACTTTTTTTCATACATGTATATAGGGCAATGATGTCTGTCTCAATCTACAGTTCGTCCTGTCCCCACTGCCCCTCCCCTCCCCTTACTCCCCTCTGCATAATCCAAAGTTCCTTCACTCTTCCCTACCCACCCCCCATGGATCAGCATCCGCTTATCAGAGAAAACATTTGGCCTTTGGATTTGGGGGATTGGCTTATTTCACTTAGCATGATATTCTCCAGTTCCATCCATTTACCTGCAAATGCCATAATTTCATTCTTCTTTAAGACTGAGTAATATTCTATTGTGTATATGTAACATTTTCTTTATCTACTCATCTGTTGAACGGCATCTAGGTTGGTTCCATAGTTTTGCTATCATGAATTGAGCTACCATAAACACTGATGTTGCTGCGTCCCTGTAGTATGCTGATTCTAAGTCCTTTGGGTATAAACCAAGGAGTGGGATAGCTGGGTCAAATGGTGGTTCCATTCCACGTTTTCTGGGGAATCTCCATACTGCTTTCCAAAGTGGTTGCACCAATCTGCAGTCCCACCAACAATGTGTGAGTGTACCTTTTCCCCACATCCCCGCCAACAGTTATTGCTTGTATTCTTGATATTTGCCATTCTGACTGGAGTGAGATGAAATCTCAGAGCAGTTTTGATTTGCATTTCTCTAATTGCAAGAGATGGTAAACATTTTTTCATTTATTTGTTGATCGATTGTATTTCTTCTGTGAAGTCTCTGTTTAGTTCCATAGCCAATTTATTGATTGGGTTATTTGGGGGTTTTTTTGGTGTTAAGTTTGAGTTCTTTATATATCCTGGAGATTGATGCTCTATCTGAGGTGCGTGCGGTAAAGATTCCCATTCTGTAACCTCTCTCTTCATGTTATTGATTGTTTCCTTTGCTGAGAAGAAGCTATTTAGTTTGAATTCATCCCATTTATTGATTCTTAATTTTACTTCTTGCACTCTCCGAATCTTGTTAAGGAAGTCAGGTCCTAAATGACATGATGAAGATTTGGGCCTACTTTTTCTTCTATTAGGCACAGGGTCGCTCTTCTAGTGCCTAACTAAGTCTTTGATCCACTTTGAGTTGATTTTTGTGCCTCCTTGTAGAGGTCTTTCACCTCTGTTATTGGATTGATTCCCAAGTATTTTATTTTTTTGACGCTACTGTGAATGGGGTAATTTTCCTAATTTCTCTTACAGTGAATTCATCACTTATGTATAAAAATGTATTTGATTTATGGCTATTGATTTTATATCCTGCTACTCTGCTGAATTCATTTATAAGTTCTAGAGGTTTTCTGGTGGAATTTTTTGGAGCTTGTAAATATAGAATCCTGTCATCAGCAAATAGTGATAGTTTGAGTTCTTCTTTTCCTTCTCATATCCCTTTAATTTCTTTCATCTGTCTGATTGCTCTGGCTAGAGTTTCAAGGACCAGGTTTTATAAAAGTGGTGGAAGAGGGTATCCCTGTCTTGTTCCAGTTCTTAGAGGGAATGCTTTCAGTTTTTCTCCACTTAGAATGATGTTGGCCGTGGGCTTGGCATAGGTAGCTTTAACCATGTTGAGGTATGTTCCTACCGTCCCTAGTTTTTCTAGTGTTTTGAACGTGAAGAGGTGCTGTATTTTGTCAAGTTTTCTCTGCATCTATTGAACTGATTCTTGTCTTTAAGTCTGTTGATGTGATGTATTACATTTATTGATTTCTGTATGATGAACCAACCTTGATATTCTTAATATGTTTTTGTATGCAATTTGTGAGAATTTCATTGAGAATTTTTGCTTATATGTTCACGAGGGATATTGGTCTGAATTTTTTTCCTTGACGTGTCTTTTTCTGGTTTTGGAATAAAGGTGATACTAGCCTCATAGGATGAGTCCTTCATTTTGAGGATTTCTGCTTGATTCCTTAAATAACCTCTGCCTCTTTATTGAAGTGATCTTTCACTTCCTGTGTTTGCTCTCCAATACCATTCTTTACTTCAAAGATCAGCCTAACTATGTATTTTCTAAATTCTGTCTCTCACATTTCTTCTACTGAGTTGTCTATGGATTCTGTTGTTGGAACATCTTGGTTTGTCTGAGGCACTCTGTTTCCTTGTTTTTTCATGTTGTTGTGTGTCTTCTCCTAGCGGTATGGAACTGAGGCAGTACCGATTCTACCCTGTGGTCTTCCAGTGTCCCTGAAGGTGTCCAGTACCTCACCTTTAAGGGGGAGACTAATTTTGACAGCAGCCAGTGCAAACAATATACCACCTTAAACCAAATGACTCCTATTTGTCACAAAAGACAGAAATGAAGTGTTCAATTATTATCTACAATATAAACAGTTTGCTAAAAGGGTTTAATTCACCGTTTCAAATGATGGACAATGAGGGAGCAGAAGTAGCCTAAGATGTGATATTTAAGAGGGAGAGGGAGAGAAGACAGAGGTAAAAATTTATAGTAAGAGCAAGGGAGGAATTAATAGAGGTTTTCTGTTAGTAAGAGAGAAGTGAGAGAGAGAATCCAGGGAGACAGGGAGGTGAGGGGGGAATAGAAACTAAAAAATATAGGAATACACAAAACTAAAAATCTAAAAATATAGGAATACACAAAAAAAGCCGTCCTATACTATCCAGACATCCCATTCCTCAATAAATTGATGCATGAAAAATACTTGGATTCAAAGATGGTAGAGGTAGGAGACGGGGTGGAAAAATAAAAAAATTAAAATTAAAAAAAAGGAGGACGGTCTCAGACAGGGTCAATGGAAAGTTGAATGATTGCTTCAAAGATTTTCTCAGCTTCCCTTCTCCACTGAAAGGTGGGGTTGTCTGAAGTTTGATGTTAGCTCCAGTCCCGTGGGTACCAGACGGTTGGGTGGGTGAGCTGATAGCAGGATGCCCTCACACCCTCTTCCCGTCTTCCCACCCGGTGTAGCTGGCCCCTTCCATCCCTGCGCGCCTCAAGCCTCACTGAGCTGGAGGGAGCCCAGTTTTCTCCAGTTCCTCCAACCTCTGCTCCCCCCGGGGAACGGCCCCTCGTCTCCGGCTTTCCACAGGCCTGCCAGACCCAGACTGGCCCATGCGAACCCAGCTGTAATCTGATGGACCTGGGCTTCAGCTACCCAGACCCTGTCTTGCTGCAGTCCCAAGGTCTCAGTGCCCTTTCAACTTGCAGTGAGACCAACAGGGATATGCTCACAGAAAGGAGTGGCCCTGCAAAGAGGCAGCCAGATGGCAGCCACTACCACACCGAGCAGACAGCTCTCAGGTGCCACCAGACCTGCAGGTACCCCGATATATTCTAGGCCCTGGTCTGAGTCCCCAGACTGCCCCAAGATGGTGGTGGCCACGGCGACAAACATGCATGTCCTGGCTATCGTCCCAAGATGGCGGCAGCCACGTGTAACCAAACCTGCGGGTACTGTGACAATGGACTTCCAGGCAACAGTGGGCAGCAGGCAGTCTGCAGGTGGTCTGCAGGCTAATGGTGGACTGTGGGCAGGTGGAAGTTGGTCAATCATCAATGGGTAGATGAAAGGCGGGCGATGGGCAGGTAAGAGGCAGGCAAACGGGCAAATGACGGATGATAGGTGGCAGTCAGTGAGGGATCTGCACTCAAAAAGTAGGCATATGCTGGCACGTGGTGGGTGATCGCAGTGGACGAATGGGGTAAAGAGCAGAGGATCGGTGGGCAGCAACCCCTATTCCCTATGCACATTTAGAGCCTCGTCCACCTGGAATGTATTCTTGAAGATTCCAACACACCACTGAGGTGGAGGTGTCTTCTCTGTGGATGACCAATGATCTCGGGGACACTGATGAGGGATCTGCCCTTTCCCTGGCCTTGCAAAGTCTACTCTATGATCAATCGGGTCTCCTGAAGTATGTGGGTCTCTTTCGGGGTTTCTATCCTGTCTTACTCTCTGGGCTGCATGTCTGTATTTTCATTGGTATCACACGATCTTTTTGCAGGTGTCTGATAAGTCTTACACTCTAGAGAAGCAAATCTTTGATTTCTTTTTTTTTATTGTAAACAAATGGGATACATGTTGTTTCTGTTTGAATATGGAGTACAGCATACCATTTGCGTAATCATACATTTACACAGGGTAATGATGTTTCATTCATTCTGTTATTGTTTCCTTCCCCCCCACCCCTCCCACCCCTCTTTACCCTCTATACAGTCCCTCCTTCCTCCATTCTTGCACCCCTCCCACCCCTCATTATGTGTCATCATCCGCTTATCAGTGAGATCATTCATCCTTTGGATTTTTGAGATTGGCTTATCTCACTTAGCATGATGTTCTCCAATTTCATCCATTTGCCTGCAAATGCCATAATTTTATTATTCTTTATATCTGAGTAATATTCTATTGTATATACATATACCACAGTTTCTTTATCCACTCATCAACTGAAGGGCATCTAGGTTGGTTCCATAGTCTGGCTATTGTGAATTGAGCAGCTATGAACATTGATGTGGCTGTATCTCTGTAGTATGCTGATTTTAAGTCCTTTGGGTATAGGCTGAGGAGTGGGATAGCTGGGTCAAATGGTGGGTCCATTCCAAGTTTTCTAAGGAATCTCCACACTGCTTTCCAGAGTGGCTGCACTAATTTGCAGCCCCACCAGCAATGTATGAGTGTACCTTTTCCCCCACATCCTCTCCAACACGTATTGTTGCTTGTATTCTTGATAATTGCCATTCTAATTGGGCTGAGATGGAATCTTAGTGTAGTTTTGATTTGCATTTCTCTTATTACTAAAGATGGTGAACATTTTTCATATGTTTGTTGATTGCTTGTAGATCTTCTGTGAAGTATCTATTCATATCCTTCGCCCATTTGTTGACTGGGTTATTTGTATTCTTGGTGTAGAGTTTTTTGAGTTCTTTATATATTCTGGAAATTAGTGCTCTATCTGAAGTATGAGTGGCAAAGATATTCTCCCACTCTGTAGGCTCTCTCCTCGCATTGCTGATAGTTTCCTTTGCTGAGAGAAAGCTATTTAGTTTGAATCTGTCCCAGTTATTGATTCTTGCTTTTATTTCTTGTGCTATTGGAGCCCTGTTAAGGAAGTCTGACCCTAAGCCAACAAGGTGAAGATTTGGACCTTCTTTTTCTTCTATAAGATGCAGAGTCTCTGGTCTGATTTCAAGGTCCTTGATCCATTGTGAGTTGAGTTTTGTGCAGGGTGAGAGATTGGGGTTTAGTTTCTTTCTCTTGCACATGGATTTCCAGTTTTCCCAGCATCATTTGTTGAAGAGGCTGTCTTTTCTCCATTGCATATTTTTGGCACCTTTGTCTAGTATGAGAAAATTGTATTTATTTGGGTTTGTGTCCGTGTCCTCTATTCTGTACCATTGATCTACTTGTCTATTTTGGCGCCAATACCATGCTGTTTTTGTTACTATTGCTTTGTAGTATAGTTGAAGTTCTGGTATTGCGATACCCCCTGTTTCATTCTTCCTGCTAAGGATTGCTTTAGCTATTCTGGGTTTCTTATTCTTCCAAATGAATTTCATGACTGCTTGCTCTATTTCTGTAAGGTACGTCATTGGGATTTTAATTGGACTTGCATTGAATCTGTATAGCACTTTTGGTAGTATGGCCATTTTGACAATATTAATTCTGCCTATCCAAGAACATGGGAGATCTTTCCATCTTCTAAGGTCTTCCTCAATTTCTTTCTTCAATGTTTTGTAGTTTTCATCGTACAGATCTTTTACCTCTTTGGTTAGATTCATGCCCAAGTATTTTACTTTTTTTTTTTTTTGAGGCTATTGCAAATGGGGTTGTTTTCCTCATTTCCCTTTCAGCTATTTCATCGCTTGTGTATAAAAATGCTTTAGATTTATGCATGTTGATTTTATAGCCTGCTATTTTGCTGAATTCATTGATGAGGTCTAGAAGTTTTCTGGAGGATTTTTTTGGATCCTCTAAATACTGAATCATGTCATCCGCAAATAGTGACAGTTTAAGTTCCTCTTTTCCTATTCATATCCCTTTAATTTCTTTAGTCTGCCTAATTGCTCTGGCTAGAGTTTCGAGGACAATGTTGAATAGAAGTGGAGAAAGAGGACATCCCTGTCTTGTTCCCATTTTTAAGGGGAATGGTTTCAGTTTTTCTCCATTAAGAATGATGTTGGCCATGGGCTTAGCATAAATAGCCTTTACAATGTTCAGGTATGTTCCTACTATCCCTATTTTTTCTAGTGTTTTGAGCATGAAGAGGTGTTGTATTTTGTCGAACGCTTTTTCTGCATCAATTGAAATAACCATATGATTCTTATCCTTAAGTCTATTGACATGATGGATTATGTTTATTGATTTACGAATGTTGAACTTGCATTCCAGGGATGAACCCCACTTGATCGTGGTGCACAATTTTCTTAATATGTTTTTGGATACGGTTTGCCAGTATTTTGTTAAGGATCTTTGCATCTATATTCATCAAGGATATTGGTCTAACATTTTCTTTCCTTGATGTATCTTTTCCTGGTTTGGGTACGAGGGTGATATTAACTTCATAGAATGAGTTTGGTAGGGTATCCTCCTTTTCTATTCCCTGGAATACTTTGAGAAGTATTGGAATGAGTTCTTTGAAGGTCTTGTAGAACTCGGCTGAGAGTTCGTCTGGTCCTGGGCTTTTCTTGGATGGTAGATTTTTAAAGGCTTCTTCTATTTCATTGCTTGATATTGATCTGTTTAAATTGTGTATGTCCTCCTGGTTCAGTTTGGGAGGAGCATATGTCTCTAGAAATTTGTCAATGTCTTTGGTAGTTTCTATTTTGTTGGAATACAGATTTTTAAAGTAGCTTCTCATTATGTTCTGTATCTCAGTGGTGTCTGTCGTGATATTTACTTTTTTCATCACGAATTTTAGTAATTTGAGTTTTCTCTCTCATTCTCTTTGTTAGTGTGGCTAAGGGTTTATTTTGTTTACTTTCTCAAAGAACAAACTTTTTGTTTTGTCAATTTTTTGAATTGTTTCTTCTGTTTCAATTTCATTGATTTCAGCTCTGATTTTAATTATTTCCTGTCTTCTACTACTTTTGCTGTTATTCTGTTCTTCTTTTTCTAGGGCTTTGAGCTGTAATGTTAGGTCATTTAGTTGTTGACTTTTCATTCTTTTCTGGAATGCGCTCCATGCAATGAATTTTCCTCTTAGTACCGCCTTCATAGTATCCCAGAGATTTTGATATGCTGTATCGTCGTTCTCATTGACCTCTAAGAATTTTTTTTATCTCTTCCCTGATGTTTTCTTTTATCCATGTTTCATTCAATAGCATATTATTTAGTCTCCAGGTGTTGGAGTAGTTTCTCTTTTTTATTTTGTCATTGATTTCTACTCTCAGTCCATTATGATCTGATAGAACACAAGGAAGTATCTCTATTTTTTTGCATTTCCTAAGGGCTGCTTTGTGGCATAACATATGGTCTATTCTCGAGGAGGTTCCATGTGCTCCTGAGAAGAAAGTGTATCCGCTCGTTGATGGATGGAATATTCTATATATGTCTATTAAGTCTAGGTTATTGATTGTGTTATTGATTCCTATGGTTTCTTTGTTTGGTTTTTGTTTGGAAGATCTATCTAGTGGTGACAGCGGTGTGTTAATGTCACCCAGAATTAATGTGTTGTGGTCTGTTTGATTCCTGAAATTGAGAAGGATTTGTTTGATGTACAGGGATGCACCATTGTTTAGGGCATAAATATTTACTATCATTATGTCTTCCTGGTTTATGGTTCCCTTAAGCAGTATGAAATGTCCTTCTTTATCCCTTCTGACTAACTTTGGCTTGAAGTCCACTTTATCTGATATGAGGATGGAAACCCCCGCTTTTTTACTGAGTCCATGTGCATGGTAGGTTTTTTCCCATCCTTTCACCTTTAGTCTGTGGATGTCTTTTTCTATGAGATGAGTCTCTTGCAGGCAGCATATTGTTGGGTCTTTCTTTTTAATCCATTCTGCCAGTCTATGTCTTTTGATTGATGAGTTTAGGCCATTAACATTCACGGTTGTTATTGAGATATGATTTGTATTCCCAGTCATTTGGCTTATTTTTGGTTTTTAAGTCAGCTTGGTTTCTCCTTTGAGTGGTTTTTCTCTAAGGTAGTTCCTCCCTTTGCCAACCTCCATTGTTGTTTTTCATTTCCTCCTCATGGAATATTTTGTTGAGAACATTCTGTAGCACAGACTTTCTGTATGTAAATTCTTTTAACTTTTGTTTATCATGGAAGGATTTTATTTCATCTTCAAATCTGAAGGTTAGTTTTGCTGGGTATAGGATTCTTGGTTGGCAGCCATGTTCTTTCAGAGCTTGAAATATGTTGATCCAGGCCCTTCTAGCTTTTAGAGTCTGGGTTGAGAAGTTGGCTGCTATCTGTATTGGTCTCCCCCTATATGTAATCTGATGCTTTTCTCTCGCGGCCTTCAAAATCCTATCTTTGTTTTGAATGTTAGGCATTTTCATTATAATGTGCCTTGGTGTGGATCTGTTGTGATTCTGTGCATTTGGAGTTCTGTAAGCCTCTTGTATTTGATTTTCCATTTCATTCTTCAGGTTTGAGAAATTTTCTGATATTATTTCATTGAATAGGTTGTTCATTCCTTTGGTTTGTATCTCTGTGCCTTCCTCAATCCCAATAATTTTTTTTTTTTTTTATGGGTGCTGGGGATTGAACCCAAGGCCTTGTGCTTACAAGGCAAGCACTCTACCAACTGAGCTATCTCCCCAGCCCCAATCACAATAATTCTTAAATTTGGTCTTTTCATGATGTCCCATAGTTCTTGGAGATTCTGTTCATGATTTCTTACCATCTTCTCTGTTTGGGCGACTTTATTTTCAAGATTAAATATTTTGTCTACATTGTCTGAGGTTCTGTCTTCCAAGTGGTCTAGTCTGTTGGTGATGCTTTCCATTGAGTTTGTTATTTGGTTTATTGTTTCCTTCATTTCAAGAATTTGTTTGTTTTTTTTTTTTTTTTTTTTTTGAGAATCTCTATCTCTTTGTTGAAATGATCTTTTGCTTCCTGCAGGTGCTCTTTCAGCTTATTGGTATTATCATTCATTGCCTGCATTTGCTCTCTTATCTCATCCTTTGCTTCACGAATCATCTTAATCATGTATAATCTGAAGTCCTTTTCTGACATTTCTTCTAACATACTGTCACTGGATTCTATTAATATAGAATCTAGATTTGTTTGGATCATTTTCTTCCCTTGTTTTTTCATGTTGTTCATGTATCTTCCCCTCTAGCAGTGCAGATCTGGGGTATTGCAGATTTCCCCCTATAAGCTTATAGAGGCCCTATAGGTTTCCAAAACCCTTTCTTTAAGGGGAGATCAATATTAGCAGTGCCCAATTCAGACACTATGCAATTCTAGACCAAATAGCCCCTATGAGGACAATAACAAAATTGTCATAATAAACAGAATGAGTTCAAATATTATCTTCAATAAAACAAACAGATTTGCAATAAGGTCTGCAGTTTCTAATGAAGGACAAAGAGGATGCAGAGGGATGTAGAATGTGGCTCTTAATGGGATAAGAAAAGAATATACAGAAGTTCTAGATAATAGAAAGTGTGAGAGTGTAATCAAAAGAAATTGGACGTTAGCATGCAAAAAAGGGAGAAAGAGACTCTGAGGGAACAGGTAAACAAAAGGAAAAGAGAGCAAGAAAAGTAAAGAAATAAAAACTTAAACTTTTTCAGTAAGGAGAAAAAATAAAATCTACAGTATAACAATCATACTGGGAGTAATGAAACCTCCCAGTGTTCAGTAGCCTGATGCCTGAGAGGTACCTGACAATGAGCTTCAAGCCTGCAGCAGGCGTCTCAGGATGGGATTTGCCCCACCTAAAGATGGGAGCTACAGCTTCCAGGATTATCTAAGATGGCTGCTCTGGCTTCCAAAAGTTTTGGCAAATGGGGAGCTGCAGCTCAGGGGTGGACGTGGTCAGCAGGAGGTCCTGGAGGCGGGATGCGGTTGGTCAGGCAGGGGTCCTGGAGGTCCGGTGTGTTTGGTGTGGTTGTGGGATCCTGGAGGCCGGTTACAATCAGTCGGTGTGGGGTCCTGGTAATAGGGCACAGTCAGTTGGTCTGGGGGTCCTGGCGGCAGGGAGCAGTCAGTCGATGTGAGGGCCCCAGAGGCAGGGAGTGATCTGTCGGGCTGAGGGCTCCTGGAGACTGGGCTCAGTCAGTTAGGCCAGGGGTTCTATGGGGCCTGGCTGTTGTCTCAAAATGGCAGCAGCCACGTGTAATCAAACCTGCAGGTACTGTGACAGTGAACTTCCAGGCAACAGCAGGCAGCTGGTGGTCCACTGGAGGTCGGCGATCAGTTTGCTGATTCTTGTCAGACGATTGAGAGGTGAACCTTGTGCGTTGGGTGATAAGTGTAAGGCAGGCGATGGACAGGCGAGAGGAAGGCAAATGGCCTGATTTCTTTCTGTTCTGGGTGGGGATTGAACCCCGGAGCACTTAACCACTGAGTACTTTTTATTTTTTTGTTTTAAGACAAGTTCTTGCTAAATTGTTTAAGGCCTTGCTAAGTTGCTGAGGCTAACCTCAAACTTGCCGTCCTCCTTCCTCAGCCTCCCAAGCTGCTGGGTTACAAGTATATGCTGCTATGCTGGCAGTTTTTCTTCTTCAAGGATACGCTGGGCTGGGAAGCATAATGAATCTCAAATTTACAAAAAAAAAAAAAAAAAAAACAGCTAAAGTTCAGTGACAGAGAAAACCTGGATTCAATTCTTGGTACTGAAAAAAAATGTTTTAAAATAAGTACTGAGGTGGTTTTTCTGCATAAATATCCTAGGCATTTTTGTTAGATTATCACTCGGTATAGTATATTTTCATGTTATTTTAAAATGTATATTTAATTTTTCAAATTGTTTCCTCCTGGTATTTAGAACTGCAAAGCTGATTTTATATATTAGTTTTCCATCAAGCAACATTGCATATCTGTCATACTGATTTAATAATTTATCTGAGATTCTCTTAGATTTATATATAAGCATCACATTTATCCTTGTATTTCTTTTTTCTTTTTTTTGGTCCTGAGGACTGACTCAGGGGCTCAGGGGTGCTCTACCACCCAGGCACACTCTCAGCCCTTTCTCGTCTTAATTTTGAGACGGGATCTCCCCGAGTTGCCCGGCCGGCCTAGGACTCGCCGTGCTCCTGCCTCTGCTCAGGTACAGCCGTGATGACAGGCGTGTGCGTCACACCCAGCTGTGTATTTATTTTGATGGCCTCTGCTAACCAAACTCTTTAAAACAAAAGGGTTTGTTGAGCCGTTATAGATGCCCAGCAACCAAGGACCAGATGCCGGAGCAGGCTCCTGCAGCTCCTAGCAGCTGGGCCTCGTAGCAGGCGGAACCGTGTTCCCAGACCTAGAGCCGAGCGTCTTGAGGAACTCTGGGAAGGACAGCGGGAGCAGTTTCCCCTGAACCCACATGGCCATGGACAAGAGGGGCGGGCCACGCTGGGTGGGAACAGCTTCGGGAGGGTAGGCAGTGCCCTGGTGAGGTGGACTGCATCCGGGCTGGTGCAGGCCAACGGTCTGGGCCACCTGTGAGCAACGGGTGCCGCGGCCCTGGGCTCCTGGGTGGGATTTAGGTCGAAGTGTCCACGGGCCTTTAGGAATGTGACCCCCACGGACGCAGGCCCGGGCACACGAGGCAGGGCTCTACCACTGAGTGACACCCACAGCCCCAGCACAAGTCCTCTTCTTCTTCCTGCTTGTCCGAGACTTTCTTGAAACTATGAAAGTTAAAAGGAATGAAATTGCTTCATGGAGATATTGAGAAAATGATATGCTTTTTCTGTCTTCTGTCAATGTGGTGAGTTGCATTAGTTGAATTTTTAAATGCCAAAATCAGCTGGGCGCAGCGGTGCACGCCTATAATCCAAGCAACTACAACTTGGAAGGGGGATTGCAAGTTCAAGGTCAAGTTGGCAGCTTAGCAGGATCCTGTCTCAAAACTCAAAGTAACAAGGGCTGGGGCTCAGAGGGAAAGTGGCCTGGGTCCAATCTCCAGGGACTGAGGACGTAGCTCAGGGTAGAGCCCCGCAGTGAATCCCTGGTAGCAAAGTAATGACAGTAGACGGAAAAGAAGAACAGGAGTGGGGATGAGCCCAGATCAAAGTGTCCCCGAGTTCAGGCCCCAGGGTCACAACAACAAATAAACACAGATGATTCCAGTTGGGTCAGATTCTCAATTTTCGACCCGCAAGCTGGGCCCTTTTTCCTCTCAGGAATGTGGAAGTAATCAAGCACCCGCTGAGCAGAGGTCACTTTTATTCTTAGCCAAGAACAGAGGAAGTGAGAGATGAACTCATGAATGAACTTCCCAGGCCCTGGGGCTTGGGAGGCTACAGAGCGGGTGTCCTGAGAGTCACGCCATCGGCACCGACCAGACATGTTTGTTCCTTTCCAGAACGTCAGACATTACTGAATCACAGTAGACGCATAAGCCACATCAGTTTCATCGTCGTTGATTCACTGGGTGCTCGTGGTTCACTTGGTGTCCTGACCACGGCCATCATGGCGGTCTCTCCACTGATACCTTTCACACCTCATTCCACACGGGACGTGCAGCTGTTACAGAACTAAGGGAGCAGCAGGGACCACAGGCTTTACGGTGGCAGAAACAAAGCAAAGAGTCACTGCAGGTGGTCAGGTAAGTTCACAGAGGAGAACCCGAACCCAGAACACAGACCCGTCAGGGCACGGAACTGATTCTACAGGCCAGGGTCCGGCCAGCCGGCACCCGCTCCCACATCTTTACTGGTGATCACAGTTGTGCGGGTGACGGAAGCGGTTGTTGCGTATTCACGCCCGCACACAACATGACAGCATAATCTGGCGGGTGTCGCTCCCCAGCTCACCCCCTCCCTCCGCCCCCTCACCGGCACCAGACTTTCCTCTGCTGATCTCCCCTTGATTTCCATGAGATTCCTGTTCCAGTCAGCTTCTTCACTGCTGTGACTAACAGACCTAACAAGAACAATTTTAAGGAAGAAAAGCTTATTTGGGGGCTCGAGGTTTCAGAGGTCTCAGGCCACAGATGGCTGACTCAATTCTTTGGAGTTGAGGTGAGCCAGGACACTATGGCAGAAGAGCGTGTGGAGGGAAGTGATTCTGGAGGCCACGCCAGGAAGCAGAGAGACTTGCGGGCCAGGGTCAAGGTAGACACGCCAAAGGCACCCCCTCCACCCCGCCCCCACCCCAGTGACCACCAAGTTAATCCCTATCAGGGGACTAAGTCACCGATTTTAGGATTAAGGCTCCCATTACCCAATCACTTCCCCTCTAAATCTGCAGTGTCTCCCACATGACTTTTGGGGGACACCTGATATCAAATCCCTAACACCCCATCTTTATTTCCTTTTCCCTCTCTAGCTCCTACATATAAGAGAAAACATGAGACCCTTGACGTCCAGACAGCAGGCATTTTTAAAGTGGGCCACACAGTGAAGGGGAGGAGAGCACTCCTTGGGTAGAGCAAGTGGGCCGAGAGAGAGGCTCAGGGCCCTCGTGTCTGGAGGGTCTGCGTGCTGAGCTGCGGAGTGTTCTCTTCCCTCTCCAGACCTTATTGAAGACCTCACTCCATTTTCTCCCATTGGATACCTTATGATACCTGATTAGAATATTTTCCAATTTTCTCCCCACCGGTTACACTAGAAAACCTAATTAGAATACTCTCCACTTTACCCATTGATCATTTTAAAGTCTGAACCTATGGTGGGAGTTGTCATGGCGATAAGCCCTCAAGGGGACAGTGCATCTATGGTGAGGGGATCTATGGTGAACAGGACTCAGCTCCTGGTCTTGCCCTCGAGCAGCTCCTTTCTTGTACCCTGCCTCCACCGTCTTGATGTCCCTGAACCCCTACCTCATTACCTCCGGGTAGGTCTCAAATTGACTCCGAAAAATAGTTTGTGACTCGGACAGTCTCTTTGGACAGTTGTCAGGCATTCCTGTCTAAGAGACTTTCCTTTTTTGCCTCCAGCTCTGCTTACTTTGGGTGGGGCTTCATCTGCTGGTTCAGGGGTGGTAAATGAAGAGCAGGGCTGGAGGTCACGCCTTGACCTCGGGGGCTCATGGAGCGGGGAGTTGGTGAGATGAATCATAGAGCAGAGGAAGGCGGACATAACAAGGGCCTTAGCAGAGGGAAAAGAAAGCTCGGAGGTAAGGAAACCCAGATCATCTGCCATTTTGTTGGAGGAAACTGTCTAAGCCTTGCAGGATTTGGGGGTTAAAGGTTCTGAATTCCAAGTTTGGGCCATTGACTTAAGTTGTCTAATTTATATTTCAGCCAGATCTGAGTACTCAGCCTAATGCGATGTTCACTTTTGAGATTGGGTTGGAAGTGGAGGATTTAATCATTTTTAATGAGACAACCACAGAGGGAGACCGGCGGACGGACTGGTTAACATCCATATTGGGGAGGTTTGACTGGGGTGGCGGTCAAGAGCAATGTGTCCCTTGACGTCTCCCATCACTGAACAGAACAGTTCCGCCACAGAATGGGGACCTACAAATCTTCCTAACCTCCTACCTAGGTGGGCTTCATCTACATTTCTGTTTGCTAGATGATTATCTAACCCCAATATTTATCCCTCATATTGTCTACAAGATGTAATGTGGCACATTAAAGTCCTAACTAACTCTGCCAAGAAAGCCCTAAAGGGCACAGATAAAGGGATTGCTACTAAACCCAGAGGTAATGCCAAAAGAAAGGTATTTTGCAAAAATCAGATGGCATTAGTCATCTTAACTACAGCTCACGAGGACATCTGTGACATAATAAAAGCTAAATGTGTATGTTCCTAACACCCCTGCTAATGTTTCTAAAGCCCTAGCTGGCCCCCTCACAGATCAGTGGTATGAGGATCCCCCAGAGCTCAGTGAGTTACCATCCTCGTGGTTTTCAAAGAGCAGCTGATAATACCAATTGCTTTCATGCTGTTTACCAAAAAAAAAAAGATGCTTTGCTGTCCAATTTATTGTTGACTTAGCATGATCCCTGCCCTATGTACACCTCACCCAGTCACCCACCAGCTGCCCATAGACCTCTGGGCTGTCCTGATGCTAAATGCCCTCCATGTCCCACATGGTGGAGAGCAAGGACTTCCCAACTTCACCCCAACTTCACCCTCTCTAAGCAGAACGAAGCCAGATGAGTCAGGTTCCAGACACCCTAACAGAATTCAGGTCTGAAGGTCCTTGAAAGGGGACAGACAGATGTGGATGGTGGGAACGTGAGGAAACAGTTCCATCAAGTGAGCTCACTGTGCTGACCCTCACATTTTTTCTTTTCCAAGAAGAAATTTCCCTGCAGCTCTGCCTGGCCTGAGTGGACAGGATATGTCACATTCCTGAGCAAACGACCAGTTCACTGCGGGAGAAATGCAGGCCCAGAATGATGTTTGTAAAAGAACCAAGTTACCCTGAAGGAAGGGGCTTTCGTGACCAGATCCTGAAACCCTGGGAGATGAGGATAGTTCTCCGAAACATAAAATCTGTAAGAATGGACGGCCAGTCAGCATGGGCCAAGGTGACCAGCAGTGGTCACGGCCCTGGGGAACTGAAAGTCTGATGTCACCCTGCTGTCAGTCAAAAGTTAAGAAGTGGACCTGGGCTGGCCTCTCTGGAAACTTCTCTGGGATACCATAAAACTGGAGTGCAGGAGAAGCACTCTGTCCCTCTCCTCTGAGAGGACCCACTCTCTCCCTTGAGATGTCCCTTTCCTGTCTGCTATCCCTTCAAGCGACATGGCTGAAATCTTTCTGACTGGATTGCAAGCGTCGGGGTTTGAAGAGGGGTCTTCGCGGGGCCTTGGTTTCTCAGAAGGCCCCGTCTCCGTGACATTTAAGATTAGGCTACCTTCTCTAGACTCTCATGAAACACCTTTTCTTCTGTACTCCCCTCATCTGGCAAGAAGAAGACCAGAAAATCCGTCTCAATGAGCGTAGAACTGCCCTCCTCTGTCCTAGTTCAGGAACCCACACTGCTTTCTCGGGTGGAGATATCACCGGAGCACTAGAGGCTTGCCTCCCACTTCACATTGAGGAGCATAACATGAAATCATGGTCCTGTGAGCATGAGGACACACAGGGAACACGTAAGAAATTCTAAGTGCACACCTAGCTGGCAAATGTCCTCCCTTCAATTAAAATAGCTATCGAGAAGTCAGGCGGTATCCTCCATTCTGAGTGAGGCCCAGCCAGAGGTCGTGGGAGGAAAGGCGGAAACTGCTGACTGCCAGAGGCTCTGGGTTGGGGAGGTGACCACCGGCCACCACACAGTGAACTCAGCACAGGTGCTGTGTTTCGTTAGCCTTCATTTTTCTTTTTTAATTTTCATTCTGAGGGAGCCTCATCCTCAAAAGTAATAGGAGGGGATGACCTGATCACAGTTGAGATAAAGGAGATGCCTAATAACTAATAGCCCACTGGGGAAATGAAAACGGGTTAAAATGCCCTAGGCGTGAGGCTTGCTCAGAGGCAGCTTCCCTTACTTAGCTTTGGCCAGATGGCTGTGTGCACGGCTGGCACTTGAAAGGTAAATTGCAGAGGTTGGCAGAGCTTGCAAGACTTACAAGGCTTGCAGAGGACTGGTTTGAGACCAAAGGGAAAGAGCTATCAGCTTTAAATTCAAGCGGCTGTGGGACCTGAGTGGCTGCCAAGTGCCTGCTCTTGCACTCTACCTCCCTGTGGTCCCAGCAAGCTCCTCCCTGAGCGCTGCAGCTTGAGAAGGGAAAAGTGGAAAGACCTCAGAATGAAGAACGATCCGAGATTACTCTGCTTCTGTGTCTTCACTAAAAACAAGGCTACTGGGCTGGGGAGACGGCTCAGTAGGTAGAGTGCTTGCTTTGAAAGCACAAGGCCCTGGTTCCATCCCCAGCACCACACACAAAAAAAGGTTACTAAGCGTTCAGATTCTATCCGGTGTCATTTCATATACAAAGGGTACAAGCGGCTTCAGCTGGGCTTCAGTTAAAGTACTATGAAAGCAAAGACTTCATCTTATTAAAATGGAGTGATTTGCTGGGTGCAGAGGTGCACACCTGTAACACCAGTGTCTTTGGAGGCTGAGGCAGAAGGATCGCGAGTTCAGAGTCAGCCTCAGCAACTTAGCAAGAGCTGTAAAAAGAGCAAAAATAGTTCATCTTATATAGAAGGACTAATTCATCTAAATTCAGAAATTTCATAGGGATTGCTTCAAATGTAAATTTAAGAAAGAGTTAACTCAGAGAAGAGAGATAAAAAAGTTATAGGTATGAAAATGTGGTTTGGAAAGAAAAAAGGAAAAGAAATGTTTTAGATGAGAAAGTATCTTATGAGTAAAGTAATATTTTTATGCTAAGCTCAAGATGAAAGAAAACAAAACTAAGGATGTCTAAGTTGCAGAGAGATTGTGGAAGGCAAACTCAGAATCGTATGCACGTGATCAGCTTGACTACGATTAGCACAGTCGAAATTGCTGTGGGCACAACTTAAACAGACCGATCACCACTGAGACGTCCACATTTGAGTCTTCATTAAGCCGGCCGGCTGACCGTCTCACTCAATGCCCCCAAAAAATGGCTATTGGGAGAACAGCCCCGACCACAGGGTTGCAGGGGTTCTTATACCAAAAATCACATCAATCATAAGTGTCTGTTGCTATGATTGGAAATTACAAACTAACATCATGAGATCATCGACAGAGGGGGAAGTGGGTCAAACTGACCCTCACCTAGGTACCCACTAAAGAATGGTTACGAGCATCCACACAATCATTGCTGACATCACTGTTCGCATGGTGCATTGCGTAGGAGAAATAGGAATCAAAAGAGAACAATTTTTCATCACATAAGAATTGTCATTTTGTATTGCTAAACATGTCACGCTAAGTAACTGCTGATGGGCACAGAGGCGGGTGTTCCCATGGGGGAAGCTCATTTCCTACATAACATGGAGTCTCAGAGCAGAATGGAGTCTGTTTAGTCATTGCCCATACAGCCTGGCCTAGAACATTTCCATGGAGCCAAACCTGTCAGCCCATCACAAAAATCATTTAAGAAATTTTATAATGTCAGATTTTAAAGTACGGCTAGGAAACAAAGTAAAAATATCGATCTGTTCTTATCTATCAAGGTAATTTCTTATGTCCCTTGGGTTTTATTTCTTAGGGAAACTTAGGGCTTAAAGATACTTGGGTTTGTACCTCTTTTAAAGTATTTTAAATGATTACTATGAAACTAATTGAATAAACAAGTGTTATCGCAGGGTGCTACCCACACAGTTGGCACCCTCAGAGGTGCATACACCTGAGAGTTTAGGAGGACACTCCACCATGTCAGCGTTCTCCAGACTAAAGCTGTCTGCAGCAGCCGCCTGTGTCAGACTTACATTTTAGAAATAGCAAATTTAATTAGGGATTTAATCATGTCATTTACTGTTTTGTAACTGGATAAAGGTAACCTATCATCAGCAAGTTATATAGAGAATTTTGTGTTGCTTTTTTACTGGGATGAAATGTACATGTATTTTTGAAAGATAACGAGGAGAGCCTGATTTGTTTAGAGGTCGACAATGTAGAACATGGAAGCATTCTGCCAATTTTTCACACACAAAAAAGAAAGTTAGGCGCTCTCTTAGCTTTTGTGTGATCCGCGTTTCGGTGTAATGTTGTCTTGTGCCACGTGTCCAGGGCCCGCCTCGGCTGCACGAGGACTCTGCCTCTCGCTGTTCTCCATGTCAGGGTAGCTCCAAAGCAGGCGAGGCTCAAGCTCACTTAAAGTCCTGTTCAAAGGGTAGATATTTGTTATGAATATTACTGTGATCTCAAACAAGAGACATAATACAAAACTACGTCAAGGTTTGGGTAAATATAAAAGGCATTCAGGGCTGTAGGTTATAAAATAGTTTTTAAAAGAAAGTAAAATTTGTAGAGGATCTCATATGCGATTGATTTGATAGATGATGGGTCTTTGTGGAGATGAAATAGATATTAAATAAACATTAGTACTATTATAGAGATTGTTTCCTGGGTGCAAAGCTCTTATAAAAAATGAATATGTTTCTGGCCTTGTTAATTTCATTTTGCATTCTCCTTGTAAAGTTTTGTAACTGTTGCCTGTTAGTGTTTTGCACAGGTGCTGCTTCTAACAGAACAACCTGAGCTAATTGGAGACAATAAGCCATTACCTATAGGACAGACAGGACATAAGCTGACTTCTGACACTAATACTGACCCCACTTAAATGGAAGGGGTAACTATAACATTATAGACATTGACGTTAAAACACAGTACTCCTACTCAAGACTGGTGAAGCTGACCTGATGAATGTCTAAAACCAAAACGTGGGCTGGGGATATAGCTCAGTTCCTGGGTTCAATTCCCAGCACCACCAAAAAAACAAAACCAGAGGCCAAAGGTCAAGGAAGTAAAAAGGTCAAGGAAAAAGCAGCCCATATTTTCACCTTTGCCCTCTAAGTTCAACTGGAATCCAGGGAACAATGGGGGCCCCTTTAAGGGCCCTGCAACTCTGATGAGTCACCTCATCTCCCAATCTGGGGGACTGAAATGACCCTAGAGAAGAAGAAGCCAACCAGTGCACATTCTGCAAAGAAGAGGGTCCTGGGAGAGGGAACTGTCCCTGATGCTTCCAAGGAAAGCTGCACGTGGTCAGCAAGACCCTGACCCCTCCTGGCAGATGGTGCAACTGGTGGAGTAAAAGATAAAGGAACCAAGAAGTTTCTCACAGGTTCCCAAGAGTGACCCCTGACAGATCTCAGCCGACGCTTAACAACAGAGAGGGAAGAGTTAGTATCAAATTAGTATTGAGTACCTGGCAGGAGAGTGCACCCAAACCACAGCCACACGTGGACATTTAAAAGGAGAGACACTGGTTCTGTCACTGTCACCAGAGATGTGCGCTGTCAGTCCTCCCCAAGGTGAGTAAGACTGGGAGGGGACAAAGGACGGCTTTCAACAGGAGTGCCTGATGAGTCTCTGTCAGAGGCGTGTTTGTTCTGAGTCGATCTGAGATCTACGAATCTCCCTAATCTCCTACGTAGGCAGACTTCATCTGCATTTCTGGTTTTTGCTGGTATGATAATCTAGTCCTGGTATTCACTAGGAGCTGGTGCATGGCTCCCTCACTTGGGATAAACTGCAGAATTTCCTGCCGTGGAAACTGTAGACCACGTTCTAAAAGAATATATACTGGCCATGTCCTTTACGTTATCATCCCTTGGTTAAAGGGTCTTGTGGTTCAGACTCCTCCTCTGGAGATGGCAATTCATCACCTCCGGCCTGGCAATTTGGTTTTAATCAAGACCTAGAAAGATAAGTTTCAACTGAGCTGGAAAGGACCTTACCAAGTGCTCCTGCCTGGAATGGCTATCCGAACTGAGGGCAAGGGGTGGCCTCATTACCAAGGGCATTTTCTACCTCAAAAACTTAATGTGGCTAGGATGGGTGGCAATACCAAAGGGTACAGGAAAAAAATGAAAATGAGACCAAATGGTATCAAAAGAAGAAGGGGGCACTAAGGAGAAATAGGAAGGGTAGTGGTCCATTTTCAGAATACAGTATTCAGCCCTCACTGGACCACTGAGATGAAAGAAAGGCAGCCAGAGGGGAGAGCAGAGTGGAAAGTCAGAAGCAGGACACACCGAGTGGGACAGTTACAGCCCCTTGACAAACGGGGGTGGGGGTGGGGGTGGGGGAGGGGCCCGGCCTGAGCAAGGAAGGTGAACTTCATGCTGGTCAAAATGCAGGCCACCCCAGAAGTGCCTTCCCGCACCAGAGAGCAAGGGGAGGCGGCAACAGCTGGAGTTACATTGCTTTAAACGACCCAGTGAGAGACAGTAAAACCTAGGTGACGTTCAGGAAGACTGTATGCCCCGCAGGACCCAGCCAACGAAGAGAGGGGACCAGGACCTTGAGCAGCAGGGGATAAAGTGCTGGTCTGGGTGCCGCTCCCCGGGATACCCCATCTTGCAAGACCATCAGTAAAAGTCCACCTTCTCTGTTCCTCAGTCTCTTAGTCCATTTTGGGGGTTCCCCTTTGCTAAAGAGGGTTAGGGAGGGGGACAAGAATGGAGGAAGGAAGGACTGTATAGAGGGAAAAGAGGGGTGGGTGGGATGGGGGGAAGTGGGGAAAATGGCAGAATGAATCAAACAACATTGTCCTGTGTGAATTTATGACTACAGAATGGTATGCCTTTACTCCATGTACAGAGAATCAAAATGGATCCCATTTGTTTACAATAAAAAAATTAAAAAAGAAGAATTTGAAAAAAAAAAAAAGAAAAACCCTAGAAGTTGCTTCACTTCACAATATCAGATGTAAATCCATATGTGGACAGGACATGCAATATATGCACAAAAACATACATAAAAATAGACAAGGAACTCCAAAGATTATTTAGCTTTCATTAAGATTTATCGTTTGCCAGTTTTTTAAGGGTTTGCTTTTCTTCAGATTAGAGCTCATTACCTCTGTAGCCCTCAGCAACCATTAATCCTAAATTTGCATTTCCAAAGGTATGACTTAGTTGAAACAAAAAATTTACATATCAAAGACAGAGAGTTTAACCTAAACACCATGGAGGAGGGCTTAAGCAGAGGCCCAGTGAAGCCAAAAGGTGTAAAGGTGAGGCTTCTATGTAGATTTAAGTTAATACCTTTCACTATTTTTTTAAGACTGCCAAGGGAGATGCCCTTATAAATGGAAATTCCTCTTATGAGGGTCAGGAAGTCTACTTTGGAGAACTACCTAATTGATAAGCCCCTTTAATCTAATTTGCTTTTTAATTATATGTAGCCCTTCAATGGATAAGGTGAAGAACACTTTTTATGTCCATCCAATGTGGGAAATCTTCTCTTGAGCTTTTTAAAGCTTTTTCAATTAATGTTTGCCCACTGCTATTTCCAGGAATCATTTTGTAAGAGCCTAGTCTGGTGACTGGAGCCAGAGTTAGTGAAATAAATTTCTTTTTCTTTTCTTTTCGTGTTTTTCTTCTTCCTTCCTTCCTTCCTTCCTTCCTTTCTTTCTTTCTGAGTCAGTGAAATAAATTTCTTTCTCTTTTCTTCTTTTTTTTTTTCTTTCTTCTTCATTCTTTCTCTTTTTTCTTTTTTTCTTCTTTGGTACCACGGATTGAGCCCAGGGGCACTTAACCACCGAGCCACCTCCCTCCCGAGGACTTTTCATTTTGATTTTGATACAGGGTCTAAGTTGCTCGTGTAAGCAACCAACATGGTTTTGGCATCATAATGAAAATACAAATAACTGGGGTGAAAGCAGACCTGAGAGAGCTCAGCAAGCTTTCCTGTATTCCGCAGGGAAGGCAGTCAATCAATCAGGCAGTGGAAGGGCTCCGTTTCTGGAATGAAAATGGCCCCGGGTTACAAGAGGAGTCTGAGTCTTGTGGTTTACAATGAGGGGGTTGATCATCCCAGACTGCGGATGTGCTGATGGGACGCTTGGGGAACTAGTTGTGCGGGTTAACCTTCTAACTCAGGAAGGCAGTTGCAGAAAGTTTGAGACTCACTGTTAGCGGAAGAGACGGCGCTGGGCCCCCGAGGGAGGAGCACTCCGGCCCCCCCATCACCTTCCTCCTTCCTCGGGGGCTCACGGCTTCCCAGAGCTGCACCATCTGCCTCTCTCCTTCCAGGGCTCCCGGGCAACGGGAAACGGTAACAGTCCAGGGTCTGGGTTTCAGTCTCCGCCTCCTCTTTAGGGCCCGTCGCTGGAAGAGGATGTACTGGGAGAGGCTGCCTCGCTTGGGCTTCCCTGCCTCCTGGGAGCCACGCATCTTCCCTTCCCCCAGGGCTGTCTTGTAGGAATGTGACTTTCCCTACAGCTTGAGCCAGGAGCCTCACCAGGACTGTGACTGCACTTCTCAACTCAATTTCTCAGCCCCATCCAAAAAGAACCGGCTGAGAGACAACTCAAACCAGCACGTGGCTCCAGCCGCAGTGAGACCAGATGTCCCAGAGGAGATGCAGCCGCGAGGCCAGGGGCCTGGGTCTCCACACATGACAGTGCCCTCGGCCCCTATGTCCACGCAAGGAGGCCCGCTGGCCCCCATCTCTTAGCGAAAGGCGAAGAGCCCTGTGATCTGAGATGCAATCTGAGAGACGGTTTCCAGTGAGGGAGGGAAAGTTCCTAAATCATCAAGAGTGAGAGGAGCTGGTACTTAAGTCAGAGGAGCGCACAGCAGGAGAGGCCGAGGGCAGGACGCATGCAGATTCACCCATCCGTCTCTCGGTCAGAGCCAGGGGCCCCGGCGAGAGCAGGACGGAGTGGTCACTAAGTGGGCAGGAGGATTCACAGCCCAGGAACCAGCTGCAGAGAGCCCGCAGCGAACCGCAGGGCCAGAGAAGAGGGGATCAGATGGGCCACAGGAGAGCCCTCTGCTGGCCTCGGGCCATGGTCCTGATGAACCTCGACCTGGAGATGAAGCCGGCCTCCCTGCCGCGCCCTGGGACCCTCCGCCCCGAACCCCCGCCTGACCCACACTGTCGGACAGTGGGCAGGACCCCACTGTGGCTCCCTAGTGATGCAGCAGAGCCCAGCCGCCGCTAGGCCCTTCTTTTCAGGTTCTCGTCTGTGAATCAAAGAATGAAGCCCACGACACTGGAGGGCGATAGTGAAGGAGTAGGATTTTTTCAAGGGAGAAGAGAAACGGCTCTCACCAGGTGAGAGGGGGCCTGACTGCAGGTGCCATCTAAGTGTCCCCGTCTAGGGGTTAGCATAGTTGCCAGGTAGGTCACTGATCCCTACCTATGCTAAACAGGTATTGGAAAAGCGCCAAGGCAGCTGGCTGGCCCGAGACCTCTGATTGGTGATGCCCTCTTAGCCCTGAGTCTGTAGCCTTCGCTCAAGTCCAGCCCCTCCCTCTTCCTTCTGCTCTGGTACAGAGGAGTCAGCTGTAAAATGTTGCTGCAGGTGAATTCCATGGAGCGGCCTGTTCAGTTAGAGGAGCCTCTTTCGCGAGGGGCCTGTTTCCTTGACTGTCTGCCTGTTACTGTCTATCCTATGTATTCACTGATGGGGTCAAAACATTGCAGTTAACATGGGATACACAGATGAACACAAAAACCAGATATGTATGCCACCTAGCCCAATCCCCAAGTCAGAGATGTTCCAGGAAGGTCCCCAGGGCCACCACCTCCCAGTCCATCAGGACCCCAGCTGTGCTGCGGAGAGCTAATCTCTCAGTCTTCTAGGAGCGAGCCTTTGACCCCCTGAGGTTTCCTTTACTGGTGATTACTAGCTTTCTTACCCACAAGAATTGATTTTCCGGTGCTGTGACTGATCAGCTCATGTCCCATCTGGGTTGTCAAACTGTTACTTTTTTTTTTGGATACTGAGGATTGAACACAGGGATGCCTTACCACCGAGTCACATCCCCAGCCCCTTTTATTTTTTGAGTCAGGGTCTCATGAAGTTGCTTAGAGCCATGCTAATTTGCTGAGGCTGGCCTCAAACTTGCTGCCCTCCTGTCTCAGCCTACTGAGTTGCTGGGGTTACAAGCATAGACCACCATGCCCATTTCTGTTACCCAGTTTTTTGTTTTTTGTTTTTTTTTTTTTTTTTAGATGAAGTGCCTTTTATTTTTAGAGCAACCAAACACTTTTAATATAAAAACCCTTTAATATACACTGTAATCACAACAGCATCCACATAGCAGCGAGGGATAGAGGCACAGGGCAGGGAGGGAAGGTTTTCAGGGTGCTGAATATTTCCCTTGCCCGAAATCACTCTATGGCCTATAAAAGCATGTGTCTCAGAGAGAAGACCAAGGCGGCCAGAGCAAAGGTCCTGATGGAACCCAAGCCAGATGGAGCGAGCCCTAATATGCCATCTCCTCCCAGGGCGGCCTCCAAGGCAAGCCAGACTAGTTAGGAAATGGCAGGAAGGTGGCTGTGAGCGACAGACACCCATTGTTCCTCAGCGTCTTGCTGATATACCTTTGGGAACTGAGTTTTCTAGGGGCTGCTGGGTAAAAATTTTTTCTGGGAGGACAGAAATTGTTATTTGAGCCCCTAAGCAGGATTCCTTGCCTGTGGCACCAGGAAGCTGATGTGCTCAGGTGTTTGAGAAGGGGAAGGAATGACAGAGCCCTTAGCCCAACAGGGCCACAGCCTTGCCAGGCATTGACCAAGAAAGCCTCAAGGCAGGAAGAGCTTTGGGTCAACAGCACTCATGGGAGCTTAGTGGCACAATGGCCTGCAGGTGGAATTTATAGTGTGTAGAAAAGAAAAAACACTGAGTCAGTAAGAATGAACAATGAAGTACCTGCTTCTTATAGGCCTGTGCAGTAGAGGTGAGATGATCCTTCTGGGCAGAGACTGGAAGAGACCTGATGCCCATTCTTTCTTTGGAGCCAAGTTTGACAGGCCTGGATGCAGTAGATGGCTCCAAAGTCCTTGAGATGACCCCACACGACTCTCTGGGAGGCCTAGTGGCCCCCCAGGTATGCCAGGAAATTGGCTGTGGTCCTGGCTGAGTGCAGCCAGGCCTGGCTTCCCGCAGTTAGATGCAGTCCATGGAGTTCTCAGGGAGGAGGCCAGGGATACAGCCAGGGAGGCCAAGGCCCTAGACGGGAGTGCAGTTGAGTGGAAGGCCACAGCTCAGAACAGGGTCCTGGTTCTCTATGGCCTCCAGCCTGTCTGCATTGTTGTCCCAGTTGATGTGGAAGCGGGTCACTCGGGGGTTTGAGGCCAAGATGTTCCGCTGGAGCTGAGAGAAGTCTGGCCTCAGGGGTGGGTTCTCCCGCAGCTCTGGGTTGAGGTACTCGTTGTTGACGTAGCCCACACGGGTGAATTCCTGTCCGTGGTAGGTGCAGGTGATGAGGACAACAGTCACACCCACGGCGTCAAGTCTCAGGGATGAGGGAGGGGTTGGGGGCATCAGCCTGAAAGACGTGTCTTCCTGCTGGGACAGGGCCAACCAGTACTGAGTCTAAGAGCTGATCGAACTCCTCGCTCTCAGCAGAGCCAACATAAATGATCTTCCACTCCAGGTCGTCCGCCAGGGCCTCATTGCACTCGAAGCTGATCTCGAACCGGAAGGGGCTGTGGAAAGGGCTCGGGTTCTCCAGCACCGCCACGTTCAGCACCGACGCCTTGGCCATCACCTCGGCCATCACCTCGCCCAGCCGCGGAGCCCACTTCTGTGTCCGGTTTGGGCGGAGGGCGGAGGGCGGGAGACACTAAGTAGACAGAGTTACCAGGAGTCGCTCCCGCCGCCCCTCTCCGCCGACAGAAGAGCCTGTTACCCAGTTTTTGACCCCAAAGTCTGGGTCCTTTTTCCCTGTTGGAATTGTGGAACTACTAAGACCAAGCGCTGACCAAGCAGGGAAGGACACTTTTATTCTTGTTCAAGAATAGAAGTGGGAGATAAACGTGCAAGTCTACGTCCACCCTCGGGCCATGGGAGACTATGGCCACAGGAGGCAGGAGTGGAGGGGAAGAAGGGCTGGTTAAGGCTGTGGCGGGGAGGATGGGTGTGTCTATGACACAGTGAGCCCGGAGGTGTCCAGAGGTGACTCCGCCGGCATTTAAGATCTAACTGGTTTTATCGAGCCTACCTGGAGAGGAATTCATGGACTTGGCGCCTCCTGTCCTCCAAGACAAGCAAGATTTGGGAGGGGTAACTTCAGCGGGCCACAGCCCCAGGCACCACGCGCATATGTGGAGAATATTTTCTCTATGCCTTGGGTTAGATGCATTATTCGTATAGGATTTTCATACTCATGTTTGTTAGCGAGACCAACCAGTAACTTCCTTTTCCTCAGTGTCCTGTGAGTGTTGGTATCAAGCTCATAAAAGAAGTTGGAGGTTATTCCCTCTTTCACTAGTTCCAGAGAACTGTGAGAAGGTACTATTCCTTCCTTAAATATTTGGTGGCATTCCCTAGTGTCACATCAGCACCTGGTGTTTTCTGGAGAAAGTTTGTGAATCTATTGACCTAGGCAACATACAGAGAAGGATTTCTCAAGGAGTAACGAGCTTCTCTGGTAGTGCGGCACCTTCCAGCAGGCTGGGCTAGGGCGTTGCCGGGCCAGGCCATTCTGCCCGCGGCACCGGAGGCCACTCACCGGACTGAGTTTGCAGAAGAGTTTATGGGCGAGGGGCCACGTCTGGAAGTGGTGTAACACGGGTGGGTTTTTTGTCCTGCAAATTCAAAGAATGAGATTCATGGACAGCAGGGGGTGAAAGAACAGTACAAGAATTTATTAAAGTGAAGTAAATCCCCTGTGGCTGGGAGGGGGTCAGAGAGGGTGGCCAGGGGACGGCTATCGTCTAGGGCTTTATATGGGTCTACAGGACTAGGAGGCCAGCCTGGCCCAATCCTGGGGAAGGTACTCAGTGTCCAGGAGCCATTCAGCCTTCAGTCCAATCAAAATGTTGATCTGGCACTTTTCCATCTTTGGAGAGGCCTCATGTGTCCCATTTATTTTATTTTATTTGGTACCAAGGATTGAACACAGGGTACTTAACCACTGAACCACATCCCCAGCCCTTTTGCCTTTATTTTATTTATTTATTTTTAAGGGATACTGAGGATGGAACCCAGTGCGTCACACATGCTAGGTGAGTGCTCTACCACTGAGCCACGACCCAGCCCCAGGCCCTTTTAATTTCTTTTTATTTGAGGTAGGGATTCACAAACTGCTGAGGCTGGCTTTGAACTTGCAATCCTCCTGCCCCAGCCTCCCAAGTCACTGCATCACAGGCCAGCACACCATGCCAGGCTCATGTATGCCCCAAATTGAAAAACAAAACCTTTTTAGGAGTTTCTTAGCGAAAGCATGCCGCTGCAGTTTATACTCTGCTGTTCGGGAGGTTGCGGGGGTCCTTTTCCCTATCTGCCTGGCCTTGTCGCCACCTGCTGATCTCAGTGGACCATCCGGACTCACTTCTGCCCCCCTCAGGAGGGCTTGGGAACTTTTCCTCCCCCAGTATTGGGGACTGAACCCAGGGCTTTGTGCGTGTCGGGCAAGTGTCTACCACTGAGCACACCTGTAATCGAGTGTCTGGTGTAGTGTTTGGTTTTGTTTTCCCAGTCCTGAGATGGAGCCCAGAACTTCACGTATGCCCGGCAAGCACCCTACCACCGAGCCACATTCCCAGCCCTGGCTTAGGGATGTGTACTGTGGTACAGAAGCAGAGAGGCCTGAAGCGTGGGGCACGGCTGGAAGTGAAGTCATCAACGGCCTGCACACACATGACCACTTATGGTCATCAGTGACCTGTGCACACATGACCACCTTCAGTCATCAACAGTCTGCTCACGGGACCACCTGCAGTCATTAACGGCGTGTGTATGTATGACAACCTTTGTCATCAATAACCTGCACACATGTGGTCACCTTCCTAGCCCCTTGTGGTCAGAACATGGCAGTGTTAACTGACCTGAAGGAGGAGTTCTCAGCCCTCTGAGGTCCAAGAAGTCACCCACTGGACTGTGCAGGCATGGGTGAAGACAGTGTGTCAACAGCCTTCAGGTCCCCGCAAGTAACCCAGGCAACCATTGCCATCATGGCCCCACATCAGTTTCGACTGTGGCAAAGCCAGGGGAGACCCTTGATCTATGAGCAGCATGTGACCTCCAGAAGTAGCCTGGTTTCTCTTTTTCTTTTTTAGAGACAGGGTCTCACTGTGTTGCCAGGCTGGCCTTGAATTCTCAATCCTCCTGCTTCCTGCCCTGGCCCCTTCCTCGCGCTCTGTTCCCTGGCCCCTGAGCTGAGCAGCTCTGCTCCTCACACACGATCCTCTCCTCAGGCCCCGCATCTCAGAGCCACGTGTCTGTGGACTGAGACCTCTGAAACGTGGGCCAAGATGAACCCTCTAAGTTGATTTTTTTAAAGCATTTTAAAGCATATGGAAAGAGGAGTAACATGGACCTGGGTAGACATTTCTCCAAAGACGCAAGAACAGCCAGTGATGTATGAGGAGGTGCTCAAGGTCACTAATATTCAGAGAAACGCAAATCAACCACAATGAGGTAACTGCCTCATGCCCGTTAGACCGGCTGTGGTTTAGAGGATGTGGGAGAAAGGGAACCCTTGGCCACTTTTGCTGGGGATGTAAATCGGCACCTACGTGGGAAAAAATGTGGAGTTTCCACAAAACATTAAAAAACAGAACTACCACATGATTCGGGAGTTCCACTACGGGAAATAGAGCCACAGGAACTAAAGATCAGTCTTTTTGTTTTCATTGTACTGGGGATTGAGCCCAGTAGCACAATACTACCAAGTCACACCTGAAGCCCTTTTTATTTTCTATTTTGAGACAGGGTCCTTCTAAGATGTCCAGGCTGGCCCTGGACTTGTGACCCTCCTGCTTCAGCCTCCCCAATCAATACCTGGGATGACAGGTGTGTGCCACTGTGTCCAGCAAGTCAGTCTTGAAAAGACATCTACATTGCCATGGTCATCCGAGCATTATTCACAGCAGACAGGCTATGGCCGCAACGCAGCGTCTGTGACCTGGTTGGATGAATGGATAAAGAAAAGGTAGCGTGACTCAGAATGACGTGTTACTCGGCCTTAAAAATAAAGAAAAAAATCCTGTCATCTGCAACAACATAGAGGAACCTTGAGACGTTATGCTCAGTGAAAAAACAAAACAAATAAGCAGGAAAAAGAGAAGGCATTTTGCTCAGTGAAACAAACCAGGTACAGAAAGGCAAGGTTTCATTTCCACGTTGGATCTAAGAAGAGTCAGGTTCAGAGTAAGGAGCAGGATGGTGGTTATTCGTCCCGCATCAACCACACCCATACGTTTGCATGCATGCTTTTATAATAATTCTATTAAGATACTTAGTGGGTTGCGGGGGGTTTCCACGTCCTGCGTGGACGGGGGAAGAGTTTCTGTCAGAGGACGACGGTGCCAGTGATCAATTAATTACTAATAAACTTACCTGATCAATAAACACAAGAGCCAATACTCTTTTCAAGGAAGAGGGTGTGACAGGTCAGGCTGTTCCAGATCTGGCCTCCAACAAGATGGAGAAGCCCGCCTTCCCTTTATTATAGTTGCATAGGTAAAGGGGCAGGAACAGGATGGGATGGAGTCAGGGGAGCCGCTTGCCGAGAGAATCAGCATCTCCTCAGGGCTGAGTCACTCTGGACAGGGCCACTTACTGCTCGGAAGTCTGACCACCAGTTCCTGGGAGTCGGATCTCTGTGTCCCATGGCTCGGCCACACCTGATTCTGCTGAACATATATGGCTCCCCACAGTTGTGGTACTGTGTACCTGTACTCCCAGCCATGGGGGAGGCTGAGGCAGGAGGACAACTTGAGTCCAGGAGTTGGAGGCCGGACTGGGCAACATGCTGAACCTCACCTCAAAAGTCAATAGTCTTGGCCAGGTGGGGTGGCATAGGCCTGGAATCCCAGAGGCTTGCAGACTGAGACAAGAGGGTCGTGAGTTCAAAGCCAGCCCTAGCAACACAGCCAGACCCTGTCTCTAAATATAATATACTTTTAAAAAGGGCTGGGGATGTGGCTCAGTGGTTAAGTGCCCCTGGATTCAATTCCCACAAAAAAATAAAAGGACTGGGGCTGGGGCTCAGTGGCAGAGTGCTTGCCTAGCACATGTGAGGCACCACATGCAAAAATAAGCAAATAAAATAAAGGCATGATCTACAAATACAAAATTTTTAAAAAATAATAAATAAAATAAAAACAAACAACAAATAGCCCCTTCTTCCTGGGCACTGTCCTGAGCTTTTTTCTCTAGCATGCCCTTCTTCCATGATGCTCTGCCTCTCCTTGGGGCCCAGAACTGTGGACTCGACCTACTATGGACTGAACCTCTGAACTGCTGGGAATAGATCCCAGGGCCTCATGCGTGCTAAGCAAGCACTCTACCACTGAGCTACCTCCCCAGTCTCTCCAGAAAAACTCTTAAAAATATTGGAAATGTGATCCTCAGAAAACTTTGCCCCAGACACAGAAAAAAGAGAAAAAAAATTATCCAGATGTATTCTGGACCCAAAATTCAAGAAAGAATCTATTTTCAGATTTTAAAAATGTAAAATATGAAAAAAAATTTAGAAAGTACTAAAACATTTTTATTGGTTCTTTTTTTGACCCATGAGAAATTCAGAAATATATGTTTACCTCTGAGGTTATTGAGGTTTCACTGACAAAAACTGCATATAATTAGGGAGTATAATGTAATGCCTTGATATGAGTGGTGAATTAGGAGCACACCCTGGCTGACCCGGTCGCCCGTGGTGAGCACCCAGGCTGACCCGGTCGCCCCGGGCGTGAGGACGGGGAAGGCCGCCCGCCGTCCTCAGTGCTTCCTCGGGGAGAAGCGCGCGTCCCTGACCGCGCCTCCCGGCGCCGGCGGCCAGCCTGCTCGGGCCCACACGTGGTGCGCAGCGTGGTCAGCTTTGGTCCGGATCTGCCTGCTTGTCAAAGCTCGCACCTGCAGGGCGGGCTCGTTCAGTGGACGTCCGCGACGTCTTCTCGGTTGGTGTCGGAGAAAATCCTAAGACTACAACGTCCAGGAGGAGCGGGGCAGCAGGCAAGGAGGACGGAAGGCACAGGCGCTGCCCGGCGGCCTCCGCAGCACTGCGCCCCGCGCGGCGGGCGGGCTGCCTGGTGGAGGACACTGATTGTGTTTTGGTACTGCGGACTGAACCCAGAAGACAACCCGAGACGCATCCCCAGCGTTTTTATTTATTTAGAGACAGGGTCTCTCCAAGTTGCTAAGGACCTCTCTGAGTTGCTGAGGCTGGCTTTGAACTTGCGATCCTCCTGCCTCAGCCTCCCAAGCGACTTGGCTCACAGGCATGTGCCACCGCGCCCTGCTGACACCCTTTTTTGGGGCGGTATGCCTCCCACATTTAATAAATTTAAAATACCGTATCGTTGTTAGGGGTGGGAGGATGGCAGGAACAGCAATATCCGACAAAATAGCGACACCAGCAGCGACACGGAAATACCATCAGCCAGACGGCAGGCCTGGGAGAGCGGGGGCACGGGCTCCCTCCAGCGCCTCTCCCCGGGCTTTCTGCTCTCCTCCTCTCCCCGCTCCTCCTCCCCTCCCCGCTCCTCCTCCCCTCCCCATCCTTCCCAGCTCCTCCTCTTCCCTCCAGCTGCTCCTCCTGACACCTCCTCCTCCTCCCCAGCTGTTCCTCTTCTGGCTCCTCTGCTTCCTCCCCCTGCTCCTCCTCCCCGCCCCTTGATCCTTCCCAGCTCCTCCCCAGCTCCTCCTCCTTCCCGGTCACTCCTCCCAGCTCCGCCTCCCGCCGGCCGCCTCCTCCGCACGCTGAGGCGCACGCGCAACGTGCAGGGTCGGCCGGTTCCCGCCCGGCGGAGCGATCGAGGGGCCGAGCTCGGGCGCTCCTGCTCGGCCTCGGCGCTCGGCTCGCCGTGCCTGCGGCGTTGCCTTGGCGACACGGTCGCGGCCCCGCCCCCGCGTCAGGCCGCTGCCCGAACGCACGCTGGGCGCCGAGGCGTCGGGGGCGCAGCCTGGCCGCGCGCCTGCCGGGCCGCGCGGTGGTCCCGCCGGCGGCCACGGCCCCCGCGACCCCAGCTCAGGCCGCCGCACCTCCGGAGAGACCCGAGGTGCTTCGGAGTGTGGTCGCGGGTCCGGCCTCCCGGCCCGCCCGGCCTGGATGCGCGGCCGTGCCGCCGGCGCCGCGGCCCCTGGCCCCTAGCCTAGCCACGGAGGGGGCGGCGCGGCGCGGGGTCCGGAGCCCAGCGTGTGGGCGCGCGGCGGCTTAGCCCGGGGCGGGCAGGACAGGTCAGTGCGCGGCCTGCCACGCTGCCTCTCCGCGGGCCTGGTTGCACCGCGCGCTCGCGCTGGACGCTGGATGTGCCTCTTCCAGCGCAGCTGGCCAGGCAGGGAACAGGAGTGGTACCAGTTCCTGTCCGTGCCACACAGCTGCGCCGGGCGAGCGCTGACCTGTCGGCTGCCCCGAATGGCTCTCAGGGTGGCTTCGGAACGCTCAGAGGCTCAGCTCATCCCCTTGCCATGCCGCCCTCCTAAGGATGTGGCCTGCAAACAGTCCGAATCCCCAACTCCTCCCAGTGAATTGAACAAGGCATCCTCAAGCCCAGCTGCCAGAAGAGCTGTCAACTGATACAGTGCGAAGCAGCTGGCAGCCCTCCGCACGCGAGGGCAGCCGGGTGCGCAGGAGCCGGGGCTGGGATGAGCGGTCGAGTCCCGCTGGCAGAGAAGGCCCTGTCGGAAGGCTACGCCCGCCTCAGGTACCGGGACACTTCCTTGCTCATCTGGCAACAGCAGCAGCAGAAGTTGGAATTTTTGCCACCCAGGACGTACCTGAGCAGGAGCCGAAGCATGTGGTACTCACAATATGGAAACGAGGCCATCTTAGTCCGAGACAAAAACAAGCTTGAGGTCTCGAGAGACACAGGTCAATCCAAGTTTTGCACGATTATGTAATTCCAGCGTGGAAACCTGCACTCAGGCGCCAAGCTTTGAGGGGAAGGGGACTGTTGCTTTCAGTTGTCCTGTTCGTTTTTGTTGGAGATCTTAAAGACCATGAAGATTAAGCTGTGGTATAAACCCACGAAACCCAGAGGTAGCTCCCGAGCCTGGGCACTGCTAGACGCTGTTTGTTTCCAAAGTCTGGCAAGCGTGGTTCTGACCCTGCAACCCCCACTTCAAGGATCTTGTTTGTTGGTTTCCATTGCTGGGAATGGAACCTGCGTCTCATGTTATAAGCAAGCGCTCTACTACTGAGCTATGTCCTCAGCCCTCAAGTTCTTACGGGTGCTGGAGGAGTAGCTTCTGCCTAGTGAAGAACGGGTCGGATCCATCCACATGCGCGTTACCAGGGGCCGGCACAGCAGAGGTAGGCCTCAGGACAGCCCGGTGGCAACTGCCTTCGAGTCTGCCACCAGCACAGTCCTCACTGGCCCAGACACTGGCTCACAGGCAAGTACACCTTGAACACCTTAAGAAAACTCCCAGATTCTAGGCTTCACACAAGTTGGCTGCAGTGGCTGACGACGCCATCACTCTGAGGCTGCAGCTGCCTGCAGTCTGACTTGTCATTACTGCACATGAGTGACAGTGCCCATCCCTGTGGGCAGTTTCCGCAAGTCACTTTGAAAGGACTTGCCCTCTGCTGTACGGCGGTGCAGATGTCAGGAGTGCTTTGCCAGACTTCTCATAGCTAAACAAACTTCCTTTAGGATCTCCCTTCCCTCTCTTTATTTTGTAATGTGTCCACGGTCTTGCTTGGCTTTCAGTTTCTGAGTGAGTGGTACCTGAGGTCAGTGGTACCTGAGGACTGCTAAAAGCCCCAGGACAGAGGCACAGAGCAAAGCTCAAGTGCCCCAGAACACCACTGTCCCTGGCAGTGTGGTGCCAGTCTCCACCCTCGGGCCACTCTAAGTGTCCTTCTGCACATGCATCTCCCTCTGCCCAGCTCTACAGACTGGACCTGTGTCCCTGCTACGATGCCAGGCAGGTGGCCCTCTGGGGATTCTGTGGGGGACAGCAATAGCATCCAGCTTGTCACCCTGGCACACAGCTGTGCAGGTGTACTGCAGGGGGATGCTCGGGGCTGGTGGACTATCCCATCTGCTAGAGGAAGACTTAGGCAGTAAGGGCTCACCTACCAAGGGGATCAGCACGTGGGCACTGTGCCAAGTCTACCAGGCAGTTTCTGTCAACGTGTTTTCAGTTCTTCAGTTTAATTCCCACTTGGGAAGAAAGCCAGCCTAGACTTATCTGGAATACCTGAATGCCATCTGCTCACTGCACCTCAGACCATCCCAAGGACAGGTCAAGGTCAGGTCAGCATAGGACGTGGCACACGGAGATGGGGTCTGAGGACACATGCAGCACAGGGAGGATAAGCACTCACTGGGCCAGGCTCTGGAGGGGTCAGTGGATGCAGGTGACAAAGAGGCCCCCTCTCATGCATGGGACAACTGGCGCTAAGCCTCTTAGGCTGCAGGAAGGTGCCATCTGCCTGAAGTGGACAGGCCAGTGCTCTGCTAGAGAAGGCTGGTCTGAATGGGAAGGATCGGTGTCAGCAGGAGTGACGGTGCTGCCTGGCCCAGTTGGGGGGGTGGACGTGCCCTCTGGCCTGTGCTGGGACCCATCACATGAGCACCTCCTTCCCAAGAAGATCTGGGACCAGTGTCCATGGCCATCTTGAGAGCAGTGCTGGGACCTGGGACGGCCCGATCCCTCACTCTTGCACAGCCTTGACCCCATCCAGACCTGCCCTTGGTGCACTCAGATTCCGTCTGGCCTACTGGACTCAGAAAGAGGGCTAGATGCTTGCACCACAGGAAATGGCCTCCGTGTAGCTGAGGCACAAGGGACACATGCAGGGGAGGCCCAGCGAGGGAACTGCCTAGGTTCTGAAGGTAGGCGGGGGGCACGGGCAGGGCGGGGAGTGCAGGAGCCTGGTTTGCTGGG
The DNA here is from genome assembly GCF_902686455.1 of Sciurus vulgaris. NCBI lineage: Eukaryota > Metazoa > Chordata > Mammalia > Rodentia > Sciuridae > Sciurus > Sciurus vulgaris. The sequence continues at coordinate 88,516,233 of NC_136476.1, read as the reverse complement.
GGCCCCAGGTTCTCCCCGACCCACAGGCATACATACGGCAGCCTACAGTACTGGAAGAAGGGCGGGAGCTCTCAGGGAGGCCAGGTGGCCCTCCCTAAACCTCGTGCCTAGGCCACAGTGAGGACGGGAGCTGTGGGTGCTCTGGGAACCTCTGCCAAGAGCTCGGAGCCCTCCATGTGGCCGAGCGGGAGCTGCCATGGAAAGCACAGGACAGTGCACACTGGACTTTTTTCTTCTTTTTATTATGAAAACAAAACAAATGCCCCAGGAGAAGGGTCCATGATTACCAGAAACATCAGAGTACTCTCTACCATTTTTATTCTGTGGTGTTGAGGCCAGCATTGCAATAAACAAGCTAAAACTACTTACACCGGACTCGTTTTCAGTAACTGACATTTACAGGAATATACTAGAAACGGCACTAAAAAGTTAAGAAAAGTTACGGTAAACTTGCATGCACATCATACAGAAAAGTAACATTTCAGATATAAAAAGGAAAACGTCCTGCAAGTGTTTAGCGTCATCAGGGACAGCGGTACACGGTGTGACAGCTCGATGCGGCACTGCTCTCCCAGTGACAGTAAAAGGCGTGACGCTTAAAAGAACAAAACCAAACGAACACAAGAAAACGTGTCTTACGGTATGCAAGCGAGCCAGCGGGGCCAGCAGGAGGGCCTGGGCCGGCCTCCAGGGCTCCCCTGCAGGGCCACGCACCTCCTGCGCCTTCCCAGGGAAGCCTGCTGAGAGCTGCCCTACGGCTCTCCGCACAGGACAATCTAATGGAGCAACTGCAGTCTTCCCAACACAGGAGGATGGGGCGCCAGGCGCCCACAGCCTCACATGAAGGGCCTGAGGGCGTCGCTGACCCTCCGAAACTGAAGAGAAACAGTGTTGAGTCTGGACAGAAGGCCTTAAGTTACAGCACCATGAGCTGCGCGCTCAGTATGACCACCGCCAGGGACCCCACGAGAAGGGTGAGTGGTGGACACCTCCAGCGCGGTGGACAGTGGGCCACTGCACCAACTCCAGATGTCTCTCCCTAGACAGCTCACAGATGACAGCTTGCCACCTGCAGCTCTCCAGGGACCCTGGGCTCGGGGCCTGTGCCTCGCCCAGGACTGCACTTCCGGCACTCAGATCCTGTGCGAAGACCTGTCAATTTCGTTGTGTTAATTCCTTAAAGTCACAGTTTAAATATTCTATTAAAGATCTATTTAGAAAATACCTTTGAAAAACAAGGGTAACTTTAAAAAATGGAATTTTAAAATCCATTTATATTTTTACTATAAACAAAACTGACTTAAAAGTTTAACAAGCCAAGTGGCAGAATCGCCAGCACTGGAATCGTGGCAGCTGACCACACTCCCGCACCCGCGGAGGGTGCCGTATCTGAGGCCCCAGGCTGAAATAGCACCCACCTGAGGATGCTAGCGGCTCGTGCTGTGTTCACCCAGGCGTGCCTGTGGGAACCACAGACACCAGCCAGGGACGCCCGGCCTCGGCCCCCACCGCAGCCCCCGGGGCCCGTCTGGGGTCTGTGAGGACACCTTGCTGCAGCCCTTTCTGGCCTGACTGAAAACTCGAGCAGGTAGCACTGTGTGGTCTCCGGGGTGGCCTCTGGAGACGTGGGTGGCCAGGGACAAAGCCACAGTGCTCAGAGCCCGGCTGGCAGAGCTGGGCTAAGCTAGGAGGCAGCTTCCAAAACAACAGAACCTTGCGTTAAACTCTGCATATCATTACTTTTTACAATAGAAAGTTAAAAATCGAGACTTTGATTTACTATACATTTCTTTTCTCTCAGATTACAAAGCTTATGTTATAGAACTGGGGTTCCCTACGTTGATTTTAAACGTCTTAAAAGAGACCGTGAGTGAATAGAGAGACGTGAACCAACATAGAAACCTAAGGATGCTGTAGCTGAGCAGCGTCCACCTCGTGAAGGCTCCAGTCTTATCAAAACAGAAGCAAACACGGAGCAACCCATGAGAAGGACCAGGACGGCCGCCCGGCCCAGGAGCGCAGAGGTGATGAGCACCAGCCCGCAGCAGGGAGCGCAGAGGTGGCGAGGCCCTCGTCTCGCCGCCCGCCCTCCTAATGCACTGCTTTCACGGTTTTTTTCTTTTTTCTTTTTCTTTTTTTTTTTTTTAAAAAATGACCAATGATGTTAATAAATAAAGTATTTATATATACATAAACTAGGGAAGTGGTTCCAGAGTGTGCGGGGGCAGCCAGGGCAGCACTGATCAGGTGGGGACACACGGGCTGGACTTTTATAGAAAACCACTGAACCTTACAAAAAAGTATCTCTCTTTTTTTTCTTTTCTTTTTTTTTTTTTAAACTGAGGTAAAAGTTTCAGTGTTGGAAACCTGTCCGCCGCCCACACAACGGCTGGGTTCCGTCCCGGAGCTGCCGCTGCCACGGCCAGACCCGAGGGCTGCCCCACACGCCCACCCCGCTCGATGCTCTGCTCTGAGCTGTGCCCACTGGGCCTTACCGGTGGGCACACCTGTCCTCAGCCCCTGCAAAGATGACCGCAGCAGGCATGAGGGCTGGAGCCCAATGGCAGAGACGCCACATGCCGGCAAAGCTTTCAATACAGTACCCATGTCAGAGAAAGTCCCTCTGAGAAGTCTCCCTCCAGTGACAGCCCAGCTGGGGCTGAGAGGGGCTCTGCAAGGTCCTTCAGATCCCACCTCGCAGGGGCTGTTACCAGGTTAGCAACTGAGGCCGTCGTCTCCGAGTAACTGAACCGAGTGACGAAGAAAGACTGGGCTGATGCCTCCTCCGAGTCCGACGCACGCACAGGAAGGACCTCTGACCTACTGGAGCAGACTGGAGAGGTGGTAACACTGAGCGAAGACCTGCACACCATGGAACCAAAGTCGGTATGGCCTGGGCGCGGCGGCCCTGGCGCGCGGCATCTGGCCTGCTCTCTGCCTGCCCGCTCACTCGGAGTCGCTGCTGTCGGAGCTGGACCCGCTGGAGCTGCTGCTCCCCGACTCTGAGGAGCTGCTGCTGCTGAGCCGGGACGGTCCCCCGGAGGGCGCGGAGCCGGCCTTCTCTGCGGGAGACACAGGGCAGGGATGCTGCACACCGCCACACCACCGTCCACCCACTTCTTGACCCAGCGGTTAATGAACACTGCTGAAGTGAGTTCAGGAGGTCAGCGAGACCACTAAGGTGCTGCAGGAGAGCAACACACCGCCTGCTAAGCGGAACGGTGACCCTGGGAGGGTGCCTGGAGAGCCTCTGCCGCTTTCCTTGGTGTGGGCAGGGCCACTGGCCTCTCCTAACACTGGACAGAGGGGCCCTGCCAGGCTGCAGCTCTCAGTGGGCATATGCACAAGTCCAGGCGGGCCCGACCAGCCACAGATCTGGGTTCCTCTGATCACCCCCTACCCCGCTGTCCCTCCGGGTGTGTCTCAGTGGCCTGAGGTGTCCGGGGGGAAAAGATCATTGCTCTTCCTTACAGGTCAGAGAAGGGAGGCGAGGAATCAAATACCCGCTCGCCCAACCATGAGTTTCAACGTGCACCAACCAGAGAGACCAGGCCGGGCAGCCTCCCGGCCTTTGCCACGCAACACCCCAGGGAGCGCAGGTGCCTGGCTGGGGTGGTCAGGGAGCTCACTGCAGAGGCCTGGGAGGCTGCCCAGGCAGACTCCAGGCCCTCCCTGCCAACAGGACCATCTGCTCCGGCCTCTGGGACCGGGGCTGGTACGTGTACCTTGCACCTGGAGCATCCATGTGGCCTGGGCTGGGGCCACACAAGTCACTTGGACAAGCCGAGGCTTCAGGGGCCGAGGGCCTCATCTCGGCACAGCTCAGTGGTGGACCCAACCACAAGTGGGCTCTGTTGGACGCTCACGCCCCTCCTGACCACTGTCCTCCAGACAGTGGGCGTGGGGCCACGGTGTGGGTACCTTTCTTGGCGGGCTTCTTGCTGTTCAGCTGCCCGCTGACATCCTGCAGCCGCTTCTCCAGCTCCTTCTTCTTCTCCTGAGCCAGCTCCTCCTTCGATTTGGCCGCCTGCTTCTTCCCGCTTGTCGCTGTGCAGGGACAGATAAGCACTGAGACCTGTCCAGGGGCGGCAGCCCAGACCACTGCTGTGCACCACCGCCTGACCCCCAGGCCAGCGCATTCCCAGGGCCCAGCTGCGCCCAGACCCCAAGTAGCAGAAAGGACCAGGTAACAGGGAACCGCACTCTGAGCTCTCGCCATGTGCAAAGCCTTGTTTTTACCGCTCCCGAGGGGAAGAGGCTGCACAGGCTGCGAGTGTAGGCCAAGGCTCAGCCCCTGCCAGGTGCCCTCAGGGCACAGGGTGGGAAGCCAGGCCACCCAGGGCCCAGCCCAAGGGCCTAGAAGACAGGGAGAAGGGTGGAGGGAAGGGTGCGACCCCGACCCCGCCGGGTGACTCACAGAAGGGCTTCCTCTGCTTCTTTTGTAAGCAAGACTTGACGTATCTCTCCAGCTCCCGCAAGGTGGTGGGTTTCAGAGTCTCAAAGTCGATCTCAATCTCGTCGGGGTTGGAGTCCCTGAGTGAGGGCTCCCGCGACTGGATGATGTGCACCACACGGCCCAGCTTCTCACCCGGCAGCCGGTTGATGTCCAGGCTGAGCTGGCGCTTCTCGTCGTAGCTCATGGGCAGGCCCTCTTCCTCCTCCTCCGAGTCGTAGGACGCGGACGCCTGCTTACCACCCTTCTTCGGCTGTCTGAGGCACAAGACAGAGAGCATGGCCTCCAGTTCCCTGCCACCACAGGCTGGATGACACCCGGGGCAGAGCGGCTGGGCTGGCCCGGCTCTGCTTCAGGGTCAGGGTCAGGTCAGGACAGTTGCCCTGGGGTGCAGGCTGGTCCTCGCAGCACCCCACAAGCACTCATGACCCAACAGTCGCAGTAGGTGCCATTACTGAACCACCCAAAAGGTGGCAGGAGGGGACAAGAGGGCTGGGGGCATCCAGATCCACCACCAGCTGCATGACGGTGCCTCGGCCCAGGCACAGCCCCCGTCAGGAAGGAGGACGAGGGCAAGCCTGCCCCACGTGCAATGAGGGGAGGCAGAGGAAGACGACGGCCATGTCTGCCTTGGACAAAGTAGGCTTCAGAGTGAGGGAGAGGGTCTGCACAGGCACGACTAAGGTCAGCTGACCGAGAGGCAGCTGAGGGCCAGGCCTCAGGCCCGGAGCAAGGCTGGCCTGACAGGCAGGGCAGAGCCCACACCGCCTCAGAGACTTGGCTGATCCCGCCAGGCAAGGAGCAGCGCGGAGCCTGGCCGGAGAGGGCCCGGCCACCAGCACCCCGAGGTGGCCTAGAGCTCGGGGACTGTCCTCCGGGGGGACGCCTGCTCCCCAGGACAGGCCACGTGAAGTAAACCTTCACTAACTTAAAGTGTCAGGATCACAGAGCAGGCGCCCAAGCCCTGATGGAATCAGACAAGAAATAAGATCAAATCACAGCTGGAAAGATGGCCAGGCATGCAGAAGTTGTCAGCACGACTCCAGACGACCCGCTGGCCAGAGAAGCCTGAGGAGCAGCTGCAGGGGCTGGACTGAAGGACGTACCGAGAGCGCTTCCGCAGCCAGCGGACGGGCAGCGCGGTGCCCAGGCGAGCTCCGCCTGTGCCCTGAGGGGCAGCAAAGGGGAGCAGACCAGGCCTGCAAGGAAAGCCCGAGCAAAGAGCAAGCCCGAGCGAGCCGCGGGGAGGAAAGCAGGCAGCCCGGAGGCTGGCGTGATCAGCGGCAGGACATACCCCCTCCCAGACTCTCCCAACACAGCGCGAAGGAGAGACGGCACCTCCTGGCCCGCCGACGCAGGGCGACAGGAAACGATGCAGGCCTGCTCGCACAGATGGCCGTGGAGAGGCGGGAAGAGACCGCCCGGTCAGCTCAAGCAACCCATGACCCAGATCATGAAAAGGCCCGAGTTCGTGCTCACGGACCTTCCAACAATCAAAGCCTCGGGTCCAGACAGTTTTGCTGGTGAATTCTACCAAACATTTAAGAATTTATACCAGTCCTACAAATCTACCCCAGAACACAGAAGAGGAGGATGCTCACGTCTTAATAGTCCCTCATCACTCCGGAGTATTACAATCCGTATTTTTTTTTTTTTTTTGGTACTGGGGATTTAACCCACCGGCACTTAACCACCGAGCCTCATCCCCAGCCCTTTTTATGATTATTTTTTAAATCTTGAGATAGGGCCTCACTAAGTTGCTATGGCTGCCCTGGAAGAGGGGATGCCTCAGCTTCCCGGCTTTTATATGCCACCATTTTTGAGGCCAGCATTATACTGATACCAAACCCAGACAGTATAAAGAAAGCTGGTATCTGCATCTCCCTCCATGAGAAGAGAGGGAGGGAGACGGGACAGAAACCCCCGACTCTTCCACTCACCACCTCAATCAATGGCCACCCAGCCGCCAAAGCCCGAACCCCAGGACTCCACAGTCCTGTGTCCACACCAAGGCCTGCCCCTCGGCCTCCAAACGGCTGCCAACTGCCACACCACCCGCTGCCGCTCACCACAACCATCTCCCGTGAACCCGCCCCCACAACGGTCAGGGTCCGGCTAGCCCTGGCTGCTCTCAGGCAGGCCAAGCTCGCAGCCTCAGCTCACCTCTTTCCGACTTCTTCAGCCAGCCAGTTCTGCCCCATTTCCCAAAGGAACACACCTGCTGTCCCAGCCTCTGCCACCAAGCTGCCCGGCAGGGGCTGTCCACTCCGCCGCAGGGAGAGCATCCTGCCCTACCATCCTGCCCGTCCTGCTGATCCTCCGGGTGGCCGTGGCAAGAGCCAAGTCAGAAGGCTGGGTGCCGAGGCGTCACCCCACCACGCTGACCCCTGCCTACAGTGGGCCAGAGACAGCACACAAGGCCCCCAGAAAAGACCCTCGGCCCAAATCAGGAAAAGGCTTCAAGTGCTTTGATGGACGGAGGTCAAAGCAAGCCAGAGACCCTCCGGGCAGAGGTCTGGCTGTGTGCTCCGTGTCACTGTGAACCCCGCCCATTTCCATGCAGCTGAGCCTCAGCCCCACGCCCGCCCGCTCTCGGGGGCAGCCGTGATGGGGGCCCACCTGCCGGCTGCAGTGGTGCTGCTGGCCTTCTTGGCTGGGGCCTTCTTCTGCGGGGCCTGCTTGGCGGGCGGGGCACCCTTGGCCTTCCTCTCGTCCTCAGGCTTGGCCTTGTGCTTCTCCTTCTCCCTGTCCTTGTCCTTCTTCTTCTTCTCCTTCTCCTTCTTCTCCTTCTTCTTCTTTGGTTTATTCACCGGGGCCTGAGACAGGGCGGCCAGTTGCTCATGCACAGCCTTCAGCTGGAAGAGAGTGGGCAGCTGAGTGGGGTTCAGGCAGGCCCAGGGCACAGGCCCGGCTGTGCAGCGGGGACAGCTGGGAGGGCAGGGAGCAATCCTGACCATGTGCCCTGACTCCGGAGGCTGCTGGCAGCCACTCCACCTCTACCTGTTTCCTCACCTATGGAGCACAAGTTCCCACTCCCCAGGGGGCCAGTCACAGTATGCACAGAAGAGGTGGCCACACACGAGGGCCCCACAGCTAATACGATGACTATCATCATTCTGTGTGTGTGGCACTAGGGACTGAGTCCAGGGTGCCCTGCCACCAGGCTACACCCACGCCCCTCCTTGTCTGTCTTCTATTTTGAGGCAGGGTCTATTGCCCAGGCTGGCCTGGAACCGCCGCCCTCCTGCCTTGGCCTCGTGAGTGGCTGGGGTCACTGGTGTGTGCCACTGTGCCCACGGACTGCTGTCTCTGAGGTGCGGGAGGCTCTGGAGGCTCAGTGCCTGCACACGGCAATTGTGCCACAGGCACAGGACGGGCAGGACCCGGGGCCGCAGCTCGCCCTTGCCAGCACCCGCCCTGCAGCCAGCAGAGCTGGGAGCCGTGTGCTCGTTGCCCAGCCTCAGCCTGAGAGAGGGGCACCGAGAGCCACACCCTGCAGGGAGCAGACAGCTGTCCCCACCAGCAAGCAGCGGGAGGGACTTCGTCAACTCATGGCCTCTTTTCGTCCCAACCCAATGTCCAGCCCAGTTCTGGTGACCAGCCCTGCACATGGCCAGTGCTCCCTCTGGAGCCCCCTTCCTGACTTGTGCTGCGCCCACTCCCCGCAGGGCTGGCTGTGCTGGGGAGGGCAGATCTGCCAGGCACAGCTGCCCAGGGCAGCTGCCTTTCTGCTCAGAACCAGAGCCCCCAACCCCAAGGCCCATCAGGCCTCTGAGAACGTCCAGGGCACCTGTGTCCACACAGTACGGTGCACACCTGGGAGGGTGCCTGGTTCCCCTACCAAGTCTTCCAGTGAAGCCGGGTGAGGAGCCACCAGGCCGCGCCGACAGACGCACACAAGCGGAAGGGAGAGCCATGGCTGCAGCAGATCCTAGTGACAGGCCTGAGCCCAAAGGGGCACAGGGCGGGCCTCACCTGCTCCTGCAGCTCGGCCAGCCTCGTGGCTCGCTCCTCCTCTGAATCCGAGCTGCCCGAGTCGGAAGAGCTCTCCTCGCTGCTGCGGCTGCTCTCCGTGCCCTTGCTGACCACAGGGGCTGTGGGTGTGGGCAGTGCTGGTGCCTCCACAGGCTCGTCTGGCATCTTGGCAAACCTCATCTCAAACACGTCCTGGGGAAGAACAGGGGCCACTCTGAGGACCTGGCACCCAGGGGCAGCCCCCACCATGACCACTGTTCCAGAGGCCCCCGAGCAGCACCCACAGCTACTTGGCTGCTTGGGATGGAGGCCTGGGCTGGCCTGCCTGCTGGCCTGCCTGGGGTGCTGTGTGAGCCCCCAGCTCGCTGCCCTCCCGCCCCAGGCAGTTTCCGAATGCAGGCCTGGGAGCAGGGACACAGCCAGGCTTCCAGAGCCTGGTACCCAGCTCCCTCAGTTACGTCTGCAAGCCTGTGACAGATGTGGTACTGCAGCCCCCAGGACACCCTGGCTGGCCCGAGGAACAGGAAGAGTGCCTTCCTCGAACCCTGAGGGCCCCCCAGCCTCCGGACCTCTTCCCTTGGTGTCAGCACAGGGCCTGTCTCCCAACAATTAGCTCCAAAACTTGGCTCAAGAGTGAGTCTTGTCCTTTCAAACTTGGCTCTGAGGGCCAGGCTGTAGCTCAGTGGTACAGTGCTTGCCTAGCACGTGCTAGGCCTGGGTTCACCCCCAGCACTGCAAAAGAAAAAGGGGGGGGCTTTGGAAAGCTCCTCACTAGCTCCCACAGGAGGACCTCGGCCCTCCAAGTCCCTATAAGTGAAGGTCGCCATGCAGGGGCAGCCCAGGTTGGTGTCCCACAGCGACAAGGACATGAGAGAAAGCCCTCTGCTGTGGGGACACTGCCTATACTGGCTCACACGATGGCCCCACCATTAAGCTGGGCCAGCTTCCACAACAGCCCACTCTGAGTTCTGCCTCCAAGAGATCTTCCTCGCGGGGAGAAGCCGTCCCCAGACGTAGGCTGGCCCTCCGAGCCCTGACCTAGGAAGACAACCACCCTCGAGGCCATTCCAGGCGGGCAACCTTGTTGAAGGCACTGGGCTCCAAACCGTGGCCTGATTTTATAACTAACCCCAGCAATCACTAAGCAGGTGCCAATAGTGAAGACCCCTCGGTCCCTGTGGCCGTGCTGCTGACAGCCAGCTTCTCAGGGAACAGGGTCAGAGCCGCAGCCTGCTGACTACAAGCATGACCAGCTGCAGCACAGCAGCTTCCCTGGCAAGAGGCACCGTGTCAGGCAGAGCCTCAGAGTCCATGCACAGAGAGTAAGGGCTCAGCTAGGACTGGGTCTGCAGGGACCTCTGGGGCCGCTCTGCCCTGGGCTCCAGCAGGCACAGCCACTGGGTGGGGAAGGGCCTCACCTGGGCCTACTGCACAGCAGGACCCAGGCAAAAGAGCTCACCAGCCAGCCTTTCAGTCCTGCACAACCCAGGATGACCCCGTGACCTCCATCACAGGGACCTCAGGACAGGCCTAAGCCAGGAAGTGAGAACAACTCTCAGGAAGTTCTATACGAATGATACCCATGGTTCTCGCTTTTTTCCACCAAAAGGACTGTTGATCACATGACCTTTAAGACACGGGGACTGTTCTTTATTTTTTTATATTCTTACTGCTGCATTATGACTATGCATAAAGGGCTTCACGGTCACAGGTCCACCCACACGTAATTGGGACTGCTCTTTATAAAAGCAAACAACCTGCATTCGACTCCAGGAGGTAAATCAGGGCAGATTCTGGCACACCGGCCCCAGGAACACAGACCGCCAGGCCTCAGGGCGAGGCCAAGGCCCCCCACTCCCTGAAGGTGGCCTACAGCTCCGAGTTTATGCTGCTGTCAGCCAGCAGAGGCTCCACAGTGAGGTCAGCTAAGGCGGCCCCGGCCTCACAGAGTTGAGCCTCAGGTACAGGAAGATGCATCCCAACCAGCCCTGGAGACACAGACCCTCCTGCAACCATACCACACAGAGCCCTGCAGGTGGGCACAAGGCTCAGGAGCCGTGAAGGCACTGCCTGCCCAATGGCCACGTTCCCATCAGCTCATGGTTCCTGGAGGCAGGGACCAGCCTGTCCATCACAGCACCTGGACACCGGGTTCCAAGCCTGGCTCAAGCCACCACCCATGGAGAATGGATTGTGAATGAGGTCACCCTCCTTAGCTGGGTGTCTCTGAGACAGCTGTGTCCCTCCTGCACGCCCACCCTGTACCTGGGATCTGGATACCCACAGGCCAAACTCAGCTCTGACTGCACCTGTGCCCAGCCTCAGGTTACCTGGAGCTTCCTGGCCATGGCCACCACCTCGTGGTCTGGCGGGTTGTACTTATAACAATTGGAGAACATTAACCGGATGTCAGCAGCGAAACCCTGTGCATCTGGGTACTCCCGGCTGTCCATCTTCCTCTGTAACATACAAGCAAGAGGACATGAGTGGGCAGGGCCTAGTGACCAACGCGTTCCCAGGCAGACCCTGCCAGGACACTCCACTTCCCTGGAACTTCAGGTGTGGGGGCCCACAGGCAGGGGACAGGAGGCAACTTGATTGTTCAGAAGGGCCAGTGGAAGGTGGAGACAAGGGTCCTTGGCTAGAAGAAAGAAGTGCTCAGCCAGGAACCCCACTGCCTACGGCCACCACCCACCCTCCCTCGTCCAGAGTTCCCAATCCCACGCAGCAGTCAGCGTCCTACACAGAAGGCTCTTGTGTCGGGGACCCCAGGGAGCAAGTGTCCTGGTGAAAAGCCCCGCCCTGCCAACCACAGGGAGCCTGCTCTGCTACAGAACGAAACATCACGTCATTCCCATGAGGATCTGGCGACCGTCACCCCAGCTGTGGCTACAGGAAACACGGCACCTCAGGCCAGAGGCAGCTCCTGACTCCTGCTGGGAGCGTGCAGCCAGCCTGGAGCCACGAAGCCAAGTCACAAAGCCTGGCCACAGAGCCACCGTGGCTGAGGCCCGGAGGGCCCAGAGCTGGGGTGGGGCAGCCAGGCAGGGGAAGCCAGGAGTGGGGCCGCTAGGGGACGTCCCAAGGCGGCCGCTGAGGGCACACGGACAGTCAAGGTCAGTGGAGGAGCCAGCACTCCCGAGGGAGTGAGTGCCCCAGCCCAGGACAACTACAAGAGGAGGCCAGGACTCAGAGGCCTTGGGGGAAGGCAGACAAGGGTGCTCCAGGAGGCGTTGGTCCAGTGCCAACGAGATGGAGTGGCTGGGCACCAACCCCAGGGGCCATCAGCAGACAGCAGCCCCCTCTACAGAGGGCCACCTGTGCTGCGAATGTGGGGAAAGCAGAGAAGCTTCCGACCCAGGGAGGCCCGTGTCCACTCCAGCAGAGCCTGGACAGGCGCCCGAAGCCCTGCCTCGCGGGCCTGTGGAGGGGGCGCGTCTCCTCCGTTCACAGCTTAAGAGCCCTGGGCTCCTTCCATGTGGGCCTGCTCACCACGGAGGCGGCCGCGGTGGCCAGGCTGGCTCAGCCGTGCCCGAGCGCCGCCCAGGAGCACCCTGCTTCCACCCGGCACGGGGGCCAGGAGGCGAGACAAAGCACGCTATGACCTCAGAGTGAACCCAGCTTGCAAAGTGGTTTTATTCTGAAAGGGCAAATCGGCCCTCTGAACACGCGCGGCCCACAGGCCGGACTCCAGGCCACACTCCAGAACTGCCACTGCACGTGAAGACGCAGGGACCCAGCCACAGGTGAGAAGGGGCTCCCGGCACCCTCCGGCCGAGGCTCTGCCCTCAGTGTCACGTGCAGGGCTCTTCACCCAAGGGAGCACAGGCCCCTCAGCCGGACGTCCACAGCCAACGAGGGCGGATGGTGTTCGCCAGATCTGCCCTGGGCTGTCGTTACTGGGGACGGAGGCAGAGGGCTGGATCAGCCTTTGCAGACCCAACGCCATCAGTGGACATGCCCAGCTCCCCCTGTGTGGGCATCTTTCCAGGGCCCAAGAGGCGGGCCATGCCTGCCCAACTGCAAGGGGCCCGTCACCCCAGGAGGGCAGGGTGCTGGGTGGGAGCTCGCCCAGCCCAGACCTCACCCGCCTTCCGCACAATGGCTCACTGGAGCGCGTTCTGCTGAGACCCGCCGGGTGAGCCCGAAGAGGCACACCGAGGGGGACCCTGTGTGGGGATGGGAGCGTGGGCACTCGGTCTCGGTGCGTGCTCTGCCCGTGGTGGCCCCACACCGGCCCGGGCGGCGAGGTGCTGGCCCGCCCACCTTGACAGTGCTGAGGTCCATGGGGTGCTTGATGATGTCGTGGTAGTCGTGCAGCTCCAGCGCCTCGGCGTCCACCGGCTTGTAGAAGGGCCAGGCGTAGGCGGCGTGTTTCTTGGACAGCATCTCCCGGAGGATGCTGTCGCAGTGCCGCAGGTGCTCAGACAGCTTGCCCTTCTTGCCCGCGTGCTGGGGCACCTCGCCGTCCTCCAGGTCCTTCTTGGGTGGCTTGATGGGACGGCCCCCGCTCTCACGCCGGGCCACCACCTTGGCCTGCTTGGGGTCTGACAGTGGCGGGGGTGACTCGCTGCGGCTGGCGGTGATGGCTGACGTGGTGGGCGTGGTCGTGTCTGCTTTCCGCTTCACGCCCTTTTTCTGCGAGAGTAAAACGACCAGTGAACACCAAGAACAAGTCCCTGGCGGTGGGCACGCGTCTCGAGGCACACGCTTCTGCAGCGCAGACCTCGCTGCGTCCTCCCTACTGAGGACACCGAGGCTCAGAGGGGCAGGGCTGCTGGCCATGGTCACACAGCTGGCAGTGGTGAGGCTGGGACTCTGAAGCCTGCCCTCGCCAGACGTGAGGGCCACACCTCTCTCCCTGAGCCCCAAAGGCCCCACCATCCAGGTGGGCTCACTCACTACCACTCCGGGCGGCGTGAGGAGTCACACACGCCACCCGCCCAACACATGAGGCACACCTCAGCCCAGGCCTGGCACCAGGGGCTGCAGAAATGGTGGGACTCCCTGCTTTGAAAGACAACAGAAGTGCCAGATGGGGAACCCCGAGCTGGTGCTTCAAGGACAGACACAGTGGTGCAGGAAGAGGGAGGCAGCAGGAGCATTCTGGGCTAGACAGGTGGGGGCAGCCCGACCAGGGGATGTGAAGCAGCCGCAGCAGGTTTGAGGCCAAGGGACTCCAGGGGCTGCAGGGGTGGGCCTGTCTGGACGGTCCAGAGGCATGGGCAGCCACCACAGGCTGTTCTAGGCCAGGAGCGTGATGCTCCAGAGTGCTGTGTAGCTGGGCCTAGAGCAGAGCCAGTGGGTAGCAGACAAACACAGGGCCTCTGTCCAGTGAGCAGCTGATACCCAGGCAGCCTGGGTGTGTGGGTCTCTCCCACAGCCTGCAGGGGTGGAGGGCCCTTGGGCATCACCCGTGAGTCAGGGGCCAGGACTCGGCGTGCTCCCAAGACCAGTTGGGTGGGTCTGTCATCTCAGCTTGGGCGGAAGGAGAAGCCAACAGGAACCATGGCTCCCCAGCTGGGCTGCCGGCTGCCCAGGGTCTGCTGCTCAGAGCTGCCCACATCACCGCCCCGACTAAGCTGCTGCCCTCAGGCTGACAGGGGCACGAGCCGGCTCCCACAGACACTTAACAGGCACCACGGGATGCCAAGCACAAAGCGCGTGCCCCAGAGGGCCCGGGGGAGGGAAGGCAGGCTCATCTGGCTCTGGCAAACGGGACATGCTCCAAAACAGCCCCGCGCCATGGGAAGTGGCCTGGCCAGGCACCACCCGGAAGTGCAGGCAGTGAAGGCCACAGGGAGGGGAAAGCGACGGAGGTGGCATTTTACCTTGGGAGAGCCATTAAACCCTGACGCCCGCTTCCTCATCTGTAAGAGGGGGGACTACTGTCTGCCCCAGAGGGTAGCTGTGAGGATCAAATCGAAGAAGACAACACGTGTCAGTGGCTGCACAGGCCTTGTGAGCCGCGTCCTGCAGGAGAGCCAGGCTGAGCCAGGACGGGGCGGCGCCACGGCAGAGCTCCCAGCAAGCGGGGTGGACGGAGGTCCTCAACGCCCAGCGGCGCCACTCACTGGCCACGGCTCTCCCCAGGCATAAGCAGGGGAGGGCCTGCCCCCCACTGCTCTCCCACACCTTCCCCGCCTTGACCAGTGGGCTGTAAGGCCAGGGCTGCCAGGCCAGAGAAGCTGGGGTCCGAGTCTAGCCCGCCCCCACCAGCAGTGTGACCTCCAGCCCCTGAGCCTCGGTCTCCTCGTCTGTGTAGAGAGAACACCTCCAAATAGCCAGCAGCCCTGGGAGGCACAGAGCTCCCTCCCCCCCTGGACCTGCCCACTGCAGGAGCCCGGCAGGTCCGCCCCAGCCACTTCACAACGGCCACCTCAGGCCCTGAGACGCTCACCTTGACAACAGGCGGCGTGGGAGGGACCACGGGGACGATGGGTGTCGAGGGAGGAGGTGGTGCAGCAGCCGGGGGAACAGGGACTGATGTGACATTTGCAGTGATGGTTGGTACGGGGGTGGCAGCAATGACGGGCGTCTGGGAGACAGTGGGGGGCACGTTCTGGAAGGGGGTCGCTGGGGAGACTGAGGACACGGCCGCCACTTGCTGCGTACCTTCAAGACAAGGACAGAAAGCTCAGCACAGAGGGCTTTTGCTCTATTTCCAGAAGCAGCTGGGACCGTCCCCTCCAGTCTGAGTAGACCAGGGGTCAACTGTGAGAGAAGACGCCGTCCTGGCCAAGACCACCCCCCGCTCTGCAGCCAGGGGCAGAAGCTGGCTGGCCCACCTTGGCCCAGTACTCGCTGAATGGCCCCACTGGTCAGAGGCCAGAGGAGGCTGGGAGGAGACCGAGAGACGCCCCATGGCCTGGCAGAGAACCAGCTCGCCTCCTCCACAACCTGCCTCATGCTTTCCCACCACCACGCTCTCCAAGAGGGAGCAACACAGGTGACAGTGACGCTCAGGGCACCAAGTAGCAGCAGAGCGAGATTTGGAGGAGGGGAACAGGGACCCGTGCAGCGACCATGTCGACACCTCCTGCCCCCAGGCCAGCCACCTCTAGCACAGGCTGGTGCCTGCAGGCTCACCCCACCCATCCCACCCAATGGACAGGGAGACAGCCCCGAGGGCCACAGGCCTGGCACCCCAGCCCTTCTACCTGTGGGCCATGGGCAGAACACCCCCGGCCCCTTTACCTGCACTCTGGGTCCCCGCAGCCGGCTTCCGGCCTTTGCCTTTTGGAGCAGGGGGTAATAACTCAACTTCCTCTTGGGGCATCTGGGCCACTTTCTGCAGAAAAATTTTCTCTAAGGCTTGGGCCATTAGCACTATGTCATCTGTGGGCTGAAGACACAGAGAGCCCGGGTCACTTGTTGGGAAAGGAGTGTGAACTTGCGAAAAACATTGTGGGCTGTGGCTCGAGAAAGCTTTTATGTAAAATCTGTTAGGAGATCTGGTGGGGAGAGGGCAAGACGGGCTTCAGTGTGGACACTCCCAGAGCCACCCAGGTGTGGTGGCACACCCACAGCCCCAGCGGCTCAGGGAGGCTAAGGCGGGAAGGTCGCAAGCTCGAGGCCAGGCTCAACAACTCAGACACTGCCTCAGGATAAAAAGTCAAAGGGCTGGGGTTGTAGTCCCAAGGTAGAGCAGCCCTGGGTTCAATCCCCAGTACCTCAAAAAGATAAATGAATAAGCCTCAGCCTTCGTGGGCTGTCTCAGTGGCCGAGCACTTGCCCAGCACGCCTGGGGCCCTGCATTCCACCCCAGCACACCAGCCTTCATCCCACCCCGTGAGGACCAGAGCCAGAATAGCCCAGCCCGGCGTTCCTTCATCTCTACTTAAGTCACGTCACTATCACAAAACCAGGGTCCTGGGCAACTTCCCTAAGTCGCTCCCTCACTGAGACCACCTACAGGCAGCTCTGCTCAGAAGTGTCCTCTACTGTCCAGGCAGGTCAGCTCCAGACTCTGCACGAGGACTTCTGGGGATGAGATTTCGAGGCCCAGGTGAGGCTGTCAAGGCTGTGGCCAAGTCAGCACCATGAGGAAACGTGGACCAGGACAGGGAGCAGGGCCAAGCCCAGAGTGTGCTGTGCCCTGAGCCTGAGAGTCTCCAGGCCCCTGATGTGGGGGGCCACCCCAGCCAAGGCCTCCCGGGGACCAGGCCTTCCTGGGCCCACCAGTGTCTGGCCATGCTGCTGTCCTCTTACCTTGTTGTAAATGTAACAGTTTGTAAACATGGTGTTGAAGTCCTGCATACATTCACTTGCACTCCAATAATAATTGTTTTCTAGTCTCTTCTTAATAGTCCCCATATCCATTGGGTTTTTTATTATTTTATGATAATCCTAGAAAAGAGATTTTCAGAGATATCACCAGGAGATTCTACAATATTATTTTCCCACTTCCCAAGTGCACCAAGGGGTCTCAATGAGTCCTCAAGCTGGAGGCTGGGCCACCTAAGGGCTGGTGAGCACTGGTCTGGAGTCCCAAACTCCTACCAGGAGGCTGTGGAGCTGCTGCAGACCCTGAGCTGATCTGTGTGCTAGAGAAGGGGCCAACCCCATCCACGTCATCTTTTTTTGTTGTTGTTTTTTGGTACCAGGGATTGAACCAGGGGTGCTCTACCACTGAGCCACATCCCCAGCCCTTTTTATATTTTATGTATAGACATGGCCTTGCAAAGTTGCTTAGGGCGTCACTACGTTGCTGAGGCAGGTTTTGAAATTGGGATCCTCCTGCCTCTGCCTCCTGAACTGCTGGGGTTGTAGGTGTGGCCCCAGCACCTGGCCCTTTCTAGGTATTCTAAACCCACGGATGGCCGGGGCCAAGCCGGGCCGGAATGCAGACCACCAAGTATAGGGGCTTCCCCTCGCAACTCTTGGGGTTCCTCTCTTTGGTCTACATCAATACTGGGCATGTACCAGGGGCACCATCCCTGGAATCCAGGCCTCAGTGTGCAGCTGGTGTCTGAGGACCAGTGACAGGACGCACAAGCGGCCCAGTCAGACCTCAGCTGCACAGATCTGCTCAGGAGCCCCATCAACATGTGGCCTGCCTTCTCCGCTCCTCCAGGAGGTGGGGCTTCTCACTGCCCACACCTGGGGACCGCTGCCCACAGGCTGTCAACCTCTGGGTTATAGGCTTCCTGAGGCACAGGCTGCCCCTGGCTCAGCGCCACCTATGCCATGGCACAGGCAGTCTCCAGGGGAGGGGTCTGGGGAGGGAGGAGCCCAGGGCGCAGGGGCTACGCACAGGCAGGTTGAGCTTGATCGCATCCACGGGCTGGTAGAAGGGCCAGGCAAACTGGTGCTTCCAGAGCGTCTTCACCACCACGTTCTGCATGTACTGCAGCTGGTTGGTCTTGCGGCCAGGCTTGCCGGGGTTGGAGACCTCCGGCGGGGGCGGGTTTGCAGGGCCCGGGGCCGCCGGGATCCCCGCGGGGGCGGCCGCGGTGGTCGTGGACATCCTCCAGCAGCTCGCTCGCGCTCACTGGCCGTCACGGCCGCCGCTCCGGGAGGCCCCTGCACCGTCTGTGCTCCCTGAGGAGGCTCGGCATCCCATTTCCAGGCCCAACCAGGCAACACCTGCAGACAACCAAGGACAGAGACCTGTCACCTCAGAGTCCCAACCTCTCCCACCTCCGTGAGGACACCACCTGGCCCCAGCAAGGCCATGGTCTTCCCCTGCCCAGATGTGCTGTCACCTGTCAGAAGGCCTCTCCCACCACTGTCTGTCAAGCTGGGGGAGGAGAGTGCCGGATGGTGGGGTCAGATGGCACAGGTCGCCAGCGCGGGGGGGTGGGGCGTGGCTAAAGGCAGGTGTGCGGAGGACATGGCCACTCTCGGCTCACTGCCGCCAAACCACCCGCTTGCTGGCGGCTGATCTGCTTTCCCCCAGACCCTGCACTTTCTTGGCTGTGGCAAGGTTTGAAGGGCAATCCATGGACAGAGAACTGCGACCAGACCCAACAGAGCCAGGGTGGGCGGAACCAGCATGACCCACGCATGCCCACCACAGGCATGGGCAGTGAGGTTTCTATCGTAACCAGAACAGTTCCGGTCTGTGACGGCGGCTGGTGTGACATGGCCTGGCCCTCGGCCAATCAGGACGGTGATAGAGGCGGCTCCAACCCCGCCTCTGCGTGCCAGGGCCAACAAGTGGCTCCAGAGACTTCACCAGGGCTGGCTGGAGCCGCTGAGTGCTGGCCACGTCGGAGCTGAGGCCTGGCAGCTCGGCAGACCCCCGGGACGGCTGGGACCATCAAAAAAGCAAGAGCCTGTGCAGCGGCACGCTGGCACCCCGGCACCCAGCCTCGCTCTCCCAAGGCGGGAGCCAGGCAGCACCACCTGCATGCCACAGCCCTACTTCTCTTTAGGTCAGGTTCTGCCCTTCATCCCCGCCCTCGCCCTGCGTGGGGCTTCCCAGGTAATGCCCGTGTTCACAGTGTCAGGGTCACGTGCGCTCCTGCCAGATGCCACTGGAAAGCCGCCCCAGGGCCAGGTGGGCCGGGAGCTGGCTGACACCCTGCCACCCCTCCAATGCCACAGTGGGCGTATGTGCACCACAGGTGGCAAGGGCCACAAACCAGGGCTCTGCCCCCAGAAGGCTGGCTGCCAAGGATTTGCCAGCACCTACTCTCAGCAAGTCTGCCCCCTCCCCGCCCAGCCCCACCTCACCCTCCCGGCCCCTGCTCTCAAGGCTGTGCTGCACAGCAGCTCCCCAGGGCCCATTCCGGGGCACCTCAAGGTCCTGCATCTGGTCAACTGGGCACAGATCACAGGCAGTGGTTTGGTGGGGAGGGCGGTCCCTGCAGTGGGCAGACCACCACAAGGCTGTGTCCTCACCTCCAGACCAAGACCACTGGTCTCTTCCCACCCCAGCCCCCAGGCTGCTCAGCAGCAGCACCCTGGTCAGGACCCTGCTGACCTGAAGCCAGGCCCAGGTACTCGCTGGCTCAAAACACTCCAGGCCTCCTGGCTCCACACTGACCAGCAGGGCCCCAAACGACAGGGCTTTGGGCTGCATGGGTGCTGTGGCCATGACAGTTCTCACCTTCCCCAGTCCTCTTGGAATCTTCGGGAATGCCCTTCCCACTGGGCCCCTGAGCAGCATGCAGCTGAGGCCAGCCCCAGAGCTTGTCCTCCATCTGCCCCGGGCTCCAAGGTGGGTCAAGAACACAGCACTCGGGCAGCCAGGATTGCCACAGGGGCCCAGCCCCAGACACCTCCCACTACCGGCAGGCGGGCTCCCTGCTCCAGCCAGCATGTGGACTCCAGGACCCGAGGCTGGTCCTGCTGCGACACTGACCAGGGAGCCGGGTCACAGGGATGAAGCCAACCTGAGGCATGTAGAGCCTGGAAGGTGTCTGAGGCTGCAGGCCAAGGTATAGGCTGGCCTCCCCTGCCCGTGGCCAGGGTGAGGTCCCTTCCACTCCTAGGTACCTGGTGGAAACGGACAAGGGACAGCAGGACATGTGCATGGGGACATCCTACCCAGAGAGCTCAGGGAGGTGGGAAGGGGCTCTGGGCCCTGCCCTTCCAGGCCACACCCCTCAGGGACCTGGAGCTGAGTCAGGCTGACTGGCGGGTCTGGGGAAAGTGGGAGCTACCGACTGCCTGCCACCTTGCCACCCTCCACCAGACCAGGGAGCTGTGTAAACCACTCCGTGCCTGCTGCGCTGCACCACGCCACACCACGCCACGCCGGCACCGCACCTCGAAGAGGGAGGGAGGCCCAGCAACTGCCAGAACGAGCCGGCGGGCAGCGGGTCCCGAGGGTCGCCTCGCCCAGGGCCCGCACGCTCCTCCTCAGGCCAGGTGCTCAGGAGGCTCGGAGCCCCCAGAAGGAAACGAACTGAAACAGACCCAGGTCCCACGCTGCAGCCAGGCCAGCGCGGCCTGAGGCGGGCACGCGGTGACGGCAGGACCATCAGCCCCTGCTGGTGGTGCACCCCTGCCCTGAGGACTGCTCGTCCAGGCAGGCCCGGGGCGGGGCTGAGGAAGCACCGGAACCCTGAGGGGCGCACCAGCAGCCCCTGGCCCAGGCCACGTGCACCCACGCGATGTCCGCAACACAGGTGCACAGCAGACCAGAGTCAAAGCCCTTTCCCCTGATTTCCTGGGCATTCGGGGACATGGAGCACACAGGGTGGGTGTTGGGCCCAGGCCTGTGTCTCTCCTAGAAGGAGGTGACCGCAGAGGTAGAGAGCCACAGCAAGGTGACGAGTAGGCCACGCCAAACCTCAGGCTGGGTGGACAGGGTGGGCTGTGGGCCTGGTGAGCAGCAGCCCTCGACAGAGCCTGGGCCGCCCCACAGGCCCCAGAGCCCAGCTGGCCGTGCTGTGCAAACCAGCTGTGCAGACACAGGGTCAGAGCACAGCCCCCACCATACCCCAAGCACTCTCCTGACGGACAGGGAGTCCCAGGGCCATGGCTCCCCACCTACAGGGACATGACATTTGGGGGATGGGGGTAACCTAGTAAACGCTAGAGCCAGATGTGACCGTGGGGAGGGGGATGTCCCCAGTCACCCCAGGGGTGCTGTGAGGACAACTGAGTGACATATGGGGTCCTATCTGGTACCCACAGACTTTGGCATGTTGGCCCCAAATCAGCTCAGGAAACAGGAAGGTCAGAATTGCATCCAGTGGACAAGGACAGCTGTCCCCCAGGTCCCTCCCCAGGACCCAGCCCAGCCCTGGCTGGCCTGCCTCTGCTAGGCCTGACCAACCAGTACTGCATTCCAGGGGCAGGGGTGTCCCTCCTGTACACGCCCCTCCCTGGGGCTCTGAGGTCACATCCCGGGTTGTCTACAAGAACACAAATGCTCTAAGGACAGGCTTTATTCTGCCAAGGGGGTCGAGATTTTACTGCAGAACAATTAAGGAAAAAAACTTCATCCCAGGGTTTTGGGACCTGCAGAGCAGTGACCTGGGGGCAGGGAAGGCCACCGTGACTGTCGCTGGCTTCAATGCAGAACCCCGGGGTCCCCAGGCCCTGGGAGCGAGTGAGGGCAGGTGGCTGACAGGTGACAGTCTAGAAACCAGGCCCCATGTGACCAGGAGGCAGCCTGGTGCCCAGGGTGGATGCATGTGGGCCTCCAGAGCCTGAATTTGGTGTCAATTTGCTAGAAATGCTTGCCGGAGAGCAAGCTGAGGAAGTAACCTCAATGCTGACCAAATATCCGATCATCTTTTGGAACTGGTGCCAATAGATTCGGGTGATGGTACTGATCAAAGTCATATTTCTTTTTGATACCAGGGACCACCCAGGAGGGCTTGACCACTGAGCTATATGTCCCTAGCACTCTTTATTATTTTATTTTGAGATCGGATCTCACCAAGTTGCTTAGGGCCTCAGTTGCTGAGGCTGGCCTAGAACTTGATCCTCCTGCCTCAGCCTTCTGAGTTGCTGGGATTACAGGTGTGGGCCACAGCCACCTGTGAGGCTGTAATTTCAAAAAGCTTTTAGAGATGCATGGTGGAAGTTGTGCAAATGGAATGTGTCCAGAATGTGCCACATGGATGGCAAAGCAGGACAGTCCTGAGCTGCCCTGCACCCTATGGAAGAAGACGTGCCTTCTCCTTGCCCCTGCCCCACGCACACGCTCAGTATCCTGCACCCACACTGGGTGAGCTGGGAGACCGGGGGACAACCTCACTCCCTGCAAGCTGCTGGAGCCTGGGCCAGGAGCCTGCTGGAGAGGGCACCAACGGAACCCCAGACACGAGCAGCACACCTGCGGCACCCCAGCACTCCACGTGCCCCCAAGGGAATGGGCAGCAGGCGGGAAGCCTGGTCTTCTAATCAACGTCCCTTTTCTTGAGGGGCAGAGGATCCAGCCTGAACTCATGCTCAGCGGCAGCAGCACTGGATGCCAGTCTTCCTGATGGGGCCTGAAGGGGCTGGGCGCACACAGCGCAGGCGAAACGCCCTGGTAGAGGGACCGGGGAGTGCAGCCCTGACTGTGCCTGCTAGGGCACCTCAGGGTCGGGGAGCACTGAGGTACACCAGCTCTGGCCAGGCACAAGGGCAGGTGGATCCTGTCTCACAGTGGGAAACTGAGGCTCTGGGGCCCTTCCTGAGGCCTGCCTCTCCCAGGCCTCCCATGCAGCCCACAGCAAGGACCCCCAGGTGCTCCCACCCAGGGCGGGGCCGCGAGTGTGCGAGTGTGGGTGAAAGTCCGCGGAGAGGCAGAGCTGACCGAGGGTCTGAAACCACAGAGCGGAAACAGACAAACCCACGTCCTCCAACATGAGAAGGCCCAGGCCAGGGGGTGCTGCTGAGGCCCAGGGCCAGACACCACAGGGACCAGAGGGGAGGACAGGGCCCCATGCCCCAGCCTGCAGGCCACCTACCCTCCCTTCCCCACAAGCAGAAATTCAGCCCGCTGGGCTCGCCCAGTGCACAGGCGCTGCAGCGAAGCTACGGGGCAGCACTATTTCAGGGCCTGGACAGACGGGCGGAGCAGGGACCTGTGCCGGCACCACTGCGGACCCACCGGTCCCCTCCTGCCACACCATGAACCAGGAGCTCAGCCTCCCTGCTGGGCAGCAGGGACTGAGGGTCAGCACCACAGCCCAGCTTTAGGGTGAGGACAATATTCACTCACCCAAGAGGAAGGGCGCTTCCCTGACTCCAGCCTAGCCTGTCCCCAGATCTCAGTGGTCCCAGTCTCCCCTATTGCTCAGATCCACTGTTCCCACTGGCCACAAAACAGACTTTGAGGAGATCAGCTCCTCCAAGAGGAGGGCACCCTGCTCTGTCCACCTGGGGGTCACTGGTCCCCCAAGAACTCCTGGGGACCCCACACTGATGGCTTTCTATTCCCCGAGTGGCCAGTGCCCTTGCTCCTCTGTTCCAGAGAGGTGGCCATGGGCTTCACACCAGCCCCCTTTCAAGTGAGGAAGGGGAGGCTCAGGGTACAGAGACCCAAAGGGCCAGGAGGCCAGCTGGCCACCATCCCCACAGCTGTGCTGCAGGCACTGCTGCCTTCTGCCCTGGCAGACAGAGCGAGCGCCCCTGAAGCGGCCACCCTGGGGCCAGCCCCCCAGGCTGCCGGAAACTGGATCTGTAAGGGTAGGGCCAGCTTCAGTGACAGACGGAGCCAACTGCTTCCACGAGCCAGGGGAGGAACTGGGGCCAGGGGCCTCCAGGCGGCCTCAGGGCAGGCAGTCGGCACGGGTGGGGCTGCCCTGTCCACCAGGGACTCTCCCGCGCAAGTGGCGCAGGGCCCTTGTTGCCCAGGCACCCTCGGCCGGCACCCCACACTCGCCGGGTCTATAGCACACCTGCCCTGCGACAGCTGCCCCTCCCTGTGCACCCTGGCCCACTAGACCACCGGGCTGTCCCATGGCCAGGCACACAGGCACTCCCCGGGCAGCAGCCACCATCCCTGTTCTTCCTTCGGCCGCACCCCACACTTCCTGAATCCAGGTGTCCCAGGCCTCTCCGGCCCTGGTGGCCCATTGGGAGTCAGCCTGTGAAGGCTCCCTTCCTGCAGGAACGTCCACCTCAACAGAGACCTTGACCCCCGGCCACAGCACGATGGCAAGAACACAGACGCCTCACACTGAGGCTCTTCGCACCCATGCTGGGAAACCAGGGCTCCTGGCTGGGGGCCCGGCAGGCCAGGCCCAGGGCCATCCCTCTGGAGAGCTCAGTGACCATGCACCCGGCCACATGCTGCACTCAAGCCCCCTGCATGGGCAGGGGTGGCCATAGAGCCACAGCTCAGAAGGGTAGACAGAGGAAGGCACTCGCCCTGGAGAGGGAAGGGGGCCCTGTCCCCCAGAGTCGGCAGGCCAGCAGCACTGCAGCGGCTTGGTGAGCACCAAGGCTCAGGTGGCCCGACACTCCCCCATGCTCAGCACTTTCTGGAACAAGCTGGGGGTTCGCCCAGCACCCTGGTCTGTGGGATCACAGGACAATAACTGCCCTCTGGGTGGCCTGAAGAGTCCAACTCACACACCACTTTAAGGACAGGTAAAGCAAAGTTGGGAAGGGGCCCTGCCCTCAACCGCCTCCAGCAAGATCAGGGACCAGGACTGCCAGGAGATGCCATGCTGCCAGCCCTGGCCTCAGAAAAACTGACCCCAGCACCTTCCCACCAGCATGAAGCAGGCGCTAGCCAGAGCAGGGGGACGCACATCAGCTGTGTGCACCACCGCAGGCCGCCCACCCCCATCCCTCCCCTCCTGCCAGGGGCTGAGCCCTCCTGCTGGCCCTGGGCAATGGTGCTGAGAAGGAGTCAGCTCCACCACTCCATTTAACAGATGGAAAGTGAGGCTGAGAGTCAAGTCACAGGCTGGGAGGACTTGGGAGCAAGGTGCACAGCAGCGGTTAAGATGGTCCGGAGTTCAGGGCTGCCACTCACCCTGTCCTGCTGTCCAGGGGCTGCTGGCCGGCCCAGACCTCAGTTAGCCACCCTTCAAGACAGGCTGCAGGCCAAACTGAGACAGAGTCAAGGACCTGGAGCTCAGCAAAGGCACGAGCCTCATCTCCTGGTCCACGGCTCAGTCACAGTCTTCCACACCCACCCTGGCACAGGGCTGGCCCCAGAGGGCTCTGTCAGGTGGTGCAAATAGATGGCGGGCAGCTTGGGGCCAGGCGGTACCCAGCTGCTTGCTGTCTGGCAGACACACCAAGCCCTGACCCAGATCACTGGGCAGGAAGGGTGCCCCCTGCACCGCCCAGCTCACCCCCTTCCTTTGGCTGCACCATGGGCACCAGAGACACACAGTGACCACCACAAGGGCCACAGCCTTCCTGTGCAGCTTGGCACTGCAGGTAGAAATGGACGTGTGAGACCTCTGGGACCTCACGAGGAAGCTGAGGACGTTGTGGCCTCAGAACACGCAGCTCTCGACAACAGACTCCAAGCTCCTTGTGACACAGGTGTAATACCTGTGGCACAGAGGTCCCCTCTAACCCAGATTCCAATTCCACACGCCAGGAATCCAATGTCACTTGTGGAGATGCCCAACACATTGCCTATCAAGCCCAACTTCCAACCACACTGGGAGACAGCTGACCAGGGTCACCTGGATGTTACTGCACTCACAGGACACGTCCCAAGAAGTGAACTGCCCTCCCAACAGCTTGTCAGCTTTGACCGATTCTGTAGGATTTGGGGGCTTCTGAAGGGAGGGAGAGCTTTCTCCAAAATGCACCTCCAATTCAAAGTACAGAGGAGGTACACTGAGAACTGATTCTCTCACAAGACGGATGCTGGCCAGAGGACAGCCTGCAGCTCCAGCTACACTCACAGACCTGTGAATTCAGATCTGAATGGGCTGGAAGGCTCACGCTCAAGCCACTAACTTCTGCACGACCCAAATGGGATGCCTCCCCTTGATGAGAGCCCCAGAGCATCCCAGGCAGCTGGAGCTCAACGACTTGGCCACTTGGGTTTCACAGAAGAGGATGCTGAAAACACACGCTCCAGTCACAGGGACCTACGTGTGGCAGCAGTGACCTGATCTCCTATACTCCAGCAAGGTGCAGAGCCTCCCGCAGCAGGAAGGCCTCCGGCTGACCCAGGTTGGCAGGACCCCACAAGCCCACAGACTTTCTTCGGGGAGAGAATGCTGCTGGCTTCCACAATTTCTCATTTGAAGCAAGAATCAGCCTCAACTAGATACTGGTTTCTGTGCAGGTATGAGGAGCCTGCCTGCACCAATGACCAGTCCAGAGGGCATGAGGGTCCCACTGCCAACCAGCCTCACCACTGAGCCAAATGCCTTAATGGTTTCCAAAAGAAGACCTGCGGAGTAGCTCAAGGCACGCTCTGCTGGCTACAGGGACTTGGGGAGGGCAAACTGTTCCTGACATGTCTCCAGGGCAGATGCATCTGATGGGGCTGACCACCTTGTACCAAACACTCTGCTTGGGAGGGCCTGGGCCCCCAGCCCTCAGGGAGAGCTCTGCCACAGTAAACCAGGAAGCGGACCAGGCAACCCTGGGGGCCCAGGACCCAGGGCTTCAGGACAGGCAGGAAGAGACCCTGCCAAGGGGCCTTGGCCTTCCCTTGGGACACTCCCCACTTTCACTTTCTGTGGACAACTGCCTGGAGTCTAGGAAGGGAGAAGTCATACAAATCCATCCTCCATTCAGATCTCACTTCCCAAGCAAGCACAGCAATGCCAAGGAAAGCAGTCGAAACGGTGCTTACTGTCCACCCCAAGAAAGCTTTTTAAATCCCTCCTCCCTGGACTTTTCAGTGGCAGGGCAAGGCCCAGATCTCTGCAGCTGCTTGGACTGGCTCTGCAGGCACGCAGTGCCCTGCCACTACCAGGAAGGTCAGAAAGAAATGCCCCCACATCCTGACACCGTCTGGGCTGTGCCTTATCTCTCCTGATCTGTAACCACCAGCACACATCAAGGGCCAGACAAGGCAAACAGACCTTTATTTGCAAATGAGAAGCCTCATTCAGGGTCCCCAGGGAAGAAAGGCAGCCTGCCCCCACACCAAGCAAGGTCCCTAACCTGAGGCCTGTGCTTTCCTAGACCCCCTGCATCGCCAATGAGAAACTCACCCAAACGCTAACACCGCATAGACTTCAGGATCTCCGCATGGGCCTTTCGTGGACCCAGGAAGAATTTCCATTTTAAAGGAAAGAGTAAGGAAGGTCTGAAACAGGAGCCCAAAACTTACCTCCTCCCTGGAGGAGGGGAGGGCACAAAGAGAACCCGGGTGACTCCCTCGCTTAGGTTTCTCCAGGCTCCCAGCCCTGTTGGCGGGCCTAGTTATGCAAGCCCCCCCCCACACTAACTTCTGCAGACAATAACCAAGTTTAACTTGGGCGGGGGACACCAGCTGTGCATTTCTGAGCAGAATCTCTAAACCAAAATTCTGGACCGCAGACGCTTCGGGACTGGGCACAACAGTGGGAACTCACGGTGGACCACTGGACGGCTCCGGGTGGGTATTGGCGAACCAAGCGCGCTGCCCCGGTCACAACAAGCAGTGGAGCAGAGAGGACGTCCCCAGGCCCCCAGCTTTATTCACAAGGAGCCTCCGAAGCCCACATAGGAGGTGGTTTGGTGCGCGCTCCGCCGCAGATGGGCTTGCACCGTGTTGCCACGCCGGTGCCCACCACAAGTGAGAAGGAGAGAAGCGCCCCCACCCTTCCCGCTCCAACTCGACCTGGGCCGGATTAAGCACTCTTCAGGCTGATTTCAAGCCGGGAACTCGGTCTTCTCCTGGCCTGGCTAAAGTAATCCAGCAACTGGTATGAGCGCAAAGTCGACTCCGGGCCCACAACTCTGAGAGGAGGCCACCCCCAAGGCCACGCCGCTGCTCCTCCGGGCGGCCGCGCAGAGCCCAGGCCAGGCCCCCCGCCCTGGCCGCGAAGGTCCCCAGGCGGGCGCGGGCAACTGGCGCCGAAGCGCACTGCCGCGACCAGAGCAGCCGCGCACACCTTCCCCCGCCGCGTCGCCCGGATTCCCCCCTTCCGAAGATGGCGGGCAGAGGAAAGGAAAAAAAATCCCTTCCGTGAGGGAGGGCGCGCGGAGGCCGGGCTGGCGCGGGGCGCGCGGGCCGTGCCAAGTCCGGGCTGCGCGCCCCGGCCGCGGCGACGCCCCCAAGCCCCGGACGGAGGCGGCCGGGCGGCTCGGCGCAGGGCGGAGGGGAGTAGGACCCGCGCCGCCGCCGCCGCCGCCGCGACCCCGGGCGGCCGCCGCGCTTTGTTGCATCGTGGCCGCGCACAAAGGCGGCGGCGGCGGCCCAGGGCGCCGGGATCCCGGGCCGCCCGACAGCCTGCGCGGGGCGCTCCGGGCCGCGCTACCCGGCCAGGCCCGCAGCCGCCGCCCGCGCCGCCCGCCGCCCCGCGCGCGCAAGGAATCAAGAGAAAGGCGTACTTGGCCTCGGCGGCTCCAGAGCCGTCCCCTCCGGGCCCGCGCGGCCGGCTCCTCTTTGGCTCGCCGGCCCCGGCAGCATAATAGACGCGCCGGAGCCGAGCAGGGCTCATGCGCTGCGCCGCGGCGCCTGGCGGGAGTCGTAGTCCGCGCCCGGGCCCGCGCCGGGGCCGCCCAGGGGAGGCCGAGGCGCGCGGACTACATGTCCCGGCCCTGCCGGCGCCGCCCCGCCCCGCGCGCCCCCGCCCGCCCCGCCGACCCGGCCGCGAGCGGGCCCGGCCCGGGGGGCGCGCGGGGCGGGGCTCGGCGCCCGCCCGCCCCAACCCAGAGGCGACGCGGGACCCCCTGCGGCCTCCCCCGCGCAGGCCCGCGCCGCCCTTCCGCCCGCACGCAGGGAACTTGTGCCCGTGGGCGAATTTCCAGGTGCCCCAGGGAGGCGTGGAAAAGGCGGGAGCGCAGCCAGCACCCGTGGCCCCGCCCCGCACTCAGGGACCGCGGGAGCAGCCCTCGAACCCCGGCCGCGCACGGGCAGCCGGCGCGCACTTGCCGGCGGCCCGTGTTTGTAAACAAACCGCGCGCCTAATTAGCCTGGCGGGGGCGCGCAGGCGGGCCTGCGGGGGAGGAGCCCCGCTCGGCCGCGCCCTCGCCTCCACCCGGCGCGCTGCGCGGGTGAAGTCCCGGCGGGGGGGCGGGGGGCGGGGGCCCCAGAGTTCACTGGCGGAGGAAAGGGCGCCAAGTCCTCACGGCTGGTGAGCAGCCGGGGAGGTTCCAGCTCTGTGCGGAGATCCTCTCTTTCCCGAGGCTCAGTTTCCCCGTCTGTCCAGCGAGAGAAGTCTCAGCCTGAGATTCCAGGACAGGGCCACCAAGGTGAAAACCAGGACCGCTAGCCCCCTCTCGGTGTTTTGAAAGGCTCAGCTCACGGACGTGTTTCGAAACTTGTTCTAGGTGAAGATTACTCGCGAATACATGTAAGTCAGTTTTTCTCCAGCTGTAACTTAGGGTACACGTTGCATATGTCAGACCCCAATAAAAACGTCAAAAACAAAAGTTTTCCCTCGGGGCTCTCTGAACCTGCCGCCTGCAAGGTTCTCATTTCCTGGTGTGGGCTGAACCGAGCCCATGCCCCTCGGGTCACTGCGTTTGGTTCAGGTTGAGCGGGAGCTTGGCCGCGGATAGACGTCTTCACAATACTGACACACGCCAGCGTGCTGAGCCGTGCGCTTCCGCGCATCCAAAAGCAGGCAAGGCAGGCGTGATCAGAAAACAGGCTCAAGCTGATGAGGGGACTTCCCTCGGTCACAGAGCCAATCTGCAGGAGACCTGAGATCCGAAAGCCCCCAGGCCTTGGAAACCATTCCGCAGAGAAAACTCCCAGCCCTTTCTCACTATGCTCGGAGCTCTGGAGCTTCTCAGAAGGGGTGGGAGACAGGGTTTCCACTGTCGGTGGGGGTGGGTTCCACTGGAGGGGAGCTTTGCCTTTTTAGTTTGCAGAGGACATCCTGAGAGCAGGAAGGTCAGGAAAGAGGAATGCTAAGCAAGTCACTCAGAACCATCATCCCCGGTACCCCAGCCTTGATGTAATGCCTTGCAGAAGTACAGGCCTCTGTCCCAACCTGCTTGGCGGCTACCCCACTTCCTGCTGTACAAGTCTCATCCTTTGGGACACTCAGAGCTCTCTGGACACCAGGAAAGGCCACCATACACTTTAAGAGACTCTAGTGCCATTCCCCCAAGGCCAAAAACAAATACCTCCTGCACCTGGTTTTGCCCTCAGAGGGCTTGGGTAAAGGCACAGGCCACTCTGACCGCCAGGCTGCCAAGGCTGTTGTCCAAACACCAACAACCCAGAAGCCATCCTGGGCCTCCCACTGACTGGAGACTCCAGCAGTAGGTCAGGACCCTTGTCCCCCTGAGGTCTGGCTCTCCTGTCCCATAGCACCCACTTACATATGACCTGGTTGGCTCAGGTCCTTTCCTGAGGCCAGCAGTCCCCGGAAGGCCACATCTGCAAGGGGATGGGACAGAAATTCATCTGAGCGTTTCAGCCCCGTGCTGATACCTGGGCTGGTGTGGTGGCCTCTCTGCAGCCATGACCTTCCTTCCTTCCCAGACTCCGGTCCTCGGAGTCTCACCACCACAGGCTTCTTTAAGTCAGGCCTCCAGGCCACGTTAAAGGGACAAAGCCACTTAAGTTCCACAGCCTGGTTTCTTCCTCTGTCCCAGGGCAGCTCTGGGAAGGGATGGGGCCATGCATCCAGGCAGGGCTTGTGAGCATGAACAGGGCTTTGCCTTCCCCACTTCAGAGAGCCCCAGAGCCTTCACTCCAGGCACACGCCCTGCCTCCCCTCCAGCATGACAGCTCCCTGCGGGCAGAGCCTCTTGTGGTTGCTCAGTAGTTGTTAAATGAACAGCCTTCTCTTCTGCAACCCTCCCTTGCCTCGGGCCTCCATCGGTAGACTTCACTGTGGCTGGACCTCCACCAGCTAAGAAACCACCCTTTTGTCCTGCATAAGACCATCTTGAAGGCCCCAGATCCATGCTGTGGCCAGCACAGGGCCAGGCCCTCACCTGCCTCCTCCAGCTTCACATGCAGTGCCCCTGGAGACACACAGCAGTAACGTTATAGTTTATACATCAGTTTCTTGAAAGTTCAGTTATAATGAGTCTTGTCCCAGGAAACTCATCAGCTCTCAGTACAACTTAAAAATGATAATAATGATAACAGAAATAAGTTTTCTCCACCAAGCAAAGCCTGGGCTACAGAGAACTCTGGAGGGCACAGGAGCAGAGGTTTCTACTTACATAATTACAGACTCCTGCTGTGTGCCAGGCACTGTCAGTTTGCTGAATCCCTGAGCAGTCCTCCAAGGTAGGGGTTGTTACACCCACTGCCTGGTGAGGATGGAGGTGGCCTTGTGAACCTGGGCTCCCATTTCTCCTGGGGAAGACGCGCCACGTGGGGAAGGCAGTGCTGTCAACGTCCGCGCGTCCCGTAACTGGCTCTCTGAGAAGAGGGCAGGTGTGGAGGTGGCTGGGGCACAGTGCTTGCCTAGCACGCATGCATGAGGCCCTGGGTTCCAGCCTCAGCAAGGGCAAAACGAAACAGAGCAGGGAGGGAGTCATGGTGGGGACGGAGCTCCATGAGCTGTCTCGCCCCCAGTGCGCTCTGTTGGTGCAGAAGCAATAGTGAAGTCACTAAAAGCCCGAGTGGGAAGGTCTCTGGCTCAGCCTGGGGCTCGGGTGAACACAGAGTGAGCCATGCCACCGCTGTGAAAAGCTCATCGCCCGAAGCCAGGCGTCTTGGTGCCCAACCTGTGGGACCAGAACAGTAAGGCCCTGCCTCTCAGGACCTCTGTGAGGCCAGAGGAGTTGGGGGCCCTCAGGCACATGCTGATGCTGGGGGAGCTCAAAGGGAGAGCACTTGCGGCACATGCAAGACCCGGGTCCAAACCCAGCCGGAGTGCACCCACCCCAACTTCATGCAAAAATCAACTCAAAATGGATCGAAGACCTAAAGATAAGAAAACAGAGGGGTAAACCTATAAGACCGTAGTTTTAGTGGTGAATTCTTAAATAGTAAGGAGAAAGGGGGAAACATGGCACATTCAGCTACATCAGAGGGCAGTAATGAAAAACCAGGACAGGAAGGTAGGCCAGCGCAGATCGCTGGCCAGGCATGCCTGGGGCCCGGGCTCAACCCAGCACAGAAAAGTGAAGAAGTGAATGAATAAAGATTTAGTATCCAGAACATGTGAAAACCTCACACAACTCAGTGGCAGGCGACACGAGCAAGCTGATTCAAGGACAGGCTGGACTTGGGTAGACACTTCTAGAAAGATGGCAGGCAATTGGCCCACAAGCCCAGAGAAGTTCTGTGCTGTCGGGCACCAGGGCAGAGGGAGCCACACGGGGCACCACTGCACCTGAGCAGGGTGGTCGTAACTTTTTAAAAAATGTTTATTCCAGATGTTGATAGGCCTTTATTTCATTTATTTGTTTTTATGTGGTGCTGAGAATTGAACTCAGTGCCTCACACATGCTAGGCAAGCGCTCCACCACTGAGCCACGACCCCAGTCCCAGGTGGCCGTAACTTTAAGGAAAGGGAAAGAGCCCGTGTTGGCAGGTTAGGGAAGATTAGAGATCCTGTGGGCCACTAGCAGGAGTGTGGACTGAGGGTGGCAAAGTAGTGCAAGGGGCAGCTCTCCGGAGTCCACCAGGGAGGTGCCATGAGGTGGACCCAGCAGCCCACTCCAGGAGACACTCAGAACCGAGGCAGGTCTTCAAATGCTGGCATATCAATGTGCGTGGCAGCCAGGCGTGGTGCCCACACCTGTGATCCCAGAGACTGGGGAGGCTGAAGCAGAAGGGGCACAAGTTCAAGGGCAGCCTCAGCAACTTAGTGAGACCCTGTCTCAAAATAAAAAGGGCTGGGGACGTGACTCAGGGTTTAGTGCCCTGAGCTCAATTCCCAGAACCACAAAGAACAAAGGACCTAGACCAAGAAGATGTGATGAGTCAGGGAATCAGAGCCAGGGGCTTCTGCAACCGAGTACCCAAGCCACCTGGGCCAGGTGGACTGCAGGCTGACCCTGCAGTGGGGTGGGTCTGGTCTGAATGTACCCAGAGGCCCATGTGTTAAAGGCTTTGTGGCTTGGTGTTGTTGGGCGGTGGTGGAACCTTCACCACCTGGGGCGTGGTGGGCAGGAGTTAGGTTGGGGGGTCATTGGGACATGCCTTGAAGGGATGCTGGGATCCCAGCCCCTGCTCTTCCCTCTTCTGCTTCCCAGCCTCTGTGAGGCAAGCAACTTGCTCCACCATCTGCTCCTTGTCATGATGTTCTGCCTTGTCATGGGCCCCAAAGCCCAAAAACTATGGAGCCAATCAATCATGGACTGAAATTCCAACACCATGAGCCAAAATAGACCTTTTCTGTTTATAAGCCAATGATCTGAGGTATTTCGTTGCAGTAATGGAAAACTGACTAATACAACCCCAAATACTCATGGTCCCCCATCTCGGTCATTGAACCCCTGATCTATCTGCACTGGGCATGAGACATCCCCAGAGGACAATCAGATTTCTCAGCCTCCCTTGCAACTGGAAGTGTCCAGGAGGGTGGGAGGAGGCACAGTGCCTTCTGGGGAGGGTCTTTCATTCTCTCCTCCCTGTGCTGCTGGGTGGGCCAGAGGGCCACCTTCTTGGAACAATGCTCATCACCTGGACAGGAGGGCCCCACTGGCCAGCTCCTTTCTCTGGGACTTGTTTCCACGGGTGAGATGAAGATCTGTTTTGTTTGTGGCATTTTACTTTGGCTTTCTACTAACGCTGACATTAACCCCAACTGGTCTAACATGGGGGTAGGGAGGAGATGAGAGTTTAACATTCTAAGTCCTCCATTCACTCAGGAAAGTGGGAGAGTCATTTTCTTCTTCAAGGAAGTACACTTATGAAGTTTTAAGGGAACTGCGAATATAGTAGCAACAGAATGAGTGACTCTGAAGTAATTAAAGGACACAGAAAATGACCGGCTCTTGCTGTTTTTTGCTGCTCACCCTCCCTGGGGCTTAGGGAGCAGGACCTGGCCCCTCCCGCTGCGGCCCCTCCCGCTGCGGCCCCTCCCGCTGCGGCTCCCGAGCACAGCTGCACCCCCGCAGGACCCGCCCACTGCCCGAGTGCACCGCCGGCTCTGCGCTGAGCGTACCTCCCCCTTCCCAGGCTTGGCACAGGTGACCAGCACCAAGGTTCCGAGGCAACAGGGCATGGCTTTCCAACTGAAAGGCGCGAGGGCCAGGCCGGACCCAGGAGCGAATGAAGGCCACGGGTGCTGTGAAGGCATGATTCTTTCCCTGGGATAACTGCCAATTTTAGGAGACTTCAAAGCACTTGCTTAAGCAGTTATCAGAACTTTTCTCAGGTGGGAAAAGACATCATGGCTCACGTTGTTTTATACCCCCTCAGCGTGTCTCTGTTTTGGGGATGGAGGGAATGACGATGAATTGAAGAGTCCCTGGGATAGGAGGATGAGACTGTGTGTGTGGTGAGAGAGGGGTGCCCCTGTGCAGATATGTCGGAGAGAGGCGAAGGGGTGAGGCCTCACGTCCAGCTCCCCTTCCCAGGGCCTCCATTCCACCCACCTTGCAGGCAGGACCAGAGCACCAGGCCCTGGCCAGCTGGATGTGTGCATTCAACATGGTGGGAGGTCACCGTCCCACCCTTACACGGGGCAGTGGAGCTGGGAGGAGAGTTGTGGCAGACAGTGTCAGGGCTGGGACTGACCACAGGCTGGCACCAACACCTGTGGCTTTGCCATTAGGTTCCTCTGCTTTGGACCCACAGATCAGAGATTCAGAGACGGAACAGATCAGAGTGCAGACCGTGGTGACCCCAGAACTTTACAGGGCTGGGGCAACACAGCAGAAGGGGCTGAAGCCCTGCTGGTCTTCCTGGGCACCTGGCCCCCTCAGTCCCCACCTGCGCCCAAGGCCATCCAGGCAATAATGCCAACTGTGACAGAGGATGGAGGATTGGTGCTCTAAGGGGAGCACTGGAGTGCGTCCACCCTACCATGAGCGCAAGTCCTAAAGACGCTCTCCTGACCAGACGAGAGTCCTGCTCCCAATTCTTTAGAATTTTTTAAATTTTGGAATGATTTCATATTTACAGAAAAGCCACAAAGGTATTAGGGAAGTTCCTGCAGACCCTCCTCACCCAGCTTCCTCCGTGGTTCCAGGTTGGACCTTGGCTTCTCTCCTGGGGCACCCGCGGCACGCCCCGGGTCGGTGCTGGAACCAGGAGGTACCATGTCTGCACTCAGTTCCGCCTTCACAAGACTGCATTGGCTCTTCTGAGTCTTTTGTGCTTCCTATGAATTTCAGGACTTTTTTCTATTTCTGTGGAAAATACCATTTTATAGGGATTGTGTTCAATTGGTAGATTACTTTGGATAGTATGGATATTTAAACAATATTAAGTTTTCCAGTGGACATGGAATATATTCTGTTTATGTGTGTCTTCAGTTTCTTTCACGAGTGTTTTCTGTGACGGGTTGACATATGTGACTCCATGGACGTGTTATAGGCCAGGCAATGTGGGCGATGACTAAACAGACTCCATCTTACCCCGAGACTCCATGCTACGTAGGAAATGCTTCTCCCATGGGAACCCCGCCTCTGTGCCCCTCAACAGTTGCTTTGCATGACTTGTTTGGCCATACAAAATGACGAAATGGCAATTCTTGTATAATGGAAAATTGTTCTCTTTTTGATTCCTAGTTTCCTAAACAATGTACCATGTTAGCGGTGATGTCAACAGTGATTGTTTAGGTGTCAGTAACTGTTCTTTAGTTTGTACTTAATTAAGGTCATTTTGACCTACTTCCCCCTCTGCTAACGATTCAGATCCCATGATGTTAGTTTGTAATTTTAAATCATAGCAACGGACACTTGTGATTGATGTACTGATTTATGGTATAAAAACCCCTGCGACCCTATGGTTGGGGCTGTTCTCCCAATAGAGATGTGTGGGGCATTGTGTGAGACAGTCAGCCAGCTGGCTAATAAAGACTCTCAGATTTGGAGGTCTCAGTGGTGATGGGTCTGCCCTTAAGCTGCGCCCCACAACATTCTAGTTTCTGTGTACAGGTCTTTCATGTCCTTGGTTAAATTTGCTCCTAAGCTTTTTATTGTTTTTGATGCTTTTGTAAATGAAATTTTTGTTATTCCTTTTTTGGATTATCATAAAGAAACACAACTGATTTTTGTATGTTTAGTTTGTATTCTGCAAATTTACTGAATTCACTTACTAGTTCTAATAGTTTTTTTCCTGGCATTTTTAAGGTTTTCTATATCTGTGATCATAGTATATGCAACACAGTGACTTTACTTCTTTCTTTCTGATTTGGATGCCTTGGGCTGGGAATGTGGCTCAGTGGTAATGCACTTGTCTGGCATGCATGCACTACACACAAACACACACACACACACACATACACACACACACACATGAAAGAAAGATTTGATGTTCAATTGGATGCCCTCTATTTCTTTTTCTTATCTGATTGCTTTTGCTAATGGTTCTAGAACTAACTATATTGGATAAAAATGATGAGAGTGGACATCCTTTTCTTATTCCTGATTTTAGAGAAAAAGCATTCAGTTTTCCTCCATGCTGACCATGGGCTTTCCATAAGTAGCCTTTATCATGTTTAGGAGATTGTGTTCTATGTCTAAATCGCCCAGACCTTTTATCAAGAAAGGGTGTTAAGCCAGGCAGGGTGGTGCACTCCTGTAATTCCAGCAGCTCCGGAGGCTGAGGCAGGAGGATTGCAAGTTCAAAGCTAGCCTTAGCAAAAATGAGGCACTAAGCAACTCTGTGAGACCCTGTCTCTGAATAAAATACAAAATAGGGCTGAGGAGTAGCTCAGTGGTTGAGTGCCCCTGAGTTCAATTCCCAGTACCAAAAATTAAAAAAAGAAAGAAAGAAAGAAAGAAAGAAAGAAAGAGAAAGAACAGATGTTAAACTGTCAAATACTTCAGCATGTATGGGGTAATCATGGTTTTATCTTTCATGTTAGGGTGGTATGTCACACTGATTGATTTGCAGATGTTTGGACCAACGTTGCATTTTAGGGATAAATCTCCCTTGATCATGATGTGTGACCTGATTTCAAATTATATTATAAAACTATAGTCATCAGAACAATGTGGCACACAGGCCGGGGCAGTGGTCCATGCCTATAATCCCAGCACCCTGGGAGGCTGAGGCAGAAGGATCTCAAGTTCAAAGCCAGTCTCAGCAAAAGTGAGGCCCTGTCTCTAAATAAAATATAAAATAGGGCTGGGGATGTGGCTCAGTGGTGGAGCGCTTTTCAGTTCAATCTCAAGTACCCCACCCCCCAAAAAAGTATGAGATGCACGGAGCAAGGGAGCAGAACCCCACACCAGAAACAAGCTCGAGTATGTAAGCCCACTGGTTTTCAGCAGGGGCGGCAACGCTCGATGAGACAGGTGGGTTCCACATGGAGGACCGTCACCTGACACACACAACCGACCTAAGACCTGGGACTATTAAAATCCTAGAAGAAAATGGAAAGAAAGGCTCCTGACCTTGGCCTTTCCGGATCTTGCTCTGAAAGCTCAG
Source organism: Sciurus vulgaris (assembly GCF_902686455.1). Classification (NCBI taxonomy): domain Eukaryota; kingdom Metazoa; phylum Chordata; class Mammalia; order Rodentia; family Sciuridae; genus Sciurus; species Sciurus vulgaris. Next base: position 88,478,806 of record NC_136476.1, on the reverse strand, counting down.
GCCACAAGGGTCAGGGTGGTGGTGGTGGCAGGGCCACGGTCCAGCTGAGGTCCTGGTTCAGTCGCAACAGAGAGAAAATGCTCAGGCCACAGAGGTAGAAATTAGCGAAGGGGCGTCCAACTAAGAGGCTTCCCCACAGCGAAGGAAACCATCAACAAGGCGGAGAGCCAGCCTGCAGACCAGGAGGAAGCATTTGCAAACCACTATTTGGTAAGAGTGATACCCGAAGTGCAGAAGGAACTCACACAACTCAGTATCAAACAAAACCAAAAATAATCTTCCCCAGCACCACAAAAATCAAAATAAATGCAAATTTACAAAAAAAAAAAAAAAATCGGATTAGAAAGTGAACAGAGGACCTGAATGGGCATTTCTCCAGAGAAGATGTAAGAATGGCCCACAGGTGGGCGGAGAGGAGCCCCTCTCACTTACCTGGAGGAAACACAGCTGGGAATGAATGTTGGAGCTCCCGGGAGGCACAGGCTGAAACCCCGCCCGAGGTGACGGAGGTGACCGAGTTAGAAGCAGGGTTGCCAGGGTGATTGAGAGTAAAGAACCATCCTCGCCAGTGAGATCGCGGCCGTGTACAGGCCGAGGGAGCCAGGCGTCGGGGCCATGCCTGTGACCCTAGAGACTCGGGAGGCCGAGGTAGGAGGACAGCAAGTCCGAGGCCAGCCCAGGTTACTGAGGAGGCCCTGTCCCAAAATAAAATAAAAAGAGCTGGGGGTGTGGCTCTTTGGCGGAGCACCCTGTTTCAGTCCCCAGTACCAACAAAACAAAATAAAACCTGCTCTGCCATCCAGCCATCTCTCCTCCTGATAAAAATCCAGGTGGAATGAACCCAGCCCTGGGCGACACCTGCCCTCCAGCTGGGGAATCGGCCCAGGCGTGCACCCCGGTGGAGCCCGAGGGTGTGATAGCCCTGGAGCATCTATCGCTTGGCCCCGCCTTTCATGACAGCTGGAAGAGCCCGGGGAGTGTCGCCGGGTGCAAGACGCGGGCACAGAAAGGCAGATGCTGTGCGACCTCGCTCGTGTGCGGGATCTTTAAAAAAATCAAATACACGGGACCCACCCAGGGGCAGGACGCGGTTGCCAGGGGCAGGACCAGAGGGATGCGGGCCGAGGGGCGGAGCCGTGGGTGAGTGGCGCGCGAGGCTAGAGCTCAGAGCCGCACGAGGACCGCAGCTACCCAGGGCGCGGCCCGGGAAAGGGGGCCCTGGTGCGACAGCTGGTGCTGCCACGCGTGCACCCAGCGTGGCGCGGGGAGAGGCCACTCCTTACTTCTTTTTCTTTGGTACCAGGGATCGCACCCGGGCGCTGCGCCGCGGAGCCCCAGCCCTGCCTTCAGCCTCCCGAGCCGCTGGCAGTGCAGGTGTGCACCTCCTGCAGGAGGCGGCTGGCCGGGTTTGTAGCACGCGGGAGCCATGGCCGCTCCGCAGCAGTTTACCGTGCATTCCAAGTAGGCAGGGGAGGAGACTGGAAGGTGCCCAAGACTTCGAGATAATGAATACTTGAGGGGGTGGAAGGCCAGCCCCCTGCTCTGGCCACCGTACACACGCACTGGAATGTCTCATAGACATGTCGGTTACTGCGCTTCAATTAAGAAACTTAAACATATTACTGAAAATCGAGTCATACACCTTAAATAGTATGAATCTAGGTATATATTAAACAGCGTGTATCCAATAGTTTTTAAAAAGAGACTGACCATTAACTAAACTTGGAGTGCATCAGGTCTCTGCCGCTGTCCCTGCGTCCTTCCCCTGGTCAGAACCTAGTCCCCCACTGCTCACCAGTCTTGTCATCCAGGACTGACAGCTTTAAGAGGTGCTGGCGGCGAGGTGTTCTGGAGACTGGGGTTGGCTGAACTCTTCCCACTCCCCGGGGAGAGGGCTTGGGTCACCTGGGGGGGGGGGGGCAGTGACCACACATGCTCCCTGTGACCCTCTGTGAGGGAGATTTGTCCTTTCTCCCCCACTTACATGTTCAGCATTTATTTTTCCTCCGTATGGACTAATTTATTTATTAGCCAATTGTGTTATTTATGTCATCTTTGCTCAGATGGGTCCAGCTTTGGCTGCTGGGTCCCTGTGACTTGCCCTCCTCCTGGGGGTTCCGGGGAATTCCCTGCTCCACGGCACTACACGATGCTCCAGGCTGCCACCAAACGCGTCACACCAACTCCCCGGTCATCCGTGTGGCTCTGTGGTAATCTCTGCTGGGCATCGCTGCAGGGCAGTCTCAGTTGGTTTGCTGTATCTATAAAAGACTATGTGGAACCAGGCAGCAGGGCACACACCTGTGACTCCAGCAACCCAGGAGGCTGAGGCAGGAGGGTCACACGTTCCAGGTCAGTTTCGGCAGCTGAGACCCTGCCTCGAAATAAGAAATATTAAGGGCTGAGGGTGCAGCTCAGAGAGAGTGTGCTCCTGGGCTCAACCCCCACTACAAAAAAAAAAAAAAAAAAATATATATATATATATATATATATAGAGAGAGAGAGAGAGAGAGAGAGAGAGAGAGAGAGCGCGCGTGCTATAGAGGGCTAGAGGTCTGAAGTTCATCTGGCTCATGGTTCTGAAGGCTGGAAGTCCAGGTTCAGGTGGTGGCCTCTGGCTAGGGCCTCCTGCCGATTCAACTCACAGTGCAAAGAGGAAGGGCAAGCAGGGGCACGTGGGCCAGCAACCTGTGCTGACAGACAGCCGCTGCTCCAGCAGCACAGGAACCGACTTCACGCCTTAATACCTGCTCCCTTCAAGCTCCCACTGCCTCTGGGGACCATCAGGGACCAAATTTCAACAGAGTTGCAGAGGGGACGGACCACAGCCGACCACAGCAGTGTGCTCCTGTAATGCCACGGGCTCACCACCAGCCATCCTTTGGCATGCTGTCACCTGCTCTCCATCCAGTCCAGTCCATGGGGGCAGTGGGGTGCACACCTGTAGTCCATGGAGGCAGTGGGGTGCACACCTGTAGTCCATCGAGGCAGTGGGGTGCACACCTGTAGTCCATGGAGGCAGTGGGGGTGCACACCTGTAGTCCATGGAGGCAGTGGGGGTGCACACCTGTAGTCCATGGAGGCAGTGGGGGTGCACACCTGTAGTCCATGGAGGTAGTGGGGTGCACACCTGTAGTCCATGGAGGCAGTGGGGGTGCACACCTGTAGTCCAAGCTCCTCAGGAGGCTGAGGCAGGAGGCTGAGCCCGGGAACCGCCCATCCTGGGCAGCATAGTGAGAGTCCATCTCTTCAAAAAGCAAAAACAAAAGCAAGAAACCCCAACAGTTCACTAAGTGCTGGCTCTGTCCCCAGAGTTGTACCAGGCTTGGGATTCTGGAGACTGTGGTGGTCATGCGCTGGCCCTCACATGAGGCATGCTCAAGGGGGCAAGGGGACCTGGACTAGAAGAGCTGGGCCGTCGGATTGTGACAATGCCACCAGGGAGGAGGGCGGGCTGCTCTGAGCCTTTGAGGTCCACAGAACCAGGAAGCTTTAGCTCCACCTGAAGCTTTGGAGGGAGCTGGGTCGGGTCCTCTGGGTGACTGCAAGGCACACAACGGTGTGCATACCCCTGCCCAGAAAGTTCTCTCCTCCTGTGGTGGCCAGGGTGGGAGCCTGGCATCTCTCCCATCACACGTGGGGAAGCAGAGGCTGTGTCAGGAGCCCAGAGTCTGTGGCCTTCTTCTAAGCTGGCCTGGGTCCAGGTTTCCAGAGAGAAAGGCAGTGGGGACAGCAGCTCTGGTGTAGGGAATGGCGATGACCATGGGGGTCAGAGCAGGCATCACCCTGACCCCAGACTCACCTCTGCCATTGACATGAGTCGGGCAGCCTCCCTGAACCAGTACGGTCGGCCTGGCAGGCTGACTTGGAGACCGGTGAGATGGTGGGCCTGGCATGGGGTGCCCGGGCTCTGGCACACGGCAGGCGCTCAGTGGGTGCTCTCTGTGAGGCTGCATGCACACTGAGGCAGAGGGCCCTGTGCGCATCTGCTGCAGTGAACTTCCCAGGCATGGGAGACTGAGTGGCCAGATGGGCATAACCATGGCAACCAGCCTCCATGCCAGCCCTGGGCCACAAGTGGCCCAACCTCCAGAACCTGAGTGACAGCAGGGACTCGTCAGCAGATCAGGCATGAGGGAGTGATCTGTGCCAGGCAGGTGCTCCTGGTGTGCACACGTGGGGAGTCTGGGTCACATAGGGTAAGATGTGTTCGCCCCTTGTCCCCATTCCAAACGAAGAGTCTGGGCCTCAGGCCACAGCAGTGTGCCTTGTCTTCACCACGCGGGGAGCCCAGGAAGCAGGAGTGGGAAGGCGTGCACCCGCTTCTGGCTGAGTGGGGAAAGGGGGCAGAGGGGCTGCGGGTGGCCTGAGGACACTGGACGCCAGGATGCTTGGGTGGCAGCTGAGTCTGCAGACAGTGGGTGTGACCTGCAAATGCACAGGTGGGCGAGCCCTTCCTCCCTCCCGACCTGAGACCGTGACCAGAGCTGGCACCCCTCGCGGACCCTGGGCGTCTCCCCGCTTTCTTCCCCTCCTGTGGCCAGTGGCCCACTGCTGCTACCTGTCACTACTTACAGAATCTCAAAGACCCAGGTGGAGTGCAGGGTGGGCGGTAGGGTGAAACATCTGGTGAACAACAGAAGCCTGGCTCTGTGCCCCCGCCCTGAGGTCAGGGTAGGGAGGGGTGATTCTCGCCCCCTGGCATCTGTCTGTCCTGCTGCTCAAGACTGACCTCTGACATATGGCATGAGTCTCTGCACAAAGCTAGTTCTCCAGTAGCGCTGGTCGGGTGTGCTGATTCCAGCATGTGCTTGCTGGACAGGTGCCCAGGATGCTCTGCCTTTGGCCACCCGCTCCCAGCTGCCACCCCACTACCATGCGGCTCAGTGGCAGAGTGGTGCAGCCACCTTTGGTCCACACTGGGGGCTCTGGTCTCTCTGCCCCTCAGCTTCTTCCTCCAGGGGGATGATGCACACAAGGTGCTTGTATTCTGAGCATTTGGGGATTGCTGTGCTTTGGGTAAGTGTCCACCAAAGGCCATGTGGTAAGGGCTTGTTCCCTGGAAGAGGGGCACTATATGAAAGCTGTGGAACCTTTGAAAAGTGTGCCTAAATACATCAGTAAAAACATACATAGTGTCATTGCAGCTACATTGGGAGGCTGAGGCAGTAGGGTGCAAGTTCAAGGCCAGCCTGGGCAACTTAGTGAGACTCCATCTGAAAATTAAAAATAAAAAGGTTGAGGATGCAGCTGAGTGCCAAATGTCCCCAGTTTAATCCCCATTGCCACACACACACACACACACACAAATTAAAAATTAGAAAAAGATATATTGTCAAAATGAACTAAAGCCTATAACCCAGTGGATAGCAAGGTAGGTTAGAAGGATGGGGGGGTGGGGTGTGGCACCTGTAATCTCAGACACTTGGGAGGCTAATGTAGGAGGATTTCGAGTTCAAAGCCGTCTCAACAACTTAGTGAGGCACTTAGCAAGTCAGCGAGACCCTGTCTCTAATAAAATATATTATAAAAAGAAGATATGGGGATGTAGCTCAGAGGTTATGCACCCTTGGGTTCAATCCCCAAGTCCCAGTACCAAAAAAAAAGGATGAGGAGGAGGAGAAGGAAAAGGATAGAAAATGATATACTATATGTGCTAGCTAGCTTACCTTACTGTGACAAAATACCTGAGATGATCAGCTCAAAAAGAGGAAAGATCAGTTCTGGCTCATGGCTTCAGAGGCTGCAGCCCATGGCCACTTGGCCTCGTTGCTCTGGGCCTGTGGTGTGGCACAGTTCATCATGGTGCAGAGGAGGCTGGGAAGCGAGCCAGGAAGAGGAAAGGCAGGGTTCCCAGCCTCTCCCCAAGGGCTTACCCCAGTGTCCGTACTTCCTCTCACCCAGCCCCACCTCCTGGAGGCTCATCCGCTCCCAGTAGCACCAGGGGAGGGATCCAAGCCTTCAACATGTGGCCTTTGAGGAACATTTCAGATCTCAGGCATGGCACTTATCAAGAGGACTCTGGAGCTGCTAAGTTAATATCAGACCGAGCAGACTTCAGAAAAGTGCCAGGGGCAGAGAGATACTGTGGAGCAATCGCAGTGTGAATTCAACGAGGACACGACCATCTTGAACGTCCCGGCACTTCATGACTGAGCCTTAAAACACATGGAGCAAAACACGGTGCATGAGAGGAAGACACGAAGACCACGGCCACAGCTGGCTTCTTCAACAGCCCTACTGCCACGGCAGGTGGACGAAGAAGGAGAAAAGAGAGAGTCAACTCAGAGTACCTTCATTCAACCTGACCAGGTTGGCATTTCTAGAACGTTCCACCGAGAGCTGGAGGCACATTCTTTTAAGTGCCCACAGCACGCACCCTAGTGTGGATTACACCCTGCCACAACCAGACCTGGAAACATGATTAGAACCTGGAATCACTCAACGTGTGTTCTTTGATCACAGCAATATTGAATTAGAAGTCATTGACATCTCTAGCACTGAAAATAAAGAAAACAAACGACAGCAGAAAGGCCAAGCCCTGCCCTGGCCAGTTTGATGCTGGTATAACAAACGCTTGACATGGGCAGTGTAGGAGCAAAGAGATGGTGCTCCCATCCACAACCAGGTGGCCCCTTCACTTTGGACCCTGGTGATGGTGGCAGAAGTGCATAACAGAACAGCCTGCTCACATTTCAAACCAGGAACAGAGAGGACAGGGCGGGGGTCTCCCACTCCTTCCAGGGCACACCCCCCAATGACCTGAGGGCATTGGCCAGGCCTACCCCTGGAAGCTTCCAGCACCTCCCAACAGCGCCCCCTGGGGAACAAGCCGGTACTGCACAGGTCCTGGGGGCCAATCATCTAAACCACGGGACCCCCAAGTCTAGGACACCCTGGAACTACGAGTCAAAGGGGAAGTCCCAGAGGAACTCAGGACATATCTAGATGTAACAAAAATGAAAAACCAAAGCAATTTAACAAGGGGACTGAGCACCTCAGGCTTTGTGTGCTGCAGCTGAAGGGCAGCTCCCGGGAGACCACGCAGCACGTGAGCTGGAGCATGGTCTCAGGTCGGTCGCCCGGGTTCCTCCTTAAGGAACCCGGAATGCAGGGCAAGACCAAGGTGAGGAGGAGCAACAGACGCAGACACCCTGGTGAGGACAGAGAACTCGGGCCAGGTGCAGCCGAGGGACACAGCCCCACTCCATCCCCAGAGCCACAAAAGCAAAACAAAGCAGGCAGGCGCCCAAGGACAAGCACCTGGGATCTCACGGGGGTGTGATTCCACAGAGCTGAGAGCAGAAGGCGGGTACAGAGACCACGAGGGCCAAGCTGTAGCGATGCAGAGGCAGCGGTAAGAAGCCCCATGAGCTGTTGGCACCGGAGGCCCCTGTGGGTCAGCATGGTGCCCTGTGCCCTTAAAAACTGGAAGAAAGAAATGTGAATGTTTTCACCATAAAGAAACAGTGCAAGTTTGAGGAGATGGACAGGTTAACCTGACTTAAACATTACACAACACGTGCATGTATCAAAACATCGCGTGGTACCCAAAGTGCCACGCACAATATTTATGTTTTCAGTGTATCCATTGAAAATATTGAGGTCCAGGGAGGTGGCTGAGTGGCAGAGCTCACCTTGGGTGCCCGAGGCCCTGGGTTCCATCCCAGCACTGAAAAAAATTAAACTAAAATTAAAAAATGAGCAAAAAAAAAAATTAAGCAGACACGTCACCAAAGAGGAAACAGAAAAGGAAACAAGGACAACGTCATCATCAGCCTCTAGAGAAATGCAAATCCAAGTCACGGCAAGAGGCCCCAAGGAGTCGGGAACAGGGCCTCCAGCAGGTGCTGTTGACCTGCGCTTGCACTCCAGGAACCAAGGCAGAAACGGCTGCCTGTCCATCCACAGAGGATTGGACCAAAAGATGAAGTGTCACATGCACACCATGTGGTATTATCCAACCATAAAAAGCAATGAAAATCTGATCCGGGTCACCCTGACAGATGGTCAGACCTTCATGATGTGACGCCATGTGACATGAGGCAGGCACAGAAAGGACGTGTGTCGTGTGAGTCCACTTGTATAAAGTGCCGAGAACAGGCGAATGAATAGACAGAACGTGTAACAGAGACTCAGGGCCCAGATGGGGACAACAGGGGCTACTGCTTAATGGGGACAATTTGTTTGCGATGATGGGAAGTTCTGGAGGTGGGTGGTGGGTGGTAGCAAAGGCTGTTTAATGTCACAAAATCATACGCTCGAATGTGGTTGAAATCAAGGTAAACTTCATGTATTTTACCACAATAAAAAACTGTTGGGCACGTCTACCAATCCCAGTTACTTGGGAGGCAGAAGCAGGAGGATTGCAAGTTGGAGACTAGCCTGGGCAACTTTGCAAGACTCTGTCTCAAAAAATAAAAATGCAATTCAGAAGAGCCCTGGCCGAACATGTGCAAGGCCCCATGTTTCATCCCTAGCACCAAAAAGAAAAAAGTTGGTGATGAATCTGCTATGTACCTACTACAATGGGAAGGAAAGAGGGCTGGGGAGGTGGCTCAGTGGCAGAGCACTGGTCTTACATGCCCAAGGCCCTGGGTTCAATCCTCAGCACAGAAGGAGGGAAAAAAAGAAGGGGGGACCTTCTCCCAAAGACCTGACCATATCCAGTGCTGGAATGGACCCAGAACACAGAATGCCCATATGCTGCTGGTAGGAATGCAGAATGCAAACTGCAAGCTTCTTACAATGTTAGAAAGACACTTCCCCGAAGACCCAGCACCCCATCCTATGGATTGACTCAAGAGAAGTGAAAATTGGCACACCTGCAATCCCAGAGACTCGGGAGGGAGAGGCAGGAGGATCACAAGTTAGAGACCAACCTCAGCAACTTAGTGAGACTCTCTCCATATATAGAATAAAAAGGGCTGGGGATATGGCTCAGTGGTAAATGGTCCCCAGGACCAAAGGCTGGGGGAGAGGGCCAAAAAACAAAGCAAACAAACATTTCTTTGGAAATGTTTGCTGCATGTCTCTTCATGATCACCCAGAAAGAGTAAAAGGGTTAGGCTCTGTGTGACATCCATACAGTGGAACACTCCCCCGCTGTGAAGAAGATGTCTGAGACTCGCAGCACTGGGGAACCTCAAGGGCTTGTATGCTAACTCCACTCACACATCAACCCAAAAAAGACAGCTTGGCAGAGTTGCAGAGCAGATCCCTACCTGCCCTGGGTGGGAAGCGGGAGGGTCTGACATCAGAAGGGCAGAGGGGAGCTGGGGCTGCTCTCCTCCAGTCCTGCTCCTGGAGGTGATGGCTCGAAGATCTATATCCGTGAAAGATGCAGAGCTGTATTGCCCTCCTATGCAAATTTTGACTTATCAACTTGGGGGGGGGCACAGGAGATTGAACTCAGGGGCACTCAACCATAAGCCACATCCCCAGCTCTACTTCTGTATTTTATTTAGAGACAGGGTCTCACTGAGTTGCTTAGTGCCTTGCCATTGCTGAGGTTGGTTTTGAACTTGTGATCCTCCTGTCTCAGCCTCCTGAGCCACTGGGATTACAGGTGAGCGCCGCCGAGCCCAGCGATGACTTATCAATTTAAGAAGGAAAAAGAAAAATAAATTATTTTGTGGTGAACTTTGCCTTTGAGTGTCCACAGTGTTCTAGACACATGATTACATAAAAATCGTTAATTTTACAGATGAGGGAACCGAGCCGTAGAGTGTGTGTGACACTCTATGTGCCTTTGAGCCGTGCCTAAGTCCCAGCCTTGTGGGGTAAAGCCCACGCGCAGGCTGCTTCCCTGCTGAGTGCTGAGTGCAGGCAGCAAGGCTGCCCACAGCAGGGGTAAATCCCAACTCCTACAGCAGTGGACCATCTAATGGGAGGTGCAGAAGACATGTTTGGGTAACCCTAAGATGGTGGCTGGCGTTGAGCCAAGAGGTGGCGCATAGTTAGTGTTAACACGGCGTGATCTACTTTTGCCTGATTAGTTAATGTCTCCTCTGCCCTAGTGGTCAACAGATATTCCTCATTCTTTCTTGATTGGTACCGAGGGGCAGCACCTCTGATAGATCACTGGGCAGAGGACTAAGCAGACACCTCTAGGTTGTGGGTTGATGATGGCAGATTGCAGAATGCAGGTTGCAGCTTGCAGAATGAAGATCGCAGGATGCAGGACGCACCTCTAAGAAGCAGCAGCAGACCTTTAAGAAATAGCTCCTCTGATAATAGTAGCCTCTCTGAAAATGTAGCAAGTCTCTTTTCCTGATAAGCAAAGTCTCTCTTCCTCTAAGCTCTAAGCAAAGCTTGTCTTCCTCTAAAACTTCCTCTAAAAGCAAGTAAGCCTTTCTTCCTCTATAAACTAACGAACAAGCAAACAAGCAAGGAAGCAGCTCAGTAATAGAAGTAGTTCAGTGCCAGTCCACCTCCGATAAATTACTGCGAGATTGTTGCTGCAGGCGGTAACAAATATCCGTGGGATTGTTGCCGCAGGCGGCGACAGGGAGGGATGCAGGGTCTTAGGGACAGGAGGAGGGCCCACCCAGAATCGCTGGATGGATACCTTTCTGGACGCTGGACCACTCACAGCTGCTCCTGAACTCCCCTGGCCACTAGGGACATGTCTGATGAGGAGGACACTGCCCAAGATGGCCTCCCCAGGCTTGAGATGACCAGGTAGGGTCCAATATGGCAAGACTCTCCACTGGGAGGAGGTCCAGAGCTCTGGATAGATGAGACTGGGAGGGAGCGAGACGGAGCAGATCTAGGAACCGTGGGTCTCGACCTGGGAGAGTCAAGTGCATGCCTGCAGGGGGTGAGGGGGCCCACGAGCAGAGGAACTGTGGCCAAGTCACGGGGACAGGGATCCCCGAGTGTGGCCAGGGCCCTGCAGGTGGCTGGATCGTAGATTTCTGGGCTCCACCTGACCCACGGGGTCCTGGGAACCTGACCCCGGGCTTCTGTGTGATTCTGCTGCATCCCCATATCTGAGCAGCACTTGGCCCAGGCAGCCCAGGCGGCCTGCGAGGAGTCTGGAACCTACTCATCTGCTCATGGCGGACACAGCTGCTGACACTTCCTGCTGGGACGGGTGCCTGGGGGAGGGCAGGCGCTTTGCACTCTAAGGAACACAGCCATATTGACGCCTTTAAGACTGAAAATTGCCCAGCTTGGCCTCCTTGCCTGGAACCTGTTGCATGCTATCCAACCTCAGGGACAACCCCTGCTCCTCCTCCCGGGATTTCCTAACCAGGGTCACAGTCCGTGGCCCAAGGGGGCTGGGCTCACCGCACCACCCAGAGCTGGCTGAGTTCAGACTCAGGTGCCTGAGCTTGTCTAAAGGACCCCAGCAGGCAGGCGCCCTTCCCACACCACCCGCCCTCAAAGGCAGCAGATCCTGTAGAGGTTGTGTCCAGACTACCCTGAGACACCCATCTTGGGTCCCTCTCTGAACCCCTTCTTCCCTACTGCCCCAAAGTATTGACTTCTCTCCTCTGTGGGCCTTCCTGCCCTTCCCAGATGGGGCACAGTGCAGAGGCCACCAGGAGGCCCAGGGCCAGGTGGCTGCAGGCTGCAGGGGCTCTGAGCCACTCTCACTGGCATGGCTGGCCGGGCCTCCTCCCCCACCAGCGTCCTCAGACCCCTCTGTACTTGCTAGGTGGCTGTGTGCCCTGCTCATGCCTGTGTCTCTGGAGCCTCTGGACTCCCTGAACTCTCCCTGCACCGGCCTCCAGGGTCCTCGGGCGTGCGGAGAAGCCTGTCCTAGACCCTGGCACCAGTCAGTGTGGCCATTGGCTGGGTCTGCTCCCTTCAGGGGCTCCCCTAGGGCAGAGAGGGGCCCCGGGGCAGCACCTGCTACCCAGACAGTTCCAGGGATCTGGTGACGAGGGCGGGCTGGCGACCTCCCTATCACCCAGCTGTGGACGTGAAGGAGGCGCCCTGCGTCTTTACTCACAGAGCAGGAGGAACGCTGCCAGACCTCCCAACTGCACCCATCCAAGACTGCGCATCGCCCCTCCGCCCCAGGGTGGCCCTGTTGACAGCGAGGGGATCCTTCGGTACAGATGCTTCTTCTTTTTTTTAATTTTTATTTTTTGGTACTGGGGATTTGAACCCACATGTGTTCCCACTGAGCTACCCCCTCAGCCATCTTATTCTTGTTAAGGAATCTTGTTAAGATTCGGGCCAACTTTATCTTCTATTTGGTGAAGGGTCTCAGGTCTAATTCCTAGATCCTTGATCCATTTTGAGCTGAGTTTTGTGCAGGGTGAGAGATAGGGGTTTAATTTCATTTTACTGCATATGGATTTCCAGTTTTCCCAGCACCCTTTGTTGAAGAGGCTATTTTTCTCCATTGTAAGTTTTTGGCACCTTGGTCTAGTATGAGGTTACTGTACTTATGTGGGTATGTCTCCGTGTCTTCTATCCTGTACCACTGGTCTACCTGTCTATTTTGGTGCCAATCAGCCTTTTTATTCTTGAGATAAGATTTCACTAGATTGCTGAGGTGGCCTGGAACCTGTGGTCCTCCTGCCTCCGTCTCAAGTGAACGGCGCGCCCCTGCACCCTGTGGTGTGGACGCTTCAGTGCTGTTCAATCAATGACCCACAGGCCACTCTGCCTGCCGCAGGACTTTGCAGCTACCTTCATCTTTGGTGGCTGTGGGTGTACCAGGGCCTGTCTACCTGGGTGACGTCCTCATTATCCACAGTGCTGCCCTGAGCATCCTGGGTGGCCTGAGCCCCCTCACAGGGCTTCCTGAGGGACAGGTTCCTGGGTTCCAATGGTTGGCATTCATTTTTACTTCCTTTTTAGGGACCACGGTTTCTGTCAGTTAAACCACCTTCGCCGTCCTCCTAGTCCCCATGCCTCAGGCCCCCAAGATTGATGAGGACATTGATGTCTGGGTCAGAACTGCCCAGAACTTTCCGCACCCTTTGAACTACACCTGCACTGCCCCAATTTCAAGTCAGCCTTCCCTTCCAACAGCAGGCTTATGGTAGGGAGCCCTGCCCCGTCTGCAGGGGAGGCACTAGCTACTGGGCTGGTCAGGGAGGCCGCGCGCCCAACTCCACTGCTGGCCCAAGATGGGCCGGCCCCAGGGAGACAGCTGCAAAGAAGCTGCAGAGCCCAGACCCCGGGCTCAGAGAAGCCCCCGCACTGCGGCCCTCCTCCACCCAGAGCTGGCTTTTCTCTGGTGGCGGGGAGTTGGAGGGAAGGGTGGGCGGATGGAGGGGCTGCCCCTGGGGAGCCGGGCTGGAGGGAGCTGGCTTGCAGCTGCAGGGGCCAGTCCAGGAAAGGCCTCTGGCTTTGCCCCCAGGCCTTCCTGTGTCAGCTTTTCTATTTTAGGCCGTTGCTCCTCCCTGGGGGAATTCTCTGCGAGCCTGTGGGGAACGCAGCCCAGAGGCAGGCCCGCTGGCCAGCGGGGAGCCTGCACGCCTTTCTTCAGCCCTTTGGGCTTCCCCTCCTGTGAGGCGCACACGGAACTGGCACGCTCGCTCGCCCAAACACAGGCCACCCCTTTGAGAACGTTCCTGCCTCCAGCCCCAGTCAGGGCGGTCCTGGATTTTATCCCAAACAAACAAGCATCACTGAGAAACTCCAGAAAGAACATAAGCCCAGGGCCTAGAGGCAGCGAGGCGAGGGGGTGGGCAGTGATGGACACTCAGGAGGAAACAGCAGTCTGAAGGGCAGATGGCCAACCACAGTGGGCAGTATCACGCCACGAGGAAAGGGCCAGCGTGGCTCCAGGACGTGTGTGGGCACTAGGGCAGCCGGAAGAGCAGTCAAGCCTCAGCCTGTTCTTTCGTGCTGTGTGACCTTGGGCAAGTCACGGAGGCTCTCTGACCCCATCTTCATCATTTATATAATTCAGAAGAATGCCCATGTTTGGGAAAGAGGAGGCTGTTTAACATCCTCAGGCGAGTGAAAGGCATTCAGTAGGCACTTATTCAGAGGAACAGCTGCGGTGGATTTTAATAGCACAGATAAATGGAAATCATTTGGCATGATGGGAAAGCAAAGGTGAAATATCAGTAGCCAAATTTGTATTTCTTTAAAAATGGCCCCATAATCCATTATGCCGCCTAAATGGAAAGCCTTTGAAAAACGGCCTGGACGTTGGCGCCTCCGCACGCTGGGGTCAGGGCCCAGACCCGAGCGGGCGGGCGGCCGGGCGCGCCAGGTGCGGCCCCGCGCTGGAGGGCTGCATTCCAGGCATTCCTGCTGGGGACCGCCCGCCGCTTCCGGGCCAGCGCCGGAGCCCTAGCGCCACCTGCGGGCGCAGCCGGACCACGCGGAGCCGCTCGGCCCGCGCCCGCCCAGGCGGGGCGCAGGGACGCAGCCCCGGGCAGCGCCGCGGGTTGGCGCAGGTGTGAGTCCGACCCCGGCGAGCGCGAGCGTCCCGCCGGCCGCCCGTCCCGTGGGCTACTGCCCACGCCTCCGCAGGCGCCCTGTCGCGCTGCCCCTGCTGTCGGTAGCGAGGGCCGGGGACCGGCGAGCGACCCCGAATGCCAGCAGGGACAGCGGTGCCCCGAGGGGAGGCAGCCCATGTGACCGACTGTCTGCGTTGTCACGCCACCGGGGCAGCACGGGACCGGAGGGCGTCAGGCACACGGGATCGTAGTCACTGTCGGGGCCAACCTGGAGGGGCCACCTGAGAGAGAGGCCCCGAGCGGGGACCGATTCCGGCAGCAGGCTGCGAGGTGGGAGGGAGCCGAAGGGATGCGGGAAGGCAGGGGAGTCCACCTGGCCGGCGGCAGAGGCAGAAGCCAGCCAACCCATCAGGCGGGGAGCAGGACAGGTGCTCCTGTCCAACCTGCTCTTCTGCACTTGGGAAACAGGCCAGCAGAGGGAGACCACGGAGGGGCCCATCTTGGGATCCAGGGCGGGGCAAAACGCCTGTCCTGATGACCACCAGGAAGGTCCTGGGGACAGGAGAGAGGGCCCAAGCACCGGAAGACATAGCATGAATCCCCCAAATGGCTGCCCTGGCAGAGTTACCAGGGGAAAGAATTCACACCAACCCCACCTACCTGGGCTGGAGGGGAGCCCAGGGTCTCTGGCAGCATCAGCAGTTCCTGGACCTGAACAGTGGCCCAGTGGAGGCAGGCTGTCTAGTCTGGAAATCTGGTGAGCAGTTCCTGGAACCCTGGGCATCCCCCCAGGTCCCTTGGCTTCCAGACCCTCCCTGGTCAACTGCCATCAGAATCCACCCTCTCGCCCCCGGCTCTGGCTGGGCTGGCCATTAAAGGGCCAGCGCCTGCCCTGCTGCAGGACACCATGGCCTTCCCACCTGGGGTCGACCCTCCACTGCCCACACATGTGAGTTGGGGAGTCTATTGCTGCCCAGGAGATGCTCATTACCAGGTGGCAAAATGGTTTTCCAAAAGCTTTAAGTCCCAAAGAAGGTAATGTTTTAAATTTCAGCTTTCCTATTGTGAGACCCCTGCAGCCCAGCTCCTGTTCATGGGGTGCTCTCTTCTTTGAAACCTTAGCACTTATCCCTTCACACACCCATTTGCCGTCCCTCCATACTACCTACCTGTCCATCGTCTGTTGATCCTTCCACCAGCCATCCACCATCTGCAGTTATGGCCTGAATCTGAAATATGCCCCTGAGGGTCATGTATTTAGGGTTTGAGCCCCGAAACAGCAATATTCAGAGGTGGCACTTTTGGGGCAGTGATGGATCATGAGGGCTCTAACCTCATGGGGGGGTTAATCCATTGATAACTGAATGGACAGCTGGAAGGTGGCTGGAACCGCAGACAGCAGGGCATGGTTGGAGGAAGTACGTCACTGGGTGTGCCCTGGGAATGTGTATCTTGTTCTCTGTCCCTTTCCTCCTGTCTCTGCTTCCTAGCTGCCATGAACTGGAAAGCCTTCTGCTACACCCTTCCACCATGATGTTCTGCCCAGTCTCAGGCCCAAAGCAATGGAGCCAGCCCACCATGGTCTGAAACCTCTGAAACCATAATCCAAAATAAATCTTTCCTCCTCTAAGTTGTTTTTCTCAGGTATTTGTCACAGTAAGAAAAAACTGAGTAACGCATCCATCCACCATTCAAACGGCCACCCATTCATCCATCCATCCAACCACCCATCTCATCCCAAGACCCACCCATGTCATCAGAGAACAGTTGTCTCCTAAGGTGGGCCTGGGAGTTCCTGGAGAGAAGGGAGAGCTCGACGCAGGACTAGTGGACTTCTCGGCACGCTTGACGCAAAGGCTTTCAGCATGTGCCAAAGGCATGGCCAGGCTATCCTAGGAAAGTGGAGGCACATTCCAGGAGAACGTGGGCAGTCTCCAGAGTGAGTTCTGGGGCAAGCAGGGAAAACACACTCCATGGCAATGTGGGCCATCTCCAGAGGAAGTCAGCGCACTGGTGTAGGGTGTTAATGTTCACAGAGGGGTGGTTGCTAGGGGCTGGACTGTGCCTGGAGCCAGGGCAGAGCTATACACTCTCGTGCCCTTTTCCTGGGTTTGCCCATTGCCCTCAAGTATCTTTTTTCCAGATGAGGGCGCGGGCTGGGTGGCTCAGGAGTTGCAACTGTCAAGGGTGCTTTCCGCATTTCAGTGGTTCATGGGTGTTTCCCTTGAGATCTGTTTCTCTCCCTTTTTTGTGTCCCCAAATTCCTATCTCAAACCCATCCACCCCACCCATCCATCCATTCCATAAGGGCCACCAACTTTTTGTATTTTGGCACTGGGGATGGAACCCAGGGGCACTTAACCACTGAGCCATGTCCCCAGCCCTTTTTAATTTCTATTTTGAGACAGGGTCTTGCTAGGTTGCTTAAGGCCTGGCTGAATTGCTGAGGCTTGCCTTGAACTTGGGATCCTCCTGAATTGCTAGAATTATAGGCACGTGTGGCGGGAAGTATTTTGAGTTCAATTGGGGTGGAACCTGAGGTGTGTGTTGTGGAGAGGTGAGGCTGGACTGGAGGTGGATGTGGAGTCTGAATTTGGATATGGACTGGAGGACAAAGGGACGCTCTTTCTGAATCTTCATCTGGGGTGTGACAAGTCAGAGCTGGGGTTTTAGAAGTTCCTCTGGAGTGGTTTGGAAAAGACAAGGCCCGAGGAGGGCTAGGGTGGGGCCACGTGTGGATGGATCTGAAAGCTTTCTGAGAGGGGTGGAGGGTTGCCCAGTCCCTGATGAGCTCTGTCTGGTTCAGGCAGGTGGGTGGAGAGACAGAGAAGTCATTCTTTATGGGCACTGGCTTCACCTGGCCGTAGTCACGTCCTTGTGCTCCAGGGCACCTGGCCCCAGGGATTAGACTTCTTGGGCACACAGATCCACAGGGAGCTGTCTCTCCTTCATGGGAAGGGATTTCAGACTAACTGCTTCTCTGGGTTCCTGTAGCTATGGCAACTGCACACCCTCTGGGTTTCTTTGTACAGTGGTCCACTTTATGCTTTGAATATAGCCCTAGCTGCTCTGCCACGGCAACTTACTTTAAAATGGACACGTTTCTTTCTCTTTTTCTCCCCTCCATAATCTCAGAGGGAAGCAGGATTAGTAATCCATCCTAGGCTGAGTTATCTGTCCTTGAGCACACACCCGCCACAGGAACAAATTCAGACTCTGGGGATGGCACCAGATCTCAGAAATTACTATCTCCCAAGTTAGCAAGTGAATCACAACTCCCAACAGAGAACATGTGGAATGTAGCCTTTGAATCACCTCCTTAAAACCCCCTGCTCCCCTTGAGGGGCAGAACCACAGCCTCTGGGACAGAAGTTCTCTGTTTCTGCTTTGCTAGCAAACCAATAAAACTTATTTTTCTCAAAACTGTGCCGTCCTTATTGGATTGGTATTGGGGACAAGGACGGAGCTTTTGGTAACAGTTCCTGAGTCATATTTGGCAGTCTCACTTTTTTTTTGGTACTAGGAATTGAGCCCATGGGCACTTAACCACTGAGCTGCATCCCTCCTTCCCCCCTTTTAGGTTTTATTTTGAGACAGGGATTTGCTAAGTTACTGAGGCTGGCTTTAAACTTGGGATTCCCCAGCCTCGGTCTCCTGAGCTGCTGGAATAACAGGTGTGCTGCACATTCTCACTTTTAACTGGAAGACAGAAGACGGCTGTTGAGAACCCTTACCCAGGCCTGTTTTGAGCCTTCGGGGCTGTGGGGTCATGCCACCTCTAAGATTCTAAGGTGCACGGGGCTTCAGAAGACCAGCTCCAGGCTCTCTGGGTGTCCCCTTCCTCATTTGTGAAGGAAGGCAGGGGAGGACCCCAGGAGAAAAGACGGCATGGTCCACCAACAGAGCAGCCTGCAGGCGCGCGACTATTAGTACAGCGAAAACTAGCGAAACGCTCTGTGTTCCCGCATGAAGCAGGAACCCTGGTCACCTTCATACTTCGACCTCGCTCGTCCGGCCCATCTGCGTGAGTAATGGAGGGTGCGAGGGTGCCGGTTCCGGGATTGCATTGTGCTTACACATTCTCGTCTTTGTCTCCTATCCTCAACCGGTGCCACTTTTCCAGCCTGCCCAGGAACACAGACGCACAGCTCTCTGAACGGATCCTCTCTCCCGACTGCAATTTCCCAGATCCCAATTAAAGTCTGAGTCTGAGCGGGCGGACGAGGAGGCCTTCCTGCGGCTCCTGCGGTCAGCTGGACCAGCGCTGGGGCCGCTGCGAGAGCCCTGGCCCGCGAGGTCAGGCTTCGGCCCTCCGAGCCCAAGTGCAAGTGCCCGTCCCGGGGCGCCCGCCCGGTCTGTGACGGCTGAAGGGGCACAACAGCACGTTCCGGCGTACCCCAGAAGGTACAGGAGAACTGCCCACATCCGCCAAGCCTGAGCAAACGCTTCCGGTAGGAAAGGCGGGTCGTACGCGGCCCCTTTAAGGCAGTGCGCCCGCCGAGGCTTTGTGGCCCTCGCCGCCGACCGTCGCCCCGCCCCGCCGCCCCGCCCCTCGCGCACGCGCGCCGCCGCCCGCCGCCCGCGCTCCGCCGCGTCCAGTTCGTCCGCGCTCGCGCCAGGCGGCGGCCGCCGCGACGCCCGCCCGCCCGCCCCGCCGCCGCGGCCGGCAGGTAAGAGGCGGCGCGAGCCGCGGGGCGGGCGGGCTGCCGCAGGGCCGCCGCACGTGTCCGGGGCCTCGGCCCGCCACCGCCGCCGCGTGGCTCCCGCCGCCGCCCCCGGGAGCCCGCCCGCCCGCAGTGCCCCGCGTGCGCCCGCCGCGCCCGCCCGCGTCGCGGGGAGGGACCCCGGCCGCGGCCTGAGGCGGAGCGCGCCCCGCTCCCGGGCGTCCGCGGTCCCGGCAGCGAGAGGCGCCCGGCGCGGCCACCAGCGCGCAGGGTTCGACGCGCCGCGCCTGCGTTCGCTCACCTGCGCGCCCGGTCCGATCCGAGCCCTCGGTCTGCATGTGGAAGAGGCCCGGGAGCGGCCGAGGCTGCCCCGCTGGGGCGTCGGGCCGTTTGCGGTCAGGCCCACCGGGCGGGGGCTGGGGCTGGGGCTGGGGCTGCCGGCGCGGCGGCGAGGCCACCCCAGATCGCCTTTCCTGCGCCCTCCTCCCCAAGGCCCAGCCCCTAACCCGCTGGCCGCCTGCCTCAGCGTTTCCTAGAACCCCGGGCGTTCGGGAAAGATGCCCAGCCTTGGACCCCACTGGGGCAGTGGGAGCTTGATTCTCTTACATGTTAAATGTCCCACGAGTCCAGAGATTTCTCACTAAGACCATCCTTGTGTTGTTTCTCACCAGGGGACACCCAGTTGTCTGCAGGAGTCACCGCCCACCTCCAGGTGAATCCTGCTTTAGGCTAGAAGGTGCTGTTTCCACAGCCCCCACCCCCCAGTGGCCTCAGAAGTCCAGCCCCACAGCCCCTTGTGTTGTGCTGGTGTGTTTCACTGGGGTAGGGGCAGGGCTCAGGTCCTTGAAATGGACTGCTCAGCTCTTTGCTTCATTTGGGTCTCCCTGGCTCCTGTCTCCCTGCTACATGTCCAGTCTACAAAGGAGATGGTGGCCTTGGGGTTACATTGGGGTGGCCAGGTTGCATTAAGGATAAGTAGCAAGCAGCTGGCATTGACTGTGCACCAGCTTTGTCCCCAGAGAGGTCTGCAGGACCCCCATGCCCACGATAACTGGGCTTGAGGCACACAGCACTGTCCATCTCTGGGTGGAATCTATTGCAGGTGACAGTGTGGCTGCATCTTTGTCATGTGCAATGGGGTTGTATTTTCTCTCCCTTTGAAGACTTTGAGACATGCTCCTTTTGATGGCCTGTTTTGCCCAAGTGTTGCATGGGACCTGTGCAATACTAAAGTCTAAAGCTCATAGCTAGAATTTACAGCATGCAGACTCATTAGGCAAATGGTAGAGCTAGCCTTGGGTACCGGGGAAGACCAGTGGTATTTGCAAGCATGTCATTGGTTTCCCTTTTTATGATGTGTCCCTTGTACCAGGATCTGTTGTTAGATGAAATGGTCGCTGACAACAGGTTTTGGACTGACATTGTCACACCAAAGCTGGATTAAGCTGCAGTTTTTTCCCTCTGCAGCGTGAGTCTTAATGCAGGATGCCTGTGCTGCACCCTGGGCTGCTTCTCCAGAGGGGAGGATGTGGAAACTCTAGAGGCAGAGCCCATTGTGGTGTACTCTTGCGGCTCTTCGGTAGTACTGCATGGGCTTGGGAGTCCTGTGAATGTCAGTGTTCTGGAAGGCAGACTGCATCTGCAGTCTGTGCAGGCAACAGTGAAGCCCACCCGTGGGTGCTGGCTGCTGGCTGCGTGCTCCTGTGTTCACGTAGGGTGTTAACATGGCTGCATTCCCTGGACTTATTTTATGGTTTGGATGTGCTCCCAAACTGTGTGCCCTGAAGCTTAGTGTCCTGACATCTGACAGGTTGGTTTCTGTCAAGAAGCCTTTCTTTTCTTTCTTTCTTTTTTTTTTTTTTTTTTTTTTGATATGTCAAAGTCTCCTGGAATTCCTTGAGTTTTGTTGGCATTCTCTGTGCTGCATTCCTGCAGATGCCTGGACAACACTATAGGAAGCCCTGCTGTGGGTGGGATGTCTCTTAGGATCACAGAAGGGGTAAGAGCAGGAGTATCTTGGTGGTGTCTGAGAAACGTGGCCTGGAGTTAGGGTAGTAGTTATGTTCTCCAGTTTGGAACAGTTTCTTTGCAGAAGGACTCAATATGGTCAAATGATTGTCTTTCTTATTCTTTCTCCTGGAAATGAATCCAGCGGTGGGGTAATGTAGATAGAACCCAGGGCCTTGTGCATGCTAGTGAGCTACACCCCCAGTTCTGAAAATTAATTTTCTTAAAAATGATTTGTTTTTAGGCTTCCATTAAAGGGTTTGATTAGCAGACAGGCTCTTCCATTGTGAATCTTCATCTGAGGTTCTCTGCCCAGTGGGCTTCAGAGCAATGGCCACGGAGGAGAAGAAGCCTGAGACGGAGGCTGCAAGAGCCCAGCCCACCCCCTCCTCATCTGCCACACAGAGCAAGGTATGCTCCTTGCCATAAGCCAGGAGCTCATAAGCCAGTTTTATTCATTGGCCACGTAATATTATGAGTGCCTACCATCATGCAGGATTCCCACATCTGTCACCTGAGAGGAAATAGTGGTGGGGAGGTTGGTTCTGACTGTAAGTCTGTGGTACCCAGAAGACATCTCTGAGCAATCGCTTCCATCATTCCATATGTTCTGCAGATCCCCCTCCCCAGGCACAGGAAGCAAGGCCTTCAGATGCCCTCTGGGAGGCCTGGGCATGCTGGAGCTTTGTGGACTTGGTGACTGGGGCAGGTGTCGGGGACAGGGCAGGGCCCCAAGGAACCTCAGACATGTACCTGGAATGGTGGAGTTGCTGTGCCGAGGGGGGACTGCAGGAGAAACAGGGCTCTGAGGGGGAGGTCATGGACTGAGACTTAGATGTGGTCAGTGTGAAGAGTGACGCTTGTGTCTGTAGGCACTTGGTGTCTCATGGTTGAGCTCAGAGGGCGGACCTGCATGTGGCGTGACTGGGCCCAGTCAGTCCGTGTGGCAGTGCTGGTTCCTGTGGCTCACTTCAGCCGCACTCTCTCCAACAGCCCACGCCTGTTAAACCAAACTATGCTCTGAAATTCACCCTGGCTGGCCACACGAAAGCTGTGTCCTCTGTGAAGTTCAGCCCCAATGGAGAGTGGTTGGCAAGTTCATGTGCGTATCATGGAGCACCTCAGCTACTGGGACGGGTGGTCTGAGTTACAGATCAGAGTGGGGTGGGCTTGCTTTCCAGGGGCTCGTGGTAAGTGGTCCTTTATCTGAAACTGAAGAATCACAGCCTGTTGAAATTGTGCCCATTACACCCTGCAGTGAAGCATCAGAGTGGGGACTGGCCCCTTCTACTTGTGACTGTGCCTGCCAGTCCCTGAGAGATCTGGGCTGATTAGCAGGGGCTCGGGG
This sequence comes from Sciurus vulgaris, assembly GCF_902686455.1. Taxonomy (NCBI): domain Eukaryota; kingdom Metazoa; phylum Chordata; class Mammalia; order Rodentia; family Sciuridae; genus Sciurus; species Sciurus vulgaris. The sequence continues at coordinate 88,456,406 of NC_136476.1, read as the reverse complement.
TATGGGAACAACCCAGGCTCCCGCCTCTGGGTAACTGCACAACGATACTCCTGCTCTGAGCATTAGCTCCTCTTCATTTCTTTCAGCTGCTGATAAACTCATTAAAATTTGGGGAGCATATGATGGGAAGTTTGAGAAGACCATCTCTGGTCACAAGCTGGTAGGTGTCAGGAGCAGGTGGCTGGGGTGCTCATGGGGGGTGGGAGGTACAGCTGAGTGCCCTCAGGGTGTGACTGGCCTGCTGCTGTTCTCTAGCACCTCACTTCCACAGGTGTGCACCTGCCTGTCTGTGAGGCTGCAGGGCCACCTTCTCTGGGCCTTGTGTGTATCTCCCCATGGCTCACACCAGCTAAAGGAGTTCCCCAGGGGGGTGATGTGTGTTTGGGATTTTGGCCTCTTATTGGCCAGTGTGTTTTGTTCTGGAGAACAGTTACCATGTTTTCTTCCTCAAGGGAATATCGGACGTAGCCTGGTCGTCAGATTCCAATCTCCTTGTTTCTGCTTCCGATGATAAAACCTTGAAGATCTGGGATGTGAGCTCGGTGAGTGACACTGGTCCTCTGTGGGGAGAGGTATGGAGGAGGGCAGGGGGCCAGGATAGGTGGAACGGGGATGGCTGGCCTCTCGCGGTCAGTACTGGTGTTTGGAGCCACATGGTCCCATGCCGCTATGTTTCAGGGCAAGTGTCTGAAAACACTGAAGGGGCACAGTAACTACGTCTTCTGCTGCAACTTCAACCCGCAGTCCAACCTCATCGTCTCAGGGTCTGTAAGTGCGCTGCTCTCTCCTCTGGGAGGCGCGGTGGGTGTGCGGTTCCTGTGCCATGCCCAGCACGGGACGGGCAGGTCTGGGCTCTGGGGCCTCTGGCATGGCGCCTCCTTCCTGTAGTCACTTCAGTTGCCCCTCTTGTCTTCAGTTTGATGAAAGTGTGAGGATATGGGACGTGAAAACGGGGAAGTGTCTCAAGACGCTGCCGGCTCACTCGGATCCAGTCTCAGCTGTAAGTCCCCTGACGGGCGCACGTGGCCTCCCCGGCACACTTGTGATGGTGTGCCACCTCTGGGGCCGAGAGACCTCAGGCCTGTGTGCTGTGGAGAAGAGGTGGGGGTGCCTGGGGACATGCCCACAGGATGGGGCTGGCTACTCCTGGAAGGGTGTTTGGAGAAGAGGGAGCTGCGTGGCAGGCAGGGCGACCACAGTTAGGTGAGTTTTGTGTGCGAGAGCTTTGACGGATGGGGTGGCAGGGCTGGCCCAGTCATGGCGAGAACCCTGGGAGCCCTTGTGGGCAGGGGTCTGTGTCCCCTCACACTTCTGCACTCACACTTCTCAGGGTGCAGAACAGATGGACAGGAGTCAGACTCCATGGAAAGTACAGACTGCCATTTAAAAGAGTGGCCCAAGACTTGGTGAAGCTCGGACTGAGTGCTTCCTGGGCACTCACGAGACCCTGGCTTCCATCCCAGCATCCCACAGGCAGGGCTTAAAGGTCTGTGTTAGTGAGAGCCCCAGGCAGTCTGGCGGCTGTGCTGGAGAGTGGAAGCGTCCTGCAAGGGCCGTGTGTGGTTGTTGCTGGCCAGCACAGGTGGCTCGCTAGTCATTTTCTTGGTGCGGGACCACTAGTGCTAACCAGCTGCAGCTCCAGTCCTCCTTTAGTTTTCACGATTGGAATGGGGTCTTACTACGTTGCCCAGGCTGGTCTCAAACTTGAGATTCTCTTGCTGCAGCCTTCTGAGCAACTGAGACTATCCGTGTCGCCTCTGTGCCTGATGGAACTGCTCTCTTTGAAGTCCTGGTGGTGCAGGATTTTAATCATTTTTGGCTTTGGAAAGCTTTTGCCCAGTTGAGGCCACACTTCAGGCAGATGTGCAGTCTGGTCCTTGCTGGCCCAGAGGTGCTGCTAATGCAGGGGATATTCTGCTGTAGAGGCACCCAGGCAGCAGTTTGCGTGGGCCTGGCCTGACCCCTGTTCCCAGACCCTGCCCTCCAGAACATGAGGCCCCAGGGTAGAGCTGACTTTCACATGGGATTATGAGTGAGCCAGGAAAATGGTGTCCCTGAGCATGATGCCAGGACTTGGGAGCATCACAGTGGTGAGGGCTGCAGGGCTGTCTTCCCGCGGTTTCCTGCAAAGCTCACCTGTGTGCACTCAGTGGAAAGGCAGGCAGGCGAGGGGAGGAGTCTCCTGAGCTCAGCTCCAGGCAGGTTCTGAGAGCTGGCGATGTCGACCGTGGGCTTCTGTTCTCTGCATGTCTTTGGCCTTCCTTGCTGCCATTCTGTTTCTAGAGGGTAGTGGTCCTGTCTGCTGCCGTCTGCCGCTTCAGAAGGTCCCTTGGGCGTTCTTGTTGTGTGTATCAATGGCTTTGGGACCCACTGTGGGCTTGTTACTTTGATGGATACATTTGGCGACCTCACTTGTGCAGTGACTTGGCTTGCACAGTGTTGGCACTCGGGGACAGTGAGCAGGCATGTCTCGGAGCAGGAGACTGGGCTGCGTGTGCTTGGCGGTCTCCTCTGGCCCCAAATGGCTTTGTCAGCCCTGCTGCTCTGCCGAGCCCCGCCCACACGCCCACTCGCTCTCCGCTGTGTGTTTTTGTGTCCACTACACTGGGTGCTGCCTGGCTGTAGCAGTGCATCGCCCCTCAGAGCTCTCGCTGGCAGTTCATCCCCTGTGGGCTCTGCCTTGCTGCTGGACCTTTCCCCTACTCCCGTGTGGACTGTGTTGCCTCGAACCTGAATGTCAGTTGGATGGAAAAGCCACATCGAATGGGCCACTTTTGCTGGCAGGTAGTTGAGTGGAACATAGAACTAGGCTTGTGAGCTTGGGGGCCTGTTGTCTCGTTGCTGTGACGCAGAGCAGCCTCAACGGGAAAGGCTGAGTGTGGGCAGCGGGGGGCTGTCAGTTGGAGAGACTTTTAGGGACAGCCCTCAGGTGGTGGGCTAAGGACCTGGCGCTGCAGGAGCAGCTCCCTGTGTGGACAGTAGAAGCAGTGATGGCCATCAGGAAGCTCGGAGCTGCACCAAGTGGTTTCACGTGGTCTGAGCAGGGGCAGCACAGCTGAGAAGTGTCAGATATTTCTCTATCTTTTCAGTAGTCCTTGTTGAACGGTATCTAAGGGTGAGTAAGCCTACCAGTTTTGCCTGTTCCTCTTGCTGTGGACTGTAGCTGTGAGGGACCTTGCCACAGTCTTGCACTGCCCCATGAAGTCCAGCAGATGTCCCTGAGTGAACCACCTGGGCCAGCAGCAGCCCTCCTGAGCTTGTTTGACAAGCATGTTCCTGGGCTGCCGTGGCCCCTGAGTAGGCCATGGCCCCAGCAGTAGGTGAGGTGCTGCTCTGTGCGGTGGCAGCCCTCCAGGAGCCCCTCTGGATGTGGCCTTCACCACATCTGGAGACTTGGTTGTCACAGCCAGGTGCTGTAGGTCCCTGGTAGGTGTGGGACCAGGCTGCGGCTATCCAGGGCAGAGTCTGCTGAATTCTGCGGTGCCTGGGTGGTGGAGCACACAGAGCTGGAGCCCCGTCCCTGCGTGGTGGCACCAGGGGCTTCCCTGTGGCTTGACTTACATAGGAAAAAGAGCAGGGAGCAAGGCAGTTATGCTTGTAAAAAGACTTGTTCTGGGTCATATCTGCCAGGTCAGTGACAGAAACTTGTGGGACTCTTAACTTCTGGCATTGTGATTCCATGTATTTCTGCTGAGATTCACTTGGAAAAAAAGAATTTAAAAAGAACTGAAATAAGTCATTGATGAGTGAGGACTGTTGTTGGATACAGTGTCCTTTCTATCAGAAAGTGCCTTGGCTGGGGTGTTGCTCCATGGTGGAACCACTTGTAAAGCAAGTTCAAGGTCAGAGGTTCAGTCCCTCCACCCCTCCAGAAAAAAAAGAAAAATTAGCCCACTTCCCTATCTGGTGAGCAAGGCCAGACCTTTAGATGGAGTGAGTGGTTGGGTCAGTGGAGGTCGGATTGAACCAGTGGCATGTGGGGAGCTCACCTGTCCTGAGACAGGTGTGGAGCAGCCTGGATCCCTCTGTCCAGCTGAGAGCTTGGGTGAGCCCTCCATTTCAGGGCCTGCAATCAGCAGTTAGACAGGTGTCTGTGACTCAGGCTTCTTGGTGGCTCTGCGGGGCACAGGTTCATGAAGGCGGTTCCAGCCTGGGTTACTGAGAGCAGGGGTGCTCTGGCCTTTGCCTTTCCTTCACTGTTGAATCGGGGAAGTTATTTTTAGCTGTTTTTGCCTATTGGTCTGTCCCTGGCAGGACAGATGAACAGACAGACCTGGAAGCTTCCCCTCCTGAAGCCTGTGGGCCTTGGTGGGTCTCAGCTGTCATTGCAGTGCTCAAGGTGTGCTGGGAGGCTGGCATTGTGTCCTCTGTCACCGACTGCCAGACAGGGCAGGCAGAGCATTGCTGAACTGGTCACTCCCGATTCGCTGTGTGTCAGCACCCAGGAAAGGAGCAGGGTGTAGGAGGAGCATGTGGTGAGGCGGGCACGGCACTGTCCTAGGTCCTGAGGGAGGTGCTGGGGGAGGAGTGATTGCTGATGACTGGGGACTGTTTCTTTTCCTTCCTGCTCTCTCATTAGGTCCATTTTAATCGAGACGGATCCTTGATAGTTTCAAGTAGCTACGACGGTCTCTGGTAAGTGACAGGATTTTACTTCATGTGATCAGCACGTGCTCATTCCAGGCCTGCTTTCGAGCTTTCTGACTCTGGGGTGCATATCTTCACTCTCCAGAAGTGCATCCCCGTGGGCTGCAGACTCGGTGTGGGTAGGGGGAAGAGCTAGGGAGGGAGACTGGCCAGGACTGGGGTTGGGGAGAGCCATGAGGTGTAGTCCCTACAGACCTTGAGTGTGTCCTTCAGGGCTTGTGTAGAGGGGCTGACCCAGCTTAAAGTGACCCTCTGGTGCCATTAGCCTGGCAGGTGGTCTCCCACCCAGTGTAGGGGAGAGAGGAGTGGAGCACAGGTCTCGGCAGAAACACCCAGGCAGGTCCCCTGGGTGGTGATGCTGACCTGGTGGAGGTGCTCAGGGTCCAGAGGAGGAGGAGATGTGGGAAGGCGCATGTTTACCCCCTGCCCTGTGCCTGGAGCCTTGACTAAGTCCTGGTTGGGGATGGCTCCTTACCTGTAAGTGGTTGGGGGAAGGCGGGACCCCTGGTGCTGGAGGACTCGGCAGTGAGAGGGAGGGAGGAATGCTGGTCCACCCGCAGCCCAGAGGAAAATACCAGCAAGCTGAACCTGAGAGTGCCCCAAAAATACCGTGTGACCCAGTGGATCTGTGGGAAAGTGACAGGGTGGAAACGGCAGACCCCAGACAGTTGGTCCCTAGTAACGCTGAAGGCACCAGCCACGTGGGTCATTATCAGTAGAGACAGGTGCCTGAGCAAATCTGGCAGCCCTCCTCCTGGTCACCCGTGGCTGGCTGGAGGGGCCACTGGTTATTGACTGGAAGCTGGAAAATCCTGTGGTGTGTGGTGACAAGCTGAACCACCTGGCCTTAGCCAGGAGAAAAGCTTGCCTGGCTGTCCCTTCCCTCGCACCAGTAGCCATCCTAGTTAATGTGACAAAGGAAAACGGTTGTGTGAGGTTGGGTGGATGCTCATATGTGATGCTTTGTGTGTTCTTAACATTTTTACACTAAGCACTGATAAAGCTCGAGGCGCTTTGCCAGTGTTCACCCACTTAATCCTTCAGCATGGCCTGGTTCTTCTCATCCCCACTTTGTACTTGGGAAGCCATGACTGGCATAAGTACTTGCCAGTCGTCCCTCTGCTGTTAGTGACAGGCAGGACCCAGCTCTGAGCCCCAGCCCTGCTGCTGTGGCCTGCTGTGCACTGGCCCAGGTGGACTGCTTTCTTGTCCGCTGGGAGTTGCAGCTAGACTGGGACACTTCTGCGGGAGAGCAGGCCCGTGGAGCTGCCAGGAGTGTGCTTAGCAGGGAACGCGGCATCTGATGGACACCTGCCAGTGCAGGGTGGGGCGGGCACCACAGCCCGGAGGTCCGTGTCCCTCGCCCAGAGCCTCTGCACTGTGCAGTGGTTGCATTAGAATCCCTCTGGGTTCCTGCTGCAGCTGGGTGGAGGGGTTTAAGGCCCACAGAGGAGTGGGCTCAGCAGCACGAGGAGAAGATGCAGAGCAGGAGGGCCATTGCCAGCTCAGAGGCTTCTCAGAGCCGAGGCGGCCTGCTAAGCACACAGGGGGTCTTGTGGGGTCCGTCCTGTGGGCGGGGAGAAGAGGCCAAGCCAGAGCAGCCATAGGGTCTTGTCAACGTGAGGTACAAGGAGTGCAACCCAGCTTGGGGACGGGGACTTACACTGGGAGACGGTCTGTCCACAGATAATGGTTAGCAAGTCTCCCCTTCCAGCCAGCACCGTGCCGGTCTCTCTGGAAGTGTGCGTGCTGACACAGTGCAGGGCGGCCTTGTGCGTGTTGGCAGAGGTCACAGGAGCCCTGAAGCGGGTGCTGTTGGAGGCTGGCATGACTGTCCTGGTTTCCTGCTGCTGAACCAACGGGGTGGGTGTCCAGAAAACGGCACCAGCCTCCTTTGTAGGAGGGCCTGCCCTGCCTGGTGTGCTTGTGTGCCAGGGACCCTGCCGTGCACCTTGGCCTGGGCTGCCTCCTGCAAAAGTGCCTACCCAGTCCCTGGGCTGTGGAGGCCGCTTGTGCTCACAGGTGTGTGCCTAGGCAGTGTGTAGATGGTGGGAGGACGGCAGGGTGTCCAGGGTGTGAGGGCTGCTGGTGTGAAGCCAGTGGTGGCAGCTGGCTTCACTTCTCACAGTTTTGTTCTTGCTTTGAAGCCGCATCTGGGACACTGCCTCGGGCCAGTGCCTGAAGACCCTCATCGGTGAGTGTGGGCCATGGGTGGGCCTGGCCAGCACCGGGCCTCCCCCTCTTCCTCTTCACTGTCAATCCTTCTCTTACTAGCACCTTCTTCCTGTTGAGCTCTCTTTCCTCATGACACTTGCTGCTGTCTTCTCTCAGGCCAGATTGGGGTCCCTTGGCCTGTGTGGTCTGGTCTTGCTCAGGGCTGCTCCACTGTGTCCTCTGAGCACCTGCACTCTGCTGCCCCTGCCCACCCCTGGCTGCTGCCTTTCTGGGGAAGTGTGTCCCCCTGTTTAGGTGCTGCTGAGGTGGACAGAGGTACCTGGGAGCAGGCAGGTGGGAGGGGAAAGACCTGGCATGGCTGGGCAGGGCAGGTAGAAGTGGGATTTGAAGGGTATCCGCTGGGAGGATTGGTGTCCAGGGCCCAATCACTGCAGGCCTGGAGGACCACAGCTTCAGGCTTTGGCACAGAAGGGCCAGGCGTGGTGGGAACTGGGTGGTGGGTCACCCTGCGGGTCTCACCTCAAGTGTAGCCACCTGGGAAGCAGTCTTGAGGCTAGTCATTGTCCCGAAGCTCTTGGTGTGGCCCCATGAATCAGGGACAGTATACTTGCACGGCGGCCTTGTGCCTTCCTGCTTTGGGAGCCCAAACTCTTACTACCCACAGAAGAATCGTAACCACGCGTCAGCACGTCTCCCAGTCCATGCCCAGCGCCTTCCGCCAGGCCCTGTCCTGCTGCACAGAGAGCAGGGAGGTGCTGCACATGTACACCTGTGTGCTCCTGCTACACCACCCGCCCTCAGCCAGCTGCCAGCAGGGGTGTCCTCATTTTACAGAGCAGGCATTGTAGGCACAGAGAAGTCCGTTTAATGGGTCTGAAGCCACGCAGCAAGCACAGTCACTTCCCTGTCTCTGGAGGATTGGCTCAAGGACCCACCACACCCTCAGATGCTCCGTCCCTTGTCTAGAAGGGCGTAGCATCAGTGTAGGGCCGCGTGTCCTCCTCTCTAGGCTGCTCCTGAGTGGTCGTACGTGTTCAGAGATGTTCACAAGGAGAGGTGCCTGTGCGGTGCAGGTGCAGCTGCGGCGCAGGGTGGGGCGGCCCCAGCAGCACTGGGCTCCACCCTGGCCAGGGTGCGAGGCTGGCGGGTGTGCCTGGAGCAGGACCTGTGCGCCGTTGAAGGCCGTGTCCCTGCGGACCCAGGCAGTGCTTGTTTCACAGCAAATTCAAGTTTCGTTTTCTGGAACTTCCTGGAATTTTTTGTCTTACATATTTTTGACTTGTGGCTCGTTGAGCTGTGGGATGCAGGCTGCAAGCCGCAGGGCCAGGACTTGAGCAGGAATTGGTGGAAGAAGGCCTGAGGGGCAGGGCAGAGGGCGGGAGGATTGGGTGGCCCTTTCTCCTCAGGCCCAGCCAGCTGATATGCTGAGGCCTGAGTGGCCAGGCAGCTGGCATGTTGGGTGCCCTGCTGGTTAGAGTGGACTGGGTTGAAGCACGCTGGCGAGCCGGGCGATCCGAGCTTCAGTCTGCCTCGTGTGCCTTTTCAGTGTGGGTGGCCAGCCCCAGCGAGCAGAGGCCCGGGCAGACCCGAGGTGTAATGCCGTGTGCTGGGCACGGGGCACGGGGGCCCTGGAGGCTGGCAGCACCTCCCCTCCTCACCCGGGAGAGGGCAAGCGCCCTGGCCCCGCGGTGTGAACGCACATCTTAGTGTCCTGGAGGTGGACCTCAACATACCTCAGTGGACACGGGCCGTGTCTGCAGGCTCCACCTCGAGCCTTAGAACTAGGGTGTGTGGCGCAGAGGGGCGGGCACGGTGGTCCAGCCAGTGAGGGGAGGCCTCTGCCGTGGTTCTCAAGCCAGCTCCTGGGGAGGTTGCCCAGCCTCCTCAGGGATTTGCAGACCTCCATCTGTGGGGCAGCCAGTACCCTGAGCCCCAGGTGTCCCCAGACTGGGGAGGCCCCTCAGGCGTCTCCAGACTTGGGGAGGCCCCGCAGGCACTGGGTTCTTCAAGTCCTGGGGTGTGAGGGCCCTGGGGGTCCAGGACGTGAGGCCCGAAGAACACACTGCAGGGCCACCACAGGTGGGAAGGGGGGCTGCCAGGGGGTGGTGGTGCTGCACTGGTGGCAGCGGCCTCACACGATTGTCGCGCACGGTGGCGGGGAGCGTGTCTGGCCGTCCTGGTCTGTGTGAGTCGGCCTGCCTGTTCTTCACGCAGATGATGATAACCCCCCGGTGTCCTTTGTGAAGTTCTCTCCGAATGGCAAATACATCCTGGCTGCCACACTGGACAAGTAAGTGCTCCATTTGCACGAGGGGCAGGGCGGGCGGCCCGCCTCCGGTGCCGGGTGCGCGTCCCCCATTGGTGTGCAGCTGTGGGGTTCTTTGTGCTTGGGGAGTGGTCCAGGCTCCACTGTGGCTGGGGCTGAAGCCAGGTCCAGCCTGTGCCTTGAGCCACTGGCAGGGCTGGTTTAGGGATTTTAGGACCCAGTAGCTGCTGATGTGTGGGGTTCTCATGCTGGCTTCAGGGTGCCATCAGGTTGCTGGACTTGGTGGACCTGCGGGTCCCTCTGGTGCCGGGTGCCCTTCCTTTGGTGGGTGGGCTCCCAGGCCCTCCAGTCCCACCAGTGTTGTGCCTGGTGCTGACGTGGCTGGTCGTCCTGGTGTGGCAGCGCCCTCACCTCTGTCTGTCTTCCAGCACGCTGAAGCTCTGGGACTACAGCAAGGGCAAGGTGAGCTCTGCGCGGGCGGCTGGCTCAGCCTGCTCTGCACCGTCCCCTGGGGTCCTTGGCGGTGGTATGGCAGACCCGGGAGCCGTAGCAGGAGGGGCCCGGGGCCTCACATGCCCGTGCTTTCTCGGGCTGCCAGTCTGCAGGTTGAAGCTTGGACTGTGGGTTGGACTGGGCTCTTGTGTCTGGAGCACTTTCCAGAGTTAAGTTCAGCCAGCAGTCTGTGCTCAGAACTGGGAATTCTCCAGCACAAAGGGAACCCTGGGGCCCTGACCCTGCCTGTGTCCTGCCTTTTCAGTGCCTGAAGACATACACTGGGCACAAGAATGAGAAGTACTGCATTTTTGCCAATTTTTCTGTGACTGGCGGGAAGGTGAGTGCCCCTTGGAGCAGCTCCCCTCCTCTTCCCACCTCATGTCCTTAGAGTTTTCCTGTGCCCACAACACATTGTGTGTTCTGACCAGTCAGGTCACAGCAGACCAAGTGTTGGAGACTGCTGTGGAGCGCATTGGGCGTCTTCTCCCCTCTGCTGCTGGGCCCACCTTACTCTTGGGCCCAGCCTATCTGTGGGGCCGCTGCAGCTGGCCAGCCATTGCCTTCCTGGAGTCTGGATGCAGTGGGTGTGGCTTCGAGCTGAGTGGCCCAGGAGCAGAGCTGCTTGCTCCTGGTAGGCCCTTGTGCACTGAGTGGGGTATGCCTTCTCCTGGCCTGCCCTCCTGGTTTGAACTCTTGTGTCACGTCCTACTCAGTCCAGTGCCTAAGAGTAGATGGTGACTCTGGGCTAAACGTGAGTGACAGCAGGACCTGAGGTTTGGTGGCTTAAGGGAGCAGCCTATGGCCTGGAGCCCTCTGGTGATTGAGTGCCTGAGTCTCCGAGCGTGCACTGGGGTGAGGTTCAGAGTGAGTGGCAGACCTGCTGCCGAGGGGGAGCTTTGTGCTTTGGGTTGAGCACAGTCTTGTGGGAAGGGTGGGGCCTGGGCACCTGGCTGGGAAGTGAGTCCGTCCCCATGCTGAGCGCCGGCCCTGTCGTTGCCTCTGGCGTGGTGACCAGTGGATCGTGTCTGGCTCTGAGGACAACTTGGTGTACATCTGGAACTTGCAGACCAAGGAGATTCGTCCAGAAGCTGCAGGGACACACAGGTGGGCCCTGTGGGGTGACGTGCTTAAGGAGGGTAGTTTGCTCTTGGGACATGCTCCCTGCTCCTGCACGGGGCCCAGAGCTGGTCAGTCCTGGCTCCGGGCCTTACCTGCCTTCCTCCTGTCTGCCAGATGTCCATGTGGCTCTGTGACTCAGCAGGGGCTGGGGTGTGCGAGCTGCGTTTCCCAGAGGCTCCGGCCTCTTTCAGGGATACCTTTCTCACCTCCAGGCAGACAGCGCGTGCATCCCTGGCTCTGAGGGGTGGCTCCTGTGGACTCCCAGTGTCCTTGGTTGCCCCCTCCCCCTGGGTCCTAGATGCCCTGTCCCTGCTCTTTGACTTGGGTCCTGGGAGCAGCAAGTGAGCCCCTTTGGAAGTCTGAGGGGTGCAGTCTTGGGGTTCCATTTACTTAAAGCTGCAGACACCTGGCAGTGCCGACCTGGTGTGCCAGCTCCTTAGTGCTGATGTCCCTGCCTGATCTGCACTTGCCCTCGTGGTGGCTGAGCATCCCTGTTGGGCTTGGGCTTGGTGGTGGGAGGCACAGAGGGCACCTTGACAGAAGAGTGACCCCTGCTGCCAGCAGCACTTTTAGCCCCTGTCCTGAAACCCCTGCTGGTGGTCAGTGGCTGGGCAGGGTGTTGCCTTGTCCTCCTGAGGCCAGCGGGCCAGGCGGGACTGCGCCTTGATCCCTCTGTTTGCAGATGTTGTGATCTCCACGGCTTGTCACCCGACAGAGAACATCATCGCCTCGGCTGCACTAGAAAATGACAAAACCATTAAGCTGTGGAAGAGTGACTGCTAGGTCCCCGGTGCCACAGGGGCTGTCAGGATGCTGACCCTGATGGGCAAGAAACATGGTGTGGCAGAGGAGCCCAGTTCAGGCCTGAGGTGGCCGAGGGGAAGTGCGTGCCACCAGAAGGTTCTCGAGGTCGCTGTGACACTTCCTGCCAGCTCTGCGCTGTCTGGGAAGAGATCCCAGTCTGTTGTGCTCAGAGAGAGGCAACAAAATTTTTAATTTTTTATTACAAGAGTGAAGTTCAATTTATCATGGGTTGTGTTTTTCAGTAATTGTTCTGTACATTTTTGATATTTTACTACCCAGTGCGAGCGCTGTGATCAGTCCCTGCTGGAGGCTGGGGCCTGGACCACCTCCCTGGCCTTTCCCATCCTCACCTGTCACAGGGTGTCCTCACACCACAGCTCTGCCTGTCCATCAGTCCCTGCCTGTTGTAGTTCCCACCGCGTTTCCAAGTCTCCTGGAAAGTGCAGTGTTGTAAGGTTGCCCCCTGTGAAGGTCGTCCCGTGTTAGGAGTCAGGCAGTGGCCTGGCGGTGGCCTGGCGGGGTGCTGGCTGCAGTGTTCTGCTTTGTGCCCGGCGCTCACACTGCTGCCCACGAGTGTAATAAAAGGCGGGATTTTGTATACACTTGTCCACAGCGTTCTGATGTGAAGCTCGTCTCCTGGAGGAGGGCAGGAGTTTGAAAGGGGCTTTCTCCCCAGCCCCTGCCGCTGCCTCCTGTCTGAAGGCCACCGTCCCTGTGGCGTGCTGCGGTGGGAGGGGAGCTCGGTTGTCAAGGAGCCAAGTCCTGGAGCGGCCTGCTTGGCAGAGGCGCCTGAGCTTCTGCAGACGGGTCGGTCTCAGGCCCACTCGTGTCAGGGGGAGGGCAGGTGGCCTGAGCACCAGCAGGTCAGCAGCCCCAGAAGGCACAGCCTCCTCCCTTGGTGGCCTCTGCAGCCAGCTCCTCAGGGGTGCTGGGTGTAGCCCCTTCCAGTCCCCGCCCCAGCTGGAGCCTTTGTAGCAATCTGGCATTTTGGTGGTCAGGTCTGGTGAGGTGGTGGCTGAGTTCGGAACCTCAGAGCTGTCACAGCTGCTGCCTCACTGTGCTCTTGGGGAACCTGATACTGAGCAGGTGGATGCAGGGGTTCAGACCAGGTCTGCTGGACTGGGTGGAGGGCATGTCCCCTCACCCGTGTGCCCCAACCACAGCATGTGGAGCTGGTGCGGGGAAGCCTGCCAGATTGGGGTCTGTAGATGCCCCACCTGGACAGGCCTGGGAGAGAGAGTCAGGGATTGTCTGGATGGTCAGTGGATCAGTCCGCTGTCCCCAGCAGGCCCGTGGGGATCCTCCAGTGGCAGCTGACAAACGGGGTGAGGTAAAAATCCTAGAAGGCATCAGGAAGGAAGATTCCTGCAGTTTGTCTCCTCCTCTGGCAGCAAGGCTGCCCACAGCAGGGGTAAATCCCAACTCCTACAGCAGTGGACCATCTAATGGGAGGTGCAGAAGACATGTTTGGGTAACCCTAAGATGGTGGCTGGGTTGAGCCAAGAGGTGGCGCATAGTTAGTGTTAACACGGCGTGATCTACTTTTGCCTGATTAGTTAATGTCTCCTCTGCCCTAGTGGTCAACAGATATTCCTCATTCTTTCTTGATTGGTACCGAGGGGCAGCACCTCTGATAGATCACTGGGCAGAGGACTAAGCAGACACCTCTAGGTTGTGGGTTGATGATGGCAGATTGCAGAATGCAGGTTGCAGCTTGCAGAATGAAGATCGCAGGATGCAGGACGCACCTCTAAGAAGCAGCAGCAGACCTTTAAGAAATAGCTCCTCTGATAATAGTAGCCTCTCTGAAAATGTAGCAAGTCTCTTTTCCTGATAAGCAAAGTCTCTCTTCCTCTAAGCTCTAAGCAAAGCTTGTCTTCCTCTAAAACTTCCTAAAAGCAAGTAAGCCTTTCTTCCTCTATAAACTAACGAACAAGCAAACAAGCAAGGAAGCAGCTCAGTAATAGAAGTAGTTCAGTGCCAGTCCACCTCCGAAAATTACTGCGAGATTGTTGCTGCAGGCGGTAACAAATATCCGTGGGATGTTCAGGCGCGACAGGAGGGATGCAGGGTCTTAGGGACAGGAGGAGGGCCCACCCAGAATCGCTGGATGGATACCTTTCTGGACGCTGGACCACTCACAGCTGCTCCTGAACTCCCCTGGCCACTAGGGACATGTCTGATGAGGAGGACATGCCCAAGATGGCCTCCCCAGGCTTGAGATGACCAGGTAGGGTCCAATATGGCAAGACTCTCCACTGGGAGGAGGTCCAGAGCTCTGGATAGATGAGACTGGGAGGGAGCGAGACGGAGCAGATCTAGGAACCGGGGTCTCGACCTGGGAGAGTCAAGTGCATGCCTGCAGGGGGTGAGGGGGCCACGAGCAGAGGAACTGTGGCCAAGTCACGGGGACAGGGATCCCGAGTGTGGCCAGGGCCCTGCAGGTGGCTGGATCGTAGATTTCTGGGCTCCACCTGACCCACGGGGTCCTGGGAACCTGACCCCGGGCTTCTGTGTGATTCTGCTGCATCCCCATATCTGAGCAGCACTTGGCCCAGGCAGCCCAGGCGGCCTGCGAGGAGTCTGGAACCTACTCATCTGCTCATGGCGGACACAGCTGCTGACACTTCCTGCTGGGACGGGTGCCTGGGGGAGGGCAGGCGCTTTGCACTCTAAGGAACACAGCCATATTGACGCCTTTAAGACTGAAAATTGCCCAGTTGGCCTCCTTGCCTGGAACCTGTTGCATGCTATCCAACCTCAGGGACAACCCCTGCTCCTCCTCCCGGGATTTCCTAACCAGGGTCACAGTCCGTGGCCCAAGGGGGCTGGGCTCACCGCACCACCCAGAGCTGGCTGAGTTCAGACTCAGGTGCCTGAGCTTGTCTAAAGGACCCCAGCAGGCAGGCGCCCTTCCCACACCACCTGCCCTCAAAGGCAGCAGATCCTGTAGAGGTTGTGTCCAGACCACCCTGAGACACCCATCTTGGGTCCCTCTCTGAACCCCTTCTCCCCTACTGCCCCAAAGTATTGACTTCTCTCCTCTGTGGGCCTTCCTGCACTTCCCAGATGGGGCACAGTGCAGAGGCCACCAGGAGGCCCAGGGCCAGGTGGCTGCAGGCTGCAGGGGCTCTGAGCCACTCTCACTGGCATGGCTGGCCGGGCCTCCTCCCCCACCAGCGTCCTCAGACCCCTCTGTACTTGCTAGGTGGCTGTGTGCCCTGCTCATGCCTGTGTCTCTGGAGCCTCTGGACTCCCTGAACTCTCCCGCACCGGCCTCCAGGGTCCTCGGGCGTGCGGAGAAGCCTGTCTAGACCCTGGCACCAGTCAGTGTGGCCATTGGCTGGGTCTGCTCCCTTCAGGGGCTCCCCTAGGGCGAGAGGGGCCCCGGGGCAGCACCTGCTACCCAGACAGTTCCAGGGATCTGGTGACGAGGGCGGGCTGGCGACCTCCCTATCACCCAGCTGTGGACGTGAAGGAGGCGCCCTGCGTCTTTACTCACAGAGCAGGAGGAACGCTGCCAGACCTCCCCACTGCACCCATCCAAGACTGCGCATCGCCCCTCCGCCCCAGGGTGGCCCTGTTGACAGCGAGGGGATCCTTCGGTACAGATGCTTCTTCTTTTTTTTAATTTTTATTTTTTGGTACTGGGGATTTGAACCCACATGTGTTCCCACTGAGCTACCCCTCAGCCATCTTATTCTTGTTAAGGAATCTTGTTAAGATTCGGGCCAACTTTATCTTCTATTTGGTGAAGGGTCTCAGGTCTAATTCCTAGATCCTTGATCCATTTTGAGCTGAGTTTTGTGCAGGGTGAGAGATAGGGGTTTAATTTCATTTTACTGCATATGGATTTCCAGTTTTCCCAGCACCCTTTGTTGAAGAGGCTATTTTTCTCCATTGTAAGTTTTTGGCACCTTGGTCTAGTATGAGGTTACTGTACTTATGTGGGTATGTCTCCGTGTCTTCTATCCTGTACCACTGGTCTACCTGTCTATTTTGGTGCCAATCAGCCTTTTTATTCTTGAGATAAGATTTCACTAGATTGCTGAGGTGGCCTGGAACCTGTGGTCCTCCTGCCTCCGTCTCAAGTGAACGGCGCGCCCCTGCACCCTGGTGTGGACGCTTCAGTGCTGTTCAATCAATGACCCACAGGCCACTCTGCCTGCCGCAGGACTTTGCAGCTACCTTCATCTTTGGTGGCTGTGGGTGTACCAGGGCCTGTCTACCTGGGTGACGTCCTCATTATCCACAGTGCTGCCCTGAGCATCCTGGGTGGCCTGAGCCCCCTCACAGGGCTTCCTGAGGGACAGGTTCCTGGGTTCCAATGGTTGGCATTCATTTTTACTTCCTTTTTAGGGACCACGGTTTCTGTCAGTTAAACCACCTTCGCCGTCCTCCTAGTCCCCAGGCCTCAGGCCCCCAAGATTGATGAGGACATTGATGTCTGGGTCAGAACTGCCCAGAACTTTCCGCACCCTTTGAACTACACCTGCACTGCCCCAATTTCAAGTCAGCCTTCCCTTCCAACAGCAGGCTTATGGTAGGGAGCCCTGCCCCGTCTGCAGGGGAGGCACTAGCTACTGGGCTGGTCAGGGAGGCCGCGCGCCCAACTCCACTGCTGGCCCAAGATGGGCCGGCCCCAGGGAGACAGCTGCAAAGAAGCTGCAGAGCCCAGACCCCGGGCTCAGAGAAGCCCCCGCACTGCGGCCCTCCTCCACCCAGAGCTGGCTTTTCTCTGGTGGCGGGGAGTTGGAGGGAAGGGTGGGCGGATGGAGGGGCTGCCCCTGGGGAGCCGGGCTGGAGGGAGCTGGCTTGCAGCTGCAGGGGCCAGTCCAGGAAAGGCCTCTGGCTTTGCCCCCAGGCCTTCCTGTGTCAGCTTTTCTATTTTAGGCCGTTGCTCCTCCCTGGGGGAATTCTCTGCGAGCCTGTGGGGAACGCAGCCCAGAGGCAGGCCCGCTGGCCAGCGGGGAGCCTGCACGCCTTTCTTCAGCCCTTTGGGCTTCCCCTCCTGTGAGGCGCACACGGAACTGGCACGCTCGCTCGCCCAAACACAGGCCACCCCTTTGAGAACGTTCCTGCCTCCAGCCCCAGTCAGGGCGGTCCTGGATTTTATCCCAAACAAACAAGCATCACTGAGAAACTCCAGAAAGAACATAAGCCCAGGGCCTAGAGGCAGCGAGGCGAGGGGGTGGGCAGTGATGGACACTCAGGAGGAAACAGCAGTCTGAAGGGCAGATGGCCAACCGCAGTGAGCACTATCACGCCACGAGGAAAGGGCCAGCGTGGCTCCAGGACGTGTGTGGGCACTAGGGCAGCCCGAAGAGCAGTCAAGCCTCAGCCTGTTCTTTCGTGCTGTGTGACCTTGGGCAAGTCACGGAGGCTCTCTGACCCCATCTTCATCATTTATATAATTCAGAAGAATGCCCATGTTTGGGAAAGAGGAGGCTGTTTAACATCCTCAGGCGAGTGAAAGGCATTCAGTAGGCACTTACTCAGAGGAACAGCTGCGGTGGATTTTAATAGCACAGATAAATGGAAATCATTTGGCATGATGGGAAAGCAAAGGTGAAATATCAGTAGCCAAATTTGTATTTCTTTAAAAATGGCCCCATAATCCATTATGCCGCCTAAATGGAAAGCCTTTGAAAAACGGCCTGGACGTTGGCGCCTCCGCACGCTGGGGTCAGGGCCCAGACCCGAGCGGGCGGGCGGCCGGGCGCGCCAGGTGCGGCCCCGCGCTGGAGGGCTGCATTCCAGGCATTCCTGCTGGGGACCGCCCGCCGCTTCCGGGCCAGCGCCGGAGCCCTAGCGCCACCTGCGGGCGCAGCCGGACCACGCGGAGCCGCTCGGTCCGCGCCGCCCAGGCGGGGCGCAGGACGCAGCCCCGGGCAGCGCCGCGGGTTGGCGCAGGTGTGAGTCCGACCCCGGCGAGCGCGAGCGTCCCGCCGGCCGCCCGTCCCGTGGGCTACTGCCCACGCCTCCGCAGGCGCCCTGTCCCGCTGTCCCTGCTGTCGGTAGCGAGGGCCGGGGACCGGCGAGCGACCCGAATGCCAGCAGGGACAGCGGTGCCCCGAGGGGAGGCAGCCCATGTGACCGACTGTCTGCGTTGTCACGCCACCGGGGCAGCACGGGACCGGAGGGCGTCAGGCACACGGGATCGTAGTCACTGTCGGGGCCAACCTGGAGGGGCCACCTGAGAGAGAGGCCCCGAGCGGGGACCGATTCCGGCAGCAGGCTGCGAGGTGGGAGGGAGCCGAAGGGACGCGGGAAGGCAGGGGAGTCCACCTGGCCGGCGGCAGAGGCAGAAGCCAGCCAACCCATCAGGCGGGGAGCAGGACAGGTGCTCCTGTCCAACCTGCTCTTCTGCACTTGGGAAACAGGCCAGCAGAGGGAGACCACGGAGGGGCCCATCTTGGGATCCAGGGCGGGGCAAAGAGCCTGTCCTGATGACCACCAGGAAGGTCCTGGGGACAGGAGAGAGGGCCCAAGCACCGGAAGACATAGCATGAATCCCCCAAATGGCTGCCCTGGCAGAGTTACCAGGGGAAAGAATTCACACCAACCCCACCTACCTGGGCTGGAGGGGAGCCCAGGGTCTCTGGCAGCATCAGCAGTTCCTGGACCTGAACAGTGGCCTAGTGGAGGCAGGCTGTCTAGTCTGGAAATCTGGTGAGCAGTTCCTGGAACCCTGGGCATCCCCCAGGTCCCTTGGCTTCCAGACCCTCCCTGGTCAACTGCCATCAGAATCCACCCTCTCGCCCCCGGCTCTGGCTGGGCTGGCCATTAAAGGGCCAGCGCCTGCCCTGCTGCAGGACACCATGGCCTTCCCACCTGGGGTCGACCCTCCACTGCCCACACATGTGAGTTGGGGAGTCTATTGCTGCCCAGGAGATGCTCATTACCAGGTGGCAAAATGGTTTTCCAAAAGCTTTAAGTCCCAAAGAAGGTAATGTTTTAAATTTCAGCTTTCCTATTGTGAGACCCCTGCAGCCCAGCTCCTGTTCATGGGGTGCTCTCTTCTTTGAAACCTTAGCACTTATCCCTTCACACACCCATTTGCCGTCCCTCCATACTACCTACCTGTCCATCGTCTGTTGATCCTTCCACCAGCCATCCACCATCTGCAGTTATGGCCTGAATCTGAAATATGCCCCTGAGGGTCATGTATTTAGGGTTTGAGCCCCGAAACAGCAATATTCAGAGGTGGCACTTTTGGGGCAGTGATGGATCATGAGGGCTCTAACCTCATGGGGGGGTTAATCCATTGATAACTGAATGGACAGCTGGAAGGTGGCTGGAACCGCAGACAGCAGGGCATGGTTGGAGGAAGTACGTCACTGGGTGTGCCCTGGGAATGTGTATCTTGTTCTCTGTCCCTTTCCTCCTGTCTCTGCTTCCTAGCTGCCATGAACTGGAAAGCCTTCTGCTACACCCTTCCACCATGATGTTCTGCCCAGTCTCAGGCCCAAAGCAATGGAGCCAGCCCACCATGGTCTGAAACCTCTGAAACCATAATCCAAAATAAATCTTTCCTCCTCTAAGTTGTTTTTCTCAGGTATTTGTCACAGTAAGAAAAAACTGAGTAACGCATCCATCCACCATTCAAACGGCCACCCATTCATCCATCCATCCAACCACCCATCTCATCCCAAGACCCACCCATGTCATCAGAGAACAGTTGTCTCCTAAGGTGGGCCTGGGAGTTCCTGGAGAGAAGGGAGAGCTCGACGCAGGACTAGTGGACTTCTCGGCACGCTTGACGCAAAGGCTTTCAGCATGTGCCAAAGGCATGGCCAGGCTATCCTAGGAAAGTGGAGGCACATTCCAGGAGAACGTGGGCAGTCTCCAGAGTGAGTTCTGGGGCAAGCAGGGAAAACACACTCCATGGCAATGTGGGCCATCTCCAGAGGAAGTCAGCGCACTGGTGTAGGGTGTTAATGTTCACAGAGGGGTGGTTGCTAGGGGCTGGACTGTGCCTGGAGCCAGGGCAGAGCTATACACTCTCGTGCCCTTTTCCTGGGTTTGCCCATTGCCCTCAAGTATCTTTTTTCCAGATGAGGGCGCGGGCTGGGTGGCTCAGGAGTTGCAACTGTCAAGGGTGCTTTCCGCATTTCAGTGGTTCATGGGGTTTCCCTTGAGATCTGTTTCTCTCCCTTTTTTGTGTCCCCAAATTCCTATCTCAAACCCATCCACCCCACCCATCCATCCATTCCATAAGGGCCACCAACTTTTTGTATTTTGGCACTGGGGATGGAACCCAGGGGCACTTAACCACTGAGCCATGTCCCCAGCCCTTTTTAATTTCTATTTTGAGACAGGGTCTTGCTAGGTTGCTTAAGGCCTGGCTGAATTGCTGAGGCTTGCCTTGAACTTGGGATCCTCCTGAATTGCTAGAATTATAGGCACGTGTGGCGGGAAGTATTTTGAGTTCAATTGGGGTGGAACCTGAGGTGTGTGTTGTGGAGAGGTGAGGCTGGACTGGAGGTGGATGTGGAGTCTGAATTTGGATATGGACTGGAGGACAAAGGGACGCTCTTTCTGAATCTTCATCTGGGGTGTGACAAGTCAGAGCTGGGGTTTTAGAAGTTCCTCTGGAGTGGTTTGGAAAAGACAAGGCCCGAGGAGGGCTAGGGTGGGGCCACGTGTGGATGGATCTGAAAGCTTTCTGAGAGGGGTGGAGGGTTGCCCAGTCCCTGATGAGCTCTGTCTGGTTCAGGCAGGTGGGTGGAGAGACAGAGAAGTCATTCTTTATGGGCACTGGCTTCACCTGGCCGTAGTCACGTCCTTGTGCTCCAGGGCACCTGGCCCCAGGGATTAGACTTCTTGGGCACACAGATCCACAGGGAGCTGTCTCTCCTTCATGGGAAGGGATTTCAGACTAACTGCTTCTCTGGGTTCCTGTAGCTATGGCAACTGCACACCCTCTGGGTTTCTTTGTACAGTGGTCCACTTTATGCTTTGAATATAGCCCTAGCTGCTCTGCCACGGCAACTTACTTTAAAATGGACACGTTTCTTTCTCTTTTTCTCCCCTCCATAATCTCAGAGGGAAGCAGGATTAGTAATCCATCCTAGGCTGAGTTATCTGTCCTTGAGCACACACCCGCCACAGGAACAAATTCAGACTCTGGGGATGGCACCAGATCTCAGAAATTACTATCTCCCAAGTTAGCAAGTGAATCACAACTCCCAACAGAGAACATGTGGAATGTAGCCTTTGAATCACCTCCTTAAAACCCCCTGCTCCCCTTGAGGGGCAGAACCACAGCCTCTGGGACAGAAGTTCTCTGTTTCTGCTTTGCTAGCAAACCAATAAAACTTATTTTTCTCAAAACTGTGCCGTCCTTATTGGATTGGTATTGGGGACAAGGACGGAGCTTTTGGTAACAGTTCCTGAGTCATATTTGGCAGTCTCACTTTTTTTTTGGTACTAGGAATTGAGCCCATGGGCACTTAACCACTGAGCTGCATCCCTCCTTCCCCCCTTTTAGGTTTTATTTTGAGACAGGGATTTGCTAAGTTACTGAGGCTGGCTTTAAACTTGGGATTCCCCAGCCTCGGTCTCCTGAGCTGCTGGAATAACAGGTGTGCTGCACATTCTCACTTTTAACTGGAAGACAGAAGACGGCTGTTGAGAACCCTTACCCAGGCCTGTTTTGAGCCTTCGGGGCTGTGGGGTCATGCCACCTCTAAGATTCTAAGGTGCACGGGGCTTCAGAAGACCAGCTCCAGGCTCTCTGGGTGTCCCCTTCCTCATTTGTGAAGGAAGGCAGGGGAGGACCCCAGGAGAAAAGACGGCATGGTCCACCAACAGAGCAGCCTGCAGGCGCGCGACTATTAGTACAGCGAAAACTAGCGAAACGCTCTGTGTTCCCGCATGAAGCAGGAACCCTGGTCACCTTCATACTTCGACCTCGCTCGTCCGGCCCATCTGCGTGAGTAATGGAGGGTGCGAGGGTGCCGGTTCCGGGATTGCATTGTGCTTACACATTCTCGTCTTTGTCTCCTATCCTCAACCGGTGCCACTTTTCCAGCCTGCCCAGGAACACAGACGCACAGCTCTCTGAACGGATCCTCTCTCCCGACTGCAATTTCCCAGATCCCAATTAAAGTCTGAGTCTGAGCGGGCGGACGAGGAGGCCTTCCTGCGGCTCCTGCGGTCAGCTGGACCAGCGCTGGGGCCGCTGCGAGAGCCCTGGCCCGCGAGGTCAGGCTTCGGCCCTCCGAGCCCAAGTGCAAGTGCCCGTCCCGGGGCGCCCGCCCGGTCTGTGACGGCTGAAGGGGCACAACAGCACGTTCCGGCGTACCCCAGAAGGTACAGGAGAACTGCCCACATCCGCCAAGCCTGAGCAAACGCTTCCGGTAGGAAAGGCGGGTCGTACGCGGCCCCTTTAAGGCAGTGCGCCCGCCGAGGCTTTGTGGCCCTCGCCGCCGACCGTCGCCCCGCCCCGCCGCCCCGCCCCTCGCGCACGCGCGCCGCCGCCCGCCGCCCGCGCTCCGCCGCGTCCAGTTCGTCCGCGCTCGCGCCAGGCGGCGGCCGCCGCGACGCCCGCCCGCCCGCCCCGCCGCCGCGGCCGGCAGGTAAGAGGCGGCGCGAGCCGCGGGGCGGGCGGGCTGCCGCAGGGCCGCCGCACGTGTCCGGGGCCTCGGCCCGCCACCGCCGCCGCGTGGCTCCCGCCGCCCCCCCGGGAGCCCGCCCGCCCGCAGTGCCCCGCGTGCGCCCGCCGCGCCCGCCCGCGTCGCGGGGAGGGACCCCGGCCGCGGCCTGAGGCGGAGCGCGCCCCGCTCCCGGGCGTCCGCGGTCCCGGCAGCGAGAGGCGCCCGGCGCGGCACCAGCGCGCAGGTTCGACGCGCCGCGCCTGCGTTCGCTCACCTGCGCCGTCCCGGTCCGATCCGAGCCCTCGGTCTGCATGTGGAAGAGGCCCGGGAGCGGCCGAGGCTGCCCCGCTGGGGCGTCGGGCCGTTTGCGGTCAGGCCCACCGGGCGGGGGCTGGGGGCTGGGGCTGGGGCTGCCGGCGCGGGCGGCGAGGCCACCCCAGATTCGCCTTTCCTGCGCCCTCCTCCCCAAGGCCCAGCCCCTAACCCGCTGGCCGCCTGCCTCAGCGTTTCCTAGAACCCCGGGCGTTCGGGAAGATGCCCAGCCTGGACCCCCACTGGGGCAGTGGGAGCTTGATTCTCTTACATGTTAAATGTCCCACGAGTCCAGAGATTTCTCACTAAGACCATCCTTGTGTTGTTCTCACCAGGGGACACCCAGTTGTCTGCAGGAGTCACCGCCCACCTCCAGGTGAATCCTGCTTTAGGCTAGAAGGTGCTGTTTCCACAGCCCCCACCCCCAGTGGCCTCAGAAGTCCAGCCCCACAGCCCCTTGTGTTGTGCTGGTGTGTTTCACTGGGGTAGGGGCAGGGCTCAGGTCCTTGAAATGGACCTGCTCAGCTCTTTGCTTCATTTGGGTCTCCCTGGCTCCTGTCTCCCTGCTACATGTCCAGTCTACAAAGGAGATGGTGGCCTTGGGTTACATTGGGGTGGCCAGGTTGCATTAAGGATAAGTAGCAAGCAGCTGGCCATTGACTGTGCACCAGCTTTGTCCCCAGAGAGGTCTGCAGGACCCCCATGCCCACGATAACTGGGCTTGAGGCACACAGCACTTGTCCATCTCTGGGTGGAATCTATTGCAGGTGACAGTGTGGCTGCATCTTTGTCATGTGCAATGGGGTTGTATTTTCTCTCCCTTTGAAGACTTTGAGACATTGCTCCTTTTGATGGCCTGTTTTGCCCAAGTGTTGCATGGGACCTGTGCAATACTAAAGTCTAAAGCTCATAGCTAGAATTTACAGCATGCAGACTCATTAGGCAAATGGTAGAGCTAGCCTTGGGTACCGGGGAAGACCAGTGGTATTTGCAAGCATGTCATTGGTTTCCCTTTTTATGATGTGTCCCTTGTACCAGGATCTGTTGTTAGATGAAAATGGTCGCTGACAACAGGTTTTGGACTGACATTGTCACACCAAAGCTGATTAAGCTGCAGTTTTTTCCCTCTGCAGCGTGAGTCTTATGCAGGATGCCTGTGCTGCACCCTGGGCTGCTTCTCCAGAGGGGAGGATGTGGAAACTCTAGAGGCAGAGCCCATTGTGGTGTACTCTTGCGGCTCTTCGGTAGTACTGCATGGGCTTGGGAGTCCTGTGAATGTCAGTGTTCTGGAAGGCAGACTGCATCTGCAGTCTGTGCAGGCAACAGTGAAGCCCACCCGTGGGGTGCTGGCTGCTGGCTGCGTGCTCCTGTGTTCACGTAGGGTGTTAACATGGCTGCATTCCCTGGACTTATTTATGGTTTGGATGTGCTCCCAAACTGTGTGCCCTGAAGCTTAGTGGTCCTGACATCTGACAGGTTGGTTTCTGTCAAGAAGCCTTCTTTTCTTTCTTTCTTTTTTTTTTTTTTTTTGATATGTCAAAGTCTCCTGGAATTCCTTGAGTTTTGTTGGCATTCTCTGTGCTGCATTCCTGCAGATGCCTGGACAACACTATAGGAAGCCCTGCTGTGGGTGGGATGTCTCTTAGGATCACAGAAGGGGTAAGAGCAGGAGTATCTTGGTGGTGTCTGAGAAACGTGGCCTGGAGTTAGGGTAAGTTAGTTATGTTCTCCAGTTTGGACAGTTTCTTTGCAGAAGGACTCAATATGGTCAAATGATTGTCTTTCTTATTCTTTCTCCTGGAAATGAATCCAGCGGTGGGGTAATGTAGATAGAACCCAGGGCCTTGTGCATGCTAGTGAGCTACACCCCCCAGTTCTGAAAATTAATTTTCTTAAAAATGATTTGTTTTTAGGCTTCCATTAAAGGGGTTTTGATTAGCAGACAGGCTCTTCCATTGTGAATCTTCATCTGAGGGTTCTCTGCCCAAGTGGGCTTCAAGCAATGGCCACGGAGGAGAAGAAGCCTGAGACGGAGGCTGCAAAGAGCCCAGCCCACCCCCTCCTCATCTGCCACACAGAGCAAGGTATGCTCCTTGCCAAAGCCAGGAGCTCATAGCCAGTTTTATTCATTGGCCACGTAATATTATGAGTGCCTACCATCATGCAGGATTCCCACATCTGTCACCTGAGAGGAAATAGTGGTGGGAGGTTGTTCTGACTGTAAGTCTGTGGTTACCCAGAAGACATCTCTGAGCAATCGCTTCCATCATTCCATATTTCTGCAGATCCCCCTCCCCAGGCACAGGAAGCAAGGCCTTCAGATGCCCTCTGGGGAGGCCCCTGGGCATGCTGGACTTTGGTGGACTTGGGACTGGGGCAGGTGTCCGGGGACAGGGCAGGGCCCCAAGGAACCTCAGACATGTACCTGGAATGGTGGGTAGTTGCTGTGCCGAGGGGGGACTGCAGGAGAAACAGGCTCTGAGGGGGAGGTCATGGACTGAACTTGATGTGGTCAGTGTGAAGAGTGACGCTTGTGTCTGTAGGCACTTGGTGTCTCATGGTTGAGCTCAGAGGGCGGACCTGCATGTGGCGTGAATGGGCCCAGTCAGTCCGTGTGGCAGTGCTGTTCCTGTGGCTCACTTCAAGCCGCACTCTCTCCAACAGCCCACGCCTGTTAAACCAAAACTATGCTCTGAAATTCACCTGGCTGGCCACACGAAAGCGGGTCCTCTGTGAAGTTCAGCCCCAATGGAGAGTGGTTGGCAAGTTCATGTGCGTATCATGGAGCACCTCAGCTACTGGGACGGGTGGTCTGAGTTACAGATCAGAGTGGGGTGGGCTTGCTTTCCAGGGGCTCGTGGTAAGTGGTCCTTTATCTGAAACTGAAGAATCACAGCCTGTTTGAAATTGTGCCCATTACACCCTGCAGTGAAGCATCAGAGTGGGGGACTGGCCCCTTCTACTTGTGACTGTGCCTGCCAGTCCCTGAGAGATCTGGGCTGATTAGCAGGGGCTCGGGGTATGGAACAACCCAGGCTCCCCCTCTGGTAACTTGCACAACGATACTCCTGCTCTGAGCATTAGCTCCTCTTCATTTCTTTCAGCTGCTGATAAACTCATTAAATTGGGGAGCATATGATGGGAAGTTTGAGAAGACCATCTCTGGTCACAAGCTGGTAGGGTCAGGAGCAGGTGGCTGGGGTGCTCATGGGGTGTGGGAGGTACAGCTGAGTGCCCTCAGGGTGTGACTGGCCTGCTGCTGTTCTCTAGCACCTCACTTCCACAGGTGTGCACCTGCCTGTCTGTGAGGCTGCAGGGCCACCTTCTCTGGGCCTTGTGTGTATCTCCCCATGGCTCACACCAGCTAAAGGAGTTCCCCAGGGGGGTGATGTGTGTTTGGGATTTTGGCCTCTTATTGGCCAGTGTGTTTTGTTCTGGAGAACAGTTCCCATGTTTCTTCTTCCTCAAGGATATCGGACGTAGCCTGGTCGTCAGATTCCAATCTCCTTGTTTCGGCTTCCGATGATAAAACCTTGAAGATCTGGGATGTGAGCTCGGTGAGTGACACTGGTCCTCTGTGGGGAGAGGTATGGAGGAGGCAGGGGGGCCAGGATAGGTGGAACGGGATGGCTGGCCTCTCGCGGTCAGTACGGTGTTTGGAGCCACATGGTCCCATGCCGCTATGTTCAAGGGCAAGTGTCTGAAAACACTGAAGGGGCACAGTAACGACGTCTTCGCTGCAACTTCAACCCGCAGTCCAACCTCATCGTCTCAGGGTCTGTAAGTGCGTGCTCCTCTTCCTCTGGGAGGCGCGGTGGGGTGTGCGGTTCCTGTGCCATGCCCAGCACGGGACGGGCAGGTCTGGGCTCTGGGGCCTCTGGCATGGCGCCTCCTTCCTGTAGTCACTTCAGTTGCCCCTCTTGTCTTCATTTTGATGAAGTGTGAGGATATGGGACGTGAAAACGGGGAAGTGTCTCAAGACGCTGCCGGCTCACTCGGATCCAGTCTCAGCTGTAAGTCCCCTGACGGGCGCACGTGGCCTCCCCGGCACACTTGTGATGGTGTGCCACCTCTGGGGCCGAGAGACCTTCAGGCCTGTGTGCTGTGGAGAAGAGGTGGGGGTGCCTGGGGACATGCCCACAGGATGGGGCTGGCTACTCCTGGAAGGGTGTTTGGAGAAGAGGGAGCTGCGTGGCAGGCAGGGCGACCACAGTTAGGTGAGTTTGTGTGCGAGAGGCTTTGACAGGATGGGGTGGCAGGGCTGGCCCAGCTCATGGCGAGAACCTGGGAGCCCTTGTGGGCAGGGGTCTGGTCCCCTCACACTTCTGCACTCACACTTCTCAGGGTGCAGAACAGATGGACAGGAGTCAGACTCCATGGAAAGTACAGACTGCCATTTAAAAGAGTGGCCCAAGACTTGGTGAAGCTCGGACTGAGTGCTTCCTGGGCACTCACGAGACCCTGGCTTCCATCCCAGCATCCCACAGGCAGGGCTTAAAGGTCTGTGTTAGTGAGAGCCCCAGGCAGTCTGGCGGCTGTGCTGGAGAGTGGAAGCGTCCTGCAAGGGCCGTTGTGTGGTTGTTGCTGGCCAGCACAGGTGGCTCGCTAGTCATTTTCTTGGTGCGGGACCACTAGTGCTAACCAGCTGCAGCTCCAGTCCTCCTTTAGTTTTCACGATTGGAATGGGGTCTTACTACGTTGCCCAGGCCTGGTCCTCAAACTTGAGATTCTCTTGCTGCAGCCTTCTGAGCAACTGAGACTATCCGTGTCGCCTCTGTGCCTGATGGAACTGCTCTCTTTGAAGTCCTGGTGGTGCAGGATTTTAATCATTTTTGGCTTTGAAAGCTTTTGCCCAGTTGAGGCCACACTTCAGGCAGATGTGCAGTCTGGTCCTTGCTGGCCCAGAGGTGCTGCTAATGCAGGGGATATTCTGCTGTAGAGGCACCCAGGCAGCAGTTTGCGTGGGCCTGGCCTGACCCCTGTTCCCAGACCCTGCCCTCCAGAACATGAGGCCCCAGGGTAGAGCTGACTTTCACATGGGATTATGAGTGAGCCAGGAAAATGGTGTCCCTGAGCATGATGCCAGGACTTGGGAGCATCACAGTGGTGAGGGCTGCAGGGCTGTCTTCCCGCGGTTTCCTGCAAAGCTCACCTGTGTGCACTCAGTGGAAAGGCAGGCAGGCGAGGGGAGGAGTCTCCTGAGCTCAGCTCCAGGCAGGTTCTGAGAGCTGGCGATGTCGACCGTGGGCTTCTGTTCTCTGCATGTCTTTGGCCTTCCTTGCTGCCATTCTGTTTCTAGAGGGTAGTGGTCCTGTCTGCTGCCGTCTGCCGCTTCAGAAGGTCCCTTGGGCGTTCTTGTTGTGTGTATCAATGGCTTTGGGACCCACTGTGGGCTTGTTACTTTGATGGATACATTTGGCGACCTCACTTGTGCAGTGACTGGCTTGCACAGTGTTGGCACTCGGGGACAGTGAGCAGGCATGTCTCGGAGCAGGAGACTGGGCTGCGTGTGCTTGGCGGTCTCCTCTGGCCCCAAATGGCTTTGTCAGCCCTGCTGCTCTGCCGAGCCCCGCCACCACGCCCACTCGCTCTCCGCTGTGTGTTTTGTGTCCCTACACTGGGTGCTGCCTGGCTGTAGCAGTGCATCGCCCCTCAGAGCTCTCGCTGGCAGTTCATCCCCTGTGGGCTCTGCCTTGCTGCTGGACCTTTCCCCTACTCCCGTGTGGACTGTGTTGCCTCGAACCTGAATGTCAGTTGGATGGAAAAGCCACATCGAATGGGCCACTTTTGCTGGCAGGTAGTTGAGTGGAACATAGAACTAGGCTTGTGAGCTTGGGGGCCTGTTGTCTCGTTGCTGTGACGCAGAGCAGCCTCAACGGGAAAGGCTGAGTGGTGGGCAGCGGGGGGCTGTCAGTTGGAGAGACTTTTAGGGACAGCCCTCAGGTGGTGGGCTAAGGACCTGGCGCTGCAGGAGCAGCTCCCTGTGGTGGACAGTAGAAGCAGTGATGGCCATCAGGAAGCTCGGAGCTGCACCAAGTGGTTTCACGTGGTCTGAGCAGGGGCAGCACAGCTGAGAAGTGTCAGATATTTCTCTATCTTTTCAGTAGTCCTTGTTGAACGGTATCTAAGGGTGAGTAAGCCTACCAGTTTTGCCTGTTCCTCTTGCTGTGGACTGTAGCTGTGAGGGACCTTGCCACAGTCTTGACTGCCCCATGAAGTCCAGCAGATGTCCTGAGTGAACCACCTGGGCCAGCAGCAGCCCTCCTGAGCTTGTTTGACAAGCATGTTCCTGGGCTGCCGTGGCCCCTGAGTAGGCCATGGCCCCAGCAGTAGGTGAGGTGCTGCTCTGTGCGGTGGCAGCCCTCCAGGAGCCCCTCTGGATGTGGCCTTCACCACATCTGGAGACTTGGTTGTCACAGCCAGGTGCTGTAGGTCCCTGGTAGGTGTGGGACCAGGCTGTGGCTATCCAGGGCAGAGTCTGCTGAATTCTGCGGTGCCTGGGTGGTGGAGCACACAGAGCTGGAGCCCCGTCCCTGCGTGGTGGCACCAGGGGCTTCCCTGTGGCTTGACTTACATAGGAAAAAGAGCAGGGAGCAAGGCAGTTATGCTTGTAAAAAGACTTGTTCTGGGTCATATCTGCCAGGTCAGTGACAGAAACTTGTGGGACTCTTAACTTCTGGCATTGTGATTCCATGTATTTTCTGCTGAGATTCACTTGGAAAAAAAGAATTTAAAAAGAACTGAAATAAGTCATTGATGAGTGAGGACTGTTGTTGGATACAGTGTCCTTTCTATCAGAAAGTGCCTTGGCTGGGGTGTTGCTCCATGGTGGAACCACTTGTAAAGCAAGTTCAAGGTCAGAGGTTCAGTCCCTCCACCCCTCCAGAAAAAAAAGAAAAATTAGCCCACTTCCCTATCTGGTGAGCAAGGCCAGACCTTTAGATGGAGTGAGTGGTTGGGTCAGTGGAGGTCGGATTGAACCAGTGGCATGTGGGGAGCTCACCTGTCCTGAGACAGGTGTGGAGCAGCCCTGGATCCCTCTGTCCAGCTGAGAGCTTGGGTGAGCCCTCCATTTCAGGGCCTGCAATCAGCAGTTAGACAGGTGTCTGTGACTCAGGCTTCTTGGTGGCTCTGCGGGGCACAGGTTCATGAAGGCGGTTCCAGCCTGGGTTACTGAGAGCAGGGGTGCTCTGGCCTTTGCCTTTCCTTCACTGTTGAATCGGGGAAGTTATTTTTAGCTGTTTTGCCTATTGGTCTGTCCCTGGCAGGACAGATGAACAGACAGACCTGGAAGCTTCCCCTCCTGAAGCCTGTGGGCCTTGGTGGGTCTCAGCTGTCATTGCAGTGCTCAAGGTGTGCTGGGAGGCTGGCATTGTGTCCTCTGTCACCGACTGCCAGACAGGGCAGGCAGAGCATTGCTGAACTGGTCACTCCCGATTCGCTGTGTGTCAGCACCCAGGAAAGGAGCAGGGTGTAGGAGGAGCATGTGGTGAGGCGGGCACGGCACTGTCCTGGGTCCTGAGGGAGGTGCTGGGGGAGGAGTGATTGCTGATGACTGGGGACTGTTTCTTTTCCTTCCTGCTCTCTCATTAGGTCCATTTAATCGAGACGGATCCTTGATAGTTTCAAGTAGCTACGACGGTCTCTGGTAAGTGACAGGATTTTACTTCATGTGATCAGCACGTGCTCATTCCAGGCCTGCTTTCCGAGCTTTCTGACTCTGGGGTGCATATCTTCACTCTCCAGAAGTGCATCCCCGTGGGCTGCAGACTCGGTGTGGGTAGGGGGAAGAGCTAGGGAGGGAGACTGGCCAGGACTGGGGTTGGGGAGAGCCATGAGGTGTAGTCCCTACAGACCTTGAGTGTGTCCTTCAGGGCTTGTGTAGAGGGGCTGACCCAGCTTAAAGTGACCCTCTGGTGCCATTAGCCTGGCAGGTGGTCTCCCACCCAGTGTAGGGGAGAGAGGAGTGGAGCACAGGTCTCGGCAGAAACACCCAGGCAGGTCCCCTGGGTGGTGATGCTGACCTGGTGGAGGTGCTCAGGGTCCAGAGGAGGAGGAGATGTGGGAAGGCGCATGTTTACCCCTTGCCCTGTGCCTGGAGCCTTGACTAAGTCCTGGTTGGGGATGGCTCCTTACCTGTAAGTGGTTGGGGGAAGGCGGGACCCCTGGTGCTGGAGGACTCGGCAGTGAGAGGGAGGGAGGAATGCTGGTCCACCTGCAGCCCAGAGGAAAATACCAGCAAGCTGAACCTGAGAGTGCCCCAAAAATACCGTGTGACCCAGTGGATCTGTGGGAAAGTGACAGGGTGGAAACGGCAGACCCCAGACAGTTGGTCCCTAGTAACGCTGAAGGCACCAGCCACGTGGGTCATTATCAGTAGAGACAGGTGCCTGAGCAAATCTGGCAGCCCTCCTCCTGGTCACCCGTGGCTGGTTGGAGGGGCCACTGGTTATTGACTGGAAGCTGGAAAATCCTGTGGTGTGTGGTGACAAGCTGAACCACCTGGCCTTAGCCAGGAGAAAAGCTTGCCTGGCTGTCCCTTCCCTCGCACCAGTAGCCATCCTAGTTAATGTGACAAAGGAAAACGGTTGTGTGAGGTTGGGTGGATGCTCATATGTGATGCTTTGTGTGTTCTTAACATTTTTACACTAAGCACTGATAAAGCTCGAGGCGCTTTGCCAGTGTTCACCCACTTAATCCTTCAGCATGGCCTGGTTCTTCTCATCCCCACTTTGTACTTGGGAAGCCATGACTGGCATAAGTACTTGCCAGTCGTCCCTCTGCTGTTAGTGACAGGCAGGACCCAGCTCTGAGCCCCAGCCCTGCTGCTGTGGCCTGCTGTGCACTGGCCAGGTGGACTGCTTTCTTGTCCGCTGGGAGTTGCAGCTAGACTGGGACACTTCTGCGGGAGAGCAGGCCCGTGGAGCTGCCAGGAGTGTGCTTAGCAGGGAACGCGGCATCTGATGGACACCTGCCAGTGCAGGGTGGGGCGGGCACCACAGCCCGGAGGTCCGTGTCCCTCGCCCAGAGCCTCTGCACTGTGCAGTGGTTGCATTAGAATCCCTCTGGGTTCCTGCTGCAGCTGGGTGGAGGGGTTTAAGGCCCACAGAGGAGTGGGCTCAGCAGCACGAGGAGAAGATGCAGAGCAGGAGGGCCATTGCCAGCTCAGAGGCTTCTCAGAGCCGAGGCGGCCTGCTAAGCACACAGGGGGTCTTGTGGGGTCCGTCCTGTGGGCGGGGAGAAGAGGCCAAGCCAGAGCAGCCATAGGGTCTTGTCAACGTGAGGTACAAGGAGTGCAACCCAGCTTGGGGACGGGGACTTACACTGGGAGACGGTCTGTCCACAGATAATGGTTAGCAAGTCTCCCCTTCCAGCCAGCACCGTGCCGGTCTCTCTGGAAGTGTGCGTGCTGACACAGTGCAGGGCGGCCTTGTGCGTGTTGGCAGAGGTCACAGGAGCCCTGAAGCGGGTGCTGTTGGAGGCTGGCATGACTGTCCTGGTTTCCTGCTGCTGAACCAACGGGGTGGGTGTCCAGAAAACGGCACCAGCCTCCTTTGTAGGAGGGCCTGCCCTGCCTGGTGTGCTTGTGTGCCAGGGACCCTGCCGTGCACCTTGGCCTGGGCTGCCTCCTGCAAAAGTGCCTACCCAGTCCCTGGGCTGTGGAGGCCGCTTGTGCTCACAGGTGTGTGCCTAGGCAGTGTGTAGATGGTGGGAGGACAGCAGGGTGTCCAGGGTGTGAGGGCTGCTGGTGTGAAGCCAGTGGTGGCAGCTGGCT
The DNA here is from genome assembly GCF_902686455.1 of Sciurus vulgaris. Classification (NCBI taxonomy): domain Eukaryota; kingdom Metazoa; phylum Chordata; class Mammalia; order Rodentia; family Sciuridae; genus Sciurus; species Sciurus vulgaris. The sequence goes on along the minus strand of NC_136476.1, from coordinate 88,424,212 downwards.
TCACTTCTCACAGTTTTGTTCTTGCTTTGAAGCCGCATCTGGGACACTGCCTCGGGCCAGTGCCTGAAGACCCTCATCGGTGAGTGTGGGCCATGGGTGGGCCTGGCCAGCACCGGGCCTCCCCCTCTTCCTCTTCACTGTCAATCCTTCTCTTACTAGCACCTTCTTCCTGTTGAGCTCTCTTTCCTCATGACACTTGCTGCTGTCTTCTCTCAGGCCAGATTGGGGTCCCTTGGCCTGTGTGGTCTGGTCTTGCTCAGGGCTGCTCCACTGTGTCCTCTGAGCACCTGCACTCTGCTGCCCCTGCCCACCCCTGGCTGCTGCCTTTCTGGGGAAGTGTGTCCCCCTGTTTAGGTGCTGCTGAGGTGGACAGAGGTACCTGGGAGCAGGCAGGTGGGAGGGGAAGACCTGGCATGGCTGGGCAGGGCAGGTAGAAGTGGGATTTGAAGGGTATCCGCTGGGAGGATTGGTGTCCAGGGCCCAATCACTGCAGGCCTGGAGGACCACAGCTTCAGGCTTTGGCACAGAAGGGCCAGGCGTGGTGGGAACTGGGTGGTGGGTCACCCTGCGGGTCTCACCTCAAGTGTAGCCACCTGGGAAGCAGTCTTGAGGCTAGTCATTGTCCCGAAGCTCTTGGTGTGGCCCCATGAATCAGGGACAGTATACTTGCACGGCGGCCTTGTGCCTTCCTGCTTTGGGAGCCCAAACTCTTACTACCCACAGAAGAATCGTAACCACGCGTCAGCACGTCTCCCAGTCCATGCCCAGCGCCTTCCGCCAGGCCCTGTCCTGCTGCACAGAGAGCAGGGAGGTGCTGCACATGTACACCTGTGTGCTCCTGCTACACCACCCGCCCTCAGCCAGCTGCCAGCAGGGGTGTCCTCATTTTACAGAGCAGGCATTGTAGGCACAGAGAAGTCCGTTTAATGGGTCTGAAGCCACGCAGCAAGCACAGTCACTTCCCTGTCTCTGGAGGATTGGCTCAAGGACCCACCACACCCTCAGATGCTCCGTCCCTTGTCTAGAAGGGCGTAGCATCAGTGTAGGGCCGCGTGTCCTCCTCTCTAGGCTGCTCCTGAGTGGTCGTACGTGTTCAGAGATGTTCACAAGGAGAGGTGCCTGTGCGGTGCAGGTGCAGCTGCGGCGCAGGGTGGGGCGGCCCCAGCAGCACTGGGCTCCACCCTGGCCAGGGTGCGAGGCTGGCGGGTGTGCCTGGAGCAGGACCTGTGCGCCGTTGAAGGCCGTGTCCCTGCGGACCCAGGCAGTGCTTGTTTCACAGCAAATTCAAGTTTCGTTTTCTGGAACTTCCTGGAATTTTTTGTCTTTACATATTTTTGACTTGTGGCTCGTTGAGCTGTGGGATGCAGGCTGCAAGCCGCAGGGCCAGGACTTGAGCAAGGAATTGGTGGGAAGAAGGCCTGAGGGGCAGGGCAGAGGGCGGGAGGATTGGGTGGCCCTTTCTCCTCAGGCCCAGCCAGCTGATATGCTGAGGCCTGAGTGGCCAGGCAGCTGGCATGTTGGGTGCCCTGCTGGTTAGAGTGGACTGGGTTGAAGCACGCTGGCGAGCCGGGCGATCCGAGCTTCAGTCTGCCTCGTGTGCCTTTTCAGTGTGGGTGGCCAGCCCCAGCGAGCAGAGGCCCGGGCAGACCCGAGGTGGTAATGCCGTGTGCTGGGCACGGGGCACGGGGGCCCTGGAGGCTGGCAGCACCTCCCCTCCTCACCCGGGAGAGGGCAAGCGCCCTGGCCCCGCGGTGTGAACGCACATCTTAGTGTCCTGGAGGTGGACCTCAACATACCTCAGTGGACACGGGCCGTGTCTGCAGGCTCCACCTCGAGCCTTAGAACTAGGGTGTGTGGCGCAGAGGGGCGGGCACGGTGGTCCAGCCAGTGAGGGGAGGCCTCTGCCGTGGTTCTCAAGCCAGCTCCTGGGGAGGTTGCCCAGCCTCCTCAGGGATTTGCAGACCTCCATCTGTGGGGCAGCCAGTACCCTGAGCCCCCAGGTGTCCCCAGACTGGGGAGGCCCCTCAGGCGTCTCCAGACTTGGGGAGGCCCCGCAGGCACTGGGTTCTTCAAGTCCTGGGGTGTGAGGGCCCTGGGGGTCCAGGACGTGAGGCCCGAAGAACACACTGCAGGGCCACCACAGGTGGGAAGGGGGGCTGCCAGGGGTGGTGGTGCTGCACTGGTGGCAGCGGCCTCACACGATTGTCGCGCACGGTGGCGGGGAGCGTGTCTGGCCGTCCTGGTCTGTGTGAGTCGGCCTGCCTGTTCTTCACGCAGATGATGATAACCCCCCGGTGTCCTTTGTGAAGTTCTCTCCGAATGGCAAATACATCCTGGCTGCCACACTGGACAAGTAAGTGCTCCATTTGCACGAGGGGCAGGGCGGGCGGCCCGCCTCCGGTGCCGGGTGCGCGTCCCCCATTGGTGTGCAGCTGTGGGGTTCTTTGTGCTTGGGGAGTGGTCCAGGCTCCACTGTGGCTGGGGCTGAAGCCAGGTCCAGCCTGTGCCTTGAGCCACTGGCAGGGCTGGTTTAGGGATTTTAGGACCCAGTAGCTGCTGATGTGTGGGGTTCTCATGCTGGCTTCAGGGTGCCATCAGGTTGCTGGACTTGGTGGACCTGCGGGTCCCTCTGGTGCCGGGTGCCCTTCCTTTGGTGGGTGGGCTCCCAGGCCCTCCAGTCCCACCAGTGTTGTGCCTGGTGCTGACGTGGCTGGTCGTCCTGGTGTGGCAGCGCCCTCACCTCTGTCTGTCTTCCAGCACGCTGAAGCTCTGGGACTACAGCAAGGGCAAGGTGAGCTCTGCGCGGGCGGCTGGCTCAGCCTGCTCTGCACCGTCCCCTGGGGTCCTTGGCGGTGGTATGGCAGACCCGGGAGCCGTAGCAGGAGGGGCCCGGGGCCTCACATGCCCGTGCTTTCTCGGGCTGCCAGTCTGCAGGTTGAAGCTTGGACTGTGGGTTGGACTGGGCTCTGTGTCTGGAGCACTTTCCAGAGTTAAGTTCAGCCAGCAGTCTGTGCTCAGAACTGGGAATTCTCCAGCACAAAGGGAACCCTGGGGCCCTGACCCTGCCTGTGTCCTGCCTTTTCAGTGCCTGAAGACATACACTGGGCACAAGAATGAGAAGTACTGCATTTTTGCCAATTTTTCTGTGACTGGCGGGAAGGTGAGTGCCCCTTGGAGCAGCTCCCCTCCTCTTCCCACCTCATGTCCTTAGAGTTTTCCTGTGCCCACAACACATTGTGTGTTCTGACCAGTCAGGTCACAGCAGACCAAGTGTTGGAGACTGCTGTGGAGCGCATTGGGCGTCTTCTCCCCTCTGCTGCTGGGCCCACCTTACTCTTGGGCCAGCCTATCTGTGGGGCCGCTGCAGCTGGCCAGCCATTGCCTTCCTGGAGTCTGGATGCAGTGGGTGTGGCTTCGAGCTGAGTGGCCCAGGAGCAGAGCTGCTTGCTCCTGGTAGGCCCTTGTGCACTGAGTGGGGTATGCCTTCTCCTGGGCCTGCCCTCCTGGTTTGAACTCTTGTGTCACGTCCTACTCAGTCCAGTGCCTAAGAGTAGATGGTGACTCTGGGCTAAACGTGAGTGACAGCAGGACCTGAGGTTTGGTGGCTTAAGGGAGCAGCCTATGGCCTGGAGGCCCTCTGGTGATTGAGTGCCTGAGTCTCCGAGCGTGCACTGGGGTGAGGGTTCAGAGTGAGTGGCAGACCTGCTGCCGAGGGGGAGCTTTGTGCTTTGGGTTGAGCACAGTCTTGTGGGAAGGGTGGGGCCTGGGCACCTGGCTGGGAAGTGAGTCCGTCCCCATGCTGAGCGCCGGCCTGTCGTTTGCCTCTGGCGTGGTGACCAGTGGATCGTGTCTGGCTCTGAGGACAACTTGGTGTACATCTGGAACTTGCAGACCAAGGAGATCGTCCAGAAGCTGCAGGGACACACAGGTGGGCCCTGTGGGGTGACGTGCTTAAGGAGGGTAGTTTGCTCTTGGGACATGCTCCCTGCTCCTGCACGGGGCCCAGAGCTGGTCAGTCCTGGCTCCGGGCCTTACCTGCCTTCCTCCTGTCTGCCAGATGTCCATGTGGCTCTGTGACTCAGCAGGGGGCTGGGGTGTGCGAGCTGCGTTTCCCAGAGGCTCCGGCCTCTTTCAGGGATACCTTTCTCACCTCCAGGCAGACAGCGCGTGCATCCCTGGCTCTGAGGGGTGGCTCCTGTGGACTCCCAGTGTCCTTGGTTGCCCCCTCCCCCTGGGTCCTAGATGCCCTGTCCCTGCTCTTTGACTTGGGTCCTGGGAGCAGCAAGTGAGCCCCTTTGGAAGTCTGAGGGGTGCAGTCTTGGGGTTCCATTTACTTAAAGCTGCAGACACCTGGCAGTGCCGACCTGGTGTGCCAGCTCCTTAGTGCTGATGTCCCTGCCTGATCTGCACTTGCCCTCGTGGTGGCTGAGCATCCCTGTTGGGCTTGGGCTTGGTGGTGGGAGGCACAGAGGGCACCTTGACAGAAGAGTGACCCCTGCTGCCAGCAGCACTTTTAGCCCCTGTCCTGAAACCCCTGCTGGTGGTCAGTGGCTGGGCAGGGTGTTGCCTTGTCCTCCTGAGGCCAGCGGGCCAGGCGGGACTGCGCCTTGATCCCTCTGTTTGCAGATGTTGTGATCTCCACGGCTTGTCACCCGACAGAGAACATCATCGCCTCGGCTGCACTAGAAAATGACAAAACCATTAAGCTGTGGAAGAGTGACTGCTAGGTCCCCGGTGCCACAGGGGCTGTCAGGATGCTGACCCTGATGGGCAAGAAACATGGTGTGGCAGAGGAGCCCAGTTCAGGCCTGAGGTGGCCGAGGGGAAGTGCGTGCCACCAGAAGGTTCTCGAGGTCGCTGTGACACTTCCTGCCAGCTCTGCGCTGTCTGGGAAGAGATCCCAGTCTGTTGTGCTCAGAGAGAGGCAACAAAATTTTTAATTTTTTATTACAAGAGTGAAGTTCAATTTATCATGGGTTGTGTTTTTCAGTAATTGTTCTGTACATTTTGATATTTTACTACCCAGTGCGAGCGCTGTGATCAGTCCCTGCTGGAGGCTGGGGCCTGGACCACCTCCCTGGCCTTTCCCATCCTCACCTGTCACAGGGTGTCCTCACACCACAGCTCTGCCTGTCCATCAGTCCCTGCCTGTTGTAGTTCCCACCGCGTTTCCAAGTCTCCTGGAAAGTGCAGTGTTGTAAGGTTGCCCCCTGTGAAGGTCGTCCCGTGTTAGGAGTCAGGCAGTGGCCTGGCGGTGGCCTGGCGGGGTGCTGGCTGCAGTGTTCTGCTTTGTGCCCGGCGCTCACACTGCTGCCCACGAGCTGTAATAAAAGGCGGGATTTTGTATACACTTGTCCACAGCGTTCTGATGTGAAGCTCGTCTCCTGGAGGAGGGCAGGAGTTTGAAAGGGGCTTTCTCCCCAGCCCCTGCCGCTGCCTCCTGTCTGAAGGCCACCGTCCCTGTGGCGTGCTGCGGTGGGAGGGGAGCTCGGTTGTCAAGGAGCCAAGTCCTGGAGCGGCCTGCTTGGCAGAGGCGCCTGAGCTTCTGCAGACGGGTCGGTCTCAGGCCCACTCGTGTCAGGGGGAGGGCAGGTGGCCTGAGCACCAGCAGGTCAGCAGCCCCAGAAGGCACAGCCTCCTCCCTTGGTGGCCTCTGCAGCCAGCTCCTCAGGGGTGCTGGGTGTAGCCCCTTCCAGTCCCCGCCCCAGCTGGAGCCTTTGTAGCAATCTGGCATTTTGGTGGTCAGGTCTGGTGAGGTGGTGGCTGAGTTCGGAACCTCAGAGCTGTCACAGCTGCTGCCTCACTGTGCTCTTGGGGAACCTGATACTGAGCAGGTGGATGCAGGGGTTCAGACCAGGTCTGCTGGACTGGGTGGAGGGCATGTCCCCTCACCCGTGTGCCCCAACCACAGCATGTGGAGCTGGTGCTGGGGAAGCCTGCCAGATTGGGGTCTGTAGATGCCCCACCTGGACAGGCCTGGGAGAGAGAGTCAGGGATTGTCTGGATGGTCAGTGGATCAGTCCGCTGTCCCCAGCAGGCCCGTGGGGATCCTCCAGTGGCAGCTGACAAACGGGGTGAGGTAAAAATCCTAGAAGGCATCAGGAAGGAAGATTCCTGCAGTTTGTCTCCTCCTCTGCAGGACATGAGCACAGGGTCACCTGTTCACGGAGCCCACTGCTGCAGACGAGGGTGGCCTCCAGTGCCGGCTCTCAGCCCCCAGCCTGCCACTTGCTTGGCCGTCACCAGAGGCTCCAGCTGGCATTGTGGCCGCGCTGCTGCGGCACTTCCTGAGGGGAGGAGGGCCTGCCCGCTCCTGGGCAGAGGAGGAGCTTGCTCTGCTGAACGCTGTATTCCTGGATATAGTTTATTTTTTCTACAGTTGAATTCTGTTGTAGATTTATGTAAAAATACACCTCTTTTTGAAAATAAAGATTTTCATGTCTTGTAATTTTGTCCCATTTAAGTTTTTTTTTTTTTTTTTTTTTTTTTAACAGCACAAATTGGTTTTTACTTAACTTTGATGAGGAGTTGGTTGAAATCCTTCAGGGGTGCAGTATCATGATTCCGTGTTTGGGGCTTAGTGGGAAGCTGGCTTTGGAATTTGGCCATGACTCACTGCTGTCCTGGGGCTTGTGGCCTTCCCTGGGCCGTTCGCCTGAGCTGAGTCCAGCTTTGTCTCGGGCACTGCAGCCTCCCATTCCCAGGGAGCTGCGTGGGTGAGGTGGAAATGGGAGCCACCAGCGCCCATTCCTGCCACAGAGGAAAGGGCGGCAGTCCTTGTTTTTTCCATTCTCACTGTGCCTTTCCGATATCACTCCTCTGCTGTCCCCATCTGTAATTGTTCCAAAATGTGGGTGCCTCCAGCCACAGTGAAAACCAAAGCCCTTTATAGATTTGGGGATTGCTAAAGGATACCCATGAAACAGACTAATTTTATTTTTGAATTCTAACTTTTTAAATTTAGGCGCTCTCTTGAAATTGCACGTGTTAAAGGTAGAGCCACGTGTGGTATTAAAAGATGTGTTCCGGTGTCCAGAGGAGTGGGGACAGTGCACACAGGCTGGCAGCCCTCTCGCTCTGCGTGGTGTTAAGTGCAGTGAGCTGTGCCAGGTTGTAATCATCTCACTCTTGATCACAGACTAGTGGAGATGTCGCCACTATGTAAAGAGGAGCTTGTGTTCTCTTCAGTTCTGGAAGTGCCACTTAAACAGCCAGCAGGAAGCTTTGATGGTGGCCTTCAGAGGTGTGCCTCGTAGAAGTCCTGCCAGTGGGGCACTGGCCACACCTGTAACACCAGTGATTTGGAGGCCGGGGCAGAATTGCAAGTTAGAGGCCAGCCTCAGCAATTTAGTAAAAACTGAAGAGGGTTGGCATGTAGCTCAGCGGCAAAGCACCCTGGGGGTCAATCCCCAGTTGCAAAACAACAAGAAATCCCACGTTGTGATCCCAGCCGGCACCAGGGGCTCCCAAGATGGCCCAGACTTCCTGACTCATCAAATATAGTTATGTGAGGAAGGTGACCTAACTACTGGCCCTCAGGCTGATCAGTGTCTCTCAGTGTGAGCTAGTATGCTTTGCATGTTTTTAAAAAATAACTTTCTATTGTGAAAGTTAGATATTTGTGCTAATTAAGCACACAAGGATGATAGATAACCTAAATTTCTACCATTGCTAACAATTGGGGGATGTCTTAAAGTGTATTCACTAAAACCATCACGGAAGCTTTCAGAGAAGTAAGGGGAGGAAGCTGGGTGTGCTGGTGCATGCCTGTACTCCGGAGACTTGGGATGCAGAGGGAGGCGTCAGCATTTGAGGCCAGCTGGTCAACTTAACCGGATCCTGTCACCATACACACAAAACGAGACAGCAGGGTTGGGGTGTAGCTCAGAGGCTGAGTTCCTGGGTCAATCCCCAGTACCACACACGAAAACAGGAGTGTGGTGCCCCCTCGTGTCTTGTCACCGGCTTCAGCAACTTCACCTGCTGCTGCCCATGTTCCCTGGGTGTCTGAACACTGACTCTGGACAAGGGCTCCGTGAGCGGTGCTAGTGTCGCAAAGCCTAGTTACCGCTTACTACTTCACACGGGAAGCACTCTTCGTCAAGTAGCTGTGTTCGGATCTCTCGGTTGTCTTAAAAATCAGCCTCTGATATATACACCTGTACACCTGTACATGCTAAGGCCCGCTGCACACTGGTGGAGCACGTGCACAGACGGGGGAGGGGAGGGAAAAAAAAACAGTGGTTAGATGCCACGAAGTAGGTGGCAATGCCTTAACCGTATGCGTGTTGTCAGGCCCGAGGGCCTCTTCCATCCTTGTCAAGGGGAGTGCTAACCTTCTCTCCTTTCATACAACACACGCCGGCTTGTGCGGGCGTCCATATTTATGGACCACTGTCCTGAACACCTTTCGCTAATGGTGACTTTCAGCACGCCATCCGCAGAAGCCGCAGATAGACACATTGCGTTGATTACTGGGTCGTTACTATTCACATTTGATCTTTTTTATTAATTGAACATGAAGGGAGCGAACTTTCCTCCGGCTTTAATGAATTCATAAAGCCAGCCAATCAGGATGAGGGGAACACCGGAAGTCCCGAGCGTCCTTCAAAGAAGCCGACTCCCCCGGAAACAAAATAGGGAGGGTTCGCACTTCTTACCGGGATAGGTCTCGCGGAGGGCGGGAAGAGGAACAGAACTCTCTGCGGAAGTGGAAGTGACTGGTAACGAATCAGAGGACGAGTGTCGGAAGATTCCCCTCAACGGACTTCCGGACGAGGCCCATGCGCGGAACTGTCGGTGCCAAGGCGCCCCAGACTGCGGGGCGCGGCCTGCGCATGCTCTGTCTTTTCGCACATGTCTGCGCTTGCGCCTTACCGCGCCTCCTCTAGCAGAGGGTTCGAGGCCCCACGCAGCGTCGCCTCTGGCTCGCGCGTCCTTTTCCCTGCCGGGTTGCGCTGCGGTGCTGCAGCCTCCCTGCTGTCGTTCCCACTGCAGGGGCTCAGACTCAGTCCTTTCCTGATAGAAAGGCAGTGAGCCCAAACAGCCTGGCGGCGCCAGCCTGAATTTGTTAAACCACGACGGTGTGTGTGTGTTCACACGGGCAAACGTGTCCGTACGCGCCACGCATGCACGAGCGTGTGCACGCGTGCACTTGCATGCCCACGTGTGCCCAAGTCCACACACAGGAGAATGCACACTCGCATGGGTGCGTCCACACACAGACGTGTACATACGGAAAAGTGCAGACCCTCGGGCCCACTGCACGTCTCCGCACGTGGAGTGCTAATGGTCCTAGTGTATTTCCCGGAGCTCTTTTGGATGTGTGAGTGCCCAGGTGTGCATGCTCACTAGGACCAACCAACCAATTTGTCTTTCAAGGCAGTTTCTTAGGATTCTTCAGTTTTCCCGCCCTCCAGATGGCCTGGAGCTGGGGCCCTGAAGGACTGGGAGGAAGGAGTGCCTGGTCCGCCCATCTGGGCACTGCCCAGTGGGTAGGGTGGGCAGCGCCTCATTGCCCAGAGTGGTCTGCTGTGGAGCTTCAGGGCAAGCACGCTGTTACTAATAGAAAGTACAGGAAGAAGGAAGGCGGAACCAGGGCATGGCCCTAACTGGGCGGCAGCCATGGAGTAGGGGCAGCTCCCCTCAGGCCTCAGGAAGGAGCAGCCTGGAGGTTGGAGCAGGACCCGAGTGAACTGCAACCTGAGGCTGGGGATAGCACGCAGGCGGCCCGAGGTCTGGGTGTCACTGAAGCTGGGACTGTGTGGGGGGACTGGCTGCAGCCTGAGCACCAGCCCCATCAGCCTTCACATCCTGCCCACCTGCCTGCAGAGGCTCATCTGTCCTGGTCAGACTCACCTGGCTTCAGAGTTTGTTCCAGACCCGAGCCTGCCATCTTTTACCTGAGTGCCCTGGGGGCTGAACGCTAAGCCCTGGCTTCATTTTGGGGTGCCAGTGGCCTGGTGAGTTTAAGAGAGATTCCTCCATCCCTCAGCACTGCCAGGTCTTGCCCTGACCCCTGCTGTGGCCTGGGGAGGGGTTGTACCCAGGGAGAGACCAGGCAGCAGACCCTGCACAGAGCACCCGCTGGGTGCCAAGGCCGGGGAGGTGCCATCCGGTCTTCTCTGACCTGGCCCCCAGTCCCGCAGGGAAGATGCTGTCAGAAGGAGGAGGCCGGGGCTACCGCAAGAGCTTCCTGCAGCCTGTGCCCTCCGCCTGTCAGCCTCCTGGCCTGCAGCTTGCAGTGGTGGCTCAGGCTCAGCCCCAGTGCTTGGCTCTCTGGTTCTGGGAGCAGTGCATGGGAGGCTTCATTGGGGTCAGGCCTTCCTTTTTTCTTGGGGGCAAGTGGGTCCTTGTGAACCCCAGACCAGGCCCCTCGAGCATCGAGACAGAGCACTGGGTTTGTTAAAATGCACTCTCTTGCCCTCAGTCTGGATCTGGGCCCAGGTCCAGGGATGTGTGCTCGTGAGCCCTGTGGTCCTGGCTTCGTGATGGCCTGTCTTTGGGTGCAGGTGGGGCGTTTTCACCTTATTTGGGGACTTAGCAAGAGTGACTCAGGATGAAGGAAGACAACCAGAGGGTCTTCACAGAGTCAGGACCAGCTGGAAGGCCCTGGCAGGCCACCACTCTTTCCTGGGATCCCTGCAGACTGGGAAGGAGCCTTGGGACTGTTTGTTGCCACATTTACTGAGGCTGCTTTTCTGGTGTCCCTGGTGCCTCTCGACCTGTGCTCTGCCAAATGCCTTGGGTCCTGTTGACCCCACGTGGAGCCTGGTGCTTTGCTGAATGGGGCCTGGTCAGGGTGGGGATTATCACGTCTAGGCCTGTGGCTTTAGCCTACATGCTGGCTCGGCCACACCTCCATCCCAGGAAGTGGGAAGCATGCTGGGAAGGTCCTTGTGCCTGGGTGGGAGGGCGGATGGTACCAGCAGACTGTTCACTGTGGGATTTGCCCTGCCCTTCCCAAGTTATCAGGAAGATTCCTTGCTGGACCTGAGTCTCCTCCCAAGGGCTGTCCTCAAAGGCTTCTATGTGAAATCAGGAGGTACAGAGAAAGTTCTAGAAGTAAGAAAAGGTGAGGTCACCTTGCTCACCTGAGCTTTCCACTTACCAGACATGTAGAGGGCACCTGGCAAGCTGTCGCTGAAGAGGTTGGGATAGGGACCCACCAGCCTGCTCCCAGGAGTTGGGATGGCTAGGGGTTGGCATGGGTTAGCATCCAGACCTGGAGGAGCCCGGCCTGCATCCACCTTTCCCTTCAGATGTCACAGGTAGAGTCAATAGATAAAACCCAGGATGCCCAGTTTAACTGAAATCTTGGGTGAGCTATTGGTAACTTTTTAGTGCACTCCCCAAATGTTTCAGGGGGCCATTCTCCACTAGAACGTTTTTTACCCCAGGCCACATGTAGTAGCGTGCCCTGTGCATTTATTTGCTAAACTCTGCAATCATCATAACGGGACAGGCATTCTGACCTTTACCCACAAAGCAGCATTTCCCAACAACTAGTGGTCACTTGTCTCTTGAGGTGCCTGTGGAAAAAGGGAAGAAAACTGTTTGAGAAATTCTGTGTTAAAGAAAATTGCAGAATTCCTTTTTTTCTGTAAAGAAGGGCTGTGGGCTGGTGAAAACCAGACTGGGGGTGAGGGCTGTTAGTCCATTGTCTTGGCCAGTGTATTCCGAGCCTGGTGGGATTGAGTTCTGTGTTCTGGGAAGACAGTGCCTGGAGGACAGAGCGCCCAGGGAAGGAGTGACAGGGAGAGGAAGGGGAAGGCCAGAGGCAGGCTGGAAAGCTCAGTGGTTCACCTTCATTTGGCCTAATCCTGACCAGAGCTTGCAGGGCACCCTCTGGTGGTAGCTGCGGGATTTGCAGGCATAGGTTTGGAGACTGGCCCTGCCAGAGCCCAGCCCTGTTCTAGGTGCCTGGGCCCTGGGAAGTGCAGATAGGACATGCATGGAGTGCTTGGCTTCAGGCAGGGTCTGCATCATTCAAAGCGGAAAGCCGCTTCAGCCTGGTCGCCATGCTCCTCTCCAGGCTCCTGTGGGTTTGAGCAGCCTGCATCGCTCAGACCTGGGATGACCCCTCTGCCCTGGGTCTGGAGAAGAGGGGTGAATCAGTACTTAGGCAGCTGGAGGGAAGTCTGAGACCAGTTTGAGCCCCTGATGAGGCCATTTTCCTTCCCCAGGCTCTCTGGGTGGACCAGGTGGGCTTGCCCTTTGCAACTGGAAGCTGTGGGTGTCATGAGAAAGGAGGGCACCAGAAAGGGCAGGGCAGTGCAGTCGGTTTCCAGGTCAGTCCTGCAGGCTGGAGACGGGGGTCGGGCTGCAGCTGAGGTTGGGGATCTCCCTGGGAGACACAGCTTCCTGGCAGCACCCGTAGGGTTGCCTGACCCTCGCCTGCACACCTCCAGCCCACAGACCTCCAGCGCAGCTGGCCTTTCTGAGCTCCTACGAGGCTTCTGGGACAGCAGAGTCGGGCAGCATTCCCAGTAAGAGTGACAGGCCCCAGGGACTCTCTGCCTCTGAAATGGAAGGCCTTGGTGACCTGGGCCGCTCCTGGGGCCATCACGAGCCTTTTGAAGTGACTGCTGGGGCCCACAGGGTCAGCTTCAAGGCCACTGTGAAGGCCGCCATACTGAACCAACAGTCTGTAGAGTTGGTGACCCTGGGCCTTACAGTGGCTGGCAGGCTGCCTGGGTAGTAGGTTCCTATCCCTAGTCTTTGCTGTCATCTCCTTGGGAAGAGCCCAGGGGTATGGGGTTCCAGTGTCAGGTCTCTGGGCATGAAGGCGTGGGCGCCGCCAAGGACAGGGACCCCTCTCTGCAGCCCCCTGCTCGGTGATTCCCAGAGCTTCCACCAGGGGGCGGGGCTGTGCCACTCAGGGTTCTGAGGCGCTGGAACAGCCCAGCTGGGCCACAGGCCCTGGGCCCGGGGCTGCGTGGCTACCCAGCTCCAGGCTCCCCCAGGCTGGGCTCACTCTCTGGCCTCTGTGTGGGCTTAGGCAAGTGGCCTAGTCCCTGCCCTGGTCTGACCACAGAGCTGCAGTGGCCACCTCGGTTTGGCCGGCCATGGCTGGCTGGTTTTCTAGAGAGAGAATGTGGGACTCTAGTGTTTATGGGATGCCTGAAGGTGACCCCTGGGCTGGCGGGGTCTCAGGTGGCACGCGTGCAGGCTTCTTGGGGGTCCAGGTGCGGGCTGGACACCTCTGCCTCGGCTCTTGCAGGAGTTCATTTTTTCTGTATCACACAGGCACCTGCCGTTCACAGCCGAGTGCGCCAGACCACACAGGAGCTGGGCCAGCTGGGCACCAGCTCCGCCGTGGCACCAGGCTGCACTTCTGTGGCCAGACATGTTCGTGGCATGTGGCTTCTCTGTTCCTGGCTTCCAGCGAGTGAGGTGCTCAGAGGCCCTGGCCAGGCGACCGGGAGGAACAGCAGGTGAGCTGTTCTGCCTGCTCCATGTTCTGCACAGGTGGCCTGGGAAAGCGGGGTGGGCAGAGGAGGCTGGACAAGGCCTTTTTAGCCAGTGGCCTCCCGGCTTCTCTGTGCATTAAGGGCCTGGTGGCTCAACACAGGCACGTCGCGCTTCAGGCTGGTTCAGGCCCTGCTCACTGTGTGTGCACTTCCTTCCCCATGCCTAGCTGGCGCCTCGTCCCCTGTGGCTACTGAAGGGGCTCTGGCTGGGTCTGGAATCCTGCTCGTCCTCTCCTCGCAGTGTCCACAGGGCCCCGGGCTGCGTGGTGGCGGAGACTGGGCTCCCCCTGAGGGATGCCCCGGGCCTCTGGCCAAGCCTGCACAGGGGCAGCCTTTCTGCTACTGCTGGGGGGAGGGTGGTGACCATCCAGGGGATGAAGGCTGTCCTCAGGGATCTCTATTAATAAAGTGACCGCTGACCCCTGGACGTGTGGTGGGGAGGAGGGGACAGCGTTCCCAGGGCCAGCATTTGACTGGAGGCCTTTTTTGAATTACCCAGCTGCCTCTGGAGTGCTCGGTGCTGCCCTGGCCCCTGCTGCTGGACCGGAAGCCCTGTGTGGACCCAGCGCTGGGGCTGCCCTTCCTCTGGGACGTAAACATCTCGTGACCGGCTCCCTGGGAGTATCCCAAGGGCCAGGGGTGGGGTCGGGGAGGGACAGAGCCTGGGCCTGCAGGACTATGCAGGATTCAGATACAAGTCCTCCGCCATCAGGAGCTGGCCCCGGGCTATTCCAGAGCCTTCTCAGGCTGCCCCACTGTCTGGCTGTGTGTAGGTCCGAGGGCAGCCTGCAGAGGGCTAGGTCCCAGGGCAGCCTGGAGAGGGCTAGGTCCCAGGGCAGCCTGGAGAGGGCTAGGTCCCAGGGCAGCCTGCAGAGGGCTAGGTCCCAGGGCAGCCTGCAGAGGGCTAGGTCCCAGGGCAGCCTGGAGAGGGCTAGGTCCCAGGGCAGCCTGCAGAGGGCTAGGTCCCAGGGCAGCCTGGAGAGGGCTAGGTCCCAGGGCAGCCTGGAGAGGGCTAGGTCCCAGGGCAGCCTGGAGAGGGCTAGGTCCCAGGGCAGCCTGCAGAGGGCTAGGTCTGAGGGGCAGCCTGCAGAGGGCTAGGTCCCAGGGCAGCCTGCAGAGGGCTAGGTCCCAGGGCAGCCTGCAGAGGGCTAGGTCCCAGGGCAGCCTGGAGAGGGCTCCTACTCCCATTCTCTCTTAGTTGTCTCCACGGGCGTTTGTGGAGGTCGGCGGGGGACAGGTGAGGGCTTCTCCCCACTGGGGCTGGAGAGGTGGGAGGGCCACATGGGGCGGCACTGACTGTCTCGTTCTGGTGGGCTCTTGGGGTTCCCTTGGCCAAGGTTCTGGGGCCTCCACGGGGGCTGAGGGATGGTGAGCAGTCATCTCGGGGACAATGGGCTGTGTCACCACGAGGGTGGGAGAAGCCCAGAGCATGGATAGGCCAACTCCCAGCCTGGGCCCTGTGCTCGCTGGTGTGGAAAGGCTGCCGGTTCCTGTGGCGGCGCCTCGGGCCCTTGACTGCCGCCCAGCGCCTGGGATGTGCTATCTTGGGCCGTGGTGCCCACGTGGGGCTGCTCTTCCTTGGAGGGCATCCCGGCCGTCTCTGGGGCGCAGGTTCTGGGCCTTCCAGCCGGAGCCCTGTCCGTCTCCCGCCCAGCATTCACAGCACAGGAGAAGGCCCCAGCCGCCTGCTGGAAGGCCCTCCTCGCCCACAGCGCTGCATGTGCAGGGCGGGCAGCGCTGACGTCCACGTACTCCAGGTCCTTCCTGGGGGCCACCAACACTCACTCTCAGAGACGAGGCTCCAGGGAATCCAGTGTGACAATGCTGCCACGTAGAACCGCTCAGGAAGCAGGGGCGGCACCGGCCTCCCAACCAAAGCCACCTCCTGGTGCCAGCTGCACGGTCTTTCTGGCCCTGGGGAGCGGGCCACTGCCTTCTGTTCATGACAGAGGAGAAAGCCAAAGTTCAGAGAGGACCCCAGCCAGTGAGGAGTGAGGACGGATTTGAAGGCAGTTCTGGTGATATCAAAGGCCAGCCCAGCCCCTGGTTTTTAACAGAACCTAGGTGGTGACCCATGCCAGCAGGAAGGCAGGCCCCTGTCCCAGCACTGGCCCAAACACAGGAGTTCTCACAGTCGGGGGCTGAGGGGCTGAGGGCTCTGGGAAGTGCTCAGCTCTGCTCCCCAGACTCCAATCACCACGCCTGGGTCTGGGCTTTCAGGGCGCGTGTGACCAGCACTGCCCTGTGGAGTCGGGAGGCCACGTGCCTGCTGGACACGGGAGTGGACCCAGCTCTCCTCACCCATGTGTCCATCCCTGGGCAGGGCCAGGGGAAGCTTTCTGGTGGATGGGCATCGTGCTGAGACCATCTAGCTCTGGGGGACACCGGCTCCCCCGTGGGCTGTGGCAGGCATGCACTGTCCTGGGCAGGAGGCCCGTGGCAGCCGTGAAGTCCCCATGTTCAGGGGACACGTGCTCACTGAGGGTGCGCACGGGGCTGGTGGAGTCGGCAGCAGACACGGGCTACTGCCCCGGGCGTCCACCTTGCGGAGCCCCTGGTGCTTCATTGAGGAAGCTGGTGCTCTGCCCAGAGCCCAGAGCCGTGTCCACTCTGTCTGCTCCTCTCCAGCCGGCTGCATGCACCGCAGGACCTCTGGGCCCTGGAGGTGGAGCTGCGGCCCTGGTGTGCAGCGGGACGTGGGGGGGCGTTGGAAACCTGGGCACAGCTCTGATGCCTGGGTCTGGTTCTGAGGGGGTGGGGGAGCCTCCAGGTCACCCTTGATGAGGGAGGCAGGGAGGTCCCTGGGCTGGGGACCAGGCTGCCAGGCCCTTCACTGCCCGCACACAGTGTAGAGCGGTACTCCTGGAGGTGGCAACCCTTCGATGCCCTCCGCTGCCATGGTGGTAAGGGGCAGCACTGTCCACTCCAGGGGCTGGCTCAATGCCCGCGCGCACGTGAGGCCTGGTGGCCTCCCTGTTGGGGGAGAGGCTGCGCAGGGCACCAGAGTGGGGGGTGCACCTTGTGTCGTGTGCCTGGTCCAGCTGGACTTCCTGTGGACCATGCGGTCCTGTGATGGTGGGGGTGGTGGTGTGACCCAGAGGAGGCCTGGATACTTGCTGCTGGCCCAGCCCATTCTTGGTTCTCCCGTGTGTCCGGACCCTGACCCAGTGACCGTGGCCTTGTCCTGTGGCCAGGGCAGCCTCTGCTATTTCTGGCTCTGCTGAGCTGGAGCCTGCTCACATCCGTCCACGGCTCCTCGCAGGCACCATGACAGAGGGCAGAGCCCACACTGGACCACACGTGCTCCCAGGAGGGGCCAGCCCGGGCTGGATGCTGGGGCTGTGGGGACCTGGGGTACAGGAAGGGCCAGCTGGACTCAGCCCTGCTCTGTTCTGGGCAGCAGCCTGCGCTCTGGGGCTGCTCCCAGGCTGGATGCCGGAGGCTGTAGAAGCTCCCCAGGGACGGCAAACCAGGTGGCTCCAAGCACAGGATATCGATGCCCTCCCGGACCTGGAGGCCCCGGCCCTCGCTCCTCTGGAGCCCCTGCTGGCCCTGCTCCCTGGCCTGGGCTGTGTGGCCCACCCTCTGCTTTGCCTTCCTGTGGCCCTGCCTGTGTGTCCCCTGCTGTCTCCCATAGGCGCCTGCCACCGATGGGGGCCCAGCCTAGTCCTGGCCGATCTCCTCTCAGAGTCCTCTGCTCGATCACACCTGCAAGGACCGTTTTCCAAGCAGGGCTGTCTTCAGCTTCCAGGGACGTCTCTTCTGGGGGACGACCACTCAGCGCATGGTACTCTCCAGGTCTCCGTTTCCACGGCTGTCAGATGGGGTGTCGTTAGGAGGGGAGCGTGACACTGTGGGTGAGGGATGGCACTGTGGACACTGGCCGTCCCTCCTGTACCCCTCCTGGGTGAAGCAGCCCCTTCCTGGGAGCCAGGACTGTGTTGGCCCTGCTCTGTGGCCAGCCCTCTGTGTCTGTGGGAGGTCACCTCTGGGGGGGACCTGTGGGGAGGCCCCAGCCCTCTTCCCTCTGGTGGACGCCTCGTTCCCGGAATGCAGCTGTGTGCCCGTGTGCGATGCTGGGCGCGTGGGCTCTCCTGCCTCGGGGGCACTGTCGGCCTGACCATGGGCCCAGATGGAGGCTGTTGGGTGCCCTCGGGCCTCCTCACCCATCCTCACCCAGCCTCCCTCATCTCCTCCCTCCTCAGGATCTCTGTCTGTGCTGGCCCTCCACGCTGGCCATGTGTCCCTTCCAGACACGCTGGACGTCATCTGCCCACCTTTGTGGGGCCGGAGGTCTGTGTCTGCTGAGCTCGCGGGGACTGTGGTGCTTGCCTGGTGGGCACAGGCAGAGGCCACGTGGGGCAGGGGGTCCCCAGGGCTTCACGTTCACAGCCGAGTGTGGGCTCTGCCTGGGAAGAGCTGGGCTGCAGGGGGGCAAAGGCAGGAGGGAGGCTGCCCAGGCTGGCTGGGCCGGGCCTGGCCGCGGGCACTGCTGTGAGTGGTCCTGCGAGGAGACAGCCACTCACCCGCCGCACCAGGGCTCCTGCCAGCCTGACCTCTGCAGCCAAGGCCACGCCCTGAGCAGGGCTGGTGGGCGGCCTCTCCTCCCCGCAGCCCTTGTGGTCGCCCCATGGGCTCATTCGACAGGAGGCAGTGTCCTCAGAGGAATGGCCACCTCCCAGGGTCCTGCAAGTGGACCAAGTCCCAGGCCCTCCCCACGGTGGGGTAGAGCCTGGTGACCAGGCTGCAGGACCTGGCCAGGGTGCCTGGCCCCAGTGCTCTTGCTGTGGGCCTTCAGCAAACAACCGGCCAGTGCCCACCAGTGTGCTGTCCCTGCCCTCCCAGGCTGCTGTCCAGGGCAGGTCTGAGGGACCTGTGTCCCATCCTTTGGCTGGCCTTGTCCAGTCTGTAGGTGTGGACCGTGCACTCAGCTGCCCCAGCCCTGCCCTCCTCGGTGTCTGCTCTGTCACTAGGGTGACTCCACCCACTCGGGGGACACTCCAGCAGTGGACAAATGCCCAGTGCACGCAGGAGTGCCTAGGGAATGTGAGCAGTGGCCTGGGGTGGGCTTGGGGCAGGTGTGTGCTGCTCTAAGAAGAGGGTGGGGTTCTGGGAAGCGAGCCAGCCCTCCCGGGGCCAGCAGGAGGGTTTTGCAGCAGAAGAGAGGCGATGTCCTGGTGGCCATGTCCTCGAGGAGCTGAGGTGGACGCACGGGCACACTGGCAGGGTTGCAGGCCTTGGAGGGGCTATGTTTTGAGAGCTCTGGGGGCTTCTCCAAGGAGATGAAGGGGAAACTTCTCCTTGAAGGACCAGAAGGAGCTGGGCCCACACATCTAGAGAAAGGAAATTGACGACCAGCATATGCAAAGGCCCTGAGGTGGAAAGAGCGCAGTGGGCGAGTCAGGAATAGGATGCTGCCGGGGCCTGAGGAGGGCCTTCTTGTGCAGTCCCCATCCCAGTTCATCCTCAATGGGCTGGGCTGGCCACTCTTCTCATCTTCTCGCTGAGTCTGACATCCTTGTGGGTAATCCCTCCAGCCCTGGCCGCCTCACCTTGACCTTGTTTCTGCCTACTGCAGCCGCTGTCCTCAGGTGGACTTGGCCTTGGCTTTGCAGCCAGGCCCCAACACCTGGCCTGCACCGCTGCCCGGCCCCGTGTTGCAGCCCCTGCTGTCTGCAGTCCTCTGGCCCAGATCCACCGCTCCTGGCTTCTCAGCCTCACCCTCTGGCTTGTGCCTGCCCGGCTCCATCCTGAAGGCCAGCTGCGCCTCAGCTCTGGTGGGCCCGTCCCAGGGCCCGCCCTCCCACTGTGTCTGGCTGTCTCACTCGCGCCATACCCAGAACTGGCGCCTGCTCTGCTGCCGTTGGCTGTTTCCCCACAACCCGAAGGGGCACTGGCCTGCCGCTCCCAGGGCCCTCCCTGCAGGGCTCTTCCAGAGCCTGCTGTCCCTGCTGCCCACTGTGGACGTATCTGAGAGGGCAGGGTGTGCGGCTTCTAAGTCTCTCAGCCAGCCCTGGGTGCCCACTGGCCTTGGAGGCCCTGCGGGCTGTGCCCACTGCCCCTCAGGCCTCAGTTGCTCCTGCCTGGACGGGTCCTGCCCCCACAGCACCGATTGCCTCTGACCTTATAGTCACCCTGCGGTGACCTGTCCCCTCCCTGGGATGCACTGGCAGAGGTGTCGGCGTGTGACGTGGTCAGTGAGCAGGCGTGTGGCAGAGGTGTCGGTGTGTGACGTGGTCTGTGTGAGCAGGTGTGTGGCAGAGGTGTCGGTGTGTGATGTGCTCTGTGTGAGCAGGCGTGTGGCAGAGGTGTCGGCGTGTGACGTGGTCAGTGAGCAGGCGTGTGGCAGAGGTGTCGGCGTGTGACGTGGTCAGTGAGCAGGCGTGTGGCAGAGGTGTCGGTGTGTGACGTGGTCTGTGTGAGCAGGCGTGTGGCAGAGGTGTCGGCGTGTGACGTGGTCAGTGAGCAGGCGTGCGGCAGAGGTGTCGGCGTGTGACGTGGTCTGTGTGAGCAGGCGTGTGGCAGAGGTGTCAGCGTGTGACGTGGTCTGTGAGCAGGCGTGTGGCAGAGGTGTCGGCGTGTGGCAGAGGTGTCGGTGTGTGACGTGGTCAGTGAGCAGGCGTGCGGCAGAGGTGTCGGTGTGTGACGTGGTCTGTGAGCAGGCGTGTGGCAGAGGTGTCGGCATGTGGCAGAAGTGTCGCCGTGTGACGTGGTCTGTGTGAGCAGGCGTGTGGCAGAGGTGTCGGCGTGTGACGTGGTCTGTGAGCAGGCGTGTGGCAGAGGTGTCGCTGTGTGACGTGGTCTGTGAGCAGGCGTGTGGCAGAGGTGTCGGCGTGTGATGTGGTCTGTGAGCAGGCGTGCGGCAGAGGTGTCGGCGTGTGATGTGGTCTGTGAGCAGGCGTGTGGCAGAGGTGTCGGCGTGTGACGTGGTCTGTGTGAGCAGGCGTGTGGCAGAGGTGTCGGTGTGTGATGTGGTCTGTGAGCAGGCGTGCGGCAGAGGTGTCGGCGTGTGATGTGGTCTGTGAGCAGGCGTGTGGCAGAGGTGTCGGCGTGTGACGTGGTCTGTGTGAGCAGGCGTGCGGCAGAGGTGTCGGTGTGTGACGTGGTCTGTGAGCAGGCGTGTGGCAGAGGTGTCGGCATGTGGCAGAAGTGTCGCCGTGTGACGTGGTCTGTGTGAGCAGGCGTGTGGCAGAGGTGTCGGCGTGTGACGTGGTCTGTGAGCAGGCGTGTGGCAGAGGTGTCGCTGTGTGACGTGGTCTGTGAGCAGGCGTGCGGCAGAGGTGTCGGCGTGTGATGTGGTCTGTGAGCAGGCGTGCGGCAGAGGTGTCGGCGTGTGATGTGGTCTGTGAGCAGGCGTGTGGCAGAGGTGTCGGCGTGTGACGTGGTCTGTGTGAGCAGGCGTGCGGCAGAGGTGTCGGCGTGTGACGTGGTCTGTGAGCAGGTGTGCGGCAGAGGTGTCGGCGTGTGATGTGGTCTGTGAGCAGGCGTGTGGCAGAGGTGTCGGCGTGTGACGTGGTCTGTGTGAGCAGGCGTGTGGCAGAGGTGTCGGCGTGTGATGTGGTCTGTGAGCAGGCGTGTGGCAGAGGTGTCGGCGTGTGACGTGGTCTGTGTGAGCAGGCGTGTGGCAGAGGTGTCGGCGTGTGACGTGGTCAGTGAGCAGGCGTGTGGCAGAGGTGTCGGCGTGTGACGTGGTCAGTGAGCAGGCGTGTGGCAGAGGTGTCGGCGTGTGACGTGGTCAGTGAGCAGGCGTGCGGCAGAGGTGTCGGCGTGTGACGTGGTCAGTGAGCAGGCGTGCGGCAGAGGTGTCGGCGTGTGACGTGGTCTGTGTGAGCAGGCGTGCGGCAGAGGTGTCGGCGTGTGACGTGGTCTGTGAGCAGGCGTGCGGCAGAGGTGTCGGCGTGTGACGTGGTCTGTGTGAGCAGGCGTGCGGCAGAGGTGTCGGCGTGTGACGTGGTCTGTGAGCAGGCGTGCGGCAGAGGTGTCGGCGTGTGACGTGGTCTGTGAGCAGGCGTGCGGCAGAGGTGTCGGCGTGTGACGTGGTCTGTGAGCAGGCGTGCGGCAGAGGTGTCGGCGTGTGACGTGGTCTGTGAGCAGGCGTGCGGCAGAGGTGTCGGCGTGTGACGTGGTCTGTGAGCAGGCGTGCGGCAGAGGTGTCGGCGTGTGACGTGGTCTGTGAGCAGGCGTGCGGCAGAGGTGTCGGCGTGTGACGTGGTCTGTGAGCAGGCGTGCGGCAGAGGTGTCGGCGTGTGACGTGGTCTGTGAGCAGGCGTGCGGCAGAGGTGTCGGCGTGTGACGTGGTCTGTGAGCAGGCGTGCGGCAGAGGTGTCGGCGTGTGACGTGGTCTGTGAGCAGGCGTGCGGCAGAGGTGTCGGCGTGTGACGTGGTCTGTGAGCAGGCGTGCGGCAGAGGTGTCGGCGTGTGACGTGGTCTGTGAGCAGGCGTGCGGCAGAGGTGTCGGCGTGTGACGTGGTCTGTGAGCAGGCGTGTGGCAGAGGTGTCGGCGTGTGGCAGAAGTGTCGCCGTGTGACGTGGTCTGTGAGCAGGCGTGTGGCAGAGGTGTCGGCGTGTGACGTGGTCTGTGTGAGCAGGCGTGTGGCAGAGGTGTCGGCGTGTGACGTGGTCTGTGAGCAGGCGTGTGGCAGAGGTGTCGGCGTGTGACGTGGTCTGTGAGCAGGCGTGTGGCAGAGGTGTCGGCGTGTGACGTGGTCTGTGAGCAGGCGTGTGGCAGAGGTGTCGGCGTGTGACGTGGTCTGTGAGCAGGCGTGTGGCAGAGGTGTCGGCGTGTGACGTGGTCTGTGAGCAGGCGTGTGGCAGAGGTGTCGGCGTGTGGCGTGTCTGAAAGCTTTGCCATTTGGCCGGGGCCTTGCGGGGTCCTGTGCCTTTTTACCTTCTGGATTTTCCAGTGGGCAGTTGAAACGCCCGGTGGAGTGAGCGGGCTGGCCTGCGTCCCGGCTTTGGCCGTGACAGAGGCGTGGACGTCACCTCCGCGTGGGCCGCTGCGCCTTCCCACGCTGCGCGCTCCCCGCGGGGCTCCTTCTAGGCTGGCCTTTCTCCTCCGCTTGAGCTGCCTGTCAGGGCTTCTGCGTTCAGAGGCCAAGCCGCCCTTTGAGGGTGTCCTGTGGGGGCTGCCCGCTGAGACCTGTGCTGGGTGCTTCTGGCAGGTCCAGTGCGTTCCTTGAGTGCATTCTGAGCTGGCCGGCTGGGCCACCCCTGGCTCCTGTCGTCCTGGACTGGACGTGGCCATGGCGCTGCAGAACCAGGGCTTGCGCTTTGCAGGAAGTCGAGAAGGGGGTGGGGGCGGGCGGCCGGGGAGCCCCGTTAGTCGTCTGAAGCTTCTGATCTCCCTGGAAACCCGCTTGCTCTGCCTGCCGCCTTGCCGCACTCACTCTGGCCGCCTTGGGAGCGTCCCTGCAGGACTGGGGCAGCCGCGGGCCCCAGGACCGTGGCCCCCGCACCTGTGGTGGCCCCACCGCCCTGCTGTGCTGACCAGGCTGGTGTCGCACTCTGGCTGTCCAGCGATCCTCCCGCCTCAGCCTCCTAGTAGCTGGGATGACAGGCATGGGCCACGCCCAGGTCACTTGCCCGAGGCTACCTGGGCCCTCAAAGGAGGAGGTTCCCGGGCTGTTCCTAGTGCATTCCAGCAGGGTGCGCAGAGGCCAGGTTGCCGCAGGGCTAGGCCACACCCCATGGTGCCCACTGACCCCTGCCTCCCATCATGTGCCCTGGGTGGCAGCCACGCTGACCGTGTTCTTCTGACCCGTCTCACAGGTGGAGACGCTGAGGCCCAACTGAGTGAGCAGAGGCCCAGGCAGCAGGTGTCCCCTTTCCGGCTCCTGTCCTGGTGGCTTTGCCCCAAATCACAGCTCTGCCGCCACCAGGCCTCTTGAGAGAGCGGCCAGAGGCCTTGGAGGGGTCCCCTCCTGTGACCGCCCCTTACTGTTGAGAAGTGGTCAGCCCCGTCTGCAGGCGTGGCCTCTGAGGGGGAAGGACACCCAGGGACGGGGTCACCATTGCACGCCTGGCACCAGGCATGGGGGGTCGGCCACCGGCAGGTACTCAGTCAGCAGTGCCCATGTGGTGTGGAGAGGGACGCACCTGTGTGTGCTGAGGTCGCTGTTCCTGGGGACGGCAAGGGCTCTGCCCGTGGGGGAAGGCGTCAAGCGGCCCCTGGGTGGGTCTGGGCCAGAGTCCTCTCCCTGGAGGCGAGACTCCCTCCATCCAGAAGTGGTGGGACGGCCGCCCCAGGGACGCCCAGGCTCATGCTCCTGCCAGGCGACACTCAGCCAGCTCCAGGTCCCTGGACTGCAGAGGGCGGCTGGGCCTGGCTCTGGCTCTGGGTTCCGGTTCTGCCTCCCGCTGGGCGGTCCAGCTGCCTGTCAGCCTCAGAGTTCTCCTGTGAAGGGTCTGGGGAGCGGCGTCAGCCCAGCCCGCCCTGAGGAGCCTCCCACAGGAGCTCTCCCAGGGCTGGCCCGGAGGTCAGGAGAGGCTGGGCCGGGCTGACCGCAGCAGGAGCCCTCCTGGTCCGCTGCTGGCATCAGCGATGGCTCGCGGCTCCGTACCGTGGGCCAGCCTCCTTTCCGCCGGCTGAGCTGGCAGACCCGCCGCTCCACCCGAGCCCGGCCTCCAGCTGTGCAGGCCTGGGCCACACGGTCCTCGGGGTAGAGCCCTGGAGCCTCTGGAGGCCTCGGGCCTCCCAGCTGGGCGCAGAGGGCGGTGGGGCAAGGTCGGAGTGTCCCCAGACCTCCCATCCGGAGGTGACCCCCAAGTCCCGGGACCGGCACAGGAGTCCCGGTCCCCAGCCTGGCTCCGTGTTGGATGAGGAGATGGTAATGGGGCCCCTGGAGTGCAGGACCCCGAAATGTGCCTGGGGGGCCGACCCACCGCCAAGGGCTTCAGGCAGGCAGGGTGTTTGATTTCCTCCTCATCCCTCCCTGCTCGGACTCCAATCCATCAGTGGAAGAAATCCCTCGTGCGGCACCTTCCGGAGCCGCAGGCTCCTGCAAGATTGATTAACACAAACATCCATTTCTCGGCCGCACGCCTCCGAAAACACAGCACTGTTTCAGATTGAATTGCTGCTGCGCGGGTGTAAATAAAGGAGCGGGATCAGGGAGGGTTGCGGCCTGCGGGCCCCTGCTGCCCCCAGGCTGGTGCCATTAGAGGCGCTGGGGAGAGGGAGGGTGAGAGAAGGACAGACAGACAGAGGGCCAGAGGTGGAGACCGTGGCGTGTGGAGAGCCAGGCGGGGGAGAGGGGTGCCTGGCAGCAGGATCACGGGAGGCACGTGCCAAGGTGCTTTCCCTGGGGTGGGAGCTGCTGGTCCTGCGGCAGTGGAGGGAGTGGCCTGGACCTGGCCTCGGGCTCCACCAGCTCTTCCTGCTCCCTCCCCTCAGCTGGGCAGAGGGCACAGGGGACCGCTCCTCGGAGCAGGCTGCAGGGTGGCAGCTCAGACGGGTGTGTGGCGGGTGCAGACCCAAGGGCCTGGCCAGGAGGCTGAGGGCCAGAGCCCAGAGCAGGGGACTGGGGGCCAAGGTGAGGCACAGGAACTGTGGCCACTGAGCTCAGGGGGGTGAGTCACTTCCCCAGGCCACCCCTCCTGCCTTCCGTGGTGAGGACCCTGGGGACCCAGGCATGTCCCCACGCCCCTGTGCCCTCCCTCCCCGTCCTGCATCCTCTGTGCCCCGGCTGCCCCCGCCCCTCCTGCTCCTCCAGCAGTGCAAAGGGGGCTTCAGACAGCACAGCCAAGAGCGCAGAGTGGCCAGCGCTGATGGTGGTGGCCACATAAAGAGAAGGCAGGAGCTGGCGAGGCCGGTGTGGAGGGAGCCTCGCTCAGGGCGCCCCTGTGCTCGTGCCGCGTGAGATCGGGGGTCTGGTGCCAGCACTGCCCGGGGGTGCAGCTGGGCCCCTGGGGCCTTGGCAGGGCCCCCGCCAGGTGGGGGCTTGTGAGGAGGAAGAACCCAGGGTCCAGGGCCAGAATTCCAGCTGCACCCCGAAAGGGAGGCCCAGGCGACTTCAAGGGCGACCGCAGGCTGGTGGCCAGGGGCGTGGATGGTTGTCGTTGGCTCGGTTCTTGGGCTGCGTCTCAGTTCTTCTGTCAGCTCCTTCTGAATGGCCGGGGTGTGGAGCTGGACCCTGGGGAGTTCAGTTGGTCCTAAACGTGGACCAGTCTTGCCCAGTCTTGAAGCCACCTGTCAGTCCAGGTGGACATCAGCTGTTTAAGTGGCAGGAGCCTCCCACCTGTCCTGGGGTACAGGTGGGGGTAGGTAAGGGGATGTGGGGCAGGGTTTGTAGAAGCCATCTGTCCTGACCATGACCCTCCCCTGCCTCAAGCCCTCCATGGCTCCCAGTGCTCTGAGTCAAGCTGAAGTGCCGTTCTCTGCCCTCTTGAGCCTGCAAGATGGCACCTGCCTGGCCTCACCTGTTTCTGGGTGAAGGAGGCCCCTGCCTGGAATGCTTCCTCCGCACCCTTCCTGAGGCCAGTGTATGCCCTTCAGTTCCCCCAGGACGTGGCTCTTCCCTCACTGCGGACACACTGAGGGCCTGACCCTGGAGCTTGCCGCCTGGGGGTCCTGCCTTGCTTCTGTGGGTGGGGCCTGCCCTCCCAGAGTCAGGGACCCTGGAGAGTGCCCGGGACAGCACTCTGGCACTTCCCTCCACCCTCGCTTGTGACTGTGTCCTGCACACTGGCTGTGAGCTGCCTTGGGACAGCTGTGCACCCTGGAGGACAGAGGATGGGACACAGGGCACGGGGCGCATCCCAGCCCACCTGTGCATCCAGGCCGGCTTCCCGAGGAGGCAGTGTCCACGAAGGTCAGGACTCACAGGCGCAGGGGAACGGGGCGGGCAGGGAGGCCTGGTAGATTCGGGGGCGGGAGGTGGCCTCGGGTGGGGGAGCAGGGACACGGGAGGAGGGTGACGTGGCCTGGACCCAGGTGGCCGTGGAGGTGGGGGGCTGGCGGGTTGGGGGTGCTGAGGCCAAGGGACCGCTGTGGGGGAGGGAGGGCTGCGTGTGGAACCCCCGGCCCCCAGGCGCTCTCTCTGCTGCTCCTTCCTGCGTCTC
This sequence comes from Sciurus vulgaris, assembly GCF_902686455.1. Lineage (NCBI taxonomy): Eukaryota > Metazoa > Chordata > Mammalia > Rodentia > Sciuridae > Sciurus > Sciurus vulgaris. The sequence continues at coordinate 88,397,681 of NC_136476.1, read as the reverse complement.
CATCCTCCCCCCTGAAGAGGGGGTGGGCTCGGGAGGGACGGCATCCCGCCGGCTCCTTCCTGGAGGACTGTGTGGTCCCTGTGGTCCCGCGTCCCATAAAAATCCCAGGGTAATTGCGTCTCGAGAGTCCTTGGTGGAGAGTCCGCGGTGGAGAGCCGGAGCCGAGGCCGCTGCCGAGCACCCTTGAGATGAGCCCTTGCTGAGGTGCGGGGCTCCGGGCAGCCTGTGGGAGGCCGGGAGCTCTGCGGAGGGCAGAGGGCATGCTGCCTGTGGGTCTCAAGTGGCATCAAGGGAGTGAGTCAGCGCCAGGGAGGGTGGCGGGCACTTGAGTGTGGCTGATGTGGTACGGGAACACGGTGTCATGGAGACAACAGGAAGCATGTGTGGCCGGGAGGGAGGGTCTGGGGGGTGGGGAGGGCGCAGGCAGGCCAGCCACTTCCCCAGCCGGGGCCCTGGGGGAGGCACCTGCAGTTCCCCTGGGAAAGGCCACCTTGGCCCTGGCACAGCGTGGGGGGCTGAGCAGGATGCCTGCCAGTGCTCCGGGGAGCCGCGCTTCCAGGTCACACCCCGTGAGCCGGCCCACTCCCCTGCCTCCATCCTTGTAGCAGGAGCAGCAGGAGGGGCATGGGGAAGCATGGGATGCGATATCCTCCTAACCCGGGGACAGGGCCAGTCTTTGTGTCCAGCTCACTGCCAGCCGTGGGAGCAGGACTTGGTCTTTCTCCTCTAAAGCACCCTTGCCCCTTGGTTGGGTTCTAGACTGGAGGAAGGAACTCGCAGGAGATTCAGCAGGCAGGCAATTCCGAGTCACCCCAGAGCCAGGCAGCTCAGCCCTGGCCCTGGCTCCCTGCTCACTTCCTTTCTGCAACAAGTGTCCCCTGAACCCCAGGGACACCTCTGTGAGTCAAAAAGGTAAGACCCCTGCCCTGAAGCTCGGCTGGCCTGGACCCTCCTGGCTGGGTGACCTTGGATAAGGAATTATATACTCCTTGCTATGACAGGAATTTCGTGGGCTCAGGGGGTAATGGTTGGGAAGCGCTAGCTCTCCTCTGGGACCCCAAGTTAAGTGGCCCTTGGTGCCAGAGAGGCGCCCAGGCATCAGGAAGCTGTGCGCCTAGTGCCATACCAGGCAGACTGATCTGAGGAGGGTTGAGCCAAAAAGGAGCCTTCAGGTGGCCTGGTGGAGGCTGGCCCGCCTCCCCTCTGCTCTTTGGGGGTTGGCCTGGGGTGGGTGGAATCTCAGCAAGATACTGGACACCACCCTGGAGTCCCCTCCTCTCCCCCAGCCCCTGCAATCCCTGCTCATCCATTCACCTGGGGCCACACAGCTAGCACTGGAATGGCTAAGGCCAAGGTTAATGCAAAATATTTTGAATGGAATGAAAATTAAAATACAATATATTGATCTTTCTGATATAGCTAAAATAATAGAAAGAAATTCTAGCATTAAATGCTTATATTAAAAAAAGCCAATGATCTAAATATTCATCAGAAGAAACTTTTAAAAAGGAGCAAATTAAACTCAAAACAAAAAGGAAGGAAACTGTAAAGACGAGTGAAATAGAAAAAAAATAACCAAGGAAAGCAAAGCTACTTTTATGAAAAAGATTGATAAAATTAGCAGACTTGTGATTAGACTGAATGAGGAAAAAAGAGAAAAGACATAAATTGCCACATCAGGAAAGAAATGGGGAACATCATTACAGGTTCTGCAGACGCCAAAAGGGCAACAATTTTATGTTCATACATTTTACCACTTAGAAGTAGACAAATTCTTCAAAAGATAATTCCAAAGCCCACCCAGGAAAAAATAGATGGTCCTATGTAGATATTAAGGAAATTAATAGATATTAAAGAATTATTAAAACCCGTCCAACAACAAGCTAACTCTTGGCTTAGATGTCATTCCTGGTGAAGTCTACCAAACACATAAGAAAGAAATAATGCCAATCACACAGAATCTCTTCCTGAAAGGAAGAGGGAGAACAGTTACCCAACTCTTTATGAGGTCAATATTGCCCTGATACCAAAACAAGACAAAGATATTATAAGAAAACTACAGACCAAATTCCCGTATGAACATGGACATAAATATCCTTGATAAAATATTCAAAAGTCAAATCCAGCAAAATGTAAAAAGAATAAATGGCCAGTGGGATTTATCCCAGGAATGAAATTCTGATTCAACATTTAAAAATTAATCCAATTAATCATATCAGTAGATTAAACAAGAAAAACCATATGGTCACACCAATAGATGTTAAAATTTTTTGACAAAATTCAGCATCTGTTCATGAAAAATTCTCAGCAAATCAGTGAGAGAAGTGATCTTCCTCATTTTTATAAAGGTCATCTACAAAAAACCTATAGCTAATATAATTAATGATGAAATACTGAATATTTTTCTTGAAGATCAGAAGAAAGCAAGGATATGCAGTGTCATTACTCCTAACAATATTGTACTAAAGAGTAAGGCAGGAAAAAGAATCAAGTAAAACGTACGCACACGTTTACATATATACATATAAATATACATGTGTAGATACTTAGATTGGAAATGAAAAGAAATTATTTCTATTTTCATTATTGTCTTTAAGAAAATATTGAAGAATCTATGAAATGTTTACTAAAACTAACAAGTAAATTTGGCAAGGTCACAAGATACAAGGTTAAATATATGATGAAGTAATTGAAATCTTAGGGACTTGAAATCACTGGAAATTAAAATGTGAAAAAAATGCCATGTATAATAGCACCAAAATCCATAAAATATTTAGGTACAAATCTAACTAAGCATGTACAAGATCTTTATATGAAACACCAATGAGGGAAATTGAAACCTAGGTAAATGGAGAGATATACCATTTTTATAGATTGGGGGACTATACTTAATATGAACATTTCTCCCAGAATTTGAGAGTTAATATAATTCCAATGGAAATCTCAGGAGAAATGTCTATAGAAACCAACAAGCTGATTTTAAAATCCATGAAAAGGCAATGGACCTAGAAGAGCCAAAATATATTTAAAAAAAACAACAACCCACAATTAAAAGACTTGGATGACTCACACTCTCTGATTTTAAGACAAACTTTAAAGCTACACTAATCAAGATAGTGTGGTACTAGCAAAGGACAGTGGGAACAAAAAAAAAATGGAATTCAAAATGGACCCCAATTATATGCTTAACTGATTTGCTAAATTGTATATACAATTTTTTATGTATATACTCAATTGATTTTTCACAAAAGTGTGAAATAATTCAATTTGGAAGGATACTCTTTCATATAAAATTCAGGAATCATTGGACATTCCTATGCAGAAAGAGAAAAGAAGAAAGAAGGGAAGAAAGAAAGAAAAACAGACTTAATTCATACCTTACATCTGATACAGAAATAAACTCCAAATGGAAGATTGAGTCCTACAGTCCTCGCTACTTGAGAGGCTGAGACAGGAGGATTGCTTGAGCCCAGGAATTGGAAACTGCAGTGCACTCTGCCAATCAGGGGTCTACGCTGGGTTTGGCATCAGTGTGGTGACTTACCAGGAGCAGGGGACCACCAGGTGGCACACCCTGATCAGTTGTGGGATCATGCCTGTGAACAGTCACTGCACTCTAACCTGGGCAACCTAGCGAAACCCCATCTCTTGTTAAAAAAAAAAGGAAAAGATGGAACCAACTTTTATATTTAAAACCATAAAGTTTCTAGACAAAAAGAGGCAAAAAAAAAAAAAAAACCTCTATGATCTTGGTTTTGGCAAACATTTTTTATATCTGACAATAAAATCACAATTCATTAAAAATTTGGTAGATTAGACTACCAGCCTTAAAAAAAATCTAAACTCTAAATGGAAAGACAATACACAAGGTTTGAAGAAAATATTTTCAAAACACGAATCCGAAAAAAGTGTTATATCCAGAATACATAAAACATTCTCACAACTCATTAGTGAGTAAACAAGGCAAATAAAAAGTGGGCAAAATATTTGGACACTTCATCAAGAGAATATATGTGCATGCCAAATGAGGACATAAAACATGCTTAATGTGGTTAGTCACAGGTAAGTGCTGAGATGAGACACCGCAATGCGTACATGACTTCTTAAAAACTGGTTCTAGGGACTGGGGATGCAGCTCAGAGGTGGAGCACCTGCCTAGCATACACCAAGCCCTGGGTTCCATCCTCAGCATCTCGTAAAACAAAAGCAAAAGCAACTGGAAGTCCTGAAAAGGCCAAAGATCGGTGAGGATGCAGAGCAAATGGTGCTCCCAGACGTTACGAATGGGAGCCCAAGATGGCGCCGCCACTCTGGGAAGAGTCCGTCTGTTTCTTGTGAAGTTAAACATATACTTATGATGTGACTCAGCAGTCCCACTCCTCCGTGTTCACTCAAGATAAATCACATGAGAATCTGTGAATTAGTGTTTACAACAGCTTGGTTTATAATTGTTCCAAACTGGAAACGACTCAAATATCCTTTAAACCGTGGTACACGCAAGCAGTAAAATACTACTCAGCAACAAAAATGAATGAGCTATTGATACGTGCAAGATTATGAATGAATTCCAAACGAATTAGGCTGACTAAAAGCCAAACCCAAAGACTGGTTTACATCTTAGAGCTGAAATCACATCCTGAGCTGGGTGTAGTGTGCACACCTGTAATTCTAGCAACTCGGGAGGCTGAGGCAGAAGGGTCACAAGTTCCAGGCTAATCTTGGCAACCTAGTGAGACTCTGTCTCCAAATAGAAAGGAAAAAGGATGGGGCTGTAACTCAGTGGTACATCCATCAATCCCCAGTACATCACGCCCACGACTGCTCACACACATATAACATTGTAGAAAAGGCAAAAATATAGAGGCAAAACATAGATCAGTGCTTGCCAGGGGCTGGAGCTGGGCACAGATTTACCACAGAGGGGTCTGGGAAATCCCGAAGGTGGATATTGCTCTACATCTTGATTATGGTGCTGATCACATGACCATTTCAGTTTGTCAAAACACACAGAGCTACATATCAGAAAAGAGTGGGTTTTACTGTGGATAGCTATATGTTGAGAAACCTGACTTTAACAGAATCAATTTGGGAGAATTAATGTCTTCATAATGTTGAGTTTACTAGATCATGGCCATGATCCATGCCCCCCAATTTTTTGGGTCTTCCTTAATGTTTATTAATGAAGTTATATAATTTTTTCTAGAGATTTTTTTACATACTCAACTAGACCAATTTCTAGGAACCTGGCATCTTTTGATGTTGTGGAAGTGGTATTATTTAAATTTTTGTCACTGGGGATTGAATACTGGGACCTTGTGTACGCTAGGCAAGTGCTCTACCCCTGAGCTACACCCCCAGTCCTAAATTTTGATTTTATTCATTTAGTATCATTACATAGAAATAAATATTTTATATGTTGATTTGATATCCAACAACCTTATTAAACTTTTAGTAATCATAATCATTGACCTATATAGGTTATTTTAGATCTATGTATACAATCATGCTATCTTTGAAAAATGATAGTTTCACCTTTGGATTCCTTGTCTTTACACCTATTATTTCTTTTTCTTACTTTATTGCACTGGCTACTGCTGCTATCACAATGTGGAATAGACATGGTGAGGGGAGTCCCTTGCCTGGCTTCCAGTTTTGGAGGGAGAGTCTTCCACACTTGTCCGTTACGGACGAGGAGTGCTATCTTCCTGTGGGTACTCTTACATCAAGGAAGTTCTCTTATTTCCACTTTGCTAAGAACAATTTTAGTGTTAATTTTGGGTGGATGTTCACTTTTCTCAAGTCTTTGTATGTGTGGTAAGATTCTTGTTTGCTCTTTCTTCTTAAGGTGGTGGATTACACTGGTTGCTTTTCTAATGACAGTAAAATCTGTATTTCTGATATGAAGAGAAATCTTTAATGATAAGCTGTCCTTTTTATTGCTGGAGTCAGTGTATTTGTGTATGACCATCTCCATATCTATTCTTCTCTGTCCAGGGCTGGGACTACAAGGTCCCTGAGCTGTAAAATCTAAGTTGGTCCCCGCTCTTTTCCAACCTTGGTCCTTGAATGTGAGGACTTTGGTCCCTCACTCAAATCCTGCCTGAGTTCTCCCATACGTTTATTTTAGAGCTTGATTTCCAATTCATGCTACCCTTACAAAAGGACTGAGGCACATCTGGTCTTTGTTTTCTGGTGAAGTCTACAGGTCTGGGATCACGGTTCTTATGCCTTTAGTGGGACTTAGAGGTTGCGTCACCCAGTCCTTGGGCTCTCTTATGGAAGTCCTGTTTAAGCTACTGACTAAGTTTGTGTCGTGATTCCAGGACCAGTTCTTCTTTGTCTGTTAGTTTTCCATTTCCTCTTGAATTTGGCTCAATGTGTCACTTGTTTATTTATTCTGAAGAACTGGCCCCTTTCGTCTAACTCCATATAATTGTCAAATGCATTGGTGTCTTATTCACTCTATTTATTTTTGGTACTGGGGACTGAACCCAGGGGTGCTTAACTACTGAGCTACATCCCGTTGCCCTTTTTACTTTTTATTTGTGACAGGGTCTAAGTTGCCAAGGCTGACCTGGAACTTGTGAGCCTCCTGCCTTAGCCTCCCGAGTAGCTGGGGTTACACCAGGTGTGGCCCCACACCTGGTGACTTCCTTTCCACAGATGTTAGATTTTTGCCGGTGTCTTTGTGGAACCCAACCATCATGGTTTCGGGGTCTCTGCCTATCGCCACGCAAGGTCGATCCTTCCCTCTCCACGTCTTTGTCCCGGGGTGGAGGCTGTGGGCTTGCTTCGACTGCCCCTACCTCTTCCACTCTTCTTCAGGTCCAGCCCTGACCACTGTCTAACATCTGTCCCTGGGCCCTGGCTGGCATGTGGTGACAAAGTAGCCTTTCTGCCTTGGGGACAGTGGGCACAGCAGACCCGGTTGGGAAGGAAGAGGTCACCTCCTCAGCTGCAGTGCCTGTAGCTCACCCTCAGTCAGGGCTGCCCGACACTTCCCTTGTCCCTTGCCCCACTGGACGCGGGTCCCACTCCCACAGGGAGTGCCGGGTGTCCAGGTTGTGGTGTCCGTCCCTGGCGCCACTGCTGTGCTCGTGGGGGGGCAGGTCTTGCTTTGGTCCCTGCGGGCCCTGTGTCCCCTCTTTTCTGCACCTGGCCCTGCCCTGTGTGGGGCGGTGTGCCTGCAGGCCTCGGGGTCACAGAGCCCTTCCTTTGGAGAGGGCCCGTTCCCTTCCGGGCCGTCCCTCTGGGGACCGAAGGCCTCCTGGTGTTTTCTGGGCGGCAGCAGTGCCTGGGCTGAGGGAGTTTCACGACCTGCCATGTGGGCACTGTGGGCATCACAGGATGGGCGTGGTCCCAGAGAGCCCTCTGGTCACCCTCAGTCTCAGGGCCTTCTTGCCGCTGCCCTCTGACTGTGACCTTCCTGCTCTGGCCTCCTATGCAGGGTGACCTCCCTTGCCTTCCTGTTTCGGCTTGGACCCGCTGCTCAGAGGCTGGGCAGGTGCCCCCATGCTGCGCCCTGGCACTCGAGTCTGCCTTCAGGGCGTCATCAGCCAGACCTGGCGGCCAGCCCCCCAGGACTGCTTCAAACCAGGCCCCTCACCAGCTGGCCTCACTCCTTTCCCCATCGCTGGGCACCTGGCCCGGGAGCCTGCTCTGCCCCTCCTGGCAGCTGCTCGCTGCTCCCTGCTCCCCACCCTCCCTGAAGGGCGTGCAGAGGCTCCAACTTGGAATGTGCACATCTCTTTGAGAGGTCTAGCCTGACTTCCTGTTTGAAGACTTTCTAAGTTTATGGAATTTCAGAAATGCTCTGTTAATAAGAGCAGAGGTGACCTTCGACCCCCCTCCCCCCACATCCTGTAATAGGAAGCCAGAGATTGGCTTCTGCCCCACCTACCCCAGGGGCAAGGAAACATCCCTGGGAGAAAGACCCTTGCCTTCTGCCCTCTGTCCTCAGTCTGGAAAGTTCTGTGCCCTCCCTCGGCGGGGTGGACAAGTAAGACAGGCAGACCTCTGGACTCCTAATAAGGACCAGAGCTCTTCAGGGACACGGGTGGGTGCCCCCCACAGGATGCCCCTCAGGGAGGTGGAGCTGGTGGGAGGCAGGCGCCTCCAGCACGCGGGTCTGGCCCTCCATGTAGGGACCCTCAAATCCTAGTCTCCACCGGGAGGGCGGTGGAGAGGCGCCAATTTAAGAGTTTTATTTACCTTGAACCACTCAGCCAAGCAGACACATTATTTAGGGACTAGAATAAAAAGCCATTCACTTTACTTCAATTGACCATTAGTTCAATTTGCGTGTTAGTGCAGGTAATTACTCCAGTAATAACACACGGTGATCGTCGCTGATTGGGAGGCGGCCGGCTCCGTGTTAATGCCGCACGCCATATATACTAATTACCCATGTGTTACCATGGTTATTTGCACGGACGCCGTGCTAACGACACCCTGGAAACATAAAGCGATAGCGGGTTTTGAATTAAATCTTTGTGTTCTCTTAGAGCTAAAAGTGCATTTCACATAAAATAATCATGAATAAAATGAGATCATCTTGGCGGAGTTGCCAGGAAGCTGATTAACTGAACTGCATAAATGTGACTTTACCCCACTCTGGAGTGGAGCTCCCAGCCGTTGTGGGGTTGCTAGGCAACGCCCCAAGATTACATCACTCACACAGGCCCCACTGCCGGCGATGTCATTGTACATATTTATAGCGCCTCCACAGAGAGGTGTGCATTACAGAGAGACGTTATTTTTCTCCCGGATGATGGGTATGAATGGCCGGCAGGCCGCCGAGGACTGTGGGGAAAGAGGGTTTGGGAATACCTGTGTGACACTCTGGGGTGTGCTACACACCGTTTCCACCAGGTCACGTTAACGGGTGTAAATGCAAAGGAGCACGTCACATGGGGGAGCGATCCGAGAGCTTGGCACCTTCCTGCCTGTGGAGGGCCTCTGGATGTGTGCCAGGCCTGGGGTGGGGCAAGGGAGCACCACCCCGACGGGGAAGAGCCTCCACCCCTGCACCGCGCTCCACCTACGGCTGGCACCAGGACGAGGAGCTACCTGTCCAGGAGGCTTCGAGGGATGCTGCAGGCCAGCAGGGCGAGGGGGGAGGCCTGGCAGCCCAGACCCGTGGTCAGGTCTGCGAGCCTGCTGGGCTGGGCTCCGGCTGCTGGGAGCGCACATGGGGCTCTGGAGGGACCCCTGGGAAGGAGGCCCGTGTGGAGCTGAGGAGGAGCCCGCCGGGAGGCCCGCCCCGGCCCGGCCTGGGAAGACGCCTGGACTTTTCCTGGGCAGAAGGGGCGACTGGCTTCCCGGAATATCACTCCTGTGGCTTCAGCAGGACAGATGAGGGGCCGGGGTGGGTGTCAGCGCCAAAGTTGGGGTCAGTCTCCCTCCCTGCAGGCTCATTCCCGCCCCCTCCACCAGGCCGCCCTGCCCACCCCACCCTCTCCAGCCTCTTTCCTGGTGGCGCCCCCTTCCCCACACCCGTGAAACCAGCAGGTTTGGTGGCCGTCCAGCCTCCCCTCCCCAAACGGCACCTCCCTGCATTCTGCACCTGCTCGGGCCTCCCAGGGCCTTCCCTCACGTGGTGGGCGCCTGCCCGGTCTCTGCTCCACCTTCCTGGCCTCCGGGAGTCTGGGCTTTCTGCCCCACTGTGACCTGACTGTGTCCATGTGACCGTGGCTCCTGCGTGCCTCCATTCCGCTCTGGCCTGCGCCCAGGGGTCTGCGGACGTCTGTGAGCCCACTGCCCACTCAGCAGTCCACATGGTACCTTCTGGAATCATCACGTAAGGCTCCTTGACCACTTGAGACTGGCTGTCCAGACCTGAAACCTGGTCTGCCCTCGTGAATCAGGCTGTTCCTTGAATGGCCCCTGGTCCGTGCCACCTGGTCATGCTGACCCTGTGGCACTCTCCTGGACACTCGGGACACTGTCCTCGGCCAGGTCCCTCTCTCGGGCTGGCTCCTGTCTGAGGCCTTTGCCCTGCTGTTCTCCCAGAACCCTGGTGTCCTCACACTGACCGCCAGGCTCTCTGCTCCGTGGCAGTCCTCAGGCCTGCCTGCCCCGTCCTGCGCCTGGGCCTGCGCCTGCCTGCCCTGCGGGTGGCGTCCCTCACGTTGGTCAGGAAGGCGTTCTGCATTTGCTTAGGAAGTTCCTGATTTCCTCCTGGACAGGCGCTCCGCTGAAGCAGCATATCTCTGTCTCGTTCATATCGAGGTTCAACGTGGGGTAGTCAAACTGGTGACCAACTGGAGCTGGTGTGTGACAGGTGACAGGCGGGAGGGCTGGACCTCATCAGCCCAGTCCCGTCCTCTGGGCAAAGCAGGACAAAGACCCTTTCCCCCACCTGGGGGGTGGTCTGTGTCCTTGTGGGTGGCTCAGTGGTGGCTCTGTCCTCGGCACCCAGCAGGGCTAGAAGGAGTGGAATGGCACCTGGACTTCCCGAGGGGTCTCGCTCGCCAGGCAGAGGACTCCAGGACGTGCCGCAGAGGAGGCCTGTGGAGGGGCTGATGGGGGCCTCGGCCCCCGGGCCTGCAGTGGGCGTCCTCCAGCCTTGGGGCTGGGGTCCCGTGGGCACATGCTTCCTGTAGCATCAGCAGTAGGCTGGCTCTTGGGGTCAGGGCTTGTCAAGTCTGAGGGGTCAGGACCAGAAGGTGGAGCGTCCTCAGGCCCCTCGGGAGGGGCTTTGGGGGGAGGCTGGCTCTGTGGTTGAGATGACGAAGGGCTGGGAGGACAAGTGACTCTCCCAGCCTGTCATCGCCCTGGGTCTCAGGGCTCATGGCTGTGATGCCCGGCCCTGCGACCTGGCCCCTTGTGCCTGGCCTCTCAGTCCCAGTGTAGGTGACACTTGTTTGGCAGCGCTAGGGATGGCACCAGGGCCTTGTGCGTGCCAGGCAGGCACTGTACCCCTGAGCCGCATCCTCAGGACGTTTTTAAAAGCCAGATCTCTATGTTGCCCAGGCTGGTCCTGAGCTCCTGCCTCAGCCTCCTGCCCTGCGGGGACGTGGGCCTGTGCTACCTCGCCCGGCTCAGTCCTGCATCGCACGCCTGGCCAAGAGCCGCTGAAAACAGTATCGGAGGGGGCGGGGGCGGGGAGACCCAGGACCGCATGTGTGGGAGGCCGTGCAGGAGGACGTGGACCTGGGGGGCACACGGGCACAGTGGGGTGACTTGTGGCAATGGGTGGAGGGTCCCCAGAGGTCCTGGTTTCTCTTGGGGCTCGTCTGAGTCTCCTTGTCTCAGGGGACAAGCATCTGGGCTCCCAGACCAGGAAGTGCAGCCCACGTGGGGAGACCAAGTCTGCTTCTCAAGGTCACTCCAACCAGTCTGAGGGGCAGCAGCCGGCTGCCACCACCAGGACTTCACCAGACGGACCTTCACACACCCAGAGTGGCAGCAGCAGGGACTGACCGGGAGCTGCCCTGCACCTGCTTCCTGTTTGGGTGCCCATGGCAGAAGGCCTTGTCACATCCAGGTCCAGTCTTGGGACAGGGATGAGGCCCAGGACGGGACGAGGAGGGAGGTGGGATGTGCGAGCACAGCGCCATTTCAACCCTTCCCAGCCCAGCCTTCTGTCAGGAGAGAGGGATTTTCATCTTTTCATCACTTTCTAAGGAGGAGTAGGAAATAACTGGAACACCAGGACGTGACCCCACGGTCAGTCCTATAATCAGGAAACGGGCCTCTGGGGCTCCTTTGGGGTTTGGGTCCTGGCTCCACCACCTGGTAGCTGTGTGACCCTGGGACAGCTGCTTTGCCTCTCTGTGCCTCTGTGTTCTGGTCTGAGGGTGGGGTGACCATACCCTGCCCCTGGTTGCTAGAGGCCAGCCTCAGCAGGCCTGGAGCCAGCAGCCCTGGCGTTGTGCCCCTGCCAGACCCCGAGTAAGCTGCCTGTCCCTCGGGAAGTGGTGCAGGTGTAGCCTGGGGAGTGGGCCTTTCATTGTCTTGGGGCCCTTCCCTGTGCTTGCAGGAGAAGCAAAGAAGAGCTCCTGAACCCGGAGAGGTGGAGGTAAGCAGAGGACCACACAGGGAGGCAGGGCGGGCTCCCAGGTGACCCGTGGTCCCCAGCCTGACCCAGCCCTGGGGTGCTGGGCAAGACAGAGGGGACTCAGCCTGGGGGGCCTGGGCCTCACTTCCAGCTCTGCTGAGAGGTGTTGTGGGACCCTCTGGGAGGGCGGGCCGTGTAGGAAGTCCACCCCTGCTGGAGGGTGGACAGCCCACTTGTATCATCAGCCCGTGGGCAGAAGAGCTGACCAATGGCTGGTTGGAGGGCTGGGGTTGCCGACCTCTGTGTGTGTGAGTGGGCAGCTGCCCATGGGCCTTTCGTGAGCCATGGACACTGGTGCAGTCCTCCTGCCAGGCTTCCCAGCTGAGGGTCACGGCTTGACCTTGATCTTGACATGTGGGCAGTGTGAGACCAACCAGGCGCTGTCCGTCAGGCCACCTGTCGAGGGGCCTGGAAGGTCTGCAGATCTTGAGGGGGGCTGGCCTCCTGCAGGGGACCCCACTTCTCATTACGGGCTAGAGCCAAGCCTCCTGGGGAGTGGGGATTTCTTAGCTCTTGAGGGTTCCCAGGCCCTAACCATGAGGGGCAGGTGGTCTGCAGCCAGCGTGGACAGACAGACGGACATCAGGGTGCACAGACGCCCCTGTGGCCACCCTGCGCTCGCCTGCTCGTGGTCATTTCCCTAACACCTGATTTTTCTTTAGGAAAGTGCACAGACTCTGAGCTGCCCAAGGTCATGGGGCTGCAGGGGAGCTGAATGAGGCCATTGCGCTGGCCTCTAATGTCCCTGCGGCCGCAGCGCCAGCTGCCTCCATCAAGCATTCGGGACACTCCAATTTCCACCTGTCCCGCGGCGATCGTATCAGGGCCTGAGTGATCTTCTCACAGCGGGCAGCAGACGCACAGGCAGTGAGCTGGCCGCCCCCACAGCCACCCTCTGAGCCCAGCCGTCCCTTCCCTTGGGAACAGAGGGATGCCCCAGCCGAGGCCATCAGGGCTGAGAAATGGCTGTGTGGAGCCAGCTCCCCACAACTCACCGTCGCCCAGGCGAGTTCAGGCTGGGGACACGGGCCGCTCCCTTCTTTGGCTGGAAGGGCTGGGGCCAGGACAGGTGTAGCCCTGAGCGTTACCTGCATGGGGGTGGGTGGATGAGGAGAGGCAGGGCCCAGAAGCCCCTCTCAGGCATCCTCAGGCATCCATAGCCTCAGTCACCCTGTTTATAAAAGGCCTGTGATTCTAGAAGATTGGTGGCAGCTGAGGGTCACAGTGGCCCCTGGCCTCCTAAGGCAGGAGCTGAGGGTCTGACTGCCCGTGGTTGACAAATGGCTCAGCCTCAGGTCACTGAGTTGCCTCCCAACCCCACGTCTGCACACAGCAACGCATTTGCAGAAGGCTTTGCTGTGGAGCAGGGCTGGGCTGAGGGCCCCTGGGATGTGGGTCTTTCTTAGAACCTGGTCAGAAGTCCCTCTCTTGGGGAGTGGAGAAAAAGTCCCCGCCTGTCCCTGCCACAGGGACTCCTGTCCTGGCAATGCAAAGGCAGGACCCCACGCGCCCTCTGCCACTCCTGCGGACTCGAAGGCAGCGCCGCTCCCTAGGGCAGAGCTTCAGCCCGCAGCTTGGTCCCGGGAGCCTGGAGGCCCAGGCGTGGCCAGGCCGTGGGACGCTGTCTTGTGTCTGCGCCGCGGTTCACGGTGGAAGGCGTCCTTCCTCGCCTCGCTCAGGGTGCTCCGCCGAGTCCCTCTGAGCCTCGCTGTGCCTGGAGCTCACGGGGTGGGGTCTCCTCCCACAGTGGGCAACGTGGGGCCCTCAGTCCCGCCACAAGGGCCCTCCCAGAAGGGACAGAGGCACGCCTGGGCTGCAGGGCAGAGCTCTGCTAGGGGTGCGCCTCCCCGGGGAGTTTCACCAACTGAGCAAAGGAAGCAACAGGAAAAGTCTTTCCAGCAGAAAGGATTGAGCTCCCGGAGTGGAGGACGGAGGGTGAGGAGCGGGAACCTCAAAGCCAGCCGTCAGGTGCAGAAATGCTAACGGGCTGACCAGCATCGTCTTCCTTCAAGAGGAGGTGCCCCTTTGCTCCTCTGCAGCCCCGTGGGTGTCCGAGGGAGGCCCTGGAGGGCCTGTTGCCTCACTTCTGCAGGATGCAGCCGTGCCTGCCCCAGCGGGGGTCTCAGGCTCAGGACAGGCCACACTTCTTCTCGCAGCTTCTCGCAGAGGCATCTCTGACCGGCTTGCTCCTCCTGGAGGACGTGCCTTTTGCTGTGGCCCTGATGTCGCACTGCTGCTCACACTGGGTCCCGTGCCCCCAAAGCCTGTTTTCCTCGACCAAGCTGACCACCACCTGTAAGTGGCCTTCCTTCCTGGCAGGCTCCTCTCGCCTCCTGGAGGCTCCAGCATGTGGTCAGGGGGAGAAGGAGCCAGCCCGGCAGCCACATCCCAGGGACTGCACTCGTTCTGGGCACATCCGGAAGATCCTCACTTCAGTGCTGAGAAAACCAAGGCCAGGACAGAGGTTCCCGCCTGGGCTGCACTAGAGATGCCCCACGCCCACCCAGGCAGCCCTGGAGCAGCCTGTCAGTGTCCCTGGTGCGGCCATCCCAGGAGACGTGGTGGCAGGCTGGGCTACGGATTGGCGGGGGGCTCTCACCCTGAGTCCAGGGTGGTCTGAAATGAAACTCAGACAACACCGCTCATCTCACACATGATTTTGGGAACACACACACACACACACACACACACACACACACACGCCCTGATTGTAGTGTAAGGAATTAAAGGGAAATCACTGATAATAAAATAACACATATTTCAATATGCAAATGCCTGGCCCTCTCCAGTAGAATCCCTCCAAGACTTGCCCAGGTCATCAGATCCCTGTGCCCATCCCACCTGCAAACAGGCACAGAAGAGCCGGGGGTTCCAACTCAGGAAATTAGAAGTCACCTGGCCATTTACCTGAATGCCTGGTCTGCTGGGCACTATCTGCAGGGCTGGCCTGGGTGTCACTGAATGTTATCACAAAAACCCAAAACCACTTTTCCTGAATTTCCAAAATGCCCCTTGGGCTGGAGCCACTGGTGATGAGCCACCTGACGTACCCTGGTGACGGCACACATTCTGGGGACACGAGGAGCCTGCAGGGAGGAACAGCTGCCCAGGGCCTGGAGGGTCTCCCCGTAAAGCTTCCTGCCTGTCATGTGTCTGAAGGGCTGGGGAGTGGACAGGGCATCCAGTGCGTCCAGTGGAGAGGCCAGGGCCAGGGCCTCGAGCAGAAGTTCTTGTCCCAGGCTTGAACAGCTCTAATGATGTTTGAACACAGCGTTTGTGTTTTCTATTTTGAGACAGGGTCTTGCTAAGTTGCCCAGTCCAGTCTTGAACTTGCGATCCTCCCACCTCAACCTCCTGAGTGGCAGGGGCTCTAGGCCTGCTACTTTGTTTTTAAAAAGCAAAATTAAACCATGTGGAAGTTTAAAGAGGGTCCGGTTCCCAACTTCACTAGCTCAGCTCCAAGGGCCAGGCAGGGCCTTGCAGGGGCCTGTCTCTGGGGGCCTCTGTGGCCGAGGGATTTGCCTGCCCAGTGTGGACTAGGGAAGGAGGGGGTCTCAGAGACCCCAGACCTTCGCAGCCCCCTACACACTGGTCAGGGTGTGGCTTTTGCTGCTACTGGGCCAATGTCTGGCAGACCCCGAGCCCAGGAGCCTTGGGGAGAAGGGGTGCCTAGCTGGCTCAGCACACCGGGCACACCTAGCTGGCTCAGCACACCTGGACCACCAGGACCTGGCCTCACAACCCTCTATGGGTCCTGTGGGTGGGGGTGTCATGAAGCCCCTGCAAGCCGCCCGCATGGCTCCAGCTTTGGTGGAAACTTCTTGGGGTCCCTATGCTGGGCTGGGGGTTGCAGCCTGCTGGCTCCTTCAGGCGGTCACACGGATGGGGACTGCCTGCCTGCCCTCCTTTCAGAACGCCTCACTGCCTTGCTGCTTCTCTCTCCAAGACGTCTTTCAAGGTCGCAGGACGGAGTTTGTTCCATGACGGGGTGGGCAGCTGCTCTTGGCCCTTTCCTGTGCCAGGACTTCTCAGGTGTGTTCTCCGTGGCTGGGGCAGCCCAGGCGGCTGGAGCTCAGCTGGCCCCTCACAGACCTGGACACCCGGGGGTGAAGGGCCGTGTCTCCTGGCAGACCCCTTGCCGTCCCTGCCCACTCCAGCACCCCCACTCGGCCATGACCCTCCTTCTCCTTCAGGGTGAGACCTCCCCGTGCCCTCTCCCTGTCACTGGGACGGGTGACGTCCGCCTGGTTTGTCGGGCTGGGATGGCCGCCGGCCCTGCATGGAGCTTATTGCATTTGGTGCGAGTGGCTCAGATTTGCTGGGTTATTGGCTCATTTTTCATTTTGCATCTGTAGTAACCAGACTTGGAAATGAAAAGTCGTGCGTTGCCTTAACTGTGATGGAAAAGGGTCGCCGTGACGCCTGCAGATCCCAGGGGGAGGTGGGAAGGCAGCTGAGCCCAGGAGGCCGGAGCCCAGCCGCCAGCCTCTGCCTCGGGGGGCACGCAGGGAGGGAGCCCCCCATGCTGAGGCCTTGGAGCGCGTGTCTTTGGGGCCCAGGACGGCCCAACTGCTTGATTCTGGGACCTCGCAGGAAACAACTGGGAGGGGGTGCAAGGCGCCGCCCAGGGAGGGGCCCCTCTTGCCCTGAACCTCCACTGGTTCTGGTCCTGCAGTGCCCGTGCCACACACCTGAGCTTCTCTCGCGATGGACAGGGACGAGGCCAGTGGGGTCCCTGGAAGCCTCTTTCTGTGGGGTGGGCAGGCATCATGGCGAGCACTGGTTACTGTCCCGACTTAGGAGCCCAGTGACCAGTAGGAGGTCACAAACAACTAAGGGTCAGGGCTGGGATGCCCGCTCAGGGTCTGGACCCCGCTGTTTCCACTCCAGGGTCCAGTCCTCATCCAAGCCACCCTGCCTGCTGCAGGGCTCTGCCAGGGCCGGCCAGGGCAGTCTCCAGGAGGTGGCCCTGGGAGGGGACTGACAGCGGGGTCTGCCCTGTGGAGATGCGACAGGGGAAAGTTCTAGTAAACTCGTCCTGGGGAATTTTTCCTTTGCCGGAGCTGCAGATTAGAGCTGGTGCCAGGAGCCAGTGTGGCTCCGATGGCCAGGCCTGAGGTCGGGTGGCCTGTCCAGGTCCTGTCCTTCACCAGCCAGATGCTTGTCAGGGGCTGGGGCATCCAGAAGAGATGGAACCCTGCCACATACAGTGCAGGCATGCCTGCACTTTTCTCTTTAAGGAATGGTCTTAAAAATCCAAACCAAAGCCCCTGCCCGAACCCGTGGCGGGGAGAGGGGAGGCGCCCCGGACGGGAGCACTCTGGAAACGGCTCCTGTCCACTCGAGAGGAATGGCCGAGTAAGGGCAGCAGGGACTCCTCCACATGTGTCTGTTTCCAGGGGCAGCGACGCCCTCAGGGTCTGCCTGCGTTTGACGGCTTCGGGTCCCTTGGCCGCGTGTTCCCTCCTGACTTGTGTGCTGACGGTATTGCTCACCTGGCACAGACGTGTCCATGTGGCAGGGGACAAAGGTCCCCTGGCTTCTTTTGATCTTTATCCCTACTGGGCAAAAGCCCAGGAGGCCAGGGCATGGAGTGACAGGCCAGCAAGGACTGCGGGGATGAGATGCCCGAGAGGGAGCCCAGGACGATGTCACTGGCAGCCACGCGTGTGGAAGGTCTGGGTGGGACTTGGGGATGGGAAGTCAGGTGTCCAGGGAGGTTAGAGGGGTGTCTGCGGTTGGATCCGGGGGGTGCTGTGTGGGGCGTGGCCGCCTGGCTGAGAGCGTGTCTGCCGCGGGGTCTGGCCACTTCTGATGCACCCTCCTAGAGGGTGACCATCGTAGCCCCCCTGCGCCCAAGAGCCAGCCTCCTCATCCTCTCCCTGCCGCGACGCTGGCACTGGCTGCTGGGGTCCCGGGCCATCACACTGGGAGACCGGGCAGCCTCGTACTGCCCAGCACCAAGGGCTGAGGCAGGGACGGGTCTGGGTGTGGGTCTGGCCCTGGGGGCGCCTGTGCGTCACGTAGGTCAGGATGAATTTCCTTCCTTAAAAGCTCGTTTTTACCGAGGGGAAATCCACACAGGATAAAAGCAGTCACTTCCCTGCTCTCGGGTCGGTGGCCTTCAGAATACGCAGTGACACGCGACCACCTCCTCTGGTAGCTTCAGAACGCTGCCATCACCCCCAGAACCCGCCCAGCGGCAGTCACTCCTCCTGGTCCCACGTCTGCCCTCCATACCCGCGTGGCCTCTGCAGCTGGCTTCTGTCACGTGGCATGCTGTTTCTGGGCTGCTCCATGTTGAAGCAGGTCACAGCCTCCTCCCTCTTCCTGGCTGAGTGATGTTCCATCCCGTGGACAGACCACTCTTGCTGTGTCCCCTCATCTGCTGAGGGACGCTGGACCATTTCCTGCTTGGTCACTGTGGCCAGTGCTGCTGTGAGCCGGTGTGGACGTGGGTTATTTGAGCTGCTGCCGTCAGTTCCTTGGGGTGATCCCCGCAGGTGGAAAGCTGGGGCCTGTGGCAATGCTGACCTTTAAGCGCTGCCGTCCTCTTCCTCAGTGTCTTCCTTTTGGTGACAAGTCCAGCACCAGACGGGTGTCCACACTGCCCTCGAGCGGGTGGCTCCAGGTCCCCAGCTGGGGGTCGGGAAGATGGAGGGGCCGTGGTCAGTGCACCTGGTGAGAGGCGCAGGACACCGGTTCTCCTCACAGTCTGCCTGTCCTTGGGGCCCTTCGGCGCCCCCCAAGCCTCGGGAGGGTCTGCTGCTCCCCGAGTGCCCAGCCGTCCCTGGGCGCAGAGCTGGGTGCCGGGCTCTGGATGCGAGCTCGTAGCGCCTCGGGTTCGAGTCCTGCTTCAGGAGCCTCTGACCACGCACACAGTGAGTGCCTTATGAATTACTGGGTCATGACTCGTGGTGGCCTCCACCGGTTCTGGCTGGTCCTGAGTCACGGCCTTGGCCTGGAGAGACGGCTCTCAGCAGCTGCCGTGGGCGCCAGGCTTGCGGCCACGTTGGGTGGACTGTGGGGCTGACCAGCCCATGCTGCTCTGTGGCTCAGAGGAAGACCCCGTGTGTGAAAGGGGGCGCTGCCTCGCGAGCCTGAGCCCCACCTCGCTTCCTGAAGAAGACATCATCTTTTCTTCCCTCCCGCCACCGCACCCCGAGCAGGGCAGATGTCAACTCTCCAATAAGCGGGAAAAATAGACGGGAGCCGTTTAGCGGACGACAGCCGCGAGGACCAGAGTTATCAGCCTGATTTCTACTGGGACCGTAAAATTTTATGAGCTATTAAATCGTCCTAAACCTCCTTTAACACACAAACTCCAGTGTCTGTGATCACCCATTAAGAAAACCCGGGTCGCGTGGGAGCCCCGTGCTGGCTCCTGATGGTGTTCAATCAATACAACGTTTAACCAATGCTGCTTTGTGCAGAACGTGGGTCCTGCCACGGGCGGCCAGGTGGCCATCCTGGACGTGCCCCTGAGCTTAGCCAGAGCTGGACAGCAGGGTTTGCCAATGGGCTGGCTCCCCTCTGCACCTTCTGGAAGCTTCTGCCTCTTCTCGGGGGCTTCATGGGAGGAGGTTCAGAGACCAGCACCTGAGGCCCAGGACACACAGGAGACCCCACAGGCTCCTGCAGCCCATGTAAGCGCCTGTCCACAGTCTTCTGTGAGGGCGGCTGCCGCAGGGTGTCGTGTGTACAGGAAAGGCAGGAGCCAGTCTGTGGGAGGCCAGGCTGCCGAAGACCCTTGGTGGCGAGGGTGCCACTGATGCTTAGTGTTTTGAGCGCCCGTCAGATGCCACCAGCTCAGCCTCCTGGCAGGGAGTTGGCGTCACCATGCCTGTTCACAGATAAGACACAAGTCTCGAAGGGGGTACCTGCTGTCCAGGGCACTGGCCATGTCTGGACACCTGGGTGAGGAGGAGTTCCATAGCCTGACCTGAACCAGGGCAAGGAAGATCAGCTCTGAGTGGAGGCCCAGAGGCAGGGATGTGCTGACTGACCAGGAGGAGGGGCCACACGGGCCCCTTTGGACGGAAGAAAAGTCACTACCGTGGCTCTCCAGGATGCCGCAGACCAGAGGCCTCCCAGGGTGTCCTTTCTGAGGAGCCCAGGAGGCCTAGGCCACAGCAGCTCTGTCTAGCTGGTGCTCCACCCTAGGGCTACCTCCTTTGCCTGGTCGGTGGCCCACAGGCCTGTTGACCGGGCTGGGCTAGTCAGCAAGTCTGAGGCAGTAGGTACTGCCCTGCTGGGCAGGGAAGGACGGGGGTCCCAGTGTGGCTCTTTCCCAGGCCAGGAGAATGGCTTGCAGAAGAGCAGAGCCAGAGGCTCAGGGCTGTGGACCTGGCCGTGTCCCCCCTGCCTTGGCCTTCTCACCTCTAGACTGGGACAAAGAGCCTTGCTTCACAGGGTGAGGTGAACTCACACCTCTCGGGCAGTAGGAGAAGGGCTTGGTAAGGGGTGGCTTCAGCCCAGCAGATTCTGCAGACCAGGGGGAGATTTGGTAAATGAGAGGGGATGGGCTGGTTTTGCCGTTTGCTTTTGCTGGGAGAGGAGGCAGTGGGGAGGGGGTGCTCAGTGTGACTTGTCCACATTGGGACTGGGAGGTGAGGCTAGGGCATCCAAGGCCTGACTGGGATGTGGACTAAAGGGACGTCCCAGAGGCCAGAGTTGTGCTGGTGTGTGGGGACGGGTGGGGTTGTGGCCCTTCCTGCTCCCCGGGGACCACCATGAGGGGGTACTTGTGGGGATCCCCTGCTCAGGGCAGGAGCCTAGGGAAGTGCTGCCTGGCCCTGCAGCCCCCAGAGTGGGGACGGGCTTGGGGCTTCCCTGCTTCCTGGAGGCAAGCCGGTCATAGCCTAGGACTGTTCCGGGAACAAGGCATGTTCCAGCCCTGAGCCAACCCTGCCTCCCAGGCTGCTTTCTGCCCCCTGGCCCAGAGAAGCCTGCCTCCGAGCTCTTGCTCTGTGGCCATCCTTCCCCAAACCTCAGGAGCTCCAGGGTGGCCAGGGCTGGAGGCTGGAGGCCCGGCCCCGCAGCCATCTGCAGGGCAGGCGCCGGAATTCAAAACCCTTGCAACAGACCCATTGGGCAATTCCTGTGGGGAAATGCTGTCTGCAGGGAGCCGGGTCAGTGTCCAGTGTTTGGATGAGTGGCGACGTGCTCCCCGTGGTGTTTATGTGGCCTGCTCTCATCTCCTAGCCCCCGGAGCTCCCGCCCTGGTGCCACTGCCGGAGGGGGAGGGCGGATCAGCACAGGCCGCAGGGCTGCCGGCTGGACTCCGGGGCCCAGAGTTGGAGGGTGTCAGTGTGCAGAGCGGGGAGGGAAAGCAGGCCCCGTGAGGAGCGTGCTCTGCCAGACGCCAATTAGCCTGGTATGTGGGACCCTGGCCTCTGCCTGCCTGGCGATAGGACCGAGGAACCCGATCCCAGACCCTCTCTGCCCTCGCAGATGGCTCCTGGAGTCCCACGACCCAGAGACACTCAGGGGTCAGAGGCACTCAGCACCCCTGTCTCAGCCTCTGCCTTTGGGAAGCGGGGTCTGCCCTTCAGTCTAGATGCTGAGATGCTGAGATCTCAACCCAGTCTGCCTGCAGCCTACTAAGGGACCAGTGAGGTCATTGTCCCCTGTGGCCCTTGAGCCTGAGAAGGGCGGGGGATTGGGTGAGTGCAGAGGGGCCATGTGGTAAGTGAGGCTGTGGAGGCTAACCTTGGCCCTCCTCTCTCTTGACTCTGAGACCCCATGTCTGACCGTAGGTGGCTTCTGGGAATTCCATGCAGACAGAGATGTGTGTCCATGGGAGAGCCACCCAGACCCTCCTTGGTGAGCTGGCAGGAGAGCTCGATGGCCTTGCCTGCATGGAGCCACACTACGCCTCAGGGCCCAGGGACACCTGAAGCTCTGTGCTCTGGTGATGGTGGGGACATTCAGCTGCCCAAGAGCTCCTGGAAGCTTGCTTTTGAGGCAGCAGTTCTGTAGGAAGTGGACCACAGAAGTCCCTGAGGAAAGGGCTGGGTGAAGTCCTGGCGAGCGGGTCAGTCAGCCCTCTGAGCTGAGGGACTCTTGGCTGGAAGCATCGTGCCGAGACTTGCCAAACAGCACTCTTCTCTCCAGAGAGCGTGGCCCTTGGAGACCCCTTTGGGGCGGGGCCTTCCTGAGCTGCCTCCAGCTCCTGGGTGGGCTGGGGCTGCTGGGGTCGGGGGTGCTCATGTCATCCCTGGGTCTTAGAGGGGGTGCCAGCTGGTTGGAGGGACCCAAGGCTCACTAGGGCTGACGTGGGGGGATCTGAAGGTGCATCTAGCAGGGTCCCCCAGTGGGTCCAGGAGGCTGTGTGACCACAGTGGGCCCAGCCCTGCCCAGTGCGCCTAGTCTGTGGGAGGATGCGGTGGGCTGGCCTGAGATGGGGCCCCTCTGCTGCTTGGGAGTCCAGCTGGGCCTTCACCCTGCCCTCTCCTGTGGGGCGGGGGGCTTGGCTGTCTTTGTGGGAAGGCGGCACCAGGTGGCAGCAGACTGTGCAGACTTTGGTGCTCGTACCACCTTCCCTGGCCTTCTGGGGCAGAGGGCTGGGGGCAGCTCAGGGCTTGCTGCCTGGCGGTTCCCTAGGTGGGGCTGTTGGAACCCAGCCCAGCAGCCCTGCTCCCTGGGCACTTTAGAAGTGGATTCGTCGGCCTCGTGGTTTCTGAGTGGTTTGGTCTCACCCACGGCCAGGGCCTCAGCCCTGCTGGGGAGTCCCCCTCCACCCTCCCCCAGGGGCCTGAGGGGTGGACAGCCTGGCTGCCCTGGCATTGGCTGGCCTCTCTGCGAGCTCTACGACACCCATTTCCCAAACGGGCCTCCTGGCAGGGCTGCCTCCTGCTGTGTCCAGGCGGGGAGGACGATCCTTTGCCTGCAGGGGCCGCCCCCGAGCTTTGGGCAGGGGTCCAGGGAATTGGCTGTTCCATGTTGCCTGGCTCCTGCAGACCTAAGGACAGAGTCCAGGCCTGGCTGCAGTGTGGGGCGCCAAGCTGGGCAGGACTGGGCTTGCTGTCAGGCCAGGCCAGGACATCCCGGGGTTGCCACTCCCTACCTGGGACCTTGGAGGCACGTCCCTTCCCTGGGTTTCAGGCTTCTTCTGCCGCCTAGGGCTCATTCATCCACTAGGGAGGCATTAACTGAACACCTACTGTGTGCCCGCTGCTGTTCTAGTTCCAGCGCTGGTGGGCAAGCCTGCCCTGGCCCTCCTGCCTCTCCCTCAGACCTCGTGTTGGGCTTTCTGCTCCAGGAGCCTTCCCTGCCCTCCCAGGTCAGCCTTGCCATGGCCCCTCTGCCTTTCGTGGGAGCCCTTCAGCTTGGCACCTGGTCCATGCCTGCCCTGCGTCAGGGGGTGGTCTGTGCACCATGTCCCTGTCCCTTAGTGCCCAGCCCTGGAGAGGCTTGCAAAGTAGTGGAGCAAGCTGTGGTGGGCCCTTGACTGGGAGGTTCCTTGCCTCTGCGGCGGGTGGGAACGGCGAGGCCTGGCAGCTCCCCTGTGGCTGCAGAGTTCCCGGCACCTCGCTGGCTGCATGGGACTCAGATCCACCTTCACAACCACCTCTGCCCACCGTACCAGTGACGCAACCCAGCCCTGAGGTTAGCCTTGAGCTGGTGTTTGGTCTGCCGGGAGGCCAGGCCTCAGCCTCGGTGCCACCTGGAGGCCACGCCTCCGCCGCTCTGGGCTGATCCCCCGTGGGACTCCTTGTGCCCTCTACGTCACGACAGTGTAGATCAGTCCTAGAGCTAAGAGACCCGTGGCAGTCCCACTCCCTGGGGGCTGCTCGCCTGGCTCCCTGGCTCTGCGATGTCTTTTCCTCAGTTACCAGGTCCCCACACCCCCTGACCCTTAATTAGCTCTCAGGGGAACTGGGCTCCTGCTTCCTCCCGTCCTGGGCTGGGGTGGCTCTGCAGCCTGGGCCAAGCGTCTCCTCCAGGCTGGGCTCCAGGAGGAATCGGGGCGAGCAGGGGCACTGCCGTTTCCTGTTTGCATGCGGGCACACCCACAGGCGTAGAGGTGCCGTGTGTGTGTACGCGGGCTGCCTGTACACATGCCCTCGCCGGCTGCACATGCACACACAGGCACACGCACAGGAAGACGCACAGCTGTACGCCGCCCAGAGCCTGGCGTGGGCGGCCCGAGCACCCGGCCTCCAGCTGCCACCCCCCAGGCAGCTGGGAACCTCCTTTTGCAATTCTTGCATTTATATCATGGTCTTTTATATCGACAGAAGCTTTCAAAACACTTAGGCTTGTTTACCGAGCTGTGCAAGAACATTTTGTCTCCTCTCCAACTCAGCCTTCCAGAGAGATCAGGAACGTGCCCGTCCCTGGGCTGGCCAACTGTGCATGTGCCAGCAGCAGCCCCAGCTTCTTAAAGGGCCCACCGGGTGCACCTCAGAGAGGCATGGGAGGGACTTGGGCAGAGACCAGCTGGCCAGCTCTTGCTGCTGGCCCTGGACTCAGGGTCCCTGGTGATAAGAAGTGTTGAGGGTGGATCCTGGGAACCAGCACACAGGTGACTCAAGGGTGCTGCCTTCTGCCCAGCAGGCCGTCGAGGGTGTTGCCAAGAAATGGGCAGACCCATTATCCTTATCCTGTGCCCTAGCTTTTGGGGAATGCCCTGCCTGGCATACACCTCCTGTGTCACTCTCCAAGACAGGAGTAATGGAACAGTGAGACTTTATGTTCCCATCTGTTTAGGGCCAGGTTGTGACCCGGGCCCCTGCACAGGGTCCCCATTAGGCGGAGGTTGGTGGCCTCCCCCAGGGATCATGAGCCCGATTGGCAAGGACCAGGGTCAGCATAGGGTTGCCCTGCAGCCAGGCTTCCAGAAGAGGTGGTGGAGTGAGTATTCCAAAGGGGACAGGCCTGACCACCTAGCCCTGGGTGCTAAGGTCCCATCGTTTGCTGGAAGGACAGCATGCCCCGTGGAGAGGGAGCAGCCCCCTTGACACCCAGCCCCTGACACTTCCCTTGTTGCTGGAAATTTGGAGACCTGCCCTTGGCCTTGGTTCCTTCCCTGGTCTCTTCCTGCAGCCTCTTCCTCTGTCCAGTGACCCCCGTGGCCTGTTCTTTGACGTCCAGCACCCCCCTCAGCAAGGCCACTGAATGCCCCTGTCTGTCTTTACTCCTCCTCTTGCCTGGCCTGCTCCCAGGTCCTGCTGCCTCCTGAGCTCACGGCCCCTGTGGGCACCAGCCTTGGTGTCTTGGAGGGAGCTGCTGCACCACGCACAGCTTCAAGCACAAGTCCACCTCAGTCCTGCAAAGCCAGGGAGGGATGCCAGGGACACACGTGCACGGAGAAGAGAAAGCAAAGCCAGTCCCAGAGGCCAGGCCGGAGGCAGAAGCAAGCGGAGTGGCCACTCCTCTGGCCTCAGGAACAGCACTGAGCTTCCTGGCAGCCAGGACAGTTTTGGAAATGAGACTGAAAAGGGATTCTCCCTGCTAGGACAGAAGTCTTTTTTGACATTATTTGTCACAGGGTCCTTATTCCAGGCCCAGAAGGGACGTGTTCTGGGGAGAATGCAGCCCAGACTCTTCCTGGGGCTCTCATTAAGTGGCAGTTTCGGGAGCCTACTGAGGGCTCACTCTGGGAGCAGCTGCATTTCTGCAGAGGAGGGGACTCTGCGGCCACCAACATGGCACTCAGGGGAGTGGGGGTCGGAGGACAGGACACACTGAGGCAGATGGATGCCTGGGCAGAACCACGGCAGTCACTGTGGGCTCAGGCCCCTCGTGGGCTACTGGAGGGACCTGGGACCCCTATGTGACGCATGCTGGCGAAGCAGCTGGCAGTGCAGTGTCTGGTCCAGCTTGGACAGGCAGCTGGCCTCAGGGAGGTCTTGGGTAAGACCATGCCCACTGGCTCTGGATCTCTGCCCCCTGCCCTGCTCTACCCAGTGGGGGATGTTCCCTTCTCACTGAGCCAGCTTGGCCTAAGGAGGGGACACAGCTTGTCCAGTGGCCTCCCTCTACCCCCACCCGCCATCACCACCTCTCCAGAGGCCTGCTGCTGTCTCCTTGGAGGGAGAGATCTGGCCCTGCCAGTCACTTACACAAAGGGCAAACTGGTGGTGGGCTGGTGGCTCCCCACCCTGCAGCCCAGGCTACCACGGGCAGGGATCAGGGATGCCTGTGGACTGAGGCGCCAGGCAGGACGGGGCACCAGACCAGGGGGTGGGCCCCAGGCCCCCTGCTCTCCCCACACAGGAAGCAGCCAGGAGCCTATGCTAGCAGCTGGGAAGCGGGGCTGGCCCATTCCCCATGTCTCAGCAGATGAGCTCACTGCTGCTGTGGCTTCAGGGACGAAGGGCTGGACCTCTTCTCTTCCAAGGGCCCCATCCCAGAGCCTCGGGACCCATGGCCTCTCCTCCCTACCCCCCACCAGCCCTTTCAGAAGCCCTGTCCTCCCTGCGGGGCCCCAGCAGGCGGGCCATCCCTCTTCATAGCTGGAGCAACCTGACCCACCCTGGGCAGTGCGGTGTGACCACCCCACAGGCAGTGTGGGAGGGCCAGGCCCCCAGCTCCCTCCTTGCTCCCAAGTTCGGTAGGATGCTGCCCCAGCTGCAGCTGGAGACTACGTTGATCAAGCACCCTGGCCCAGGAGACCCCTGCGACAGGCCCAGGCTTGTGCTGGACACTTGCTGACTTGGCCTATGTCTCCCACCAGGTCAAAACTCTGGGCCTCCTCCCTCCCCTCCTGAGTCCCAGCTCAGCTCCTGTCCTGTCCTGAGAGCAGGGGGCTGAGGTCTGCAGGGGCTGGGCCTGGACATACCCACCAAGGCTGTGGCACTGGGCCTGGGCCTGGGCGTGGCTGTGAGATGCAGCATAGTGGGGACAAGGGTCAGTCTGTGGGTAGGTCAGCAGGCTGGTGGCCCTGGGGAAGTGGCCTCTTCCTGTGCTTTGGAGCGGAGGCTTGCCAGGTAGCAAGCACTCGTGACCCCCAAGGGTACCCTGAGTTCCTGCTGGAGGCAGTACGCGCGTCTCTCTCCCTCCGAGGGTGGTGATGGGAGACGGAGGCAAGGCCCCAGAGTGCAGTTCTTGTTTGCCTCCGTGGCTGGTGCTTTGGTCCGGGTGGGGCAAGGCCAGCCGGCCCAGGGTTCCCTCCAGGTGCTGCTGGGCGTCCCCCTTGCTGCCAGGGGCAAGCTCTTTCTGAGCTGGCAGGTGCCTTCCCTCACGCAGGGCTCTGGCTCCTGGAGAAAATCAGAAAGGCCCGAGCCTCCCAGCCTGTCCTCTCTCGGCGCTTCTCAAGGGGAGGTGGCCTGCCAGGACAGGGCTGCTCTGGGTCACTGGCAGGGGCTCAGGCCTGGCTTACCCTGTGAAGTGCCAGCTGGGGGAAGCGCAGGGTGGTGGTGGCCTGAAGGACAGGCTGAGAGGAAGTGAACGCTGACCCCTCTGTGGACCAGGGTCCCCTCCCTGGATGGCCTGTCAGCCTCTAGTGGTCACTCACCCCTGGCTTGCCCTCTTCCAGCCCGTCCCCACCCGGCAGCTGGAGGATCCTTCTAGAACACAGATCTGTCTCCAGGGCTGTGAGGTCCTCCTGATCTCCCACATCCTGTGGAGACGTCTGGAGGCCTGAAGGGCCCTGACCGTGCTGACTCTCCTCCTCATCCCCTTCCTAAGGAGCCCCCAGATGGACCCTGGGTCCCCACTGCCCACACTGGCACCATGACATAGAGGTCCTGTCCCTGGTGCCCCGGTTCCTGTCCTGCTAAGCACATGCCACATCTTCCAAGGCCAGCTCCGGCATCACCTCCCTGGACGCCTCCTGGGACCCCCATGGCTGATGGAGAGCTGCCGCTCCCTTCTCCACGTGGCCGGCCACCTCTGGACTCCTGGGTGCCACAGGATCCTGCTTTTACTCCTCACTCTGTGAACAGTGAGCCCCTGGGCCTGCACCTCAGCAGCGTGTTCTAGGCCAGCAGTCCTGTGGTCATGGGGCCTGGGTGCTGGTCTTTGTGCTTGGTTCTGTGCCAGGGTGGGCATCCTCTGCCCAGGGTCTGGGGATTCCTGCTACTGGTGTCTGTTGGTTCTGGTCCCTATGGCAGAGCCTGGCGGGCTGTGTGCTTCCTCTCTGGGCCTCCTCCATTGCCCTGCCCCACCACTGGGCCTGGGTCTGGTCTGGGGGTCAGGGGCTGCTGAGTGCCCTGAGGATGGGCACTGTGGATTCCAGAGTCAGCACGACCTGTGGGGCGTCCCCTGCCTCCCTTTCCTTGGCCACACACCACCCCGAATGGCAGCCCAGCTCTGTCCCCCAAGTCCCTGCTGCCTCTCCTCCGTGTTTTCCTGCCCTGAGATCCCTCCCTGCCAGGACTTGCCTTGTGCCCTGGAACCCTCCCCCTGCTGTCTGCACATGGCCCTGACCAGTGCCCCCAGTCTGGAAGCAGGACAGTGGTCTTGGCCCAGCCGAGGAGGCAGCATGTGGCCTAGGAGCTGCCTGGGGGTGCCAGTGGGTGAGGGGCTCATCAGCAGGCGTGAGGGACACTGCTTTTTGCCAGGCCAACAGAGTGGCCTAGGTGCTGGGGTGGAGACCATTGAGAATGAGCACCGTCCTCAAAGCCGGGTGCACTTGGCCTTGAGGCTGGCCTGTGTGAACCGCCCTGGGCAGCAAGGCTCTTGTGCCCACTGAACAGGCGAGTAGAGCAGGGCCAGGAGGGGCAGGGCAGACTCTGAGAGGGTCCAGGTGACAGCTGTGCTGACTTGCTCGGGAATGGGTCCCCAGGCTGTGTCTGAGGATGAGTCGCCCGCCAGTGCCTTGGGCCAAGTTGGCTACACACCTCCAGGCCTGGGCTGTGCCCCGCAGGATCCCCAGGCATGGAGTTGGGGACCTGCGCTGGCTTCCACAGCTTCTCTCTCAATGCACACCCAGGATGCCATGCCCAGGGGAGACGGCTGGGGAGGCCCACCCTCGCCTGCTTCTGCTACCATGCCACACTTGGCAGAATGGGCTTGGCCCAGGTCCCATGGCCTCTATGTCACTTATCTGAGAGACTGGAGGCTGCCGCTTGTACCAGAAGAAAACGAGGGGTCACCCTCTTCTTGGAGATGACCTCTGTATCAAGTGGCCTGCGGGTTGGTCCTGGGGTCTCCCTGCCCAGCACCCTAGTGCTGGATTCAAATAGAGCCACAGCTTCCTGGCTGAGTTGCCGGTCACTTAGGGGCCTTGGCTTCCTCACCAGTAAAAAGGAGAGTCACACGTACTCTGCGTGGTAATATCTGGGTCAGAAATAACCCATGCTGTGCTGGGCACGCGGGGCTATGCTGCAGGGGGCAGAAGGCATCACCAGACCCCACTCCCCACTGGCCCACAGGAGTCTACACATGGCAGCTGGCCAGCACCATGGCCAGAGAGCAGAACTGGCCTGAGGGTGAAGGGTGGTGGCCATTCAGCAGGTGACCTTGCTGGTCAGTGTCTGCATGGGAGCTCCCCAATGTCGGGGTGTGGTCTCTACCACTGCAAAGTAAGATGACAACCATGAGCTCCTGTGGGGTCTCACAGGGGAGCCTGTGCCCAGAGTGGGCTCTGCAAGGAGAAGACCTCAAAGGTGGGATGGGCTGCCACCTCCCGTCTGAGGACAGGACACTATGCACCCCTGGCCCAATGGGACCAAGGCAGCGTCACCTCTGTGTCCTCCTCTGAGCCTACCACCCAGGCTAACTGCAAGGAACACAGCAGACACTGCCCAACGGGGACATTCAGTAAACCCCTGACCCACACACCCAACACAGTCAAGGTCACAAAGGCACAAAGTCTGAGGAGGTTCACAGCAATAGAAACCCAAGGGACAGGGCGAGGAAGTGCACTGAGGGCAGAGTGGGTTAGGTGAGGCTAGTGGACCTGGACACGGGACTGTGCTCCTTCGCAACCACGTGGCCTCGCTGGTTGGCTGTCGCACAAATGCCCTGATAGCCTAGGTGCCAACAAGGGGACACTGGCCCTGGGGACACAGGATCTTTCTGTACGACCTTCTCAGTTTTGCCGTAAATCTTAAATTGTTCCAACAAATAAACCTCATTAAGAAAAAGGAGATTCTGGGCTAAGCACCTTGGGGGTGGAGCCAGCCAGCCCTGGTCACTGGTCGGTGGTGTCAGGCCCTGTGGGCCAGTCCTGGCTGAGGTGCCTCGCCTTCCGCCTGCTGCACAGCTCACCCGGTCCTCTCAGCGTGACATCCAGAGCTCCCTCGGGCTGAGCCTGGACGTGCATGCTGGGGTGTTCGCGCCACCCCCCGTGGGGCCCCACCTGCTGCAGGTGGACGTCTGGAGGACTGTGCCCGTGGGACACGTGGGCCTTTGTTGCCATGAATTCCTGAATAGTACGGTACAACAGCTGAGCCTGTGGCGGACTGTGGGGGGCGCTGTGAGTCAGCTCGGGATGACCCACAGCATGCAGGGCTGTGCCCAGGGCACACGCAAGAGCCAGGCCATTGTGAGCTGGGAATGCACTTGAGAGTCGGACCCACGGAGTGGGGTCTGGGAACCCGACCCCTGGGTACTGAGGGACGACTGCTCTTCTGACATGATTTCGAGGGCTTGGAAGATCCCTGCAGCCCACCTGAGGGCCAGCTGGCGTCTCTGCAGGGCCTCTGGTGCTGGTACTGCCTGGAGCATGGGCAGCACGCTCTCCTCCAGCAATGGCTGGGCATCCATCCTGAAGATGAGTGGGGTGGGCGGAGGCTTTCCCACACGGAGCCAGCGGGCATGGTGGTGCAGGGGTGCAGGCCCCAGCGCCACCTCCCAGCTGTGCCCCAGGCCCCACCCCTGCAACTATCCCTGCCCCCAGCCTTGTGGTGAGGGACCAGGGAGGGCAGGGACAGCCTCGAGGGTGTGGGCTGATGGGTGGACCTCAGTGGCACCCGCTTCTGCCATCGCTGTGATCAGGGACGCACATCAGCCCTCTGCTGCTTGCTGTCCTTGGGGAAATATGCTTCCTCCTACAAAATCCAGGCAGGGAGGCCACAGAATGTCACAGGCTGAATGTCATGGGGCCAAGACTGCCGTTTGGATCTGTCATGGTAACCAAAAATCGAGCAGCAAAGGTCCTGAAGAGGAGGAAAGTGGGAATAAGGGAACTCGAATGCTTGGAAACTTCCCGGTGAACTGTTTGGGGGATGTGGTTTGTGGAGCAGAAAGTGTGGCAGCTGAGAAGAGAACTGTCAGGGTGCCGTGAAGCCGGGGACACAGCAGAGTTCCGTGCTTGCCAGGCTCCTGGGGGGATGCCCCAAGGGTGCTCACTGGCAAAGGCACCAGAAGCATCGCAAGATATAGCAAGAAGCAGGACCAAGAGGAAGAATGGAGGACAGCAACAGAGCACAGACCACTCAGCTTCGGTGTCACCTCAGAGGGGCCTGAACCACTCGGACGGGGCATGGTGGCCAGGAGAATGTCACTTGCACCTACTGAAGAGCAGATGTCTCAGAACTGCTCTTCTTCAGAGAGGCAATGACTGAAATTAAAACTTAACAGGCAGGCTCGGCAGCAGAGTAGACTCTCAGTCGAGGAGGAAGAGCATGGAGAAGCCCAGGAGGGGAACAGAGAGCACACGGGAAACATGCCAGCACCGGGAGCCCTCTCTATCTCGCACAGCTGCAGCTCCAGCGCGGCAGAGGGCAGAGGAGAAGCAGGATTCGGAGATAGAGACGGAGGATTTTCCAGAAGAGATCAAGTAGATGCAGGAAATCAAGCCAAAGACAGAAAGTCTGCACCTGCCAAAGAGGATCAATACAGAGAGAACCAACGTGGGCACGGTATGGTAAAACTGCTCTAAACTAAAGAGAAGAATCTTAAAAGCAGACAGAGAGAAGCAAATCACCTCCAAAGAGACAAGATTTCTCTGCAGAAATGCTGAAATCCACAGGACGATTAATGCCACGGTTTGGTGCTGAAAGAAGGTTTGTTGCCGTGGAATCCTAGACCAGAGAGGACGTTCCTCTGTCACACAGGGAGCTTGTCAGGGCTGAGTTCTCCCTGTCTGTGGCATTGAGACACTAGGGAGCACAGAAGAGGAGCACATTTTGCACCTGTGTGGCTGTGGGTGCACAGCACGGGTGTACGCAGTGGAAAAGAGCAGAGGAAGGGCTGTCCAGAGCACCCAGGAGGGAGGAGCAGAGCGTGTGCGCACAGCTAGGTGGCCCAGCCCCCAGGCCTGGTCCTGCCACTCAGTAACGGTGTGACGATTCATCTCATGTGTCAACTCGAATGGGCCACGGGGTGCCCAGATATTTGCCCAGGTGTTCTTCTGGATATGTCTGTGGGGTTTCTGGGTGAGATCAGCATTTGAATACTAGACTTAGTGAGCAGATTGCCCTCCCCAATGTGAGGGGCCCCTCCAATCCATTGAAGATCTGGATAGAACAAAAGGCCTGAGCAAGAGGGAGCACCACCTGCCTGCCTGCCAAGGATGGGGCGTTGGCCTTCTGCCTTCTGACCTACGCACGTCAGCATCCTGGGACTGCGGTCTGCCAACTGCAGGTGTCAGGGCTTGTCAGCCTCCACAGCCGTGGGAACCAGTGCCTTATTTTATATGTAGGTACGGAGAAGAACATCTATCTCCTACTGGTTCTGTTTCTCTAGAGAACCCTGGCTTACCTGGTGTTACCTTACCAAATTTCTGAACTACTCGGAGCCTCAGATTTCCCATCTATAAATTGGGATAGGAACAGCAGTTATCCCGCCCTTGTCTCACGGGTTGGTGGAGAATTACATGTGAAGTTTTAGTTGCTCAATAAATACTAGTGGTTGGCCATCCTAGAACTTTATGTCCTACACACCTATCAAAAATAAGTGAAGGTGAAATAAATACATTTCCAGATAAATAAAAACCAAGATAATTCCCTTTCAACACACCTGAACTGAGAGAAGTACTAAAGGATCCTTCAGGTAGAAGAAATGTGAACCAGAGCAGAAACACCAGTTATGCAGGAAGAAGTAAAGAGCTGCGGAACAGACAGACTCCTGGGTGAGGCAGGATAACTCTGACCTCAGCAATACTGATTTCCTAAGGAGCATCTTTAGCATGTGTGGAAGTGAGATGCCTGGTGACATTAACAAGGAAGGCAGCGGCGTGGTGTGGGTCGCGTGTCGCGAGTTTTCAGCCTCGTCTGGGAGGAGGTAAAAGTACTGACTTAGTTTCTATTAGATGGTGATAGGTCAAGGATGCACAGTATAACCTCAAGGTAAGTGTTAAAACAGAGAACACCAAACTAAGGAGCCGCAAAGAACAGAAACAGCATGGTGAAGAACACTCGATAAATCCTAGGACATGCAAGGAGGTAGAGAAACATGACATAAAACATGGGACAAATGGAGAACAGACAGCAGATGGTAGCTAGAGACCCAAACAGGTAAGCACACTAGACGAACTAACCCTTCTAATATAGCAGAAGCTGTTGGAATGGATTTTAAAGTAAGTAAATGCATGTTGCATGCTAGACACACACTTAGAACTTATAAGACTACAGAAAGGCAGTAAAGAATGAAAAAAAATTCACAAAAACACTGACCAAAGGAGAGTTGTCTGTTGACATGGGAGACTGAGGCGGGAGGATCTCACGTTTGAGGCCAGGCTGGACAAATCAGCTAGACTCTGTCTGAAAATAAATTAAAACTAAAAAGGGCTGGTGGGGTTGCTCAGTGATAGAACTACCCTGGGCTTAATTCCCTAGTACCACATGTACACACACATGCACACACACACACACACATTCTGTATACATGCATAAATAGACAAAAATGCTTATAAATTAAAGAGGGACATTTCATATAATAAAAGAATTACACCACCAGAAAGGTATAACAAACTTTTATTAACTTAATTATACAACTTCAAGAGATGTAAAGGGAAAATGGCTAAGAGAAAAAAAAGAAAAATACATACTCACACCTTTTTTCCTATAATCAGTAGATGAAGCATACAAAAGAGTCACTACAAATAAAGATGAGCTGAGCATGTTTAACAGACATGAATTAATCGACAAATATGTAACCTAGCACTCAGTCACTTTTCAGCATTTTGGGTAAGACCAAATAAAGATTACAATACTCAACAACAGAATACAAGTATTTTCAATGCACTTGACTTACCAAAATTGACCAAAGTTAGGCTATTAAAAACTAGCAACAGTTTCAAATGATGAAGGTAATTCAGAATAAGTTTTCTTACTATAAGATATTTACATTGAATACTCATAGCCACTACAACAAACATAAAAGAAACCTAGGAAATATCCTTGGGTCAAAGAAGAAGTGAAGGTTAAATTAGAAAATATTAAAAATTAGAAAATATTAAAAACCATATAAAATTAGAAAATATTAAACCATATTAAATTAGAAATTATTAAAAACCATATAAAAATTTAAAAATAGCAGCAAAACTTATGGGATGTGGCTAAAACTGTGCTTACAGGTAAATTCATAGTCTTAGATACATATATAAGAAAAGACAACAAAAAAAACCAATCATCTAAGAATTTGTAGGGTTGCTATGACGCATTGCTCACATGCCCATGTCTACACTAAAATACCCATTATTCCTGCTTCTGGAAATGTCGCCTGCTGATAATTCATAACTGAGCAGTTCTTCAGGAGTTGCCTTCGCCAAAAAGGTCTGCCTCTGGGGCTGGGGAGATAGCTCAGTGGGTAGAGTGCTCGCCTTGCAAGCACAAGGCCCTGGGTTCGATCCCCAGCACCACACCCCCCCCAAAAAAAAAAAAAAAAAAGGTCTGCCTCACCCAAGTTTAAGCCTGCATCCAATGATTGGCCATCGTGAGAGCACAAAGTTCCTTGCTTTAATTTGAAGCAACTCTAAAGAGTTAACCCAACTTGAGTTTCCTCTAATATCTACTGAGTCCTTTGTTGCGTTTGCTTCATAATTTATTCTTATTCCTCCTACGAGTCTCACATCCCTCAGTTTCTTACAAGTACATTCCATAAGAGTTCTCACCTGTAAATCACCCACATAAAAATCTCTGTTTTAAAGTCTATTTCTCAGGAAACCTGACTGAAAACAGTTGGTACTGGAAGTGGTCATAGGAAGCAAATTCTAAAATGGGATTTGGAGTTGAACAGCTGGTGTTAGGTAAAGTCATAACAGAACCTGGCATGTGATAGGGTTGCAACTGTTAGAACTTTCTCCAGTGAGAAATTGGGATGGGACACTGGTGGGAGAGACTGATGAGTGCTTGAGGTTTTAGGAGTCTAGGGGTGAACAGCAATCACAAGGACTAGGAATTTGATGGCCAAGTGTCATCAGGGGATGGAAGACAAACGTGGAAGGCTGAGAGTGATTATGCACCAATTTAAGGTTGAGTGTGGGTGATGGAAACAAAAATGATAGAGTGAGGGATTCCAAATTTGCTCATCAACAAAACAATTAAAGAAATGGACAAAACTGTCAGCATATATTTTTTGGAGCCCAACTTTGGGTTGATTTCTCCCAAAATTGATGAAAACATTAATTTATACATCAAAAGGTTCAATAATCACCAAAGAGTTCCACATCTGAAAACACTGTGATCAAACAGTCAAAATCTAAAGACAAAGAGAGACTCCTAAAAGCAGTAAGAAAGAAGTAATAACCAAGTACAAGAGATCCTCAGTAAGCTTAATAGTTACTGTCTCATGAGAAATCATGGATTTCAGGAGGCAGAGGGATGGCATATTCAAAGCACTGGAACAAAAACTTATTAACCAAGAATTTTATATCTGGCAAAACTACCCTTCAAAAATGAGGGAGAAGGGCTGGGGAGATAGCTCAGTCGGTAGAGTGCTTGCCTTGTAAGCACAAGGCCCTGGGTTCGATCCCCAGCACCCAAAAAAAAGAAAAATGAGGGACAAGGCAGGTGAGGTGGTGCATGCCTTTAATCCCAGTAGGAGGCTGAGGCAGGAGGATCATGAGTTCAAGGCTAGCCTGAGCAACATAGTCAGACGAGAAGGAGAAGGAGAAGGAGGAGGAGGAAGGGGAGGAGGAGGAGGAGGAATTCCTTAAGATAGTTCTGGATAAACAAAGACTAAGAAAACGTACTGCTATGAGAACAGCACTACAACAAATACTAAAGGGACTTCATTAGGCTGAAAAGAAAGGACACTACAGAATAAAAATAAAGAACACCAGGGGAGAGTCAAGATGGAGATTAGAGGAAGGCTGCATTTCCATTTACCCCATGGCTCGGGATTCAAGCAGTGGAGTGCTGCTTCTTAGCAAGGTGCTGAGAATCTACAGTGACACTACAAGTTCACAGGGTAGAGACTCCACTTCTGAGCTAAACCCAGTCAAGAGACCATGTACCTTGCTCCACACACAGATTAAGCACACTAAAACTTCAGTGAGAGTTTAATATGAAGAATACAAGAGACAAAACCCCCAAACTAACAATCAGGACCTAACTAGAAATGGTTGGGGGAGGCCCTCAGGCTCCACTAATGGACAGCCCCACACAAATTAACACAAAGGCTGTGGATAGCACACCTGCAAGGAATCTCAATCTCAATCACTCTAGAACACTTTGGAAAGAGAAGGCTGTGTCCTGAAAAGCCCACATGTAAGAGTGGAAGATAAATCCATCCTAACAGATGCATAAAAATCAATATGGGAATACAAGAAATATAAAAAATGGGATTATAATGCCTCTTAAACTTCATAATTCATCAGCAACTGACTCCAAAGATATTGAATGAAATACTAGATGAATACTTCAAAAGGATGATTATAAAAATGATCAGTGAATTCAAAGATAACACCCCAAAACAACTGAATGAATTAAGAAAGTCAGTACAGAATGTGAATGAGATGTTCCATAAGGAGATGGATATTGAAAAAAAAAAAACTGAACACAAATCTTGGAAATGAAAGGCATCATAAATCAGATAAAATGCTCAGTTGGAAGCCTCTCTAATAGAGTGGGCCTTGCAGAGGACAGAATCTCTGAGCCGGAAGACAAAGTGGATGACCTTGAACATTCAGACAGCATTACAGCATTAAATAAAATAAAATAAATAATCATGATCAGAATATACAAGAACAACAGTACAACATTAAGAGACCAAACTTAATCACTGGAATTGAAGAAGGTTATGAGATGCAGGCTAATGGAATGAATAACCTCTTCAGGGAATTAATAAGAGAAAAATTTCCAAACCTTGAGAATGAGATGGATATCCATATACAGGAAGCATTCAGAACCCCAAAGAGATCAGAAAAGAACCTCTCTATGACACATTATAATTAATATGCCTAATACAGAACACAGAAAGAATTTTAAAAGCCTCAAGAGAAAAGCATCAGGCCACACTTGGAGTCAAGCCAGGAGGACTTGGAATGATGTGTTCCAATCCCTGAAAGAAAATAAACTGTTAGCCAAGATTGCTATATCCAGCAAAGCTATCCTTCAGAATTGAAAAGGAAATAAAAACTTCCAAGATAAGAAGAAACTAAAAGAATTCATGATTACTAAGATGGCACTATAGAAAAATAGTTTAGAAAATACTACACAGAAGAAATAAACCCTGAACTCACAAATGAACAAATCTCATTTAGGGAATAGCTGAGAAAATGAGAACTAGGACCAAATTATACATTAACAATAAGTCAAAATGGCAGAAATTAATTTAAAAATCTCTCTATAAAAACATCGACTGTAAATGGACATTGATATACTATGTAGATGAAGTCCCCAAACAAGCAGGAGTAGTTACTCTCATATTCAACAAAGCAAACTACAAGTCAAAATTAGCCCAAAGAGACAAAGAATGTCATTTCATACTGGTAAATGAAATAATCCAGCAAGATGATATGATCATAGTAAATATTTATGCCCAAACGTTGATGCACCTATTACATAAAACAGATATTATTTGAACTAAAAACTCAGATAGACCCTAGTACAACAACACTTGGTGATTTCAACACACCTCTCACCAATAGATAGGTCATCTAAACATAAAATTGGTAAGGACTCTTCAGACCTAAAAAATATTATAAATCAAACAGACTAATAGACATCCACAGACATTTTATTGAACAATAGCCAAAAACACTTTCTTCTCAGCTCCTCATGGAACCATCTGCAAAACAGACCATATTTTAGGCCACAAAATAACTCTTAGAAAATACAACACACACACACACACACACACACACTATGATTTCTTGCCTCTCTCTCTCTCTCTTTCTTTCTTGGTACCTGGGATTGAACTCAGAGGCACTCAACCAGTCCTTTTTTGTATTTTATTTAGAGTCAGGGTCTTGCTGAGTTGCTTAGGGACTCGCTAAGTTGCTGAGACTGGCTTTGAACTTGTGATCCTGCCTCAGCCTCCTAAGTCATTGGGATTTCCACTGTGCCTGGCTAGAATTAATATTTTCAAAATGGTCCTATTGCCAAAGTGTTATACAGATTAATCAAAATACCAATGACATTCTTCACAGAACTAGAAAAACAGTTCTAAGATTCATTTGGAAGAATAAAAGACCCAGAATAGCTAAAACATTTCTAAGCCAAAAAAGCAATGCTGGAGGGCATCATGATATCTGACTTCAAATCATGCTACAGAGTTACAGTAACGAAAACTGCACGGTACTGGCATAAAAACAGACGTATAGACCAATGCACAGAATGGAAGACTCAGGGACAAACCCAAGCCCACACATCTACAGTCAGCTAATCCTTGACAAATGTGTCCAAAACACGTGCCTGAGAAGAGACAGCCTGCTCAACAAAACGGGAAATCTGGTCATCCACATGCAGAAGAATGGAACTAGACCCAATCTCACCCTGTATGAAAGCCAACTCAAATTGGATCAAAAACCTTGGAATTAGACCAGAAACTATGCAAATTTTTGAAGAAAATGTAGGGCCAAAACTGATATTTAGGGACTGAAAATGATTTTCTCAATAGGAACCCTAAAGCTCAGGCAATAATGCCAAAAAAATTTTTTTTAATTTTTATTTTTATTGTAAACAAATGGGATACATGTTTTTTCTGTTTGTACATGGAGTAACAGCATACCATTTGCGTAATCATACAATAATGCCAAAATTAATACATAGGATGGCATGATATTAAAAACTCCTGCACAGCAAAGGAAACAATTAAGACTGTAAAGAGGGAACCTACAGAATGGGAGAGAATATTTGTTAGCTATTCTTCTGATAGAGGATTAATAACCAGAAAATATAAAGAACTCAAAAAAAAAAAAAAACCATAGAAAAGCATATAACTCAATTAATGAATGGGCAAATGAATAAACAGACACTTCTGAAAAGAAGAAATCCGAATGGCCAACAAATATATGACAAAAATGTTCCACATCATTAGCAATTAAGGAAATGCCAATCAAAACGACACAGATTTCATCTCACTCTGGTCAGAATGGCTGTCTTCAAGAATGCAAATGATAATGTGTTCTGGAGAGGAGGTGGAGATAAAAGTATACTTTGACACTGTTGGTGGGGCTGTAAATTAGTTCAATCACTATAGAAATAAAACAATAGGCATGGAACCACCATATGACCCAGCTATACCACTCCCCGGTATTTATCCTAAAGAATCAAAGTCATCACGCTACAGTGACACAGGCTCACCCGTGTTTACAGCAGCATGATTCACACTAGCCAAACTAGGGAACCAGACTATGTGTCCACCAATGAGTAAGAGGTTAAAGACAATGTGGTGTATAGACACTATGGAGTTTATTCAGCCCTAAGTAAGAATGACATTGTCATTTGCAGGAACGTGGATGGAACTTGAGAACATTATATTAAGCAAAGTAAACCAGACTCAGGTCAAGGGTTGTATGTTTCCTTTCATATCTGGAAGCTAGAGAGAAGAAAGGAAAAAAAAAAGTGGTGAGGGGCATCTCATGAAAATCGAAGGAAACCAGTGGGGTAGAGGAAAGGGATAAGGGTGGGGAGGAGAGGGAAAGGGGCAGCACTGGGAACGATATCAGCCAGAGTGTGTGCGTGTACCAATATCTAACAACAGTCCCACCATTATGTGCATTATGGAACCAGTCCAGGTGTTTATCAAGGGATGAGTGCATACAAAATCGAGGCATATATACACCATAGAGTTTTATTCAGCCATAAAGAAGAATGAAATCATGTCACTTGGAGGAATGCATCAATAAAAAAAGAAAAGAATGCCAGGAGAAGTTGCTTCACTGGTCAACTTAAAAGGCAGAACAAATGCATTTTTTGTTTGTAACTCCTTTTAAAAAATCTGATTTAAAAGACATCAGCATGAAGTATAATTATAATTCTGTGTACTCAATGCATGAAGGTATAATTTGTATTAGAACAACATAAAGTTTGGGGGAATGGAGATATGTAGGAGCAAAACTTTTGTACACTATTTAAATTAAGTTGGAATTACTATGAACTAGATTATTAAAAGATGTTAATTGCAATATTGTAATGCCCAGGGAAACCATAATAAAATAACAACAACAAAAGAGTAAAAGAAATTACAATGGAATTAAATAGTACACTAGAAAATATGTATTTAAAACAAAAGCAGGCAGTAACAGGAACTAAAGAATAAAAAGACATGTAGTAAAACAGCAAAAAACAAAAACAAAACAAAAACAAAAAACAAAAAAAGCAAAAAACCAAATAGCAAAATCAGAGGACTATGCCCTTTGTTTTGAGCATGTATATTAAATGTAAATAATTTAAACTCCTCAATTAAAAGTGAGAGATTAAAAGATTCGATAAAATAACATGACTCAATGATATACTGTTTATGGGACTAACTTTAGAACCACAGACACAAATAGGTTGAAAGTGAAATAGAAGATATTCCATGTAAACATTACTCAGAAGAGATGGAGTGACTGTACTAGTATCAGAAAAAAAAAAATAGACTTTAGTACAAAGTTATTAGACACAAAAAAGGAGATTATGTAATGATATAAGGGTAAATTCATCACAAAGATGTAGTAATTATAAACATATATGCGCCTAACAACAGAGTTCTGAAACAAAAAGCAAAAAGTAAAAACTGAGAGAATTGAAAGGAAAAATAGGCAATTCAAGTAGAGTGGAAGACTTCAGTGTCCCACTACCAATAATGGATAGAACAATCTGAAAATCAGCAAACAAACAGAATACTTCCCCAATGCTCCCCACCAACCAGACCTAGCAGACATCCAACAACAGAACATTCCAATAAACAATAGCAGTAAACACAGAACATGCTATAGGATAGAATGTTAGGGCATAAAACAAGTCTCGGCACCTTCAAAAAATTGAATGGGGGGGAGGGAAGGGTTAGTGTTAGGGTTAGAGTTAGGGTTAGGGAGGGGGGCAAGTATGGAGGAAGGAAGGACTGTATAGAGGGTAAAGAGGGGTGGGAGGGGTGGGGGAAGGGGAAAAATAACAAAATGAATCAAACAACATTGCTCTATGTAAATTTATGATGACACAAATGGTATGCCTTTACGCCATGTACAAACAGAGAAACAACATGTATCCCATTTGTTTACAATAAAAAAAAAAATGAAAGCATGGAGGCACGGAGGAAAAGGGAAGGTACTGGGGATGAGATTGGTTTAAATTGTGTCAGGTGCATCCCTTTGTTGTCTACCATTATAATGAACCAATGATTTTTTCTTAAATTGAATCATACAAAGTATATTCTCTGATCATGATGGAATGAAGTTAGAAGTTAATAACAGGAAATTTGGAAAATTCACAAATATGTGATTTTTCTTTTCAGCTTTTTTGTTGCTGTGATCAAATGATCTGGCAAGAACAATTAGAGGAGGAAAAGTTTATTTTGGCTCATGATTCCAGAGGTCTCAGTCCATAGATGGCCAACTCTTTAGCTCTGGGCCTAAGGTGAGGCAGAACATCAAGTCAGAAGTGCGTGACTGAGGAAAGCAGCTCAGAATTTGGCACCAAGAAGCGAAGAGTGACTTCTGCTCTCTAGGGACAAAATACAAACCGCAAAGGCAAGTCCTCAGTGATCTACCTCCTCTAGCCACTCTACCTGCTTACGGTTACTGCCCAAGTAATCTATTCAAGTGGATTAATGCACTGATCTCACAGTCCAATCTCACAATCCAATCACTTCCCCTCTGAACACTCCCTCATTGTCTCACACGTGAACTTCTGGGGTACACCTGATATCCAAACCACAACATTTTGGCCCTGGCACCCAAAAGTTCATGCCCATCTCACAAAGAAAAATACATTTAGCCCATTTTCAAGAATCTCTAGTCTTAAAAGTTCCAGCATTACCCCAAAGTCCCAAGCCCCACATCTCCTGAGACTCAAGGCAAACTCTCAGTTTGAGCTTCCTTGTAAAGCAAGTTACATGTATTGGAGCAAAGCAAGACTGAAATACAGTTGGGCAAACGAATTCTGTCAACTTCCAGCATCTGGGAAACATGACATCATGATGTTCTCTACAAAAATCTTGTGTATCTTCACCCACATGGTCTTGCTGCTTCCAGGCCATGGGACCTCTCTCCTGGCTTGTTTCTGCTCGATTCCTGCAGCTTTCCGTGGCAGACAATTCACAGTCCTGGCATCTCTTAATCTCGAGGGCCTCTACAACAGCTTTAGCTCCCTTCTGACATCTTCATGGATCACCCTCTTAGGGGCAGCCTGCAGGGACTCCAGCCTGCACTTTGCCCACTTCCCCAGACTTTCCTTTGAAATCTGGGTGGCAGCTTCCTGAATCCCCCACCCCAGCATCTGCATTTCTGCACCAAGGTCTGCCACTATTTCAAGCAGTAGCCAAGTTTCCTGGGACCATGGCTGAAGCAATAAGTGCCTGTGTCTGAGCACAGTGAAGCAACTTTTTAGGGCCCCCTGTGCAAGCAGGGTGCTTCCATGGTCTCTTCTCAAAAGAATTTGAAGTCTTACACTCTTGAGCCTGAGGTATGATCTTGCCGATTCCTGAGTTGTCCTCAAGTCATCTTTTCTGTTTCTGGGTAAAGTACTTAGCATTTCTTTAAAAACTAAGATCCTTTTAACACCCACACCTACCTTAGGCCCATTTTGTCCACACTCTTCTGGCCAAATTCCAAGTTTGTCAGCTCTTTCTGCTTTGCTTTCTGATCCTGATTATCACAGTAAGCTTGGATAGAAGCTGCCAGCAGGTGGGCATGGTGGTGCACGCCAGTGATCCCAGTGACTTGGGAGGTTGAGGCAGGAGGATGGAGAGTTTAAAGCCAGCCTCAGCAAAAGTGAGGTGCTAAGCAACTCAATGAGACCCTGTCTCTAAATAAAATAGAAAATAGGGCAGGGCATGTGGCTCAGTGGTCAAGTGCCCCTGAGTTAAAAAAAAAAAAAAAAAAAAAAAGGCTGCCAGCCATACCCACACTGCTGCCCGAATGCTATGACTGCCTTGAAATTCCCTCCATCAGATTTGTTAGTTCATCACCTTTAAATTCAGCCTCACAAAAAGTCTCAGGATATTTGTAAATTTTAGACAATTCTTTTCCAGAATATGTATGACCTCTAGTCCAGTTTCCAATGGAGTCCTCCTCCTGTGAAACTCCGTGAGCCCAGCCTTTATTGTCCGCAGTCCTATCAGCATTCTTGACCT
Organism: Sciurus vulgaris; assembly: GCF_902686455.1. NCBI lineage: Eukaryota > Metazoa > Chordata > Mammalia > Rodentia > Sciuridae > Sciurus > Sciurus vulgaris. Next base: position 88,354,060 of record NC_136476.1, on the reverse strand, counting down.
CTGAGTTTCCCCCACAATGTCCCCTTAAGCTACACTTACAACATTCTAAAGCTTTTCCAGTTTGTGTCTCTAAACTTTGAAAAATTCCTCCCACAGACTCTAAAAAGCTCCAAAAGCCTTTGAACCACATGGCCAGGTGAGTCACAGCAATGACCCCACTTCTAGCTATCAACTTCTGGTTTAGTCAGCTTTTTGGTCTCTGTTTCCAAAAGACCTGGGAGGAACAATTGGAAGAGGAAAAGCGTCTCTGATGCTCATGGTTTCAGGGTCTCGGTTCATAGCCAGCTGACTCCAGGGCTCTTGGGCCCGTGGTGAGGTGGAATATCACGGGAGCAGCTCAGGACAGGACATCAAGGATGCAGAGAGAACTCTGCTCACCAGGGACAAAATATAAACCTCAGAGGCACACTCCAGTGGCATATCTCCTCCAGCCACACCCTCTCCTTCTGCAGTTACCACCCAGTCAATCCATATCAGTGGATTAATCCACTTGTTAGGTTACAGTTCTCACAATCCCATCACTTCATCTCTGAATGTTCCTGCATGTCTCGCATGTGAGCTTTTGGGGTATGCCTCATATCCAAGCCAAATGTATAAATTGAGCGTCTTTTCAAGTAACCAGTGTGTCAAAGAACCACAGAGCAGAGGAGAAAATACTTCAGGGAGGAGAGCAAAGGCAGCTGCAGGTTACGGGTGGCAGGGAAGGGACCTTGACAGGCCCCAGGGGACGTGCAGCTGCAGCTCCTGCCTTGGAAAGGAGGGAGTTCTCAAAGTCAGGCCCATACCTCCTCCTTAGGAAGCAGAATGGGGCGGTGCCTGGTCACACACTGTGTTCCCAGCACCACCGGCTTCACCGGGATGGGTAGCCTTCAAAGGGCCCAGCTGGGTTCTGCCCTTTGGGGCGTCACCTGCCAAAACAGGGAGCTGTTCTCTAGGACCCCCGAGTTGGGCGCCCTGCTCCCAGGAGACATGGTGCTGTCTGGGAGCCAGGGAGGGGCTGCTCTCTGGAAGTCCTGCCTCGAGAGGGAGAGCACCTCTGCAGGACCGCAGCCCAGGCCAACCCGGGCACTTCTCGTTTCTGCCAAGGAGACGTCATGGCGGGAGTCATGACCTAGAGCATCAGGAGGCAGGGGCGGCTGGCAGGCTGGCAGGGAAGGGCACCTGCAGCACCCAGGCCCTCCGCCTGGTGCTCTTGACATCTCCCCACTCAGTTGTGACGGTGAACAGGCAAACCGGCGGCCACAGACTGAGAGGGGCATGGCAGACAGGGGCTCCCGATCCTTGAGTCTGAGTTCTCAGAGAAGAGGCTGTATCGCCCCATCTGGTAGCTGCCAGACTAGCAGGAGCTGGACAGACCAGGAAGTAGCCCAGAATGCGTGTACAGGATGGCGAAGTGTCCCCGTTTGACTTTGGGGCCAGTTGCAACCATGGGGCCCTGAAGGAAAAAGGATGAAGGGCAAGAATTCTCTATGCATGAGTAACGCAGGAGTCAGATCTAGGGGCAGACCTCAGCTCTGGGGAGCACGCACCTCCCTACGGAGAAGACAGGAGCAAGCGAGGCAGGCAGCTGAGGGAGGCATACCCAGGATATGTAAAGAGCTCCTACGAATAAAACAGGATTTCCAAGGAGCCATGAGGCACACGAAAAGCTGCTCAACCTTCCTGGTTGTGAGGAAACGGGAATAAAGCCCCAGGGGAGTACTGCCCGATGGTGAGACCCCAGAATGGCCACACCCAGTGCCAGAGGCATTGGCTGGAACTGCGACTCTCAGTGCCGGAGGGTGCGTGGGCTGGCTCGGTCAGGACAGCCTAGCCTGAGGCCTTAGCAGTCAGGGCATAGTCATGTGTGGCAGCTGCAGGGGCCGCTCACGTCTGTGGACCTGGGTCTCCTGAGGTCCTGCCGCTGCTCCTATTGGGGACACTGATGGTAAGTGGTAGTCAGCAGTGACCTGGCCTGTGGTCAGTGACCCCCAGCTCTTCCAGGCCGTCCCAGGTCTTGCCGGTGGAGGTCTGCGAGGCTCAGGACGGACATGTACCTGCGGCTCCGTGTCGCTGGGTCTTGATGGCCTCATTGCGAGGCGAACCCTCTACCAACTGAGCTACCTCCCCAGCCCGGCCTCGTTGCTTTCTAATTAGGCCGAGCAATTAGAGAAGGCAAGCCCACCTCCCTGGGGCGAGGGCGTGTCCTTGTCCTGGCAGGCGGCTTGAGTGTGGAGCTGCCATGGTCCCTAGCCCTAACCAGCCCAGAGCCTGCCTGTCCCAGGGATGCCTCGCTGGCCCTGGGCTTCCTGTGCTGCCCGCTGTGTCCCTGACGCTGGGCTCCCGGAGTTGTGCTGGGGCCACAGCCCAGGTGCTTCCGAGTCTGCAGCCCCCGGCGGAGGATGGGCAGGGGGCCGCCGGCTTGGTGTCTCCCAGCAGATAAATAAATTGATTAGAGTGCAGCTCTCGGGGAGGTTGACACAGATTATGTTTGTGCACTGGGTGGAAGAGATTCCTCTAAGTTTAATTATGACTTAAGTGTAAAATATGCCTCTTCTGCGGGAGTTCCTCGCCTCGTGCATAATTACCTCTCTGCTCCCTCCCTTACGCCGCCTCTGCATGCTGTGAACGATTAATTTATAGGCTGGTAATTGGCTAAACAATATTTAAATCATTGGCCCAATGTCACTTTTAAGGGGGGCTTGGGTCTGTAATTACGTGAAATCCCACTCCATGGCGCGAGAGTGGCCCTCCTGCGTGACCAGGTCCCCGCCTGCTGCTCACGGCCCCTGGACCGTCCACTGGCTGTCACACATGCTGGGCTTCTGGCTGCCCTGCTGTGGTAGCAGTGGCATTGGACAACGCCGGGACCTGCCCGCAGGAGACGGGCGGGGCTCACTGGCTCCTCTTCGGCTGGGTCGGAGCAGCACGTCAGGGCCACTCAGGGCACTGAGGACCCCACGGTCCTCCCATGGTCGTGGTGGACGCTTGCACTGCTTCGGTCTGGCAGCGGGGCAGGTGAGTTCAACGGAATCCAGAGAGGTGGGGCGGGGGTTCCTGGGAGGGGAGGAGAACCCCGCAGGCCCCGCCCACCTGGGCAGCCGTCTGTGGCCGCCAGCGGGGTGCGGGGTTCAAGGAATGGGCGTGGAACTCAGGACACATGGTGGGTGGGAGGGTGGCTCTGGATGGAGCGTGTCATGGCGACACGGCTGGGACGAAGGGGAGTGGACCCCAGCAACAAGCCCGCTGCTTCCTTCACGTCTGCAAACGTCTCACTGGCTCCAGGGGTGGCCCTCAGTTGTCCAGGCCCAGGCCGGAGCCCTTCTCCAGCCTGAGGGACTGGGAGGGAGGCCACTGGTCTCACCCAGAACTACCTGGGCCTTGGGAAAGGTGAAGCCAGGCTGGATTCCAGCTTTGCCTCTTGTGGAGGGGTGACTCTGGGGACAGTGCCAGGGGGTGATGTGAGCAGGCTCTAGGCTCTGCCCCAGAATCCTGAGGGTCCCTGGGTGGCCTGCAGGCCCTCAAAAGCGTCACACTCACTTCTCAGGAGGGGCCCGGGTCCCTCCAGATTCTCAGGGTGCCCTGGTGCAGGAGGGTGGGTGGGGCTGGGGCAGGGGGCTGGGTACAGCGGTGCGAGGCGTATTGAGCCCAGAGTGGCTCCTAGCACGGGAAGCTGCTGTGTAGACATGTACTTGGCTGGCAGCAGGTGCGTGGGCCAGGGGTCAGAGCCAGGCTTTGTCCTGCTCCACACTTCTAGAAATCTTTATAAAATTGGGGTAGGTGGGCATGGTGGTGCAGGCCAGGGTTTCAGCACTTGGGAGGCTGAGGCAGGAGGCTGGTCGGAGCCCAGGAATTGGAGACCAGCCTGGGCAACTCAGAGAGACTCGTCTCGGAAACACAAGAACAAACCCCAAGCCCTCCCCGTTGTAGAACCCTGACTTTGTCACTTTGGCCTCCTGGGCACCCCGTTTCCCTGCTTGGCACAGCTTCTAAGGAGGGAACACATGGTTGGTGCATGAGTGGATGGATCCGGCCTTGTGTTGCTGGCAGGAAGGTGACGTTTGTGGACAACCAGAAATCTGAGTTGCTGGCTTCCCCAAATCTGCCCATGGCCGCTGGTCAGTCAGTGGGGACAGAAGCAGTGGGTCTGAGAGAAGGACGCAGAGGGCAGGAGGAGGGCAGCCGGCTGCTCTGCTTCTTTTCTTGGGCAGCCGCCCAGAGGGGTGCTGGGGCAGGAGGGCGGGGCTATGGACTGTCCATCAGAAGAGCCTGCCCCTTCTGCCCCACCCAAGGGGGAGCAGCTGGGGTGGCAGCCGCTCCCCTTTCCCGAGCTCGGTTTCCCCACCTGGGCACAGTCATCCAGGTCCTCTCTAGGTCATGTGGGTGATTCTCTGGCACAGAGTGTCCTGTGACCTGGCAGAGCTGGCATTCAGAGATGCTGGTGGACACTCGTTCCTTCAAAAGCAGGCTGGGAGCTGGTCCCAGGACGCCAGGCCCAGGCTTTGACCCACCTCCTGCCCACATGGTGGCCGGCCATGGTGGGTGGAAGCCCAGCAGCTGCAGGGCCCAGAGTGCAGGCATTCTGGGTATTCTGGGGGAAGGGTGGGGAGGAGGGGTCCCAGGCGGGGCAGAGCGTCGGAGCCTGTCCTGCAGGGCCTCTGGACATCGAAGCAGGTCTGAGGACCCGAGGGTAGGTCAGCAGGCTTTCTGTGGCTGTGCTGCTGAGCGCCTGATGATCTGCCAGAACCCTTCAGCTCACTGTCAAGGGCAGAGCGGGAGCGGCTGCATCTCAGCGTCCCCACCCTGGCGGCCCTCGCAGGCTGCTCCCTTTGGGGTGGGTCTTGTAGGCCTCACCTGGGGGTGGCCAAAGCCCTCCCCCGCACAGGGGGCCGCATCCATCTGTCTTCCACAAAGAGCCTCGTAAACAGGCCCAGACTGAGAATCAATTCTTTAGAGCTGAAATCAATAACAATAGCTAATATTGATACTGATTATCCTTCTTTATTGCGCTCTGCAGCTGGGGAGGGAGTGTTTTTAAGGATTCACGGAGGTGGTGCTGGGCGGAACGCAGCTCGGAGCCCAGAGCTGGACTGCGCGCTTCCCCACGGGGCCTCTGCAGCCAGCCTCCTCCCATCTTGGCTGGAGCTTTGCCCAGGCCCCGGCTCATCGACTGTGTGAACCTGTGGGTCCTGGGATGAGCAGAGCCCTGGGCAGGGCCTGCGACCTTGGCAGCGCAGACCAGGTACTGTGGAGGGGTGTGCGGGACACATCCTGGGCCTGCTCACCCCTGGTGGGGCCAGTGGGGCATGTGGGCAGATGCCGAAGGCAGGCCCTTGTCTGGGAAATGGTCCCTTGCTCCCGCCCAGCACACAACGCCAGCTCCCTAGCTCCATCCTGGTCCTTGTGGGGCTCTGCTGGTAGTGTCCTGGGCTTTTGGCAGAGTCTGTGGAGATGGGAGCCCAGAGTTAGGGAGGGGGTGTCCTGGATGTGAGACCCCTGTCCTGGGGACTCCTCTCTCCCTGGTGAGAGGAGCGATCCCTAACTCCCATATTCCAGGTGCACAGCTAGGGGCTGGGAGGGCCAACCCCAAAGCCAGGCACTTAGGTACAAAGCCGGAACAAGACAAGGGCAGGTAGTTTCTGCCTCCCACATCCCCAGTGTAAACCAAGGGATGCAATGTGCGGAGAGGCCAGGTGCAGGCCTCAGGGGGTCCACGGGACGCCATGCTTACTGTTTATAAGGTAGGAGGCGTGCAGGACACAGTGGGAAATGATTTCTTACCCAATGTTAAGTGGCTGAGCACAGTACAAAATTAGATACTTTCTGTGAATATGTTGCCAATCTGAAAAATAATGCATATCAAAACATAGAACTGGAACATGGAAATAGAATAGATGGTTCAGGAATAACCTAGAGGGAGGGAGGGGGAAGCGCAGGACCTGAGGAGCCAGAGAGGGGCCAGTGCTTGTCATTGGTAGCCACATTGGACTTAAGGTGAGTCCAAGCCTCCTGGTAGCCACAGCAAGAAAGGAAAGCACAGTGGGATTTTCAGTTTTGCCAATGAAAGGGTGTGTTCAAGATCCCCGAAGGACTGGTTCTCCTGTTCCAGAACTGATTCGGTAGGTGTTTGTTTACGAAAGAGGAAGTGAGTCCTCACCTCCATGGCCTTTTCCTTCTGTGGTTCTCCAAAGACGCTGAGGCCTGTTGCTTACAGAGCCACTCCCCGAGGAGTGGAGTCAGCAGAGCAGAGGCCTTGGTGTTCTACACTGGGCCCTGCATCGATGTAGCCCACAGAGCGGGCTCCAGGGGACGGGATCTAGTCTGCTTTGCTGGCCAGTCCGTCCTCAGGCCAGTTCGGTGATAGAAAGTACCAGGAGCAGGTTTCCCTTTGGGGAAGGCACAGGGTTGAGGCTCTGGGTCATCTCCTTCCTCCCTCAGGAAGAACATGGTGGTGTGGGGAGGACCACAGCCCCACGGGGATACTTAGCGCTGGGGTAGCGGCTGAGGTTAGCCAGGATAAGGGCGGGGTCCCCAGGCAGGCCCATGTGTCCCAGGCTGGCCAGGGCAAGAAGACTGGGCTCCTGCTGGGTGGGAGTCTGGTCTGCAGGTGCAGGAGGGTCCGATCCTTGGGCTGCCCCAGACCCAGCTGATGTGCCGGCCGCAGGTGCTGGGCTGTCCGCTCTGAGACCTTCTGTAAGCCCTGGCCAGGCAGCCCATGGACTCGGGCCATTTCTGGGCCAGGCCCCACCATCCTCTCCACCCTTGTGCTGTGGTTCCACCCTGAGCAAGCTAGGGGCCGAGGGGATGGCAGGCTGGCTACTCCTGGGTGGCAGTGGAGGAAGACCTTGCCCCCATCCGGGAACGTCCCTCTCCTACAAACCCCACGACTAACCACACCTGTGTCCCTTGAGTCAGAGCCGTTGTGAGCCTGTCCTCTCCCCACCCGGCCCAGTGCTGACACACATGTACCATGGTGGCCAGAGGGGTCAGCATGGGTCTTGGTTTTCTTGGAAGTTTCCAGAGGGCCATGGCTGGTAGAGAGAAAGCTCGTAGTAGACAGAGTCTGTGGACAGAGTCTGGAGCAGAGCCTGGGCCCCGAGCTGTGCCTGAGGCAGGGCTGGGGCGTGAGGTGAGGGCCGGGCACACCTCCCAGGCCCCAAGCCTGGGGTTCTCTATCCACGTGCAGGGGGAGGGGGCAGGCAGGAGGCCCAGGTCTGGCCCTGCTTCTGATGGTGCCGCGCAACGGGCACTACGCAGTGCAAGCCCATCTCTGGGCCTCTGTTTCCTCTGTGAAGGGTACTGGGTCATGGTCTCTAGAGGCAGCCCTGGGTCTCCCTCAAGGCCTGGCACCCACCTTGGCTCACCACAGGCCCAGGCTCTGGGCTCTGGCCTGTCCTCACCTGGCTTCTGCCCAGGTCGTGTCCCCATGGCCCCTGGGTCATTTGCCACTGGGCTGTTGGCCCTGCTGTCCATCAGCCCTGACATGGGCAAACAGACCAAGGACAGGCAGGGGGAGGAGATAAGGCCAGCTGGTGGGGCCAAAGGTGACCGGCTCACCTCACTCACCTCTGGGCTTATTTACTGTCCCGGCCTTTCATCTACTCTCCCCGTGGCACACGCACACCACGGGGTCCTCTGGGGCCCTGCTCCCGACTCCAGGGATTTGGGGCTCAGATGGTCGCTGATGGGCTGCACAGTGGACGTGAAGACTGTGTTTTAAAACTATACTGGGGGTTGAAGCCTGGTGCTGTTTCACTGAGCTACACCCCCAGTCCCTTCTAGTTTTAATTTATATTGAGACAGGATCTCACTAAGTTGCCCAGGCTGGCCTCAAACTTGTGATCCTCCTGCCTCAGCCTCCTGAGTCGCTGGGATTACAGGGGTGACGACCAGCGCAGACTTTTCTACCTGCACGCTCCCTCGGGCCGGGCACAGCTCTGGCCATGCTGCCTGCCTGACGCTTGTGTTGGTCTTGTGACAAGTCAGACTTGTTAACATCTCCATTTGGTGGACAAGGAAGAGAGCAGCAAGGCCTTCTGTCCCAGGACACACATCCGGGGCAACGCTGGCCTTAAGAGTTCCATTCCCTCGCTCTGCTTTTGGAATCCAGCTCTTTGGAAAGAACCGTGTTGCTGAGTCCCAGAGGAATCAGCAGCTGGCAGAGCTCTGGAAGGGTGGGTGACACGGGACGCCCTCAGGCTGCCTCCCACACTGTGCATTGTCAGTCGGGAGGCCCGGCCTTGGCAGAGCCACACCGTGTGCTGTGCCCTCCAGGGCGAGGATGCAGACGCTCTCAGGAGCTCCTGCTCCTGTCAAGTGACTCCTGCCTCCACCCTGCTCCCAGGGTGTCCATCAAACACAGGACGTAAACTCCAAGACCCCAGAGACGGCCGGCTGGCCCTCCCGGTGGCTGGTGCAGGCTTGGGCTGCCTCTGTTGCATTTCCCTTCAGCTCTCTGCACACTGGGCTTCATGCCACCCCCACCCTCACAGCAGAAGCTGTGCCAGGCTGGGGCGATCTGTCCATCTGAGGCCACAGGGGCCCTGGGGGCCGGAAGTGCCACCAGTTCCTCCTGCCTTTCTGCCTGGTCCTCACTGGGTCAACTCTTGAGCTGGGGGACAGACTCTGTAGTGGGTTCTGGATTCTTCCCTGGAGGGAGCCCCAACCGGCCTGGGGGTGGCGGACACCTGGGGGAAGCTCCTGGAGCCCTGGCAGGACCGGCAGTCTGCCTGTGCTGTCCTGCAGCTGTTCCTCAAGGTCTGGGACACCCAGACGGTGGTAACGAAGGCGCTGGAGGCCTGTTGCCACCACACCGGGCAAGCCAGTCCCCGAGCAGTTCGGACTGGGCACTTGCTCTGTCCTCCATGTTCCCGGAGCCTCGTGGTGATCGGGCTGGACCCCTGCTGCTCACAGTCCACCAGGCCTCCCGCCCTGGGCCCCACCCCACAGAGGGCCCCCACCACGCGCTAAGAGGACAGCAAGTGCCCCCTCCTGTCTTGCCCAGGGTGACCCACGGGGTGCTTGCTGCTCCTGGAGCACGTCCATGGCCAACTTTTGTGGGGTCAGAGATGACCAGGAGCTGAGGCCGCCGCACATGTGTGTGTGTTGGATGGGCCGCTGCCCCGGGGTCCACACTTGGCTTTGGCTTTCTGCATTTCTTTGGCTGCAGGTGAGGCCAGCTGGTGGTGCCAGGGAGTTAATGCCATGAATGACCCTCAAACAGGGTGTCGGTGGACAGGCGCCCCTTGGGGACAGCTGCACGGTGTCTCCACACAGAGGCCTGGCGGACGCAGCCCCCACCCACAGAAGGTGCCCACTCAGCACCCGCTCTTCTCCCGCTAGGCTCCACGCCCCATGCCATTCTTCTGGGCATCAACACTGCACCCCATCCTGTGCCAGGTTCTGCTTTAGGGAGACCTGGCTAGGGAAGATGTGTGGCTCGTCACCCGGACCCACGGCAGGGCCTGGCCCAGTGGGTGCTGACACGGAGGCAGCAGGACCTGGGCAGGCTTCCGGGAAGCCTCTCCGCAGCAGGGAGTAGGACCTCCAGCAGGGGAAGGGTTGCCCCAGAGACCCTCGGCACCCCACGTGTCCCCACCCATGGAAGCTGGCCACAGGATGGCCTAACCCCAGCCCCGTGCTGGGCAAGCTGAGGGCCTTGGGGCCAGAAGGGGGTGGACACATGTCCTATGCTGGGGGTGCAGTTCTGCTCCTCTGAACTGTCTGGTTTGTGCAGGGGTGAGGTCAGCTGCTGGAAGCCCCACGGAGTTAAACATTAAGCTGTGTGTGCTGGGAAGCATGGTCTTGCGTGCCTGGGCTGAGGGTCAGGGCCGTGACCCCTGGTCTTGGCTGGGAGCTTCTCTAATAGGCAGGTTTTTGAGTGACTGTCATTGGAAGGTAATGGACAAGTAGCTCCACCTCCAGGGTGTCCAGTAAGCCCGGGAACGTGCTGGCCCCTTGAAGAAGTGACAGAAGGCTGGGCAGGGCGGGACTGCAGGCTTTCCAAAGTCTCCTGGGCCTCTGGGTGCCATGTTTGGACAGCCCCCTCCCCATGCAGGCGCAGGGGCCAAGTGGACCTGGGGACAGCACAAGGACATGTTTCACGAGCCTGGGAACGTTCCTTAGGAGGGCGCCAGGTCTCATGCGGGGCCTCGGGGGCAGCTGCTGAGCGGGGAGGACCCTGGGGGCCAGGAGGCAGTGCAGTGCCACAGTGGGCAGTGGGGAGGACTGGCAGGGCTCCACAGGAAGCCCAGCACTGTGGGTCAGCCCCTACACGAGCACACGTGGCCCCTGGTCGAGGTCCAGCTGTGCAGAACGTCTGTGCCCCGGTCATGTTTCATCAGCTTCTGTTTGTGTCTCTCTTTCCTCTCTGGATGGAGGGGTGGATGGGCAGATGGATGGTGGATGGGTGGATAGATGAACGTGTGAGCAAGTGGGTGGAGGGGTGGATGGGTGGGTGGATGGATGGAAGGATGCATGAGTGGGTGGAATGGGTGCGTGGACCACAGGCAGGTGGGTGGATGGCTGGACAGTTGTGTAGGATGGGTGGGTGGGAGGATGGATGGATAGAAGGATGGGTGGGTGGGAGGATGGAAGGATGGGTGGGTGGGTGGATAGAAGGATGGGTGGGAGGATGGATGGATAGAAGGATGGGTGGGAGGATGGATGGATAGAAGGATGGGTGGGTGGGAAAATGGAAGGATGGGTGGGAGGATGGATGGATAGAAGGATGGGTGGGAGGATGGATGGATAGAAGGATGGGTGGGAGGATGGATGGATAGAAGAATGGGTGGGTGGGAGGATGGAAGGATGGGTGGGTGGGAAGATGGAAGGATGGGTGGGTGGGAAAATGGAAGGATGGGTGGGAGGATGAATGGATAGAAGGATGGGTGGGAGGATGGATAGCTGGAGGGTTGGGGAGGATGGATGGTGGGCTGGATATTTGAATGGAGGGTGGCCGGGTAGATGGGGGATGGTCCAGTTCAGTATCCTTACTTTATTTATTCATCTTTTATTTGCATGTTGGAGATCAAACCTGGGCCTCACACATGCTAGGCCAGGTTTTGACACTGAGCGGTGTCCCCAGTCCCCACCAGTTCAGTTTTGAGCAGAAATCACAGGCTTTCTAGGAGTCTAGGAGTCCCTGAGCCTAGGAGAGGAGCGCCTGCCTGGCCTGCGATGAACGTCCCAGTGCCCTAAGTGGAGCTCCAGAGTCTGCGTGTGCAGTGGCCACTGAGGATCAAGCTGCCAGTCACAGGGCCCTCCTCAGGAAGGTGGTGCTTGCTCCTTGGTGCAGGTTCCCAAACGGGGGTGGGCGAGCACCTGGGGCAAGATTTCTCCTTCCCTGAGCTGGATGAAGGGAGGATTCCCCAACCACAGACACACACACACACACACACACACACACACACACACACACCCACGTGTGCACATCCCCACCCTGCTGATGAAGGAAGGATTCCCCAACCACAGACACACACACACACACATGTGTGCACACCCCTGCCCTGCTGATGAAGGAAGGATTCCCCAACCCCCCCCACACACACCCACGTGTGCACATTCCCACCCTGCTGATGAAGGAAGGATTCCCCAACCACACACACACACACACACACACACACACACACACACACACGTGTGCACATCCCCACCCTGCTGATGAAGGAAGGATTCCCCAACCACACACACACACACACACACACACACGTGTGCACATCCCCACCCTGCTGATGAAGGAAGGATTCCCCAACCACACACACACACACACACACACACACACACACACATGTGCACACCCCCGCCCTGCTGATGAAGGAAGGATTCCCCAACCACACACACACACACACACACACGTGTGCACACCCCCACCCTGCTGATGAAGGAAGGATTCCCCAACCACACACACACACCCACGTGTGCACACCCCCGCCCTGCTGATGAAGGAAGGATTCCCCAACCACACACACACACCCACGTGTGCACACCCCCACCCTGCTGATGAAGGAAGGATTCCCCAACCACACACACACACACACACACACACGTGTGCACACCCCCGCCCTGCTGATGAAGGAAGGATTCCCCAACCACACACACACACACACACACGTGTGCACACCCCCGCCCTGCTGATGAAGGAGGGATTCCCCAACCACACACACACGCACACACACACACCCACGCCCTCGGCAGCCACTCAGAACCTGCACGCTGGCGGCTGCTCTGCAGGCCTTGGGCAGATGCTTGCTTAGGAGCATCCCATCTCCCAGCGTTTCCCAGCAGAAGGGCCTCGAGAAGCCCCGCCTTGCCTTCAGCCACCTGCCTGGGAGGCAGTGCCCACTGTCCTCCCTCGGCTATGGTCTGAGTAGGGAGGGGAGGACAGGCAGGGGAGCAGAGGCTGGCACACCCCAAGGGGCAGCCCCAGGATGCCGTGGTTGCTTGGGGCACAGCCTTGCCCTGCCAGGAGCACTGGCCCTCTCCTCTTGAGGATCTCGGGTGTGGCTGGCTGTCCCTGTGGAACTGGAAAGTGTCCTGACCCTGGGACTGTGCCGCCGCCATGGCCCAGGGCTCCGGGAGCTGGGTGAGGCCGCCCGACACCGGGCTTGGCCCTCTTCACTCTCCGCTCTCTGGCCTGCCGGCTCCTTGGCTTGCTCAGTCTATGGGGGCCGCATGTGCCTTGAAAGTACAGTCCCAGGCTTGGCACACAGGGACCCAGCTTGTGGGACAGACTCCAGGGGGCTCATCCTGGCCCCTGGAAGCTGGCAGCTCTACCCGTTGTGGGCCAGTGTCCCCTGGTCCTCTGTACTGTTGCTCGACCCTGGTGTCTCACCTGGAGGCCACTGCTTCCAGCCCTCCCTGACCCCCAGTCTGGACTGGGCCTGACCAGTCCCTGCCACATAGCATCAAAACTGCCCCTGATGGACCTGCCCCTCCCCAGCTCCCCGGACCAAGTCTTCGGCACCGGGACCCGTTCTCCTCCGCCTCACCGCGCCCAGCGCCCGGGGTCCTCAGATGCTCCACGATACCTGAGTGAAGAGTCCTGTGGTCTCCAGCTTGAGCTGCCCAGGAGCGGAGGCAACTTCTCTTAGGACGCCGTGTGCTGGAAGGGCCCTGGGCTGGCCTGAGACCTGGGGGCTGAGGAGGGAGCTGGGCTGCTCAGAGGGGCCCAGCATTCCCCAGGCACATGGGGGTGGGGGCACCAGGGTGTGTCCCTGGTTCTCGCTGCATCTGCTTGAGGCTGGCGCTGACCTGGTGCTCAGCATGGAGGCCAGGAGCATGCACTCTTGGGTCCAGATGGCGTCTCCAGGACGGGTGTCCCCAAAGCCAGGCATCCCTTGCTGCTCTCCTGGGAGTCCTGTGCCTAGGGAGGGCTGCAGAGCGTGGTCTCACTCTGGAACAGTCTAGAACGCACGTCCTCGTCCTGCTGGACTCTGTCTCACTGCGTCCCTGAGCAAGAGTCCTCTGGGAGGTGAGGGCCCCTGAAGCTGCCTCTGCTTCCTTAAAGGACAGTTGTCCAGGGTGGAGTCTGCAACCCAGACCAGGACCTGTCGCCCTGGGCTTGAATCCCGCCTTGGCCGTGTTCCCTCTGGTGGCTCTGGTAGGGTGGTCAAGCCACCACCTCACTGTGGGAGCCTCCCTGGGGGCGCCTGAGGGTTCGAAGAGCCTCAGAAGCATTTTCCACGGCCAGATCGTCCAAGGTGCAGGCGGCCTGGGGACTGAGCACCTGACGTCAGTGGGAACCAAGCAGAGCTGGAGTCTCCTTGGTGGGGCGGCGTCACATTCAAGGAGGCCACAAAGTGACCCTGGCACCGGCTGCCTGTGAGCAGGCCCTCCTCGGCCACCCCTGCAGCCCAGGCCTCAGGCCCAACCTTCTCGGGAAACCTGGCCCTGGAGGCTTGGGAGGCAGAGCGACTTGGGTTTGGTGTTCAGAAGAAGTGGCTCTTCATCAGAAAGCCCTCTGGGAGTCTGGGCCCGGGCCATGAAATTATGTCTGTTGATTCAAGGAGGCAGGAAAACTTGGGCCATGGTTATTGAGATTTATGGCTTCCCCTGAGCCTAATCGCTGGAATCCTTTAACAGTCGGGCTAAGTGGTGCTGAGGAGGACCTGCCTGTCCTCTCCTGCCCCTCCTCCTGTCCCCTCCTCCTGTCTCTCTCCCTCCCTCTGCCTCCCTCTTCCCTTCTATCCCTCTCTGTCTCTGTCTCCCTGCCTGTCTCTGTCTCTCTGTCTCTACTCCCCTTGCTGATCTGGCTATGGGACGCAGCCCCACAGGGCTCTGCTGCTCCTCCAGGGAGCTGGGGTCGGGGCAGGACAGGCTGTTGGAGTTAGCGGCCGCTTGGCTGGGCCTGGGGAGGCGGGAAGGTGGGAGGCCCTGCTGGTATAGGGCAGGCAGGACTCTGGCTCCCTTGCCCGCTGCCCGCTGTGTCTGAGCTCCTCTGAGCCTCCAGGGCTGGAGACTGGAGCACAGGCACTGGTACCATGCCACATTCAGCAGGTGCTCAGAACGTGCACGCCCAGTTTCGTCTTGTTCCTGAAGGACCTGCTCTGTGGAGGCAGAAGTGGGGAGGAGTTCCCTAGCCCTCCCCCTGCCTTGGTGGGAGGGAGGTGCCCACGCCAACCTGGAAGGAGGGGCCCCACCTGGGGGCGAGGCTGATCCTGGTGACAGGACCTCCCATTGCCTTGTCCTGCACCCCCGTGACCATGTGGCACTGGTGGTGGACCCAGCATCCTGGAACCTTCTCCCTGTTGCCACCCAACTCTGTCCCCAGCCCAGCCCCCACAGTGGGTAAAGACCCCTGCAGGCAAGGCCCCCAGCGTGTGACTGGGGTCACTGCCAACCCAGGGTGGGCAGGGCAGCTCCCTCCCTAGGCCAGCTGCATTAGTTCTGTGCCTCTTGGATCCAGTGAGGGTGAAGGTGGGCTGGCAGGCCACCCAGACCCCGGGGGGTAGAGATGTGAGGACCCGCCTTCTGATCTGGTTTCCTCGGTGCCAGGCTGCCAGTGGACCTGGCCTGGATTCCTGCTCAGGGGTCCAGCTGGGGTGGGGCAGGGACCCTCAGAGGGCACACCACAGAGCTGGTCGACACTGGCAGGGCAGGCAGGGCAGGCAGGGGCTTGGGCAGTGCAACAGAGTGAGCTGGGATCTGTGCTGGGCCTGCGGAGCTGGCTCCTGGCTCCCCGGGCCCCAGGAAAAATGTGGGGTCTTGGCCTTGGTGCCTAAGTCCTCAGGCCCTCTCAGAGGTGAGGCCCCTCCCGGGTCTCCCCTGGAGTAGCCCTGCTGGGCACGGCCATGCCCCTGGCGTGGGCTGCAGGAAGGCTGGGGAGTGTCTTCCCTAGCCACCACGGCATCTTGCCCTTGTCGGTCCCAGAGGAGCGAGCCCCAGCAGCCCCTGGTTCAGGAGGGCAGGAAACGCGGGGAGCCACCCAACCCCAGCCTGGGCTGCAGCTGGCAGTCTGCCCAGCGCCAGCACCAGCCCAGACCCTCACCCTCCCGCAGGAAACCCACTTGCTGCTGTGAGCCGCCGAACTGTGTGTGGTTGTCTGTGCAGCAGGTGGGCACACACATGCACGCCGGCACACGCACACCAGCACTCACGCGGCTCCGGCTGTTGTGCGGCTGAACTGCTCCTGAGCATTGGGCTCGCCTTGGCCTTCTGGCCTTTGTTCTCACTCTCCTCTCTGGGCCCCTTCCTCACCTGGGCTTGCTGAGGCCACCTCCTCCAGGAAGCCTGCACTGGCAGCCTGTCCAGTAGCCTGGCAAGTGGCCCCTCCACTTCCATCCATAAGTGGTGGCAGGTCACAGCCCAGTCACAGCAGGGCTAACCCCAGGGAGACTGGCCCAGTTTCCCATGGACGGTGTCCAGAGAGTGAGGCCTCCCTCAGAGGGGACCCTGACAGGGCCGTGCCTGTGGAGTGTGTCCAGGGGGCTCTGCTCTCCCTGCCCCGCCCAAGCGCCGCCTCTTCCTTTGTCCCCAGGTGTGGACAATCTGGAAATAGGTGAGGGCACGGGCAGGTCATCCTCTGGATCAAGCAGCTCCTCCACCAGCACCAGCCCACAGCCTGGCACGGGTGCCAGTTACACTGGGGGCTGGTGGCAGCTGGGCCTGTGGCCCGTCTCTCCCTGGAGGTGCTGCCCGCAGCCCTGCCCAGGCAGGTGCATCCTGAACCTGGACAGTGGTCTGGGTGGCACTGGTGGCTGCAGGAAGGGTGCCAGGTGTGTGGCTGACGCCCTCTGCCTCGGGGACATTTCCAGACCTGCTCTTCTGGGCATGGACAGGCCAATGGGGAAGGGGTGAGGCCTACCCAAGGCCATGGCTCTGAGGAGCCCCACAGCCTCCTTGCCTCCCTGGGAGCCCTGCCCACCCCCTGCGTCAAGGTGCAGCCTGGCAGGAGGGAGGGGGCATTGGCCCTCCAGGGGCTGGGGTGGAGGGCAGGGAGTGCCCAGGCAGTGCGGTCTCCGCTTCCCGAGGCCTGAGTCAGGCTCAGTCCCGGCCTGGCCTTGGGCATTCAGGGCCTTCCGCCATCACGGCTGGAGAGCCAGACAGGGACCCAATGCTGGACAGAATGTGGCAGATGCCCTGGCACTGGGAAATAGTCCTTGAGGGCTTGGGGACAACCTCGTGTGATGATGCTCCCTGCAATTCCTGCCTTCCCCAATGCTTGCTGAGCATGGACCCAGGCTTGACAGCCTGTCGGGCTGGGGGCCAAGTACGGCCACACCTGAGCACGGAGAGGCACTACTGTGTGGAGGTTCTGAAGGCTAGTGGCCTCACGGTGACTGTGCCTGAGGAGGGAGGCAGGTGAGCCTAGAAATGGGGTGAAGTCCTGGGGGGCCCAGTGCCCTGGGCAGGGCTGGCATTGTCACAGTGGCATTTGGCAGTGCGGGGCTGCTGCCCAGCTGCAGATGTTGGGGGTGGTCAGTTTGGCCACACGCCAGCTTCACCTTCTAGAAAGCACAGCTCCGGGGTTGGCCAGCAGGATGGTTTGCAGTGGGGGCCTGCAGGCCAGGAGGGGCCAAATGTCCAGGGGGAGGACAGGAGAAACGGGCCTGAGAAGGAGCCTGCGGCGTGCAGAGGACGCCGTCCCCAGTGCCCTCTGAGGTCTCTGTCCATGCTCTCAATGACCTGGCAGTGCCAGCCCCGGGAGTGTGCCTGACCGAGACCTGCGCCCATCGTGCACCAGGAGGTAGGCAAGTGGCCCCCGCCTCATTCATGGTGACTCGGCCGGAGAGCCATGGGGACCAGGTGGCACGGGCCTCGCGCAGTGTGCTGAGTGGAAGCAGCCGCACAGGGCGAGTGTCAGAGCGTCTGTCCGCCAAGCGGGGCTGAGCTGGGTGCGGGCCCCGGCAGGTGGGTGTCCCCAAGGGGCTTCGGAGCGGCCTTGCTTCGTGGCCAGCAGTGTCCGCCCCGCCCAGCGGTGTTGGTCCAGAGCCCGGCCTCCTGATGCTGTTCTAGGTGTGTGGCTGCTGCACATTCATTTGCTACTTTAATTTTAGAAGCACAGTTACTTCTCAAAAGGAGGGGCTGCCAGGTGGTCCCCATTACCTTCAAGGCCCAGCTCCCCTGGAAAGGGCAAGTTTCTTGTGGCGTCTTGGGCTCCAAGCAGAAGCTGTCCTCTCTCCTGTGTCCCGGGAGCCCAGGGTCCGTGTCTGCCAGCTCACCAAGGCCACCGCCTCATCCTCAGGCCAACGTAGAAGCCTCTGTGGGCATCAGTGAGGGGCACAGCGGGGGCCGCAGAGGGACAACACCCTGGAGGAGGGTGTGAGGTGAATGGCCCCCGAGGGTCACTGCCCTGCAGCCCCGTGGCACAGTGTGAGACAGAGGGGCAACCCGGGTTCAGGGCCTTGTGATGGAGGCAGTGTGGCAGGAAAGCAAGGGCCACCTACCGCCCAGCCAGGAGGCACACCGTCAGGAGAGGCGGGCACCTGCCACAGACTCGCTTATGCCTGTGTGCGCGAGCCCGTGGGCGCCCCTGTGCCCGTGTGTGCCTGTGTGCGTGTGCTGTTGTGTGCCCACGTGCGCATGCGTGTGTGTGCTCGTGTGTGCCCGCGCGCACGTGTGCGCGTCCATGCCCAGTTTCCACAATGCACACAATTGCCTCCAAAGGAACGGGGGTGTTCTTTGGAGAGAGGGTGCGTGTTTGAATTTCAATTGGCTGTCTCAACAATGTCCGTTTAATCAGTGTGTTTTGAAGGGGAAATGAAGGAAAATTATAACTCATCCGAGAAAATGGCTCGTACGTGCTCAGCTCTTCTTGTGGGTTCCGGAGACCCACCCCCAGGTCTGCAGAACCGGAGCCCAGCGCTGTCCAGGCCAGGGGAGGGAGAGAGGCTGTGAGGACAGGGACTGCGGGACACTGAGGACATTGCCAGGGGCAGAGCAGGGTGGTGGGGCTGGACATGGGGATGTGGAGGGAGCAGGTTGGTGAGCCGGTCCCTCTAGGACTCTGTCCTTGGTGCCAAGGGTGGGGGTCTGGGTCCAACAGGAAGAGCAAGGGCCACTTGGGGCCTGGGCTTGAATTCAGGTTCAGCCCTGGTTGTCTGCGAGAGCCGAGACCCCGTTTCCTTATTTGTAAAATTTACAGAATCAGGGTGACGGCTGTGGACCAAGTAAGATAAGGCTTTAGGGTCAGGTCTTGGCAGATGGGGCTGGACACTCTTCGAGGGATCCTGGAAAAGTCCCATGTTAGAGCTCAGACTTGGCTATGCTTCTGTCAAAATCCCTGGCTTGCTGGGCTCCTGGGACCACAGGCCTGGGTCTCTGCTCCTGAGTGCTGCGCCCAGGTGAGGGCTGCTTGGTTGGAAGCCCTTCAGTTTCCTGCTCTGGTGCCCACCGCCTCAGTTCCAGCCCACTCTGCACCCACAGTGCCTTCCTCTCCTCTGCACCCCTGCCAGAGTGTCCTCCAGTGCCTGGCCAGCCCCACGGTGCCCGTGCCTGGGCTCTGTCCTGGGCTGGACTGTGTAGTCCTAGGTCACCCCTCTCACCCATTGCCCACTCTGGTCCTCAGGCCCCAGCCTGCAGAAGGTGCCCAAGGCCGGTGGGTCCTGTTTCCAACACGCTCAGGAGAGCAGCTCACTGGGCAGGGGCAGCAATGTGGAGAGGGATGGAGCAGAGGTCCCAGAGTCTGGAAGCAAGGGGCGCGAGGCCGTCCTGGGTCCGAGAGGAGCCCCTCCCCTTGCCACCTGACAGGAACTAACTGTGCCTTCCTGAACACCTGCCAGTCAGGCCAGGCCAGGTCCTGTTCCTGGCTTCAGGGAACAGGGGCCTCCCTATTCAGGGGTGAGGAAACGAAGCCCAGCAGGTGGAGGCACTGGGGACAGAACCACTGGTAATGTCCCCAGCGTGGGACACAAAAGCCCCTTCCCTACACTATGAGGTAGACAGCAAGACCCCAGGCTTCCTCAGGAGCCAGGGGACAGGGACATGGGAGACGCCAAGTCACTGTCCCTGGGGTGCGCCCTCCCTCACCTGGCCCTCTGGCATGCCCACATTGCTGGCCCTGCCTGCTGCCCGCCTCTGCTGCAGACTCGGCCAAGAGCTGTGCGCCCACGGGGCCACACAGCTGCCTGCACGGCCGCTGGCTTCCCCAGCATCATTGTTGGGCAGCTGGGAGGTTTCCAGCTCCTCGCTGCATGAATAGGGTTGCTGTAAGCACCTTGGCACGGACTGCCGTCCCTCCCGAGCGCCTCGCTCCCTCGCACGGGGCCTGGGCCCTTCACGCACTGTCCTTTCTCTCCTGCGCAGCTGGGAGCCAGAGGACGCCTCCAGGAAGTTCATACCACCTGTGCGCCTGGCTGTGGGCGAGTGTCCAGGCAGTGAGGGGCTCCTCCTCGTCCAGCACGTGTGTCCAGCCCTGAGCCCACCACTGTGCGAGCACACAGCTGCTGTGACACGAGCCAGCCCCTCTGCTCCACAGACCAGGAAGCCGAGGCCCAGGTGAGAGGAAGCCCAAGCTGGAGTTTGCCTGGAGTCCAGTCTCGTCACCAGACCCCGCCCTCTGGGCCCCTGTGCATGTGTGCCGTCCTTGTGTCCATCCCCACACGTGCGCTCCGTCCCTGTGCTGGAAGGTTGTCCCCAGGAAGCACAGGCCCCGTGCCAGCCCCCTCCACGCCCACCCCAAACGCCTTCATGGGGCTTGTGGGCTGAGCAGAGCTGCTGGTCACCCGGCTGCCTCCTTCCCACCCGGGCAGTCTGTGAGGTAGGACCGAGCTTCCTGGGGATCCCGGGGGCCGGCCACGTTGGAAGCCCACGCTCACCCTCCAGCACCTCCGCCTGCAGACCTCAGCTGGAGGCAGTTGGATGGATGGGTGAAGGGGTGGGTGGACAAGATGGCGAGAGGACAGATGGACAAGTGGCTGCTGGAGGGCGGCTAACTGGGAGGAGCAGTAGGACATGTCACCAAGGCCTCAGGAGGTGTGACAGACACCCTGGAGGGGACATGAAATGGCCTCTGGCAGGAGGGGGAGTAAGGCCCCCTCGCTGCCAGGGCCTCTTCTGACCTGTGGCAGACGGGACTAGACCACCAGGGCCAGTGCCCTGGCGAACCTGGCTCTCTGCCCTCCCCAGGCAGCCCAGGACAAGCTCTCCCAGCCCGAGCCGAGCTTCCCCACCCCAGCTTTGGGCTATTATTGGAAACCCAGTTTGAACAGGCCTGCCTGTGGGCAGGAAGGAGAGGCCCTGGGGGGCTCAGACCAATCCCCGGTGCCCCTGCCCACCCCATCCAGCCTGCTTCGCATGCAGCACAGGCGCTAAGGAGCTGGGGGTCGTGCTCACCCCCAAACGCTCCAGGCCATGAGTCCTGCTGGGTCTGGGTGGGCTGGACACCTCCGTCATTGTGGGCAGGTGCAGGGCTCTGGAGCTCAGCCTGGGTGGTCTGGCTGGGTGGCTGGCTGGGGGTGCCAACTCCTGGAGGAGCGAGCTGGCTGTGGGTTGAGGCCCAGATGCCCCCACCCCATGTGTCCCTAGGCCCTTCTAGCCTGGGCGGCGGGTCCCAGCACAGGAGCAGCCCTCAACTGCCTAACCTACCCACATGATCCTGTTTTCCTCCAGGGCAGCTGCTCCTCCAGGGGCCACCAGATGCTCACTGGTCTGGCATCGCCAGCCCCTGGGACTGAACCCAGACAGAAGAATTTTAAACTCCAAAGTCCACCCCGCTGAGAACCCTGGAAATTCCACCCCCGTATTCTGTTCATTTTGTGACTTTTATTTATGTTGAGAACTTTGTTTCCTGAGAAATTGCATCGTAATCCTGTGCTTCGTTCCTTCCCCAGCGGGGCAACTTGGGTCCAGGGTCCATTGCCTGTTCTGTGTCCATCACTGTTCTCAGCAGCACAGCTTGTGCAGGACTGACCTGGCCCAGACTGGCGCAGCCCTTCGGAGGTCGAGAGCCTGGCTCTGGGGTCCCTCCCTGGAGTCTGAATCCCAGGTTGGACACACAGAGCCAACCCTCTCCTGGCCTCGCTTGCTTCCCTCCCGTCCCGGAATTGTTGGGAGAACAGGTGGGAGGAAGGGCAAGCAGGTGACCTCCTTTGCCCTGCAGCTTGGAGGGAAAGCTGCACCCTGAGAAGGGGTCTGAGAGGAAACCAGGCTGCGCTCGTGCCACGCGGGCCCAGGACAGGGGTCCCACCGCCACTGACAGCCCCTGTGCTCCCCAGGGAGGATGGCAGGCAGCGGGTGCTGCCCATGCAGGCCTGCCCACAGGCGGGCTCTGAGCTGCCCGGGCTCCTGGGCCTGCCAAGCCACACAGAGCTTGGGCCTCCCACCCCAGGAAAGTCAACGGCCTGTCTTTAGCAGATGTGGAAGCTGCAGGAAGAGGCATCGAGGTGTAAGCAGTGCCCCCCTCCCAGGAGCCCTGCGCCTCGGGTGGCCCCTCAGCCTCTCCGACACAGGGGAGCAGGGAGCACCTCTGCCTCCTGGCTCAGGACTCCCATCCTCAGGACGGCCCTGTGTTAGGAGGTCAAGTCACAGACCAGGGAGCTGAGGCCCCAGAAAGATGGCACAGTGGCCCCGTGTGAGCGGGGCCCTGCCCTCCACCTCCAGGGAGGCCTGGGCACAGTGCCCAGAACAGATCCGTGTCCCCTGGGAGCCTGAGGCCAGGTCCCCGTGTTCCCTCCTTATGCACACTGGCCCTCGGAAGGGTCTCGGCTGCAGGGGCTCCCACGCAATCACCCCCGTGTGGCAGAAGGCTCGCACGCAGCACATGTGGGGCCTGCCCGCCTCGCCCTGCTGCCCCTGGGCCTGCCTCCTCATCTCCATTAGCAGGGGAGGACAAGCTGTCCTCCAGGTGGGCATTCCTTAGAAAAATGACTTCATTATCACCTTCAGGGCTGGTGTTGGGGGAGGGTGTGTGGCCAGGAGGGGCAGGGCTCAGCAGCTGGGCCCAGGGTGGCAGGGACCCCCACCGGGGAGGCCTGACCGAGACGGATCTGTGGGATTAAGGGGCTGGAGGGAAATATTACATTATGATAACAAATCACTCAGCTGATTGGAATTTAATTATGTCTCTTTTATCTTGGTGACAGTCATGCACCTGGGATCAAGGCCCTGGCTGCGGAAGCAGGGGCCAGCTCAGCAGGAGCTGGGGGACTCAACCCAGGGGACCAATGAAGCGGAGCCCTCCCTCGCCTGCCCCCAGGAAGCCACCAGCCACCCCTCCCCTCTGCTGTGGGAAGCCACAAAGGGGCCCTTCTTCAGGAGAGTGGGACTCTCCCGGTCCTGGCCAAGGCGGCCAGTTAGGAAGGCTGCTCAGGGCTGCCAAAGCCATCCCAGGAAGGGCAAAGCAGCTGCCAGACTGCAGTGCAGAGGACCCCGGCCCCAGGAACAGCCTGCTTCCCAGCAGGGGGTGGCCACAGTGGCCGTGGGCAGTCTCCAGAGCTGGTGCCGTGGGTGGGGGGCCTGGGAGGCTTTGTGGCAGCTGGAATGGGCCAGGCCAGGGAAGGCTGGACCTGGGCTTTTGCTGGGAGCGTGCCTCACGGCCCGGCTCCTTGAGGATAGACACATCTGGATTTTTCTGAGGTAGCTTTGTTTTTTGAAATTTTGTCCCAGGAAATCCTAGGATGGCCTCTCCAGTCAGGGCCATTTCCACCAGGGGACATGTTAACCATGGGCTTTGCCATCACCCGGCCTGGGTCCCGGTGGGCAGCGAGACCTTGGTGATTCCAAGGCAACCTGGTCCTGGGGCTCTCGGACCCTCTGGGCCCCTTGGGGTGGGGTTGCTCTGAGGGATCCTCTGCCCCATTGGAATCTGTGGGGTGTGGAGGAGCTTGGTCACCTGACACCTCCCGCCAGCTCCCTGCTGTGGGGTCCGGATGGGGTGCTCCCATTCAGCCCCCTGCAAGGGCTGCCAAGAGGGCCCCGTGTCTGTCCTGACAGGCCCGTGGTGGGCAACCCGGCAGGATTAACGCCGTTTTATGGACTGGCCGATGGCTGCTGAGTCATGGAGCAAGACCATCCATCAGCAGAGCCGCGAATGACAGAAGTAAGAGCGATGTCATTGCTTGGGGACGGGGAGCGAGTGGGCGGACCAACTCTTCCACCCAGTTCCCGGCAGGGGTGGGACGGGGTGGGGTGGGGCGGAGGGGAAGGGATGTATGTGACTGAGCTCAGTGGGAGCGTGTGGGCCCCGCAGCAGCCTCTGCCCCTGCAGGGAGGAGTGCGCCAGCCTTTGGGGTCCTCAAGTCCCAGGCTCCCGTGTGCTGTGCGCTCGTCCTGGGTCTACGGGGACCACAGAGGCGTGCGTGTGGACACGGTAGATGCGTGTGTGGTGCTCTGCGTGGGCCCCTCAGGCTGGAGGGAGCGTGGGGGACTCTGGGTTGACAAACACAAGTTGTTGTCCACCTCCGGCAGGTCTGGGCTGGGTCCTCTTCCCTGATCATGGAGAAAGTGGCAGAGCCGTGTCACATGGTTCCTACGAGGACCGATTGGGACAGAGTGGAGCCCTCGCCTGAGACTTGCCGGCAGTGTCCATGGCGCTCGGGCAGGGTGGTCATGAGCTGGTGCCTGGTGGTACAGGTGGGACCTAGGAGACAAGGCAGGCGAGGCTGTGGAGGGAGCCAGCTGGGCGCCGTGGGGGCTCTGGAGTCCAGGAGCTGCCGTCTGTGAGCCAGGTGCCCAGGAGAGCCCCTGAAGACCAGGAAGCCAAAGCAGCCCAGCCCAACGGCCGGAGAACAGTGTCCCGGCTCACGCAGCGCAGCAAAGGGACAGAGGTCTCCCTTTGAGGCCTTTTCCCAGAGGCCTTTTCCTTCTATTCTGCCCTCAACAGTTCAGGTGAGGCCCATCCATACTGGGGGGCAGCCACCTGCTGTCCTCTGTCTACCAGTCCGAGTGCTGTCTCATCAGGGGCCATGCTCACACACACACCTGCAGAAACAGCTTTAACCAGCTACCTGTGCACCCTGCAGCACGCCTGCCATCCCAGCAGGATCACAAGTTCAGGGCCAGCCTCAGCAACTTGGCAAGACCCTGTCTTAAAATTTTTCAAAAGGACTAGGGATGTAACTTAGGGTACAGCACCCGGACTCAATCCTCAGTACTGAAAAGCTAAGAATGAAAAATAAGAATAAGGGTCGAGGCTGCAGGCACCTGCCTGTGTGGCTTGCTGCCGGGTGTGTAGGAGCCCGCAGGAGCCCGTCCCCTGGGCAGGGTGTGTTCCACCAGGCACATCTGCACACGTGCACTTGGCACGGCTGGGGATGAGCGTGAGCTGTGGGCTCTTCTCGGGGGTGTGTTTGTGCTCTTCTGAGCGTGCAGGCCTGAACCTGTACCTGTAGGCAGGGTGGGTGCAGGCCTGTCCACACAGGCCGAGGTGGAGGGTTGCAGGGACGCTCTGGTTTGGGGGCTGCTGACCGTGGGTGAGGTTCCTTCCTGCTCTGCCCTACTAAGGCTCACTGGTGGCCAGGCCATCTCTGCAGCTAAGTACTACCATGCAGAGCCTGTGGCTGAGCTCTTGGGTCCTGCTGGGCTCAAGCTGCCAGTGGCGACGGGATGCTGGCTTTGGACAGAGGGGCGGCTGGAGTCAGGGTGCCGTGGGATTCTGCAAAGGCACTGAGGTCAGCAGAGGGACTCTCCCTGTGCTCAGCCCTCAGCACTGGGGGCACAGACATGAACAAAATCAGGGGCACCGCGGCCAGTGCTGTGTCTCCAGCCCTGTAAAAGGCCCACCCACAAGGCCCCTGCTCCCATTGAGCGAGGGCAGAGCTCTACTGGGCTGGAGGGTCATCCCAGGGCAAGACCAGACAGCCTCCCCACCTCCAGGCCCCTGCTCAGGTGCTCCAGTTCTTTCTGAGGGGCAGGTGGAGCCCCTGAGCTTCTGAGGAGCTGCCTCCCAGAAGACCATCTCCAGAGTTAGACAGGCCTGAGGTGGGGCCAAGGCAGCTTGCCTCACTGCCCTGTGCCTCAGTTTCCCCATCCCTGCCCTGGAAATCCAGGAGAGGCAGCAGTGGACAAGGCATCAAGGAGCTTGGCCTTGCAGTTTGGGCTGAGCTGCAGGGGAGGCTGTTGGTGGGGGCCCATAGCCTCCAAGATGCTGCCCGGGGAGAGAGCAGGGGTCAGTGCAGAGTCCTTCCCAGCTCCGACCTGGGGCTCCAGCCTGTTCAGGAGGTGGGGGGTCAGTGAGTTGGGATGTGTGTGTCGCACACCATCCATGAATGCATATGTGAATGGACGGACACTCGATCTCACCAGAGGCTCTTGTGACAGGTTGGCGTCCTCAGGACCCAGGAGCAGCTTTCTTCGTTCTGTCCACAGGAACCGGATGGCAGCCTCCACATGCCATCTCCTCGCCCACTGTGAATCAGTCCTGAGATACAGCTTTCAAGTTCACTTTCAGTGGTGCACTCTTGTTCGGCACGTGGCGGGATTCATTGTGACACATTTGTACAAGAACATGACGTAATATGATCCTGAAATACGACGTTGCTTAGGACGCATCTGTGAGCTGAGCACTGACCAGCCCCTCCTCCTCCCTGAGGTCTGGAGCCCTGGACAGGGTGCCCATGAAGCCCCTGCTATGCGTGGCCAGGGAGGTCACACGGGTGGGCAAGGGCAGTGGGAGGCAGCCCTTGGTTTGGGCTCTACCCTGAGCAGTGGCGCCTGCCCTGCTGAGCCCACCATGCGGGGCCACAGCACGGCAGAGTCGAGAGGGCCGGCTGGAGCTGGGGTTCCTGCAGGCCTGGAGTACCTGGTGCTGCTGGGCAAGGCAGAGGGGGTGCAGAGTCAGGGAGCCCGCCGTGGCCTCCGGAAGAAGTAGTGCTCCTCGGGACCCCTAGCCTGCACACGTGGGGGGCTGACGGGAGAGCCCTGGCCTCAGCCCCATGGGCAGTGGCTCTCCCACCACCGGCTGCCGTCCCCTGCCTCCTCTCAGAGTCTGTCGGCTCAGACCGCAGCCCTCGCCCTGAGCTCACCGCCAAATCCAAGGTGGAAACGGGTGCTGTTCATGCACGTGCGGGGCCAGGCTGCTGGCTGCCGCGCCCCTGCGCGTCCAGATCCTGACTTCTGGGGGAAGTATGGGTGGCAATAAGAGTCGGGAGGGGGACATTCCCATTCCAAGCCAGTCGCAGCCGTTGGCACCCCAGTGCGCCCTCGAGAAAACCAGCAGCTGGCCGGGAGAGCAAAGAGCCAATTTCCCAGCAGGCCACAGTGTGTGGTACAGCCGAGGGCCTGGCTGGGGCTGGCAGGGGACCCGCCGCTCTGCCACTCACGTGGGGACTGAGACTGTCTCTTGCTTGGGATCTGGCAAGTCAGTTTTGTGCCATCCAGTGAACTGGGGACACCTGAAGACCGGGGATCCCCTGCTGGGGGGGGCAGGCCGCCGACACTCATGTGGCCCCTGGCCAAGCTGCTGGCCTGCATCTCTGGTCACACCTGAGCTGAGGGCTGCTCCTCAGCTGTGGAGCGCAGCACCCCAGACAGCCGGGCCAAAGTATCAGGCATGGGGCCGGAGGCCGTGGTTTGCCTCCTTGCCCAGGCACTCTGCCCCAACTGCCCTTCTCCCCGCCCAGCCCGATGCCGTGGTCACCAGAAACATGAACAGCGGCACAGGCTGGCCTCTCCCCTGACCACAAGCTCCCTGAAGCCCAGCAGCATCTGCTTGGTTACCTGTTTCTCCCGCCGGCGTGAGCGCAGCCTTGGTAGAAATCTGCTGAGTGGACAAGTGACCCATCAAGGACCCCAAGCTCCTGCCTGAGGCGAGAGGAGTTTATTCCACCTGTCATGTTGACCACAAGCTCAGGGCAACCTCTGGAACCCTAGCCCTGTCTGGAAATGGAGCTTCCGGATGATTCTCCAGGGATAGTTTTCACAGACACCTGATCCTGAGGACCTGACCTTTTGCGGTGGAGTTGGGGCGGGATGCCCTGGGCAGGGAGGGTGGGCTTCCAGCCCTCCCAAGGTGGCCATTGCCAGGGGAGAGGCAGGTCTGCTCCCTGAGCCTCTGTGTGCCCAGACCCAGGTGTCCACTCCTGAGGGCATCCGTGCCAGGCATGAGGCCTCCCTGGGCCTCTGGGGGCCTGGCAAGTTGGCACAGCGACTCTCTCATGCTCCGCGCCTGTAGGTGTGCCTGGGACCCCCCTGCCCAGGACTTCTCCCCAGCACAGGCTGTGGGCCCCCGCCCCATGCCATCAGCTCTGCTGCTTTCTGACGGCGACGTTGGGGACCTATGGGGGTGGGGCCTCATCTGCCTCCTGCCGGGTCCTCTTTGTGGACAACGTTGCCCCTGGCCACTGCACCCCTCAGGACATGAGCTCATGGCATAGCCCAGGGGCCACCTGAGAATTTGCTGGAAATCCCAGGTTCCCACAAGGTGCTGGCCAGGACCAGCCTACCCGCAGGGCTGGGAGGGAGGAGGCTGGCCCCTGGCAAGACAGAGGCCTTCTGACAAGCAAGCCGGGAGCTGGGGCTGTGGCTCAGTGGTAGAGCACTTGTCTAGCTTGTGTGAGGCCCTGGGCTCGATCGTCAGCACCACGTATAAATAAAATAAAGGTATTGTGTCCACCTGCAACTAAAACAAAATATTTAAATTTAAAAAAAGAAACAAGCCAGGAAGAAATGCCAAGTGTTCCCACCCTCTTCCACTGACCATGCCACACACTGCCTGGTCCTGGCGCCCACCCCCACCCCATGCCTGCATCTACCCCTCTCAGGGCCCTGCCTCCACGCCTGCCCTTCATCCCACCTGGCCTCCAGAGCGTCTCCCAGAAGCTCACACCAGACCATGATGCTCCTCTAGACCCTTCTGTGGCTCTCCACTGCCCTTAGATAAAACCCAGACCAAGGCTGTGCCCCTCCTGAGCCCACCTACAACTCCACCCAACAGTCAGAATTACTTGCTGCTCACGATGGTCCTTGTCCTTGTCAGGATCAGCGTAGCTGTTCACTGTGCCTGGGGCCCTTGCTCTGAACTCTACTGACCCTGACATAGTGATCCTGACTCCCACACTCTGCCTCAGAGTGGGGCCCATCCCGGGAAGGATGCATCCTGCTCAGGAGAGGAAGCAGGGGAGGAGCAGCCGGGAGAGGGGGTGCTGCCAGGTGCAGGTGGACACATGCAGGTTGGCATGAGGCCTCCTGACTGTCACAGGCCTTGGTCTTGGTCAGTGGGGCCAAGTCCTCAAGGTGGTGTGACCAAGAGGGCTGAGCCCAGTGCTGACCAGCCCTGACCAGCCCAGTCATGGTGGCCCGAGTTATGGCAGCTGGAAGGACCCGGCTCCAGTTCACATCTCACGTGTTCCCTGCTGTCCAGTGGCCTGCTGGGCTCCTTCCAGGGCCTGAGGCCTGTGTCGGAGACTGTGGCCTCAGATCAGTGGAGGGTGATCTCCTTCACATCTGAGAAGGGACAGTGGGGAGACATTTTGGGGCCTGCTCGCCTCCAGCCGTTGGGCTTTCTGATTCTGAAACAGCTGTGCTGGCCGAGCCCAAGGCCCTGGGAAAGCCCGGTTTGTGCACATTCTTTACAGCCACAGCTGGGCCAGGGAGGCCCCTTGTTCCCATACCCTGAGCTGCGCCGGGGCCCCGTGAGGAGAGGGACCCTGTGTCTTCCTCCCTTAGTGTGTCCCGAGCCCCCGCCTCTGCACCTCGGGCTTCGCCCTGCGTGCTTCCCTGGCTTCTGTGCTGAGCGCCATGAGTGACTGGTGACAGGCCTGCGTGCATGCCCTGACCCCAGCAGCTCCGGCCTCCAGGCCCTGGGCGTGCTCCAGGCGGCCTTTCCTGAGGCTACCACAGCAGAGCACCACGGGATGACAGGAATGCCTGGTCTCCAGTTCTGGAAGCCAGAAGTTTGGACCCAGGGTGTGGCGGGGCCGGCTCTAGACTCTAAGGGGTCCTTCCTGCCTCTCTCAGCTTCTGGAGTGCCAGTGAAGTTGGCATCACATCCCTCCAGGCTGCCCGTGCTTGCGAGTGGCTTCTCCCCAGGTCTGTCTTCACCTGCTGACCTTCACCACTGCCCTTGTGCAGGTGATATTACCTCCATTGTATAGAAGGGGAAACTGAGGTGGGCTCAGCAGCCCCTCTGCTGCCGTAAGCTGTGCAGAGGCTGAGCCAGCATCCCAGCCCCAGGGCCTTTGCTCAGCCCAGAGCCTCCTTGCAGCAGCTGGGGAGGGAGCTGCATTCTGGTCTTGGGCCTCTGAGGTGCAGTGGGAGGTTCCAGTGGTGAGGTCAGCGTGCTTTGTCCTGGCCAGGTGACCTTCCTGACCCCTGACCTCTGGATGTCATCCAACCCAGGCTCAGGGAGACTGAACATCAGGGAAATGGGCTTGCAGTGGGCTCAGGTCTCTGGCCCTGCCTCTTGTCCATAATGCAAGGGCCTTGAACATGCAGCCCTCCCCTGGGAGTCCAGGCACAAGTGGACTTCATCGAAACGTAGGCGCAGACCCATGTCCCTTGAGCAGAGGGACAGCTCCTCTGGCTCTTTCCCCTCCTGGGGGTGGGCCAGCTCTACACATGGTGGCCACGAGGTGGGCACAGACTGCTGTCCACCTGTGGGTGAGTGGGTAGGCAGGGAAACAGCATTCAGCTGTGCAAGGGAGGGAGCGCTGGTCCCCGCCGCAGGCAGCTCCTCCCAGAAGCCTGGTGCAAATGTTGCGGTGACCTAGGATTCTGCTCGTCTGAATGTCCAGAAAGGCAAGCCCACAGGAACAGAAAGTAGACCAAGGGTCGCCAGGTGGGGACGCAGGTGGGCGTGGCTCCTTTGGGGTGGCCAGGCTGTTTGGGAATCAGCACTCTGTGTTTGTGCTGAATCCCCAAGAGCACACTGGGAAACAGGGCTTCTATGGCATGTGAATGATGTCTCCATTTTCAAAAGGAGTCGCAGGAGGATGTGAGGGTCAGTCCCGTGTGCCAGCTCCGCTGGGCTAAGGGATGCACAGGGAGCGGGTAAGCTAGTCTGGGAGCGTCTGCGAGGTGTTTGCAGCAGAGATCGGTCCTGGAACCAGTGGACCCCGTTAGTCAGTCTCACCACACTGGGTGGGCTTCGTCCTACCTGTTGAAGCCCTAACCAAACCAAAGGGCGGAGGGAGGTTGCTGTGATCTGGGAATGTTGGGACAAGGTTCAGATGCTGGGTGCTCATTCCCCACACACAGCATTGAGAGGTGTTGAGCCCTTTAAGAAGTAGGGCTAGTGGGTGGTTGGGTCTTGGGTTCCCCTGTGGAAGGGAACAGGACCTTTGCACAGGAGAGGGTCAGCCCGGGCTGGTTTCCTTGACAGTGGGTTGAATAAAGCAAGGTTAACCATCTCCAGGTGTACTTGCTCCCTCTCACCAGTAACCTCCCTGCCACTGGCACTGGCTGATGCCACACCATGCTCCTCACCTGAGAGCTGAACGAACCTCTTTTCTTTATAAAGTACCTTCCTTGGGTGTTTAGTTATGGCAACAGAAAGCAGACTCAGATGAAAGGTGAGTTTTTTCTCTCTCTTCCCCAGACGTCCATCACCTTCCCTGGACACAGCCTCTCCTAGGCTTGAGCCTTTGGTCTTGAGCTGGAGCTGCACCCATAGCTGTCCTGTAGCTCCAGGTTGCAGAGGGCAGACTGTGGGACATTCAGCCAACATCACCATTGCCGGGGCGAGTCCGTAATAACTCTTTCTATTCTCTGCACACCTTTTTAAAGGATTCTTCCTCTCTGGGGACCCTGACGAACGCCAGGGAGCTGTGGGCAGTTAGGAGACACTCTGCTCTGGTGCTTTTGGAGTCAGGGTGTATGTGCAGCCCGACTCGGCCCCTGTCAGGGGGCAGGTGCAGAAGTGGGAGGGTCTCACATGGCCCTGTGGGCCTCAGAAGGTCAAGCTGGAGCTGTCCTTAGCTCAACTCCTTCATTTTACAGAGGGAAGACTGAGGCCAGAAGGTGAGAGCAGCTTTGTGGAGAGTTTTAATTTCCAGGAGCTCGGCCCTGAACTCTGATCTCAAAGACTATGGCAAGGGAGCGGCTGGGCAGCAGAGCTGATGGACGCATCAGCTGGGTCCACGCCGGCACCCAGAGCTTGGGCCTCGGCCCTCTATCTGGAACTCTCCCATAGGTTTGCAGCTAGCCATTCGCTGGTTATCTATCGATGTCCAAGAAATGCCCTCCTGGATACACAGTAGCTGAAAGCATCAATCACCATATGCAGCTCCCAGCTGTGGGTCAGGAATCCAGGAGCAGCGTGGCCAGGAGGGTCTGGCCTGCTCCCTTGAGAGGTGGCCACCAAGCTGTCCGATGGGCTGGCTTGGCTCAGTGAGGTTGGGTGATCCCCTTCCAGGGGACCCTTGCACATGGCTGGCCAGTGGGCGCTGGCTGCGGGCAGGAGGCCCTGACCCTCTCCTCGGGCTGCTCTCACACCATGGTGTCGGCTTCCCGGGAGGGAAGGCAGAAGACACTCGTCTCTTACGTTCCAGCCTCTGAGTCGCATCTTTCATCTCCACAACATCCTGCTGATCACACAGGTTAGCCCTGTCCAGTGTGGGAGGGGACCACAGAGAGACAGGACCACCCGGAGTGGGGTCACTGGAAACCCTGGTGTCTGCCTCTGTCAAGCAGGGACTCTGCTGTTTGCTTTGCAGACCAGACTCTCCTGGGAGCTGGCGAGTGCGGCTTCTCCAGCTCTCCCTGCTGCTGGTTTTAGTCCTTGCAAATAAATTGATGGTGATTCCCTGTGATTGCCGGAGATGCACCGAGTCCCGGGCGCATCTCTCTGCCAGAGGCGACGTTTTTAAAGCTGCCTGCCTAGCACTATCTGTTTGGTAGGCAGGAAGGCTGACAAACTTGAGTACTGATGGCAGAAATGTCCCCGGGCACAGCCCGTGCTGTCCCCTGGGCCCTGGCTCACACAGGACAGTGAAGATGAGAGGGATCCTGTCGAAGCTACTGGAGGGATGGCCGACGCCGTGATAATAAAGAGCATTCTCAAATCAATAAGAAAAATGCTGCCACTGCACATCTTCTCTATCCCTTGGGACCCTTGCCCACTGCCTGCTCGGGGTCCTCAAGGCTGAACCAACAGCCCCTGCTCGCCAGGGTCAGAGAGCAGTGAGTCCGGCCCAGCCAGGCTGTGGAGTTGCCCAACGCCCTCTCTGGAGCTCCCCGTGGGCCCGGGTCTCACCCCTGCCAGGTGCCCCTCCCTCGGCCCTCCCTGTCTCTGGGGTCAGCTCGCTGCCTTCCCGCGTCCCTTCAATCCCAGGTGAGTCCTTCCCTCACTTCCGGCCCCAAGGGCGCCTCGGCCCTGCAGTCCCCACACTCTTTGCCAAGCTTCTCTGAACAGCAGGTGGGTGTCAGTCGCTGGGAGGACGCCGGTGCCCATCTCCAGGGAGCGTGGGCCAGGCGTGGTGGACAGGTGAACCTCCATCTTAGAGATGGTGCCTGCAGAGGCACCCATCCTGGTCACTACTGTGGACAGTAAGAACGTGAGAGCACATCCAGCTACAGAAGCCCCAGCAAGACGACACCAGGAGCCAAAGGAATGGTCAAGGGCAAGGGCACGGCAGCAGTGGGCAGTCCTTTGCAGCCCACCAGGCTGCAGGGTGCAGGGGGACAGCGGACCACCTGCCACAGGTGTCGCGCCTGGCAGCCACCGCCCCCAACCTCCCAGGCCAGGGACCTTTGCAAGGAGACTGCCAGGCCCCATGAAGACCAGCAGAGAAGGACGCCTGGGGCTCTTCATTCCAGGGATGTCGGCTTGCCACCAGCCTCCCCAGGACCCCAACGAGACCCTCCTCAAGCGTGTTCGAGGAGACGCAGGCAGCCTGAGCCATGGCCGTGAAAACGGTGCATTAAACTGGCAATTGGTGGGAGGTGCATTGATACCAACCTAACTAGACTGATCAACTATTTGATTGATACACAGGGTGCAAAATAGTGAACTGAAGGATCCAAACTGCCAGCTTCCACATGGAATGGGGTACGCTGTACGCTGTGTACAGCTTACACGTACTCAGCTACTTCCAGAAGAAAGACGAGGTGGCAATTGAGTATTATTAAGGGCGATGTCTTAGGAGAGACTACTGACACTTTTCTTCGCCTCTCATCTGTTGTCTTGTATTTTCTGGACTTTCTCAAATGAATTTGCGTTTTTGGATTAAAGCAGAAATGACTTAACAATGCACTTTGCGCAGGATGCTGCACTTGGAGGTGCCCCTGGGGCCCGTGGTGGGACGTCTGCAGTTCACAGATGCCTGTAATTTGCACAGCGGTTGGGAGACCGAGGCAGGCCCCGAGACCTTGGTGGCGCCTGGCTCTCGCCTGCCTCAAGTTCACCGTGTGAACTTGGGCAAACTGCTTACTAGGCCTGGGCCAGACCTGGCCAAATGCCTCCTGGGGTTTACTGCCCCCTCTGCCAATGAGTCCACTCTCTCCCTCTGCAGGGGACATCCAGGCCTGGTCAAAGGAAGGGTGTCTGTATAGGCCCAGACTCCTGAGCTGGGCAGTGTCTGGCTGGGGACACAGTGACAACCCCTGGAAGCCCCTGGGAGATGTGCATAGCTGAGTGGTTAATCCTGGGAGGAGAGAATGACCAGGAGCTGGGTCCAAAGGGAGGACTTGAGCCAGGGCCACAGAGGACGACTGGTGTCCCGAGGTCAGTGCGGGTCAGACAACCCCAAGCTTGTGGCCAGGAGGCTCAGGATTCAGAGAGAGCCATGGAGGAAGGGAAGGTGTGGATGGGTGGGGTTTCCATGCCTCTGTGAGGGAGCCCTGTCCCCTGAAGGCCAGCCTCCGAGGCCCAGAGTCTCCTATCCCTGAGTCTGGATGGCTTGAGGCTTCCGAGTGTGGACCTGCCTGCCTCCCCGAGCCTGGGTCTGCCCTGGCAGCAAACATGCTCCTGCGCAGCCGGGGCGTAGGCGAGGCCGATGCAGGGCCCTTGGCCCCGGGCTCTCCTCCTCCTCTTAGCGGCCCCCCGTGCAGTCCTACTGTCCCTGAGGCTCCCTCCACTGCCTGGCCAACCTGAGACTGACACTACGTCCCGTCCCTCCCGGGAGGCCTCTTCTGCCCAGCCCGGACTGGGCCCCCAGCCTCTGCCCCCACCTCAGCCCAGCACTGAACTTGCTGGACCATTGTCCCCCGGGACAGGGCAGGCTGTGCACTGGGCACAGCTTCTTCCCCAGCTTGGAAACTAGGCCACTATTTAGGAGCCTCTGGGCTGCACTTTTCTGAATGCACACCAGAGGTCAGAGAGGAAGAAAAGCAGACCCTCCCACCCAGCATGGTCGCCCAGCCCCCTAGGGTGGGCCTCGGGGCTGGCCGAGCCCGGGGAGGAGCCCCTCCTGGCCTCTCTGCCCCCTCCTGGGCATCCTAGGAGTGCAGGTCTTCTACTCTCTCCTTTCTCTCCACAGATGACTGCTTACCCGCCCTCCCTGCTGCCCCCCTCGGCCCACCAGGGCATCCAACTGGGCTCGCCCACAGTGCTGGCCACCCCAACTGGGCAGTGGGCTCTGTTGCCCTCCCATTGTGTTGGCTCTCAGCACCCCAGGCCATGTCCCCCGTCACCACCAAGCCACCCAGCCAGGGGCCCTCCCTCTTTACTTCTGACTGGTCATTGTCGATAACGCCCTATTAAAAGTTAGAGATGCATTTTCCTCCTGCCAATCTTTTTCCTTTTCATTTAGCAGACATTGATTTTTCCCCTCCTGGAGATGGAATGGAAATGAAACCACACTCATCTCTTTGGGGTGATTTAGTCATCAGAGCCCGAGGCAGTGGTCAGGCGCGCTGCTCTCTCGTCAGCTCGTTCACGGGTCGCTCCCTGACTGGGACAGCCATTTAACCTTTCTCCTCTAGCTGGAGAAGGAGACTCCTGACCTGGGGGGGCAGGAAGCACTCTTGACCAGCCAGAGTCGTCTGGTGAAACCTCCACGAGAGACCAAGTTCAAGGTTGCACTGATGCCACACACAAAAGTGGCAATTATTCAATCAACTTGATTGGGGTAGACAGCACCAGGACTTCAGCTGTGTCCCCTTCCCCTCAGCTCCCAGGCTCCCTCGGCAGGAGCCCAGGTCTTTGGGAGCCCCCGCCTGACCTCACAGGTTTGTGGAGAGGACATATGGGCTAAGCCCAGTCGGCCTCATGAGGTAAGGAGCAGGTGCGTGAAGGTGGTGTGGGGTGTGGTGAACACCAGTTTGCAGCCAGGGTGGCTCGGGTAAGTCACTCTGGGACTTGGTGTACTGGTAACTACAGAGACTACAAGAGCATGGTGGGTGCTCTACAATGATGAGGTTGCCAAGATGGTGTCAGCGATGGTGGTAAAGAAGCTGGTGGTGGTGCTGGTGATGATGGTGGTGGTGACAGTGGTGGTAATGCTGGTGATGGTGATGTCAGTAATGATGATGGTGATGATGACGGTGATGAAGATGATGATGGTGGTGATGTTGATGATGCTGGTGATAATGGGGGTGATAATGGTGGTGATGACGGTGATGAAGGTGATGATGATGGTGATGATGGTGATGATGGTGGTGATCATGGTGATGAAGATGAAGATGATGGTGGTGATGATAGTAATGATGATGATGATGATGGTGGTGGTGAAGATGTGATGGTGATGGTGTTGATGTTGATAATGATGTTGGTGATGGTGAAGTTGGTAATGATAAGGGTCAGGATGATGATGCTATCGGTGGTTAATAAATGCCTTTCTCATGGGCTCCCTGATTAAACAGTCTTGCAAAGAGCCCTTCCAATATAATACTTCTTCTGCTGAAATCGGGTCTCAGTCCTCAGCCCTTGAATATGGCTGACTCTAGCATGCTTAACCAATGTACTGCATTGGAAGTGATGCCATGTGACTTCCAAGCCCAGGTCAGAGGAAGCTTGTGGCTTCTCCTCTGGGCCCCCTGGGACATGCCGGCAGCCCTGAGCTGTGACCAAAGAGTCCATCTACCCTGAGAATGTGCTTTAGAGTCCAAGCATCACACAGGGTGACAGTCCCAGCTGAGCCCTGCCTTCTTGTCATGCTGTTGAGGAATCGGACTTGTGATAAAACTGTGGTGGGCCTTCTAGAGCATCCTGCTGCCAGCTGGACTCCTCCCCTGAAACCCAGTCCACGTTACGTGGAGCAGAAGAACCCAGTGGAATTCCTGACCTACCCAATTGTGAAACACAATAAGTTGTCTTTGTGAGCTGTTAAACTGGGGGGCAGTGTGTCCCCATGTCTGCAGGTGGCATCTTGGCTCAGCAGCACTGGCCCAACCCACTGCCTGGGCCTTTCCTGCTGTGGGATCCATTTGAAACTGTGGCCACCTCCTTTGGATCAAGGACCCTCAAATTTCCATCCTCTCAGCACAGGAAAGACAGCACACTTAGAGTCCACAGAGCTGTAGAACTCCCTTGAGCAGGGCCACATGTGGGCCTCCAGGAAGAACCCAGTGCTGTGGGGCACAGTGGTGATGCCTGTGATCCCAGAGACTCAAGAGGCTGATGCAGGAGGATGGCCAGTCAGAGGCCAGCCTCAGCAATTTAGTGAGATCCTCAGCAGCTTAGCAAGAAACTGTCTCAGAATTAAAAAGAAAAGGGCTGGGGATGTGGCTCAGCAGTGAAGTGCCCTTGGGTTCAATGCCCAATACAATGGAAGGAAGGAAGGAAGGAAGGAAGGAGGGAAGGAAGGAAGGAAGGGGGAGCAAGCCCAGCACAGTATAAGTCAGGAGCTGCCGCCAGGCACAGGGGTACCACCTAGGCCTGAGTGCAGCCACCAAGGAGCAGGACAGCCAGGAAGACAAGGCTGGCTACCCCATCAGCTCTTGGGTCTCCATGCTAACCACCACCCAGGGCTTTCTCTTGCCCAGCCTGCCAATGAGGAGCCACTGGAGGGCCCTGCTTTGCTGCCTAAGGTATCCCTGGGGGGACAGGGCGTGGACGGTGAAGTGAATGGCCCATCCACTTCCTCCTGTACCCGACTGGAGGACCTGCTAGCTCTCTTGCCCAATTATTTTTGAGAATCTGGGGTCTTGGGGCTTTGGGTACTGGGTTAGAATTTGAGCCCAGATCTGCCTGACACCCAAGCGTGTGTCCCCTGCCCCTTTATGGGCTACCTGGCAAGATGGACAGGTTCATGGTTAAAGGTGAGAGTGCCGTCTGCATCCCTTTTCCTCCCAGGAGGGGCAAGTCCTGCTGCCTTGGATGAGATTCCCCTGGCCCCGCTGCTGTCCCTACAGAGAAGAGCCGGGTCCCTGCCAAGGCAGAGGCGAGACCTGCTCTGGGCAGACAACACAGTAGCTCGCTGCCTTTTATCCAGGGTTTGAAAATGGAATGCAGCCAAGCTGGACAGTGCGGAGGTGGGAGCAGGGTTGGCGCAGGCCTGCTGGCTGTGCTCCGGGTGCTGGGCAGCTTTTCCAGGCCTTGCAGGAGTCACTGGGGCCTGGAGACAGAGCCAGGCGTGAGGAGGGCAGGCCACGCCGGGACCTGAGACCCGACACCCTTGCCTCAGGTGCCTGTGCTGACCCTGTCTGAGTGGCCCGTCCCTCCACCTGCCATCTGCCCACTGGGCCTGCCTTCACAGTGCACCCACTGCACGGCACCCACCAAATGAACAGCCTGCTGCAGGAGCACACGCACCCACGCTGGAGCACACACGCCACGGACGTGTGTGCTTGCCCTGCTGGTGCCCTCTGAGACCGGTCCCTCCTGTTCCTGGGACTCTGCTGCCCACGGAGCTGCTGTCCCCCTCTGTGACCTTGGAGCCCAGTACACGGCTCTTCTGTTCCCAGGCCTCACAGTGAGGAAGCAGAGGGCTGGAGAGGGGAAGTCACACGCTAGCAAGTGGCAGAACCAAGGCTGGGGCTCCGGGACCTCCGGCCACCTCCTTCCTCCTACACCACCATGGCGCGTGGTCTCCTCCACTTGCTTCCGCCGGCCACACACGCGGGAGTCGGGGGTGGGGGCCCACACTGCCAGAGGCTGCTGTAGCCCAGGGTGCAGGTCTCTTGTGGGCATGTGTCCAAGAGTAAATGCTTGCTTGGTCACACAAGAGCTGTGTATTGAACGTTTAAAGGAAACACCACATTGCTTCCCAGAATGACTGTGCCCTTCACATCCCCACGGCCGGGCCAGAGAGCTCCAGTGGCCACATCCTTGCCACCAGCTGGAATGGTCCGTCTTTGAAAGTTGGTCATTTCAGGGATGTGGCGATATCTCAGGGTGGCATTACTGAATGTATTTATCAACCACTTATGTGCCTTCTTTTGTGAAATGTATGTTCAAATCTCTTGCCTTTAAAATTTTTGTTGGTTTTCTTAATACCAAATTTTAAAAATTCTTTTTATATTCTAGACACAAATCCTTTGTGTAGTGTATGCCTGGCAAATATTTCCTCTTGATACACGCCTTGACTTCTCATTTTCTAATGGTATCTTCTGCAAAATGAAACTTTTTGATTTAAGTTTTGTGTATTTGGTATCAGGGATTGAACCAGGGATGCTCTGCCACTGAGCTACATCCCCAGCCCTTTTTATATTTTATTTCAAGACACGGTTTTTCTAAGTTACTGAGGATGGCCTCAAACTTGTGATCCTCCTCCTTCAGCCTCTGAGTCTCTGGGACAACAGGTGTGGACCATGACACCTGGCCACAATCTGTCAATTCTGATGATGTCCAATTTGCCTTTTTAAAGGAAAGGTTGTATGATTTTGTGTTCTATTGTAGAGTCCTATTTTCACCACAAGGTAGCAAATATCTATATTTTCTTCTAGGGGCTTTATGTTTTTAGGTTTATGTTCCTATGAAACATTTCAAGTTAATTATTGCATTTGGTATAAGGGTTGATACCTCATTTTTTTATATGGATATCTAGTTGGTGGAGCATCGAAAAGCCTTCCTTTCAACAAAATTTCTACCCATTACCTTGGCACTTTTGTAAATAATAAACCATATATGTGAGGGCTATTTCTGGGCTCCATTCCTCTAAAATATACATAAGCATATTTCAATTTTTATTTTAAACCAATATCAAACTGTTCTAATTAATGTAATTTTTATAGGAAGACTTAAAATCAGGTAGGGTCAAGCCTCCAACTTTGTTTTTCTTTTAAAAAATTGCTTTGACTATTCTAGGTGATTTATTTCCATTTCCACAGGACTTTTAGAATCAGATTGTCAATTCTATCAAAAATCATGTTGGGATTTTATTGAGATTGTGTTGAATCAGTTTGAGGTAATCGTAATCCAATATGCAGCCCTCCAATCCATGAACATGGTATGTCTGCATTTATCTATAAATTCTTAAGTTTTTCCCCTGGGTTGTGTCTTACTTTTTAGTATAGAGTTCTTGGACAAATTTTGCTAGTTTTGTTCCAAGCAATTCACTTCTTTTGTGCTATTGTAAGTGAAATTTTAAATATTTTATTTCCAGTTGTTCACTGCTAACACACAACAGCAAAATAGCTTTGTTTTTTAAAAAAATATTAACCTTGTATACTGTGACCTTGCTAAATTAATTACTGGTTCTGATTGTTGTTTTGTGTATGCCCTGGGATTTCCTACATACATAAACACATCACCTGCAAATAGGAGCACTTTTACTTCTTTTCTGAGTTTTTGAACTGTAGCATCTGGGATTGCCAGAACAATGCTGGGTAGAAGTGGCAAGAGGAACATACTTGCTTGTTCCCAGTCTAAGGGACAAATAAGTCGTATTTTTACTGTTAACTACATTGTTATGAGATTGTTTTTGTTTTGTGATTCTTTTTATTGATTTAAAGAAATTTCCTATTATGCCTAATTTCCGAGAATTTTTGGTATAAATGTGTGTTGGACTTTGTCAAACTCTTTTTCAGAGTCTTTTGAAATAATCAAAATTTTATGTGATTTTTCTCCTTCAGTCTATTTATATGGTGAATTTCATTGATTGTTTTTCAAATGTGAAACTGACATTGCATCCCTGGAAGAGATTTCATTTGTCATGAAGTATTACCCTTTTGTATGCTGTTAGGTTTAATTCAATATTTTGAAAAGAATTTCATTAAACCTTCAAAAAACATTTTTTCTTAAATCTTTCATAAAATATTTGAGTGACTGATTGAGATCACCAATGAAACCACTGAGATCTGGGCTTTTCTTTTGGGGTGGTTTCTGGTCTATTTAATCTCTTGAAGAGTGACAGGGTTGATCTGACTTGGTATTCCTTCTTGAGTCAATTTTCTTTGTTTTTTTGTTTTTTTCCTGGTACTGAGGATTGAACCCCGGGTGTTTAACCACGAAGCCACATCCCCAGCCTGTTGTTTATATTTTATTTAGGGACAGGATCTCAACAAATTGCTAAGTACCTCCTAAGTTGCCGAGTCTGGCTTTGAACTCTTGATCCTTCTGCCTCAGCCTCCCGGCCACTGGGATTACAGGCATGCACCATGACACCCAGCTTGAGTCAATTTTTGAGTTTTTGAACTGTAGCATCTGGGATTGCCAGAACAATGCTGGGTAGAAGTGGCAAGAGGAACATACTTGCTTGTTCCCAGTCTAAGGGACAAATAAGTCGTATTTTTACTGTTAACTACATTGTTACGAGTAAGTTTTCTTTTACAAGAAATATATTGCTGGCGGATACAGAAATACAGTGGCAGATGCCTGTAATCCCAGTGGCTCAGGAGACTGAGGCAGGAGGATGGCAAGTTAGAGGCCAGCCTCAGCAACTTAGCAAGACCCTGTTTGAAAATAAAATAAATAGGGCTGAAGATGTAGTTTAGTGGTAGAATGCCCCTGGGTTCAATTCTCAGGGTTGGGGGAAGAAGAAGGAAGGAAGAAAAGTGTTCATTTCCTCCACATTGTCACATTTTTTAGGCAAAAAGTTGTTTGTGGCATTCTGTCATCTTTTCATAGGTACAGTGTCTATGGAGGAGACTTTTTTTCCTGTTCCTAGTCAAAATAACTTTTGTGCTCTCTCTTTTCTTCTTGGTTATTCTGACCAGGCACTTGTCAATTTAGTTGATATTTTCAAAGAACCAGTTTTTGCATTTGTTAACTTTCTCTATGATCTGCTCCAATTTCATTGATTTTTGTGCTTATCTTTAATACTTTTTCTACTCACTTTGGATTTACTTTGTTCTTCTTTTTGAAAATTATCTTAAAGTAAATCACATGGCTCCCTCACGGGCCTCTTTCCCCTGGTGCCTCTGCCTCAGCCAGCTCGGACCTCACCGTCCTCCTCCTCTCAGAGTCCATTCCTCAGGACAGCAGGCTGACACCTGGGTCCACCCATCCTCTGCTCTTGCTGGCCTGTCTAGTGCTGGCTCGGCATCATCTCACTCTGTGCCATGCTCCAGCCCGCTGGTCCCGCCCCGTGGTGCCAGCCCTGTTTGCCTCTCTGGCCCTCAGCTTTCCTGTGCCTGAGTGACTTCCCAACCTCATGGGTGCTGTTGTCGTGCTTAATTTGGTTATTAATTTCCTTTGCAGATTAGTTACAACAAGACTTGCCCAGGCTCAGAGTCACATGCCTATCTCTGAGTAGTCGAGTGTCCACCACAGGCCTTCCCTAAGGGGCTGGGCAGGCTCCTGGGGACTGGACAGTGGGTTCAGAGCTGACATGGGCGAGGGCATGGTGTGCTCTCTTGTTCTGCTGGTGGTACTGGCCCTGGTGGGTTCCTCCTCCTGAAGAGACCCCTGCAAAGACAGGAGGCCAGGTGCTGTTCAGAAGTGGGCTGTGCTGCGCAGAGGAGAGGAGTCCGTCCTCTTTGACCACGCAGAAAGAATTGGCAGTGTCTGGGGTTTCCCTTTGCTTCCTCCAACGCCACATTCCATCTTTTTTAAAAAGCAAAAATATGTCTTGTTTGCGTTATACATACTGAGGCATCTCTTTGGCTTTTATTGGCGCCCATTTTACAGGTGAGGGAACTGAGGCTCAGAGCTGTGCCTGTCTCAAGATGCAACCCTCAAGCAAGTCCCCACAGCGCTCTAGGGTGGAGGGCAGGGTCAGAGCCTGGGGTGCTTGCCTGGGCCTTAAGGACAGGATCCTCCTTGAGCACTTTCTGACCCCGGCCCCTCCCTGTGGCCTAGACTGGCTTCCTCACAGGAGTGCTGCCTTCCCGGCTGGCCCAGAGTCCAGCCTCACCAGGAGCCAGGCTGAATGCAGAAGGAAGATCCACCTGGAGCAGATGGGGGTGGGTGGAGGGAGGGAGCCTGTGCTGAGTCCTCTTCAGACACCCTGAGGGGACTCTAGGAGTGGCAGGCCAGCTGGGAAGTCCTGTGGGTTCTTCGCTCAGGTCCCAGCAAGGGCACGTGTCAGGGACCTGTGGCAAAGCCGCTGGCTGGCTGGGCTGGCTTGAGGGCTTCCTGGGGGCAGCAGGCGTGGGGAAGAGCAGGGGCCTTCCTGGAGGGCAGGCCCAGGCGCTGCCTCCGAGGGGCAGTCCAAGGAGGGCCGGCGGTGGGAGCTGCCAGGCTGGGGAGGCCTGCGTGCTGGGAGGTTATGGACGGGCACCTTCCTTCTGGGCTGAGTCTCTGTGTGCAGAACTAAGGGGCTGGGCAGGGAGCAGGTCTCCACAGGGCGGTGGGGGCACTGCAGGGGCCTCTGAGCCTTGCCTGGGACTCTTGTTCGTTTCAGAAGTTCCTCTGGGAAGGGTGGGTCCAGCGGCTTCCCAGGGGTTAAGTGGAAGGTGCCTGCAGCGGCCCCCAGTCAGCCTTCCCCCGACAGGTGGCCTGGTGGCCTCCCGGGGGTACCCCAGTGCATGGGGTGGGTGGTGAAGCAAGCCAGTTCCCACCTCTGGGCCTGGTTTTCCTCTCAGTGAAATGGAGCCAACCTCTCCTCAATCCCTGGCGTGAGGACGAGGGCCCCGGAGCAAGCCTCAGAGGACTGGGCCACCAAGTGTGACCCCTCTGGGTCAGACTCTCCCACAGCTCCCGTCCACTCTCTGGTCATCGGGCTCTTTCAGACAGGGGCCACCCCACCTTCAGAGGCTCCCCACAGACACCCAATCACCCTGTGGTGTCCTTACCCGCCTACTTGGACCCCTCTTTGTGGCCCCCGCGAGAGGCCTGGCCCCTTCTCTTCAGCAGAGCTGACCCACCTCCAGGCACCTCTGGAGCTCCTGGACCACCTTCTGGCCTCTCTGGACCCTCAGCTCCTTTTTCCCCTCGTGGTTCGGGTCCCCGGTCTGGCCTGGGCAGGCCTGGGCAGGCCTTGCCCACAGGGCACCTGGGTGCCAACACATGTGACTGGGAGGCGGGGCCGTGCTATGGCCACCCCTTGCTGTCTGCTCCCCCTCTATGGTCCATCCTGGGTGTTTGTGGGGTCCGGGGCCTGGGGCCCCATCCTGGGCAACCTGGCCGTTCAGCTGTGTTGGCACACGATCACCACGAACACGAGCCAAGCGGCGTCTCTGTCAGCTTTAAAACCACTGAAATGAGCTCACTTGTCGTGCTGTGGTCCAAATATTTTGGCCATTTAGATGCAACCTTCTGTGCTTGTGAAATTAAGTGTGTTATTAATCTTGCCTGGCCCAGTGACAGGGTGGGCAGATCAGATAGATCTCCTTGCAACAAGGGAAGGGCGCACATAGCCCTGCCGGAGGAAGCAGACGCAGGAGTTCGGGACACGGCTGATGGAGTGGGGCCGCCCTGGGGGGAGCCGCTGGCCAGTGAAGGGCGTGGGGAGGGCTCCACAGCACAGTCTTGGCTTCTGGATGCCATAGGGGGTGACTAGGGGTAGGGGCTTCTGAGCCTCTGAGGCAGAGCCCCAGGGGACAGGGCCACAGGGCCAAGCTGGGGTCAGGCTCCCAATTGTTTCCAGGCTGGACTTTGTGACCAGCCCTATTTTTAAAATAAAGACTCTTTGTAGAAAAAGAGGATAAGCAGGAAGAAGGCTATGAGCGTTCCTGGGCCCAGACTCTCCGAGTGAACCTACGCCGGGCATTTCTTCCTGGACCTGCGTGTGTGTATCTGCAGCTGGCCGCCCACGGTGTGGGACTGGAAGCTGCCTTCATATCCTTGCTGGTGTATTGTTCTGAGCACACACTTGTAGGGGGAAACTGAGGCTGGGGAGGACACATGGCCCCATGGTCAGCCTCCAGGCAGGACCTCGGGACCCGGGCCCCTCCCTGGCTCTGAAGACCTGGGAGGGACGGGCCGGGATGCCAAGGAGACAGCATGCCCTTTGCCCAGTGCTCTACTGAACCGGGGAGCAGGAGGCTGGCAGCTGGCTGCCAGGTGCCAGGGGCTCATGGCTGGCCAGCTTCTCTGCACCACTGACCCTAGGAGCGGGCTGCATGGAGCAGGGCAGTGGCTGCCCTGGAGACTCTCGCTTATCCTCCCTGCTATGTGGTGGCTCCAGGTGGGTCTGGCAAGGCAAAGCTTGCCTCTCTGCTGGTGCCCCGGCTGCCACAGCTGGCCACAGGAATCTCTGTCCTCCCCGGCTGGCTCTCAATGACCCCCGAGCCCACTGGAGGCACCTCTGTTCCCCCTCTGCCTTTCCAAGTACAGGACTTCTTAAAAGCTGAGACTAGCGGCCAGGAGCCGTGAGGAGCACCTTAGGACAGTTCAG
The DNA here is from genome assembly GCF_902686455.1 of Sciurus vulgaris. Lineage (NCBI taxonomy): Eukaryota > Metazoa > Chordata > Mammalia > Rodentia > Sciuridae > Sciurus > Sciurus vulgaris. The sequence continues at coordinate 88,309,169 of NC_136476.1, read as the reverse complement.
ATCCCGGGGGCATCCCTGATGGACTCGCCCCCACCCCAGAGCCCTGGTGCCCTGGGCTGTGGGGTTGTGTGTGATTGCCAAGATCATCTAGAAATGCCTGGCCATGTGGCTTTGATTGGGCAGTGCTGGGCCTGAGCTGGGTCAGTCTCCCTTGCACAGAGCTTCCAGGCCTTCCCTGGAGCGGCTCCTGGGTGGCGGGGCTGAGGAGTCACCGTGGGGAGTTTCCACCAGCCGGTCTGAGACTCGTGTGAACTGCTCTGCTCTGTGCCCACCGGAGTGCTCCTCGGGGTGCGCTCCAGAGGTGCCTGTCGCCTGTCCACGTGAGAGAGCCAGCCCAGCCCTGCCGAGGGGAAACTGAGGCCTGAGGCCTCACTGCCGCTGGTGGTGGGGGCACAGGCTGTGGTCTGGCCCCTGAACCCCTTGAGGCTCAGGGCCCCCACTCCTGTCACTGGCCTGGATTTATTGCTGGGTGATTAAGTTGGAAAAGACCAAACAGGGAGTGACCACACTTTTAAACACCTCAATAACAAGGAGACCTCAAACTTCAGCCACGCTGCCAGAGTAGGGGAGCAGCTGGCTCCAGGGACATGCCAGCTGGACGGGATCTGGGGCTACCCTTTGCGGCTGTCATGGCAGGGTGGCCTGGGCCTTTGGCTCCCCTTCCCAAATGCCCACCGCCCTCAGGTTGCTCTTAAAGCCACTGGGCAGGAGGCACAGGTCTGGAACACTGGGATTCCTTCCAGATTTGGTGGACCCTGTGGTCCAGCAGGTGCCATGGGGGTGGGGCTTACTGGCCGGGCTTTGGGGCCCCCATGCAGCTTCAACCAGGGTATGGCCCCCTTGCCTTACTCCCACCCTTCCATTCTAGGGGACTTGGGGAGGGCTGGTCACTGAGCCCCATGAAGCCCCCTGGGGACCTGAGCCCTCTTCTTCATCTTTTCTTCATGCCCATCACTCCTGAGGAAGGGCTCCTGCAGGCTCTGTGGGGGAAGCAGAGGGTGCCTGAAGCCCGGGGTACTTTGCCTAACAGAGGCCCCAGCAGGGGACGACAGACCCCTCTGGTCGTGGGAATTTGCTGGGCAGGGGCCTGGCTGGAGTCTCACATGGGCACTTTAGAGCAAGTGGGCAGGACGCCAGAGGAGAGGCTCTTCCCTGGAGGCTGTGTGGAAGGGCCCAGGACAGAGCTGGCGCCCCCTCAGCGGCAGACCTGCCCCCAGGTGGAGAGCCGAGGCCAGACCTGGAGACCTCAGGCATCTGGGGTCCTTCTGGGTGACCTTACGTCCAGGATAGCCCCTCCCTTGCTTGTGCCTTAGCTCACAAGAGGCACTTCTGGGGGAGGGGACCCTCATGGTGGGAGAAACAAAGGCCAGTTGTCCCCAGGAGTTGGCAGTTGATCAGCCTGTGGACTGGGTTACCCAGGGGCATGGCCGTCTTGTCTGCTGGGGACTGGTGGGCCCAGGGCATGGGTGCAGGGTAAAGGGATCCCCGAAGATTTTCTCCATGCTCTTTCTCTGTGGGGGCTTTCCAAAGCCCCAAAAGTCTCCTGCATGGGTCTCGCACTGGTTGTAAAGGCCTTTGATCCCGGCGGCACAGACTCATTGGGTTGACAGGTAAACCGAGGCCTGTGGAGGAAATGACCTTCTGAGTTAGGTACAGAAGGACTGAGTGCGTGCCAAGGGCGTGGAGAAGACCCAGTACCATCAGAGCGATGTCCCTCTCCTCAGTGAGTTCTCAGGGTCCAGTGACAGCTCCCATGGGGACTGGAAAGCCATGGATCCCAGCCCCTGACCACAGCAAGCTTGTGTGTGTGTGTGTGTGTGCTTGCACACTTGGTGGGTGGAAGTGTGCCACAGGAGATGAGGAGCCGCTGTGGCCCAGGTGCTGGTCTAGGGAGGGGCGGCTGTGGCCAGGCTGGCTGTGCAGGAGGAGGATGCGGGGAGAGGCCCTGGCGAGCGCTGCTCTGAGTCTGGACTTCATCCTTAGGGCAATGGCGGCAGGGGTGGGTTTGGAAGCTGGGAGTGTCTGGGGGGCGGGGATGGGGCGCTGCCACCCTGGGCTGGGCAGAGGCAGGGACAGGAGACCAGTGGCAGGGTGGGGCCTGGGCCTTTAGGGCCTATTACAGGAGCCTCCCAGGGCTTGGACCTGGCCCGGGGCCTACACTGTGAGGCTGGCAACCTTGCCCGGCTGAGCCGCGGCCTGGGGCCGGGCCAGGCCCTCCTGGGACACAGAATGATGCATGCCGGCCTGTCTTCACCCCCACTCGCGGGCAGCCTGGTGTGAGTGAGCAGCAGTTTTAAGAAAGATGCCTTCTGATGCTGGAGCACCAAGGAGTATCAGGCGAGCTCCTGGGGCCGCTCCCCATTCTTCACTGAGAAACGACGCCTCTTTATGGCCACCATCAATAACCGCGCCCCACCCCTCTCCGCCGCAGTGGCCACATATATAATATTTAAACCACGTTGGGGATGACAGGGATGGACAGATATTTTTAATCCCAACAGACTGTTATGGTTCATATCATGTCTGTCAAATAAATATTATGAATCATTTCCCGTTATCTTTATGGGGGCAAGTTGACGACATTGGGGGATCGGGCACAGGTGTCTCCCCGCGTATTTATCCACCTCTTTTGTATATGTATGTGAACAGAGGGAGATTTATGAAGCAATCGCTGATAATAAATGACCCCTATAAAGCACATTATCTTCTCCCTTGATAGGCGGTGTGCGGAGAGGGGCATGGTGCAGAGAGCCCGGGAGGTGCCAGCCTCAGAGTCAAGTGTGGCTGGCATTGGTGCCCACGGCTGGGAGCCTCCACCTTGGCTCTTCTCAACGCCTGTGATACAGTGGCCTCTGGTTTTCTGTTGTCAAGTCTCGTTTCATATTCAAAAGCCTTTGTGATTAACTAGTTCTTTTCTCCTATTTTACGGAAGAAGGCACTGAAGTTCAGGGGATCCTTGCCCAAGGTGTAGAGCCAGCTCTGGCCTCTTCTGCCAGTACCTCTCCCAGCACCCTGCTTTCCAAGTCTGTCACCTGTCCCTTCCGCCTGAACTCCAGTCTCACCTGGCACCGGCAGCCCTGGCTTGCCTACCCATGCGCAAGGGCAAGCAGGTGGTGTAGGAGCTTTTGGAGGTCAGAGTGCAAGATTGGTGGTTGAGTGGGGTGTCTGACCATTGGCTTGTGACCATGGCACTGGGGCCACCGTGTGACCTGAGGTCGGTTCTTGCTGCCTCAGCCTCTGTGTCTCCTTCTGTGAAATGGGGAAAGGAGCCTGGCCTGGGGATGGCTGGGCAGCGTGCAGCGGGCCAGCCCTGGGGTACCTGGGATCACCTGTGTCCTGCTCCCGTTCTCTGGACTGCTCCTCCCAAGCCTTCTGCCACTCTGCTGGTGAACCGGGTTTGGGCAGGAGCATCTCTTTAGTTCTTTGGGGGCCCTTGCTGGTCCCTCCTGGCTCTTGCCCAGAGCCGCCCAAAGTCCCCGTCCTTCACAAACCAGCCCCATCTTCCTCAGCTTGCTCAAGTTCTGTTCAGCAAACTGTGCCTCTGGAAACAGGACCCACCTGTGAGGGAGGCAGCGCCTGGCCTCTGGGCGGCTGGTCCTCGCCCTCTCCTCTGCACTGGATCCGTGTGGAGGCCAGCCAGCTTGGCCACTGCCTGCTGAAAGATGAGGCAGCGCCCCGCAGGGCGGCGAACACTCCACGCAGGCACTGAAGGAGCAGAGCTCTTCTCCCCTCCTCTCCTCTTCTCCCTCCACTAGGCGGAACAGGCAGGGGTCTGAGTGGGGTAGTAGCTTTCCCAACCCCCCCCAACTGTGGAGAAATGGGATGTGACTTAGCAAGGCGGTGTCCTAGCCCCTGGGTCCTAGCCATCAGCTCCATCTGGGCTTGCTGGGTAACGTTGGGCAAGGTCCTTGCCTCTCTGAACTTCACCTGCCATCTCCTAGCTCAGGTCATCTATTACCACAGGCAGAAAGCATTACTCTCAACAGAGCCACAGGGGTGGTGGGAAAGGCCCCTCTGCGATGCTTGCTTGGGGACAGAGGTAGATCACCTGGCCAGGAGCCCTTGGCCTGCCTTGTCTGGGGACCCAGCATTCCAGCCTTATGAGGCTCCACTAGCTACAGGCTCAGGGCCACATGGACCCTCTCTTGGGGAAGGAACTGGAGGTGGTTCAGCACCCTGTGGGGTCCGCAGGACTGCTGGGACACCAGCCGTCCACCCCAATGCCAGCTCCAGGGTGCCCGGTGGCAGAGACACTGGCCTTTAGAGATATTATTCACCAGGTGATTCCAGAGACTGTTTACAAGGCTGAGCCGAGACAGACACATGGTACAGGCCGAGGTGCCTTAAAAAGCCCCAAATAAAAACAAAGCACAAAACTCCCTTAGATGGCAGCTTGTAAACAGGTGGATATGACTCTAAAAATATTTTTGGCTTCGGAAGCACATGGTAGTTTTTTCCGTGGTTAGTTTGGACGTGGCTACCTCAAAAGGGGCAGCTACTGCTCCCGGAGGGTTTGTGCGGGACCATTAGCACCCGAGAGCTCAAACTGGGGAGAGCGGCGAACAGCGGTCGCAGAATCAACAAGCCGCCTGGTCATGTGCCACCACCGAGCCGAGCATCGTGGCTTCTTGAACTCCCCACTACTCACAGGCTCTGGGAGCAGCGGGCCCCTCTGGGCCTCAGCCTTCCCTGGGCCGAGGAGACTGTGAGGAAGCTGCTGGGAGGTGCTCCTGGGTCTCAGTCCCAGCTGTTTTCCAGCAGCAGGGGTGAGGCTCGGGGAGGGGTGCGGTGGGAGCGAGGCACTGTCAGAAGGTGGCCTCCGCTGCTCGGCCCAGCCTTTGAGGCCTCTGGGACCAGCTTTCCCACAACTCTGCAGCATGTTCCAACCTGCCGTCGGCCAGGTTGCTGCTCACTGCTCTGATCCACCTCCAGGCCACTGCCACGCCAGCCTGGGGTGCCCCGACCAGACAAACACAGCGCTTCTTCAAACCCCAGCCCGGGGACCAACCGTCCGAAGGCCGGGGCCCCTAGCTACGGACCCTGCCCTCCTGCACCGTCCCTAGTGCTTCCTACTTGTTTACTGCACTCCACTCCAAACCATGGCTTCTGTGGGTGCCCATGGCCTTTCTGGCTGCGGCTGTGGCTCTTGGGAGAGTGAGCTGCCCATCCATCCCATAATAGTAATAAAACAGCTGCCATTACAGAGCTCCTGCTCTGTGCCAGTGTCCCTGCATTGCCTGTGAGCCAACTCAGTGACTCAGTGAGAGGGCGGGGTTGTCCCCACTTACAGATGAGGAAACTGAGGTGCAGAGGTCACATGGCTGGTGAGAGCCAGAGCAGGGTCTGGCCCCTGCCTCGCCCACTGCGGCTACACCTCCTCGGAGTGCCCAGGGCCAGGCCTCCATGTGGGCTCTGCAGATGTTTGGAAAACAGGATCATTCACATTCCTCCTCCCTCACCCCGACCCATCCCCGTCCCTTCAGCCCTTCAGTGGGAGTGAGCTGTGCACAGTCAGAGACCACGGGCCGTGGCAGGAAGCAGTGCTGCGTTGCTGGTCACCTTGCAGGGACACTGTAAGCCTGGGCAGCTGGTACCCTGGGTGGCCAGTGGTTTTAAGCACAGGCCGTGGCTTCAAATGCTGATGTGACCCTCCCACGTGAGGCATGTGCCAAACTTTCAGCTCCCTGGCTCCTGTCCTCACAGTCCGGTGGGCCTGCAGTGCCCATGCCCATGCCAGAGGTCTCATCAGTAACCCCTGTCCAGGAGGAAGCTGGCAACAAGGACTGGGGCTTCTCTTCCGGGTCATGTGTTCCAAATAGAGCTGGGGGTCAGATGCAGGCAGGGATGGGGCCCCAAAGACCACTGGTTCTGGGTCACACCAGGGGCTGGTCTGGGGACGAAGGGGACAAGCCTAAGAAATGACCTGGTGCATAGTACACACCCAGAACCTGACAGTCTTGGGCCTGCTCTTCCTCCCTCTTGGTCCTGCGTGGGCCCATTCCCAGGCCTGTAGGAAATCAGTGGGCTGTGGCTGTGTCTCGGGAGGTGATGACTGAAGGTGAGGGCCACATTTCAAGTCCACTGCTGGAGGGAGGGTCCTGGGGGACAGGCTGTCTGGCTGGATGGTGCGTGTGTGTGGCCGAGGAGATGGGGGTGGGGAGAAGCCAGCAGAGAGGGGAGAGACTGGGAGGGCTGCCCACCAGGTTCACTGCCTGGCCTGGGCCTGAGGCTGTGTTGGGGGTGGGCTCCCCAACCAAGGCTTACCCTCCCAGCTCTCCCCAGGGGGTGCTCCTGCCCTATGGAACAAAGTTCTTCCAGGACAGGCCACAGGGGTCCTCCTGTTACTGCCCCATTTCCCAGAGGAAAAAGGTGAAGCCTAGAAGGGGGTGGAACATGTGGAAGTAGCGCCCCAGGCAGAAGGACCCTCTCCCAGTCCCAGGCTGTGACTATCTCTCTGGGCTATCCGCACGTGGTCAGAGTCCTGCTCTTCACCAGAACCCCGATCCAGCTGCCATGAGCAGCTGGTTGGCTTGGGTAAGTCCCTCTGCCTGGTCTCTGCCCTGGGCATAGGGCTGGCAGCAGCGAGCTGGGGGTTTGGGGGCGTGGGAGGCGGGGCCGCTTTGGCCCGCCTGGCTCAGCAGGAGCAGAGGCGCTGCGCGTGCTCAGGAAGGCTGGCTTGGCTCTGCGCAGGTAGCTCACACCCAAACCCGAATTCCAGCCGCCCAAGACGGCGGGCGGGAGGAGGCCCAGGCTGTCCCAGGGCAGGAGTGCTTCCTTTCGTTTTTTTAAACAAACAAATCATGAATTTAAAAGTCAGGGCAGAGAACTACCCATGGTATAAAAATAGCCACGGGCCACAAAGTCAATGTCCAAGTCTGTCAGCAGCGCCTCTCTAGCCTGGCGCCTTTGAGGAGGGTTCCCGAGGCGTCGGGGCCAATGTGGAGGTGCAGGGTGAGCTCCGGCCCGCTGCCCGGCCGGCCCTCGGGTCTGTCAGCAGAGAGGGACTGGGTGCCCTTCGCATGCAAGTGTGCGAGGGGGCGGGCTGGGACGTCCAAAGCTGAACGGCTTCCCCGCGGCGGCAGCAGGCCACTGACGTCGGGGCTCCTCGCCCCTCCGGGGCCTCAGTTTCCCCATGTGTCCGCCGGGTTGCGCGGCCTGCGCTGGTCCGGCGCTCACCGCAGGGCGTCTGCTGGGCCGGCCGGGGTCCCCGCGCGGCCACGGCCGGCCTCTTTGTGTGACCGCTGCAGACAATGGTCGCTGGGCTCCCGGCCCCGCTCTCCTCCTCCTCCTCCTCCGCCTCCGCCGCCGCCGCCGCCGGGCCGCGGTTTTTTTTGGCAGGCCGGGGAGGGAATTCTGCTCCCGCCCCGCCGCGCCGCGCGCCCCGCCCTCCTCCCGCGCCGCCTGCCCGCGGCTCCCGGGAACCCCTGGCGGAGGCAAACTTGCAAGTTTGCAGGGCGCTCGCAACTCGGCGCCGGGCGGCGATCGCGGGGCGGCGCGGGCGGCGGAGCGGGGGCGCGCGCCGGCTGCGGGCGGGCGGGGGCGAGCGGCGGCGGCGGCGGCGCTGCGCCGGGTCCGCGCCCGTCGCGGGCCCCCCGCCGCCCCCCCGCTGCAGGCCGGGCCGGAGCGGGGCGCGGGCGCGCGGCGGCGCGGGCGCGCGCGCGGCGGCGCGCAGGCACAAGTAGTTTACATTGTTGGGCGACTTTTGCAACAACTCGCCGCGCCGCGGCCTCCGCGCGCCGCCGCCGCCGCCGCCGCCGCCGCCGGCTCCCCGCCGCCCGGGCCCGGGCCGGCCGCGCCGGGGGCCGCCGCGCTGCCGCCCGCAGCTCCGCGCCGGCGGGGCATGAGTTAGTCGGCAGACATGGACACCAAACATTTCCTGCCGCTCGGTGAGTGCTGGCCGCCGCGGGGCCGGGCGGGGGCCGGGGCCGGGGCCCGGGCGGCCGGCGGGCGGGGGCGCGTGCGCGGCGCGGCGGGGGCGTCCGGCTCGGCCCTGCGCCCCCGGCCTTCCCGCGAGTTCGGGCGCCGGGCCCGGAGGGGTGGGCGCGGGGGAACTTTTCCCGGGCCCGGCCGGGCGGGGAGGGGGCGAGGGCGCCGAGCCCCACTTGCCGGGAGCCGGAGTGGGCAGAGGGCGCGCGGGGCGGCAGGTTCGCCCGGGACGAGGAGGGGGCCCCCAGGGCCGGCGCGGGCTCTGCGCCCCGCGCGCCCGCGGCCCCCGGGCCACCCGGCGCCCAGCCCCAGCCGGGCCGCGCAGGAACCGGGCGCGAGCAGGAGGAGCAACTTCTGAGCTCGCTCGAGGGCTCTCGGCCTCCCTGGCACCCGGACGGGGTGGTTCGCTGGGCCCTGAGTGGTCTCTGTGCCGCCTGCCCGTCGGACAGCCTCGGGTTCCAGCAGGCCGCTGGTACCTGGGTGCGTGTCTGTTGGGAAGCAAGCTGCGACCCCTTTCTCCCCTATAGCAGCCCAGCCGTGTGGGGACGGTCACCCAGGGTCCAGCAGCACAGGAACATCAAGCCCAGAACCGGGGCCCCTCCCTCTGGCACCCCCAGCTGTCCTCCAGGACTGGCTAGCCCCATAGTATGGGGAGGACAGCCCAGAGGCAGGAGGGTCAGTTTTCCTGTCCTCCTGCTGCCATCCTACCCAGCAGCTTCCAGCCCCAGACTGTCTGCGTACTCCAGGCCCTGGTCCTAGCTGCCAGGAGCCGGCATGGCCAGGGGCCCCCACTCATTGCCTTCCCTAGGGTTTGGGAGCCAGTGAGAAGCAGGGGGCTTTATAAATGATCTCTGGGAAGGACATTAATTTGGTGTTGGGGACGGCAGCCAGGCTGTCAGGCTGGTGAAGGATTTGTGCCGAATGGAAATTAAGACAACTGATTATGAACCAAACCCCATGACCGTTGCCCCTTCTGCCTGCCCACCCCCTATAGCAGGGGTTGGGGTGCAGTTTGGCCACCCTGGGAGGTGCTTAGAGCCCAACATGGCTGCAGGGACATTTGGTGCTGTTGGGAGGCCAGTCCCCCAGGGTTTTGAGGGAGCTGGTTTGAGTACCCTGGCCTGCCGTTCAGGACAGGCCTGCTGCAGGGTGACTGGGGTGGGAGGTTCCAAGTGTGTCAACTCTGAGAAGACTAATTCCCCAACAGAAGTGGGGTAGAGTTGGTGAGTAAGCACTGGGGTCCAGCCTCGGGGACTGGGCACTCCTGCCCATTTTGCAGATGAGAACACTAGTTGGAAGAAGTCAAACTAAGCTTCTGGGCGATGGGTTGGGATTGGGGCCCCCAGCTGGGCATGCTGAGCCCAGTGGGACATGACTGGGGACATCTCCTTTTCCTCTGTGAAAGCCCTTGCACACACATGTGCTCGCAGAGCTGGGCTCGACACTTCCAGAGCAGGAACATGTGCTCAGCTCAGTTTCTGGCCCCTGGATATGACCAGGGCCTGGCTGCACTTTGGCTAATTCCTGGGAAAGAACAAGTCCCTGTCCCCCATGTCCCCAGCAGGGACATGGCTAGTCCTAGTAGTTGGTATGTGTGGACCTGGGGCTGAGGGTGACCAGGCTGCAGGGTGGCTGTTTTGGAGTCCCTGTGAAGAGCAGAGGTTGTACCTCTAAAGTCCCCCAGGGGCCTCTGTGAACCGTTCTTTCCACAAGGAGCCCGGGAGTCTTGTGTTGGTGAAGTGGCAGCTCTGTGGGCCCAGCTGGTTGCCTCCCAGGCAGCCCGAACCCCCGGGCTGAGTGGAGAGTCCTGGGCTCTGATTACATTTTATTTTTTCCTAAGCTTGTGACCGGCTCTGAAGTCCAGTGCAGTTGAAGGTCCATTTAAGCAGCTACTTGCCTAAGCCCTTTTGTCAACACAGCCTAATCCCTCATGGGGGGTGAGTGTCAGAGGGCCTGGTGTGTCCAGGGCCTGCTGGCTGCTGTGATCAGACTTGGAGCTGCTGGGAAGCTTCCACTGTCCTGTTCATTGGACATTTGGGGCTGAGAGGGCTTCTTCTCAGCACCACCACGGGGCTTGCTGGGCCAAGGAGTGTCCCAGCTGCCACCCCTGAGCCCATCGGTGTGAGATGCATCTGGAAGGAAAGTGAGGTTGGAGAATTTGCCCGAGGCAGCCCCTGCTTCCTGGCCCTGCTACCCAGGGCTGGCCTTGCTCCATGCCCACTGGGGAGAAGGCCTGGGCTGGTCTCAGCCTGGATGGTGGGACTTGAAGGCTGAGCCTGCAAAGTCCAGAGGGGTCAGACCACACTAGGCCCTCTCAGTTGCCAGTGGTGCATTTGCTTCTGGAGGCACCAGGCGGCCAGAAGCAGGAGCAAAGCTCCAGGCCCTCTCTGGGGGGACACTCAGGGACCTGGCTGGGTAAGGGGCTTCTGGTAACATCAGAGCCCTGGGGACCCAAAATAGAGCACATTCCGGGGCCTCCCGAAATAACAGGGCCACGTGACTCTCTGAAGGCTGGGCTTGGCGTCCAGCTCGGGCCTGACGAGGCAGTTCGTGGCTGGGCCCCGGGCATGCCAGTCGGGCGTTTGTTTTGGTAAACTCTGGAGGGGGCTCTGTTGACTTCAGAAGTGTTAGGGTGAGAAAAATGGCCCTCAGACGCTGACCTGGTGGGAGCTGGGCCTTGCCAGCTTGGGGCTGACCACTGTGCCTGGCCCTGAGCATGTGGTCCAGATGTGGGCCAGACGAGCAGGGAGGCAGGGGGGCCTGCACGCAGCCCAGGGCGTGCGTGGCTCCCAGTCCTAGGGGCGCGTGGGCTTCAGAGCTGGGCCGTCGCCGATCGCCTGGGTGGCTGCAGTGGGCCAGCTCCCAGCTCCTGGCCCTGCCAGTGTCCAGGCCACTCTTCCAGCTGTGCCTGTCCTTCAGGGCCTGTGGCAAGGCGTGCCTTGTCCGGGAGGCCCCATGGACTGCCCACGAGGGCCCCGTCCCAGCCCCTCCCTGGCTGTGGTGTTTGGAGTTGGTGGTCTTCGTTTTCTCTTCTGGAATTTCCTTGTGGGCACAGAGTGGGTACTCCAACCTGTGCAACCCCATTTGGATGGCTGGCTGAGCACACCAGGGGGTTCTGTGTCGGGAGGCGTGGGACAGACTTCACCTGCCCGGGAATTGCTGTGGGGGCAGGGGAAAGTCTTGCAGGTCCTCCAGAGCCAGGGGGCTGCCTGGGCACTGTTTTCTTGGGTAGTGTGTGGTCTTACCATGGTTGGAGTGTTCAGGGCTGGGGTCTTGAGGGCAAGCAAAGCCTGGTTGAGACGTGGGCTTCTGGGCCTGGCCTGGCCCAGCTGCCCCAGCAGTGCAGGGCAGGGGCTCCCGACTGGCTCAAGGCCAGGACAAGCCAACACCTGCCCTCTTCTTCTCTGCTGGGCTTGAAATTTGTGGGCCAGGGCCCTGAGGTGTCCCTCTGGCTGGCCAATTTCTGTGGGAACTGGCCATTGGCCAGGTCCAGGATGGGCAGGGGTGTGAGCTCTCGAGTCTGGGTATTCGGTCTGTGGAAGCTCGTGTCCATGTGAGGGTCACCTTCCAGGCCTTTGTCCCCAAGTGCATTGAGCAGGTCAGTTTCAGGTGGTGGTATGCCAGGTGGGGAAGGGACTGTCCCCCTCTCCCCTGACTGCCTGCCTCAGCATGGCCGTTTCATAACGGCCTCCCTTTGTGTTCGTGTACTTCTCACCCCATCTGCAGTTCCCCCATATTCCTGAGGCTGGGCACCCCGGCAGCCACCCTGGCTGTCTGCATCTGTGAAGTGGACGTAGTCCTTGCTAAAGTCCAGGGTGCCGAGCAGGCCGCCTGTCTGCTTGAGGATGGCTGGGAGTCCAGGGAGCTCTGCAGTGGGCTGTCTCTCCCACTTTCTGAAGGCAAGGCCTGCAGCTGGGTTCTCTCTGTGCCACAGGCTCGGGTCAGTGTGCGGCCAGTCTCTAGTATTGGACCAAAACTGACCTGAGGCTCTCTGGTGCCAGCCAGGGTGGGAACAGACGGGAGAAGACAAGGCCCCTTCCTGAGGCATCGACCTGCCCTGGTCCCTGCTGGCCCCTGGGACCAGCCCCCGCCCCACGGCAGGACCTGTCCCTGAGGCCGAGCGGTGGGGGCGAGGCCGCGTGCCTGCACACCCACCCGCGTCTGGTGCGAGATGTTCTGAGCAGTTGTGCCCCAGCGCCTCACAGACAGGGAAATTGCACCCTAGAGTTACAAAGCAATCGTCTAGCTCAGCAGCTGAACGAGCGTGAAACGGAGCGGAAAGCAGCTAGATAAAATTGGCCCAGGCCGCGCGGGGGAGCGAGGGACACGCACACGCACACAGGCCTGGCGTGCACACGCGTGGACGCATGCACACACACGTGCCTTTCTAGGTTCGAGTCCTGCCTGTGGTCCGGCCAGGTGCTGGGCCGCGCCCATGCTCTGCACTGGGGGGCGCAGGGCACAGGGCAGGTCTGTCCCTCCACTGGGTCATGGGACGCCCCCAATGCCGTCAGCCCCATTCTTCTGTATGCCTTGCAACTTGCCCCTGCCAGGGTGCCAGTGGTCCTGCCCAGTGGGCCCCGCTGAGTCCTGGAGACTTGGTTTTCAGGACCTCCTGGAAGCCTCACAGACACTTACCACCTGGCAGATGGGAGTCCGAGCCCCTTGGCGGGTTGTCGGGTGTGGCGCCCGGCGTCTGCGGTGCCCCTGCGTGGTGCTGCTTTTGCTCAGTCAGTTGATTCCACGGGCCTGGGCAGAACCTGGCCGGGGTGGGGGTCTCCTCCTGGCTCCTCTTGCCTCAGCATCCTCAGAAGCTGCCATCTGCCAGCAGGGCTGCGCCAGGCCTGGTTCCCTGGGAGACCCCGTGAACTCCACCTGGGTGAGTGTTTTGTCACTGGTGGGGACACCCGTGAGGGCTGACCCCTGGCCGTGGGAGTCTTGTCCCCTTTCCCCCTCCCAAGCCCTCCAGGGATGGAGACCCTTGGTCCCACTCCAGGACTGCAGGGGTGGGTGGGCTAGAAGGCCACGCCCCCACATGGCTGCGGGGTCATGAGCAGCAGAGGCTGGGCAGCTCGTGTCACTGAGGCCAGGCATCTGGCAGCAGGCTGCAGAGGGACCTGGGGGAGGGGCCAGGCAAGGGTGGCCACACTGGGGCCTCAGGGCAGGACAGGGATGTGGTCATTGTGGTGCCCCCAGCACACACATGCACACGTATGCACACATGTGCCCCGTGGAGGCCTGCTCTCAGGTGTTGGGGTTGGCGGAGTGGTGGGGAGCCCTTCCTGAGGAGGACCCAGGCCTGCCTGGGCTGCGTCTGTGGTGGGCTGGGAGCACCCGTCAGGTGCTGGGGCAAAGGCAGAGGCTCCCGTTGGCCTTCGGTGTGGCCCTGCCGTGAGGGGAGGGCTGCACAGGTGAGGGCGGTGCCCTCTGTGGCAGGGACAGCCAGACCGAGGCCCCAAGGCCAGCCTGGAGTGGAGGTGGAGGGCAGGGCTGTGGCAGAGCCTGGAGCGTTGCCAGCGTGTGCGGTAGGCTGGGGGCTGGGTGCCTGAGGTCCTGCGGGGTGGCACTCTGAGTGGAGTGGGTCGGGCAGAGCAGGGCTGGGGGAGGCTGTCCTCTCTGCCGCTCTGGCAGCTTGCTGGTCAGTGGGGGCCCAGGGTGGGGCGGGAGCTCCCAGTGGCCTGTCCTGGGCCAGCCTGGGGGTCTCACCCTCCTGGCCAGAGGCTCCCTGCACATGTGAGGGAGAGAACCCTTCCCCCGTCCACTCCCCATGCCCAGGTTGGCTCCGTGTCCCCCACTGCTGCCCTGCCCTGCAGCTCAGCCCATCCTGGCCCTTAGAACCCTGGTCTGCCCCAGGGAAATTCGCCGCCTGTACCCCCCTCGACACATCTGAGGCCTGGGGACTCTTGGCATCAGGGTGGGGTCCCGGCTCCGTGGGGAAGGCGACAAGCAGAGCAGCAGTCAAGAGAGTCGAAGCCCAGGCTGGGAAGGACATTGGGCCTGAGCACGAGGTGAGCGGGAGCCCACTGCCCCTGGGGCCTGAGGACCAGGGTGGAGGCTGGGGAGCGGGATTCTGAGGTGCTCAGGTCAGCCCCGGGGTCTGGGGGGAGGTGAGGGGTTACCTGGGTGGCTGAAGTCTGCCCTTCATGACCGCCTCCGCCCCTCCTGTGTCGCGATCCGACAGCTGAGCTAGGGCTGACGGGGCGCCCCAGCCTGAGGCCCGGCTCCTGGGGGCACCTGGGGCCTGCCCTGGCTGCCCCGTGCCTAGGCTGGCCTGTCGGCGGGGTCTCGGTTTCCCTGGCTGCCCTGGGCGTGGGGCCTGTGCTGACGGGTGTCCATCGGGCCACGGCCGTCCAGTGTGCCGCCTGGCGGGGGAGGGAGAGTGAGTTGGGCCAGGGCCAGGCCGTGTGTAAATCCTGCAGCTACCGCGGATAAACCCCGCGGAGTTCAAAGCCGCCGGGTTTGGCGTGGGGCGGTAATGAGGTTACTGATTCAACTGGCTTCCTGGTGCCGCAGCCCAGAGCCAGCGAGGCCGGGGAGCCCCAGGCGTGGATCTAACTATCCCATAATTGACCCGTTTAGCGTAAGTGTCTCTGCTGGCCCTGGCCGAGGTCAGGTGGTGACAGCCCCGACTGGAGTCGCTGCACTCAGCAGGGCCCAGCTGCTTGCCCTGGGCCCGCCCCTGCCCTCTCCGCTGTCCGTGGCCAGCGGTCTTCCCTTCCAGGGTCCTCGGTGTCCTGGCCTCCCCACCCCCCGCCGTGTACAGTGGAGAGTGCCGTGGTGGCCGCGGCTCGGGAGCTGGCCCCAGGCTTGCAGGGTTCGAGTCCTGCTGTCCACCCTGCTGCTGTGGCCCAGGCACCTCCTGGTCCTGTGGTGACCACCCCGTGCTGGGCTCTGAGGCCCAGGTAGGGCCGGGGCTTAGCAGGTGTGGCTGCAGCATGTGGCCACCCTCCGGCTTCTTGAGGGCAGGCCTGGCAGAGGTGCAGCCCCGGCAGCTCCCCGCACAGGTGTCTGAGGCTTGCTCAACTCAAGGAGTGCCTGGAAGGACCCCGTGCCTGACCACCGGCCTGCACCACGGAGGATGTGCCTGGATCCTGGAGGGTGGCGCATAGTCCCTGTTCTGCACAGCCCAGGCCTGTCAGCCGCGCTCCCCGATAGGGCCGGGCATTGGGCAGCACACAGTGGTGACCACATGTGCTGGCTGTCCCTTGAGCTCTACTCTCTATGGGGAGGGACCCTGCGGAGGGGCCAGTGCGTCCATACCAGAGGTGAGTGTGCGAGTTGGGGGTAGAGGCTGTGCCTGCAGCCCCAGCCTGGGGAAGAAGCCCGGGGGTCCAAGCCCACTGTCCATAGCTGGTCTCTGCCCTCCAGTGGCCTCTTTCACGCACCTCTGGCTACCCAGCTTTGTCCACAGCGGCTCTGGGTGTACTCGATATGGGTGCCACATCTTCCCAAGCCCCCTGTCCTGCCCTGCTCTGGTAGGGGGTGCAGCCTGGGGCGGGGAGGGGCTGGCTCTGGCCTGCTGTGTGATGGCCAACTGCATGGCCCTGGGCAGGCCCCTTCTTGTCTCTGGGCCTCTGTGTCCCTGGAGCTCACTGTCAGCGGGGGCCCCTGCCTCTGCCTCCTTGGCTTTGTTCTGATGGGCTAGTGGCCCAGCTGGGGACCAGCTCCTTCGGAATTGGCTCTACGCCCTCCCTGGTTGAGTGGACGGGAGCTAGACTGGGGGCCAGGGCCCCAGGGCTCCAGAAGACCATGACCTCTGAGCCAGTCAGGAGTATGGGTCGCCCCAGTGGGAGTATTGTGGGAAAATGCTTCGGGGGTGAGGAGTGTGTATTGAGGAAATGGTGACCCCTAAAAGTGGAGGTGACCAGATGGGACAGTGGGGTCCACTGATGAGTGGGTCACCCATGCCAGATACCATCTACCTCACACCTGCTGCGTCTGTCCCTGGGCTCTGCCCTCCCCTGCCTGGAACCTTCCGTGGCTCCCCATTGCCCCAGCGTGGAAGCAGGCCTACTTGGTGTCAGCTACCTGTAGCCTTGCCTCCTCAAGCTCCGCTCACTGTTCCCCTGGTTTCCTCATCTCTGAAAGTTACAGGGACAGATGGTTCCTCAGGGCGAATAGAGGGCCAGCTCTGAGTTGGGTGGTGTGGCCCACAGCTAGCACGTTCACTTCTCAGGGCCTTGGTTGCTTCACCTCTAAGTTACTTGGAGAAGGAAGTCAGGGAAGCTTCATAGAGGTGATGCTGTAGTTGGGTTTTGAAGGATGAATAGGAGTTTGCTGGGTGGCCTGTGGGGTTAAGGTGAAGAGAATGGATAGACCCTCTCTAGGAAGTTATGACCCCAGCCAGGGGTCCAGGGAGGCAGTGCCCATGTGGGTCCTCCTGAGAGGGTTTCAGGAGATCCATCAGCTGGCCAGGCTCCTCTGGCCTGCCCCTTGCCAGCTGGGTGATAGGTCTGTGCCTGTGGGAGCCATGTGAGCCCGGGGGTGTGGTCAGCGTCTGGGAATGATTAACCCTGCCAGGAGCCCAGGCTGGGCTGGGCCTGGCCGCCCCCAGCTCTGCTACAGGTAGCCCCTGTGAGCCATGCTCCGCTGGCCTGATGTCCCCTGTCCTTCCTGGTGTGGAGTGTGCCCCACTCTGGCCCGCCTCTCTTGCTACCCAGCACGGGGCTCTGGCCCCTGGGGTGAGTGGCCCCAGGTAGGGCCTCTGTGGTTGGAACAGCCAGTCTGCCCCATACCCCTCAGTCCAGCCCTGCCTGTCCTGTGGGCAGCTCTGGGCATCGCCTGCTCGGGAGCCCCCGTGTGCCAGGCCATGGGGGGATGCTTTCCTTTGCCGGAGGGAGACCAGCTCCACTGGGACCAGAGTCCACGGGAGCCGCCTCCACTCCACCCCTGCAGTGGACTTTCTGCCCAGGATCAAGGTTGAGGAGGAGGGCGGGGGCGGGGGCCTAGTCACTGGATGCCAGGCCTCCTGGGCCCTACGTGGCTGGGCGGGCCCAGGGCAGGCAGCCCGAGGCGGGGCAGGCCTCCCTCACCCCAGCCTCCCTGGCACAGGTGGGCACCACTTTCCCTGTCCTGTGGGGCCCACCCGCTTCGCGGCTGGGCCAGGGACTTCCCCCTGTGAGGAAAAGTGCAGTGGTCCCTGGGCCTCGGCTGACCGTGCTGAGTGAGGGCGTCAGCCCTGGCCCGTCCCCTCCCCTGCCACATGGACTTTGTACCCAGGCATGTTCTCTCTCCTTTGAATCTTGGTTTCCTCCAGGGCAGCGTGGAAGGCGGGGGGCGGGAGGAGGAGACAGGAACTGGAGATGGGGGTCTGGGCTGGGGACCCTGGCAGACATGGCTGATTGGGTACGGATCTTTCCTGCCAGGCCCTGAGACCTCTGAGTCTTTCTCAGCCCAGGCTGGCCCTGACCCCGTCACAGTGGGAGCTGGCTCTCAGGTCATGTTTGCTGCCGAATGTGTGGCACCGGGCACAACAGGGCCTCGTGACGTTTGTTGAATGAGTTAATGTGCCCTGCAGCACCCCTGCCCTGCTGGCCTCCCCAGTTCAGAAATGTCCAGGGGTGCACCGTCCCTTGCAGAGGGGACTTTAAAATGACTGCGGTTACTTGAATCATTCTCTGGGGCTCCATCCAACTTCCAGCGAGGGGAAGTCCTGCTCTGTGTCCATCCTGGTGCTGGGGTGGGGGCTGTGCACATGAGGATTCTTGGCCCGGTGCTTGACCTGGGCCCTGGGGCCTCCCTCTGCCCCCGCCCTTGCCCAGCGCACCTGCTGCAGACTGGCACTTGGGTGTCCCTGTGACACAGGCTCCAGACTCAGGGAGGGAGCCGCAGCCCACATGCCCATCCGTGTGGGGGCTGGCTCCTTCCTTGGCTGAGTGGTCTGTGGAGATTTGTTGGCCTTGGGGGTCACGGCCAGGCGAGAGATTCAGGACAGGCCTCCTACCGCCGGTTGCCCGTCTGTTCACCCACCCATCTGTGCACATTCAGCCGGCTCCTGCTGGCCCTGGGCAGAGAGCCGGACCAGGCCCAGCCCTGGAAGGGCAGCATGGTGCCGGGGGTCAGAGGAGCGGCAGGCCTCGTGCTGCCCTTCCACAGCGAGTGACCTTGGGCCAGATCTCTTTAAGCCTCTCTGTGCCCCAGCTTTCTTACCTGTAGCGGTGGGCCAGCCCCCACAGGGTGGTGACGGGGTGAGTTAACTGTGGTAATGGGTGTCCCAGCCCGTGGCCCAGGCCTGTGCGGGTCGGCCGACAGGATTCCTGTCTCTGTCGGGGGTGGGGATGGTGTCAGTTTGAGGGGAGGAGGTCTCAGAAGATGGGGTGGGAGCGGCCATGAGAAGCGCGCACGTCCAGCAAGAAGGCAGGCTTGGCATCGCTACCCGAGTCTTCGGGGGCGTCTGGCAGAGCTTGTGGACACTGCGTCCCCGGGCCTCAGACAGCAGTGCCCCTTCCCCCTCAGGGACCGGCTTCGGACCTTGTGCCACAGGAGTCAGTGGGTGTCGGGACAGAGCTTGACCCCAAAAGAGAATCGAGATGGTAGGTCTCACTTAGTCCAGCCACTGCCCGCCAGCCCTGCGGAGCGCCGGCGACAGCGTCCCTGGCTGCCAGGACTCCGAGGGCCCCTCGTCTGCAGAGTCCCGCGGGTGCCACTCTCAGGGTGCCCCCCGGGCTGCCAGGCTGGTGGGGAGGGGGGTAGCAAGCAGCAGATGAAGGGCGGGGAGGGAAGGGAGCCAGGTAGGGGACAGAGGGACCGTGGGGCTGATGGGCGACCAGAGGCAACTCTGAACACAGGGGCACAGCAGGGCTCTAGAGGGGGGCAGTAGGGACAGGCCATGGGGGCCCTACGCCTGGGGCGTGGGGAAGAGCCGGGGAGTCCATGTGGGAGAGGCGGGGATGGTCCCTGGGCGCGTGGCCAGAAGGCTCTGGATCTGCTAGCAGGGGAGGATGGGGTTGGAGCCCCTGAGGGCCCTGCACCCCTTGGGACGGGGCATCAGACCTGCGTTTGTGGGGGGGACGGACAGACTGCTGACGAGGGGCGGTGGGGAGTCTTTACCAGGCTGCAGGTGTGGGCGACCTGGGGTGGCCTCTCCTGGGCAGAGGCAGTGGTGGGGACCCCCGAAGGGCCCCCTTTGGTACTGTATGGGCGGTGCCAGGACCCCGTGGCTCTGGGGCGCCCGCCCCACACAGGGCTGTGGGCCTCCCAGAGAAGGGCTCTGGCAGCCACCCGGAGGGCGCAGCTGAGCGGGGCATGGTGTGTCTATGCTCGCCGGCTGGCGGGTGTGGGCAGGCACCGTGACCCGACCTCCCTCCCCAGGGCTCGCTCCTCTTCCTGCTGGGTGGCTGGCACCAGGAGAGCCAGCCTGGGCACTTGGGAGGTGACCCTGATCTGGGGTCTCATCTGGCCACGTGAGACACACGTGGGACGGACTCCTTGGGCCTAGAGGCCCCGGTGGGCACCTGGCTCCCAGGTGCTCTGTGGCTCCCGACTGTGGCTCACGTGTCCCTGCAGCTCTGCTCCCTGGCCACCCTGGCCAGTGTTGTCCATGGGCCTCCCCCATGGGGAGGGCGGGCAGGTGCATGTGCGGTGCCCGCGGGCATCCCGTCCCGTTGGCCTGTTCTCGGCTGCTGTGGCTGGTGGCCGTGTGGCAGACCCTGCATGACTGCCAGAGGCCTCCTGGTGTGGGGCACACCCCGCCCACCTGCCGCAAGGCTTCCGGGCTCAGACTCCTCAGGCCAGCATGGGTGGCACCCGGCCCCCAACCTAGGTGGACATCCCCTGGGTCACGGGGCCATCCCCTGGTGAAGGGCTGGGAAGAGGACTGCTCCGTGGCCAGTGGACTGGCGTTAGTGGCCTCCCGCCAGGGCTTATCTGCTGGTGTCTCCCTGCTGGTCAGCAGGGACAGCTTGTGGTGGGGGAGCGACCACTCCCTGCGCCCATGCAGCCCTGGACGTGGCTGATAAGCTGTGGAGCTCATTATCCAGGGCAGCCCGTGCCCCCACCCCCTTGCTGTGCGGAGGACAGACCCTTCTCTCTGCCCGCCTCGTGGGGGCAGGTGTGGGAACGTGTGGGCTCCTTGGGACTCGGGGTCCCCAGAAGTCACCGGAGGTCCCCAGAGCTCGAATCCCACCAGGGCTCTGGGCCTCCCTTCCTGCCGACCCTCTTCACTGTGGGCCCGTGGCCTTGTTTGCCAGCCTCCCTCCCCTCAGGTCTCCCCAGCTGGCGTCCTGGGAGCCCTGCTGCCGTCGTCCACCACTGTCTGCCTTCCACAGTGGCCTCTTTAGCAGCTCCTGCCTGCAGGGTCCTGGGGATTCCCAGGACCTGGGCTGCTGGCCGATGTGCCTGGCATCTGGGTGGGGCTGGCAGTCACCAGACCCTGGGGTCCTCAGAGGCCTGTGCTGCTCCTCCTTCCTCAGCCCCCACTGTTGGTGCCTTGTCTGTGGGAGCTCTGGGGCAAGCCTGGAGCCCACCTAGCAAAGAGCCCAGGACCAGGGTGGCCGCGTGTGGCCCTCTGCTCTCTTCCCTCCTGCCAACCTTGGCCATGCTGCCTCCCACCTCTTCCCAGAGCCCGGACCCTGGGAGTGTAGGCCTGTGCAGGTGGCCGGTGTCCAGGGCAGAGCGCATGTGTGCAGAACCTGGCCTGTGTCCTGTGGGCCTGTGTGTGTGTCCGTGTGCGTGCATGCCTGTGTGTGCGCGCCTGTGTGTGTGCCTGTGTGTGTGCCTGTGTATGTGAACCTGTGTGTGTGCCTGTGTGTGTGTGCCTGTGTGTATACCTGTGTGTGTGCACCTGTGTGTGTGAGCCTGTGTGTGAGCCTGTGTGTGTGTGCCTGTGTGTGAGCCTGTGTGTGTACCTGTGTGTGTGCCTGTGTGTGTGCACCTGTGTGTGAGCCTGTGTGTATACCTGTGTGTATACCTGTGTGTGTGTGAGCCTGTGTGTGCGCCTGTGTGTGTGAACCTGTGTGTGTGCGTACCTGTGTATGTGTGCCTGTGTGTGTGTGCCTGTGTGTGTGTGCCTGTGTGTGAGCCTGTGTGTGTACCTGTGTGTGTGCGCCTGTGTGTGTGAGCCTGTGTGTGTACCTGTGTGTATCCCTGTGTGTGTGCACCTGTGTGTGTGAGCCTGTGTGTGCCTGTGTGTATGCCTGTGTGTGTGTGTCTGTGTGTGTGCACCTGTGTGTGTGCGTGTGTGTGTGTGCCTGTGTGTGAGTCTGTGTGTGTGCGTGTGTGTGTGAACCTGTGTGTGAGCCTGTGTGTGTGCGTGTGTGTGTGTGCCTGTGTGTGTGTGCCTGTGTGTGTGCGTGTGTTTGAACCTGTGTGTGTGAGCCTGTGTGTGCGCGCCTGTGTGGGTGTGCGCCTGTGTGTGTGCGCACGCCTGTTTGCGCGCGCACGCCTGTGTGTGAGCCTGTGTGTGCGCACCTGTGTGTGTGAGCCTGTGTGTGTGCGCCTGTGTGTGTGCACGCCTGTGTGTGCGCCTGTTGTGTGCGCCTGTGTGGGTGTGTGCCTGTGTGGGTGAGCCTGTGTGTGTGCGCCTGTGTGTGTGAGCCTGTGTGTGTGCACCTGTGTGGGTGTGTGCCTGTGTGGGTGAGCCTGTGTGTGTGAAACTGTGTGTGTGCCTGTGTGTGTGCATGCCTGTGTGTGTGAGTCTGTGTGTGTTTGCGCCTGTGTGTGTGTGAGCCTGTGTGTGTGCACCTGTGTGTGTGTGTGCCTGTGTGTATGCGCCTGTGTGTGTGTGCCTGTGTGTGTGAGCCTGTGTGTGTGAAACTGTGTGTGTGTGCCTGTGTGTGTGCACGCCTGTGTGTGTGAGTCTGTGTTTGCGCCTGTGTGTGTGTGAGCCTGTGTGTGCGCCTGTGTGTGTGCACCTGTGTGGGTGTGTGCCTGTGTGTGTGCGCCTGTGTGTGTGTGCCTGTGTGTGTGAGCCTGTGTGTGTGTTCCTGTGTGTGTGCACGCCTGTGTGTGTGAACCTGTGTGTGTGTGCCTGTGTGTGTGAGCCTGTGTGTGTGCACCTGTGTGGGTGTGTGCCTGTGTGTGTGAACCTGTGTGTGTGCCTGTGTGTGTGAGCCTGTGTGTGTGTGCCTGTGTGTGTGCACGCCTGTGTGTGAGTCTGTGTGTGTGAGCCTGTGTGTGTGCGCCTGTGTGGGTGTGTGCCTGTGTGTGTGAGCCTGTGTGTGAACCTGTGTGTGTGTGCCTGTGTGTGTGAGCCTGTGTGTGTGAGCCTGTGTGTGTGCACCTGTGTGGGTGTGTGCCTGTGTGTGTGCCTGTGTGTGTGAGCCTGTGTGTGTGTGTGCCTATGTGTGTGCACGCCTGTGTGTGTGAGCCTGTGTGTGTGAGCCTGTGTGTGTGCGCCTGTGTGGGTGTGTGCCTGTGTGTGTGAACCTGTGTGTGTGCGCCTGTGTGGGTGTGAGCCTGTGTGTGTGCACCTGTGTGGGTGTGTGCCTGTGTGTGTGAACCTGTGTGTGTGTGCCTGTGTGTGTGCACGCCTGTGTGTGTGAACCTGTGTGTGTGTGTGCCTGTGTGTGTGAGCCTGTGTGTGTGCCTGTGTGTGTGAGCCTGTGTGTGTGCACCTGTGTGGGTGTGTGCCTGTGTGTGTGAACCTGTGTGTGTGCCTGTGTGTGTGAGCCTGTGTGTGTGTGCCTGTGTGTGTGCACGCCTGTGTGTGTGTGCCTGTGTGTGCGCCTGTGTGTGTGTGCACCTGTGTGGGTGTGTCCCTGTGACTGTGTGAACCTGTGTGTGAGCCTGTGTGTGTGCACACCTGTGTGTGTGCGCCTGTGTGTGTGAGCCTGTGTGTGTGTGCACCTGTGTGCGTGTGTCCCTGTGTCTGTGTGAGCCTGTGTGTGAGCCTGTGTGTGTGTGTGTCCCTGTGTGAGCCTGTGTGTGGGTGTGTGTGCCTGCGTCACGTGGGCCTATATGTGTCCGTGCAGGCGGCCAGGCCAGGTGTCTGGGAGGCAGAGGGGACAGTGCCCCGCATGGTGTGAGCTGCGGAGTCAGGGCAGCTCGGGGGCTGTGGAGGGCCCAGGGCAGCTGCATGTCCCTGAAGGACCCCAGCTGTTGTGGGGAGGGTCAGACCAGGGATGTCTCTGCTCCACCTCACTGGCCAGTTCCTAGGAAGTGCCCAGGTGGTGGGTCAGCTCCAGGGGTGGGGCCGAGGGGCTCCTGGTTGGAGGGACGCTGCCGTGGCGCCTCCTGGGCCGGGGTCTGTGTTGCGCGCACCCCTGCCACGCAGTGCTCCCAGTCCTCTGGGCGCTAGGCAGACCTGCCTGTGGACCCGGCACGCGGGCCTGCGCAGGGTGCCCGGCCAAGGGGGCTGGGCGGAGGAGCCTCTTGTCAGGAGGGGCGGCGGGTGCGCCCGTGTGCCCGGGAGAAGGGCCTTGCCACCCTGCGCGGGTGTGGATGAGGCTAGGGTGAGCCTGGCAGGGTGCCAGGAGGGACAGGACCAGGCTTCCTCCGATTGTGTGGGGAGGAAACGGCTGAGTGGCGTGCGGGCCGAACCTGTCCAGCCTGCTGCCCGTCTCCTGACCACCCTCCTCGGGGCAGAGGGTGCCTGCTGATGGGGACGTCCCCGGCGGGGGGCAGAGGGAACCACAGTCCCTGCTGCGGAGGGGCTTCTGCAGGTGTGCTCCTTGTCCCAGGGGCCGACTCTGCCCGGAGGAGGCCGAGCCTCTGGTCAGGGCTGGCCTCCTGCCGAGGTCATGCAGCTGGTCAGTGGCAGTCAAGACTCGAACCCCGGTCCTTGGACTCCTCCTTGGGATGCTTCCTGCCTGAGTCCCGGGTGGCTGGTGGGTGTCTGGGGTGGGGGTTGCGGGCGGCCGGGCTGAGCCCGCCCTCCTAGGCGGGGATGCCCTGTTTCCTACACAAACAACCAGGCAGACTGGGGCGATTTTATTTTTATTTCCTATTTTTACTTCCCTGTTGACTCTTTTTAGCAACTCTGGGTCAGATAGGCCCCCGCCTTCCAGCCGCCACCCGGCTTCCTGGCCCAGGCCCGGGTCCTCCGGGCAGCAAGCGCGTGTGCGTGTGCATGTGTGTGTGTGACCTCGGGGCGGGGCCTCGGCAGGTCGGTGGCTGGCACACACCTGGGGCCGGGGAACTCCTCCCCTCTCCCCTGGTCATTCTGTGCTCTGGACCAGCTGTGGCAGGTGGTGGCGGCCTCGGATGGTCACTCAGGTTCCCGCCGCCTCCTCTGGTTCCCCCTGGAGGTGTGCATGCTGGGTGGGCAGGACCTGGACTTTGGGTAAATGATGCCCCGTGTTCCTGGCTTGGGCCTGGCTGGGCAGGGCACGGGGAGGCAGGGCCGAGCTCAGGTCTGCTCCCACTGTCCACCAAGGCTCTGGCCCACCTGCCGAGGGACCCACTGTGCTGTGGGTTCTGCAGATGGAAGCCCACCCCTGAGCTTCCAGTCAATGGGGCCTGCCTGCTGGGTGCTGCTGGCTGTGGAGCGAGACCCCCAGCTCCGGGGCGTCTCCGTGAGGGCTCTGTTGGGCCCACAGTGGGGCCCTCTCCTGTCTGCCGCAGCTCCGCCAGGCCTTCCTGTGTGGAGCAGTCTGGAGAAGGCCCAGGCCTGAGCAGGGTGGGTGCTCAGGTGGAGGGCTGACCAGCGGGGTCCGCACAGTGCCTCAGGGCAGTCGGCGCCTAACCTGTTGCACGCTGGGAATCCTGGGAGGGAGTTACCCCCGTTCACAGGGGAGAACCAGGCTCAGAGAGGCCAAGCAGAGCATGGGGACCCCCCAGCTTGGGGCATGGGGGCAGGAGTCTGTGTGTGCACTGAGTCTTGCAGACAAGGAGGCTGAGGTGCAGGAGGCAGGCCACAGAGCCCAGTCCCCGCCCTCCTGCCCTGGCTGGCTCAGCCCGTGTGGTTGGTGGCAGTCACGCTGTTGCTGTGGCGACGGCCTCGTCCTCAGCCCTGGTAGTGTGAGCAGTGTGGCCGTGCAGGTACACGTGTGGGTGCCAGGATGGTCCCGTAATCCTCTGATTAGAGGCCAGGAAACCGAGTCCTGTGGGCGAATCCCACTTGGGAGGGGACACCAGGGTTCGGGTCCCCCTCAGAGCCCCCAGGCTGTGCACCCTGGGCAGCGGGTCTGCTGTCCAGCCTTGACTTCCACTCTGTGAGGTGGGGTGATGGCACCTGCGTCCAGAGTGGTCTTGAGTGCGCTCTGGAGCATGGCTGTCCCTCAGCTCCTGCCCTGGAGCAGGGGGCGGAGGCTAGGGGCCACTCTGAACCTCAGTATCCTTGTCCTGGGGAGGGTGATGAGTGGCCTGCTCCAGGTCCCAGAGGCTGGTGGAGGATCGCCTGTCAGTATTCTGCCTGGGGTGTGGGCCTCAGCTCGTGGCTATGGAGTGAGGAGATGTGGAGGCTGTGCCTCCAGGGACAGTTAGGGGCAGCTCTTCTAGAATCATCCTGGGCCCTGGAATTTCCCAGGGCTGGAAGAACCTGTCTGCTGGATGCAGCTTCCACATGGACTTGAGGGACCAGTGCTCTGTCTCATGGCCTCTGGCCTTTCCACCGGCAGAGGAGCTGGCTCCTGGGTGGGCTGTGCGCCCCCCGGGGCGGGTGCTGCTGTCTTCCTCCTCCAGGCAGAGGGCCCTCCCCAGGTGGGGCCGGGCGGAGCCTGTGGCCAGCAGATGTGAGTCTCTGGCGCCCTCCGGCTTTCCAGCCCTGCCTGTGTGCGACTGAGCTCCCTCCCGGGGCCTGGCCTGTGGAGCCGGGGTCCCTGGGGCCGTCCCTGCTCACGCCTCCTCCCCGGGGAGCAGCCCCAGGCCTGAGCCCAGCCGCTGCCCCCTGGGGAGGTCCTCGTGTGCAGGTCCGTGAGCACAGACAAGGCGCCCCTGCCGCGAGGGCCTAGGTCTCCCCAGCCCCTTGAGCACTGGCACCCACAGGTGGGTGAGGGCAGTGGCTTCTGGCTCTCAGGTGCTCGTGGGCGTTGGGTGCTCGGGGGCGCTGGCACCCGGGTTTGGCTTCCTGCCCTCGCTGCCGCTGCCGGAAGGGGCCGTGATTGGGGTCCGCCCGTGCGCCTGACTCAGCAGCCACAGGGTGGGGGAGTCGAGGTTTCTCCACAAAACCCCAGGCCTGGGCACCCGCCCAGCCCCAGATTCCTCTTGTGACGGTGCGTGCGGAGTGCTGGGCTCTCGTCTCTGGGGTTGGGGGCTAGCAGGTGGGTAGGAGGGGATTCCGGGCCCCTCACACCACCTCAGACCCTGCGCGGGTTCCCCTGGGTACCAGCCAGCTTCCCCCTCTGACAGCTGTATGCCGCCTCCTCCAGGAAGCCTTCCTCTCAGGTCCCCTCCCCCTCCCCTCCAGGTGCTGTGCTTCCCCAGGGTCTCAGTGCTGGGCTGTGCCTGGTGTGGACCTGTGGTCCTGGGCAGTGGGCATGCAGCAGGGGACGGGGCTCCACCCCCCAGGGCTTTGGGCCACATGAGCAAGCCTCAGCCAGGCAGAGGTACCTGGGAGGGAGTTGGGGTCAGCATCCAGAGGCCTGGCTTGAGCTGCTGGGTGGACAGCGAGTCCTCTGCTCCTCCTTGAGGCCCAGCGGTCCGACAGCTCCTGCTCTGCCTGAACCAGAGGTTGGGAACAGAGAAAGTGTTTGTGTCCCAGAGGCCATTAGCAAATCCCCGGCACTCCTCAGTGTCCCCACCTGGCAAGTGGGTGACATTCCCTGGGAGGTGGGAGCCGATGTTGGCAGCTCAAGGTCAAACTGGGCTCCAGGGGCTAGGTGTCCAGTGCTCCTTAAGAGCAGCAGCCAGGAAGGGGCTGCATGTCTGGGCCACCGGTGACTGGGGTCTTGTGTCCCCAGCCTGGCTGGCTTCTGGCACTTGGGACCCTGCTGTTGGCCTGCATCGAGCAGGGACGAGGCTGGGGTGGGTTGGGGAGTTTGCTCTGTGGTGCGTCTGCCTGGCGGCTGCCAGGTCTGATCCAGAGGCCTTGGGCCTCCCGTCTTGGTCCTCCTGACGTGTCTGTGGAGGCGGGGCTCACAAGGCCTACTCCTCCCGGTGGCTGGGGCTGGTGAGGCCGGAGAGCCCCTGGAGCCGACGTGGGCAGTGCCTGAGCCTGTCTGGCCCCCTCTGCCCGTGCACAGCGCCTGACAGGAAGTGAGAACTCCTTGGTCTCTGGCCTGTCCACTCATGGCCAGACCTGGGTCAGCTCCTGGCACAGAGAAACACGGGAGTTGGGCAGTGGTGGAGCTGCGTGTTCAGATGTCCCTCCTGCGGGATGGCCTCCTGGATGTCCCTAGCCGCAGAGTCTCCCAGGCCCACGTTCCCGGACCCTGTGCCTCGGTTGTTCTTGTAGGGACAGTATTGGTGGTGGGAGGCAGCAGCACTGGTGGCTTTTGGGGTGGGGTGTGGCAGGGACCCGCGACGCCCCCGGTGACGTGATGGTGGGGCCCACCCAGGGCCTTCTGGTCCCACCTGCACTCTGCGTCCTGAGCGGTGACCTCGAGCACGGCTGCCTCCTGAGCCCTCCTGGCCCAGGACCTGGCCCCCTCTGCTCGCTGTGCAGGTGGTGCTCCTGTGGCAGGTGTGTCCCGGGTGCCTGCTGCCCAGGCCCGAGTGCCCTTCTGTGGGTCCTCCCGTGGCCGCCACCCCGAGGGCCTCTTAGGCATTGCCAACACCAGGGACTCCCTGGCCCCTGGCTACGGTGGCCTTGACCTCTGGCCACTACTGTCCCCCCGCCCTCCTGCCCTAACCTGCTCATCCCTTGGAGGCCTCGGCGCTTGTCGTTCCCCTTGGTGGGCTCCGGGCTCTGGGGCCTGCGGGTGCCCAGGCATCGGGGACCTGCTGTGTCTCTTGGCGCGGCTCTGGTGGCGTGGGGGCATGAGGGAGGATGTGCCAGGTGCCTCCCGTGTGTGCAGCCTCATGGAGCCTGTGGGGACGGCTTCCTCAGGAGGCCTCAGGAGAGGCTGGACCAGGACAGTCAGAGCTGGAGGAGGAACAACTGCTGGCCTTGGCTGCCCTGGGGATGGGGGCGCCTTGCCCGGCACAGTCCTCGTGGGGCGGGAGGCCCGGAGGGCCGAGGGGCGCTGCCTCCCGACCCCGTGGGTGGTTGCCATGTGGCGGCAGGCAGCTGGGTGGGGTGGGAGCCCCGGCCTGGCTCCCGGACAGCAGGGGCGGCCATGTGGAGAGCCGGCAGAGAAAGGGTTGATGAGCCCAGGGAAGTAATAATGTCTCTAATTTTCCTGGGTGATTTAATAAAAATGTAAATCACGGGCGAGGACGCGGGCCATGGTGTCGGCCAAGATTAATGGCGGGCGCTTGGTGGTCAGCCTGCCTTTGTCTTTGAGCCTGAGCAGGGCCAGCTCCTCGGCCTGCCCAGGAGGCCAGAGACTGAGGGGTGCACACCTTGCCCTCTGCCTGGAGGGGCAGCTGGAGAAGCACGAGGAGGGCTGCAGAGGTGCCCTGGGTGGCCTGGCTGGTCAGAGCCAGCAACTCCTCTGACCGGTGGCACCACCCTGCCCAGGAGCAGGGGCAGGGGCGAGGACAACCTGGAGCCTGTGTTGATGATGACCCAATCCTGGGTATGTGGAGGGTCACTGGTCACTGGTCAGGGGAGATTTTCCTTGGGGTGATCTTTGAGCCAAGTTATGGGGTGATAGCTCAGCCAGAAGCACGTGCAAAGGTCCTGAGTGGGGACTCTGCCTGGGAGTGTCAGTGCAGAGCAGGGCAATGAGGTAGGGGCAGGAGTGAGACTGGCAGGTGGCAGCGCCAGGCAGGGTACCTGGGGCTCGGGGTCTGTCCCTCCAGCCATGAACAGCCTTGGAGGGAGGGCAGCAGATTCTGGTTGAGAAAGGACCTGCGGGCAGGAGTGAGTGCAGAAGCCCAGGGGCATGTGGCGTGGGGTGGCAGGAGCTGGTGGCTCTGGGCTGAGGTGGAGGGTCCAGCCCGGGGCGTGGGCTCCGAGTGGCCGCAGAGTGGGGCCTGCGTGGTGGCGCTGCCGTGGGACGCAGGTGGAGGGCAGGTGGTACTGGGCGGGTGGGGAGGCTGGCAGGGCTGTGGGTGCCGCCCTGGGGCTGGGGAGACCAGGCGGCCTCCCACAGCGGAGCTCTGGGTTCCGTGGTCGGCCCCTGCAGCACGCCAGATGGCTTGGAGCCTGAGGGTGGAGACGGTGTGGTATGCAGCCGCGTCCTGCTCAGTTTGGTGGCCGGGAAGGTGCCTGGCCCGTCCCCGGCCCTGGCACCTCAGGTCCGCCTCTCGTCCCCCGCTGCCAACTTGAGGGCCGTTGTGCACTCTTCTCGTCTCCAGGACACCAGTGGCTGACGGGCAGGTGGAATCAGAGGAGGTCAGCCAGACCCAGGCAGCCGCCGCGGCTCGGAGGGATGGCGCCCCAGCTCCTGCCTGGTGCGGCCCAGCCTGCACCCTGTTCCTCTGCTGTCAGAGGCCTCAGACGCCCACTGGGTGCTGGCCCCAGGCTGGATGGGAAAGCCGGCGTGCCTCCTGCGTGTGGCTCTGGAGCGCCTGGCCTCCCCAGCCTAGGGAGCCCCCGCCCAGGGCAGTGGCCTCTTGGGCCTGGCAGGGCTTCTGCTGGGACGCCAGCTCTGCGGCTGGGAGTGGCAGCTGTGCCTCTGCGTGAGGCTCTGGGGTGGCGCAAGGGGTCCCAGGCCCGTGCTGTCCTGGCAGTGCAGGGGTCCTTGCGGAGGAGCTGGAGATGCAGACATGCGCTCCTCTGCCAGGCGGGGGACACTGCCTCACAAGGGCCGCCTGGAAGCCCTCCCAGCAGGGCGTCTGGCTGGCCCTGGAGACCCCAACTCCCTGCCCCAGCTGGGCCAAAAGTCTCCACCTCTCCATGCTGGCCCTGTGGGGGCCCTTCTGTCCCAGATGGCTCCTTGCTTTGGGCCTGGACACTGCACTGTCCACAGTCCTGCTTTGGGCAGCTCCAGGCAGGTGTGCCTGGGCCTGGGCAGAGGGCTTGGCTGGATTTGGAGGAGGAAGGGATGGTGGTATCTGCAAAGGGATCAGGAGGGAGCATCAGGGACAGGCAGCGTCCAGGTGTCGAGAAGCCTGGCTGGGCAGTGGGTGGTGGAGAGGGGCCGGCTCCTGGGCCTTGGCTGCTGGTGTGAAGCCTCAGCAGCGGGTGGTGGAGATGGAGGGTCACTGCCCAGGAGGTCATCGTGTGCAGAGTGGCATGTGGACATAGACCCAGCATCCTGGGGCACAGGTTGGGCAGGGGCAACTTCCCTTAGGCAGCCTCCTGTGCCGATGACCTTGGGAGACTCCATGTGGGCTGGGCACCAGCGTACCTCCAGTTTGTCTCAGGAGATTGGGGTTCTTCAGTCCTACCTTGTTGCTTGTGCCTTGGAAGCACCGCAGTTCCTGAGCTGGGCCTGCTGGGCGGCTTCCCTCAGGGGAGGCTGTGCGGGAGGGACAGAGGCAGGCGGGCTCAGGGGAGTGGGCAGAGCGGGTGAGGCTGCTCCGTGGCAGGAGGGGTGTGTGTGGCAGTGCCCCCTGATGCCGTCAGCATGCTCCTCCTTCTGGCCTGGGCTGCTCCTGGACACAGCTAAGGCCTGGAGGTGCCCAGGCACTGCTGGGCTCCCTCCCCACTACCTGAACCCCTGACTCACAACTCTGTCCTGAGTGTGATCAGATCCAGGGTCAGGAACATCAGGCCCACCAGATGGTCGGGCAGGACATCTGCCCAGCAGTATCAGGAGATGCTGTGC
Source organism: Sciurus vulgaris (assembly GCF_902686455.1). Taxonomy (NCBI): domain Eukaryota; kingdom Metazoa; phylum Chordata; class Mammalia; order Rodentia; family Sciuridae; genus Sciurus; species Sciurus vulgaris. Next base: position 88,278,609 of record NC_136476.1, on the reverse strand, counting down.
TGATCATGTGCTTTGATCAAATGGCTTGTCCAGCTGTTGGGCAGCTGGTAGTGTTGGCCAGCCCCCACCCACCCTGCTTCAGCAGCCACCGAGGTAGGGTGGGCCCCGGGGGGTCCTTGGCTTTGAATTGGCCTCCAGCACAGCATGGACGCTGCTCCTTCATCCCTCCAGCCGCAGTTTCACCTGTGAAACAAGGGTGGCGTCCCCTCGTGCGTGATGGCCCAGCCCAGGGCCCGGGTGTCAGGCCCAGGCCGTGTTGACAGCACGTTGGTGGCTGGGTCCCGTGGCTGCCAGGCTCCTCCCCCGGGTGGGCCTGGCAGTGCCGCAGGGAGGGCTGTGTGCACCGGGGCTCACCTGGTGAGCCTACGCGGGGAGCCACAGCCCTGCTGAGGCTCCTCCCTGCTGGCCCTGGCTGCCCCAGGAGGAGCCAGGGAGCCCTTTCCCTGGGGCGGCCCTTTGTTCCGAGGTAGAGGTGGTGGGCCTGCCTCCCTCTTGTCCCCTCCTGCTGTACATGGGGCAGTCTGGCTGGACACTGCGTCTGGCCCTGGCCCTGCCCTGGGTGCATGCCTCCCTCACTGGCTCCTGTCCCTGCTGGCATTTTGACCCTGTGGCCATGCCTGAGCCTTACAGGGTGGGCAGAACGTCCCCTGACTGCCTCGTGCCTTCCTGTAGAGCGGTGGTACTCCGCTCGACTTCACGTGAAGCACGTGTAGCCTTTGAGGCACAGATGCCCGTGGCGGGAGATGTGGGCCTGGGCGTCAGGCCCTCCGAGCACTTTGGGAAGTTGCCATGTCCAGGGGCCTGATTCTTCTGTAGAGTTGAATTCTGTATGGGCAGCCCAGACTGGAGCCAGGAGGCCTCGTGGGAAGGCACAGGGGGCGCTGGGCAGGTGCCCTTGGGCTGCAGTGCCCTGCTTCTGGCAAGGCGTGCAGAGCATCACCTGCCAGGGCCCCGTGCCAGCGGTGGGATGGTGTGGGGTGAGGTGGGAGGAAGGCTGACCAGACTGAGCGGGGCTGGCTGGGAAGGCCAGTCTCCAGCCTCTGCCCGACTAGGTTCCAGACAGCACTGACTCCATCACCCCAAACTCGGCCTGTCCCAGACCCAGGGAGCCCCTGAAGAGGGCAGTGATCCTGTGCCTCGGGAAACGTGATCCCTTGCTTGGCCCGTGAATCTTTCATCAGCAGATTAAAAATTGAAGCCGTGCTGTCCCCTGTCCCCTGGGAAGACAGAGGAAGGGAGCAGCTCCGTTTCAGGCTGGTTTGTGAATTTTTCTTGATAATGGAGTCGTGTCAATTAGAAAATGACATTGCTGCTTAAAATGTCATTCTATGGCCCTCTTTAATTAAGGCTGAGATGTGGTGACCAATCTGCTGCCAACACTGAGTCTAACCTTCTGAATGAGAGGCGCAAGCTGGGGGGTTTGTCCAGCGGGTGCGCCGGGCCCAGAGCTGATGGGGCTGGCCCAGGCGGGGTGGGTGGAGGTATGCTGCAGTGGCAGGGCCTGGGTGGCTCCTCGGTGCTCAGGGGCTCAGGGGACTGTTGGGCGTGCCTGGCGCTGGTGCCGTGTGTTGGAGTGTCCGAGGGGAGCGCGGTCACCCAGCAGCTGGAGGCAGAGGGTCCCGAAGGAGAGGCAGAGCTGGGACGCTACAGAGGGAGGAGTGCTAGGCTTGGGGTGAGCCCAGGACGGTGCACCTTGGAGATGATGGTGCTGGAGAGAGGAGAGGAGTGGCCGAGCCGATGTGGGCCTTGGGGTAGCCCGTACTGGGATATGGTACACGGGAAACCCTGGGCAGGGTGTGCTGGGGTGGAGGAGAGGGGCCAGGGAGGCAGGGTGTCTGGCCAGCCCCTGGGGTCTGACAGGTGAGGACTGGAAAGAGCTGCATCCGGCGGCCCTGGGCGTGAGGGTGCTGGGGTGGACGAGTGGCCGGACTTCCCTGCAGTGAGCAGGGGCCCCGTTCCAGGCCCCAGATGGCTGGCACAAAGCCTGACAGGGATGCCCCTGCCCAGCAGTGTGCCGTGGCCGCTGGCCAAGGTGCAGCTCTGGGGCTCAGCGTCTGGACCTCCCGCCTCCAGTGCTGGGCTGTTGCTCTTGTTTTCTTTTGGTGGGGCCCTAGGCTGCCCGGGCTCCATCCTGCCTGTGAGCTCTGGGGCTTGCTTAGCTTGGGGTGTCAGCTTCCCCCAGTAATGAAGCAGGACGTGCGTGTTCCCAGACTGGCTGATGGGGTGTCCCTGGCCGGGGCCGAGGTGCTGAGGGGCCGGGTGTGGCAGCTTGTTCCCAGGGTCCTCTTGGGGGAGCGCATCGTCTAGCTAGCCAGAGGGACCTAGCTCTTTGGGGACGCCAAGGACTAGCTGGCTTTTCTCTGGGGTGGAGGTGGGGACAGTCAGCTGGAAGTGCTTTGGGGACATTGGCTCTTTCTCTCTGCTCCCTTGGCATGAGGAAGCTGGTCCAGTGCTGTTTCCTCCCGGGGATGCTCAGCACTCCCTGGTATCTGCTCAGAGGGGCAGGCTGATATGGAGGCTGGGTGGGTGCTTGTGGGGTGCAGGCTAGGGGATGAGCTTCGTAGTGCCTGGAGAGTGGGGATGCAGGGTCCCCTCTATAACTGGGACGACGGCGCCAGTGTGACTGTGAGGAGCAGGCCCGCTGTTGGGGGTTCCAGGGCTCAAGGAAAAAGCCAGACTTAACTTTGAAGTGACTGAAGGCTGAAGGGAGCTGCCTCGGCTGGGGAGGGGGCGCGTTTATTTTCCTAAGTGGACTTGAAGGGCTGCCGGAGGCCTGCTCCCGAGCCTCCTGGAGGTGGGGGCCTCTGGTCAGCATGGTGTGCAGAGGGCTCCGGCGGCCTGGGCTGTGTGTACCTCTGTGCCCACCTGCCACTCTCCTGTGCACGTGAGAATGCTCGCCTGGCACCTCGCTGCTTTTAGGAGCATCGTCTCTAGAGCTGCTTCGTGCCCGTGTGTCCCGTGTGCCCAGCTGGGCCCCTGGCACCACGCGCATGGGGTCTGTGTAGCCCCTCCTTCCCCAGGCCAGGAAGGCTGCGGAGCCTGGCGGGGGGCAGGAGGGGTCACCCCCAGTGCCTTTGGGCGGGACTCTTCCTTGATGCTGGTGGTGTACCCGCCCGTGGGGCCACGCTGTCTGATTTGTGTCCATCCTCTCCTTAATGACGTCGGCAGGATTCGGACAGCTCCAGACACACCTGTGGGCCCTGCCAAGGGTGAGTGGAAAGTCCCGTCTGCATTTGGGGAACGTGCCCTGCTGTGCTGTGGGATCAGGGCTGTGGCCCAGTGTGCCTGGGGCCTGTTTGCTGGGGCAGGGGGACCACTGGTCCCTGGGGACAGCTGGTGGAGACAAGGGCTAAGCACCGCCTCATGCTGGCACACTGTGGTTAGGAGGGCCACACCTGGGAAAGCAGAGCCTGCTCCCTGCACACACCTGTTGTGACTGTGGCTCGAGGTCTGAGCCGCGGTGCTTGGGGCTGCTGTGGCCATCCTGGTGGCTCCCGTGGTCTTGCACGCAGAGCTGAGGCTGCTCTGTCCTCACCACAGCACCTGTGGAACCTCCAGACAGTGCTGCTGCTGGCCTCTCTTCTCGATGGCCTTGGTGTGAGACCTGTGTACCCGTCCAGGGGAAAGAGTGGATGCACCGGGTCCACTGTGCCTTCTGGCTCAGGGGTTCTCCCCTGATGCCCGTTAGGGTCACCCAAGGGGCTTCTCACCCCTGGTACCCAGGCCCCAGTCCAGGCTGGCAGGCAGGTCAGCGGCCCTGGGAGGGGCCTGGGCGCAGGGTCTTAGTGGCTCCTGTGTGCCCTTGCTGTCCAGCTCATTTGCAGCTGTGCAGCTGTGCAGGTGTGCAGGTGGGCTCACACAGCCTCCTGTGAGGCTCAGCTCTTTAGAAACGCTGCTGCTGCACAGAGTCCGGGCCTGGGGCAGACCTGCCTCCACACAGCAGGGCCATGCCTGAGTCCCCGAGTTGCTGATTGGTTGCTCCCTGTCCTGTGAACCCGTGCCCTGGTCTGGGAGTGAGCACCTGCAGGCTTTGACTTCGAGGTGAGCATGGGGATGCAGGTCAGGGAGGCCACGGGGAAGTCTGAGTTGGAATCAGGGTGCCTGGCCTGGAGTTCTGGGGTGTCTGGACCAGGAGACTGTGGAGTGGGGGCTCCGTCCTAGAGGTTTGGGCCGAGGTTTGGGAAGCTCGTGTGTCCCTCTTGCCAAGCTCATGGTGGCCTTTGGGGTGCAGGGCCATTCCATTCCTGCTTTGCCCCTCGTGGGCGCCGCCCAGGGATGAGGCTAGCGTGTACCCGGAGGGACCTCCCGCCGTTGTCTGCACTTCTGCTTCCTCTGAGTCCATCCTTACCTGTGGGAGGTGCAGGCTCAGGTATCTGGGATCTCTGGGGTCCAGCTCTACGAGCTGCACCCTGTGGTCCAGGACCTGCATGGCATCCCTGCATCCCAGATCCCCTGCTGGGGCAGGTGCACCTGCAGTGGGCTTGTACCTCCCAGAACCCCCTCACGAGGGTCAGGGAGGCATTGGGCACCCCCAGCCCTCCCAGCCTCAGTGTCCTGCTGTGCTCTGTGGAGAGCTGGGGTGATGGAGGTGAATCCCAAGGTGCTCACCTGGCTCGGCCAGTCCCTGAGTAGCTGGTTGTCATTTTTGTTACTTGGGCTTGACTTTGCAGGGTGGGCAGGGAAGAGGCACAGGCCTGGGATCTGGGGGCAGTGGAGCCCAAAGGGGAGGGCTGGTGGCTGCCCATGAGCAGAGGCTCTCGGAGCTGCTCTCTGCAGCCAGGACTGGGACACAGGGACTGGTGGACCCAGGGGCTGCTGGACCCTGCCGAGAGTGGGGGCCCGTGCCCACGCCTTCAGAGTTCTGCAGCCCTAAAGCAGGTCCCTACTACACCGCAAGGCAGGTAAGGACCCGGCTGACTGTTGTGCAACCTGCTTGGCAGGGGAGCCCCCACCCCACTCGCCCTGCCCTGGAGTCTGCGGTTTTTGGAAAGCTTTTTGGCACTGAGTCCCAGCTCCCAGCTGAGCAGAGACTTGGAGCAGGCGGTGTGCAGGGGGCGGGGGGGTGTCTACTCCCAGGTGTCAGGCCCGGGAAGGGGCCGCTCTAGGGTTGGGCAGCTGCTTGCCCTGAGTTTTGGCTGGGTCTGGGGCGTGTGTGCACGAGCAAGGGGGCGGCAGGGGACACTGTCCCTGTGGGAACCTGGCTCCGGCCTGTCTCAGGCCAGCCTCCTTGCCCTGGTGACCTGGAAAAGCAGGATCCCTGCTGCCCTGCCTCTGCCACCCCACCTTCCTGGCTTTCCAGCCCCACCCCATGGGGCAGGGGACTGTGTCAGGCCCTTGGGGGTGACCCTCAGGGGGAGACTTGGTTACTCATCAGTAAACTGGGGAGAAGGGAGTCGCTGCCTCCTTGGGGTTTGGCTAGGTGGAAAGTCACTGGCTTGCTCACCTGAACACACCTGGGGCCTGGCAGTGGCCTGGGTGGGGAGTGAGTGCTGGCTCCACTGAGGAGCAAGCCTGCACTGCTGGAGCCCCTTCTGTGTGCCCAGAGGCTGCACAGCTGCAGAGGCTCTGCCGGCTGACATAGGAGGCCGGGGAGACCTGGCACTTTGCCCAAACCATGTCCACCTAGGGCCTTGATGGCCCCCTTCAGTGAGCACCTACTGTATGCGGGCCTCTGTGAGGTCCCACCCATTGGAATGGCTCCTGAATTAGAGGTCCTAGGGCAGTGTTCAGAGGGGACGGGCTTTCTCATCCTTGGCCTGCTGGTGGCATGCCTGTCCTCCTGGGGCTGGGAGAGGGTGGCTTTCCCAGGTGTGGGCCTCCACCCTGCTGGCCTTGCCCAGCCTGGGGGCCCGCTCAGCCACCGCCCTAGATGCTGTGATAGGTTGTCTCCTGGGTCTTCTCACCCTGCCTCCCTCCCAGCCCCTGAGCCCAGCCCAGCACAGCACAGCACCCCCAGGAAGCAGAGGCCCCTGAGCAGAGCCGGGAGGCAGGAGGCTTAGCCAGGGCGGAAACAAAGCAAAGTGAAGCAAAGCAAAACAAAGCCAGGCCACGCCCCCAAGCCCACCCAGCCCACGCCCGCTCCTTATCGAGTCTGCAGGGCCTGTCGCAATCACCTGCTCCGTGTGGTTGAGAAATGTGATGAGCAGATAGTCTCCAGGCTCTGCGTGTCTGGGCGGTCGGACAGGTTTGGTTCCTGCCTGGAGGGAGCAAGAGCCCTTCCAGAACCAGGAGCAGAAACCTGGCCAGAGTTCACTGCCCAGCGAGCCAGCAGCCCGGCAGCCTCTGCCTGCGGCCCTTAGGAAGGGGCTTGAGGGCTGGGTCCTGGGGCTCCTCCTGTGGCTGTGCAGTTGGGCCCTTCCCCGACCTCGTTTCTCGGTCCCGCCCAGGGAGCGGCAGTGAGCTACAAGGACTGTCCACACATACCTGGTGGAGGGCCACCAGTGGGGGCTGTCAGGACATAGGCCAGAGTCGCAGGCCAAGGGGTCAGTATGTGGATAGTCAGTCCCAAGCAGAAAGGGCGGCTCTTAGGTAGGAATCGGCCTCCCTACCTAACCAGAGATCTGGTGCTGTTCCCAAAACTTTCCAGAAGAGGCCGTAAAGCCAGAAGTAAGCGGGAAGGGCCGCCTGTGGGGTAGAGCCTGAGCTCTTAGAAAATTGATGCGGCCCTGGCTCTTCTCAGTTTTTCTGTGACAGCCTATGACATGTCCTGTCCTGGGATGAGACTGTGGGGCCGTCTGAGGCAGATCCCTGGAAGAGAGAGGTGGCCCACCTGCCCATGGCACCCCGTGGAACACAGGAGGTGCAGGGCTTGGGCTGTGGGTGGACACTGGCATCCTTCTGGGCTCTGGATGCAGTTGGAGTGAAGGGACACCCAGGTGTTTTCAGACAGGCCCTCATGGCCTGCCCTCCCAAGGCTGGGAGGCTGGAGGCCACTGAGCATGCCAGGAAGGAGCCAGGTGGGAGCCCCTCTCCAGGTCAGAGCCGAAACGGCCAGTTCCACCTGCTCAGCCCTGGCATCTGCACCTGGAGAGAGCATCCTGATGGCCGTGAACTAGGCACCAGCCAGTCGGGCTGCTCCTGGCCACTCAGGCTGGGTGGTGGGTGAGGTGGTGGGTGAGGGTGACACGGTGTGGTCAGCTGCAGCCCACGCAGAAGGCCTCCCTAGTCTGGGGTGGGATAGTCGAGAACCGAGATGGCGGCTCCCAGAGGCCCGTGTGGGGTCTGGACTTGCCTGTGGTGCTGGGCAGCCATGGAGGGCTCTTCGCGGAGGGACCGTTCCCGAGTTCTCCAGGCCCTGGCACCCTGCTTCTCAGGCTTCCATTTGGGTGCTGTCCCAACAGGGCAGCACTGACCAGGTCCTCCCTCCATTGTCCCCGGATGTCATCAGTGCTGGGCAGGACTGCCAGAGGCAGGCGGCCCTGGCTGAGTCTCCACAGAGGTGGCTGATGGGCACCTGTGTGTGTGAGGGCAAGTGACCACCAGGGCAGGCTGCGAAGGCCATGGCCAGAGGGCCAGGGGTCCCAGTGTGCCCCTAGAGATGGAGAGGGGCAGGTGGAGCCCCCAGTGGGGATTGGCTGGGGGTCTCAAAGCTCATGAGGTGGGAGGTCTTTCTTTAAGCTGTGTGCCCCCCCCCATTTCTTGCCCATCTGGGGGGAGGCTCGGCAGGTACAATGAACATTTGTTGAGTGTTCCTGGGTAGCTGCCATGTGGCGGTGGGGCAGGAGGCACTCAGGGCGGGGAGAGGCTGAGGCGCAGCGGGGAGCGGGTGGAGGGCGCAGACCTAGCGGATCCGCATGGAACCTGGCGGGCCCAGGTATCCTGCGGGGCCGGGGTCCACTGTGCGCGCCTGGTCGGCCTCTGCTCTGCTGTGCGACTGGGGAGACTGAGGCAGTGCAGGAATCCTGCGGTGGGCTCCTGAGGCGCTCCTGGTGCCTGAGGCTTTGGAGAGCACCTGTCTGCAGTAAGGTGTGCCGCCGTGGCGGCGTCCCCGTCTGCTTCCCCGGCCTTCCGGGGCGCCCCAGCTTCCCCTGCCCTGCTTCTGGCCTCCTTGGGGGCCGTCACAGTCTTGTCTGTCCAGAGGGGGAGGGTGCTGGGCTGGGGACCCTGGAGAGGGCAGCTGGCTACTCTCCTAAATTAGTGGGCCCAGATTGTGTTTTCCTAGACTGGCAGAGAAAGACCCTCACTCACTGTTGAGTTAATAATAAAATCCCAGGAGCTACTTGGGTCTCGCCTGTGCCCAGACAGGGGGAATGTGCTCTGGAGTGCAGAATGAGCCATGGCAGGGCCTGATGGGGCGGCTGTGGGCTCTTGCAGACCCCGTCCTGCCCTGGGGGAGCCCCTTGTGAAGGTCCTTGGCACTGACCCAGGCCCCCTACGCTTTTCTCTGTGGGCCTTGCTCCTCATCTCTGTACTGGACAACCTCGTGGCTCTGGGCAGACCTGGCTCTCCTTACCCCATGGAGAGCGAGCAGAAGACCCTAGAGCTGTCTTGAGTCCCCAGGCTAGGACTGTAGGGCTAGGCAGGGAAGCAGGGAGGTCACCTCCATGTGGGCCTATGTGCTTCTCAAGCAGGTGGCCCTGTCCTGGCAGAGACAGGCACACTGGCTGTGTCTCCGCACGTGAGGAGGCACAGGCCAGGGAGCCTGGGTCCTCATCCAAGGCCCTGCTTTTACACCATCTTGCCTGGGATAACCCAGGGTCCCTTGGCCAGGACCTTGGAGCTGCCAGCTGCTCGGGTGGCTTAGCCTGAGCCTGGGGTGCTGGGCTAGGTGTCTGACAATGAGGCTGTACTCCTGAGCAGGTGACCTGGCTGCAGATTGTTGGGCAGGACAGAGTGGGTAGGAAGCAGTTGTTCCTTTCTGGCTCCCACCCTGCTGGGCACAGGACGCACTGTCTTCCAGGTGGGGGGCGTCCTGGATTCGAATTCCTGCTCCACGGTGCTGACCTCAGGCAAGGTGTTCCCCTCCCGGAGCCTTGGTCTCCCCTTCTGGAGGGTTCCTCTTCGAGTGTGGGTGGTCAGCTCCAGGCCCCCATCCATTGCCCTGGCCAGTTGAAGGTTCTTTGAAACAGGTGCTCCTGGTCCTGGAGGCCCTGACTGCGCTGCCTGGGTCCTTCTCTGGGGTGGTCTAGAAAGGAGTCTGACTGGAATCCTGAGAGGGGGTGCCCCCAGGCAGGCCAAGGTCTCAGGAAGTCGTGGGCTGGAGAGTGGACCCCAGCTGAGGCTGGGGTGTGCCCGGGTGGGTGCTAATCCCTCAGGTGGGCAGAGCCCACTGAGGCCTGCCCATGTGCCAGTGTAGGGTGGGGGTACAGGGGTCCTAAACCCTGGATGAACCCCACCTTTCCCCTGCCCAAGGCCTGAGAGCCCCTAAATAGTTGGGCAAGCCAGGAGGAAGGGGGTTCTTCAGTGGGGCCTCCCTCTGGGGCAGCGTCCCCTACCTGCCTGGCTGGTGGCTGCCCTGGATGGGCAGGTCCTGCTCTTCACCTCTGCTCGGAACTTCACCCGTGGGAGAATCCTCCTTTGCCCAAGTCAGGTTGGACTTTCCCACCTGCCCTGTTTGACTCATCAGGTTAAGACTGAGCATTTTGCTAATTCACTCAGCAACTGCCCAATTCTGGAACTTTCTCCAGGTCCTGTGGTGAGTCCCAGAGCCAGAAGGGAACTTGGAGATCCTTTCTAATACTCTCACTTCTCAGCAAACGGAGGCCTCCCATGCAGGAGAGCCCATGGGCCTCCGGCCTCCCTGGACGGCACCTGAGTCCCCTGCCCTGGTGCGCACAGGGGTCATCTTACACAGGCAGGTGGCTGAGGGCCTGCCTGGCTCCACTGTGCTGATGCTGCTCTCTGTTCTCCTGCTGGGGGCCCTCCTTGGCCGGTGTCCTGGTGACTGGGACAGGGACAGTGACCTCGAAGGACTCTGGATGACCCTTGTTGGGGAGCAGGCTGGGTCTTCCAGGTCGCCCTCAACCTGCCCAGGTGTCCAGGCAGAGGGGAAGATTCCAGAGGACTCAAAGTGGGTGCTGTGGTTTTCCTTTGGATCTGGCCCAAGTAAGGGATTCCTCTTGTCTGTAGAGCGGGGATAGCAGTACTTTGTCCCCTGCAGTGCCCACAGTGCCCAGATGTCCAAGTGGACCCTCAGTCCCTGGCACCCTCCTGGCATGCCTTGGAGACTGCCCGCTGGAGCTGGCTGAGCCATGCTGGAAGGGCCACGGCTTTGGCTTCCCGGCCACCCTGCCTCCAGCTGCTGTCTGGGCAGCCTGCAGTGCCCTCAGCCCACCTGCAGCCTGTGGTGGTCAGAAGGGGTGGGGCCCAGGGGCACCTGTGGGTGGCCTTCTGTGGCTCCCCTGGCCCCTGGAGTAGCCCCTTCCCCCAAGGGGCACACGTGGGCAGCTCCTCTGCTGACTGGCCTCTCCTGCTGACTGACCCTCCCTAGGCACTGCCCCCCAGGTGGCAGGGGCATCCTTAGAGCATGCCTGTCATCACCCTTCATGCCCTAAGCTCCATGCTTCAGTGGCCTTGCGGAGCTCGGTTGCCCCAAGCACCTGCTGTGCCTCTGAGAGGTCGGGAACCAGTGCAGCCGGGGCTTTCGGGACTCCTGAAGCAAGTACCCAGGGCGCTCCGTGACTTGGGGCCTGCCCTGGAGGCTCCACCCTGGGCACAGTGTTGGCAGTGGACCAGGCATGGAGCTGACCTTGAGCTGCTCTGGTCCTGCCCTGCTTCAAAGGCCTGGGGCACACGCTGCTGTCCTAGCAGGGTTGACCAGGGCCCTGCAGGGAGCGAGCCCGGGGTCCACGCTGGAACCTGGCCCTCCCACCTCTGCTTTCTGTGTCCGACTGTGCCTGGGAGAATGCCTGGTGGCCAGGCCAGGCCAGGCTGGTCGGTCAGAGCCAGAGGGGGCTGCACGCTGGGCCTGCGTGTCGCATCCGCCTTGCATCCACCCTCAGCAGCTGCCCTGGGCTCCGAGGTCCATTCTGGTGAATCCTCTCTGTGGTTAGTCAGGGGCCTGGGGAAGGTCTGCAGAGCTGGCGCCCCTTCCTCTCACCCTGTCTTCTAGACAGGAGCTTGGGAAAACCGGTGTGTTCCAGCTGCTAGGGAGGCTGGGCCAGGAGAACCGCAAGTTCAAGGACAGTCTGGGCAACATGTAAGACTTCCTCTAAGAAGCAGCAGCACCGCGAGGTGAGGGCAGCAGGTTCAGCTCCAAGGGGAGTGGCACTCTTGTCTCACCTCTTCTCTCCACGGATGGGCCTCTTCCGGGGACCACTGTGTCCCTGGTGATGGGCATAACCCAGGAAGTGGCCCCTGGCCAGTGGGTGGTGGAGATGTCACTCTGTCCTCTCCCAGCCTGGTGGGCGGCAGGGCTGTTGGGGCTTCAGAAGTGCCTCCCTCCATCCCTGGTGCCCTCCTTGTGTGAGGGGAGAGGCGAGGAGGTGCTCACTTAATCGGCTCGTTTCCTACCTTGCTGGTCCCTGTCTGAGAACAGCCCTGGGGGCCTGGCATGGACCTGGGTGAGCCTGAGCCATGGGGCTCCCCGCCCTCCTCCTGTGCCAGGCCTGGCTGGCGACGCCATCCTCCAGGAAGGACCGATGTTGCACGTGGCAAAGCTTCGGTGACCCTGGCGATAGGAGGACAGCCGTTCCTGCCGTGTCCCACCCTGCACCAAGGGCTGAGCACACGCTTTCTCTGTGACCGGCCTGGCTGGCCTGGTACTGCAGACCTGCTGAGGTGTGGGTTCGGGGAGTGGCCCATCCAGGCTGGCCTGGCCAGGTAGGGGCAGGGTCAGCAGCCGTGGGGTCCTCCAGGAGCTGGGGGAGACCCTCTGTGGGGAGGCACAGCCCTGCCTTTGTTGTCCCCAGCTGGGTTCTTAGTGTTGGCTGGTGTCCGGGCCCTGGCCGTGGCCCTGACTTTATAAGTGTCATAGACCGAGATCTCAAATCCTCTTGCATGTGTGGAAACTGGGACTGGAGAGGGTGGTACCTTGTCCAGGGTCACCCCAGCGAGGGAGAAGCAGGCCCACGGTGTCTGGCCAGTGTTTTCCGTGGCACAGACTGAGGCCTTGGGTGGGACTCTGCCTGGGTGCCGGTGTTGGCGGGAGATGGTGGGCGAGCTCTGGGCCCACTGCACACCTGGACTCAGGACAGCTCCTCGTGTGTGGCCCCTGCTGAGTCTGCTCTGCAGTTCCTGCTCGGCAGGTGAGAGTGGGGCTCAGGGCATACCCCAGCCACAGCTGGACAGCGGCCCCCTTGCCCCGCTGGCTGTTTCTATGGGGCAGCAGTAGGTGCCTGGGTGGGTGGGCCGTATTGTGCTGCTGGGCCTCCGCATGCCCGGAGTGTGGCCTGGCCTGCCCTGCCCGGGCTGGATGGGGTTCACAAGGGCAGCTGCACACGGGAGGGGCTCTGGGACGTGTCCGGGGGAGAGCTCAGCGGTGCAGGCTCACCTGTGGGCTTGCACATGTGCCTCCGTGTGGCCCAGGGACCCCAGTGTGACTGGTGGGCCCCCTGCTCTTCCTGCTGGCCTTAGCCCTTGTGGGCCAGAGGAGCTGGCTTGGTAGAGGCCTGTCTCTGGCCCATGCTACTGTTGATGGACTGGGGCCCCAACTTCCCCTCAGAGGGCTTGGGAGAGGATGGGGGGTGAACATTACGTCTGTTCTTGGTGGGCTTAAAACCCAGACCAGGGGCAACTCGGAGTGGCTGGGCAGAGTCGAGGCGGTCAGTTGGTGAGGGTCCCTCCTGGATGGGGAGATGTGTGGGACCCTCCAAGCCCACTCCTTCATGCGCATTCCTGCCTTGGGGAGGTCCCGTGCCCGGGGCTTGGTAGGCACAGAGGCCCAGCCCCAGGGCTGTGCAGGGCTGGAGGTGGTTCCCCTGCAGCAGTGGGCCAGGGGAGTCTGGGGCTGTTGGGTGGAGTGCTGTCTAGCAGCCACCTGCACCGCTCCCCTCCCTGTCTGGGGCTGGGGGCTGGCATTTCATCAGCATCTCTCAGAACAGCCCCCAGTGCCTCAGCGACAACTGGGGAGAGCTGCTGCCTTTGGGGACGGAGAGAAGCTGGGCCCACACTCCAGGGTCTGTCCAGGCTTGCTGGGCCGTGGGACTCAGGGGTGGCTCAGCCCCGTGCCGCCGGGTGGTCTCCTGCACGCTGAGGAGGAGCCTCTTCCTCTGCTGCCGCACTGGCCACCACTCCCGGTCTAGCAGGCCTTGGCAGGGGCTCCGGAATTCACGTGATCCGCCTTCGCAGCTTCCTCAGCAGGGTGCTGGCTGCTCCCGGCTGCTCCCGTCTCCCCAGCCACATCTGGAACCCGTTCCATCATTACATCAGTGTTGGTGGCTGGGCCCGAGGCGGGCTCCTCGCAGGAGTGGACGGGGCCCCCTCCCCAGCACCACTGGCAGCCACCCCTGCCCTGGGCCCGTCCCCATGAGTAGGACAAGGCAGGCAGGGCCAGCCTGTCAGGGCCCGGAGGGGGCTGGGTGGAAGGAAGCACCGGGCCTCCTGGTGCTGAGCGGGTGGAGCTGGAGAAGCCCTCTCCGCAGCCTGCGTTTCCTGCTGTCAGCAGCCGAGCCCAGAAGTGTGGTGTTGGCGGGGAGGGACAGGAGCTGTCTGCAGAAGGCCTTCCTTTTCTTTCTGCCGCGGTTGGCCAGGTGGAAGCCCCCAAATAGCTTACAGCCACCCCACAGTTCCAGGCGCCCGGGGCCTGGAGTCTGGGTGCCTGGTAGAAGTCGGGGTTTCACCGTGCGCTGTGGTGGAAGGGCCACGGCACGTTGACTTCCGGTCCCTCCGGCTCCCGCGGGAGGGCGTTGGCGGTTCACAGGTCTGCCGAGCCTCGCGGCAGCTCTCAGCCTTTGCCCAGGACGAGGCCCACTGTTTGATCGGCTGATTGATTAGCTACGATTCACATAAAATATTCACTGTTAGGTGAATTCAGTGGTTTTTACTGTATTCACGAGCTGGTATGGTGACCAGCAGAACCAGTCTTGGCATTTGGGATTGTTTTCATCAGTCCCAGGAAGAAACCCCATGTCCACCATCAGTCATTCCCTGCCCTGCCTAACCTTGGCCATCCTTGTTTCTGAACTCTGTCCACCTGCTGTCCCACGTTTGTGATTTGACTTGATCTTCAGGGCAGTGTGGGCACTGAATAGGTGGGCTTCTCCCTGCCAGATGGTGCCCAGCAGGAAGCTGGAAAGCACCCCTCCCATGTTTATCCCGTGCCCCGACACACAGTCCTGACCCAGAGGCTGCTTTATGTCCTGCAGTATGGCAATTCTGTGTTATAGGTGGGGAAGCCGAGCTGTCATGGAATCAGCCCCTTGGAGATGGGATCTGAACCCAGGCAGACTCAGCCCTTTGCCAGTGGCCACAGCCAGGAGGGCTGGTGGCCTTTCCTCCTGGGGCCTTGCGGTATGCTGCCTCTCAGGCTTTGGCCTGCCCCTGCACGTGGGCAGGCAGCACACTGGCGCCCTTCCAGAGGCATGGAGACTCCTCTGCACTTGCAGCTCTCCTTTGGGTGGGGAGTGTTGGGGACAGTGCCCAGGTGCCTGGCTGCTCCTTGCTCCTTCTCCAGGTCCCTGTCCTCCTCCAGCCTGCCCGACCTGTCTGCTGGTACAATTTGGCAGTGGCTTTGGCTGACCCTGCAGCACTGCTCTCCAAGCTTTCAGAGCTCCTTGCTGCAGATCCTGGTGGGGTCCCTCCTGCGCACTATGCCTCCAGTTTTTAGGCCAGCGCAGCTGCCCTGTGTGGAGGTGCCAGCTGCATAGTGGGGGCTGCCGGCTGGGACTGCCCAGCTTGCCAGGGAGCTTGGCTGCAGTGGGCAGGGCTGTGGGTCTCCTGAGCCACTCTTGGAGAGACTTCTGCCTTCTGCAGCAGAGGGAAAAGCGCTTCCCAGCAGGGGCCAAGGGGACCTGCACTCCCCAGGCACTTCATTCCCTGTCTGGAACGGCTGGTGTCATGCTACCTGACATCCCTGGAGAGGTCTCTGCCCAGTGAGGGAAGACGGTCCTGCTCACTCCCTGACGGACACTTCCTGTTGCCTCAGGTCCCCTTGAGGAGGGGCCAGCTCTGTGAGCCTGAGGTCCCCTTCTGGAAGACTGGGTGCTCTGCTCTGGCTTCCCTGTGCTCTGGTGGGGTCTCCCTCCTGGGCAGATGGCCCCTGACCCTGGGCCTCCCTTCAGTGCAGTGAAGGTGCTCACCCTGTCGGGCAGCAGAAGATTCCAGAGAGCCAGAGCAAGAAAGGAGGCGTGAGAACCCTTGTGTGTGTGTAAGTGTGGTGTGTGTGAGGTGGCGGTCCCCACCCTGTGAGGAGCTCTTGGGCCCAACCACCTGGTCCCTGTGAGCTCTCTGTAGCTCCAGCCTCATGGGCCCTGGGTTTGGGCCTCGTAGGCCGGGGTTCCAGGTCCAGCCCCGTTCTGCTGTGTCCCTCACTGACCTTGGGAAAGTCCCTTCTGTTCTGGGGCCAAGCAGGGGCACCTGCCCTGAAGCTCCGCGTGCCCTACCTGCAGCCTTGTGTTTTGGAGGTGAAGTGGGTGTGAGGATAGTGCTGGGCTGGATGCCCCTCCTCGTTCCAGGCCCACTGCACCCTGGGACCTGTGATGCTCTGGCCCGACACAGCCCTGGGCTTGCAGCCCCGCTGCCAGCAGCACAGTGCCACAAGCAGGGTGTTCTCAGGCCCTTCCGGTGTCCTCGCTGGGCGGGAAGCTGCAGGGTGGTGTGAGGGTCATTACCCGGTTCTTTGGAGTGCCGTGGAGTCAGTCCTCATGGGGGATGTCTCAGCTCTGTGAGCCTGAGAACCCCAGAAGGACGTGTGGGTGACAGCCGTGGTGGCGTGAGCTGGGGTGGCACCCACGAGCTTCGTGAGACAGGGGCCCAGGTCCTGCTCCCTCCGCACATGGGCCTCCTGCCCGGCTGCTGCTCTCGTTCCAGGGTCTCAGCCAGGCCTTCCCTGGCCACTGTGCCCTGACTGACTCTCCCGCTCTTAGGCTTGCTGGTTGGCTCTGTCTCCTTGTTGGGGAATCACCGTCCCCGGTCTCCGCTGTGTCCCCAGGTCTTGTCTGATGGAGAGCTCACAGTTGGGTCGGAGGCCCAGCTTTTGAGTCTCTCCTCTAGCACGGTGCTGAGGCCTTCGGGGTTTCAGAACGGGTCGCAATATGACCCTCTCAGCCATCCTTCCTGGTTACGCCCAAGCTGTCCCTGAGAGTCAGCCACGAGCCAGTTGGGCATGGTGGTGGATACTAGGGGCTGGCGACTCCTGGACAGAGGTGCTCGCCAGGAGCCCACTGTGTGGCTGGCCCCCTGGGTAAGCCAGGGGCTGGCAGAGCCTCATCTGGGGGCCTGTGTACAGCTGAGCACAGAGCCCCCAGGCCCTGGGGGATGACGTTGCCAACAGCGGGTGCTGGTGTCATCCCAGGAGACGGGTGGTCAGCAGGGAGAGGGCTGCCTCCTCTAACTTGGCCCTCCCGAGGAACACCTCCCGAGGAGAGCTGCGGCTGGAGGGCCTGCAGAAGAGGCCTGGGAAGAGGTCAGCCTGAGCCGGGGAACCTGCTGAGGGTGGGGTGTGGTGTGGGGGTCTGCTGGTCCTGCGGTCAGCTGCGTGGTGGGGTCCTGGACTGGCAGGCAGATGGACAGCCCGCATGCCCAGGACACATGGTGGAGAGCACTCCAACAAGGAACTACACCCATGTCAATCCCACCTGCTGCTCACCCCCTAACAGAAGGCCTCTCCCTGCTGGGTGAGGGGCTGGACTGGGGCTGGGAGGAGTCCCCTGACCTCCTTGGACCTTTTCCTTGTTGTGTGGTGGGCCTACTGTGAGGGCTTGGAGTGCCCTGGAGTGGCAGCTGGGCTACTTTTGGGCAGAATTTGCCGAAGTCCTGTGGGCCGCGTGGCCTGGGATGGCCGCCGTGCACTGGAGACAGTGCAGCAGAGGTTCCTCGGCCTTGGCTTAGGGCTGCCCTGGCCGGTGAACTCCCAGAGTGCTCCGAGGAGGCCCAGATGGCCCGGCACGGGCTCTTTCTGGAGTGTGGTCTCCCCGAGCCCTGCTCCTGGCAGGTGGGCAGGGCACCTCCCCCCACTGGGGGGCTGTGCTGGCAACTGGGAGCAGGGCGTTGGGCTCACTGGGTCCGTAGCCGGGTGTCAGGTGTGGGGAGCAGGCTTTGGGGTGGTCCTCCTCCCTCGTCTCTGCCCCTCCCTGATGATGAGAGCTGTCCCCCAAGTTGGGGTGGCAGGGGTGGGCAGGGGTGCCATGCCTGGCCTGTCTTCCCTGGTGTGGAGGGTGCGTGGCTGGGCTGAGTGGCCGTGGTCCTTCCTGGGCGCTGTGTCCTGTTGAAACCCGTCTGACGCGGCGGTGATGTTGAAATAGGTGCCGAGTTTCCCAACATCCTGCCAGCCTGTCACAGGACTGGGTGTCAGGCGCCAGGGTGCCAGGCCTGCCTGGCCTCCCTCGTGGGGTGCCTGGGCCTTGTTTCCCTGGCCCGAACAGCAGGCGGGCCGCCTGCCCCAGCACTGTACACGGGCACCAGCAGAGGTCCTGAGGCCAGGGCAGGGTGGTGTGGCAGGGGCCTGTGATCCTTGGCACTTCCCTGTTTTATGGAGGGGGACGTGAGGCTTGGCCAGGAGGGAGGGTGGGGTGTGAACTCAGATCCCGTGACTTTCTGAGCAGGAAGGAGTGAGTGACCCAGAGGCAGAGCTGATTCTGAAGAGGGGTACACCACCCGCTGGCGTGGCCAGGGAGGGCTGGTGGGGCCCTTGCAGTACCCGAGTACTGGAGATGGTGGGATGTGGGGTCTCGGTAGCACCTAGTGGTGTCCCTCTCCCTGTGGCTGGAGGGGCCTGGTGCCTGGAATCGGCCTGTGAGGGGCAGAGGTGTCCAGAGTGTTTGCAGGGTGTGCCTGTCTTCACCACACTCCAGACACTCCACTCAGAAAGAGCCGTGGAGCCTTCTTGTCACTGCACAGCGTGATGCTTTGCATTTGCTGTTTAGGAAACGGAAGCTCAGAGAGGCCCGGTGACTCCTGAGGGCACCCACTGTTGGGCAGGGGAACCATGTCCAAGTGCTGGACCATGCAGGACCCGCTTTCCGGGATACCACACGTAGGAATGTGGTAGGGGTGGCGTATCCACCCTTAGTGGGTCCTGTGCCGTCCTGAGCTGTGTGGCCCCAGCCCAGTAGCCCGTGTAAGCTGCCTGCTCTGTCCAAGGTGCAGCTCTGGTGGTGGATGTACTGGAATCTGGCACAGCGGGCTCAGGACTGTCCTCCAGCCAAGGCACTGCTGTAACCCAGCAGCCCTGCTGGGTGGGACCCTGGGGTTCTAGGAGCCCTGAGGCCAATCCTTGCCAGGCTGTGGCATCTGTCCCTCATCAGCTGGGAGGGGCCCTGGAGGCCGGTTGCTTAGCGAGGAGGAAGCAGGCGCCCAGAGAGGGCGAGGGGCCTGGTTGGGGCACACAGCGCGGTGGCCGCAGGGCCAGGACTGTGAGGAGGGGTGTCAGGAGCATGCTGTCTGGTAAGCTGGCGGCTGTGGTGGCCAGGCTGGGGAGAAGAGGGACAGCAGCAGGAAGATGAAGGCCACGAAGGGGCTCTTGGCCACCGAGCGTCAGCTGCGTGCTGGGGTCCGCGGCCGGTGCCTGCCTGCCTTTGGCAGGCGTGCGGGCTCCTTCCTCACTGCGTCCCAGCAGCCCTGAGGGTTCCGAGGCTTCCTGCCACCTTCCAGGTGTGGACTCTGTAGCCCAGAGAGCTGACATCACTGCTGGGGTCCTTGGCCAGGAGAGGGAGCGGGCCTCTGACTGGTCTCCTTCGTCTGCCCACCCTCCTGCTGTGGGCTGTGAGGCTGGGGCCCTGCTTTCTGCTGCGTCACCACAGGACAGCTCTGGGGGCTCTGGAGGACACTGTCTCTGTCTGCCCACCTCTGGACGGGTGTCCCTGGCAGGCCCCTGTTTATCTGCCCGGCCCCAGCACAGGCTGGGGAGGGAGGAGAGCAGGTGTCCTGTCAGCAAGCGCTGAGCAGTGTGCGCAGGCCACTGTCCATGGGCTCAGTTGGTCCTCACATGGCCAAGGACATGGTCCCATTTCTGAGGACAGGACTCTCAGACCTGTGGGGTTGGATCATGTGCTCAGCCCCTGCAGCCATGCAGTGTGAGTGGGGCTGGAACCAGGGACCAGAAATCAGTGTCACCACATGTGGGCCTGGGTGAGCAGAGGCCAGCCTGTGGTCCTGAGTCCACTTCCATAATTCGTGTGGTGCTTGGCTGCTGTGGGAGGGGCACTGGCTTCTAGCTGGCCTGGAGGGAGTGCATCTCAGGCCACCCTCCCGGGGGCTGGGTCAGCCTGGGGGTCTTGGCCCAGCCTCCTGCAGGCTCTGGCTGATGGGAAGCCCTGGGGGTGTCCGTCACCCTCTCCTATCGCTCCCCTCCCCCTCAGGAGAGCAGAGCAGGCCTCACAGGCCTGGAGGCTGGTGCGCAGCTGCAGGGTGGTGCCTGCCCGGAGAGGAGCAGCTTTCCAGGAGATCGGCAGGTGGGCGGTCGAGGAAGCAGGGGAGTCGGGACCTCTGCCTCCAGCCACTTCCTTCTTAGCTGACAGCCCTTTGCAGAAGAGGAAATAAAGGCTCAAAGAGGCAGTGCAGCCTGCCTAGGGTCAGTGCTGTGGGGTACCGCCCTGGGTCTCCAGGAATGTGTGCGAACTTGGCTGCTGGCCGTGCACCCCCGCGGCCTATCCTGCAGCCTGTACTCACTGTGCCTGGCTCTCCACCCCGCCCCATCCAGCTGTTCAGCAAGTCCATATTTGGCACCTGCTCTGGGCCAAGCCTAGATGACCTGCATGCCACAGAGAGCCAGTCGGGGCCTCCCTCCCTCAGGAGCCTGCAGGCCTCCGTGGCCTTGGGTGAGTGGGCGGGCCATGCGTGCAGGCCTTGAGCCCACAGGAGTGGAAGGAGGAGGTGAGGCCTGTGTGGCTGGGAGGCTTGGGCAAGGCTTCCTGGAGGGGGTGTGGGTCAGGGAGGCAGGTGGGAGCCAGCCAGGAGGAGCGGAGTTTCAGGCCCAGGGAACAGTATGTTCAAGGCTAGGGGCAGGAGCCTGGCCATTCCTGGAATGATCCCGGCTGGGGCAGGGAGTGGGCAGGGCCGGGGCAGGTGCATGTGGACAGTGCTGGTGAGGAACAGGCTTGGCCTGTTGCTGGCTGCTTCAGAAACAAGTGGCCCCTGAGCCTGGGAGGCAGGGTCTGGACGGCCCTCCGCCCTTCCAGGATCTCTGTCGGGTATGCTGGGAAGCTTGACCCCTGTGGCAGCAGAGGGTCCCAGAACAAATGCTGTCTCAGGGCTGCCAGGGACGGCTGGGACAGTGGGTGGGCTTAGAGTCAGGGGCTGAGCAGTGCTGAGTGCATGGGCTCTGTTTCCAGTGAGGACACCACAGGTGCCTAGGGTGCCCAGTGGGTGGGCCCAGGGCTGGGGGCTGCCAGCTTGGGTCGGGAGGGGTCTGAGGGACTTTGGGGTGGGGTGGGATTTAGAAACAATCCTATTCTGGCTGAGGGGCTGGAGGGGTCCTTTGGGTGTAGAATGACTCCCTCAACAAAATCAAACCACAGCAGGCCCTCCCCAGGCCCTGTCACAGAAGCTGGAGAGACCCCTCGGCCCAGGCCTGCCCACCCCACGCTCACTGCTGCCCTGGCCTTTCCTCCCTGTGCAGCAAGATAACAGCATTCATTGGTACTTGCTCATGTTTAAAGCAAAAGTAGAACTCAGCTTTTTGTTTTCTATCAAAGTTGGGGTCTTTGGTAAGACACAGCCCCCTGCCACTGGTGTTGGAAGACGTGAGGGGTCCCTGGAACTGCTCGTGCTGCTGGGGAAAAGAACCAGAGGGTTCTGGAGTCCCAAGCGAGCCAGTGGGAAGCCTCTGCCTGGGGCTGTGCTGTCACAGACCCTGCCCTGGGTGGGGGTTCCAGCAGTTCCTGCGTACATAGGAGGTCTGTGTGCCTGCCCCGTGGATGTGCTATGTGTGCCCATGTCCTGCCTGTGCCCTTGCCATCCCTGGGGGCAGGGCTGCTGCCAGGGCCCTGACCTCAGCCCCCTGCTGCCCGGCTGGCCATGGGTGGCCGGCCTGCCTGTCTCTGCCATTGCCCTTCCACAGCTCCCTGTTCCTCCTGGGCGTCTTCCCCTCTGCCCCCAGCCGCTCTCCCCTTGGTATCTCTTCCCCCTGCCCCCTGCACCTCCCCCTCCTCCCCCTGCACCCGCCCCCTGCACTTTGTGCTCAGGCAGCCTTGGGCTCATGATCTGACCTGCCACTGACCAGCTGGTGGCCTTGGGCAGGGTGCACTTTGTCTCTGAGCCTCCTCGTACCTTTTGGGAAAAGAAGGCAATGGCCATAGAGTTTTTGAAAGAGCTGAGTGAGGTGCGTGTTGTAAGGTGCCCAGGGCAGGGTCTGCTGCATCTTGATAATCCCATGCCGGCAGCCTCTGCCTGGCTGCGTTTGCAGGTGGAAGGTGGGGCATTGGGCAGACACCTTTTGGGGCTGCAAAAGTGTGGGCAGTGAACCCTCCTGGCCCTTCGCAGCCGAGACTAGTGAGAGGTCCAGCACCGAGGTGCCAGCAGCATGGCTCTGCTGGCTGCGGGCCCAGGGGTGCGGGCGCTGGGTTTCTGGGAGGGTGAGGACACAGTCACTTTCTTGTGGTGGCTGGCCAAGCAAGTGGGCAGGCCGGCCTGACGTCTGGGCACTGCGTGCATCCTTCTGGACTTGTGTGCTGTCCCCTGAGCCAGGTCTTCCAGTGGCCAGCAGTGAGGAGCAGGTACCCTGCAGTCTTGCCCAGCCTCTGGAGGCGAGGTGTTTGGAACCCAGTGGGGGATGGAGCCCCGACCTCCCTGCTTCTGAGCCAACCTGGGGAGCTTCCTGAGTGTCCTGAGCTCTTTGTTTCTGGGGGCTCTGGAATGTGTGAGGAGTTACTGCTTCCAACCAGCACAGTAGTCATTGGGTGTCCATGGAGCTGAGCTGGTTATCCTGTGTCATGCTGATGACATGTCCTCACCAGCTAACTTGGGGGCAGGTGGCCCATGCTGACAGCAGAGTGGAACTCTTGGCAAGGACCTGTGCTCTGTCCAGGGCCCCTCAGAGCGAAGCTTGGAGTGTCGGAGAGGCCCCTGGTGTTGGCAGCCACAGGTGTGGCCCTGCTGGGAACGTACCCTGCTTTGGGGAGTGATCGGGTCACATACACGCACAGTCTTTCTGCACAGCGTGATGGCGTCCTGTAGAGTGGTCTGGGAGGCTCTCCTGTGTCCTGTCAACCCTCAGGGACACGGGCCACTTCTGCTGCTGGATCATTCCCTGTGGTCGGCTCTTGGCCCTCCCGTAAGTGAAGCCAGCAGTTCCCCGCTCTGTATGGCTGGTCTCCCCTGCCAGGGCATCCTCTCTGCCTGCCTTGCTCCCCTCTTGTGGTCACGGGAGTGCCCGTTGAATTGCCTGTGCTGGTGCCGCTGGCCGTGGGCTCTGAGGGCCTCTGCGTGTAGCTGCTCTCTGAGTATGTGCTGTTCCTGGTTGTGGTCACCTCATTAAGGGTGGAGCATGCTTAGGGCAGCGACCTTCCTAATGAGGTCCAGGTCCCAGTGGGCTGGGGCTTTGCTGGGCATCTCCCAGTTCAGCCTGCGTGGAGCCCTGAGCCTGCCTGAGCTGCCAGCCCCTGACCACATCAGTGCCAGGACCAAGACTTCAGGTCCCTCCAGGCCTTCAAGGCCCAAGTGCATGTGTTGGATCTTGGGGGAGTGAGGAGCCCCTGGTTCCTCTGGGGACTCGAGATGTTCGTGCCAGCATCTGATTCCTCCTCTGTTCACACTCTGCTGTGTGTTGTAGTCAGTCAGGCAGGGGATCTAAGGCAAGGCCCCAGGAGTGCTGAGCCAAGGCTCTCTGACTCCATCGGCTGAGCTGACCAGCCCTGGGCCTGTCCCTGGCATGGTCCTGGAGCGACGGCTGCATAGGCAGAGGCCCCGCGTGGTGAGTGGGGTTGTGCTGAGGGTGACAGGATAGGGAGCAAGCCCAGCAGGAAGCTGGCAGACAGGGTTGTGGGCAAGGCCAGAGCAGGGCAGCAGTGGGCGGGCTTTGAGCTCCCAGGCTGCCTGGCCACCTGGGCTGCTTCAGGGGTGTGCTCTGGGACGGGGCTGTGTCTAGCCCAGGTTGGCGTCGGGGAGCCAGGCTGGCCACGGTGCTGGGTGGTGCTGTGCTCAGAACCTGGTCCTACACCCCTGGGCAGTTAGCTCTTGCCACTTGAGCAGGTAGTTGCAGCCCTGTCTGGAGGAGGGAGCAGAAGAGGCAGCCTGGAGGGAAATGTGGATGATTGCTCTTTCGTTTGCTCAGGGCCAGGCTCCAGGGTGGCCAGAGAGTAGGCCCTGTCCCAAGGGAGGTGGCCTCCGTCCTCAGGGAGAAGTCCTGACACAGATGCTGAGGTTGCCCCACCAGTCTCAGGACCGTGGACTGTCAGACTCTGTCGATGTCTCAGAGTGATGTGGAGGTGGTAGGAGTTTGACCCTGAGCTGTGCTGGCCAGGCCCGGCCACTCCCATGGGCAGCTGGACCTGGGCTCGTGGGGGAGGCTGGGTATCCGTGGATGATGGGCTCCAGCATGCTCCACTTGGTTCTAGGAGCCAAGGCACCTCCTGCCCCAGGCGGCTGCCGGACCTGACTCCCTTGCTGGCTGCCATGGAATGCCCAGGAGCAGCCGGGGTGGGGCCTTACTGTCCTTGTCCTTGGCTGAGGCTTTGTTCTGTTTCCTGGACTCAGGTTGTCCTGCTCCTTCTGTGCCTGTGCTCGAGTCCCTCTGCTGCGTCTGTGGTCGGTCAGCAGCCCTGGCTGTGTCTGGTTACTGGCCTAGGTAAGGGCTCCAGTCACTTGGCCGGGGTGCCTGTCACCTCCTCCAGCCTTGCTACCCTGCCCCGCCTTGCCCCACCTCTGCACGGTAGGACTGACGTCATACTGTGCCCCGTTTAACCTGCTTGTCCTTGCCTGGCGTGTTCCTCCCTGGCCCTTTACCTCTCCCTGAGACCCTTCCCTCACAGGTGCTAGGTGAGGACTGCCCCACCCCCTGGGACTTGCCACGCCCTCCCAGAGAGCAGGGCCTACCTGCCCGTCCACAGTCCCTGCCATCTCTGGGCAGTGACAGTGTGCAAGGGGACAGATACCTTGTGCATGTGTGGGTGGATGGAGGAGGGCTGGGGGCAGTGGCTGGCTGTGGGAGGGGAGCAGGCTGCCCAGAGCATGCCCAGTACAGGGGTGAGGTGCTGCTGGGGCATCTCGCATGGCCTTCCATGGTTCTGGGTCAGGAGGAACCACGTCTGGGAAGTTTGAGTAGTAGCCCCTATGGGACAGTGAGATGGGGACATCCAGGTCTGCCCCAGTGGCCCATGGCCTGGTATCTATGGTTCAAGAGGCCACTCTAGTCTTGGAGCCCAGGTGTGGCTCTCCCCCAGAAGCTGGCAGGACCTCGCCCTTGTGCCTGGTGTCCCTCATTCCTGGGAAGTAGATGGGACCCTGGTTTATAGATCCTGAGCCCTGGCTGGAGCAGATGTGGAGCTCTGACTGAGTGCCTTGCTACCCGTAGCCTGTGAGGGACAGTGGCTACCTAGATCCTCAGGACAAAGCTCAGCCTTCTTAGAGCTCAAAACCTGTAGGCAGATGGGAGGGGCAGCGGGCCCAGGACCTGAATCTAGGGGTTCCCATGTAGCCCCTGGGCAGCTCTTCCCCTGGGGGTAGAAGGGCTGTAGGACTCTTAAGGGCTGCTGGAGATTCAGGGTCAGGATACCTGGGCCACCTGCCTGAGCATGGCCCTTGGGGCCCCTCCCTCAGGGCCCTCTGTGGTGCAGTGCCTGGCCTGTCCCACAGTGTCAGGACGTGGTTCCCATGGCCTGTCTTGCTGCCTGGTGGACCAGGCCTGGCCCTGGGTCTGCCACTGTCTGCCGGCGTCAAGCCTGGGCAGGTGAGTGTTCAGGCGGCTGCCCTCAGTGCTGGTTGGAGGTGGCATGCCAGGCCCGTGAGTCATGTTGGTCCTGGGAGTGGGGGTGGCAGGGCTGGCTGCAGGCTGATGTGCCGAGGCTTGCTGGCTGCCCACAGCTTGGCAGGAGCTGAGCGGGGGCCTGCATTGGCCAGGTCAGTCTGCGGGGCCAGGAGGCCATGGGAAGCAAGGTGTACTGGCTGATGGCTGAGAGGTCTCTGGGCCCTGGAGCTCTGCTGGACCTTCCTGCTGTCCTCTCAAAGGAGTCGACCCAGAGAGGGTGAACCTGTGTGCCCAGGGCCGACCTGGGGCTGAGAGGGACTCCTGCACTGTAGAGACTGGACAGGGCTGGGTGCCACCACTGTGGCACGGGGTCCCCTGGGAAAGGAGCGCCAGCCTGAGAGCCCTGGGTGAATGGGGTGGGGGTCCTCTGCTCCGCCCGTCTTCCAGCTTCCTGGGCTGGACTCTGAGCTGCAGCTCTGCTGTGAATTAGCCCTGCCCTTGGGTCTTCTGTGGGCAGAAGGGCCTGGTCCCCATTCAGTAGGTGCTCCTGGGCAGGCGCCCCACGGGGAGGAATCAGATGCAGCCCCTGGGTGGGGCTGCTCATAGGGAGGGGGACAGGCAGAGGCAGGCTCGCTGCTCTTGAAATGTCTCTAGTCAGTGTGGTCTGCAAGCCTTCCGTAGGCCCCCTCCTCACCTCTGCCTAGACCCAGGGCTTTGGTTGGCTTGCTGGGCCTTGTGGACTCTGCTGACACCCTCCCACCTCTAGCACACATACTCTCTGCCAGGATGCGAGCTAAGGTGTGGCCGCAGGGCCTGTGTTTAACCCTGGGGTGCGTCTGCCCCCTCGCCCCTCTCTCACGCAGCCGTGCAGGAAGGGAGGAAGCTGAGGTTTGGGTGGTGTGTGTGTGTGCTCTTGACTGAGTGCAGAGGGCTCTGGTCAGGGCCCAGTCTTGGCCTCCAGCACCTTGACTGGAAGGGCTGAGGCCTGGCGAGGCCAGGGGGCCTGGGGCAGCTTAGGTGGGGCCTCCTTGGGGCCAACCTCGGGTGCTGGGCAGGCCAAGAAAGACAGGCCTGCAGGCCCAAGAAGGGAGGCCCATTCCCCAGGGCTGTTCCAGGCTGCCATCTTGGATTTGCTGGACTAACTGAGCAGACTAGAGGCAGAGGATGGGCCAGACAGGCTCCTGTGCTTCACTGGAACAGTAAGTAGGTCTGTGGGATTCATGGGCCGTGAGAGGTGAGGGCTGGGACCTTCAGTCACGTCACCCTCCCATCGAGGATGGGGAGCCGATGCCACGGTGTGCTGGGACATGACAGTGGCTTGGTACTGTGGGTGTCGGCACTGGCAGTTTACAGTTCCCGTGGTGTGAGCACTCCTCTGTGACTGACTGAGCTTCCAGAGTGGTCGTGCTGCTGTGCTGGGAGAATCGGCAAGAGCGGTCCAGGCTGTCGGCCGGCTGCTGCCCCCCTGCCCCGGGGCCGCCATGCTGGCTGTTCACAGTTCTGCTTAGTGCTCAGCTCAACCTGGGCCTGCCTTGGTGCTTGGCAAGAGTGCGAGTACTTTCAGCTGGGCCTGCTCCAGGCAGGGCTGGCTGGCAGACCCTGACTGAGGGTCTGGGAGGGACTGGGCCAGGTGCAGGCCTGTGTGGCTTGGATCTCAGACTGCATGTGACTCAGGTAGCTGTGCGCAGAGGCGGGGCACATACGAGGCGGGGCATCTGCATGTGGGGCCTGCCCATTTGTCAGCACCCACAGGTGGAGGGATTGAGTGACCAGGCGGTATTGCCCTGGGGGCCCTGTGCCACACCTGAGGCCACACGCAGACACTGCAGAGTCCTTGACAATCCACATCAGGGTGGAATGAGGCCAGGTGGAGTCCTTTTGGGGTCTACACCCCAGTGTTGGTTGGTACATGCCTAGGACCCAGCACTGGGCCCTGCTGAGGAAGGAGGCAAGTCTGTTGGCTTTGAGAGGTCGCCCCACATCACGGACCCCCATCACCTGGAGGGTTGAGGTTAGCTTGGGGAACAGTGGCAGGGTGGCGCTGAGCATTCTGGCCACCAAGACACAAGAGTTACAGTTTCCTGTAGACTTGTTAGGTGCACGTGGACCTGTGCATTGACATGCTGGCCACGAGGGTCTTGCAGGACTGGCCACCTCCGCCTCCACCCTGGCCAGGCCCTCAGGCAGCTGGGAGGATCTGGAGGTCATGGTGAGCCGCCCACCACAAGTGAGTTTTGGGAATAAAGCCTTCGATGGGGCTGGACAGGAATGAGGTAGCCAGGCTGTGATTGTGGGTCCAGGTGGGACTCCTTGTCCTCACCGGTCTGTGAACCTGTCCAGGTGTGGTCCTGGAATGAGTCAGATGAGCAGGGAGCTGTCGCGTTCAAAGAGGAGTGGGGGAGCTGTCGCGTTCAAAGAGGAGTGGGGAAGCCTGCAGGCAGGAGGGGGCCGCGGTAGCCTGGGGATGGCCTGGCCAGGGTCTTGCTAAAATCAGATTGCAGGAGTTGTATCGTTATGTGAAAATAACACGTGCAGATGACCCCGTTAAATAAAAGCACCATAAAGGCCTCTTTGCCTACCCTAGACCCAGATCTTGAACGTTCCCCTGCACAGGGTAGCCTGGATCTGCCTGGCCTGGGTGGACATTCCTGGCACCTGCTCCGTGTGCTGGGCCCAGGAGCAGAGGGGAGAAGATTTGTGGCATGGGTGCTCCGTGCTGCAGGGTGGGGTTGGGAGCTGCAGGGGAGGCAGGCCCAGTGCGTTCCAGAGTGCGGACCGTAGGCTGAGGTTCCCACTGTGGTGCAAGCAGCTGTGAGGGCAGTACAGGGCCCGTGGGGGTCAGCACAGTAAGGGGCTGCAGAAGGGGCCAGCAGGGCTGCTGTTGGGCCGTCTGCCTGGACTGAGGCTTCTCTGGCCCTTTTCTGTAAGAGTCAAGGAGCCACCATGCATCCCACCTGCCAATCAATGTGGGTACCTTGGCCGTGGCGACCAGTGGGGCTCACACATACTCAAGCCAGGCAGCACTGTCTCTGTCCAGGCCAGCCTGCCCTCCCTCTCTGGAGTGGCCAGTGGGAGGGTTTCCAGACGGGTGTGAGAGATGGGGGGTGCTACCATGGGAGACTTCTAGTTCCCTTCCAGCCCATCTCCTGTGCCAGCAGGACAGACAGGAAGTGCCTGCCTGGCCTCAGAACTCTTGGGGACAAGGATCAAGGATGCCAGGGACTGACAGGCTGGAGGCTGTGTGCTGTGTCCCTTGCTCTGCTCCTGCCATCGGCCCGGGCTTGGCCACTGGCTGCTGGACCACAGAGTCTTCGGTGCTGTGGAAGAGTGAGCCCGTCGTGCGGCCGAGGCAAGGCCTCCTTCCTCCCAGACTTCCTGAAGCCCCTCAGGCAGAGGCTGTGCCCTCGCCAGTGTGCCAGAGGTGGGGTGTGTCCTGGGCTGCCCTGGCTTCTCCGGCTGTGGTCTCTGTGCCCCAGCGTCTCTCTTCCATTCTCACCTGGTGCCCAGGACTGGCCTTACGTCCCTCCTGAGGGACTTCCAGGACCCAGACGCTGGCATCACTTGCTCTGCCTACTGCTGGGAGTGCCGTGTACTGGGGAGGGGGCAGGGGCATGGTGTGGGCATCAGTGAGAGCTGCCTGGGCTTCCCCAGTATTGCCACCTAGGCCAGGATGAGGACAGGCACGCGGTGCTTGGGTCGCGGAGCGTTCCTGCCAGCTGGCAGGAGGCCCCTCACTGTGCCTGCATGTGGACGGGGATCAGGCCCAGCCGGGCTGTGTGAGTTGCTCGCAGCCAGGCTTGGGCTGAGGGGAACGGGATGTGCACCGTCTGCCCCCGTCGGGCCCTGGCCGTGGTGTCCATCTGCACTGTGTGCAGGCTGTGGCGGGGTGCCTCAGATTGAGGAAATGAGGCCGGGCCTGTCCTCTTCCAAGAAGCTCTGGGTTTCGGCCATTGGGGACGCATGTGGTCCCAGGTGTCTGGGTGAGGGTGGTGGCCGGGCGGCTCTGGGAAAGGGGAACTGGGCCGCAGGGCCGCCAGCACTAGTGCCACTTGCTCCAGACGTGTGCCGGTTGCCTTGCAGAGGCTGACCTCTGCACGGTCCTCCAGACCCCTGCTCGCTGACCCAGCCGCCACGCTGCACCGCCTGGGGCTGCGGGGCCCCCAGCCGGGGGGCCGGGGGTCGATGGGGCCGCCCCTGTGGTGGGACCTCTCGCCTGCTCTGGCCACAAGGCTGCACCTTCTCGCCTCTCTCTCAGGAGGGGGCCTCGCCTGGCGTACAGGGGACCGCAGGTGGCTGGCAGGTGAGGGTGAGGTTGGATGGGCACTGGGGGCTGAGGGCTGGGGAGGGTCTTGGCTGTGAGTGTGGGCATCAGCAGGTCTGCTGGGGAGAGGAGGTCCTGGGGCCCAGGTGAGGGAGCGGCGGGCGTGGGGCTGGGCTCCAGGACCCTCGGGGAGCGTGCCCTTTGACTGCCCACGGCTGCTGCTGTGCAGCCTGGCTGGAGGGGACCTTGCCATGTTCTTGTCCCGTCCCCGCCTCGGATTGCCTGCCAGCTCTCTACAGAGCAAGCTCAAGCCCGCCCTGCATCTGCCAGAGCCCAGTCTCAGCCCCGGAGCCCTGGGCCCTCTGATCTCCCTCTGGTAATTGGGCCTCTTCCTCAGACCAGAAGGTTCTAGAGAACAGACCTGGGCTCTGGTTCCTGGGCGGGTAGGAGAGAGGCCCTGCTCACCTTGAGGCTGCACACAGACCTGGGCTCCACTCATGTCCCAGGTAGGGAAGCGGCTGGACTGTGGGAGGGCCGTGGTAGCCCTGGCCCGTTCTCCCGGGCCCAGTGATGGGAGTCCCTGTGAGGGGACTGGCAGAGGCTAGGCCTACCTGCACCTGTCCAGGGATGGCCAGCCCAGGGTTGGCTTGCCTGGGGTCTCTGCCCTGGCGGCCGTGTGCGTGTGGAGGCTGGCAGGGCAGGCTGGCGCCATCTGGCAGCCCCTCTGCAGGAGGTTGGTCTGGAGTCCGTGCTCCCCATGGCCATGGTGCTGGCCTTGTAGTCCGTAAATGTTCAGCCTGCCCCTGAGCACCGAGTGGACGGTGTGGACGCCAGGCAGGCATGTGGGCAGTGTCTGGGAGCTGCTCTGCTTGCGAGCTGAAACAGGAGCTAGGAGAGTGCCGGGGACACTGGGCACTACGTGGTCCCTGACAGGGCCACTGGCCTCTAACGTGCCAGTCACGGTGTCTCCCGCGTATGCCGGGTTAGCACACGAGCGGCGTGTGGTGCCTGGCCCTGCTTGCTCGTCCTGGGCTGGCGCCCGTGTTCTGGGGACCGGGGAGCCTGCTTGGGCTCGCTCCTGCCTCCTTGCTTGGGCAGCCCAGCTGGTGGAGGCCCACCCCAGACACATCTGTGAGCCCAGGGCTTCCCCAAGGCCCTGGCCTCTTGCAGCAGAGGACTCTGCCTGGGTCTCGGTTGGAGGTGATATTGTGGTCTTGTGTTCCCATCTCTCCGGCAAATTCCTAGGGTCGGGACCTGCACCTTGGGCCCTCGTCCCCCCATGTGGGGACTGGCAGGCCTCTGCATTGCTTGACTTTCACGTCTTCTCTGTAAACTGGTTATAGAAAGAACTTTCCAGGTGGGCTTGCCTCTTGACAGGGCAGTGTTGAAATTCATGTGAAGTGCGTTTTACATGGACACACCCAGGCGGTCACGCCTCTCTGTCCTCTGCAGTTCGGGGAAGGGCAACGTGTGACATTCTGTTGGCTGTTCTCCACAAGACCACGTGCGTGCGCCCGCGTGTGCGTTCTAGACGGAGCGTTTCGGTCGTTGCAGCCTGAGTGCGTGGGTCACTGTGCCACTTAGTGGCTGGGCCTGGCATTCTCAGCGTCCTGCTGCGCGTCCTGCCTCCCCTGCGGGCGGCTCGGTGTGTGCTCCAACCGTGTGTGGCCCCGGCATCCCTGGACTCCACAGAGTTCATTTGCCTGCGGGTGTCCGTTGACAGTTGTCCCTGTGGCTGCTGTCGTCTCTCGCTGGCACTGTCTCTTCCCAGTCGTGGTTCTCTGGGGGTCCAGCAAGGCAGCAAGACAGCGCTGTGCAAGGGGTCCTGGGCTCCCAGCGAGGCCCTGCCCCGGGGACGTGTGGCGTTCACAGCTGCTGCGGTGGTGGCAGGCGTGCTGAGCATGTCACAGTCTGGCTGGCTTCACTTGCCTTCTGCATCTGGGTAGAGGAGGATCTTGTGCGTGGACCTCTGGCCTCTGACCTGTGAGGTCCTTTCTCTGTCACATTCTCCTGATGAGTCAGGTGGCTGCCGAATGCCACGTGAAGGGCCCCCCAGGCACCTGGTGACCGCGTGTTCCCCATGGGCTGGCTGTGGGCTTGGGGGTTGAAGCCTGGCAGCTCATTTCTGGGTCCCCCAGAACCCCCCTGGTGTGGAGGCTGCCGTCGCCACCCCTGGGGGCAGGTGAGACCTGTGTGCTGCTGCCTGACCAGCTTGCTCCTCAGCAGGCTCGAGGCCCCCGGGGCAGGAGTTTGGTCACCTGCCACCCAGCCTGGTGCCAGCCCCCTGATTGGCCAACTGTGGATGGCCTCGATCCACACCCTGTCCTTGCCCTGGACTGTTCAGAAATGCATGGTGTGCACATTCTGTTGAAGCTGTCCTCAGATCCAGGAGAGGAGCCCATGGAGGAAATGCTGGTTCTCAGGGCCCTATGTGACCCAGGCCTTTGTCCCCCAGGGATGCTTGTGGGGCCCAGAGATGAGGATGTCGGTGAGGCTAGGAACGGCCCTGGGAAGGGGCAGCAATCGGCCACTCCCAGGGGGTGGATGGCTGGAAGCCTGGTGGGCTGAAGGCGTAATGGGAGGCTCTGGTGGTAACAGAGTGGACAAGTGACCAGTGGAGGGGGTGGCAGCCTCTTTGTCAGAGCTTGTGCTGAGCTGGCATAAGCCTGGCCTGGGCTGCACCTGGTTAGCTGGCATTAGCCTCTGGTTGTCACCTGTAGGGTGCTGGCATGCCGGTCTGGGGGCCTGCACGAGTAGAGCCTGGAATGAGGCCATCCACGCCTGCCTGTCCCACTCCGTCCCTGTCCTCTGCTCTAGGTGGGCGGACTCTGCTGCAGCCCCCTCTTGGGGTCTTGGAGCAAGGGCTGTGGGCACCCGCACTGCCTGTCACCTGTCCACCCCTGTGGCCACCACATCACCCCCAGCGTGTTCCAGTTGGCAGGGGAGGGAACTGAGGGCCACAGTGAGGGTCTTGTCACAGCCTCAATGAAGGTGAGGCGGGGGGAGGCCCTGGTCCTGCTTTTGCCTGGATTCCTCTGAATTCCCCTGGGCAGGGTTTCCTCTCAGGCTGACCCGGTTTCCCTGGGGCAGAGTGGAGCCCCCTCCCCTCCTCCGGGCTTGCTGGGGCTCTGAGAGGGGAGACAGAGACTGGTACCCACAGGCTCCCACCTGGTGGGACTCTCAGCAGGGGACCCTGACTGAGTGAGCAGGAACTTGGACCCATCACTGTGCTGGGTGGCTGGGCTGCAGGTGGTCTGTCTACTTGGCGCTGGCGGGCCGGGGGCACGTGTGGCTGGGTCCTGTGGAGGGGCCTGACAGCCAGCGGGCGAGGGTGGAGCACCTCTGCCTTGGTCCTGAAGAGCTGCGGTGCAGCCCGCCTGGGGGTGCGGGTGGGGAGGGCCCGGGCCTGGGGTGGTGCTGGGGAAGTCCCGCTGCCGTGGGCCACGTCCCTTTCTCGTTCTGTCTCACAGGCGAGGCCCTGTCCCGTCTGCAGGGGCCCCACCAGCCAGGGCCCCGCAGGTGGCGGGCACCCTGCTCGGGAGCTGCTAGCAAGTCACGTGGGCATGGGTGCCCTCCTTCCAAGGGGAGGCTGCCCTCGTGCTGGCATGGCCCAGGACTTGCTGTGGGGTGGTGGGGACTGGCCGGAGGAGACCTGGCTCCCTGCCTTGCCGCCCAGCAAGCCCTGCTCCACCCTGCAGGGCTCCCTGCCCAGCCCCGCCTCGGTCCACCATGTGTCCCTGAGCAGCCACACCTTTTGGTGTTCAGCATCCCTGCCCATGACTGGTGCTGTGGGAGGATCGGGGACGTCCCCAGGAGAGGCCACCCCCACACGGGGTCCCCGGAGCTGCACCTGGGGATATCCCCTTTACCCCGACCATCCCGGAGCCCCTGACGTGACTCTCCCCGAAGCCTCTTGGCATGGAGCCCACCCAGCTCCACTGCTGGTGGCGGGATGTGGCAGCAAATGGCCCGGGAACAGCCCCTGTGTTCTGAAACCAGCTGGGGATGCAGACGAAGACTAGAAAGGCAGCGGGCGGGGGCTCAGAAAGCACCGGGCAGGTTCCACGACAGAGCTGTGGGCGGCGGGCGGGGGGCCTCCGACAGGAGCGTGGCTCAGAATGAAACAATCATTTCTTTTCCTGTTGAAGAGAGAGTGCTGTGAGAGTCCCCAGGCTCGTGCGCCCGGCCCCTGGCGGCCGTGGAGCAGTTGAGGTTTCTCCCCGAGTTCCCCCCGCCCCCGCCCACCCTCCTCGAAGGCCTGGGCAGGCACCACGAGGTACAGGGGGACAGCCTGGAAGGGAGGTCACGGTGCCCAGGAGCCCCTGCCTGGCCTTGGAGAGGTGAGCGTCCCTCCTGATCCCGGGGGCTGGTCTGTCCTCCCTGCTGGGACTCCCAGGGCCCCTGGCTGTCTACCGAGCGCATCCCATCCTGCCTGCGGGGGGCGGAGTCTGTGAGGGTGAGCTGTGGTGGGCTCCTGAGGCAGAAAGCAGGGCTCGGGTCTGGTCAGCAGCTCTCCCCTGGCTGGGAAGCGCCTTCCGCACTGAGCCCGCCTCCTCTGCAGGGTGGACGGCAGCCCCCTCCTGTCCTGCCACTCCCGTGGGCTTGTGTGATGAGGTACCAGCCAGGTGTGGACCTGCAGTAGGTTCCCGAGCCTCGGCCCTTGCCACCCGAAGCTTGCTTTGTCACTGCCGTCTCTGAGGTTTGGGGAGCCGACGGCTGGCCGGGAGTGGGCGTGAGGCGGGCCCTGGCTAGCAGTTCTCGTTGTGCAGGCTGACGGGCAGGAAGGTTGTCATGCAGCAGATTAATCACAGCTCCCAGCTCTGCAGTGGCCCTGTCCCTTTGGTCACACCCTCACCTGGCTCTTTTCATCCCGCATGTACCAGGCCTGGAGGGGCAGCTCCCAGCCCTCTCAATCTCTTCCCCAGCAGCACCTCTTAGGCTGCGGGGCAGGAGGCATGGCTGAGTATCTGGCAGAAGGTGGGGATGGTCTGCCTGCTGTGGCCAGGGGATGGGTGGCCACACAGGTCACAGATCAGATTGCTGAAGGCCCTCCTTGGGGCTGGAAACCTCTGCCAGGACTCTGGGCCCCTGGCATCCTTTTGGTTGGCCCTGAGCCCCTTCCACCTGGCACCGACAACCTAGGGCTCTTCTCTGGGAACTAGCTGAAGAACGTCAGCCCCAGAGCTGGGTGCTGCCTGGCCCACTTGGTGATGTCCAGGCTGGCAAGACCAAGATGTAGGGTAAAATCAGATGCCTTGGAGCTCTGACCACCATCTGACCACCACAGGACCGGTGAGGCAACTGAGTCCCAGAGCAGCATCCGCTCCCAGACTCGTCATGGCTTAGACGTGTTGGGGGCAGGACAGAGGGCCAGCCTCAGGTTCGGGGGCCCCGGCCCTGGCCCCTGGGTTCAGACTTCATTCTGCAGCCACCTCAGGCCAATGGCCCTGGGCTTGCACCTTGGGGGCGGTTGTCCACTGAGGTCCTCACCCACTGGGTGGATGCAGGAACAGTACTTGAGGCAGGGGTCAGCCCTACCCAGGCACTCTGGGATGCCTCTGTCCAGTCCCTATAGCATAGCCCCCAGGTCCCTCGGGACAGGTATGTCTGCTGGTCCTCATTAGGGTCCAGCTCTGCGGGTGGTCACTTGGCTTCTTCTAGAAAGGCATCTGTGCCCTGAACTGGGAGACCCTGGACTCAGGTTCAAGAGGGAGGACACTGTGGGGAGCCAGTACCAGGGCATCTGTGTGTAGGCAGGATGGAGCCAGCAGGGCGTGTACCTGTTGACCCAGAGCTGCGAGCAGCCATGGGCTCTTCTCTCTGCTGCTTCTGGGTGCACACAAGGAAGTGAAGGGAGGCCTGGGCCAGGGAGGGCAGGGGCTGGCAAGAGTCCACAAGTCCATGCAGTCTAGCCGCCTGGCTAGGGTGTGCCCCCATCCTTCCTCTAACACGTCCACACCAAGATGAGTTTGGAGTGGGTGTGCTCTGGGACTCAGTTTCCCCGCCTGTTCTGTGGTGGTTCAGGCAGTACTGCCCCCAGGGGAAGTGTGCACCCACAACTGGGGCACTCCATGGCCACCACAGGCACCGGTCAGGGCTCCTCGGGTCCAACAGTGACTGTGGCAAGAGTCGGGAGCAGCGTGGTGCAGTCCTATTTGATTGCTTCTGTAACTGGGTCTAGTGTGAGACCTGTGGCCACAGCCCCATCCCCTAGACCATGGTCCTCCAGGGAATGGGCATGGAGGGCAGCTTCATGCACAGACCCTGGCCCTGGTGCCTGTGGGTGGTGGCATCTTCATTCCTCGGCTGTCTTCTGAATGCCACCTGGGCACAGGGGCTGGTTAGTCATGGGACGCCCCTCCTGACCACCTCCTTCCTCCTGGCTGTGCTTCCCACTTCCCTCACTGCGGCTGGGCTCCAGCCACACCTGTCACCATTGGGTCCAACCACAGTACCTCTGGACTATGTGAGAGGCAGCTGCCAGTCTGGGCACCACTTCCTGTTCCTCTCTGTGCCCCTGGCCAGCTCCAGACTTGCTGAGTACCACCAAGGGAACCCAAATACCATCCCTGTGTCACTTACAAAACCGATCGGCCTCATCTGCATGATGGAATAGGGCGAGGGATTGCTCAGGTGGTGGCGGTGGTGCTGACGATGTTTACGGTGGTTATGGCGGTGATGATGGTGGTGATGGTGTTGGTGGTGATTCTGCTATTGCTGCTGATGGCAGTGATGAGGATGGTGGTGGTGATAATGATGGTGGTGATGATGTTGACGATTATGGAAATGACGACATTGACAATGGTGATGGTGATGGTGGTGGTGATAATGATGGTGGTGATGGTGATGGTGGTGGTGATAATGATGGTGGTGATGGTGATGGTGTTGTACCACTGCTGCTGGTGATGATGATAGTGATAATGATGGAGATGGTGCTGCTGCTCCTGGTAGTAATGATGGTGCTGGTGGTGGTGCTGATGGTGATGGTCGTGCTACTGCTGCAGTTAGTGATGATGCTACTGCTGCTAATGGTGGTGATGACGGTGGTGATGGTGGTGATGTTGATGGAGATGCTGCTGCTGGTAGTGGTGATGTTGGTGTTGGTGGTGATGGTGGTGATGGCACAGATGTGTGATCACTAATTCCTGATGCCTTCACAGACGTTGCTGTACCCAATGCTTCTTTACAGAGATTGTTTTTAGACCCTCTGGTCTCAGTGAAGCCTGTCTCTGTGTGTATCATTACAAGGGCTGTGTCCTCTGTCCTGGGAGTTTGAGGTCCATTAGGACTGAGGTGCCTTTGGTTGGGATCTTCTGGCTGGTATTCAGAGAAGGTCCAGGTATCTGGGCAGAATCCTGGCCAGTGCTCCTGCAGATCTGGCTTGTGGAGCCTGCTGCTTTGGTATCTGTTTCCCCTGGGGACCAGGCTGCCTGGCCAGTCATGTCCTCGCGGCGCACTCCCCCCCTCGTCAGGGGTCAGAGGCCTCGAGCAGCACCCCGGGCTGCTCACCTTCCGCCGTGCCCCTCGCCACCCCATGTCTCCCACACTCCTGTTCTGAGTCAGTCCCTGGTCCCACACTGGGGGAACTGGGCAAGGTCCCCACCATCGAGGTCCTTCCAGACTAGTAGGGCAAGGGAGCGAGAGGTGAGATCTGGGAGGGAGAGCCGCTCCGTGTGGTACCTGCTGGGTGAGGGGCAGGAAACCAAGACCTACTTTCTTCCGATTTGAACAGGGTTGGTGATGACAAGGCAGTTTTGGCCTCAGAATCCTTGAGGGCTGCAGGGTCCAGTGGGACTGGGGTAGGGATGGAGTTCACAGAGGCAGTGCCATACTGGCGTCCAGGACCTGCCCAGCCTGCCCACCTGCACTTACTCTCCAGGCCTGGGTGTCTCCGCTCCCAGCGGAGCGTCCATCTCTGACTGGGCTATGGTGGGAGCTGTCAGCACTGAGGACGTAGCCCCTGGCCACTCCCTGCTCCCAGGGATCCTCGGGGCTGACAGAATTGTGGTAGTATGTCTGGCATGGAACCAAATCGCTGTCCCTGGGCCTTGGGCTCCTGCGTTCACCCTGCCCGCATCCTCCTCACCTCTCCCCTGGCTGTGGGCGCCAGGTGCTGACACTGGACAGTGATCTCGATGTGGCAGGGCCTTCCCTGGGGGCGCTGGGTATCCCTTTCTGCAGCAGGGAGGGTGGGTGGGCAGTGCCAGGAGAGGGCCAGCCAGTTTCTGTGGCCTGCAGGGAATGGATCCCTGCTGGGTGCCTGGTGCTGGCAGCCCTTACGGCCTTCCTGTGGGTACCTGTGGGCCATGGGGACCAGGGGGAAGGTGATGCGTACCAAGGGTCCTCTCCCTCTCGCTCCTGCAGGGTCTGGGTCTGAGCCACCATCGGGTCAGGGCAGGGCCCTGAGTTCTGATCCCTGTGAGCTGGTAGACTTCCCGGGACTGGCTGGGGAGGGGACTGGGTCCTTCCTGGCCTGTTGAGGCCCCTCCTCGGAGACCTCCTGGGGTGGCTGACCAACCCTGCTTTGGGGTCTTCAGGTCTGGGGGACGGTTGGAGGCAGACCCAGGCTCTTATGACCACCGTGAGGGCCCACCTGCTCCTGGGAGCTCCTTGCCAGGTGCTGAAACTTGGGGCTAGAGTGCCCGGCTGGGGAAAGGGCAGAGTGACCCCGAAGAGCTGAAATTTCAGCCCAGGCCACTTGAGCCGTAAGCCGACACTAGCTAGGAGGCAGAGGGTGGGCCTCGCTCCCAGCTGGGTGACCGGGCCTGAGTCTTCGCCTGCCCTCTGCAGGGAGGTGGGAAGCAGGCTCACAGCAGGGACTTGGGCCCTTCCCCTGGGCCCACTGTGGCCCCCACTGTTGACATGCCCATTTTACAGCAGGGGAAGCTTAGGTTCCGCAAGGTTAAAGGCAGTCCAGGGAAGGGTGGGTGGCTGCCCATCT
Organism: Sciurus vulgaris; assembly: GCF_902686455.1. Taxonomy (NCBI): domain Eukaryota; kingdom Metazoa; phylum Chordata; class Mammalia; order Rodentia; family Sciuridae; genus Sciurus; species Sciurus vulgaris. The sequence continues at coordinate 88,240,470 of NC_136476.1, read as the reverse complement.
CCTGTGGCAGCACCTGCCGTGGGTCCCGTCTGCCGCCTTGGCCTGTTCCCCAGGGCCCTCCCCCGGCACTTCCTTCCTCCCTTCCGCTCTAACCACCCTCGGACTCCCCCAAGCCCCGGTGCCCGCGGCCCCGTCACGGTCCCCACCAGGGCTGCCACTTCTCCCTGGGCAGCAGGGGAAGAAGCAGTGCTTCTGGGAGGTGGGGGCTGGAGGTGGGCGTCCCAGGAAACGCCGAGGGCCGCTAGCCTCTGCCGCAGGGTTTCGGTTCCGGGGGTCCCGGGCGGGGTGAGGAGCGCTTGCTCAGAGCCAGCGCCGTCTGAGCGCCAGCGCTCCTGGGGCCTCCTGGCCCTGGTGCTCTCACACCTTCCTGGACACCCCTGCGCGCCCCCCGCAGGGCCCTGGAGGGCAGCCCCAGGGCCTCCGTGCAGACCGGGCCCGTTAGGCCCGGGGATCCAGTGCTGTGGGAGCTGAGTTCCCTCTTCAAGAGCTGGGGGTTCCCTGCTGTCTAGGAGTGGGCTGGCCTCCTCCACCCCAGCCACAGTGGGCTGGCGTTTCCTGCCACCTCCCCTGCCTCCCCGCCTGCCGGGCAGAGGCCGGAAGAGGGTTGGTGGGGGTTCCCTGGGTTTCCTGCGGTGGGTGCAGGGGTAGAAGGGTCTGGGTGTTGGTGGGCATTCCAGAGGGACCTGGGCGGCTCGTGAACTCTGGGTGGTGGAGAGACCCCTCCCTCTTCAGAGGAGCCTGGGCTGCGAGGCCTGGGCCTGCCCGGCGGTGGTGGGGGTGGCCAGCCTGTGCAGGCCTGAAGCCGCCAGGGACGTCTGGCACCCACAAATGCCCCTGCTGCGTCAGAGCAGTTCTGATGAGAACATTCTTCGTTACAGTTTTACTAAACGTTGCTTTAGCCCCTGTGCCCAGCCCTGTGCCCAGCACCTGCTCTGGGTGCCAGTTGTGGGCACATTCCATCTCTGAGTCAGGTTTCCATGTCTGTCTCTAGACATTCGCATCTTAGAGTCAGTTTTGTACCAAGGGAGGGATCTCTCCACTGCCTCGTCCATGCAGCCCTCCAGGACTGCAGCAAGGCAGGCCTGCGAGGGGACATTGCTCACATGGGGGCTGGGGCCAGCTGCCGTGTGGATCAGGCCTCATTGTTCTCTCTTCTGTCCAGACCTGAAGGTTGTTGTGAGCTCCCTGGCCTTGTTTCCTTCCCAGGGTCTCCCCGGTTGCTCTGCCAGTCACCCTGGCTGCTGGCAGGCTGCATGGGGCTGGATGGGGTGAGGGGCATGAGGTTCTGGGATTGTGGGTCCCCCGGGCATCACAGGTTCTGTGATTTGGCTTGGACCTGCCCTCTGAGACCCGTCTGCCACCTCTGGCAGGGGAGGCTGTGTGGCCCATGCTGGGTCTGCGTGCTGAGGCTGGTGTGCTCAGCCGGGGCCCTGCCCCCCGCCTGCAGAGGAACTGCACCAGGGTGAACGTGCAGGGGCCTCCTGGGGCCTGCCCTGAAGTCCAGAGTGGGACTTTTTCAAAATAAGGCCTTATCGTGGCCACAGCTTATCAGGGGTGGGGACAGATAAATGGCCCGGAAAAGGCCAAGCCTGCAGGCTTGTGGAGTGCAGGCGGCAGGCGGGCCGGCAGGCCTGCGCTGCAGGCAGAGGATGTAGAGGCATTTTTTTGCCCGTTCTCTTCCTGGCCAGAAAGCGTCTCTCTCCAGAAGGCTCCAAAACACACACCCAGCATATTGTCACCCAGGCTCCGGGAAGGTGTCTGCAGTGGACATTCTGCGTAAACAGGAAGGCCCGGAGTGGGGCTGCAGGACAATGGGGTGTGCCAGGTGGCACCCCTTTGCACTCAGGAGCCTGGGGCTCACAGTCAGCCGGGCTGCGGCCTGTTGGACTCTCTCCCCTGCCCTGTTAGGCTGGTGGCCAGGCAGGGTTATGCCCAAGGACACTCCGCACCGGGAGGCTGGGGCCCGGGGCTCCTGCCCTGTTCTCTCCTTCCTCCCAGGGACCCTCCCTGCAGCCTTCGTGGCCAGTTTTCTCCTCCACCTGGTTGATGGTCCCTCCTCAGTGGTTTCAAACTTGGGCCAGGTGTGGCAGTGGTTGGGGGCCAGGTGTGCAGTGGTAGGGATGCATCCTGGTAGCCAGTAGCCAAGTGGGTTCCCTCCTTTCCCTCCTTCCCTTGCTCCCTCTGGCTGAAGCTGTCTTCTGCCTCTCCCTCCTCTTCCTGCCAGGCTGAGCAAGCAAGCTGACGGCCAAGCCGGCAGGCTTGGCAGTGCTGTCCAGGGAGGCCCAGCTGAAGCCCAAGGCCTTTGGTGGCCTGCATGGCTGTGGGTGTCTCACCTGGAGTTTGAGGCTGAGTGATCCCCCTCCTCCTCTGATGTGCCTTGGTATCTGGGGATGGTTGGCTAAAGAAGGCCACCCCGGAGTGGTGTGGCAGGCTGACCAGACCCCCCAGTCCCTTCACCAACCCACAGCCCCCACCCAGTCCTCCCATTACTACCTGGAGCAGAGGGTAGGGGCAGAGAAACCGGGATAATCTGAGAGGGACCTCTCAGGAGCCAGGAAGAAAGGTGGGCAGCTTTCCTGGGGGTGGGTAGGACCCAGGGCTGGGCCACTCTGGACTAGTACCCACAGGGCTGCCCCTGCCTGTCTCTGCCAGAGGTGACTGTAGGGCCTGCTTGTGCAAAGTCAGCCTTGAGCTCCTGTCCCTTTGGCCTCTTCAAAGTCAGCGGGGTGCATGTCACAACTGTGCCGAAATGGGCCCCAACCTGGCCTAGGGCTCAGCCTGCATGGGTGTGGGGCCCAGCAGAGTCCTAGGCCTGTCTGCATGTCACAGTTGAGGAAATCAAGGCCTGGAGAGGGGAGAGCTGGCTCGTGGGGGGCAGTGGAAGGTCAGGTGAGGTGGGACTTGATGGGGGCCAGCCTGGTGGCCTTCCACATGTCCCAGCAGTTCCCTGGTGGAAATGACAGTGGTCACTTGGCCCAGGGGCAGCTGCAGTTTGCAGAAAGGTATACCTTTGGGCAGTTGCTGTCGTGTGCTTTCTCTGTGCCTCAGTTTGCTTGTCAGTCACGGGTGGATGGTGGTGGCTTCTTCAGCAGGGTCTCAAGAGTTCAGTGACCTCAAACACAGGACGGTGTTTCATCTCAGGAGTAGCCTGACTTTGTGTGGCTCCCTTGGTTACATTCTCCTGCCTGGCCTTCTCGGGACTGTCCCTGTACATGGAGGGACCCCTTGGGCTACCAGTAGTTGGCCCTGCACGGGGTGTGGCGTCCTTGTCCAGGGCCTCAGTGGCTCACAGGGCTGGTCTGCAGCACTCTTCTTGCCAGAAGACGCTGTGCCATCTATTTCTGAATTCCTTAAGCTGGCATTTTTTACATCCACAAAACAGTTTGTCCCCGATTTTGTGAATGGCACAGGTCTCTAGTGGGTCAGAGGAGGTTTATTTGCTGGTGGAGTGCATTCCTTGAGTTGGGCAGCCAGGCTGGCCTTCCCCACGGAGCCCGGTCTTGGTTCCTGTGCCCTTCTCCCTGGGAGGGAAGTGGGGATAAAATGCCCATGTGGCTGGGGGTGGCAGGGGGTGAAGCCTCCTCCAGAGGGGTTGGTCCTGGGGGCAGGGCCTCTGTGCTCCTGGGTGGGAGTGGCACAGCTGCTGGGGTCACCTGATCCATGACTGCCCGCCCAGCACCATGTTGAATGGTTTAGGAGATCGGGTAGGAGTGCAGGCTGTGCTGGAGCTGGGCCTGGTCTGAGCGCCGAGTCCGCAGCGGCTTGGCAGTACTCCAAGGCTGGCGACATGTCCCAGAGACTGCCTAAGGCTTCTTCCCCATCAGCACACGCAGGCACGTGAGCACTGCCGTCGAGGCCGAGGACGTCCCGTGCAGCAGCGGCCTGGCTGTGGGTTCTGTTGTGGCAGCTCCTGTGTACCGTGCTTCTGCCAGACTGGTCAGAAGTCTGCGTGATCCCAGGGGCACCAGCAGCAAGGGCCTGGGGCTCTTCTGCAGCTGGCTGGGCTGGGGCCCAGAGAGGGAGACTGCCCTCCCGGAGCACCCAGCCCGCTGGAGGGTTTGTTGTGTGCTGCGAGGTGTTGCTGCCTTGTGTGGGCTCCTCCACATCTTCTGGACGGCCTGCCAGGCCTGTGGGCAGTGGATTCCCCGGGGAGCCTCCTGAGTGGGCTGGGGAAGGCTTTCTTAAGTGCTCGCTCAGGGCTTTGAAACCCGGCATGAAAGCCTGGTGTGTGGGAGGTCCCAACCTTGCCTGCCTCCTGGGCTGCCGGGTGCACGCCTGGCACATGCCCAGCCCTGCACGAGACCCCCGGGAAGCTCCCCACCCACATGGGAAATGCCAGGTGCCCCTTTTTCCGTCTGGTCCCCTCGTGCCTCAGGACCAAAAGGAGCCAAGCAGGCCCGAGATCGTGGAGTCCTAGGTGGCTGAGGTCCTGGTGTGTGGGCCTCCACTGCGGCCGTCCCTGGTAGGTCCTGGGGGTGTGGCCCGGCAGGTGTGGCTCAGCCGGCAGGGCGTCTTGGTTGAGTACTGCACCCATAAGAACGGGGGCCTTGCTGCCCCTATGTGTAACATGGGGCGGTGTAGGTCCCCCCTGCGTCCCCCCTGCATCCCCACTGCGTCCCCCCCGCCTCCACCTGTCACTGCAGCAGGACACCGTTCCTGGTGTGGTGGCCCCTTCACCACAGCCACCTGGGCCCTGTGCAGAGGGGCAGCCTGCTGACTTCTCTTGCCTCCGGGCCTCCTCCTCTGCTTCCTGGTGGACAAGCCCGGGCTGCGGAGACTGGATGGGCCCAGTCCTTGTCCTCTTCCTGCCCCTGCCTTGGGCCAGCTCTAGCCTGGGCTGGTTGGGGACAGCCTCGGCAGGGAGCTCTGGGCACCCCAGCCTGGCCTCGCAGGCCCCTGGGTGGGCTCTTGCTGGGGCCGGGGCCTGGTGGAGGGTGGTGGTCTGGCTTCCAGAGCTGCTCTGACCCGCCCGCTGTGGATTCTTGCCTTGCAGACTTCTCCAGCCAGGTGAGCTCCTCGTCCCTCAGCTCCCCGGCGGGCCGAGGCGCCATGGCGGCCCCCTCGCTGCACCCCTCGCTGGGGCCTGGCCTCGGCTCCGCGCTGGGCTCCCCCGGGCAGCTGCACTCGCCCATCAGCACCCTGAGCTCCCCCATCAACGGCATGGGCCCACCCTTCTCCGTCATCAGCTCCCCCGTGGGCCCCCACTCCATGTCTGTGCCCACCACACCCACTCTGGGCTTCGGCACCGGCAGCCCCCAGGTGAGTGCTGGGCTGGGCTGGGGGGCTGGGCTGGGCAGGAGGCTCCCCCAGCAGGGTGGTGGATTGCCTGGTGACCTGGGGGGAGGGGCTGTCCTTTCCCCTTCCTCTACAGATCTGGCCTCAGTGGCTGGCTGTCTGGTTGACCTGGGCCTGGCCTTCACAGGCCCTGCCAGCTGGGCTTCCTGGCAGCACTGCCAGCTCTGTGGGGGCTCTGCCTCCTCTGGTACAGGTCCTCCTCCTGGTGCCTCTTTCCTGGGCTTTCTGCTCACACCCAGGCCAGTGGTCTCAGTATCCCTGGGCCTACAGGGACACTATGCAGGGATGGGGGAACAGTCCGTGCTCGGTGGCCCAGTGGCTGTGTGGGTACTGTCATCTGCAGGGTTGGTGCCCTTTTCCACAGTTGGGGTCTGCTTGACACTCTTCCAGCACTGGCTGTTTGGGGCTGCCTGGCAGGGTGCAGCACAGCGAGGTCTTGCTGTTGGCATGGTGGGACCTGGTCCAGCCCACTCCCTTAAGGCCCCAAGTGCCTCTCGGATCCCCTGTGGAGCTGGACTCCCTGTCCCGGGCTGTGTGGCTCCTGGAGGCTTTCCCGCTGGACCACCTCGATGCAGGTTTCCCTCTGGTGGACCCCATCTGTCTTTCTCAGAGAGGCTGGGGATGTGCCTTCCTGCTCTGAGTCTGTTGGGTCCCGTCACCTGGCCTCCATAGCTGACCCTATGACCAGAGGAGAACTCTGCCGTGCTCTGCTGAGCCTGGCTGCCTCCCTTGTAGCCCTGCTCCCGGCCCAGGAGAACTGGGGTGTGCGCGGTCTGCGGCCAGCCTGCTGTCATCCAGCTGAGCCCCTTTCCCTAGAGACTTGCAGCTTTTCTAGGCTAACCCCACAAGCCCCTGTGCCCCCAGGGGATGGGCGTAGAGGGTAGGATCTCTGTCCATGAGCATGCAGCTCCCTCTCATGGCACCTGGCCTTCCAGACGCAGGCAGAGGCCCGCAGTGCCGGCATGGGAAGGACTGGCCACCTCCCCCATCTGGCATGGCTGCCCCACACCTGTCCTTGCTGGGGGCCTGATGCCACACAGTAAGAGCAGGTGAAGACTTGGTCTCCAAAGTCCCCTGGCTTCACTGGCTGACACCTGCTCCATGAGATTTCTCACTGGGTCCCCCAGGCCTGCTGCCTGCCCTGGACACCCTTGGGCTGCCGCACAGCAGGTGTCTGTCTGGGTTCTGAGTTTCCTTGTGGGGCAAAGCCCAGGGCTGTTAGTCCTTCTGGGAAGAGGGCAGGGAATGTGGGGGCATGGGAGGGTCTTCTGGGCCACATCTGTCCTGTTTTCTGTGTACCTGGCACTTAGTGGTCCTGGTTAAAGCCAGGTTCCTAGGAACCAGTTACCCAGACCCCTTAGGCTGCCTGTGCAGGGGCCTGGGTGAGGCTGGGGAGCACATCCTGTATGTCCTTGACATTTGCCCTGCAGCTGCTTGGCTGGCCATCTGTCTAAGGGTCCCTCTGCCAGGTCTGCAGAGTGGTCACTCTGAGCCTGTGCTTGGCCTCTGACCCCCTTTCCTAGTGGGCCTTTGGCTCCCCTGGACACATAACCCCATGCACATCAGCAGTCTGCACTGGGAACCTGGGGTTCCTTATATTCCTGGGAATGTGGGTGAATTTGGGGCTATGGCCCCACCTTCACCCACAAAACTATAACTGCAGAGCCAGCTGCCAGAGCCTGTGAGGTCCTGCCACATTGGAGAGGTCCCACGTCCTGCCAGCTCTGCCTGCCCCAGGTGGTGGCTGGGAAGGGCTGTCCATGTCATGGGGCCAGGCCACTCCCTCCTGCCCACAGGGGCATGGGAGCCTGCAGGTAGAGCCAGGTCAGTCTCTCCTGGTTGGGGGTCCACCAGGGTAGGACCCATGGCACCTGTGTGGTCAGGCCTTGGCGGCAGCTTCCTACAGGGAGCGTCTCTGGAATACATGGGGATCTGGGTGAGGCACCAGGCCTCTGGACTCCAGCAAAGGGCTCCCACAGGAGGCCCTCAGGCCTGCGGGGCTGTGTGTCCTTAGGAGGCAGCCTGCTCAGGAGACCAGTGCGTTTTATGGTGTCGGAAGTGGCCAGCACCCAGGGGGGCCGGCTGGGAGGGAGCGTGGCAGGCCTGAGGGTGGGTGGAGGCTCAGGCCTGCTCCTGGGGAGGGGAGCTTCCTTGAGTTGGGGCTGGAGGGTGGGCGTGGTGCTACGGAAGAGAGGAGAGCAGAGGTGGGCAGGGCTGGGTGGGGCATTGATGAGGCGGGAACTGAAATAAATACCAAGGATATGAAAGGGGAAATGGGGTAGCCCTGCCCTGGCCCCCCGTGGGGGCACAGGCTCCAGCCAAGGGTCCGTGCTGTCCTGGGTCTCTTGGGAGATGAATTATAAGTGCAGAAGCCACTGGGGTGCCCACGAGGGAGGGGCTACCCTGTGCTTTGTTCTGGGGTCTTTGAACCCTGACCCTAGGCTAGCCAGCTCGGAGCTGGGAAGGGGAGGAAGACCATCCAGCTTTGCTGTGGCCACCATGCCAGGGCTGGCCCCTGGAAGAGCCCAGAGGAGCCATGTGGGTGGCTCTAGGGCCTCCGTGAGGATGGATGCTCCCAGCGCGACCTCACCCTGCTCAGGCGTTGGGTTCAGTAGGCCTGAGGCTCTTGGGCTGCCCAGGGGCTCTGGGCTCACTGAAGCTGGCAGGGCAGGGCAGGGATGCCCTCCCAGTCCTGGGGCGCTTGCATGGGGTAGCACTGACTTGGATCGCTGCTCCCTGCTGTCCTGTCCTCCCCGGGGCTGTAACCAGCCCTCAGCCCTCCTCACTTCTCTGGCCCTGCCTCTGTTTACCAGGCCCCCTGGCCTGCCTGCGAGGCCAGGAGACAGCAGGTGTACCCCAGCATGGATGTGCACTGCCGAGCATGGCCCTGTGTCGTGACGCCCTGGCTCTCACAGATGGCAGGGTCTCTGGCTCGGGCCCCAGGCCCAGGCTCTCCTGTCTGCTGAAGCACAAGGCGTATGTGTCCACGGTTCTGAACTGACCCTGTCCGCACCTTGCGTGCCCCTGTCCAGACAGTCCTCTCTCCACCTCCATACGCTGGCCCGGCCCTGGCCTAGGACACAGCTTTCCCTCATGGAGGCCAGGTGCCAACTGCAGCTGCTGCTGGTTGGCCTCCCAAGGTGGCGGTCAGTAGGGCACCTGCTGAGTGCCTGCTGTGCTGGCCGCCTGCCCCTCCTTCGTCTGTCACCCTTGTGTCAGTCTTACGGGAAGCACTGCGAGGTCCAGCTGCCTGGGAAGGAGACCTGGGCTCAGGCTCAGTAATCCCCCGTCACAGGAGGATGGGGCGGCAGCCTTGGAGGTCGGGCAGGACTTCACCTCTGATGCCCACCTGCTTCCACGGCCTCGGGTTGTCTGTGTCTCCCCTCTGCCACTCGCTGGGCCAGTGAGCTTCAGGTGGGCAGGGGCTTGGCCTGTGGCACTGGCGACCGTGCCCTCCTTGGCACTTGGGGTCAGGTGCTTGGTGAGCACCCCTGCACCACTCAGTTGCTGTGTGACCCTCTAGCCCACCTCCCGGAGCCTCAGGGTCTTAGGCTAGGAAAGGGGAGGGCATCACAGCCCCAGGGCTTCCCATGCAGGAGAGGCAGGGCCATGCATGGGCAGGGCCTGGCCACAGGCCAGTGACGGTCCCGGGCATCCCGAGACCCGTGTGCACACAAAGCGTGTGGTGAGTCAGGCGGACCGCTCTGTTCTGTGGTGGAACTCTGGTTCCCTGCCCTCACCGTGGCGCCCACGTCCTGATGCCTGCCCCTGCTGCACCCAGCGTCCTGGGGACCCCTGGGCCTCCCTGCGGCCCCCTGAGCCCACGGGAACGGAGCACCCTCACACAGCCTCCCGGCCCGCCTCGACAGCTCCGGAAGGACACAGAGCCCCTAGGACTGGAGCGTCGCTCTGGGCGCTGGGGCCATGGCACAGGAGGCTCTGGGGCATTTCTGTTCTGCTTGCTTTGGGCACGAACTCTTCCTGTCTCACGAGGAAGGGGACATGGCTCGGGTGAGGAAGGAAGGAGGCGAGGTCCCCCACGTGAGGTGGCCTGGGGCTACGTGAGGGCAGCGTGGAGCCCGGGGCGGCTGCTGAGCGCTTTCTGCGGCGTCAGGGCTTGGCGGGGTGGGGGTGTCCAGCTGGGGCCCTGCGCCCTGGCAGACATCTGGCTGGGGGGCTGCGCGGGAAGCGCCTGGGCCTGCACTGGCTGCAGAGCTGGGCCGGAGACGGCGGAACCAAAAGTGCCGTGTCACCACCGGGCTGCAGCTGTTGCCGGGGTGACGGCAAGTTTCCCACGCCTGCCCTGGCAGCAGCGGGCGGCAGAGGAGGCCCAGGGCTGTGCGGAGGCTAAGGAGCCCCTGCCACCTGGGGCCTGGGGGCTTTTCTGGCTTACCTCCCCTCCTCGTGGCCAGAGATCACCACCCTGCTGTGTGGTGGGCGCGTGCGTGTCCGGGGAGCCCGGCCCTCCTCCCTCCCTGCGGGGCCTCAGTGTTCCCGGCCGTGTGCGGGGCCCAGAGTGCCTGCCAATGGAGCGTCCAGCAAGCACCTAGCAGGTGCCCAGGGACAGGAGGCAGCTTGAAAGTGGGCGGCAGGCAGGGGTGCGCAGGGCCTCCTGTGCAGGGCGGGGGACCAAGGTGCTCAGGTTACCAGGGGTCTTCACACCTCCAGCCCCTCTTTCCTGGAGCCTGGGGTCTGCTGCAGGAGGGGAGCCCTGGGCAGGGCAGCAGTCTGCTGGGCTCTGGCTGGCATAGAGCTGCTGCTCAGCAGGGCTGGACCCGGCCTTCCCAAGGGCAGCAGCCCTGCTGCCCCTTAGCTGTGTGGCCTTGGGGGCTCTCTGTAAAGTGGGGTATGGCCACACCTTCCTCACCTCGGGTTGTCAGGAGGACTCTGGGGTGTGCCCGTCACCAGTCTTCCCAGGGCTGACCTGCTCCTGTGTCCCCCACAGCTCAACTCGCCCATGAACCCCGTCAGCAGCAGCGAGGACATCAAGCCCCCACTGGGCCTCAATGGCGTCCTCAAGGTCCCCGCCCACCCCTCAGGAAACATGGCATCCTTCACCAAGCACATCTGTGCCATCTGTGGGGACCGGTCCTCAGGTAGGGCTGCCTTGGGAGTGGGAGAGGAGTGGGCTGGGAGACCTGAGGGCTGCACCTAGAGTTCCCACCTTCAGGGGGCAGCAAGCAAGGTTGGAGAGTAGGCTGGGGGCCGTCCTGGGACGAGTGGATGGCAGGGGCGACAGCTCCTGGGGACAGGGCCTCTGCATTATTCCCTGGAACCCAGCAGCCCGAGAGTGCAGAGCGACCCCCTGCAGGGCACAGCGGCTTGGACAGAGGAGCCACTGGGCGCTGGGGGCAGGCCCTGGAACCTGGAGGGCTCAGAGCAGCCTCAGAGCAGGAAGCCTAAGGCGGAGCCCACGCCAGTCCAGGCTGGGGTCTGCAGACCTGGCGGCCCTTCGGTTGGGCCGGGGCAGGGTCCCACCGGGGCAGCCTCTCAGCAGTGCCCACCCGCAGGCAAGCACTACGGGGTGTACAGCTGCGAGGGCTGCAAAGGCTTCTTCAAGAGGACCGTGCGCAAGGACCTGACCTACACCTGCCGCGACAACAAGGACTGCCTGATCGACAAGCGGCAGCGGAACCGGTGCCAGTACTGCCGCTACCAGAAGTGCCTGGCCATGGGCATGAAGCGGGAAGGTAGGTGGGGTGGGCGGGCCCCGCCTCCCTGCGGCTCCTCCCGATGTTCCTGGTGCAGGGGCCTGGGCATGAGGCCAGCCCTTGACTCCACAGCCTGCCTGGTGGTGACCCAGTGGTCCCCTGTGAGGGCGTAGCAGGCCAGGGCCCAGCTCGTGGGCTGCGGGGCCAAGACGAGGTGGAGGGGCCCGTGTGGGGAAGCAGGAGACGTGTGTGCCCTGGGCTCGTCTGCCAGCCGCCCAGCAAAGGTCTGCTGGAGGAGGCCCATGGGTGTTGCTGTTTAGCTTGGAGAGGTGGTGGGGGCCCTCCAGAGAGCCCCAGAGCATCCCCGCCCCCTCCTCAGCCTGACTCCGGTTCTCGCTTGGGGGTGTCCAAGCCCTACGGGGCCTTGGAGCAGCTGGATGTCTGAGCCTGTCGTTCTGACAAGGTGTGTGGGCATGTGCAGCAACACGGTCACTCCCCTGGGGTCACAGAAAAATCGTCAGAGTGTCCAGCCAGGTCCTCGGCCTCCGTGTGCCATGTGACCTCGGAGCCGTGCACGTCCCCTTCTGCGCACAGCCTGATGGCCCCTGCATGCTGAGCAAGTCCCTGTGAGGGTGCACGCACCTGTGCGCTGGGTGCACGGAGGTGTGGCCACGTGCCCCAGGCCCACCCTCATGGGGTTGCAGGCACTGTCTGGGTCAGGGTTTCCAACTCTGCTCTCCAGACCCGCAGGAGCCTCCTCCTGCTTCCTCTGCCCTGGCTGCTCCCAGGCTCCACTTGTGGCCATGCTCACCCCCGAGGGGGTCCCCAAGTGGGACCCAAGCTAGTGTGTTCCCCAGGAGTGTCCTGGGTGGTGGCTGCAGGACTGCAGCTCGTGTCCGTCTGTCCCTGGAGTGTGTGCGTCCTTGGCCTCGGTGTCCTCGAGGAGTGGAGCCTTGAGGCCCTGCGTTCCTGCGGGACTCCCTTGGGCTGTGGGCTGGCCGTGCAGTGCGGGTGGCGAGGGCCTGGGACAGGCCTCGTCTCCACTCCCAGCCGCCGGGCAGGACGTTGTTTCGGCTCAGCTGCATTTCCTAGAGTGCTTGGTTTGTCCCCGCCTGTCCTTTGCTGTTGGGTCAGGAAACGGGGACTGTGGTCAGCTGGGCTAGGAACCTGGGCTCTGGTGCCCATCCCTTTTGCCAGTGGGAGTGCAGGGGACGTGAGGGCCCCTCAAGGGAGGATGTGGCCCATCTGGTTCCCCTGGGCACTGCATGTGGTCAGGGAGGGTTGCTGGAGGGGCAGGTGCAGCTTTGTTCCTTAAAGAGGCTACAAGCTGGGTCCCGTTGGGACAGGGGTGGGGCTGGAGTGGGCAGGGGTGTTGTGCCCTGGAGGAGCTTGGTGTTGCTGCTGAGCTCTGTCCCTCTTGGAGTCTTGCTCCTGGTGCCAGCACAGCACTGGCTGTGGGATGTGAGTGTCTTTTGAAAGTGACCATCAGATAGCCGATAGGGCTCCATGGGAAGCTCAGGGGCACTGGGCACTGGGCATGGCTTGGGTCAGACCTGCATGCCCAGCTGCAGGGAACAGTGTCTGCCAAGGCCAAGACACTGGCACACCTGGCACATGGGCAGAATGGCAGTTGTGAGTCCCAGAGAGAGATCAGCATGCACCTCTCCTTCCCGAGATTGCTGCCGCCCTGTGAGCCTGGTGCTCTCCTATCCCCTGGCTGGTCCCCCTAAGGCCTGGGGGTGTGGATGGGGACCCCATCCTGTCCCATTGGAATGGTGCAGTCTCAGGGCTGGGGGCCCTTGAGTCTCTGGGTCCTGTGATCTCCCAGGCTCCCACCAGGGATGGGGTCTTGTGTGTACTTGCTGCATGGGGATCAGTGGGCACCCCCTGCTGATGTCCATGCACACTCGGCTGACCCCACCTACTCAGTGCCCCAATGCTGTCCTCACTTCTCAGATGGAAAAGTAGGGTGCAGAGAGTCGAGGGCCTGGGGAGGTGTCAGGCTGGCACAGTGCAGGGCCTAGGCTGTGGGTCATTATTGCCTGCCTTGTCTTTGGGCCCCTTCAGACCTGATTTATGGGCCATTAGATAAACACCTGGTCCTGTCAAGGGACCCACCTCCCCTTTGTCTCCTGCTGGATTTACGAGTCGTTGAACGCGCAGTAGAGACCCTCCCACAGAGTGCTCCTGTGCCCCGAACATCATACCATGCCGTAGGGTGGCTGCAGGAGGGCTGGCCCCGTGCCCGAGGGACCCTGCTGCCCAGTGCCTGGCCTGTGCGGGCCGGGTACCTCTTGCCTGCCTGTCCCTGCCTGCATTTAGGTGTTGGGTGATGGCTCCTGGACTGGGCTGTCCCCTGGAGCCCGGAACTACTCCCTTGGCACTCTCAGGTCAACCCAAGAGACCTGGCAGCAGTGGGTGGAGTACGTGTGGGCTACGTGAGTCTGGCGGTATGGCAGCCCTGGGCGGAGCTGCGGGGCCAGCTTGCCAACCCAGGGCCCTTGGTCCAGGGCACAGAGAGTGTGAGCTGCTGGCTCCAGTTCCCCTGAGTACCAGGCCTGCTGCGGGTAGTGAGGCTGGAGCCCCACACTATCCCTCTGCCATGTTCCAGCTGAGAGGGCTGCCCAGCCAGGCTCAAGGAGCAGCTGGGGCTGGCTGACCACAGGGAGGGTCTGGTCTTCTTGGGGGCAGCCCTGGCTGCAGGGCAGGTGCCCCCACCCCTGTTGGGGGTGTACAGGCTGATAGCATCTGTGTCGGGCAGCAGCTGGAGCGTGCGTGTACACGCACTGGCTGGACCTGCTCAGCAGCATTCCCAGCTGGGGGGCGGGCAGTGCCCTGGGGGGGTCCTCCTTGCCAGCCTGCGCCCAGGCCTGTTTGCTGGGGCACGTGGTGCAGGGCTAGGGGCCTGCTGGTGGGCCTGGTCTGATGGGGGTACCTGGCTGACGACTGGGGGCACCCCACTGCACACCCTGTCCTGTGGCCGCCCGTGCCTCTTCCCACTTCCTTTCTGCCTCCTTTTGCTTCCTGCGCCCTATCCCCTGACTCCAGAGGGCTGGGATGCGGAAGCAGCAGTGTCTGGCGTGTGTGCTAGTGCGTGCGTGTGTTTGCGTGCATGTGCATGAGCGCGTGGATTGGGGCGATCCCGCCCGTGTCCTCCACAGGAAGAGTCCTGCTGGGGCTGAGACCTGGCCCTGTCGCCCTCTGGCTTTGTGACACTGGGCCCATGACTTCGCCTCTCCCCTGTCAGTGTCCTCGTCTGTACCATGGGGGCATCTGCAAGGTCCCCCATGATTTGCCTCAGTGTGGTGGAGGGTAGCATGGGACTTGGCTGGTGGTGGAACTGGGGAGTTGTGGCTTGTGTGTGTGCGTGCATGCTGCTCAGTGGTGGTGACTCCACAGGGGTCTCGGCCATGCGAGAGGCTGGTTCCCTGCAGGGAAGGGGACCCACCTCCTCTGAGCTGGAGGGAGCCCTGCTGGTCTGCTCTAGGTTGGCATCTGTGTTGCTTGGCCTTGGGCAGGGTGGTTAGGACAGAGCATCTTGTTGGAGTTCAGTCCTGCTAGACTTGGTCCCTGCCTGGGCTGACGAGGGACAGAAGGGCCTAGCCATGGCAGTGCCCCAAACAGAGGAGGCCTCAGGGCCTGGGGGCCCTTGTATCGGACACCCCTGCTGTTGAGCTGTCTGCCCCCGCTGAGACCCACTCTGGCTGAGGGACTGCTGCGCCCCTGGGTTCTGAGACAGCGTGTTTCCTCAAGTTGGGACTCTGGTTATGCTGAGGGACAGGCAGCCGGGCCACAGTCCGCGGTGGACCGTGGGTGGGCGTCTGGCCCCTGCCTTCCTCCCGCGCCGGCTCTCTTGGAAGGATAACGAGGCCCTGTATTTACAGACGCCTCCCGCTCGCGGCTTCCCGGCGCCAGTGGAACATAAGTCAAACATGCCTGCGTCTAGAAGGTGGTGGAGCTGGCAAAACGTAAATCCCCCGCCCTCCCACCCCTCTGCCTCTATAAATAAAACGATAATATTTATAATGATGCTGCTCGGAGCGGCTGGGGCCCTTCCCGGCTTCAAAGTGCTTCACGAAACATTTGCTAATTAATTCCCGGCCGCCCCGTGAGGAGGCAGGTGCCCTGGAGCCCCCCTCGCCCGCCTCGCCCGCCCTGCTGCAGGCACCCAGGGAGAACTGGCAGCCTGGAGGCTTGTGCTCAGCGCCGCCGTGGTCGAAGCTCCCTGTATCCCAGGACTGTCCCGGAGAAAACCCTCGGAACCAGGCTAGCTGGGCTCCGGAGCCTGAGGCAGGGGACTCGGCTGTGCAGGTGGACCTGCTCATAGGTCCATCCTGAAGGCAGGCTTTGTCATTGTCACTGTGAAGATGGAGAAGCACTGAGAGGTTAGGGGACTTGCCCGGGGGCCACACAGCTGTTAGAAATAGTGCAGGCTCTGGGGTCGAGGGGCTGCCTGATTCCACAACTCGCAGCTTTGAGCTGTTAACTGTCCAGAGATGCCAGCCACACCCCTTTGACTCTCTGAGCCTCAGTGTCCCCACCTGGGACAGTGGGTGTCTAGGCTGCATTGTGCCTTTGGGCCATGTGCTGGCTCTGAGGCTTAGGAATTCTGCCCAGAGCCTTGCCCCAGGGCCTTAGGCACTTGGTCTGCTTGACTCTGACCGCCAGTGGCCTGTAGGTGCCTCTTGCTGGTGGGGCTGCTTGGTGTGGAGGGCTTGTCTCTTGGCCCTGTGACCGTACCCTCTGTGACCGTACCCTCTGTGACCGTACCCTCTGTGACTATCCTCTGTGACTGGACAGGCGCCTGCCACACGGAGGGACTGTGGAATTCCATCTGGGGAGGGGCTGGGCGGCTGGCCTTCCACATCCGCTGCCAGCTCCATGCCATCTGCCCGCAGCCCTGGGCTCCCCACCCAGCTGCACCTGCTGTCAGAGTTTCCAGAAGAGCTTTTGCACACCGCCAGCTTGAGGCCTCTGCCTGCTCCCTGGCCCAGCTGGTGCATCCTAGAGATGCTGGATCAGCCTGAGTCCACATGGGCAGAAAGTCCCTGGCTCAGGCCAGGCCACTGGGTCCTGGGGGGCAGCAATGCAGGAGGATGCCTGGGCTGCCTTTAGGGAGCCTGGAGAGGGGCTTCTGCCAGACCCCGCTGTGTGGAGCAGCTGGCACGGTGCCTGGGAGGGGTCCTCGTGGGAATGTTGGCAGCCCTGACGCCCCAGGCCTAGAGCAGTGGGGTCACCAGGATGACCTGCTCCCTGGAAGCTGTGGCCACAGAGGAAGTGGCTGCCAGGCCCCTGCATGTGACCCCTCCCGCCTCCTGGCTCCTGCCGTCCCTCCTGCTTCACTGGCCCAGTCCCTCGGGAAGCCAGCGAGAGGACCTGGGTCAGGCAGCTGGGGCAGCACAGGGACGGGGTCTGGAGGTGGAGGAGAGGGGTTCATCACCTGGCGCCTGCAAGCCCCTCACGTGGCTGGGTGGTGGTCAGCCCAGCGTGCGTTGCCCTGCGGGGGGGTGAGGCAACAGGAAGAGGCCTGGTCCTGTGGGGTCCGCGGGGGCGAGGGAGCGAGTCCTGCTGGTTGGCAACAGGGCACAGGGAGGGCTCAGTGTCCCTTCAGTGCCGATCCCTTCAACGGGGCCCAGGGAGGGCTCAGTGTCCCTTCAGTACCAATAGGACCCAGGAGTTGGCAGGGGCAGGCAGAGAAGTCTGGGCTGGAGTGGGGCGGAGGCGGCTCTGGGGACCCTCGCCCTGCTGCCATCCTGGGTCTGTGTCGCTTTGCCTCTAAGCCTCAGGTCCCTCCTCTGTGGGGAGTAGTGGAAGTCCTGGCCCGGCGCTGCTGGGTGGAGCCTCTGCTAGGGTCATCCTGCCTGGGCAGGACAAGATCAGCCACATGTCTGAAGGGAACTGCCAGAAGCCCAGTGACCGTTTCTGTCCAGGCACATCCAGATCCCTGCCTGCCCCATGCACACCCTGGTGCCAGATGCTCCCAGGGGGCTGGCAGAGTGGGCAGGATGGGTCTCCAGGTGCCCAGAGTGAGTGGTGGATAATGGGGAGGAGGCAGAGCCCTGCTGGCCTGGTGGGCGTCCTTGGGGCAGAAGGCTCCTGTCTGAGCCCCTTCACTGCAGCCTCTTCTTCAGGGCTGGCTGGAGGCCGGGTGGCTGTTGGGTCAGTTGTGCCTGGCAGGAGGCTGGGCTGTAGGCTCCTCAGCCTGTGGGCGTTTCTGTTTATCTAACCGTGCTGCCCCCACCCCAGCTTGGCTGCCCATAGGGCAGCTTGGGCATCAGGACCGCTCTCAGCTTGTGGCTGGCAGGGAGCAGGTGGTCCCAGGCCTCGTGGCACAGTGGGAGTGCAGAGCCTCGTGGCCCAAGTGCGGCTGGGGGCCCGGGCCTGTGCCCTCCCTCTATGGAGTCCAGCACGGGGCTGTGGGCCTTGCCTTCACGCCTGCCCTGGCGCAATGCTGAGCCCGTTTGCCCCTTGCACTGCTGGCGGCCAGCATGGACACCCTGCTGCAGGTCAGGAGCGGCTCTCCTCTGGCCTGGACATTGCCGTCTCCTGCCTGAACTGCCCTCCCTGCTGTATTTCCTCCTTCGCCTCCTTGCCCCTTCTTCCAGGAAGCTTCCTGTTTCCGTGTTGGGACCCCGGAACAGCCTGCTCTGGGCCCCGGGCGGTCTCCCCGGTGTGAACGTGGGTGGAGTGAGCTGATGAGAGGTGGGCTTGGATTTCAAAGTGCACAGCCCAGGCCAGGCCCAAGGCCAGCTGTGGGCGTGTCTCCCTCACCTGGCCCGGGGCCCGCTGGTGTCAGGCACACTGGCTCTGAGCTGGCTGGCCTGGCCCTGGCCACAGCAGGTCCCGGGAGGCGCTGGCTTGGCCTGGGGGACAGCAGTGACAGCACCGCCCATTGCAGCTGTGCAGGAGGAGCGGCAGCGGGGCAAGGACCGGAACGAGAACGAGGTGGAGTCGACCAGCAGCGCCAACGAGGACATGCCGGTGGAGAAGATTCTGGAAGCTGAGCTGGCTGTTGAGCCCAAGACCGAGACCTACGTGGAGGCGAACATGGGCCTGAACCCCAGCTCGGTGGGTGTCAGCGCTGCAGGGAGGGCAGTGGTCCCACTTCCTGTGGTGGCTCACTTATTGATCCTCATCCCCTGTGTGGCCTCTGGCCAGCTGTGACCTGCGAGCTCCTTGGCCCTTCCCCGTCTGGATCCTGAGTGGGGCAGGGACCAGGCCCGGAGTCAGCTCCAGCCCTGCAGCCACGCCCTGCACCCCTGGCCACTCTGAGGGACCTGGATCCGGGGTTCTCTATAGGGTTTGGCCTCTCTGGGTGTAGGGGCTGTCCCTACCTGAGGGTCACTGCCCCGTGTCCCCCTGAGAAGGCATGAGGAGCTGAGCCCAGGGGAGAAGCTCCAAAGAGGGAGGTAGGGCTCTGAGGCTGGCTCTGCCTGCCGCCGCGTGCCCTGGGCGAGGGACTTCCCCTGAGCCTCCTGCCCCTGTCAGCTGGCAGGAGGGGCCGATGTGCCAGCAAAGGGGACTGGCAGCCAGAGGTCACTGTGACGGCTGTCATCGCAGAGGTCGGCTCGCGGCCCTCAGCTGCTTGTCTTCCTGCTGACTGCTGTCAGAGTGGTCTTCCCTACCTTTCTGGACCACCTTGCCCCGTCCCTACAGCATCCAGGTGAGGACGGGAGGGCCATGGCCTCTGCTGAGGCTCTCTGGGTGGTCCCTGGCTGTGCCCAGGACCTTGGCTTCAGACCCTCTGGCCTCTACATTGTTCCTCCTGGCCTCACTTGAAATAACCTCTCCTGCTTTTGGGTGGCCCTGCCTGTAACGTGGGCCTGGCCTCCCGCTATGGCCTGTGCCAGGCATCACACAGCAGGAACTTTCTCTGCCCCTCCCCTCCTGGGGCACAGGTCCTGCTTCGCTTTGGGCACAGTTGGTCCTCGATGAGCTCACATGGGTGAGGGTCCCCATTTGTCACGGGATACCGAGGAGGTGGCTCAGCTGTGCCCCTGGTTGGTGGGGTGGTTCTGATCAGTGAATCCATGTGAGGGACTAGCACTCACCTCAGCTTCGCCTCGC
The DNA here is from genome assembly GCF_902686455.1 of Sciurus vulgaris. Lineage (NCBI taxonomy): Eukaryota > Metazoa > Chordata > Mammalia > Rodentia > Sciuridae > Sciurus > Sciurus vulgaris. The sequence goes on along the minus strand of NC_136476.1, from coordinate 88,221,457 downwards.
CTTGGGCCTGGGGTCCTGTGTCTGCCACAGGCACAGGGTCAGCTTGGTATCTAGACATCATCTGGGTCTCTGTTGGGTTGAGGGCTGGGGCCAGAGCCCTAGTCCAGGCAGGTCAAGGTCATCCTGACCTCGCCCCCTCCCCTGGGCTCATGTTTCTTTCCCCTGTGTGCTGGCTGCACCTATTGGCACTTACTCCTTTTGCCCCAGGACCTTCATACCAGCTGCTCCCTCTGCCTGCCTCTGACTCCCGCTGCTGCAGCCTCAGCGGAGCTGTCCTATCTGAGGGGGTCCCTGCCCAAGCTCTCATCAGTGTCCTGCCTGAGACCAGTTGCTGTTCAGGGGCTCAGTGTGCCCATCCCCCCTTCACGGTCCTGGCCCTTGGTGACCACATAGTGAGTCGATGCCACGGGGTGAAGCACAGGCCATGCCTCCTGCCCAGTGTGGTTGGGGACAGCCATGCTGCCCTGCCCCCAGTCTAAGTGTGCTGGCTCTCCTGGCCAGGTCCCTGACCACTGCCCTCTCTGGTGGGGCTCCCAGTGCCCCAGGCCCTCAGGCTATCCGTGGCTGGGATGCCTTCCTTCCAGGAATGGCCCCTGGAGCTGTCCTCACCCTGCTCTGACCCTTGACAGTCCTGCCTGGTTTGGGGTCCTGTGCCCATGCCCCTTCTGCACTGGGAGGAGAGGCGGGGCGGGCAGGTGGGAGGGCTCCAGACGGAGCAGAAACTGAAGAGGTGGGGGGCTGACAAGGTCCCCAAGGAAGGAGAGGGCCCGCTGCGGTCGCTCTTCCGTGACGTTAGTGCTTGGAGCCACGCGAGCCAGGGCTGCTCAGGACCGGGTTCCCATCCCGTGAAGGAGCCCCAGCCCTGCCTGTTCCCACCTAGCCTCCGTGTCCGACCTCATGCTGGAGGCCCTTTGTACACTGGCTTGGGCGCTCCTGGCAGGAGGGCCAGTGGGCCCAGGGAGGGGCCTCGCCTGCCTCAGCTTGGGAGCTGGCGCTGCCCCTGGGCGGCCAGGCCAGGGTGGTCCCCGTGCTTCCTGGTGGCTTGGGAGTGGCAGCTCGTTAGATGTCTGCTGTTGAATCCGGCTCAGGGGTGAAGCCCTGGCCTGAGCCACACAGCGAGATGGAGCAGGATGGAGCCAGAAGCCCTCACAGCCCCTTCCCCTCCCAGAGACCCCCTCCGGGCCTGGCTCTGCTGGGACCCCAGCCAGAGCCTCCCCTCCTCCCGCCATCTGCTCCCCAGCCCCACGTGTGCTGTTCCTGCAAAGGCCCAGCCACTGCCAGCTCCCCCTCTTCTTCCTGGAGGCAGTCTGCCACCCTGGGCTCCAGGAGAGCTTCCGGGAGGCGGCCATCCGTCAGCCAGGCCGAGGCCGGTTCTCTGGGTAAGGCTTCTGAGCAGGGCCGTCTGCTGCGGTCTTTCAGTTCCCTGGCTCCTGCGATCCAGCCTGCCCGCCTAGGACCTCCTCTCCACTACGCCTGCATCGACCTCTTGGGCTGACCTGTAGCAGATGGACGGGGGAGGACTATTGTCCAGCTGTTGGACAGGAGGGGAGGCCGAGGCTGAGGGGCAGAAGCTGGGCGCCGCAGGCCTGGGGCGCTGGGCAAGGGCCTGGCACCCAGTGAGCACTGGGGTGCTGGTCGCCGGGCTTGCTGAGGGTCCCCAAGGGAGCGAGCGAGGGGCCGCATATGCGGCTGTGGGCAGCCCCTTTTGGCCGGGGGTCCCTCTCCCCGAAGCTGGGTCCAGGGAGCCTCTACAGTGCCTCTCCCTCCTGGACCCCTGCACACCCCAGCCCACCTGGCCCCACGGCCTCCAGGTGATTGGTCGGGGCTTTCCCACTTGAGCCCTTAGTGCCCGTTATGGGCGACTGGCTATTTAGCATGTCTGCCGAGCAGATGGTCTCTGCCCAAGGGAGCCCGCCCAAAGGTGTTCCCTCCTGCCCAGTGCCCCGGCCACTGCCGCTCTGGAGGAAGGCCCCTCCCCTTCAAGGGTTCTGTCCTGCAGCATGTGACCCGGGGCCTTGGCTCCCTCCCGGCTCTCCCCACACTCAGGACAGAGCCCGTGACCCCTCCTGGCCAGAACTCTTGGAAGGCATCTACTGGCTTCTGACCTCTGCCTGGGCCTGGTGTCTCGGCTAAGGCAGTGTCCACCCCAGCTTCCACCTGTGTCTGGTAGCACTGGACTTCCGGGTCACCATGGCCACAGTGAGGGGCTGGCCCACCCCAGCTGCAACACTGTCACTTTGTGACCTGCCCTTTAGCCTCTTTCCTCCTCACCTAGCGCCTTCCTGCGGCCAGGAGGGATGCATAGCTCCTGCAGGCCGCGTGAGCCTGCCGTGTGAGCTTGCTGTGGCCGTGGTGACGAATCACCACAGACGCAGTAGCTTAGAACGGCACGGGTTCAGCAGGCCACACTCGGAAACCCAGAGTCGGGCTTGCTGGGCACGTCAGGGAGTCGGTGGGGCGGTACCTGGGGGCCGCCATGCCCCGTGGCCCTATTTCAAGCCAGGGGTGCCTCCTCTCCTGACCTGTTTCCATCCTCTCGGGCCTGCTCTGCCTTCGACCCTCCAGCCTCCCCCAAGGATTCTTGTGACATTGGGCCTGTCCCAATAACCTAGGGTCCTTTCCTGTCCCAGGACCTGGACATGACCCCCCTGGCAGTCCCTTTCTGGGGTGGTTGCTTTCATGGTTCTCCGGGGGGTTGGCACCTGGGCTTCTCGGGGGCCATTGCTGAGTCAGCTGCGGGGCTGGGTCTGCCCACACGTGAGCTTGGGCCTGAACGCCGTGACCTTCCTCCTCACAGCCCAACGACCCCGTCACCAACATCTGCCAGGCAGCGGACAAGCAGCTGTTCACCCTGGTGGAGTGGGCCAAGAGGATCCCGCACTTCTCTGAGCTGCCCCTGGACGACCAGGTCATCCTGCTGCGGGCAGGTGAGGCCAGGCCTGGCGGGCGGGGCGGGAGGTAGCACAGTGGCAGGCCTGTCAGTGCTCTCCGAACTGCAGGGAGAGGCCTGGGGGCCTCGCTGCCCTCCCCTCCCACCTGAGGGGCTTGTGACGTGGGGTCTCAGCGGCCTTCCCAGCGGGGCTGCCCGCCAGACCTCTCTTGCTTCCTGTGGCCTTGTCCACTCCAGGGCCGGGGCAGCACTGGCAGCTGGAATGGGTGCAGAGTTGCCACTGGGGTCTGGGTCAGGCTGGCGTGGGAGCAGATCAGGCAGGCCACCCGGGGCTGTGTCCTCCTCTGCAAAGGGTGTGATGACCAGAGGCAGGCTTCCCCCAGTGGCCAGCAGGGAGCCCAGGTTCCTGCAGTGAAGAAGGGGCTGTGTGCCAGTGCCTACCCTCCCATGGCCGTGGTGTTGATGACTGCCCCGAGTCCCCCATGGGTCCTGCTGTCCTGGGGCCTGAGCTTCAGAATGCCGGCTGCCCCCCAGAGGGCACTGTCACCAGCCCCAGCCTGAAGGGCCTTGGCCATTTTAAGGTGGTTCCCTGGTGAAAGTGAAGAAAAATGCAAACAAAGATGGCTACCCCTGAAGCACGGAATGTTCTGGAAATAACCCAATCAGGGCCAGAATTGCACAGGCCCTGACCCTCACCTCCCTCTTGGAAGGACCCCGTGCTGATGAGTCAGAGTAGCCTTCCATCTCAGGCCCCTGATCACACTTGGGGCCACCTTGGTGGGCGCAGACCTCTTGGAGGTCTGGTGAGCGTTCTCCCCACCCGTGCCCTCACTTCCAGGGCTTCTCCCCTCTCCCCACCTCTCAGAGCCCTGAGCTCGCTGGCTTCAGAGTCCATCTGACCCAGAGGTCCTTGGAAGTGCTCGGTGGCCAGGTGGGGTCCCTGTAGAGAGGAGGTGGTCTTGCCTCGCTGGCACAGAACGTGAGGACAGCTGGTTTCTTCTTTGGACCTGCAGCTCTTTGTTTGGTGGGCAGACGTGAGGCCCGTGTGTGGCAGAATGGGATGTTGGGGGTGCTGGCCACTGATGGCTGTGGACAAGGCTGTCCACAGCGTGCTGGCCCTCAGTGTGCCCCTCCGTGGATGCCCACCTCCAGCAGGCAGGCACTGGGACCTGTGTAGCCCTTTCCTCAGCCCAGGACCTGGGTTGCCCAAGTCCCCAGGATGTCCCCAGGGTGGGAACGCTGCTCCTCTTGGCCTCTTCCTAGGAGATCTTTACAGTGCCTTGCCTCTGGATGGGTCTCCCTGCCCTCGTCCCCCAGCCTCACCCCACTGAGGTTCCTTGCTGACCCACCTCTGGCTGCCAGGTGAAGCTCAGATCTGGGTCTGTCCCTGCTTCAACATGCCACTGGCTTTGAGGCACCTAGTGGGGTGACTGAGCCCCGGGCCGGAGCTGGGCCTCCTGGGCATGCGTGCAGCTCTGCTGCCCTCCAGGGTCTGACTCTGCTGAGCCACTGCTTTGGCTTCCTCCAGTGTCCCTTGGGAGCTGGCAATATTATGCCCATCAAGCAGAGTGGGTGGCACTTGGGGCCCTGCTATACCACCAGTTGACCCTCAGCCCTGAGTATGGGACCTGCCTAGCTGGAGCCAGTGGGGTTCAAAGCCCAGACTAGCCGGTGCTGGATCTGGTCGGTGTGGGTTTCAGTCCATGGTATTGGATTCCGATGGGGTTGCCACTGTCCTGAGGGCCGGTGGTGACCTGGAGGAGATGGCAGTCCTGCCTCGGTCAGGACTGACTTCATTTGCATGTCCACTGCTCCAGGGTGAGGGCTGTGTCCTGACAGGCGCCCGCTCCCACTCCCACTGCCCAGGAGACCTTGAGAATCAGCGTGGGGTAGTCTCGGCTCCTGCACAGAAGTGCCGAGCCCATGGCTCTCTGCTTGGCTGGTGGGTGGACGGGGCGGGCGAGGGCCGCAGGTTTTCCAGGTTCCTGTCCTACCTCCCGCTTCCTCTGGGCCCACACCCTGTGTGGCATTCTGAGACTTCCAAGACTTCATTCCCACTCTGGCCGGTTGCAGAGAGGCCCGCTGCCCGGGAGCCTCCTCTGGTGGGGGGTGGGCTAGAGCAAGGAGGGTCTGGCTCTCCTGGCAGGAGGGATCAGCCTGCCACTTCGTACCTCTGGCCTGGTTGGTCCTGACCCATCCTCACCCTGGGGCAGAGTGGACGCCAGGTGGGCTTGGACCACAGCACCCTGGGACAGGCCTACAGGGAACAAGTGGCTGTGACTTAGAGCTCCTGGTCCAGGGGTGTGTCCATTTCCCACACTTGACCACTGACCCCATCTTTCTCGTTCCTCGTTTCGACGGGCTGCCTCCCAACACCTGGCTGGGCCTCGGGACATGTAGACAGGCGGGCAGGTACACCCCAGCACAGCTGTGATGGTGCTCCCAGCGCAGCTGCCCAGGTCACCACCCGCTGTCTGTGCTGTGTGCTTTGGCCAGTGCCTGCAGCCCACCTCCCCGTGGTGATGGGAGCAGCCCAGCCTGGCCCTGCCTGCCATTCATTCTCTCCATTGGTGGGCCCCTGTCACCTGGGCTGGGGGCATCCTGGGGTTAGGGCCTCAGGTCATCTGGTCGGCAGGGACTCCCTCTGGCCTCAAGTGTGGAATTATGAAATGGGGGTCGGGGTGGGGCTTACCTCCGAGTCCCCGCGAGGGGTCCCTGCAGGCAAGTGTCCAGGAGCACTCAGTGGAGGGAGGGGCAGGCATGCCTGTGGGAGCACGCCTCCCGGGCAGGTCCCTGTTGCCTGCTGCACAGCTTCCCCTCTATAAAGCTGGCCAGTGACCACATCCTAGGAGCGCAGTCAGGATGCAGTGGGACAGACCGCAGGATAGGTCAGCATGGGGCCCAGAGTCTTTTGACCACCAGGTGTCTCTGTGGACAGTCATTGGTTTTAAAGCCATTAAGTCCAGCTTACAGGTGCCACAAAACGTCTTGTTGCGGAATCATCTTTAAGTGTCTCCCACATGCCCTCTGCCTGATGCCAGCTGTGTTTGCTTGGTACTGGAACTTGGTGTCAGGACAGCATATGGAGTTGGGCTTGTGGCTCTAAGGAGCCGGGTTTCCCTTTAATGCTTGATTCTTTTGTGGGAATGCACGTGGTACCCCTTGGTCCCCAAGAGCTGGTGGCAGCCATTCCCTGTTTGTCCCAGAGGAGTCCTTGGGAGCTCTCCCGCTTCTGAGGCGGGCATCCTCCATGTGCAGGAAGCTCCTGCATTTGCTAAGGCAGGTGCTTGATGCAGGGCTTCTCAAGGCCTTTACCTTGTCGTGTGCACCGAAGAGGAGGGGCGTTTCCCACACTTGGGTGCCCAGGAGCCTCTTTTCTGCAGAGCACTTTATGGAGTTAGGGTTCCATGGAGTCTGCTCTGGGAACCCTGGCTTGGGTTTAGAAAGTGTGGTCTATGATGTGCTGCCTTTGGGGTCTGCCCTGGAGCTAGGGACAGGGTGGGGCCAGTGGGCCTCGAGTCGGCCCTGACGGTGTGCTTCCTCCCACAGGCTGGAATGAGCTGCTCATTGCCTCCTTCTCCCATCGCTCCATAGCTGTGAAGGACGGGATCCTGCTGGCCACTGGGCTGCACGTCCACAGGAACAGTGCCCACAGCGCAGGGGTGGGCGCCATCTTTGACAGGTGGGGTGGGTGCGGAGCCTGGCCACCTCAGCCCCCCTCTGGGTCCAATTTGGCACCACTTCTGCTTAGGAGGGTTAGAGACACAGGCCAGTGCAGGGGGTGGGGTCCTGGATCAGTCTGGCGTCCGGGATGGCCGATGGCCACCACTGAGGTTTCTGTTCTTCTTTTTCGTCCTGTGTTCTCACCTGTGAGGGGAGAGTGGCACTTGTAAGGAAAGCGGGCGCTGTCATCTATGCGGTCAGTGAAAGCGTCACTGAGTTTGGTGCATCACAGACGGTGCTGCGACGGTGAGGCTGCTGTGTCTGGGTGCGGCTTGCGGCCCCACCCATCGCCCAGCACGGTGCAGTTGTGCCAAGCCGCTGCTCCTCACGCCCCCCGGGGCGTGGAGTCACGCCTCCGCACGAGCCCCGGCTAGCTCGGTGGACACACGCAGGCAGCACTGGTTGGAGGGCTGCCCCTCTGCAGGATGGGTGGGCTTCATCCGGTCACTCTTTTAAAACGCTGGGCCCGTTGATGCTGCCAGGCCCTGCTCTGGCCAGGCCCCATCTGTGAGCCCAGAGGCCAGTGCCAGACCCAGGCAGTCTGGGGGCCTGGGTCAGCGTCAGATCCTGGGGAGCAGGCCAGGGCAGGTGGGCAGGGCCTGGGCAGCCTGTCAGAGCCCTGGGGTCAGAGGCGAGTGAGCCACTCTCCTAGCGCTGGGCTGCTCTGCCCCTGGAATGGTTCAGGAAGAGAGCACAAGTAGCCACGGGCCTAGGAGTGGCAGGCACAGAGGGCTTGTGCCTCACCCTGGTCTACATGCTATGTAAGGCTCTGCTGCAGGACTCCTGCCTTCCCTGTGGCTCTTCCTCCCCATGGCTCCTCCCTCCCTGTGGCTCCTCCTCATGGCTCCTCTCTCCTGTGGCTTCTCCTCCCCATGACTCCTCCCTCCCCCATGGCTCCTCCCTCCCCCGTGGCTCCTCCCTCTCCCGTGGCTCCTCACTGAGGAGGGCCACATCCTTGTGGGAGGTCTTTCGTGGGCTAAAGAAAGTACTGTGACCAGGTCTTTGCAGCTGAGCAGGGCAGGGGCAGGTCCAGATGGGCAGGTGTGGCAGGGGCCCTGTCCCCCACATGCAGGTCATGGATCACCTGGACTCGGAGGTCATGAGTCCCCTCCTTAGTGCCCAAGTTCCCCGTGTGAAATCCCAGGAACAGCCTGGATAGTGGGTAGACCTCTGGGAGGGCCATGCCCTGTTTGTGGAATGCCAGTGCTCAGTTACATGTCCTTCCCATGGACTATCTGGGCCACTCCCCACCGGCATGGCTCATCGCAGCTGTCCTGGGCCACACCAGGCTTCCCAGAGTCCCTTAGGGGTGCCTGGGCAGGGATGCTGGCCAGAGGTGTCTGACTCCCACCTTGGAATCTGCCTCCGACCACAGGGTGCTGACAGAGCTGGTGTCCAAGATGCGTGACATGCAGATGGACAAGACCGAGCTGGGCTGCCTGCGGGCCATCGTCCTCTTCAACCCCGGTACGCCCTCCTGGAGGCCCAGACTCAGCCTGTGGCCTCCACCCTACAGAGTACACTGTGCTGCTGGCCGCTGCTTGTGAGGGTGACCTGGGTCTCATGCAGTTTGCCACAGCCTCTCTATTCAGGCCCAGAGACAGCATGTCATTGGTCTCCAGCTGGGCCTCTGGACTCCTGCTGAGGCGCCTTGCTGTCCTACACTGGCATCCTGAGCTCAAGCAGAGGTTGGCCTGACATGTCCTGGTCGGCGTTGACCAGCACTCAGGCCTGCTGTCCTGGGGTCGCCAGCATCCCTAGCTTCAGGCAGAAGTTTCTGGGGCCATGGTCATTGGGTTGGGATGGAGCAAGGCGGGGCAGGCCCCTCCTCCAGCCTCTGAAGTCCCCACTTCAGAGGCCCCAAGGTGCTGTCCGTCACCCCTGGGCATAGCACTGTGCCGTGGGGGGTGCAGCAGGGCAGCAGCAGGCTGGACCTCTCAGAAAGCTGGGGGTTCAGTGGAAAGTGCCACTCAGCCACTGCCATCTGATGGCTGGCATACAGCACGGCCCAGTGTGCAGGATACTGCTCTTGGGGTGAGGGTCAACCTGGGTGAGGGTCAGGGGGCCAGTGATTGCAGGGCGGAGGCAGGGGCCGGTGGAGTCTTGGAGGTCTTGCCCAAGCCACACCCTGTGGGCTAAGGAGGGGGCGGAGGGTTTCTGTGGGAGCTGCCCTCTCTGGGGTGGTGGCAGGACATGGAGGGAGCAGGCGTGGTGCTGCTGTAGGGGAGCCCCTGGGGACTGCGAGGCCTGCCCCTCGGGCGCTCCTGGCCCTGACCCCTGCCAGCCCACAGACCTGAGCTGTGCCTCTAGCCCAGCGTGGTGCTGTCCAGCAGTGTTAGCACCCGGTCAGCCATGCCCTGTGGTTTTAGCGACCAAGGGCATGCCATCTCTGCAGCCTGGGCACTGGTCCCGGGCCTGAGCTCTGGACTGTCATCCCAGGCTCTCCGGAAGGGCTGCCGGGTGGCTCCCCAGGGGCAGGCTTGTGTTGAGGGGTGGCTGTGTGGCTTCTGTCGAGTCTGTGGGGCTCTGACCCAGGTGCAAGGAAGGCATTCATAGCCTCTTCCAGTTACTGTGGCAATCAGGGAGTGGATGCTCATGGTACAGATGGGGAAACTGAGTCCTTGGAGGTCAAGGGACTGGCCAGTGGTCTTGTAGCTTGACCCTGGAGTGGCCACATCCAAGTGCACCTGCACACTGCTCTGCCCGAGTGTGGGGTGGCTGGGAGACAACCCCAGGGGCTGTCCATGGGCGGATTCTGGGGCAGTCCACCCAGCTGAGGGGTTTGACCCAAGGCTGCTTCTCCCTGCAGACTCCAAGGGGCTGTCAAACCCAGCGGAGGTGGAGGCGCTGAGGGAGAAGGTGTACGCGTCCCTGGAGGCTTACTGCAAGCACAAGTACCCCGAGCAGCCGGGCAGGTGAGGCCGCCCACCCCAGGCAGCCTGTGCCCAGCAGAGGCGCAGCAGGGCCATGCTGGACTCGGCTGGACTCCGCCCCCCACCCCCCTAGGCCGGAGGACTCGGGTCTTCCCTCATTTCTGAGCCCATGGTGCTGGTGTGCAGCAGGGGCAGGAGCGGGCGCTCTTGGACATATGCTTTGCCCCTTCCTGCCCTGCTCTGAAGGTGCCTCCTGGCCCCCCAACCTGCAGGCCGGGTGTCGGGGGCCATGAGGCGGGGCAGCCACAGCACCAGCCCACCCTGCCAGCTGGCGCGCACACAGTTAACGGTGTCCAGCGCCGCCTGCTCAACCCTCATCTGGTTTGGTTTAAGGCGAGACTTCCCGAGGATGAAGACGGGAGGGGTGGCAGGCGGCTTGTTTTCCCTGGCTTCCTGCCTGGACCCATCTCGCCAGCTCAGCAGAACACAGCTTGTTCTCTGGCCGGGCTCCAGACTCCAGGCTGCGTTTGTGCCTTTAAATGAGGATCCAGGGCTTCCTCCCCGGAAATAAAAACATTGTTAATAATTAATGAGCCCCCCTGCCCCCCTCCAGGGCCAGCGTGGAGAGGCCTGGGAAGATAGGGACCTCCTAGGACTACCCCGGCCTGTCCCTCCTCTCTACTCTCCCTGGAGCCTGCAGTGGCTGTCCCTCATGTCTCTCCTCCCTGAGACTTCTTCCTCTTCCTTCCCCACATTCCTTCCCAGGAGACTCCACAGGGTGGGCAGGGCCTCAGCAGCCAGGCCGCCCTCCCCTTGTGTCTGCTGGCCCTACCTCCGCAGGGCTGTCCTGAGAGGGCGGCCCTGTATTGGTGTGGGTGTGTTGGGCGGGGCTTGGGGGCCTGCCTGCCAAGCACCTGGCAGGTTCCCTGGGGGGCCACTCACACCTTCCCAGGACAGGCGGGTGTCTCGTGGTGCAGCTGCTCAGCAGAGGCGTCCCTGACACTGCAGACACTCATCTGCTGCTTTCCCCTGGCTTGAAGTTCTGCTGTGGCTCCCACTGCCCACAGAACAGGCCCCGTGCCTGACTGCTGCAGGCCAGCCCTGGCGGTGTGGCCGGGTCCTTCAGGGCCTCGCCCGGGGTCCTTGAGCGCCCTGCCCTCCTCACCCACCGCGGTCTCCGGCAGGTTCGCCAAGCTGCTGCTGCGCCTGCCGGCCCTGCGCTCCATCGGGCTCAAGTGTCTGGAGCACCTCTTCTTCTTCAAGCTCATTGGGGACACGCCCATCGACACCTTCCTCATGGAGATGCTGGAGGCCCCGCACCAGACCACCTAGGCCCGCGCCAGCCCGCGTGCCGCCCGGCTGGGCCCACCAGGACGCGGCTGCTCTGCCCGGCTCCGGCCCTGCCCCTGCCCTCCCCCGCCTGGCCTGTGTGGACCTGTGGGCGCAGTGTGTCACTGCCGCCCCGAGATGTTTGCCAGCTCAGCGTCTTAGCACTGCTTGTCTCTGGCCCAGGCTGTGGCTTTTCCAGGGCAGCCGCCAGGGTGGCCAGATCTGGTGAGACCCTGAGCCCCTCTCCAGCTGCTCCGTCAGGCACCCTGCTGTGGCCCAGGAGCCTCGGGCCCAGAGCTGCAGGCGCTGGGAGGGGCCTCGTTTTGGTTGGTTGGTGTTGCTGGTTCTGGGAATGCCCCTCGTGTGCCCCGTGTGGAGTGAGCCGTCCTGTGCCCTGAGTACTGGAGCCTGGCCAGCTGTGAGGGCCTGCCCACGTCAGGAGGAAGGGCAGGTGGGGCAGCTGGCATCTCACTGCAGAAGACCCCACCTGCCCCGGGAGCCAGGAGGGGCCTTCTGGGCCCCAGGGCCTCCGCACTTGGAGTGGCGGTGAACAGCCAGTTTTCCAAAGATGATTTGCAGCTTGGCCCCGAGACACAGAACACCTGCTGACCCCCACAGGTTGGGGCCGCCTCCAGGTTTCTTCTGTCATCGTGCTGGTTCCAGCTTCTCCCCACCTATGTTCCTGTTCAGCCAGGGTGACGGACCCTCATGCCCTGGCCTCTCCCCTACCCCAGATCTTCTCTTGCAATCTGCGAGGTGGGCCCGGGCTCGCCCTTGGTTCCTGGAGGGCTAGCCCAGTCCCAGGCAGGGTGGTGTGTTACCGTCTTAGTGACCTGGTGGGCTGCACAGAGGCCATCCTGTGCCCACGTAGCTCTACCGGCTTCATGTGTGGACAGCGGCCATCGTGAGGGAGGAGAGGCTAGAGGCTGCCTGGCTCCCTCAGAGGGAAGCAGGAGGCAACTGAGATCCAGAGGAACTCCTGGACGAGAGAGCCATATGGGTGGGCAGAGGCACTTGCCCAGGAGCGTCCGACACCCTGTGGAGCCCCTGTGTGGATTCCTTCTCTGGCCGGCTGGTTCTGTCTGGAAGATTCTGCAGACCTTGCCAGGGCCCCCAGCACCATGTCTGTGGACAGCATTCGCCCAGAACCTTAACTGGGGGCTCCATCTCATACCCACTCTGGCGGAGGGCCCAGCCCACCCAGCCAGGTCCCCTCCCGCACGCCCTGAGGGGCTCCCAGGTGCGGCTGCTCTCAGGTTGGACTGGCCTCTTTTGCACTGTAAGCCCTGGGCCCCAGTACTGTGATGCTCACGTCTCAGACCCCAGGGGCTGGGGAGGTGTCCCGGGGCAAGGCCTCTGTTTCCCACCTCTGCAGGGGGTGCCTGTGCCCCTGGCTGGGAGGAGTCAGTTGGGTGGGGAGGGAGGGACTGATTTCTAGGCCTCTGTCAGGAAGGCAGGAAGGGTATGTCCATTCCTTGCCTTCCGGGGTCCCCAGCCGAGGTACTTGGGCAGAGGTTGTGGTCCCTGTGCGGGAGGCAGAGGCCATCAAAGATTCCAGAAGCATCTTCCCTTTGCTCTGTGTGTGCCCCCTTGTCAGTGTGGCCGCTCAGGCACACTTGGGCAAACTTCACGCTTGTAGCAGGGCCGGCTGCCCCTCCTCCAGGCTTTATCGGGAAGTCTTGGCAGCCTTTGGGATGTGGCGGGGACAGGCAGGGGCGTGACACTGCTGGTCCCGCTCCTCACCCAGCACTGTGCCTTCTGCAACTGACGTGCCCAGCATTCACGCCACCCTGCCAAGTGCTCTGCTGCTCCTCAGGGTCCCACAGAGCATGTCGTGGCTGCCGGGAGGAGCCCTGGTACGGGGTTTCCTGGGGACGTCTCTGTTTGGGGGCCTAGCTCTCTGTAAAGCACTGAGGCCACACCTCCCGAAGCCAGAACCCCTAGCCCCCAGGGCCTGTGCAGCCTTGCCCGCTGTCCTGTCATCTTAGACCGTCCCAGGGGCTTCCTGTCCCCTTCTTAGTCTCACTGTCACATCCTGTGCATACAGTGCTGTTTGCAGGGGATTTGTGGGAACGGCAAGTGGCCCAGGAGAGAGGCAGAGTTTATCAACCAGACCTTTAGTAGTGTTACCAATCTGGCCCAGTTAAGCTGACTTTTTGTAATTATTATTATTATTTTGGTGGGACAATCTTTAATTTTCTAAAGATAGCACTAACATCAGCTCATTAGCCACCGTGCCGTGCCTGCCGTGGCCTGGCGGGATGACGGCTGCCCCATCTGCGGTTCCCAGCCACCCCAGGCACACCCTTCTGCTGTCACCTTCCTGCTTGGACATTCAGACGGAGCACCAGCTGGGAAGCAAGGACAGCCACAGAGCCAGGGACGTGTCGGCCATCGTCACTCTGGAAGCAGGCGATCTCTGGGGGAAGCTGGCCCCACACCGTTGGCTTGCCAAGTCAGCACTCCCAGGGACACTTGGTGACAGTGCAGAGCTCCCCACCCCCTGGGGTCTCCAGGTGCCAGTGGGTAATCAGCTGACGTTGTCCCCATCACAGACTTGGGGCGTGTGACCTGGGCCCACGGACGTGGTGTGTGGCACAAGCCTGGATGTGCTGTGCAGAGGCTGCGAGGGCCACGGGCAGCAGGAGGCGCGTCTGGTGGCCAGCTCTGTGTGTTTTTGATTGACTCCCTGTTCTGTCAATTTGCTTCCTGTGAGCAAGTGCTGAGGACCCGGGTGGGTGGTCCCAGTGAGCCCCTGAGGCGGGAGAGCATCTATTTTAAGATGCCTGGGGCAGCTGTCCGCTCGTCCTGGTCTGGCTGCCTCAGCGAGACGTGCTGAGGCCTTCGCGAGGGCCACACATCCGCAGAGGTAGAGGGTGTCTGGCGCGTCGGGAAAGGTAAAAGAATCTATTTTTGTACAAATGTAATTCTATCCCTCATGGATGCTGGAAGGTGGGGCGGGCCTGTTCTGTTTCTGCTCCTGGCGGTCTGGGCGAGGGGACCTGTGGGGACCTCCGGGGACGCGGGGCTGCTGTCCCGGGGAGCCCCTGCCCTTGGGAGCCACCTGTGACCCGGCTCCGACCCCGGCGCGGCCTCCCCGCGACTCTGACTGTGAAGTTCTTCCCTGCGTCCCTGGTCTCCGAAACGTGGTGTCGCAGACGGGGGGGTTCCACCGGCGGTGACGTCGGAATGGTGGGAAAGAAACATGGAGACAAAGCGCGAGCGGAGAAACAAAGTCCGAGCGTCTCAGAACTCGCCTCTGCGGTCCTGTCTGTTCTGCGGGGCTTCCTGTGGGTCTGGGGCCGCACGTCCCCTCTCTCCTGCCTCTACCCGTCTGGGTTGGGCCCAGGGGTCTTGAACACGAGGCTCCGAGTTCTCCGCCCCATGTCCCTGCTCTGACGCTCCTGGACGCGTGGCACAGCCTGTCCGGAGGCCTGTGGAGGGTGCCACCCTTGGCACCCAGGGCACCAGGGTGTGGATATGCCCGCGTTGCCACCTTGCTGGCCCCGCCCAGCCCCTGTCGATGCGGGCTGAGCGGGCAGGAGGTTCACGTGGAGGGCCGCAGCATAAATGAGGTATCTTACCGTCTGTCCTCTAGCGTGACACTTGCCCTTTGTCTCCACATGGGCCCCAGGTTTGGTGATGGTGTCCCCAGCCCTCTCCTATACCCTCCTCCTGATGGTGCCGTCCCGGAGCCTGGTCCTGCCCTGGTGGTGGGCAGGCTGCACTGTGTCTGGTGCCCAGAGCCAGAGTGGCTCTCGGGTGGGGCAGAAGGGCCGGCTAGCAAGAGCTGGGGCTTCCTGAGGTCACTGCCTCTGTGCACACTTGCTTTTGCACACTCACCTGCAAACACATGCACAAACACGCTCACTTGACCCAGCCCTGGAGGAGGGGAGGTGGAGGAGGACCCCACACCAACTCCCCCTTCTGGGAGCGGAGGGGACGACTGTACCCCCAAACTCACCCTTGGTTGGGGCTCCTAGCTGAGGTTGAATGGTGGGTGCCGACGAGACTGCAAGACAGGGCGTGCCATCTGGACTCACTGCCGTCCTGCTGCCAACTCCAAGGGCCCCATCAGCCCCCCAGCCTGCCCACTCGCTTGGCTCCCTGTGATAGAATCCCACACATGTGGCCCCTCCCCGTCTAGAAGAGACCCAGGAACCTGGTGTCGCCTGGCTGAGGTCTCGCCCTGCCTTGCACATGCTCACTGACGGTCTTGGGTTCAAGGCTGCGTCCATCCTGATGGCTCCCCATGCCCTCCTGGGTTTTGGGCATGGCTTCCATGGATACTCATCCCCTGCCTGCAGGGGGACTAGGGTGAGCACAAGGGACAAAGATGCAGAACAGGCCACTGCTTCTCCGGGGAAGACAGGAGGTGGGCGTACTTCAGGACCCTGTGCTGGTCACAACTGGTGGGATGGGGGCCAGCAGCACTGAGGCAAGCGAGGCCAGGTGGGCTGGGCCCTGGCCTGGGACTCTGAAGGGAGTGTGGGAGATGACCAGCGACCCCAGGGGTGTGAGCATCACCCAACGCCCCGCCCATGGAGCAGAAGCCCCAGCAGCTGCCTGTGTCTGCATTGCACGGAAACCTGGCCTCCAACCGCCCTGCTCCCCCTGGTTGCCATGGCAACACCTGCCCGGGGCAGTCCCTCTGGACCAGAGATGCTGGACTTGATAAGTGTTTCACCAGCAAGAATCAGGTGGTGACGGGCTAAGCCAGCACAGGGCCTGGGGTTCGTGACCAGGAGGCCAGGGTGGGGTGGGGTCTCAGGCCTCAGTGGGGGAGGAGGCAGGACCTTGGGTGGGGTGTTGCTGGGCACTCGTGTGCCTGGCCCTGTGTGGGCCTCAAGGGGAAGGGGCTCTTTCATCATTAAAGCGTGGGGGGAAGGTGTGCTTGGGGAGTGGGGCTTCTAGGAGAGAACGGGGATGAACCCCCAGAGGACCTGGTGTGGGCAGTGGATGCCCAGGACAGAGGGCCTGGGCCATGCTACACCAAGGACAGTGGCACTCAGGAGGGACCAGAGGTGGTCAGGGAAGTCCAGGCAAGAGGGGACTAGAGCAGGGACCGCGTCAGGGGAGGGGCCTTCCCTGCTCTCAGCCCTCAGCCCCTTAAAGACTCCAAGGGTCCCAGCCTTCTCCGCGGGTGGGAGTGGGTGTCCAGGCTGCTGGGGGCTCCCTGTGACCCAGAGTGAAGGTGAGGTGGGCCGTCCAGCCTACACGGTCCACCACCCAGCAGTGCAGGTTGCCTCCCCATGCCACAGAGGCTGGAGGAAGCAGGGGAGGGGTCTCAGCCCCAGCAGAGTCCCTGGGAAGTTTTTCCCGGAGGCGAGGCTGAGATGAGACCAGACCACCCGTATCCCTCACTGCCCACCGGGCCCCCGCCCCACCGCCCCACCGCTGCCCTGCACCTGGAGGGTGCGCTGGTCCTCAGGACCTTCGTGCAACTCCGCTCCGGAGCCCGAGTGTGAAGCTGCACTGCCCCCTGCTGGAGGCGCTGGGACAAGCCGTTCCCCTCTCCCCGGGGGTCTGCTAGTTTCTTTTGGTGGCTCGGGGTCCACAGACTTCCTGCACATTAAAATCACTGGGGGATTTGCAGAATCTGATGGCCAGCTGCGGCCCTGCTGGAGGTCAGGTCCGGGCAGGAACTGAGCACCTTCATGGGCGTTTCACTAAGACCCAGGAGGAGCAGGTGAAGGCTGGGTGAGCAGCCCACTGTGCCTGGCAGCAGGGTGGGACGCAGGTGGGTCCTGTCCTCCCTGGGCCTTGGCTTCCTCACCTCTGTAATGAGGACAGTCCCACCACCCGGGTGACCAAAGGTCCAGTGGTTGCATATACTTTTTGGTGTGAAGAGGCTCTTAACGCAGGGGCTGGGTGGGGGTGGGGGGAGGCAGGGGTGGGGCTGGAACCTTGGGGATTCAGCCTGGGGATCCATCTTGGGAAAGGTCAGAGCTGTGGACCCGGAGCCCTGGAGCAGGTGCCACGCTCTTTGCTGCAGGGAGAGGGACTAAAGAAGGTGAGACCCTGTGGTGCCCTTGGTGGTGAGCCACAGAGCCTGCAGGTCCAAGGACAGGTCGGAACTGGATAGGGTCCCGCCAGGAGAGGAAGGCCTGGAGGGGACTGGGTGCTCTGTCATCTTTCTTCCCCCATCTGTCTGCTCATCTACCCTGCCTTCTCTTCTTTCCTCCCTCCCTCCCTTTATCCTTTCTTCCTCCCCTCTTCTATCCTCCTGTCTTTCCATATACCCATCCATCTGTCCATCCATCCATCCATCCACCAACCCACTCTCCCTCCTTCCTTCCTCCCTTCTATTCACTACCTTCCCTTCCTCCTCCTTTCTTCCTTTCCTCCCTCCCTCCCTCCTTCCTTCCTTCCACCATCTTCCTTTCCTCCCTCCCTCCTCCCTCCTTCCTTCCACCATCTTCCCTTCCTCCTCCTTTCCTCCCTCCCTCCTTCCCCGCTCTTTCCTCCTTCCTTCCTTCCTTCCGTCCTTCCTTCCACCATCTTCCCTTCCTCTTCCCTCCCCCCATCTTTTTGTCCATCTGGCCTGGGCCCCACCCCAAGAAACACTCAGCTACCCCACCAGGGCAGGGAGGAGTTGTAGGGCTGAACTCCTGGGCAGCTCAGCCGGACTTCCTGGACCTCCAGGCCTCTCCTCCTGGCCCCCTCCCTCAGGGTGGGATGAGTGCCAGCCTGGACCCACTGAGAGAAGCTGCTCTGACAAGATCCCGGGCCCCGTGAAGAAAAGGAAGCTGTCTGGGGGCGACTGGCTGGCGCCGGGCCTTCATCCCTAGCTATTCCAGTCAGGCGGCGGTCACTGCCTGGCCCGGCCTGTCGTGGGTGGTGCACCCCCAGGCCCAGAGCCGAGGCCAGGAGGGGTGGGCAAGAACGCCTGTTCCCCTGATCTGGCCTGCTGTCTGGTGTGAGAGGACAGCGGTGAGCGAGGTGTCCTGAATGCCTGGGGTCCCACAGCCTGAGCTCCTATCAGAGATGAGAGCAGTAATGTGACCTCAGGTGGACAGCCCACTGCCCAGGCTAGAAATAGGGCCCAAGGGGGTTACTGACCCGGGCTAGGCAGAGCAGGCCCAAGAAGTAGGCCTCTGCCCCAGGCCAGCCCTCTGGACAAGAGCAGACTCCACACCTGCCTCTGAGGACCTCATGCCCTGGGGAGCCTGCGACTGCTGCCTGAGGCCTGGGTGGCACCTGAGGTGGAGCCCAGGCTGGGCAGAGGGGTGTTGATGTGAGCCCCTGAGCTGAGGGTGGTGTGTCCTAGGCAGACGCCTGTGGCCTCTCCTTCCCATTCCTGGCGAGAGCCCTGTGTGGGGACGATCCTGACTCTAGATCCCCACCAGGGCAGTAGGGGGCTCAGAGAGGACCTGCACTTCAGCTCCATGCCCACGTCCCCTCCAGGAGGCTAGGGATAGCCATCTGGAAGGCAGCTTGGTCGGTTGCGCAGAGTGTAAGGTCGTCCAGCAATTTTGCCCCAAGGCATGTGCCCCTGGTCTGCAAGCTCACGTCCACTCACAAACCCACTGGTGAACGTTTTAGCAACTCTCCCTCGTTCCCGAGCCGGAGTCGGCAGGACGCCCTTCTGGAGGCAGACGGAGCAGTGCTCAGCAGTGATGGGATGAGCTGCCGGGCCTCCAAGGACACCAGGCGTCTCAGATGCACTTCACTAGGGGGAGCTTGGGGAGAACGGGGCCGCGTAGTGCGTGGCATTTAGGAAGCTCCATCGCGGTTGGCTGTGGTCCTCTGGGATGAGGGCTGCGCAGGAGAAACCTGGGGGCATTTCTGAGGGTAGCAGATCTGCCCTGGCCACACTAGACTGGGGGATGCTCGTCCCTACATGCTCGTGAAAACCCACAGAACTTTACAGCCCATGAGGGAGCTTTGCTGGACCACTCGGAGGACGTGGGGGAGAAAGTGGACACCGCACAGTCCATCGTGTCACAGATGAAGAAGTGGCCTCTGGGAGGGTGCTGAGCTGGCCAGAATGCATGGGAGGAGGTGGGGGCTGGAGGGTGGCCCTGGGCCCTGGCTGGCAGCTCTCCTGCGGCAGACCCGATGTGCACAGTGAAGTGCTGTGGGGACCAGGGGGTCCCTACTGGGGCAGAAGGTGCAGACGAGCAAGGGAGGAGCAGGAGCCACGGCGAGGGTGGAGCGGAGACGCCAGGGTGAGCCTCAGCTCCGTGCAGGTGGGCCCATGGAAAGGTCTCTAGATGGGGGCACACAGCAGGACAGCGTTCTCCCCGTCTGCCAACGAGAGGAGCAAATACCTCCCGGCGGCCTCGAGCACCCAGCCCCAGGTCTTGGTTTCTGAAACTTCTCCAGCAGAGAACAGCGGATCGATCCTTGGAGAGATGGCAGCGGTGAGGACTGGAAACCCCTGGGAGGAGCCTGGAGCACGTGCAGTGCCGGAAGCAAAAGTGAAGACGTGCTAAAGAAAGACAAACACAATGATGAGGCTGCGTCTCGGGGACATGGCCCCAAATGGTCCCCAGTGCCCAAGGCAGGAACTCCACGAGCTGCAGCAAAATAAATAGCACGGTAATTGGATCATAACTCCAAGTATAAAATAGCCACGAGCCGGCTCACATAAATAAGTGATTGAACAAATAAATAAATGGAGAGGAGACCAGAAGAATCCGAACTCTGTGTGGATGCCCAGTGCTCGGGTGGAGTGCAGCCTCCAGCCACCGCCCCACCCAGAGGGCAGGGCAAGAGAAGGGGAGCAGAGCTGGGCCTCGGCCAGGAGGCTGGTGCAGCCTCACCTCTGTGACCGTCCCCTCAGACACCGCCACCCATCTGACCATGAGAGAAGACCTGGACATCCCAAAGGGGCCCCCATCAACGGTCAAGGCTGGTCTCCTAAAGGCTGTCCAGGTCATGAACGAGGATGGTCTGAATTGCTGTCATAGCCAAGAGGAGCCTAAGGAGAGGTGGTGACCAAGGGGCGTGGTCACCAGGTGTCAGTGCTGCTGCGTTGGTCATGTGGACAGGCCGTGCTCACGCAAGAGGGAAAGCCAGAGAGGGCACCAGGGGACTCGGCACATCTCTGCAACTCCTTGGCGGGTTCAGAGCTATTCTAAGATGAAAAGGCTTTTTAATTTAGAAAATGGAAGCAGCGGTGTGCATTTAAAAAGTCACAAAGGTTGCCTGAACTTTTACTCATGGAGAGCAGCCTGTTGGCCAAAAACCTGCCACAAGGTATTCCAGGTATTCCAGAGGACGTCGCTTTCCAAAGAGATCCCAGTCTTCGTTACTGCCCCATAGTTGGGGACAGAGGGGAGACATACAGACAGGCAGATGGGTGGGTGAGCACAGAGCTCTGGGGCCTGGCCTTGGGAAGAGGCTGTGAGGTGCCTGAGACTCCTGGGCTCCTCCCCTCCCTCCTACCCTTCAAAGGTTAGGGTCCAAGTGACCTGACCCGAGGCCCTTGCTCAGGCATGGAGGGACACACCAGCCACTTCCCAGAGTGGCGGCTCAAGTGCAGGTGACCACTCCCCCCCAGGGCTAGTAGCCGCTGTGCTTCACTGAGGACTGACGCCCTCTAGGGGGTGGTTTGGCAGCCTCCCTGCCTTTGCCCACACGTGGCTTCTCTGGTGCCTGGGGAGGTGGATGGTAGGTGGCGTGCACAAGGTCTGTGAGAGATGTGGGTTACTGTAAGGAGGGTCCTGGGGCACCCTGCGGCGCAGGCATGTGGGGCTGCTCCCGGGGTGAGCAGGGCCTCATAGGGCTGACGGGGAACAGAAGGTCAGCTCACCTGTGCTTTGGGTCTCGGGTAGAGGCCAAGATGTCAGGGTCAGTGTGAGAGTCAGGAACAGAAGGGAAGCAGAGTGAGGGGCTCTCGGGCGGGCATCCCGAGTGCACATCCCAGCAACGGCCTGGCGGGCGGGAGTGCTGCTTCTGCTCCAGCTTAGGAACATACAGGAGGTACCGTCGCAGGCCCAGGGAGTGCCACTGTGCCCACCTTGCCTGGATGGGCCAGTAGGAGTGTGGGGTGGCAGAGGACAGCGCCCTCAGTGGCGGTTTCTGTTGCTCCTGCCAGCCTGTGTGGAGTCCCTGAACAGCCCCCATCCTGCCGCTGGCAGAGGCCCTCATGCCGTCTTAATGCTTCGCGATGGCTTGTCAAGCTGGGTCGCGATTCTCTGCGTCAACAGTGGGCAGCCCCCCCCATCATTCCAAGCTGGAGTCGCCTCACATTTGCAGCTTTAGGGTTTATGAGACCAAAACAGTTGATTGAACAAGTTCATTAAAGCCTGTCTGCACACAGGGTCTGTGGACCCTAACGCTGAATGGAGTCATCTTCAAGGCAAGAGGCATCCCGCGGACTCTAGTCCCTGCAGCTTTGCTTCCTCAGCATGGGGGCAATGGAAGAGGAACACCGTAACCAGAGAAACTTCTCTGGGTAGGGCAGGACACTTCTGAGACCCGCTGCGACCTGAGACGTCCAGCTTCCTTCCCCAGAGGGGCTCACGTGGGCTGTTTGCACATCAGCCCCACCTGGCTATTTTAAACATATCCGAGAGAAAAGCATCATGAGACGGGGCCTGCCCCGGACCTGGAGGAGCCAGCGCCGCGCTGTCAGCACCCCCGTGCACCACCAGAGGGCAGCGTCACCCCGCTGAGCGCACCTCATCCTCTACTGCGGACCCGCTGATTGGCTCTGCTGCCGTCTCCCTGGTAACCTTCTCTAGCCCTCCCGCCCACATCGGCCCAGCCCTGGAACTTGCTGCTCAGTTGGGTTTGCAGATGCCTCTTTCTGCTCTGTCCCAGGCTTAGGGGCATTCTGTCCAGGGTGGACCACGGAGGATGGAGCCCTGCCTGCCCCTCACTCACACTCTCATCCCACACTCCGGGTGCAGTGGGTGAGGAGGGTGCCCCTTGCCCCACCAGCTGCTCAGGTGCCAGGGAGTGCAAGACTGCCCAGCAGTGGCCCTGCACCCTGCCCAGGCTTCAGGCTTGGTCAGGAGCTGGTTTTCAAACTTCAGCAGCTCCTCTCTGGCTGGAGAATGCACTCCAGACTCCGGGGGGCTGACTGCATGGCTGGGTTGCAGACCCAGAGAAGGGAGCTCTGGGGCAGTGAACTTGACCAGTCATCTGTACCCTGCCAGGGCACAGCTGTCCAGCGCAGTGTAAATCTGAGGCTCCAGGGCAATGGGATGGTGTTGCCCCCTGCACCCACTCATCCATGATTGGTTCACTTATTCATTCAACAAACACTGCCTGGGAGCTGCGTGGGCCAGCCCATGGGCTTGGCTCCTGGAGAGAGCAGAGTTAGCAAGTCTGCCGAGCAGAAATCCAACATGGATCACATATGCAATGGGAACTAAAAGATCCCTAGAGGCCACGTTAAACTCAGGCGAAATAAACTGAATATTTTAATCCAGTGTATAAGAATGTTATCATTTGCACATGCAATCAATATAAAAATCACTAGTGAGATTTTACCTTTTTTTTTTTTTTTTTTTTGGTACTGGAGATTGAGCCCAGGGGCGCTTTGCACAGAACCACTTCCCTAGCCCTCTCTTTTTATTTTGAGAAGATCTTGCTACGTTGCTGAGACTGGTCTTGAACTTGGGACACTCCTGCCTCAGCATCCTGAGTACCTGGGATCGTGGGCTGTGCCACCACACCCAGCTCTACGTTTATTTTGGTACCAAGTCCTTGAAACTGGGTGTGTGCTTTTCCCTCTGAGGACGTCTGTCTGCAGTCAGCAGGCTGCATTTCCAGTGGCTCCCGTGTTGGATGGTGCAGGCCGGGAACCCTCTCTGGGGCCTGACGCAGGCAGCAGGTGTGGGCTGAATGCTCCAAGAGGAGGCCCTTCTAGACGCTGTGGGTCACAGGGCGACAGTGGAGGAGGGGCTGGAAGTTCCCCAGAAGAGGTGACTTCGAGCTGGGCACTGTGGAGGGATCGTTCTTGGGGAACAAGTATGGAAAAGAATGTCTTCCGGTGTCGTTCCCGGGAAGTCTCATGAAGATCGGTCAGTCTGCAGAAACCAGGCCTCTACACCTTCCCTTCAGGCACTCCCAAGGAGCTGCCAGAGTCTGTCACCTATTCCTGCCCTTTGGGCCACACTGGTGATCTTGCCGCCGTAGCGCTGAGGTCCTGAAGCCCAGCTGCTGACTGCCACCTCCTGAGGACCCTGAGTCCAGCTCTGTGGGTGGCCGGGGCGCAGTGTGAGGAGCTCTCCCGAGCCTGGCAGATCCCCGCGCAGACCTGGCTTCTCCTGTGGGTGGTGTTGCTGGAGAGGTTAGGGACCCACTTCCCTAGGAAGCCAGTTAGGACAACCCTGGTCATCCCTTCTGGTGCCCAGGACCTGGGGGGCCCACAGGCCTGCCCAGGGAGGGGCCCTGGTGTTGGGCTACATGGCTGGGCCACTGGACTGAGCCACCTGGTCCCACCACTCTTTTTCGAGGCTTACCAAGGTCACCTAGCTGCTTCCCATGCAGCTTCTGGAAACTTCTCCCCGGTGTTGGGGAGGAGGGCAGTGGGATTCCTGAACTGGCCTCTCACCGGGCTCGATGGCCAGTTTCCCTGGGTCTAAGTGCAGGCACTTGCTGCAGCCTGACGCGAACCCTCCCCAGGAGTGGGGGCCAGGTGAGAGCTGCCTCGTGGGGCTGCCCAGCGCTCCCTCCATCCGTATTCCAAGGCCGGTCTGGACAGCTACTGTTCTCATAGAAACTCTGAGACACGGATCTTCCGAAAGTCCTAGAATCGAAGGGTGAAACCCGCATCAGCTCACCTCTGGGGACACAGTCATGGTGAGGCTGAGCCTGACAGGTGTGTGTGGCCAGAGGCCTGTACCTCTGCTCCCCAGGCCTCGGCCTCCCTTTGATGGAGAGGCATTGTTCTGGAATCTGCTGTATGTCCTGTGCTCTGGTGGTGGGGGTAGGGCAGCCAGGTCTCCCTTTCCCACACTTGGCCCTCCTCAGGGCTTCGCCCTACGTCACAAGCTCCATCCTCCCCTTTGTGGTGCTTGCGTGACACTCGTGCCCCTTCCGGGGCTGGCTGGTCCCATCTTGTTCTTCTTGGGGGTCCCTGAAGGGTCTGGCGGGCCCAGCAGTCTGAAAGCACGTCCCACTCTGTCAAGTCCGAGCCGCGTCTCACAGAGAGGAGCTCCCGTGCTGACCAGAAGGAGGCCCACCCAGGGCCGCAGCCGGCGCCAGGCCCGGTTTCAGGCGTGGACTGAGGTCAGCGTGCAGCGGTCAGGTGTGTTGACTGTCCACCCCTGTAAGCCCCAGGGCCTGAGCTCCAGTGGACTTCCTGGTCCCTTACACACACGTTCCGGGAACACCAAGAACGTCCGCTCAGCTCCGGGGCGGGCGATGGGAGCTTGTGCCTCTCTCTGGACCTGACCTGCTCCGTCCCCTCCACGGGCTTAGGGTGTGTTCTTCCACTGTGGGAAGCCCTGACAAGAGTACAACTGTCCTGCCACGAGTCCTCTTGTGCAGCCTGGGCCCAAGGGTGGTCTGGGGACCCTGTACTGCAGGGTCAGTGCTCCTGTGGACGGTTCTGAGGGCAGCTGGTGGGAGGTGGCTGCAGGGGCTGGTCTCCGGTCCCTTCCGGTCCCCACCGGGTTCTCACACCCTCCGCAAGCTTTCCCTACCTTCCTCTGCTCGGCCCATCGGGACGTCTCCTGGGACCTGGGGGTGGTGCAGATGGAGAGAGCACCCCTCCTGGCCCCCATTTTCTGAATCCTCTGGGCGTGGGAGGCAGTGCAGAGGTGGAAGGGTGCTGCCCAGGAGGACCCTGGACAGGAAGACTCTGCTGACTGGACGGGGTAAGTGGGTCCCCAGGACAGCACTGGGCTCTCTCCTGTGGCTTGGGGGAGACTGCCACTGCCCAGCTTCGGCAGTGTTCAGGCGTCTGGGCCCAGACCAGGGCCCCGAGGGCGGCCCCCCAAGGTGGTTGTGGCCCGCAGCACTGGGTGGAGCCCCCAGGTCTTCATTTCCCCTGCCCAGGGCGCATGTCCCTCTGTGTCCCCAGGGTGCTCAGACTCCTTCCCCATGAGCCGGTGGAGGCCACCCTCTCTGTCCTTGAGAGCGCGTGGCAGGGTCACACCTGCCTCCAGGTGCATTGGCCCGGGCCCTAGGTCCTGATGGTCAGAGACTGGTCAGACACTGGAGTGGAAGGTCCTGTGACCACTCCCATCCAGGGCAGTCTGAGTCCGGAGCCTGCTTTCAACCACACTGCCCTGCCCGTTGTCGGCCACAGCCTCTGCTCGGCCCACAGCCTGGCCGGGGCCTCAGCATCTGGGACAGTCCCAATGCCCGTGGCCCCTCGGCTGTGTCCTCTCAGTGTCCGAGACTTGGACCCAATGAGCCAGATGCTCCTGGCTGCGACGTGGCCACTCCCTCGCCCGGCCTGTGGACGTGGCCGCCCCCGCCCCGCCACGTCGCCACTTCACCCAGCAGGCAGGAAGCGCGGCTCGCTCTCTTTTTGTGAAGTTTTGGAGGGTTGTTGCTGCAGGGAACATCTGGACGGGGTCCAAGGAACACAACAGGGAGAGGCGTGGGGGCGGGCCGGCGGGAGCGGCCATCTGACTTCACTTTGCAGAGACAACTGCAATTATGCCCGTGAGGTTTCGCAGCCCTTCAGACCACGCGCTGACGTCAGTGGGAAAATATGAAGGTGGTTGGTGACACACACCGTGGAGTCCGTCCCCAGAGGCTCCTGGCCCTCGTGTGGACCTCAGGGGTCTTTCCCAGCAGGGGAGAGGCAGAGGCCGGCAGCACGGAGTCTTTCGCGGGGGGCTCACTGGGCTGCTTCTTCCCCACGCCCTCCGTGGGACGGGAGGCTGCCAGCTCCCAAGATGCTCAGCTCGGTCCACTGTCCTGACTGTGGGCTCTGGGGAGGAAGTCCGACCTTCCCTGGGCAGGCCCTGCCCTTCCCCATGCCTTCGCGTGGCGAGGGAGCCAGGCCAGGCGTGGCTTCCCGGCAGGCCCGCTGGGCTCCCTGCTTCTAGCATGCCACGGCCGCACTCGCCCGGGTGGGCCAGGTGTCCGTGACCCTCTCTGTGTCCCCATGGTCACTGTGCGCAGGAAGGTTGAGGATGGCAACGTCCCTTGGTCCCTCCTGCCTGGGGAAGATTCTGAGCCCTGGGCCTGCCCACTCTGGAGGAGCAGCCATGCCATGGTCCTCAGGGTACAGAGGAGGGTGCTGACCCCACCTGGCAGAGCCCAGCCCTCAGGGAAGGACCACAGCCTCCCCTGGGGTCGCCCCAGGGCCCTCCCACAGCTGGAGGTGGGGCTCTGCCACGTGTCAACACGTTGGACACGAGTGCTGTCCTCTCGCAGGACAGCACAGACAGGGCTGGACAGGTGGCCTGGCCTTGTGTCATGTCAGAAATGTGTCGTGGGGCAAATCTAACAGAGAAGCCAGTGACCGGGCAGGTGAGCAAGGCTTCTCTGGGCCTGCCCAGGGGCCAGGCTCAGATCCACGGGGGCCCAGCCTGGGCACCAAGGCCCTGCTCTTGGGTCTCAGTCCCATGGGACTCAGGGCCGATGCCCCTGGCTGGGTCTCCCCTGAGCGAGCTGCCTGGGAACTTCAGGGACCATTGGAAGCCACCCTGCGGTCACCCTGACTGTGTCTTATAGGATGGGAAGCTGAGTTTGCCCTTGTCAGGAGGCCTGTGCTGGTCGGGTGGGTGGGCTCCAGCTGTCCCCAGGGTGAGAGGCAGAGGTCGTGGTCTGCTGTGGGGTCTCAGGGGCTGACCTTGGGGCCCTGCCTGGAGCCAGGGCGGGGGTGGGGGCAAGACTCAGGCCGACTGGCTGGGAAGCCGTAGGTGGCAGCAGAGGCTTGAGTCATGGCTGGGCTTCCGGCCTGGGGGGCCTGAAGGCATTTTTTCCGTGGAAAGTAGCTGCTGGCTGCTGCGTACCAGTGCGACGGGCGCCTCCCACCCCCTGTGGGCCTGGCAGGGCTGTGCAGTTCTTGGGCCTGGACTTTCCTTTGGCCTGGGTGGGGCTGTAGCCCCAGGAGGGGTCAGACTCCAGGTTTTAGACGTGCTGCTGCTGGGGTGGGGGCTCTGGGTTGGAAGGGGGAGTCCCTGCTCAAGTCAGCCAGCAAGGACAAGGGATAGCCAGTGACCCAGAGGTGGGTGGGCTCCTCCTGGGGAGTGCAGGGTGTGGGGCTCACTGTGTTGCTGGGCTTGGGAGCGGCCTCCCTGAAGACCCCCCAGGAGCCTTGACCTCAGACCCCAGTCACACAGGAGGCAACTGCCTGCCCATGTCCCCTGCCAGTTCTTTGCAGGGCTGGACTGAAGCCCTCCCTGGAGCCCTGACCCCTCCCCAGGGAAGTGCCTTTGCAGCTCTGGAGCCCAGGATGTGCACTGGGGGCGTGCAGGGCTGTGGGCGGGGTGACCGCGGCTCAGGGTCAGCTGGAGAGCCGAGCTGGGGACCTCACCTCCTGGTACTTCCCCTGCAGCTCTGACCCGGAAGGAGACCTGCAGGCTGGGCCTGGTTGCAGGTGAGGCCCGGCTCTGGGGAACTGCTCGCTGTCCAGGGCCTTTGCCACGTAGCCCTGGGCTTCTCCAGGAGGCCTGTGACCTCCCGGGAGCCCCTCTCCAGGAAGCCCACTGAGCAGCTCTTGCCTGCCTGGGTTTCTCTCTCCTTAGGTGAACCCCACCACATTCCTCTGACCTCTGTGTCCTGCAAGTGTTTGTGGACAGTCTCAAGTCTTGGTTTCTGTGTGATGATGTCCTCTTGTTCTCTGAAGATCTGCTGCTGCCGTGGGCCTGGCCGGGCACTGGCCACTGCTCTGCAGTCTCTGGCTGTGTGGGAGGCCTGTTGCTCACCTCTCCTGTTATTGCTCTCATGTGTGGTCCAGATGGTGGGGCATGCTGAACTCTGGGCCTGACCCTGACCCCTGGGCACAGGTGGGCTGGATGCTCATGTACTCTCCCTCTGCACCTGCCTGGCCTCCACGTCAGGAGCTTCCACACCCTGCAGCCTGTGTTCAGTGGGGTGCACTAGGGCCTCCTGGGGTCCCATCTCTGAGAGACCTGCTGGGTGGCCAAAGGGACACTGAGGCCTAGCAGGGGAAGATGTTAACTGAAGGTCACAAAGCCCTAGTTCTGCCCAGACACGCTGCTTCTCAGGCAGGGAGAAGGGAGCACAGACACGTGCATGTGCACCAGAAGGGACCTTCCAGGGTGAGCTCAGGGGTCTTTCTGCCACTTGGTGCTTGCCCCTCCACACTGACACTTGGACACCATCTTTCATAGCTCCCTCCCCTTTGCAGCCAAGCCCGGGTGCTTTCCCGGGCATTGCATATGGAGCTGCCCATTCTTTCTGTCCTGGGGCCCTGGGACCCCTAATCGTGTACAATCACTGTGCATGTGACTCTTCCCAGTGGGAATCTTACCAGCTTGGACCCCCGTGGGCCTTCTACACGACCTTTTCCAAGTATTTCTACCAAATGGCGTTTCAGAAGTGGAACCGCTGTGCCAAAGGACCTGTGCCTTTGGGATTTTAGCATCCGTAGGAGCCTGACAGGGCTTGGAGCCTCCAAGCAGGAGGATGTGAGAACCACCTGGGTCTGGCTGGGCACTCTTCTAGCAAGCATCATCAGCTAGGAGTGGACTGGATCGTCTGCCTCCTTCCAGAAGCTCTGCTACCAAGCAAATGGCTCCGCCTCAGACTGTCCCCTGAGAAGCTGCAACAGGGGCACTGGGTGCGATGGAGGCTGTCAGACTTGTGCCACAGCAGGGAGGGAAGGCTCTGGAACCCTGACTGGCAGGAATGGCCCCTCCCTGAGAAGCCGCGCCCTGCAGCTGAGAGGTAGCGGAGGGTCCTGGACAGCGGCTGTCCGCAGGCGGCAGGCCTATGTGATAGCCGCCTCTTCTTCCACCCCTCCCTGCTGCTGGAGGCCGGGCAGTGGCTCTGAGCCCCTGGTGAGGGCCCAGCCTTGAGGAAGGCCTTGGCCCCGGGGTTGGTGCTGCCTCCTCTTCCTCCCGGGCTGGAGCTGTCTCTGGATCCAGCTACTCCTATGTCCCTGGTGGGCTGTGGACGAGACATGTCATCCTTGTCCCCTGAGAGGATCCCCAGGAGTGTCTTGGAGGACCTTGAGACTCCCTTTTACTCCAAGCTGCTGCCCCTAAGCCCACCCCAGGAGGGCGGGGCCTGCCACGTGTGGGCTGGGGGCCAAGTGGTTAAACACGGAGAACACGGGACAGTGTCTGAGGCCGGGGAGCCCCTCCACTGCACTCCAGGGGGCCACCCCAGTGTCCTCACAACATGGCGGCTGGTGTCCACAGCACAAGGTCTCCAGCATGCCAAGGCAGAGGAGCCAGGCCTGGTAGCCACCCCACCAACTCCCAGGATCGTCCTGGTCACCTGGCCCTCAGATTGTGCCCCTGGGCTGAGCCAGGTCCCAGCAGTGGGACCAGCCACTTCTCCTCCATAACCCTTGTGGCACTGACCTGTGGCCCACTTTCTCTGATGTCCTCGACAGGACCCTGGTGCCCCTGTGCAGGAGGGGCTGGGGGCGAGTTTGCCGTGAGGTGGGCGCCATGCCTCCTGCTGTGTCTCCACCCAGGGCTGCAGAGCTTATTGGGTCCTGCAAGGATTTCATGGGACATGTGCTTAAGAGGAGGGGTGGAGAGAATGATGAGCATTGCAGCCCAGAGATGTGGCCTGTGTCCTCACCTGTGACCTAAGCATAATCATGGAAGTCCCTCTGTGGCCCTGGAAGCTGCATGAAGATTCGGCCCAGCATCCAGTCAGGAGCAGAAGGTGGGGGACAAGGGGCCACACCAATAGCCTGGGCACGTCTGTGCCCAGGCCACCTCCTTGGGAGAGCTGGGACAGCACAGCCTGGAAGTGACCAAGGGGAACTATAGCGGAGAGTGGGGGCCACAGTGGGGAAGCTGGAGAAGGACAGGCAGTGGCCATGGGCTGGGTGCCAGGCCCCTTGGGGCTTTGGAGCAAGCCAGCGCCCAGATTGGGGTAGGGTCAGGCACAGGAGGGCAGGCTGGGTGTGTCCCCAGGTGGCTTCAGGTCCCTGCACCTTCTGCCTCTGCTCTGCGTCCAGGCCTGCTCCACCAGGACAGAGGGAAGCTCCTGTTGCATTTTCCTGCCTGAGGACAGATGGCGGCTGAGTGAGGCATCCGTTTTGTTGGACAGAGGAAAACAGACCTTTAAAACAGCTCAGCAGCCAGACAGTCTGGCCCGCGGGGGCTGAGGAGTGGCCGGAACGTGGCCCTGGCACGTGGACAGGCGGCTGTGGTCCTCGGGGCCACCGGGCGTCTGTCGGTGGGCCTGCTGCCCTGCACTGCCGTGCTCCGGAAGGCTGGGCATCAGTGCAGGTCATGGGCAGTCTGTCCCGGGCAGTCCGGGAGTCTCTTAATTAAAAATGGATAAAAACCTTTAAAGGAGGAAAGAGGGCGCCGCTCAAGGCCGTTTGGAAGGACCTGTGCCTGGGGGTCGCTGTGGGGGCTTCGGCTCCTGGTGGGCTGCCTCCCATTCCGGTCTGTCTTGTGGCCACTTCCCTTGAGGCCACCATCACTGCCACAGGACCTTCAGGGGCAACAGCAGCAGCAGTGTCCCAGACCTCCCACCCCTGGCCACCTCGCTCTGCAGATGACCCTCCCCCTGCCATTCTGCTGAAAGCCCCCAGGTGAAGCTCTGAGTGGGACCTGGGGGCAAGTGGCCTGTCCTCTTCCCCACTGAGCTGTGCCTGCCACCTTCCTCCCTGCTCCCAGCATGACCCTGCTCCCAGCGTGACCCTGCAGAGGTGTCCAGCGGGTGTCTGAGGGGAGGTGTTTCCAGGCAGGAAATGCACCGTGGCCAGCAGGGCGGGGCTGCCCTGGGTGCGGATGATAGCCCCAGCAGCCTCCTGAATGTGAACGAGGCCCGTTGCCCACCGTGACCTGTGCCATCCCTGAGTCTCGGTGCTGTCGATTTGGGATCTGGGTGGCCAGTTCCTTCTGGGCTGGCAGCCTCCGCCCACGGAGACCCCACAGGCAGAGCTCCTGTTGAGTGCGAGAGTCGTCCTGCAGGGGACACCAGAGTGGGGCACATGGGGACGAGACACTCTGGGGCTCCCAGCTGTGACTATCACCAGTGAGGACCTCACACCTACAGGTGGCTTCGTGGAGGAGCACGTGGGCTCCTGGGCAGGGGGAGGCGCACAGGCCTCTTGGGAGAGCCAGAAAGCTGGGGCCTCTGTCTCCCCTGGAGGCCCGTGGTGCTGAGCCTGTGCCCGTTTCCACAGGTGGCTCCCTAGGCTGGCCCCCTTGTGTCTGTGCAGTGACTCGGCCCGTGTCCACTGTGGACCTGCGTCCCTCCTCAGTTCCAGGCCCACTGGCCTTGGCTCTCATGGTCCCACAAGGCCCAAAATTGGGATGGACAGTCACCTGCACTAGGCACCCTGAGGCATGAGTGGCCCCTGCAGGGGCTGAGCTGGGGGAGGCTGGAGGTGGAATGGAGCCCTGAGGACCCCTAACCCTCTGAGATTCTGCCTCCCCTTGTCCCCTTCCTAGGGTCCCCTTCACTGGCATGCAGGGACAGGGCCCCAGAGTCCCCGTGTGACCTGTGAGAGGGGAAGGAAGAGAGGGAGAGGGCCCCAGCCTGCAGCCTGGAGTCACACTGTGACAGGCACACGGCCCGGGCATGGGGCAGGGAGTCCTCCTTAGGGCCTTGCAGGGACCCTGACCAAGCCTGAGCTTCTCTGAGCCCCTTCCCTCAGCCCTGAGCCGGGAAGCTGGCCGACCTGCAGGACAGAGATCCAGTGGGGACTGCAGAGCTCGCAGAGCGGGCTGCAGGCCATTCCCAGCAGAGCAGCGAGCTTCTGAGACCTGCCTAAAACCAGAGTCTGGAAGCATGGCCCTAGCTGTTCCCACGGGACAGGGGACGTCTCCGCCACCCCAGGCACACACGGGCACATCCACTCTCTTAGGGGCCAAATACCCTTCCCCAGAGCAATCTGTCCACCTGCCAGCACCCTTCTCTCCCTCCCCTCCCCCTGTTCAGCAGCCCTAAGATGGCGTGTGAGCTCCAAAAGCCAGTTGCCCATTAGAGTCACATTTTTCTGTGAACTCCTACAACATGTGTACTCGAAAGAAATGTCCTCTTGCTAATCATTTTCTTGCCAGTTTAATTTATAGGACCCCAGTCAGCTCACCTCAGAGGTAGAGGAAAAGGTTTCCTCCCTGACAGCCGCTTCCCCTGGAGCCCTGCACGCCAAGGCAACTGAGGTGACAGGGGGAGGTGTGCCCGGTCCTGCCAGGGTGGGTCCCCACTGTGCACCAGGGTGCCTGGGTCCCCGTCTTAGCTGGTCAGACTGGGAACTCCTACTCACGCCCCCAAGTCTTTCACAGGCACTCTCTCCTTTCTAGAATGTGCTACTGGTTTTTACTGCCCCCGCCATGAATAGGGCCTGGGATCAGCAATAGGGGTAGAGTATCAGTCATGGTCATACTAGTCTCGCTTACAGAGAGGATGGTAAGGCTGAGCGGCTGTGCTGGTCTGCTTTCTGCTGCTGTGACAAAACCCCTGAGATAATAACTTAAAAGGAGGAAAGGTTTCTTTTGGCGCATGGTTACTTGGCCCTAAAGCTTTGGGCCTGTGGCGGGGCACAGCGTTACAGTGGGGAGCACATAATGGAGGAAACTGCTCCACTTACGGCAGCCGGGAAGCAGAGGGAGAGGAAGGGCCCTGCTCCCCTGCACACGCACCCCCAGTGACTAACTCCCTTCCCCTGGGCCCCACCGCCTAAAGGCTCCGCCACCTCCAATACTGCCACCCACTGGGGACCAGACCTTCATCACGTGGGCCTTTGGGGGACATTTAAATTCAAACCATGATGGGGATAAAGTGACTTGGCCAAGGTCCCCAGGGGAATTTGAGGCTGGACTGTCCACATTTGCCTCAGGCCCCAGTGCCCGGCAGGCTGAGGCTGGGACCTCTGTGCCCACCTGAAGGCCTGTCCATGCTCAGGCTGTGTGCGTCCATGGGGCCAGGCCTGACCAGCCGCAGCCCTGGCCCCATGGAACCTTGCTCCTGGCACTGTAAGTGGCCACAGCAGGTCTGCTCGCCTCTCTAGGCCTGTCTCTGGTCTGTGACACGGAGGCGATGTTGCTCCCTGGGTCTCTGTCTCCACTCTTGGGTCAGTTTAGATGCACCAGAGAGAGCTCTGGGGAGACTGGCCACCTGGGGGCCCATGCCTGTGGAAGGCCGGACTGTCCCCAGCTGGCCATTTGCTGAGACACTGGCCCACTCCTCCCGCTCTGGTCCTTGGTTTCTCCCCTGCACCATGAAGGGTCTAGGCTGGTTGGCCTGAGGGCAGCCGCCCAGTGTCACCTCAGCGTCCAAATGGTGCCATTGATGCTGTGGATCGCTGCAGAGGCGCAGAGGCTCAGAGGCCAACGGAAGAGGGCAGGTAGCATGGCATCTGGGAGCGGGCGGGGCTGGGAGAGGCCTGAGGGGGTGCGCCTCCCGCCCCTCCCCACCCACGGGCCAGGAAGCCAGGTGCTGGGTCAGGCTGGTCTTGTGTCAGGGTGACTCTGGCCATGGAGGAGCTGCAGCGTTGCCAAAAGAGGCTTAAAACACCTCGGAAAACATGCAGCAGCCTCTACAGGAGGCCTGGATCTCTGGGGGAGGGAAGGCTGTCCTGTGCAAAAGGGCAAGAGCCCCTGGGGTGCTGGGGTCCATCCTGGCCTGGCCCTTCTCCCCAGCCCACCATCTGCCCAGGACTTTGCAGCTCTGCCCCTGTTTCTTTCCCCTGCCCCAGACCACCTGGGAACTGTGCCCCAGCCTCATTTCAGAGCCGAAGCCAAGGCACAGGCCTACCCCCACCCAGTGCAGGAGCTGGACCCTTCAGAATTTTAGAGCTCTGCACACTAGGAAGACGAGGGGCCTCACATTCAAATGAAAATCATGGAGAGTTTCTAGAGGGCAGCACAGAGCATCAGACCAAGCAGCGTCCCCTGGGCACAGGACGGTCCTCCTGATCAAGGCCCTCCTGAGCGGGGGACCCTGTGGGACCGCAGTGCACAGGCTGTGGATCTCAGCCTCCCCCTGCTTCTGTGGCTGCCCCAAGCCTAACCTCTTGTGGCCCTAGATACATGTGTGCCTGGCCCTCAGCCTGGTGGTCGGAGCTCTGTGGTGTCCCCAGCCGGCTGTCCCTGAGGTGTGCAGGCCAGGCTGGGTATGAGCCCCAGTAGTGGGTGGGCCCCTGGACTGGACAACAGCCCCTTCCTCAGGCTATTTTGTGCTCTTAGGGATGGAGCTGTTGGGAGGCTCAGCCCCTGCCCAGAGCAAAGGCACGGTCCAGCCTGGTCCTGGTCCTGCGGACCTGTGTGCCTGAGGCAGGTCACTCAGCGCCTCCCTGAGTTCCAGCTCCCGGATGGCTCCCTGGTGCTTCTGAAGAGGCTCCATTCAGTGCCTGTCACTGCTGGGATAGGGATATGAACAGTGGTGGGAGGTCACCTCCCTGCGGCTAAGGGAGCCACGGCCCAGGCAGGGAGACCCAGCCGGGGTCAGACCCCAGGGACCTGGCCCACCCTGCAGCGCCCTCCACTCTCAGGCAGAGTCTGAGGACCTGGGCTTCCCCGCTGAGGGGACAAAGGGTGGCCCTCCAAGGCGGGCTCCTTGTAGGCTCAGGTTCAAGGTTGATCCATGCCTACTGTGTACGCACGGGCCTGGGCGTCAGTGCTTCCCTGTGGCTCCAGTTCATTTTCCCTTTGGCTGGGGAGGTAGGTGTCCTCTCTCTCCTGCCCCCGAGAATGGTCCCCAGTGGCACGGAACAGCGAGGCTCGGGCCTGGACTCTGGACTTGCGCTCCTCTCGAGTGGTGCTGAGTGAGAGAGCTCATCTACCCCGGCTGGGAGGAAACAGCCCCGCAGCCCGAGGGGGCCGCACGGAGCAGTTCCGCGGGCCCAGGCAGCGGGGCTCAGTGACCAGCGCCCCCACCTCCCGAGCTTCTCGCTGTCTCGTTCCAGGGGACAGGCCTCCCATTGGCTCTGGCGGTCTCCTCGGCCGTGGCCGGTGTTTTGCTTAATGATACTTTGGAATTTGACCTCTTGACTTGACTGTCCAATTTAATGCCAATTAGTCTGGAATCAAGTGATGGTGTTCTCTGGGGATCCTGCAGGCCGGGGCTGCAGGATCACATGTTGGAGCTGCCCTACCACCTGGGCTCCCTCACCTGTGCCAGCCCGGGGCTGCCTCACCCCCGTCCTGCCTGGAGAAGCCACTGGATTGGGCAGGAGCGAGGGGGCTGGCCTGCACAGTTGGGCAGGCTGGGCAGGGTCCTCTCAACCCTCCTTTTCTCAGCCCTGGGGCTTTCCTGTACCTGCTCTGGGAAGTGCGTCCTGCAGCGCCTGTCCTGCTGAGGCTGCTGGGACTTGACAGGCTTCAGCAGGCAGCTCCGGAATGCGGGGCCCTGGCTGACTGGCCTTCCTCTTGAAGCACTCAGGAGCCCACCTGCCTGCTGAGCACTGGGTGCCCCGGGGTGGTACGAGGCTCAGCTCTGAGGTGGGCTATCTCCTGGATGGGGCGCCCAGGAGCGGGGTGACTGGGGGCCTGGAGGTGAAGTTCCTGCCTCTGTGTTGGTGTGAGCCACCTGAGGGCTGGGTGCCCAAGTCAGTCCTGTTCACGCAGCTGTCCCAGGCGGTCACCGAGGAAGCCAGGGTGGAAGCTGAGCAGGTGGAGAGTCATGGGCCAGGTGAGGACTCTTCCTTGATGTGAGATGATGTGTCCTGAGTACAGCTGCCTGGGCTCCCCACTGTCCTTAGAACCAGCTCCTCTGCCCAGCCTTGCTGAGCCCCTGGGCCCCCGAGTCCCCTCCAGAGCCCTGTGTCCCCACAGCCTGCCTTGCCCTGGTGGGAGCAGCCCCATGCACTTGCCGTGTGTCGAGGCATCTGCTGGCAGCACGGAGGGGGTTTCTGGGCAAATGCCCCATCGTCTCCTGAGAGCTGCGGGCACCTGTCACAGCGGGCTCCCCAGGTTAGCCTGCGCTGGGAATGCACCTGAAGTCTGACTGGGAGAAGCTTCAAGCCTGAGCTTGGTGACCTGGGCCCCTGCCCCAGCAGGACCTCTGTGGAGGCTGTTGGCTGGGGTTGGCATTTGCTGCTGCCTCTGCCTGGTGCACCTCCCAGACCTCTGTCTTGGCTGGTCTTATCTCTTGGCCCCTTGGGCTGGTGCCCCACGCTCCTCTGTGCCCTCTAGTCATGGGACATCGAAGGGAGGCCCTCTCTGTCCTGTGCCCAGCCGTTTCCCCTGTGCCCTGGCATATGGAGGAAGACAGGCTGAGGCGTGGGGAAGGCTGCCCAGGAAGAGCCTTCCAGGCCCCAGAGGGCTGGGCAGTCACCTGCTGGTGGGAGAGAACTGGCCTGCACCCCGCCCTGGTCAGCGCCCCAGGGACCAGCCTCCCTGCTGTCCGGAGAGAAGCTGGGCGAGGAGCCGTCTCCCCAGGGGGGACGGAGGGGCAGAAGCCAAGAAGGACTTGAAGAGAAGGTACGTGAGGGCCGGGCGAGGAGGGGTGCTGCCCATCTGTGGGGCCCCTAGCCCGTGGCGGGCGAACGTGGTATCTGGAACCCCCTGGAGGAGGGGCTGCACACTGTCCTTTCCTCCAACACGTTCAGGAAATGACCTTCCCTCCTCCTTTTCTGGGCTGCTTCCCAGGGAGTCTGGGCCGCAGGGAGAGGCTGAGCCTGGCCAGGGAGCTGCTCCCGGGCGGATTCCCCGCCCAGGGATGGGGCTGGTCTGGAAGCCCTCCTTGTGCCCTGTCCCCACCTGTCCCCACCTGTCCCCCTGTGCCCACGCAAGCTGCAAGCCCACTGCACTCACCCCAGAGCCCCTCACGAGAGCCAGGCCTGCAGTCCAGCCAGGGGCCTCCGTCCGGGCCACTCATTCTGAGGGTGGGGGTCGGCGGTTGCCCTGGAGTCAAGGGAGCTCCTCCAGCTCAGAGCCATGGGCAGGCCGGGGGCAGTGAGGGTGGCACAGGGCTTGCCAAGGGCCTGCTTGCTGGTGTGCGAGGGGCGGGTGGCTCTGAAACAGATTCGGTAGAGGCGAGGGTAGGACACACCCTGGCATCGCATTGGACCCTGGAGAGGGACTAGCCTTGTGCACATGGCTCTGCTGAGCCTCAGTTTCCCCACCTGGACAATGGGCAGCTGAGAGAATTCATGAAGCCTGGTACTTCCTGAATTCTTAAACTCTGGAAGTGCTGCTGGGGCCCCTCCCACCTGCCCAGAGCTTGGGCGGTGGGGTTAGCTGTAGAAGGTTCTAGACTGTAGGACTGGGGCCCGGCCGGAAACCCCAGAGGTCCCTGGCCCCTGGTGCAGAGCATGGCACCAGGCTGTAGGGCCCAGGCAGAGAGGAGGCAGGACTGGGATGCCTTCCCTACCTCTCCCTGCGGCTGCCCACAGCTGGCTTCTCCTGTGTCACCGGGAGGCAGGCTGTGCGCCCAGCCCAGACCTCAGGAGGCAGGGTTGAGCTGTGGTCTCCACCAGGACTGACTCAGCCATGGGGAGTGGGGCTGTGGGAGAGCCCCTACCTGGGTCCGAGGCCGTGCGTGCGCCGGGCTGGGAATCTGGGGCAGGCGCGGCGCTGGAGTGGGTTGGAGCCGGCGGCTCTTCCCCTCTGGCCTGGCGGGACGCACTCGCCCTGTGATGGCTCTTGAGCTCACTGGAGTGGGAGCAGCCCAGTCTCCCTGAGATTGGTCTGGGGAGCCAGATGCCCGGCGGGCTTAGGTTTCATCAGGTCGCGTCACACGCTGAGGCGCTTCGGGTGCAGATCAGGAGACTCCTTCCCAGGGGACGGACGATAGCCCTGCAGTCAGTACTTGAGGAAGCTTCCCGGCTTCTCCCAGGCCAAGCCTGGGTCTCTCCTGCAGGGAGTGGAGGGAGCTGGGAGCTGAGGGAACCCATGTCTGCCCAGCTGGGCTCAGGGGTGGGTGGGGAGGGCCTGCCCTGCCGTCATTCAAGGCCTCGCCTGGGGGCGGCCGGAGGGAATCCTGTCTCGGCTGAGCCCACACTGAGAGCAGCCTCTGGGGGCACCGTGGCAGCTCGTGCCCCGGCACTGCTCCCAGGGGCTCTGGGAAGTAGCAGTAGTATCCTTTGAAAGATTATGGCAGGCGTGTCCAAGCCCAGCCCTTGGGGACCTGGCGTCCCTGATGGGTTCTCAGTCTCTGCAGGACTGCTTCGCAGAGACACAAACCCTCTCTTCAGATGGCCCTGCAGGAGGCATGGGTCCTAACCACGGTCCCTCCAAGGGGCTTGTGTGCTTTCCTGGCCAGGGTACAAATCCTGTGTCTAGGGAGAGTACGCCCAAGTCGCGCCTGCCCCATATGATTTCATGACCTGGCCCCTGGCTCCACCTCTCTGGGGACCTAATCCCTTGTGCTCTTCCTTCGTGGCCTCTGGTCCACTTTGCCTAGGTGCCTTCTTGCTTTGGGCTAGTCCCCTCTGTATGGCTGATAAGGCATCAGCCACAATGTCACCTGACCCTACTTCCAGGCAGGACCAGGGCCCATCTGGCTGGGTGTATGGGTGCTGCTCTGAGCCCAGCAGCTGGGCTTATGGGACAAGCAGGTGGCAGCTGGAGGCCCAGCCCCCAGTGTGGGGGCTCCTGTCGGCCCTGGGCTTTGGGTGAAGCTCCAGGTCCTTCCTGGGCTTCGCCGTGTGGACTGGTGATGAGCCGGGCAGGGAGCTCGGAGCGGCTGGACCACAGACACCTTCATGCTCCTGGAGGAAGGCAAGAGCTGCTCGTTTTGGTTTGCTCAGGGGTTGACGGGAGAGGTGACCTCTCAGTCCTGCAACACGGCAGCAACAGAACGTGAGTCAGGCAGGAACTGGCTTCAGAAAGTGCGACTTGGCACCGACCTGGGCTCCCCGGGCTACTCTGTCTGCTGGACAGGGGTCCAGTGTGGCGTGACCAGAGACAGCAGCTGCTCCCTGCAGGACTAGTGGCCATGTGGCATCTGGGTGGGAGGCACTGTCCTCACCCCGTCCGGCAGGAGGGCTGTCCCTGAGGTGTCCCGGTGTCTTCCCTGCTACGCTGCTCAGACATGGTAAGGCCTTGGAGGGGTCCTGCCAGTCTCCAGAAACCCGCTTCAGCATGGAATGCTTTTTTTCAAAACACCAATGGGAAGATTTGCTCCCAACTCTCCATTCGCAGAACTCAGCTCACGTTGTAGGATCAAGGGCCTCCGTTTCCTGCAGGCTATTGGCTGGCTGTCCTCAGTTTGTGGCCCTGGGGCTCTCCAGAATGACTGCTGGCTTCAGCCAAGCCAGCTGGGCACGGTGTTCAGGGAGTTGGACGTCATGGTCTTGTGTAACGCTTCTCCATAGTCTGTTGGCTAATTCAGCCTAGACTCAGGAAGTGGCCACCCCAGGGCATGAATACTAGGTGGGTGACCAGGGCCGCCTGGAACTCTGCAGCTTCTGACTCGCACCCTCCCACTGGTGCTCAGAGCTCCCCCTCCTCTCTATGCTGCTTGGTGGCCCAGGGGCTGGTCTCTAGGCTCTGCTCCTCAGGCTCCTGAGGGAGTTGGCGCTGGCAGGCAGCCCTCAGCCAGACAATGGCAGGTGGCCCTGGTTCCACCTTCTTGCCCACTGAGTCCTGGCAAAGGCCCCTTGTCTCTAGGTCCAGGGCTCCTGCCTGTGACCTCTGTGCTGCAGCTCCCAGCTTGCAGGCTCCAGCTGTGGGGTTCCCTCTGCTGGCTCCTTCAGGGTGGGGTGGGGATGGCCAAAGCCTCTACCTCCTTGACCCATGGACTCTGCCGGTCGAGCCCCCAGACCTGGTCCCTGATGTGCCACAGGCCCTGCCCACTCTACCTCCTCCCTGCCCTGCCATTTGGAATGAAGTTCCCCTAACGTGCTGGATGCCTCTTGCTTTCTGTAGCTCTCAAGGGACACCTCCAGGCCTCTCCTCCATGGCAAGGCTGTGGCCTTCCCTTTGACAGACTGATGGGTCTAGAATAAAACAGTAGGCTTGGCAAACAGCCTCTCAGCCTAACTCTGGGCTCCCTGGGGAAATGGGTTCTCTCTTTCCCCTGAGGCCTGCACGGGGCTCCAGAGGCCATGCCTCCCTCTCTTGTGGGAGGGAAGCTGAGGCCCAGAGGCAGGAAGAGGAAATGGCAAAGGTACCGCCGAGAGGCGGGGATCCAGGAGTTGCTCCAGGCTTCAGCCTAGCAACTGCCGCCAGAGGGCCGGACAGGGACAGGGCAGAGATACTCCCGGGGGAGGGGGTGCTGAGCACCACAGTCACGCGACCTCTGAGGGCAGCTGATTCACCTAGGGGCTGGGAGCCGCTGCTCTGGCAGGCCTGTGGGGCGCAGGTGCCCCTGTGCGCCAGGCCTGTGCCCCACCCACAGGAGCCCAACCGGGTCTCTGTGCTCTCTGAAGGAGGCGGGGGGAGGCGGGGTCCTAACTTAACTTCTGCACACCAAGCAGGGACAAGTCAAGCTCTGTGACCTTAGCCTCTCTCCCCAGGGGCCTCCTGAGATTGTGCTGGCCCGGCTTGGTCTAATCTGGGCCTAGAGAGGATGCAGGGAGGAGCAAGCTGCCCCGGGCCCTGCAGGCTGGCCTTGGCAGCAATGTCCCTCCAAGCCCCTCCCAGGAGGGTGGCTATGGTATCCAGCAAAGTTGCTCAGTGTCCATCCATCAAATGGGGCTGGTGCCCCCACTCTTGTGCCCCCCTGGGCAGGAATGAGCAGCAGGTGGGTGGAGTCCCAAGGCTCTGGGAGGTGGGGACCCGGACCTGCGGTTGGAGTGGGCGCTGCGTGTTGAACCGGCACTGACTGTGGCTGGGCAGCGCCTTGGGGGACGTCGCCTGTGCCCCAGAGATGTCACAGTTTCCCAGCTGAGATGCCTGGGACCCCTGACCAGCAACCCCCGTGTGCACCCACAGGGAGACGGACTGATGCCAGGCCGTGTGCTCACACAGCAGAACAGCCCACACAGGAGGATCTTTAGATACTGAGCACACGGAAGCCGGGTAGTTCAGACAGCCCTTGGTCACGTGTCCCCAGGATGGACGCGCAGGGCCAACTTACAGGAGAATGGGGACCCGAAACCCAGGCGCTGCTTATCCCTGGGGAGACCTCACCACTGTTGCCACTGTCGTCACTGCCCCTGGGGACACATGGCTGGTCACCTGTCGAGTCCCTGTGGGGAACCCGCAACTGGCTTCCCAAGGCCCCCTTGTGCTGAGGGGAGCCCGCGGCCCAGGTCTGGCCACCGGAACGCTGGCGGAAGTGCATGCACCGCCGTGCTCCCCGGCCTTCAGACCCTGTGCATGAGACCCCTCTTTCACTCACTGCAGGTTGGGTGGACGTTGATGCCCAGGGTGACCTTGGAAAGACCCCTGAGGGAGACTGCAGCTTGCACCACCATGGGCCCCTGAGTCTGGCCTGGGATCCTATGCCACCCCCCGCAGAGGGACTGGGCCGCGGCAGGCCCGGCGAGCTTCTGCTGGGTTCCCTCAGAAGCAGTCCGACTCAGCAGAGACTCAGGAAGCTCCGGAGGGTATGTGGACAACTGATGGGGTGCAGGGCACGCTGTGAAGCAGGTGACGGTCAGGGCTGTCACTGGGACCCCAGGATGAACAGCGCAGAAGCCTATGCAGGGGGATGGGCAGCCCAGGGAGGGGGAGGGGTGTTCACCCGCCATTCCTACCCTTTGCTGGCCAATGGCTGCTCCTGGGTGCTCTGCTCCCAGCTCTCTGGCCTCCCCTGTGTCTTGGGCTGAGCCTGCCTTTGCCACGGAGCGCCCAGAGAAAACCCGCTCAAGCTCTTGACCGTGGAGGACGCTGGGCTCACCGGCTGAGGAGGGCCTTCAGGATTATATTGCAGAAGCTGATCTGGATGGAGGCCCAGCCAGTCCCAGGTCCTGTGCTTCCCTTGTGCTGTCTTGCCTTGCTGTGGTCCTGCTTGGGCAGGGGCAGTGCTGTGGTGTCACATGGTGGGCCTGCATCTCAGGGCAATGGCGATCACACCAGCATCTGGCCCCAGCCTTTGTGTCTCAAAGCTGGGAGACATGTCATCGCTGTGGGAATAAATCCACTGGCCTATGACTTTATTACACTCTGCCCAGACCCAGAGCCCAGAACCTAATGAGGCCCAGATGCCCAAGGGAGGCCAGCAGACGTGGATTTTCCATGTAAGGCCAGGGCCACTTCAGCAGCGCCAAGGCCTGACTGGCACGGTGGGCATGTTCCTCACGTCTCCATCGAGTGCCTCAGTTCTGGAATTCGGCTCTCAGCTCATGGTGCAGGGCTGCAGGGTTTATTCAGGGATAATAACCACGGCCCATGAAATCACAGGACTCCTGGGGCAGGGCGGGACCACAAAGGAGTCGGCTTCATCTTAGTGCTGGGAGGAAGTGGACAGTGGCCCTGGGAGGGGCAGGTGTGCCCGCTCTCACAGCCACTTCCAGGTGGGACTGAGCTTTCTAACCGCTGCAGCACCAGGCGCCTCCTGTCCCTTCCCCAGGCCGGGCAGCTGGGGAGAGCTCAGGGCAGCCATGGGCTTGAGTGGCCTGGGACGGGAGTGGAGGCCGCAGTGGAGCCTGTGAGTGTTTCGGGGACCCTGGGAAGACCCCATGGTGGCCCTACCTGGCCTTGGCGGGCTCCCTCCTGGAGTAGAACCAGGCTCTGCCAGTTCCATGGTCCTCCAGTGCTGGGTGCCAACACCAGGGTGGCCCTTTCAGTGGTCCTCTCGAGGCTGGATCCTGGGAAGCCTGCTCCGCTCCTCCGAGACCTCACGGCGACACGCGTGCTCACTGTGGACCATTCAGAGGGCTCAGTGGGAGGAGGTGCGGCCCGGGTCTGAGGTCAGACAGCCCCGCCTTGACACCAGCCAGACCAGGACAGTGGGCGGCCCCACACTGGCCCTGGCTCCCTGTGCACCTGTGCAGGACTCCAGCGGCCAGCTCTGGGGAAGTGAGCAGGCTGAGCTCTCCACTCTGGGCAGGTCTGGGCTGTGAGCAGGGCCTGGGTCTCCTGCCCTCCCTGCTGCTCGCTGCTTGCAGGGAGGGGGGAAGCTGAATCCTGATGTCCTCTTTGCCCCATGCCTGAGCATGCTGGTTGTACCCGGGGTTCATGTCCCGAGGGGTCTGCTGGTGGCAGGACGCCTCCAGGTCCTGGTGAGTGTCCCCGTCCTTCCCTCTGTCCTTCCTCACCCAGTGGTGTGGAAACAAGGCAGGGATGGGAAACAGAGTGTGCTGCATGCTGCTGCCCCTGGCTCTTCCCTGTGTGTGTGGAACCCGCCCTCGGTGCCAGCCAGGCTGAGGTAGGCATCCTCACTGTGCCTGCATGTGCCTTCCACCAGGTGACCACTCTGCAGCAATGGGTGCAGCACACCCTGGCCCCTCTCATCTACTCCTAAGGGACATTGAGGAGGGTCCCCTCGTTTTGTCAAGTCGAATAATGCTTCTGCTGGATGTGGAGTTACACCCCTGTAATCCCAGGGACTCTGGAGGCAAAAGCAGGAGGACCATAAGTTGGAGGCCAGGCTTAGCAACTTAGCAAGTCTCAAAGTAAAATAAAAGGGACTGAGGGGTAGTTCAGTGGTAGCGCTCCTGGGTTCAGCCCCCAGAACCATAAACGAGCCAACAAACACACAGCTTCATGAGCCTTCCTGCAGGCAGCTTCTTGTCTCCCAGCTGGCTCCCCAGGCGAGGAGGGCCCTTCCCCTCGAAGGCCTTTTCCTGAATTTTCATAGGGCGTGGCCCCCAAGAGCCACCCTA
Source organism: Sciurus vulgaris (assembly GCF_902686455.1). Taxonomy (NCBI): domain Eukaryota; kingdom Metazoa; phylum Chordata; class Mammalia; order Rodentia; family Sciuridae; genus Sciurus; species Sciurus vulgaris. The sequence goes on along the minus strand of NC_136476.1, from coordinate 88,177,953 downwards.
CTCCACCCCTACCAAGGGTGGGCAGCGCACCCCTTTCCCTGTGCACGCAGGGACCTCACCTGATCTCGTCACACAGGGTGCAGGTGGTTCTTCTCGCCTGGGTGCCTCCGTCCTCGCTGAGACTGGCTAATGAGACCCCAGTGAGCCCGCTCAGGCAGGCTCAGTCACCACGGCCAGCTCAGTGGGGTCCGCCCTGCTCAGGCAGAGCCTGGGGCCGCTGCTCCTGCTCAGGAGGCCTCCCAGCTCCCTTGGGCTCAGCCCAGGGCTTCCCGAGTCCTCCTTAGAGAGGGGCATGGCAGCCCTGGTGCCCACAGGAGTACCCTCGACCCGGAAGTGCTTCCTGGCACTTCCTCTCGCCTTCCATGGCCGAGAATGCACCCGGGTCCCGCCCAGTTCTGAGGGGCCCTGGAGCTGCAGCAGGGTGAGCCAGTCCACTCCTCGCCGGGCAGCACTGCCAGCGGGGACTCTAGTCACGTGCTCTCATCCATTCTGTTGGCCCAAGTCCAGAGGACCCTCTGGGGACATCTGCTGCTGCCCTCCGCACCCCGTGCTCTCTCTTCCATCCAGTGTGAGAAGTGGGGAGAGTGGAAACTGCCCAGCCAAGCGGTCCCCTTACTAGCCCTTGTGGGTGGCGGCCACCCACCTGCCTCTCCACTGCCTGTCTGGGGGATGTGGAGGCAGGGGCGTCCGCGACCCAGACTTCTTTCTGGCTGTGATAGGGGCAGGTCCTTAGCCCTGTGCCCCAAGCCTGGGGCCATGGCAGATGCTGCTGACTGGTCCCCGAGCCCAGAGGGGGCCTCAGATAGTGCCAGTGGCAAAGGTCAGCAAGTGAGAACGGGAAAGGCTGTCTATCCGAGCCGAGGAGAGGCGGCAAGGCAGGCAAGGGGCAGGAAAGCCCAGTGGAGAAAGGGAGACCCCGTGCCAGGGGAGGCCGCGGGGCTCCTGGGGCACCTAGGGAAGCGCGTTGAGTACTCCCTGGTTCCTCCTTAAGTGGAAATAAGCACAACACCTAGGGAAGCTGCCAGTTCCTGGGTGGGGCCCTGGGGCGATGGCTGGACTGTTGCCATGGGTGTTGGTGGGTCACTTCCCAGGAGGCCGAGGTGAAAGCCAGCCTCCTGGCTGGTATCCTGGTCTGGCTCCCGAGGCGAGGAGACTCCTGTGTTTGCACGCTCAGCCTCTCGGCTGTCTGGAAGGGCCAGCTCTGGGTCATAGGGGATTCCGAGGTGCAGCCCACTCACCTCCGCCCCGAGAGGAGCGACCCCCTGCAGCCCAGCCTCACGCTCATTCCCCGGGGGTTCAAAGTCCTTCTGAACACCTGCCCATGCCGGCCCTGTGGTGGACACAGACAGGAAAAAGACATGTCATGGAGAGCCCTGCTTTTGATAAGCAGAGTCCAGCCGTGCAGGGAGGACCAAAGGTTTCCATAGGAGCCCATTCCACCCTGGCATGACCCTCCCCACAGGACATGAGCCAGTGGAGAGCCGCCCGCCTGTGGCAGGCACTGACAGCTCTTGTGAAGAGGAGACCCCAGCGTTTGGAGTCCACAACTTGGATTCAGATTCAAACTCAGGCTCCTTCTTGGAGCCTGTGTCCTTGTAAGACAAGGTAACCTCAGCAAACCCACAGTTTGGATTAAAGGAGATTCATGCTGGAAAGTACTCAGCCTATGGTAGTTGCTCAAATCAGATCCTCACTGTCCATGACTGGTTTTTTTACTCAAGGTCCAGAGCCTCATTTTTTAGCAATGAGGAAAACTCTACTTATTGTAGATACTGATGCCAGATTCTATCAGAAGGGAAGGCTCTTTTCCTCAGAACATTTTTTTGGGGGGGGAGTGGGCAATGGAAGTTGTAAATGATTGAACCATACTGAAGCTGAGAACTATGAGACAGCATATAAGTCAGTTTTTGTTACTATAACAAAATACCCAAGGCAGGCTAACTTTAAAAAGAAAAAAAAAAGGCTTCCCTAGTTCACAGTTTTGGAGATTTGAGCATACACTTTTGGCATCAGCTTGGCTCTGGTGAGGACCTCAGGGTGGATGACAGGAACATGTACGAGAGGAAGAGATTACATCCCCAGGCAGGAAGCCAGAGAGACTGGGAACCCTCGCTCCTTCCTGTGGGCACGCCCAATTGACTTGGGACCTCCCAGTAAGCCCACCTCTTAACGATCCCACCTCCCAACACCACACTGAGGATTGAGCTCCCAGTGCCTGAAACTTGGTGGGGACAATCGGCCTCCAATTGAACATGGTTACACCCCGTATGTAGAAGAGCTGGGCGGAGCTGCCCGGGGGCAGAGGCCCCTCTGGCCAGAGCATCTGGCTCCCCTCAGGCTGCTGTGCAGGAAGGGGCTCTGCTCTGCTCTAGCCATCTCCTCCATACCAGGGCTTCTGGGGAGCAGCTCTGGTTCAGCTGCCTGCGTTTAAACCCTGACTCAGCGGGGATCCTGGTGGCCCTCGGAGCCTTCTGTTTACGGGATCCTGGGGCGGGGGTGCTGGCCTCACTGGTTTTGGCGAAGGGCGTTTAGCGTAGGTCTGGCTGGAGTACCTGCTCAGCAAGGATACTGGGAGGAGTGTTTCTGCACGGCCACCGTCCTGCCCGTCCTGAGCTCCTGGGGAGCCAGGCTCTCCCACTCCATCCTGCCCCGGCCCCCAGAGGCACATTCTGGAGAGCACCAGGTCTCCTTGCTGCTGGTCAGAAGAGGCCCTGCAGAGGCAGCGGGGCCCTGGCCTGAGCCTGGGCCGGACGCTGCTCCTCCGTCTTCCCTTCCTGTGGACATGCCTGTCCTCAGGGTCTGTGTCTCCCTGAGGTTGAAGAAGGGTTTCATCGTGACCTGAGCTAAAAACAGGATCCTCCTGTGGCCAGAAATGGGTCTTGGGATAGTGGCCTCCAGCCCGGAGCCTGCTGCAGAGTGGCTCATGGCACAGCCTCCCAGGACCTTTGGGCCTCCCACGTCCAGCTCCAAGTGCTCACTGACCCCGCAGGGCGCATTTCCTATTCCGCTGCAGCACCTGGGGTCGGTGATCAAAGGCTTGCCTGGGTCACCAGGAACCAAGGGCGCAAGGAGCTGGGCTGGTCACGCCCCACTCCAGGTCACGCCCCACTCCAGGGCCACCCTCACCATCCTGCCCACCTTTGTGACAAGAAGGTCCCTTCCTCTGCCCGCTGCCAGGCCTCGCGGTGCAGTGCAGTGAGCGGTCCGCCTCTGGGCGTCTAGTGAGAGGGAATCCTGGCCGAAGCATCCCTGTGAGTCCTGAGCTGGGAGAACGGGGAAGAGGCGGGAGGAGGAGGAACTTGGGTCTCCCTCAGGCGGGGGAGGTGGCTGCCGAAAGGAGCCATGAGCCCCAGCAGAGCAGCACCAGGCTGCGGGGGAGGCCTCAGGAGAGCGCCACGGCCCAGCCTGAACCGCCAGGAAGGCGCTCACACCCTCCCAGCATCTGCCGCCGGCCCAGGACCAGCAGGCCCGCCCGCGGCCCTGGGCAGGCCTGGCTTGCCTGTGCTCTGGGGACAGTCAGGTCAAGGCACATTCCAGGGTTCTGTGCAATCCTTTCAGATAAGACATCCAGTTGGGGTTTTGAGCAGAGCCCTTTGGGCTGCCAGGGCATTCCTGAGTCTGTGGCCAGCGTGAGCCTGGCTTCTGGTGTGCGCTGCTGACCATAATTGGGCGGGAAGCACCCTAAGGAGCGGGTCTGAGGGTGGCATTCCACTCACGCTCCATTCATGGCTTGGCCCGGAGCCGGCCAGCTCGCTGCCTGTGCTGAGGGTACGGCGTGACTTGCTTCCCACCCAAAGCACACCGCCCGAGGGCATGGCCAAGGAGCTCAGGTGGGGGTCAGCACTGTGGGAGGAGTCAGGAGTCCAGACACCAGTTGGGAGCTAGGAGGTGGAGAGCTGGGCCTCAGCCTCCCCCCAGGGAGGCAGGAGGGAGTATGGCCAGGGCCTGGGCTCACGGCAGGGGTGGGCACACTGGCAGTGGCCAGGGGGAGTGGTGGGCTGGGGCAGGGTGGTGACAGCAATGACCAAGACTCCAGAGGACCAGAGAGCAGGCTGACTGGGGTCCTGGGCTACCCAATGGAGCAACCGTCGGGTGGAAGGCCTGCACTTTTACACTGAAGACCTGCCCAGTGGTCTGTGTCCCAGCTGCTCTGTACACAGCACTAGGTGGCAATGGAGTGATCTTACGAGGGAGTGGACTGTGGGGTGGTCAGTGATGTAGCCAGCTGCCATCTGGTGGAGACGTGCATAGGCCCATGCGGGTGACATGGCGTGGACGCTTGGACAGGGCGCAGCAGAGCTGGAGTTGCGGTGGTCAGTTGTCCTGGACAGAGCTGGCTGGGCCCTGCTTCTGCTGGAAGAGTCCCGTAGGCTCTGCCCCACCTGGACTCGGCTCCTCAGCTAAGTGTGCTGAGTGTCCACGTTCAGCCTGGCCGGCCGTCGGGCGCCGTCTTGCCTCAGGGTGTGACACACACAGGGAATTGGCCCCCACCTGGCTGTGTGGTCAATCCTGCAAACCACCAACGCCAGCACCTCCCCTTTCCTCTCAGACACGACGTTCTCGGGACAGCCCGCGGGACCCTGCGTCTGCCTGACCCAGCTACCCGCAAAGCAGACCCCAAGTGAGGACTCGGAGCCAAGGGATTAATTTGGGAGAGGATCCCAAGAACCAAGGCGGGACCCCGAGAGGCCAGCCATGGGCAGGGTGGCCCCCCGAGGGCACAAACCTGCCAGGTGGCCGGTGGCCCGTCCCGGCCCTGTCGTGTGAGGGTCTTCCACGGTGGAAAGCCCTCCAGCGCCCAGCCAGCACGCCCCGTCTAAAGAGACACCGGGGCTGCAGAGGCTGTGTTCAGGAAGTGCCCGCGAGGGACCGGGACCCATGCCGGTGGCAGGCGGCTCTCCTTGCTTTGTCTGGATCCCCAGGGCCTGCTAAATCCAGTGGGATTCCTCCATTGCTGCGCTGAGCCGGCGGGACAGGCTGCAGCCCTGGCCCTGATGGCCCAGTGTGGCGTGGGGCTCCCCACTGCCCTCTCCCACCACAGGGCTGGAGGTCCCCACGGGACCGACGCAGGGCCGGGCCATTGCTGTGGAGCCATCGAGACCTTTTCCCTTGGGGACTCAGCCTCTGCGTCCCTGGCCCATGTGACTGCTGATCGTCCTCTATGTAGCCCCAGGAGCAGCAGTGACCCTGGCCAGCAGAGGGCAGAGTGGAGCGGACGCTCCCTTGCTGGCCTGGACCCTTATGAGGTGTCCCCACAGTGGGGACGCTACAGCACGCAGAGCTGTGGCTGGGGAGGCTGGCCTTCCCCAGGGCCTCACAGGCACCAGAGGGAGAAGGGTCCCTCTGCCCCCTCCACCCCTGGCTGCGGGCCAGGCCGTCCTGACGGGGACAGCACCGTGCCATCCGCGGGTCCAGATGACACCATCTCTTGAAGGACAACAGCTTGAAATGTGTATTTTGTGTTTTCTCTTCTTTCAGTCATGTTTCTATGGAGGTGAAACCCACGGAACACGAGTCTGCCGTGTGTGTCGGTGGCCGCGCTGCCTTCAGGGTCCGCGGCCATCGCCCCGCTGGGGGTTTCCCTGTGGCTGCAGGGTGGCCCGTCCCCTTCCCAGCCTGGTGTCTGCTCAGGGCTCCTCCAGGCCCTGCTGTCCTGGGCTCGTCCCCTCCACGCTCAGGCCTGGGGGTCCCGGGTCGACCGTGCTTCCTGGCATGGCGAGCCGCCGTGTGTCAGGACTTCTGCCACGGGCGGAGGCTCGCTGTCTGGGACCGCGGGCGCCACCCCCGATGCTGGCCTTGGGTGGCACCTGCCCTCGGCCGAGGGGCACTGCACCTCTGGACGTTCCCACTCCCCGAGCTCGCTCTGCACTGAGGCTCTGCTCAGCCTCGCGGAGCCTTTTCAGTCCCTCAGGCCGGCGGGTCCTGGGTGACTGTCCTGGAGTCACCTCGTCACTGGAGCAGGCCCTTGACCTGGGCCTCATGAGGCAAGAATCTGTGTTGGTGAACAGGCTGCCCTATGGGCCCTCGGAGAGCGAGGCGGTGGAGGCCGTGTGGACGGGGAGAGCAGGCTGGGGCCTGGGAAGCTGGCCGCCAGGGTCCAACGGGTCTCAAGTCCTCAACTTCCTGAAGAGACTCCTTGACTCCTTGAGGGGGTGATGCCAGGGAGGGCCGGGAGTGTCCTGCTGCCCATGGGCTGGCCTGGGCAAGAGCCCGCACCACACCACCTGCCTGGGTGCTCATCCTTCAAGGGGGGCGGCAGGAGGGAGGCCCCCACAAGGACAGCCGGCTGGGGCCGCCCTCCTGTCCATCTGCACTCCTATCCCAGCCTCCTCGTCCCCAGCTTTCCCGGTCCTTGTGAGCCACCTGCCACCACCCAGGGGTCATTGCATAGCCAAGTCTCTGGCCCCATCTCCTTCCACAGGGCAGTGGTCCTGCTGGAGGCGGGTCTTCCGGGGCCACCCAAGGAGTGGAGCTCGCGGGGCCTGGGCTGTGGCCTGCGTGGTGCTCAGAGCCCCGGTGGCCAGCGGTGAGGCCAGTGGCGTTCACACATACAGAGGACACAACCGTGTGACACTCAGGGCTGAGAGTGTGTGGAAGTCCTGGCTGCGCCCGGGCCTGGCCCCGCGTGGAACGGTGGGAACAAACAGTTGTTTCCCGCCTGGTGACTCTTTTCGAGGTTGGAGGGAGCCCACTCTGCAGCAGCAGGCGGGAAAACAAGTCTGCTCATGACGAGACTGAAGCTCTGGCCCCTCTCTCAGGGAAACTGAGGAGGAACACCCACCTGCCCTGGCCGTGGACATCCATCTCCACGTCAGAGGCGTGGGTGCAGGAGAGCCACCGAGGGGAGACCCCGGGGACGCCGCCCTCAGGACACCGATGTGGGGCTCTGTGGAGCCCGAGCTGCTGTTGGGACTGAATGTCTCCTCTTCTAAAGTTGCTTGCTGCTTACCCTGTCCCTCCAGCAGCACGGCGTCCATGCACACTGCAAACCTCGAGAGCCACTTGAGTGACTGGGGAATCCTTTTTATCCTAAGTGAAACACCTGATGTGTGGTCATTACTGCTGCGACCTCGGTAAGAAAATGTCCATACTAAAAACATTTTTAGGAGGGGGGCCAAGGCTCAGGAGAGGCCAGGCCAAGAAGGGGCTCGAAGGCCCAGTGCCCGGCCCTCCGTCTACCTGCACACCAGGAGGCCACCTGGGCCCCAGGCTCAGTGCATGTCCCTCTGTCTACCTGCAGGCTGGGCAGGCCACTTGGACCCTCCTTGTCTACTCTCTGGTGTGACTTAACTTCTGCTCCACCCCTTCCTCCTGCCAGGAGCAGCTCAGGCCCCCTGCTCTGTGCAGGGGAGGGACCGGCCCAGGTTGTGGGAAACAGGGTCTTGCTGCTTGGGCCCACCATGTACTGGCTCTGGGTTTCTGTCCACTATGCAGGAGGGGTTCCTGAAGGTCAGGCTCTGCCCAGAGCAGTAAGCCAGCTGTAGTCAGAAGGATTCCTGGGGATGACCATGGGCCAGCCCCCCGGGAGGTCGGACGAAGCTGTCTAGGGTGTAGCCATGTGGCTCTGGACCCACCCTGGCTCCTGTGAAGCCATCTTGGGGCGGGGCTCTCTAGAGGCGCAGTGTGGGTTGGGGGCAGGCCGGAGGTGGGGACGTGGCATCTGCAGCTCTTGCTAGCCAGCTGGCCTGTGGGAGGCCCGTCTGGGCTGACTCATCGCGAGCTGAGAGCGGAGAGTTGAGCAGAACAGGGCTCAGCTGTTGAGGAGCCTTGGGGACGTCCCTGTGCTGTCACAAAACAGAGCCGGAGGGGGCGAGGGGATGTACTTACACAGCCGCATGCCCGAGGTGACCTCCTGAGAAAGGCCAGCTTGGCCACAGGGTCAGCGCAGTGTGGGGCTGGGCCATGGGCCTGGTGTCTCTGTGCCCAGCCTGCAGGCTGGCGTTAGGGTGACCCAGCGCCCTCGTCAGCTGGGCTGGGATTTCCCAGGACTGGGCCCTTCAGCTATTGTCACCAAGCTGGGGCTGTGTGGCTGGAGGACATTCACCGTCCCTGCTGCTCCCAGGGCCTGGTGGGAACCAGGCCAGTGGGGTAGGAAGCAGAGCTGGTCTGAGTCTGAGTCCAGCTCAGTGCTGTTCCTTGACAGCACTGTCGAGCCCTGGGGGCCACCGCCATGCCCCTCAGGGCTTCTATCCCCCAGGGCGGGCTGCAGACTCCAGAACCTGCCCTGGGCTCCTGGTAGGCACTTCCACCTGAGCAGGACTGGCGGGCAGTGACAGTCGAGCCAGACAAGGGCGGTCAGAGTCTCTGTCCTCGGGCCCGAGAACCCTGCAGCCCCACCTGGAGGGTCAGTGCCTGGCCTCTCTTGGAGGTCCTTCCACATCCAGATTCACCACCCGCCTCTTCCCTCAGAAAGGGCAGTAACCTGCCCAGCAGTTCGTGCCATGGGGCCTCTGGTGGCCTTGCCTGCCTCAGTTTCCCCATTGCTGTGTGTGGAGAGGCGCCTGTCATCCCAGACGTGAGGTGCTTCCCTGCCCCTGCCAGCCAGTGCCCTGGGCCCCCTCCAGTGCTGTGAGGATCCCCACGTGCTGTGCCGGGCAGCTGGCTGCCTCTCTGCTTTCCCTGCTGGACAGCAGGGCTGAGCTGTCCCACTCCTGTTAGGAGCAAGGGCTAAAGTTTCAAATCCTGATCCCGCTGTCCCATCCTGTGGCAGAGATGCCAGGGGATCCCTGGTGGGAAACCCTCTACCGTCCCGCCAGTCAGCGGACGCCCTGCTGACCTCGCATCGCCTCCAGACGGCCTGTGGGGCGGAATATCCTCCACCGCATCTCTGAACCAGAAAACTGCCCAGCTTCCCAGGCAGCGGGTGGCCAGGCAGCCTCTGGTCTCCAGTCCCTCTCTCTCCAGGGCATCTGCATGTTCCCACCTGCTTCCCGCCTCTGTGGCCCCTGAGCACCTGCCAGGCCTGGTCCTGACAGTTCCTGAGCACCATCCGTCAGGAGGCAGGAAGCACCACGCTTGGTGAGCCGGGAGGTGTCACTGCACTGAGACCAGGAGACCCAGCGCCTGCCCTGCCCCTGCCCCTGCTTGGCCCAGGCTCCTACACAGGACGGAGCCAGCAGGGGCCCTGCCGTGGCTGCGGGTGGCCCCACTGCATTCCCGTTGGTTCTCTAGGCTCCACTTTGGTTCCGTCATGATCAGAACCCTGGGGTGGATTCTGTTTCCGGCTGGGACCCTGGCTGATCCACCGACGCCCAGATTTACGTCTCCCTGAACTCCAGGTCCGTGAGCCTGAGGGGTCAACAGGTCCACGTCCAACAGACACCCCCAGTAACTGTCCCGATGGAGCACGGTCCCTCCCAGCCACGTGACCCCTGGGTTTCTTTGTCCCCATCCGTGGGAGGCGTCTCAAAGCGGCCAGTTCCCAGGCCTAGGACCTGAGGCTCCTCCCAACCCCTCACTTGGCTGGTGGGCAAGTGGACTTCACTCACGCTCTGCTCATTTACTGTGCCAATCGGCAGTGGCTGCTGCAGCCCCAGGGCCAGGCCAGAGCTGGAGCCAGGCCAGGAAGACGGACCCCATCCCCTCCTCTGCCGTCCCTCCTCTGCTTCCAACTGGCTCACCTGAGAGAAGCGGCTGGGAAATTTCCCTTCCCTACCACTGGGCGTGATCTTTTAGAAAAGTCATTTAATTGTGGCAAACACGTATAAATGGTGATAAATTTCATGACTTAGAAATGACTGCATATGTACGGACAGTTTTAAAATAGATGGTCCCCAACTCTCGATGATTGGACTCGTGGTCCATCGGTGCGTGGGGGTGAGGACCACAGACGTTCACTGAATTCCAAGTTTGAATCTTGATCTTCTTCTCCTGGGTGAGCGTCCATGGCATGGTCCTCTCTGGTGGCTGGGCAGTGCCAGCAAGCTGCAGGTCCCGCCTTGGCCAGGCTGTTCCCTGTCGGGATGTCGGGAGGTCCTGTGTAGCAAAGGCATTCCCTGTGTACAGAATTCTCACTGTCCCATGGGTTATTAATCCTAACTGCCAGTCAGGTCCAGGAAAGACCGCGTCGCCCTCCCCCCGTGCCCCTCACCCCCTTAACAAGCTGCCCCATCCTGCCCGCGGAGCGGCCGCTCCCTGTCCTTTGTGATGGACTGTTCTTGCTCGTTTTTCTCTTCATTCGTACACATTCGGCCCTGACCATCTCGCCCCAGCAGTCCTCCGGGCCTTGCCTCCCTCCTTCTGTGGGTCCCCCCACGCCGCTGTGCGAGCTGTCCTGAGTCCTCCTGGCTGTGCAGTGTCCCCGCTGTCCGACTCGGGTTTTCCTCACCGGGAAGCCACGGGCAGTGTGGCCATGGTGTTTGGGGGCAGACTTTCAGCTGTCCGTGTTCAGCCTCTCAGCCTCTCAGCCCTCCACCACTAATGCAGGAGATGGTTCCAGATTGTTTTCCAGGGTTCTTATTAATGAATATTCGCACCAGCTTTTGCTCCTCCGACTCTGAAATGGCTCTATTTATTGGTATCGACCTTTTTTTTTGCCCATCTTTGAGAGGTTTTTGTGGTTTTGACTTAGATTTTCGCGGCTGTCTGTGGGCGCAGCCCTCCTGCCTGTGCCTACTGGCCACGGAGAGTTCTTTTGCAGAAGGTGCCTGTCCATCCCGTACCCATTGCTCGCATTTGCGTTTCTGCTCTTTGAACGTATGGGTTTGCTGGGGGTCTCGTGCAGCCAGGATTCGAACCTGGGCAGTTGCCTACCCCCACGTGTCTTTCACTCTCTTCATGGCGTCTTGGGTGGGCAGAGGCACCTTGTCTTTCCATGGCTGGCGTCTGGGTTTCTTTTCAGGCATCTTCTGAGGCCAGCAGGTGGAGTTCTGGCGCTGCTCACCGCTGGCGCCGCCGTTTCCACGTGTAGGTCTTTCCCCCGCCTGGAAGGGACTTTGGTCAGTGTTGGGCAGGGCACCCATTTCCTTCCCCGCCCAGTGGGCGTTCTGTTGTCACAGGATCATTCACCATAAGGAGCTTTCCCTGCTGAGCCCGCGCGGCCTGTCCGAGGAGCACCCAGCGTCCACCCGTCGGGGGTCTTTCTTCGCGCGCTCCTCCGGGGACTTCGTCTGTTCTTGCTCCAGCTCCACGCCGCCATGCTCACGGCCGCCCCAGGCAGCTCCAGGTTTGGAAGGGCAGCTGTCGAGCCCTCACCTTCTGAGCCTCTCGGCCGTGCTTGGTGCTCAGCAGTCAGGCCCAGCTCGCCTGCTCATGTCCATTCCACGATGACCACTCCCCAGGGATTTTGAAGCAGGACTTTTTGATCCATGGACCAGCTTGGGGACAGTCCACATATTTGTGATATTAAGCATGCCCCCCATTAACGTGTTATATCACTTACATACATAATCAGTGAAATGGCTCAAAGTCTTCTCATCTTTCCAAATAGACATCATTTCCTTCAGATTTTTGTTGATGTATTCCTTGGCATTTCGTATTTTTGATGATATTGTAAGTAGCGTCTTTTTTCTTACATTGTTTGTAAATGTTGGTTGCTGTTATGTAGACATGGAGCTATTTTGTGCATTGATTTGTATGTAGCGTTTGGCAACTTTGTTGAACGTCCTGGTGACTGGCTTATCTTAGTGTCCCCCGCATCTCCCAGGACACCATTATATCCTCCTCGGACGGTTTCTTCCTTTCCGGATGTTGGCTCTTTTTGGCCTCACCGCCCCTGCTAGAACTTCCAGTGGGTGTGGCGTGGCTGTGGAGAGCCGGGGCCTCCTCCTCTGTCCTGGATGTCAAAGGAACTCCGCTAACGTTGCTTTAGTGAACATGATTTTGCAGTAGGGTTTGGCATGCACCTTTTACCAGGTCGAAGGCCTTTCCTTTCACTCCTCATTTGCCGAAAAATTTTCAATCCCAAATGTCTGTTGAACTCAGATGGCTCTTCCTGCAGCAGAGGTGGACGGAGGGTTTCGCCCCTCGTCCGGAACGTGCTAGATGGAGTGCGTTGTTTGCAGTGTTTAATCAGCAGCCGGATTCCTGGGCTCCACCTGGTTGCACTGTGCTACGCTTTGGGCCCAGTGTGCTGACCTTTGCCTGCACCGGCGTCCGGGTGGGACCAGCCTGCAGCTCCTTTCCCTGTTGTCCTGGCCTCGCCCGTGTGGCTGGCGCTCTCCCTGTCCTGCTGTTAGTGGGTGAAGAGGATTCACTGGAGCATTCTTCTTGACTTGAGGTCTTATTAGTGGGAAGAGTTCTGATGGATGATTCGGTTTCTCGAGTCACAGGACCGATTAGATCTTTTCTTCTTGAGTTGGTCGTATTTTTCTCGGAATGAGTTCCTCTTGTCAAAACCTAAATTTATCAGCATTAGTCTCATAATGTCATTATATTATTGTCTCATAATATTATTATGGTGTTGTCTTATCATAATGTGATCATAGTGTTTTATCATATGGTCTTATCATCATGATTTTCTTTTATCCTATTCAAAATATGAGCCTCTCTGTGCTGCATTCTCTGCTGTCTCTCCTTCTGTTTAATTGAACATACTATAACAATTAGAATTCAATGAATGATTTTAATTGTTACTTTTTTTAACCAGTCGGTGCATTATTATTATTATTTTTTGTACTGGGGATTGAACACAGGGGTGCTTACTCACTGAGCCACATCCCCAGCCCTTTGTTATTTTATTTAGAGACAGGGTCTTACTGAGTTGCTTAGGGCCTTGCTAAGATGCTGAGGCTGGCTTTGAACTTGTGATCCTCCTGCCTCAGCCTCCGGAGCTGCTGGGATCACAGGCGTGGCCATGGTGCCCAGCTGGTGCACTTTCTAGACTTTTTAATTTTCGCAGATGCGTTCTGGTTCACTGTACACGGGGGGCCCACCTTTTCGTTTCTCGGCTGAGCACGATGGAGTCACGCCATTCGGGTGACCGTGTCTGTCTCAGTCCACCGCCTTTCGTCATTTTCACAGCTTCCGGTCACTGCGGAGTTTCCGTCTGGCTTCCCTGCGGGTCTGCGTCCGCTGTTTCCTCTCTTGCTTCTCACTTGCTGGGTCTTCAGTGAGGAGCGGGTGGAGGACTGGAGGCCCGGGAGGCGGCCAGTCCCTGGGGGCGCCGCTGCAGGTGCCGGGCCTTGATCTGCACCTGTGAATGGAGCCGCTTGGCTTTGTGGTCACACCGCTCGGCAACGTTGCCACTCTGGTGGTCTCCTGGGGGGGCGCTGCAAGCTCAGGGTGTGGCTTCTGCTTGAGCCCTGTGAGGAGGGTCTCCTGTGGGCCCCTCCGGGTCTGAGCTTGGGTCTCTGTGCTTTGCTGTGCACTGGGAGGAGCCCCTGGGCAGGGCCTGCTGGCTCCTTCCTGTCCCGTCTCCTCTCGGGCGACGGCTCCTCAGTGAGGACAGGGCTGATAACCTAACTGCCTGCACCCTGCCCTGCGGGGAGCCCTCTGTGGCACCCGCTGCCTGGGGCGCGCAGACTCCTCAGTGTGGCTGTGCGCTCCTGGTCCTTCTGGCCGCCGCTAAGCCCTCGTCTCCCCAGCTCTGTGCACATGACCTTCCTCCAGTCCTCCGGCCTATCTCACCCCACCCCATCCTCTCTGGTGGTGTGGAAGGCCGACCCGAGCTTCTCAAGTCCACCACGCCAGCCCTTTCTCAGATGGCCCCTCCTGGGAGGCCCTCCCTGACCGCCGGACCTCACAGCCCCTCCACTCGCCTGTGGCCCACCCACTGGCTGCGGGGTCTCCCTGACTGGGTGGGAGCTCAGTGGCACTCTGGCGCCTGCACTTAGTAGGTCTCAGGACACACCTGAGTGGGGGGAAGCAGTGCTCTGAGCCCTTCTGGGTGGAGGAGAGGCCCAGACCGAGGCAGCAGCCTCCAAGTTCTAAACAGCGGAGGTTAGAGGGGCTGGGCGCGGTTCCAGGCTGGACCCAGGCTTGTCGAGAAGAGTCACTGAAGGTGGAAAGAGCCGATGGCAGGGATCTCTCCCAAGCCATCCTGGGGCTGCTGCGCAGACGGCGCAGGGGAGAGTCGCTTCCCCAGAGAGCAGCGCCTGTGCTGGGCTTGAACGGAGGAGTGGGACTTGTGCAGCGTGGTTGGGGCGCAGGCTGCCTCTTGAGAGGGCACGCCTGGCCGGGTGGGCCTGCCACCCTGCAGCTCGGCAGACGGAGCTCAGCACGCCTCCCTGGGCTCCGGGGCCTGAGAGGGCGCCCACCGCGCTAGCGCCTGCGCAGATGAGCTAGTGCGTTCTTACACTCGCGCGTTTCACGTCTGCATGAGAATGGGCTTTTGACTGACGGTGGTGCTCTGGCCGCCTCCAAGGGCAGCGAGGGAGCCGAGGCTGTGCTGGGCAGCAGGTCCTGTTGAGCTCAGGGCTGGTGTCAGACACGCTGCCTCTGCTGCCCGTCAGCTCTGAGCCCTCTGGGCCCGGCTCCCTCGCACCAGGGGCCAATCACACCACGGTCTCAGTCCCAGCAGCCGCGAAGGAGGCCCGGAAAGTGCTCGGGCCCTCCCAGTGCTGGCTTTAGAAGCACCCTGATCGTGCTGCAGAGGAGGGCGAGCCACTGGCCTCCAAGTGTCCACGGAGAGCAGAAGCCCAAAGCCACTCAGGGTCGGATGGGCCCCAGCCCGCCCCTCCCAGACCTGCGCCCCTCAGTGGCCAGCCCCGCCCACCCCTGCAGCCTCACTCCAGCTGACCTTTCAGAAGGAGCTGACTGAGATGTGACCCCTGGGCCAGACGACCCCCCACATGGGGCGCAAGTTCAAGGGCTGTCCGTGCAGCTGCGCACCCAGCGTGACGGGTCAGCCAAACCAGCCACGTGAAGGGCAGGAGTCCCAGGCGAGTGGCCTGGCGACGGCAGAGCCATCTTGGCTTGGCCTCAGGGAGCTGTGGACCTGGGAGCAGCTCCATCACCCGCAGGGAGCCCATGAGCCCCAGTGAGAGTCTGGTCCCTCCACGCCCTCCTGCTCACCTGCTCGGTGCCACCTGCACCTTCACTGCACCAGCCTCCTGCTGGTGGGCCTCCCATGCGTGGTCCTCTGCCCCGGCTCTCTCCCCAACCCTGGTCTGAGGGGCAGCTTCCTCCACAACCCCTCCTGTGTCCCCCAGAGTGCCCCACTACCCAAGGGTGCGGCTGAGGCCCTGGGGACAGCCTGATGTCCTTTCTTTGGTATTTTCAATGTGCCCTGCAGGCCCCAGGAGCAATATTGGGGGTTAGAAACACCAGTGAACAACATGGGCACCCATCTTGAGGTGTGCCCACCTCGAGGCAGAGCCCATGGGAGAGGCAGAGCTGACCAAGGTCACAGCTCAGTAGAGGGGGCGGTGGCTATTCTGGTTCTGGTCACCTTGGGCCCTCCTGGCCGCAGGCTGCTTGTGAGGTGCCCCCTGGGGTGCCCTGGCCTGGACCAAGGCCTCTGTCTGTTTCCACTTAGCCACCGCCTGGCTGGGATGAAGTCATGGGGCCTGGGGGCGCTGGCGCTTGGCCCGGGCGACAGCTCGGCTGGGAGCCCCGAGTGGGTGAGGAGGGGCTGGGCTGGGGCTGCCGCAGCCCTGCTGAGCTGTCCTCATGCCTCAGGGCTGGGACCCTGGTCATGAAATCCCAGCCGGACCCTGTGCTGGAGTTGGGGCAGCCACCCTGGGACGGGGAGGGGGCAAGCTAGGGAGCTGTGCCCAGGGGCTCAGGCCTGACTGGGCCTGGACTGCTGGCCCCTCCTGTCCCAGGAAAGGCCAAGGGCCAGGGGGCTCTGGCTGGGCCTCCATGCGGCCGCCTGGCTGTTGCTGAGGGCGGCGTGGACTCGGGCCCCTTCACGGGAGCCCAGGGCCCAGCGGGGCGGGAGGCTCTCTCCTGCAGCCTGCCCAGGCTGTGGACGCAGATCCCTAACTGCAGGAACACAGGAAGACGAGGGCTTCAGGTGGGGGCAGGCATGTCCTGCTGAGGCCCAGACCCTAGGAACACAGTCTGTCAGTGTCGCAATGAGGAGACCGAGGTTTTGGGAGGAAAGGGGCAGTGCCAAAGCAGGCGCCCCACCCTGGGGAGCCGGTCGGGCCGTGAGCTGACCCTCAGTCATCTGGAGCAAGCCCACCATGTGGCACTCCTCAGTGGCCCCCTGAGGTAAGCCGTGTTGCTGTCCCCCTTACAGAAGAGGAAACTGAGGCACAGACACACTGTACAGAGCAGAGTCGAGACTCCCGCCTGGCTGACTCCAGTGCCGCGGGCTTGGGTTGTCTGCTGCCTCTTTCTCTAGGGCTCAGAGTGATGGGTGTGGGTAAGGGGTCCTGGGCCCTTGCCCCCATCTGCACGGGGCCCTGGCTTTGGGGAGGAATGTTCTCTGAGCTGCAAGGACATGTAAGGAGGACATGAGGACGGGAGGCTGAGCCTCACACAGGGTCACTCACTGACCCCCAAGTGAACTGGGCAGGTGTTTGAACATCACCAGAGCCACAGCCAGGCTGAGGAATGTGCAGGAAGGTGAGGCTGATGCTGTGTCCAGGGCCCACTGGGCCTGCCCAGGGCCTCCCTCCCACAGGCACGTGCCTGCCCCTGGCTGGTGACAAACACAGAGGTGGCCGCTCCCTGGTGGCACTCTGGAGGGCTTCTGGGAGAGTGGGGCTCACAGGCAGAGGGCCTGACCGGGTGGCGGCCACCTTCTGGCAGCTGCTTGTCTGGCCGGTGTCTGCGTGTCCTGTGGGGTGATCAGGGTGGATGCCCTCGCTGGCTGTTGGCAGTCAGTGCCCCTCGGGCGTCGCATGGTCTTGCCCACTGTGCGCGTCTCTGGGTGCTGCTAGGCCGGCATTTGTGGACCTTCCCTCCTGCTGAACATGGAGGCCCTGGGAATTTTCCCTGGCAACTGACTGCAAAGCACGCACGCCCTGTGGATCACTGCCCGCTCAGAACACACCACTTCCCTCTTAGGTCAGAGGGCATGAACCTCTCTGCTCCTTCCAGTGTGTCACCATGGATCTCGAGTGTCACTGCAGGGGCTCACAGCTGCCCAGCGGGTGGCCCTGCAGCCTGGCGGCCCACTGCTCGGGACCCTCTTCCTTAGTGAGGATCTGACTCTGCCTTTTTCCCTGGAGCAGGCAAGTGTTCCCTGCATGCTTCTTGATTGAGGTAAATGTCTGCTCTGGTCCATGGTTGGTTTGCTCCTTTGTCATAAGAGAAAGCTACACTGGCAACAGGGTCCCCCGGGAGCATTGCCGGACAGTGCACAGTCCCCCTCTTTCCCTGTCTGGGATGCCTCCTAGACACAAAGCTTGGAGGTACAAAGGTCCTGGGGTGCCATCAAACACTGTTTTTATTTATAGAGATAAAATCTGGGGGAGGTCACTGAGTCCAGCTGTGGAAAATACACACACAGACAGGTAGAGATAAAAATATAAACATCCCCTGATGTCCAGTCGTGTGTGGCTGCCTCTCCATCTTCTGGTGAAGCCTGGTGAGCTTCTCCACACAGGTGCACAGGTGCTCTGGGGAGATGGTGCATTGGGTGGGCAGGGAGGCCTGGGAGGGCGGGGGCAGAGGTGGCCAGATGGAGCCTTGGTCTCCAGTGCAGCTCAGGAAGCGTCCATGTCTTTCCACAAAATGTTCTGTGTGTAGCCATGGCCAGCAGAATGCGGCTGTGTGTGCCAGGTGAGACTGCGCCCAGCATTGGCAGGTCCCACCCCTGTGTCCTCTGTGGCCTATGCACAGCATCCCCTGAGCCCGGGAGAGCCAGGAGGTGGTGTGTGGGAGACCATGTCTGGCCACACAGAGGGCATCAGGTCACCCCCACCATGGAGTCAGGGCCTTTGTTTTCTGTAATAGTACGAATGGAGAAGCCAAGGCCCAGAGGCACGTGCTACTTCCCAGGGCCATGGAGAGGGCAGGACTGGCCGGGCTGGACCCCAGGTCTCTGGCCAATGCCTAGTGCCCTCAACTGCCTCTGGCTGGAAACTTCTAGCACTTGGAGCTCCTGAGACTTCATCAGGTGGGCCCGGGGGCACCTAAGGAGGCCGCAGGTGCTGGGCTGGGGGTGTTGGCTGCATCGGGTCTTAGCCCTTGATCTTCCCAGCCAACATGGTAGACACAGAGAGGCCAGAGGACTTCGCAGGATGTCCTGCCCAGGCCCAGGTTTGTTTACCAGACCCCAGAGGATTGGCTGGCCTCTGCTCCCAGAAGCCCTGAGGTCTGAGAGACCACCGAGCAGCCCAGCACGCCTGTGCACGGACTCTGCGCTCCTCGGGTGCCTCTGGGCGTCTCCTGCTAGACGCACGAGGCACAGCTGTGGTTCCGCTGGGATGGGAAGGGAGCTGCGCATCTGGTCCTGGCAGTGCCTCCCTGCAAACCCGACGCTGAGCCCCACCCTCTCTCCCCTCTGGCTCCCCAGTCCTGGCACCGCTGCAGTGAGGGCCTGCAGCATGGTGGGAGGGGCCTCATTCTGGTCCGGGCCCTGGGTTTTCCAGGGTGTCTGCGTGACAGCTGCAGGACGGGCCGCAAGCCTCCGGGTGCAGAGTCTGCGCAGTCAGGGCTCGGGCCGCGCAGCGTCTGCAGCGCTTGGTGCCTTAGGTCTGCGGGGTGATGGGAGGTTCCCCCGCCCGCGGAATTCCACGCAGAGATGGACTAGGCCGTGGAACGGGGGTGCGTGTGCCTAGCGGCTGGGTTTTCCTCAAATTGTTTCCTTTTTTTCTCCAGAAACCTCTTTTTCTGATCTGCCACCTCTCTCTGGGTGCCCCAGACATGCCAGCCTGTGCTCCTGCGGTGGGAGGCTCCCCAGCCCCCGTACCTGAGCCCTGGCCTGGCCGAAGCCCATGGCCGAGGCCCATGCTCTGTCCGGCTCATGTCCGAAGGCTCATGCTGTTCCCAGGCCCGCCTTCACGCGCTTCTTTCTGGACGTCTTCCTCACCCCCGCCCCATTTTTTTTCCACTAGAAAGCATTGCGGTCCTTCCCCACTGCCCCTCCCCGGCACCAAGGAGCTCGCCTGCCACGCGGGCCTCGGCTCCTGCAGCCGCATCCGCATGTCCACAGGGTGCACACCTGTCCCTCTGGTGCTTTTACTTTGAGACAGAATGAGATCTTGCACAGCGGGCTCTGCCCTTGCCTGTTCACCTGGATGCTGCCCAGGGTCTTCCCCACCCGCGGGCTGTTCTGAGCAGCAGCCGGCGGCCATGGGCTGCTCTGGGTCCCTCCTGGTGTCGTTGACCTTGTTCTTCCATCCCCTACGGTTCAGCTCTGGAGGCTGGGCCAGACTCAAGCCCGCTGTTTCTGGAAGGCAGGGCCCCTGCCCTGTCCCACTGGCCACACCGCTTTCCCTCACGCAGGTGGGCTTTGTCACGTGGCAGGCCCTTCCACACACACTGTGACCTCTGCTGTGCCTGGGACAGCCGGACCCGGAGTCCTCCCCGCAGCCCCTACCCTTGCAGCTGGGAGGCTGAGGAGGCTGTTGATAGGAGCCGGCAGCCCTCACTGCGGGTGGGCCTTGCCAGGGCTGCACAGAGCTGCCCACATTTCCTCCTCACTGGTGGGCCTGGTCAGAAGCGGGGTCAGAAGCGGGGCCGCCAGAGGGTCAGAACACACAGGGCCTAGTTGCAGCCTCCCAGGATGTGGGAGGCCAGTCTGCCCTCACCTCCGCACAGCCCCTCACTGCTCTGTGCCTCCCTCCACAGCCCCCAAGCCCTGTGAGGCCTGGTCTGGTGAAGGTGGCGGCAGGGTCTCTGCCTGATGCCTCCCTTGGCGTGCA
Organism: Sciurus vulgaris; assembly: GCF_902686455.1. Taxonomy (NCBI): domain Eukaryota; kingdom Metazoa; phylum Chordata; class Mammalia; order Rodentia; family Sciuridae; genus Sciurus; species Sciurus vulgaris. The sequence continues at coordinate 88,158,253 of NC_136476.1, read as the reverse complement.
CCCTCGGGTACCGAGGATGGGTGGTCTGCCTGCCATGGTCGTGCACAGTCCGAAGGCAACACGGGGGAGAGGCTGGGGCACTGCTGCCCCCACTCTCCTACTCACTCTGCTCTGCTCCTCGCCTGGGGTCCTCGTATGCTGCGGGCGATGCTGGGCTGGGCCTTCCCTCTGTCCATGGCCTCTCACTACAGAGCCGCAGAGAACAGCAGCCCGTGGCGCACTGGCCAGATGGCAACCCGGAGCGGGGATGAGGGAGAAGTCCGTGTTCAGATCCCGGCCGGAGAGCCTGCCAGGGCCGCTCAGATGTTTCCACTCAGGGCTTGGCGAAGGCCCCACCAGGGGACGCGGGGAACAGAGACTTCCCTGGGAGCCAGGGAAGAGGGGCAGGGCTGCTGGCCTCAGACGCTGTCCCGGGCTCCAGGGATCCCCCAACCTGCCCCTGGTCCATGACATGCCCAGACACTGTGGGCACGGGGTCCGAGGGACCCCCAGGCTTTTCTGGGCATGCTGGCTCTGGGCTGGCTCTTCCTGGCGCTGGCCAGTGTGCATTACACAGAGCCTGTCCACGGAGCCAGGGGGACAAAACTGTTGCATGTAACCCGGGGAAACGGGATCTGCAGCCTGCTGCAGCCAGAGGGCCCTGAGGTCACGCCGTGAGAGTTTGGGGGTGCCTGTGGAAACAGGCCTGGCTGCCAGGATCCCGAGAGGACGGTGGCCAGAGGGAGGCTGGGCCTCCCTGAGCAGTGTGTGCCTTCCCGTATCACTGGCTCCCAGGAGCCCAAACCAAGTCCCTTAAACTCAGATCGAGCATTTTAAACTCACCCATCGTGGCTGAGGAAGTCTTGCCTTGCTCCCTGAGGATCTGAGGCAGCTCCGAGGAAACAGTGAAGTCCTGAAGCGCATTCTCACCAAAACAAGCGGGCCAAATGTTCTGGACCAGACGGTGGTGACGTTGTGCAACTCTGTGAGCAGCTGAAGCCCAGGACTGCACACTTCACCCTGGGTGAAAGGGTAGATTGTATGTTATGTGTGTTTTACCACAATAAAAACGTAAAAAACTGAAACGAAAACCAATTAAAGAACCGACTCAGCGGGAGAACCAGCACTGGGACGGGAGACAGCCCAGCCCGAGGCTGCACTGGGGCTGGGTTTGCAGGCAGCCCTCGAGCAGCCCGAGGGAAGCAGACCTGCCCTGTGACTTCCAGGCCCCACTCTGCACATGATGAAAAGGATGCGTCCCAACGGTCCCCACCCTTGGGACCTGGGCTGTGGGAAGGTGTGAGTTCCTCAGGGGCGTCTGCTCTCAGGCAGTGAGTCTCCAAGAAGTTTCCAAAGCCTCCCACAGGAAACAGGACACTCCCGGCCATGCGAGGCCTGGACCTGGCCACCGTGAAGAGGACGAGAGTGGACAGTCAGGTGGTGGGACAGAGATGCAGGTGGAATGCCTGCATTGGGACTCTGCACCGCCTGCACTGAGGTGAGGCCCAGAGAAGGGAGGCCTTGGGCTGGCTGAGGAGGCCCAGGCCCTGGCAGGTTTCCCTGGGCTTCCCGTGGCTTCTGGAAGAGCCGGGTCTTGGGAGGAAGGGTCCCTTGTGCAGATAAGAACCTGCATCTAGGAGAGTTCAGAGAACTCACCTGAGGCCTCATGGCTGACAAGCGGCAAAACCAGGGTGTGCAGCCACCTCTGCCTGCTGCCAAGCCTCGTCCTCAACCTCTGTGAGGAGGCTCCAGTGCAAACCCGGAGGTGTGTGGTGCCAGCTGCCTGTAGCCAGAGGCAGGAGTGGCCAGGGGGCCCGGCCTGAGGTGGCTGGGAAGGAGCGTGCCCTTGGGAGGGGCCTGTCTTCTGCGGGGCTGTAGGTGCGACCTGTATTCACCTTGGAACACCTCAGCTCCCCAGGGAGACCCTGCTCCCACCCTCTCCTGCTGACCCCCGACCTGGGTGACCTGCCCGGTGGCTTTGCTGTTCTGGCATCTGCACAGGTGGGAGGCCGTGAGCCTGAAGCCTACCGGGCACCAAGTTCTCAGGTTTGTCCTTGCCGTGTGCCGTGGCGCTCTGTCCCTCTGGGTGGCGGCCGGGTGCTCCTCCGTGGCCAGCACATGTCAGCTGGTGGACACGGGGTCACTCCACTTTTTGGCCCTCAGGGCGAATGCCCACGTGGATGTTTGTTTTAGTGCCGGGTGGGATTCCTGGAGCGCGAGGGTGCCGACTCTTTCCTCAGCGCTGCTTCGCTCTCTGCTCCCTGCAGCAGTGGGCGAGGCTTCTGTGTTCTCGCCAACGCTGGGCACTGTCCTTCAGAGACACTCTGGCGGTAGCAACGCCCTGGCCAGCCAGCACCTCGGGTCAGCCTGCATCTGCTCCTCCGGCTGGCTGCTGCGGGGGCAGCTCTTCACGTGCCCTGGCTGATCGCAGACCTCGTTCAGACCCTTCTGCCGTTCCCGATGCAGCATCTGGCTTTGTATCGCGGTAGTCCGGGCGCTGTTCCTCTTCTGGATACAAGCCCCCCATCAGAAACCGCCTGGCCGCTCTCTCCCATTTGGTGGCTTATCTTCGTGCTTTCTCCCTGATGGTGTTCTCAGCACGCACGTTCTAGTGTGTCGTGTGCCCTCTCGTCGGTTACCCTCACCGGCTCTCTCGTCCTTTACCTCCTTGGCCTTTGCTCTCCCCCCAGACCTAGTACCGTAGATCCTTCCTCGTGTGAGTTTGGTGTTTGGATTTACACCGCCTACACCGTTTGAAAACCTCTAGCCTGGGAATGAAGTGAGGGGCGTTCAGGACTGCTGACAGGCAAGACGCGGGTCACTCGGTGCTGGTCCCTCAGGGTCCCCTGATGATGAACAGCCCCAGATAGACTCTCAACCCCAAGCTGCAGACCATACAGGGAGACCAACCCTCGGCCAGAGTAGCCGAGAAAACAGAGCGGACGAGCTCGACCCTTAAAGATGCCAGCGACACACACAAAGTAAGATACCTATGCTTAAAGAACAAAAAATCGAATCACATATGAGGGAATATCCAAATCACAAGCAAATTTTTGGAAGAAATAACCAAATTAGATGTTCTAGAGATGGAAATATGAGCATTTGATTACAAACTCACGGGATGGGTTAAAAGCAGATTAGACCCATGGTGGGGCTGAAAGATCGTGCAGAAGCAGCGAGAGGGACAGGGGACAGAAAGCACAGAGGGTGCGGGAGGCGTCTCCCGGGGAGCGGCGGCATGGGAGCTGCGTGGCACAGCCCCGTGTCAGTGGTTCGGAGCAGCTGCCCCCATAGGTCGCTCCTGGGCCCTCACTGGGCAGTGCGCAGGCTCCTGAGGCTGCGGGTCCAATCCTGGCAGGAAGAGGGCTCTTGCGGCTGGTCTCCACTCCCTTCTGCACGCCCTCTCTGAGGAGTGAGCTCACGTCCCTGTGCCTCCTGTCAGGGTGGCTGTGTCCCAGAAAGAGAGGGGCACGGCAGCAAGGGGATGCCACAGTGACCCTCTGGCCCAGGCTTGGAAGCGACTCACTGTTGCTCCTGCCACTCGCCATTGGCCACACGATCAGCTCCACGTCCCGTGGGTGGGGCAGGAGGGGCAGGAGGGGAAGCGGTCAGAGGCCACACTTCCCCAACACTGGAGGAGGCCTGCATCCCAGGGGCAGGGGTCTGCAGGCCGCTGGTAACGGGAAGAGTGATGCTTGACGCTGAAGTCAGGTTTCTGCTGAACATGGAGAGGAAGCCCCGTCAGCAGAGGAGGGCAGGACCTTTCCCTTCCACAGAGCAGCCAGCAGTGCAAAGCCCAAATCAGGAGGGACATCTTCAGAGTTCTCCTACAGGGACGTCCACTTCAGTTCTGCACCTGTTACATGTGGGTTAAGTGATGGTGGATGAGGAGAACATCAGATAAACAAAAACCAAGAGCAGTGTCCTCACGGAGCTTTACCAGAGCCCCCTGGGACCATTGGACTGGGAGAAGGGAAGGGGTCAGAGGGGCCGGGGAGGCTGCAGGACCACGGCAGAGGGCCTGGTCAGGTTCACACGCAGGGACGGAGGATGCGCTCTGGCAGGCCCCTGGAGACAGAGGTGGCCCGGGGCAGGGGCTGTGGAGGCTCTCAGCCACCCGCAGAGGGTGCTCCTGCCCTGGGCAGAGCTGGGTCTTCATGCTTGCCTGTCCTTGGTGCTGGCGCCCTGGAGGAGGGCAGTGCACTGCATTTGCTCTTGCAGCCAGCAGGCCTGGTGGGCTCCACTGTTCTGAGACCCTCCCTCAAAGACTCAGAGCTGCTGAGGTTAGACTCAAGAGCCCAGAGGGTTCTGGAGAATGGCATCCTGACATCATTCTGACTGCCCCACAGTGGCAGTAACCTGGCATCCAGGAGGGTCCTGGGCAGGGTGTCTGCAGGTCTAGCAGCAGTCTGTGTCCCCACTGCCCTTCAGGGTCCCTCCAGTGGAGAATGGAACAATGTCTCTCCGTAGTGCCTCCAGCTGGCAACCAAGCTCCAACACACAGGCCTGGGGGGACACTCGACACTCGGGGCCGAGCTGCAGCATACACCTTGGAGTGGACATGCTGGTGAGTCTACACTTGGTTTTTTTGAGGGGCCATCCGCTCTCAGCACGGGCCCGCACAGCACTGTTGGTGCCTCGGCTGTCCTCTCTCCTTGGCCTCCCCTGCTCTGCTCTCTAACTCAGATCACATCAGACTCCCTGTCCTCTCACTTCAAGTGGGTGGGGGGAGAGAAGGGAGGGTGAGGTCCCTGAAGGTCGTGTGGGGCTGGCTGTGCATCTGAAGGAGGTGGTGCTCTCTTAAGGTGGCCCCTTCACGTGGAATCTAAAGCTTTGCTGGCCCTGGTGCCTTAGGGGCTTGGAACAGCCACCAGCCTCCCCTGGGAAGCAAAGTCAGTGTCCCCACCTATGAAATGGGGATGTCATTAGCTCCACTTGGTGACTAAGTAGATGGTGCTTATAAAGGGAGTGTTCCTTTTAAATCCCGCACGTGTGGGGAAGGCACAGAGCAGCCCTTGTGACGCTGGTGGATGAGCCACCGTGGCTTGGGTCCCCAGCCTGAAGATGCTCTGGTCTGAGGGGTGCAGAGGAATCTGCTCCCTAAGGCACGGGAGAGGAAGCAGCTGTCCCGGGGGCTACGTGCAGCCCTCCTTGTCTAGGATTTGGGGAGGGATTCAGATACCAAGGACCGCGGCTCCACACTGCTCGGCTGTGCCATGCTGGCCCCGGGGCATAGGCCTGGCATGGGCAGCCGGCGTCTTCAGAAGAGCTGCTTCCCTCTCGTGTCACCAGGAAGGGGCTTCAAGGAACCACCAACAGGGCCTGATCAGTGTCCAGGGGAGTGGGTGTTGGGAGCCCTCGTGTCCCTCGGTCCCTAGAGGACTCAGTGAGCAGCTGTGCGAGAGATGCTGACCGAAGGGGCAGATAGAGGAGGCTTCAGGTGCAGAGGACCCTTGCCAATGGGAGAGGAGCCTGCAGCCCAGAGGACCGGGGCATCTTGAAAAGCCTGGCCAGGCCTGCGGGATCTACCTAACCACCTGCGGAGCGTCCGCGTGGACCCAGGGCGGACAGGCGGTCCCTGTGGCTCTGCAGCAGTGAGGACCCTCTGCCTACACCATTGCAGATGTAAGGGAGAACGCCTGGTCCTGGAGGGAAGCGGGGAGACGCATGCACACCCCACGCCGTGCCCTAACACCACGCTGGGCACGTGTCTGTGCGTGACGCGCATTCCTAAGGCGGTTTGGAAGTCTGAAGTCTCACTGGGCTGAGATGAGCACGGCGGCCGGGCAGCATTTCTGTCGCGGGCCCAGGGCCGGCTGCCTTGTGTTTCTGGCATTTGGAGGCACCTGCTTCCCTCCAGCCGTACCTATTCCCTCTGGGTGTGGCCTGGCCTCACCTGCTCTGACCGGCCACCCTGCCTCCTTGGCTGCCTCCAGAGTTCTGTGTGGGCACTTAGCCCCCAAGAGCCTCATCTTAGGAGGTGCCCTTGGGAGGGACCGGCACCCAGGTAAAAAGGCTCAAGGGAGAGCCTGTCCTGTTGCGCCTCCACCTCTTCTGCCTTGTGAGGACCCAGTGCTGGTCCCCCCGAGAAGACACAGCAGCAGGCGCCATCCTGGAAGCAGAGGCAGCCCTCGCCAGACTCAGAACCTGCTGGCGCCTTGATGGTGGATGCCCCACTCCCAGATGCGAGAATAGATTCCTATTCCTCACAAATCGCCTGGTCTGTGGTTGGTGACCACAGCAGCACACATAGACCAAGGCACTGGCAGCCCCCCTGGGGCCCCATCGGCCTGACATCACATCTGCAGAGTCCCCTCTGCTGCCTAGGGCACATATCCAGGGGCTCTGGGAATGGACATCTTCCGCCTGTCATCCTGACATCATTCTGACTGTCCCACAGTGGCAGTAAGCCTGGCATCCAGGAGGGTCCTGGGCAGGGCCATCTGCTGGTCTAGCAGCAGTCTGTGTCCCCACTGCCCTTCAGGGTCCCTCCAGACAGCCCAGTCCCTGGGCACCTGGTTGACATGCCCCGGGGGTGTAGAAGCCCCAGTTCCCTTCCTGGGGGTGGGGACAGGGTGCTGGGCTCTTCCCCAGAGCACCCAGCGGGTGTCTGTCACTCCCTGTGCCATCTGGATTCACGGTCTGGCTCTGTCTTTCAAACTGTGGGGTGAGGCACATCCATAAGGGTAATCGCTTCGAAGTGGCCAGTTCAGTGGCACTGAGCACACTCACTGTGGCCCCACCCCACGTCCCTCCATCCGCAACACCTTCACCTGTTAGCCACCTCGTCCCCAGACCTACCCCAGCCCTCCCTGTGCCCACGTGTGCTCTCTGTCTCTGCGGATTTGCCCACTTTGGACATTTCGAAGCAATGGTGTCAGGTAACCCGAGGTCTTCTGAGGCACTTGTGTGCGTCTGAGGTCCATGCGTGGGCGCGCCAGGTCCTGAGGTTCTCGAGGACAGCGCTGCTGTGAACAGCACTGTCTGGGGCAGACTTGTCCTCAGCGCCGGGGTGCACACCTGGGCGAGGAACTGCGCACTCCCCCTTTGCCTCTTCTTTTCCTGTGGTGCCAGGGTGGAACCGGCCTTGGGCAAGCTGGGCTCCAGCCCAGGCCCGCACATGCCCTTATGCAGCTGGCTTTCTGCCCCATGCCCGGCAGCCCTGCCTGCATCCTCTCCACCAACCAGAGGCAGAGATGTTGGGGACCCCGGCAAATATGGAGCTTTGCCAAGTCTAAGCCGCCTTCCCCGTGCACTGTGGGACATGGCAGCCCCGTGCGCACCTGGTGTTCAACGCAGGTGAGTGAAGGTTGAACCCGAAGTGCAGGTCCTCAGGCACACGGCCCCTGCTGGCCTGGGCTCCTGACCTCGATGGGGCAGATGTAGAACGTCCCCACCCTCGAGAACATTCCACAGGACGACGCTGCTTCTCTCTACTCTTCACTGTGCTTAGAATATTTTATGCTGAAGTATGTGTCCCAAAGAGCCCAGCGACAAGAGCAAGCCATGTTGGAGCCCCAGAATGGAGCAGGTGAGGCGGGGGCCCTGGCCCAAGGGCCCCTGGGCTTGGGCTCTGTGTGTGGCCCCTGAGCTGGGCGGGTCAGGGCGACGTGCAGGGCTGGCCTGGGGGGCTGCACTCCCACTGCCCTGAGCGTCCAGCTTTCTTGGAGCAGGTCCAGAGGCCCTTTGTAAAGCTTCACAGACGTCAGCCCCGTTTTGAGTGACACTGGGCACCGGGGTGGGGGGACAGGTGGGGCAGGCAATGGTGGTCCTGGCTCGGTGGGGTCCCTGCCCTCCTCCTGCTTCTAGGACAGAGTGCTGGGGAGGTGGGGGCTGCCCCTCCCACTGCATGGTCTGTCCAAGGTGGCTTGTCTCTGCTGACCAGCTGGGCGTCGGGACAGCCCTCAAGGCCCCTGTCTCGGATTCCTCATCTATGAAATAAGCGGATCTCTGGCCTCCTGCAGGGCTGGGCCTCTCCTCTGGATCTGGCCTCCTTCCTTGCGTGTGTTCCTAATTGAATCAGTGCTTCTGAAGGACATACCATGTGCCATGGCTGTTTCCCACACTGGATTCCAGCTCATTGAATCCATATGACAAGCCACGGGTAACTGCTCTTGTGAAAGTCAGCCCACCGACGGGGAAACCGAGGCAGTGAGGAGTGGGGCCCCGCTCAGAGCCCACATGCCTTACTAGCGTCAGGATCCCCCAGGGACACTCAGGTTCCCATGTGCCCTTGCAGGGTGACATCTTAAAGCAAAGGAAGAGCCGGTGGCCCCAGATTTGGCGCCATGCTTTGTGCAGGTGGGGGCCGTGCTGGCCGTGGGCTTTTTGCTCCGGATCCCAGCAGCTCAGGCAGCGTGACTTCACCATGTCCACGCCCTGGCTTCACCCTGGCAATGACCCGATGCGTCCATCACCTCCCAGGTTTTATGGAAGCCCGGGGAAAATCGAAAGCTGTGAGCATTCGGAGCGGGGCTGAGCTCAGGGTCAGGGTCCCTCCTCCCCGTGCCTCCCGGCTGCGCTGCGTGGTCTGGCCCCGCCCCTGGAGGGGACGCTTCAGGGATGCTCCCAGTACATTCCAGAGAGGTGATGTGGCTTCTTCCGTTGGAGGTCGCGGCGGTCCTCCTGGGGGTCTGAGTGCCCCTGGACGCTCAGGGCTGTTCTGAGTTACTATGTCTCCAGGGCAGAGCTGGGGACGTTCCCATTGGCTTGCTTCTGTCCTTGGGTGCCAGGATTTTAGGCTGGACATGATTAAAGAATCGTGTGGGAATAAATCAAAGCCAGGGTGCCAGGTACTGCGGAGGGGCCAGCTGTGCACATGGAGCCTCCCTCCCCAGTCTCCCAAGGCCCAGCATGTGGACATTAAAACACGGTCTTCCAGGAAGTCAGTGAAGACTGTGTCCAGCAGGCAGCTGTTCTCGGGTGGGGTATGAACTCCTCGAGAAGCCAGAGGGTGCAGGCCTGCGCGGAGCAGCCCCCACCCGTGAGTCCTCATCTGCTGGTGGTCCCTGAGGCGCTGCTTGAGCAGGGAGGAGAGGGACACCCAGTAGACTGGGGGTGCCGCTGGCAGAGCCCCTTGGAGGGCCTGCACACCCTCCGGGGCCCAGCAGCCACCACTTCAATGTGCAATCCCAGCGGAGAAATGGAAACCGGTGGGCATGTCCTCAGCAGCATGCCCCTCAGGAGGCTGCAGGGGTGGCTCAGGGGCCCCTGTGGCAGGGGCATCAGCTGTGGCAGCCCAGCAAAGGCCAGCACATGATGGCTCAGCACTTCCAACCGTCAGTGGAATGGGTTCTGCTGTCCACAGAAGGGGAAGCCAGGGTCACAGGCAAGCCGCTCCCAAGGTGGCAGTGCCGGCCAGATGGGGGCTGTGGCAAAACTCTGCATGGGCCACTGCCTCCCCCCAGGAAGAGGACCTCACGGCCCAGCCAGAGGGGCACTGGGGGCGTGGGTCACTGGCTCTGCTGAAGGCCATCTTCTGGCCAGGCGGCCGGGTCCTCTGTGGAGTCCAGCGCTGAGCTGAGAGAGGTGTTTCCTCCCTTCCTTCCCGACTCCCTCCCTCCTCGCCTCCTCTCTCCCTCCCTCGTTCCTCCTCCCTTTCTTTCCCTCGGGGATTGAACCCGCGGTGCTCCACCACTGAGCTACACTCTATCCTTGCTATTTTGAGACAGGGCCTCCGTAAGTCGCCTGGAACTTGTACTCCTCCTGCCTTGGTAGCCCGAGTCCTTGGATCACAGGCGTGGCCACCTTGTAGGCCCAGAAGGTATTTCCCACCTTGTGGCAAAGACTTCTGCCCACATGTGGAAATATGTTCATCACCATTTGGGACAAAATTCCAGCTGGGGCGAAGAGCTCTCCAAGCCAAGGAGCGGGGGGGGGGCGGGGGGGGGGGGCTTCAGAAGCCCTGGCTGCCCCCAGCTGTGGCCATGCTGGGAATGGGGCTGGGCAGGTGCCTGGGGACTGTTCTTGTGCTGGACCTGGGCACATCCTCCTCCAGAGCACAGGCTTTCCCAGCTGGCCTCGCCTCTGCTGTGGGACACAGTGGCCTCTCCCCTGCTTGTCACTTAGAGCCTGTTCAGGCCCCGTTCTTGTACATTCCCTGGCTCTGCGGTGGACGTGCTTCTAGTCCACCCTGCCAGCTCCCGCCTATGAGTTCCCCATACCCCTGTCCCCGCTGCCCTTTATGGCTGCACTGTGACCCACTGTCCTCTAACCCCAGATATCCTGACCCTCCACAAAGAGACCCCACGAGTTTCAGGGAGCCCAGAGGCCCTTCTCAAAGGAAATGCAAGACCTTCGACCAGCCAGCCCCTCAGCTGGGGAAGTGAGCAGGGGTTTCTGGGTCACTTAGGACCCACACTGAGAAGGCTCAAACCCTCTCTCCGTCCTGTCAATTCTCTGGTTCAGCAGGAGGGAAGGATGGCCTGAAAGCTGGCCAGGCTCTGGAAGGGCTCCAGGGTGGGGCCAGAGGCCTGAGCTCTTAGGCCACACTTCAAACCACACCTGGACACGGCCAGGCCTCACAGCCCCTGGGCCCCTTGGAGAGCAGTGTTGCATGCAGGGAGGGGCCATGCTTGACCACAGCTGCTCTGGCTTTGCTGGGAACTCCCCCAGAGTCAGCAGAGCCCCAGAACCTTCCTGCACTGGACAGTGGTGGCCTGCCCAGGACAGAGCATCACCACATCCGCCCACTCTGCAGCACGGCTGCTGGGTCAAGCCCACCCTACAATTTGCTGTTAGTCAGAGTGCTTAGGAAAGCAGAATCTACCTCAGAGGCTTGGGAGGGGGACAGAAATCATTTCAGCAACTAAACCACTCACCAGAACTCCCTGTACCCGCTACCATGGCAACAGTGCCAGCTACTGGGGATAGGGTGACACCCTGTGCAGGACTCTGCAGCAGGCTGCCCAGTTCACCTGGCAGCTGTGCTCCACCACTTCCTGCTGTGTGACCTTGGGCGATTGCCCCACCTCTCTGTGCCTTCGTTTCCTCCTCATCCTGAGGCTGAGGGGGGCTTGTGAGTTTGGGCTAACACCCCCCAGAGCACCTGGGCAGCTCCTGCTGCTGGGCTGTGCCTGATCGTGGCTGCTGGTGTGCGGCCTCGGCCTCCGGGTGTCCCCTCTCCTAGCAGGTCTTGGCCGACTTCCAGGCACATAAGGGGAGACCCTGAGGGCGAGGCCGAGGGCCTGGGCACTTCGCATGGGCACCCTATGGCCAGTCTGCCCTGCCAGTGTGCCTGCCAGTTGGCACCCGGTGCTGGCATCTGGTTTACCTTTTCTCCAAGTCCCTGCCAACACCAGACACTGAAGGAAGTGTAAGTTCTGCCGTTGTGATAGGCCCAGAGCTTTTGGGTTGGACGCGCCTCTTCTGAGGAGCTGCTGCCGGTTTGTTCTTGACGTGAGCTGTGACGTGTGTGCGCATGCATACACACGCGTCCCCGTGGCACCTGCTGCACAGGCAGACGCCGTCTGGGTGCCCGCAGGACTCCCATGTGCCATCCACCTGGAGGGCTCTTTTCTGGCAGGGCGGCGTGGCGTCCCACTGGCCGCTGCTCTAAGACTGCATTACACATCCCTGTGCTTTCTTCCTCCTTTTTATGGCTCCGTTTTCATGTTTAAAACTCTCTCCTTCTGGAACTTGCTATGGCAGAAGGAAGGAGGTGGGGCTGTGGTTCTTCAGCTCTTCCCTCCCAGTGGCCAGCCTGCCCCCCAAGGCCGTCACCATCTTCTCCAGCACCCGAGCCTCCGGGGCCTGTGGGCTCCTCTCTGCTCAGATCCACAGGTGGCCGCTCCCAGTGGGGGGCCCCACTGTCAGAGGCCTCCTCGGGAAGGGTTTCCTGCTTCCTCCTTGTGAGTTATTTTACTTGAGCTGAAAATCACTGAAGTCCCTGTCCCTGTCTCCCACCACGTGAAGACAGTTGGTACTTTCCTTAGTGGGTCGGAATCGAGCGGGTGGACAGATCTGGGAGGAAGTGCCGGTTCTGCGTTAGGGTGTGTCTGGCCCACGAGGGCTTCTCTTTTCCCCCGTTTTTGCTGCATCTTACTCGGTAGAGTTCCGACAGCCTTGCTTGTTTCCTGTTAAACGGGCTTGGTTATCTGATTGGTTCAGTGTCTTGTCATGAGCTCAGCCCGTCCTTTCCTGTTCTCCCGGGCTTCTGCATCTCTGCAGAGCAGCTGGTCTGGTGTCTGGAGGCTGAGGCCAGGGCCTCTGGGTGGGGGACGTGGCCAGCCCTGGCTCAGTCCTGTGGCTCTCTGCAGAGGACATAGCTTGGGTGGGTGTGCCCTTGCCACGGAGGGGGCTCCCAGGCCAGCCATGGTCACTCGTGCTGTCTGAAGATATGCAGAAACTGGACAGAGTGGAGTGGAGGGCAGGGTGTCCCGTCCCCTGGATCCTGCTTTGACCCGCTGCAGGGGGCGCTGGCCTGAATGAGCGCAGGCCCCAATAGCTGAGATTCCTTCCAGGGCTCACTGGAGTCAGCCTGACATACCAGCGGGCTGAGTCACACATGGGTGCCATTCATCTCAGAAGGGGTAGCAAAAGGAGGCCATTGTCCCGCCCCGAGTGGGCTGTCCTGGGTGCTGTGTCCGCCATCCCAGAGCCCTGAGGAGTTGGCTCCGGGGGATCCAGCCCTGGTGTATCCTGCTTGCCTCCATCGCTCGGCCACGGCCTCTCCTCCTCCCCGGCTCCAGCCTGGCACCCCTCCTCAGACACAGCCCTGCTGCTTGCCTCTGTGCCCTGTGGCACAAGGCCAGGCTCTCCTGGCAGATGGTCTCAGCAGGTTGGGCAGCGTGACGAGAGGACTGGATACGCCGGCACGTGTTGCAGGACCCTGGTCGTGCCCAGCGTCCGAGGCAGGGCGATGGTTGGGTAAGAGGAGGGCGTCCTGGGGGTGGGGTGCAGGCGCCTCCCTGGCCCGGTGTTGTCACCTGGTGCCCCGTGAGCCTTCACTGAAGGATGTTTTGTTCAATGGGGCCGTTTTCTCATTCCACCCATTAAAGAAAAAATTTTAAAAAGTTCCTGTGTGCTTCTTCTGAAATTCATCTTTTAAAGTTGTGTTTTCTAAACTGGGAAACATCTGGATTTCCAGGTCTCAGGAAATTACAGGCCACATTTCGAATATCAACGACATCCCTGCCACATCCATCAAGCAGCCGGGGAGGGTGGAAACCTTGCTCCACAGCTGGGCCCGGCAGCAGGGCCACTTCTTTTCCTTGAAAAATCCCCAAAGATTATTTTTAGCATCTGAAATTCATCTTTCCCCTCCTAAATTTGAACTTCATGTTGCAAGAAAAGAAATGTGTGTGCCTTCCCCCAATGCTCAGCCGAAGTCACAAAGAAACGCCTGCAGCCTCACCCAGGGAGAGGCGCTCCCTCCAGGATCCAGTCTGGGCTGACACTGTGTTCTGATGAATGAGCGCCATGGTGGTTTGGCCCCATTACAGACTGCAGACCCGCGGCTGGCCCTGCCGAGTGCCCCTCAGGTCTCAGGGAGGAAGACCCCAGGCTCCGTCTCTGGGACCATCATCTGGGAAGTAGGTCCACCGCTGGAGCCACCCAGGGCCTTTTTCAGTGGTCAGGAGAGCGGGGGGCCCACAATCCCACTCCCCAACACCAGGATGAGATTGGCTGGGCTGGGAGACGGCAGCGTGCGCTCCTTCTGGTGGGTTCTGCATTCTTTCCTAGTGAAGTATTGTACATGGAAAACCAGAATATATGGTCAGCATTCTTCCTATAAACAGAGCATTGTACATTGTGAAAGAATTACTTAGGGAGGACTGGAGTGTTGCCATGGTTACCCTGCCCCCATCCATGTGGTCCCAGCATGCTGCCGACGTGGAGCGGGCTGGCTCCCCACCTGATGGACGCGTGGCTGGGGAGCACTGTCTTGCTTCTCTGCTGCTCTGGGACCCTGCCTGACTGTGGCCGTCACGCATGTGCTTCGGCTGCCAGGCCCCACGGTCACTCGCAATCACACGGGGAAATCCAAGATGTGGAGACCCAGGGGGGTGCTTGAGCTGACACTGGGGGACTGTGCCCTTGTCCTTGCCCGGCACGGCCCTGTCCACTGTGCCTCCTCCCAGACCCCTCAAGGTTACCCTCGGGGCTGCCAAATGCTCCTGCCACCAGAAGGGTGGGTTCTCACCCCACTGAACCACGTCTGAGAAACTGTGTCCGCTGCCTGTGTGGATCCAGGGCCTGTGTGGATCCAGGCGGGCTGCACTTGATGTGCCAGATCCCCTCCCGCCCAAGTTCCCAGGAGCGCATACGTGGAACGACTCTCCTGCTGCTTTTCAGCAGAACCTCAGATGTTTTCCTGGAGGAACAGAAGCGTGGCCCTGAGCCATGGTGAGAATCCCGGCCATGGACTCCACACGCACTCTGAAGAGCCCTCCGCTCTCGGCAGCCCTGGACCCCCTGTGGCCGCTCTCCCGCCCCATCATGGGGGTCCACACACCGTCCATCCCTTGACTTTCGCACGACTAATTAAAAGCACCACGTGGGCCAGATCCTCCACTGGCAGTCACCTTGACCGAGGGATGAAACCACAGTGGCTCTGTCCCCAGGGTGGTGCTCCCGGGAGCTACCGGTCCCCAGGAAGGGTCCCGAGACCTCTGGCTCAGGGAGACACAGGCCACCTAGAGCCTGCAGGCGGCAAGCAGGCTGCCCCAGCCTCCCCTGGCACAGCTCCTCCTCCCGGCTGGGCCTCGGCCGCCTGCCCTGCCTCCCTCAGTCCTGCTGGGGCGCAGTCAAGGTGGTTTTGGGTCTTGCTGTGTACTTGCTGCGTGAAGCTGGAGTTTGGGGCCCAGGAGGTGGAGAACCACATACCGATGGGTTTGGGGCAGTGCGTTTGGGATCAGTACCTGAGGAGTGAGGGCTCAGGTCTGGGGGCCCAGAAGTCAAGCTACCATGTAGTCATGGTGGGGGCTCAGCCGGCTCCCGGGCAGCTCTGGAGCTGGGAGACCCTATGACGTCCCGCGTCAAGGTACAGGGCCAAGTCTCTGGTCCCATGCGGTCAGGCATCAGACGCATTGGCCCTGGAAGGCCGTGGCCAGGAGCAGAAAAGCACCCCTCTGTCCCCAGCAGTCTCCGGGGAGGCCGGCTCTAGCTGCCGCCTGTCAGCGTTCCAGGCAGGTGAGGGAGGACCTGGTCCTGAAGGGGTGCAGGGCAGCACCCACTGTGGCCTGCCCCGTCCTTCTCTCTCCCGCTTCCTCGAGGGGTGCGTCCACCCCAGCTGGGAAGGCGACTCGCCAGGGTGTGGGTGCACCTCTCCACCCACCCTGTTTCCTCCAGGGAGCCTGAGCCGATCAGGCAGAGGGCAGACTGCACCCTGCACCCTTCCGCAGCTGATCTCAGAGGGAAAGGCACTGTCCCTTCTCCCCAGGACGCCTCCATCCGCTGGGTGGCCCACACTGTGTCCCTGACAGGTCAGAGCCCCTGGCCGCCATGTCCTTCTCAGCCTGTCGCTGTTGCCCCATCCACGTACCAGCCCTTGTGGATAGGGGAGTGCTTGGAGGCGACAGCTGTGTCACCTGCCCCCAAAGTTTCTTCCAGGTGATGGGCCAGTTTTCCGCTAGTCTGCCATTTGCTTTTTAGCCAGGGGTCTCTTGGGCTGAGGAGCCTGATGGGACCTGGGGGTGGTTGTCAATGAGAGGGGCAGGAACTCTGCCTTTGTCCCTGGTGAAAGCATTTCTCTCTGGGGACCTGGACTTCTGGCCTCACTGGGTCTGGGTTGGAAGACAAGGGAAGGCAGGGAAGCTGATTGCTGAAGTCCCCTTCCTCCCACCCCTGGTCCCCAGCCTTCTCCCCATGGTGAACGTGGCACCTCCAGTGGTCAGGGTGGACCCAGTCCTGGAGGAGGGGCCTGTCCTACTCTTGTTCTTTTCCCGCAGCTGCTGCGAGACCCCGTAGTGGCCTGGGGACAACCTCCCCACGCTGGCCTTGGTGGTTCTGGCCGAGACTCTCTTCACTGCTTTCCTGCTTATCAGATGCTTGAAACACTCACCCAAAGTGCCTGAGCCAAGTTTATATTTTTTCTCACCATTAAGAAAGATCTCTCCAATGACAGCAGCTGGCACCGTGAGTCGCTGCCTCGTCTGTTCGGGGCCTGGTGAAGACCTGGCTCCGCCTCAGCTCCGCCGCCCCCTCCCTGCTGCCCACTGGCTTCCATTCCTGCAGCAGGCAGGGGGCTTCTTTGCCCACGCCTGGGCCCACTGCTGCCCCTGCCCCCCAGAACTCTACCCTGCTCCCCTCCCTTTCTGGTGTCCTGGACATCTGGCTTCGAATCTGCTCCACTCACACCTCTGGGTGACCGCAGGCAAGACCTGCCCTCTTGTTCAGCTCCATCTACAAGGCAGGGAGGATTCGATTCACTGATGGTCCTCACCGGCTACAGTGCTGACACGGCTGTGCTGAGGAGGATCTGAGGCTCGGCCGGGCGGGCTCCGTGGTGGGAGGGGCTGTGATCCACCAACGGTCTGCAGTGAGAAAGAGGGACCAGGGCACTCGCTGTCCTCAGGCTAGATGGGGCTTGTCACCAGCTCCCCTTGGCATTTCCTTGCCTGCTGGTCCGGCCCCGCTTCCTCTTGACGAGACAGGCGACACCCTTGTTCGAATGTTGAAGAAGCTGAGACCCCCAAGCGAGCTTCCCAGGGCACGCGTCCTGCAGGGGGCTGCGCTGACCGCCAGGCTGGTGTGCGGAGGAATTGGGTGGGTCCCTGGTGGGGGCGTCACTGCCCTGCAGGAGCAAAAGGCTGAGCCACTGAGGTCTTGGGTTGGTGCCTTGACCCTCCCACTCCTGGTGGAGACTCCAGCGGTGCTGGGCAGCCCTGCAGAGGCCCCGCAGCACGGCGAGGGTCAGTGTCCTCCTCAGGCCTCCTGCGTGGTGGGCAGAGGGTGCGGCTGCAGGGCCTCCATGCATCTGTCAGGCCGGCTGCCCTGGCTGGTGGCTCCCACAGCCACCAAGGAGCAAAGCGAAGTGTCCCCCGAGGTCTCTGAACGTGTCCCCTGGAGTTCCTGCCCTGCGGGCTCAGATGAGACATGTGGGCCATCACTTGGTCTGGAAACTTCTCTTTCAGACATGCTGCCTTTTCCTGAAGAAGAGGTTTGTCTTGTGTGTTCCTTGTTACCCAGGCGGCCTGGCGCAGGTGGGACACAGCAACCCTGGGGTGACCTAATGGCGCCACGGCTACAGTAACACAACGGGTGCTTCCAAGCCCAGAGCTCCTGTGGTCCCCACATCCATAGGACAACCAGTTCTCGGGCCCTTCAGCCAGACTCCCCAGGGAAAATGGACCGAGAGGTCTGCAGTACCTCCCCTGACCTGTCTGGCCATGACCAGGGGCTGGTCTGGCAGGCGCCCACCCCAGGGCCCCAGCCTGTTCCAAACCCATGTCCCTGTGCCCCACAGGGAGAGCTACTGCTCAGCCTCTCTGGTGATTAAAATCTTGCTCTATTAACCGTTGACTCACGGTCTGAAAATGTGCCCAGGGCAGAGCTGTGGCCAGTGAGCCTGGCTTGGTGGCCCCAGGCCTCGCTCAGCCTTGCTGCAAGGGGATCCCTTTCCAGGCACGCGCACTGCCCGCACCTCTCTGCCACCCTGGCGACCTTCCCCGTGGACCCTGAGTGCTCCTGCTCCGCCCTCGCCAGGGCTTTGGCCCCAGACCTGGGCAGAAGGAGTGGAGCGGGGAGGCCATCTGGGGCGGGATCAGTGTTCAGACGGGAGAGGAAATCGCTCTGAGATGGCCGAGACGAGACGGCTGGAAGAAGGGACCTGGACAGCCAAGTTCAACAGGGGGACTGGGGCGGGGCTGGCGGCTTTGCTCTGCTGACACGGGGGCCCAGTTGAGGCTGACAGACCAGAGGGAGAGCGACCTCCCCTTCTTCTGTCTCCTTGAGCATCGGCCAGGTGGACAGCCTGGACAGGAGGCCCAGAGGTGTGGTGGGCCTGCCAAGAGTGGAATGTGGGTGGGGCTGGGGTGGTCCTTCCACGAACCCCCTGGATGGGTTGCCCGGGTTGGTCTCCAGCCCTGTGCTGGACTTGCCTGAGGACTTCAGGGTGTTGTCTCCTCCCAGGGGACCTTCGGGCTCCTGCTGTGTTTGCCCCTTAACACCCGCAAAAGCGAGGCCCGGATCCCCGGCCCCTGTGTCCCTTGGCCACACGAGCCCTAGACTGTGCACCCAGGAGGCAGGGTTGGGCCTTTGCTCTGGGGTCCCTGTAGCTGCCCCTGCCGCTGTCCACACCCTGGGGTTGGTAAGTGTTGGAAGAGTCCATTTGGAGCTCGGGAAGTGCGGTCTCTGTGGCAGCTCCCAACTGGACACATCTCCCTGGCTGAACGAGGCTGTGATGTTTCTCTTTCTGGGAAGGGGAAGGGACTGGTCAGGGCCAGGCCAGGATGCTGGAGAGGACAGCTGGGGCCACAACCAACCATGGTCAGTGACACAACTCCGGGTGACTGACCTGGGCCTTCAGTTCTTCCCAGGGTCCCAGAGGTGCTTTCCGGAGCCATCAGAGACCCAAAGGCTGAAGACAGTGGACCTAGGTTTCTTTGGCACATTCTCTGGGCCAACGGCTCAGCAGCTCAAGGCAGTGGCTGTTTGATTTGGGGGCAGAAGCAGTGGTGGGCTGTGTCCTGAGAGTCACCCTGAGTAGCCTGTCACTCAGCAGTGACACTGGTCCCCAGACCATAATGTGTCTGGTACTTCTTGAGTGCCTGCTGTGTGCCGGGCCTGGATGTCTGCCCGGGCCTGCTTGCTGCGCCAGGGGAGTGGGGCAGGAGGAGAGCCCTCTGGCCACTCTGCACCTTCCACTGTCTCCTCCTGGACAGCAGGCTTCTCAGGGGTCTGGCCTGGGGGCAGGGTGGGGCCAGGGTGGATAAAAGGCCCCCACTCCCAGCTGGTGGGACAGGCAGGCCCAACAGACCAGATCTGAGATTTCCTCCCCAGTATCCCAAGCCCTCAGCACTCCTGGTGCATCATCAGACCCCTGAGGGACTCCCTGTGTGACTCTGGAAAGTTCTAGTCCCCTTGGGCTCACAGAAACCCTGTGTGGGTGGCGCCTTGTGCCGTGTCTGATCCTCTCCCGTGAGTCCCAGCAGTGCGCTGGGAAAACTGCCTCTTAGGCTTTCTTGCCCGAAGCCCTTCCAGGTGGAGAACATGGGGGAGAGCAGGTCGTGGGTAGGGGGTTTCAGAGAGCTGTGGCAAGAAGGGACTGGCCTGTCCAGGGGTGCTGGGAGGTGGCTGTGTATGTGGCATCCTGTGGGCCTGGCACCATGAGCTGGCTGCAGAGGTGGGATGGGGCTGTGGGCGGTAGGTGGGCAGCTGCCCAGGGGAGGGAGGAGCTGGGGGCTTAGGGAGCAGAGAGACGGGCAGGGTGGAGACAGCTGCAGACGAGGCACGGCTGGGAAGGCAGCAGGGCGGCGACCTCTGCCCGGGGTTCAGAGACCTGGGTTTCGGCTACCTGGACGGCTTCCGGGCCTGGGGCTGGCTTCTCACCCGGGCGCTGGGCTGATGCCGCCTGCTCAGCCCTTTTCCTGCAGGTGTACCTGAGTACCATAGATGGCCATTGACAGGGAGGCAGCCCGAGCTTCTCCAGGCTGGCAAGTCCAAGAGCAAGGTGCAGCTGGGGCCTCGCACTGCGAGGTGTCGGGTGGGAGGAGAGCGCCACATGGAGGAAAGGGGCAGCGCCGGCTCTGGAACACACCCAGGCTCGGGATGCCTGCCCTGGTCCGGGAAGGTGCCACCTCGAGACCTCATCCCCTCCGAAGGCCTGCCCCTCGATGCTGTGCCAACAGCAATGACATCTCCCGTCGAGCTCTGCGAGGTGTGGAGGGCACATGCTGGAGGGGGACACTCCCCTGTTCTGCAGTTCTGGGCCTGCTTTGATAGCTGCCTGTCCACACAGTGCCCTGGATTCTCCGGCCCCATCAGAATCAGCAAACCAAACCTCAGGGTGGACAGCTGTCCCCTGTGGATGCAAGGATCCGTGTGGTCCACAAGACATTACCGATTCACTGCAGAATTCACTGCCGAGCCGCTCCAACCCCGAGTCCTCCTGCTCAGCTCTGCAGGCAGCTGTGACTGAATCCCAGGTGCTCCCAAGAAGAGTCCCTTGCCCCTGCCATCCAGGCCAAACTGGATTCTGGGGATGAGCAGAGCAGAGGGCCCGGGAGCACGTGCTGACCTTTGTCTTCTGAGGACACTCTGTGGAATGCGTGCTCTGGACATGGACCAGATCGCCTGAGAAGGAGAGGAGGTCCTGACGGGGCATCTGGACGCCAGACGCTAGAGGTTGAGCTCATCCTGGTGCAGGGCCAGTCACTCTCCCCCAGGAGCCTGGAGCCAGCCAGGCCTGGAGTGGGGGTCAGGGCGGGGTTTGAACCACCTCTAGATGGTTTCTTTAGAGTCCCAGAGGGTCAGTGGTGCATGGACAATGTGTCCCACTGTGCAGAGTGGCTTTGCCTGGTCCTGGGTTCTCAGATACTTTGGGCACAAGAAAATAGGGACCTCGGGGAGGCATAGTAGGCCAAAGGCCTTGTGTTCATCTCAGCTTACCACCTCCATGCTGTGTGGCTGTGGTGCTTCAGTTGCCCACTCTGGGCCACTGTTTCCCCATTGTGACTTGCCGTGTCCCTTGGTGGGCACTGCCCTCATCGACTCTGCTCTCTAGCCCAGCAGTCTTTAACACTGCACAGATGAAGAGTTGGCCAAAGGAATCCGCATACTGGTGTGAAACGTGTTGGAGGCATCGGAAGAGATCTTGAAGGATCCAGGTTTTCTCTCCTACTTCAGGACTGGCCCAGGCCCCCTTTCGGTCCATAGGATAGGAATCCAAGACAGCTAACAAAGGAGGCTAGACAGAATCATTTGCTGCATTAGTTGGTGCAGCAAGGTTTTCTGCCCCGAGGCAGAGTGGCAGGGAGGTGGAGAGGGGACCCACGTTTGTGCAGTTGTGGATGGAATTTGCATATTCACAGTTACACAGCAATATTGATGATCCTGTTGCCATCTCTTGGTCACCTGGTCATTTTGCACACCGCCAAACCATGTCTAAAGTTGTCTTGGGTCCCCCTGGGCTGTATCTTTTTTTTTTTTTTTTTTTTTTTTTTTGTGGTACTGGGGAATCGAACTCAGGGCCTTGTGCTTGTGAGGCAAGCACTCTACCAGCTGAGCTATCTCCCCAGCCCAGCCGTATCTTTTAATGTGGAAATGCATTCACATCAGGGTCCTGGTTTCTCTCTCTCAGGGGCGTGGTCAGGCTCTGTATCCGCTCCGTGGTCTTCTTTGTCTTGGACACTGGTGTGGCTGGGCCTTTCTACCATCCATCTCAAGTACAAGGTGCGATGTCCTTTTCCTCTGACCATCTCCACCTTGAACTCCGCTCCTCTGCTCCCCACCCCTGCAGGTCATCCTGAGGTGAAGCAGGCCGAGGCCTTCCAGCCCCAGCTTCAACTTCCTCCCTGTGCTCCTGTCTGTACAGAGTGGGCAGGAGGCTTGGACGCTCTTTGAAAACCACCGTGTTCTGGAAGGAGGGCACTTGGAGCCAGCCAGCGTTGAAGGTGAATGCTGGTCCCTGGGTTTTCAGATGAGAGACTCAGAGGAGGGCATGCCTTGCCCAGGGTCCCTGGAGGCCGGCTCTGCTGGGTGGCTCTGATTCCAAAGAAGCTCACACTGGATTTGATGGCTGTCTCTTGACCTCCTCTGGGACACTCTTCTCCCAGTCTCACGAGGCCAAATTGGAAGTTGTGCAAGTGGAATCTGGGCCCTTTGGGAGCTTCATGGGGTCAGGAGCTTGCCTGGCTTGCCCGAGCTCCTGCCTTCCTGCCTGATGGCGGGTGACTTCATACTGTCAGTGCAGGGTGGGAAAGAGGTCCAGGATGTCCAGGATGACCAGGCAGGCAGGACGCATGGACTGCTGTACTCTGAGTACACCCTCCTCTAGCCCTCTGAGTCCTCTCAACAGATCAGGCAGATTCTATCACCCCCATTTCATAGATAAGGTAAAGGAGACCGTGAGGGGCAGCGACCTGCCCTGGGTTCACACAGCAGTTTGAATCAGGTTGTCAGAGGCCTTGGCCAGACCGCACCCCTAGGCTGTGTGCCCCTCAGAAGAGGCACACTCCCGCCAGACATCGGGGTGCCTGGGCTAGAACAAGGGAGGGGTCTCTCACAATGCTGGCTGGACAGTGAAATGCCAGGGAAGCTTGCCAGCATCCTGGAGCCAATGGAGTGTCCAGCGCTCGAACCACGTCACTCAGCCCTGCGCCTGCAGTCTGGCCCAGATGGCCTGGCTGTTTCTGTACATCATTCGTCTGCCTGAGATATGTGGTCTGCAAGGAACCAGATTTACACAAGAACATCGGGGCTCCAAAATCCCCCAGGGCCAGGGTGGGAGGGGATGTTCTAGCAGGGCAGGAAGCAAGTGGGGGCGGGGCTGCGTTCCTCACTCAGGGAGATCAGGCCGCCTCCCGCCTAGCCAATCAGCCTGCAGAAGAGCCGCTTGGCCTGCGGATGTGCAGGACAGAGAGGGCCTACGTGTGGGAGCAGAGAGTATGCCAAAGGGCGGACCTTCTTCTCTTCCCAAGCCCAGCTGCCTGTGGGTTGTTGCCTTGGAAGTGTTCAGGCGCCATATGCAATGGAGCCCCTTACGCCTTTCCTGTCTCTCCTGGGACTCCCTTCCTGTGGACGGGTTGCTTTGCGGGGTGCTTTTCCCCCATAGACTCTGTGTTATTCATTTAAAAATTTTCATCATAAGATGCATGTTAAATGGACACAGTAATAGTACACGTTCATGGAATTCAGTGTGATGTTTCAATACCTGTATACGACCTATGATGCTCAGATCAAGGCAATTAAGATATACAAGGAATGATGTCAGTAGGAGCGGCCCTCCGATGCGCGGGAGCACCTGGTGCTTCCCCCTAGCGGCTGCACCCCGTACCCACTAGCCATGCTCTTCCCACTGCCCCCTCCCAGGCTCTGGAAACCACTCTTCTACTCTGCATCCAGGAGATCGTGGCTAATGGTCTAGAGGGCCTCTGAGAGGCAGGAAGAACATGCCAGGGGATGTTCAAGCTGTTTTGCACGCACCCCATGAGGTTCTCCTGGCTAGTGGGCGTGGCCTCCTGGCCAGGAGTCCCCTGGTCCCTGGATAGTGGAGGGTTCAGTGGAAGTAGCAGGGGCAGGTGGGTGGAGACCCAGGCAATGGCCTCTGACAGCCGTTGGAGCCTCAGCTTCGTGAGTGACCCTGGGCAGCCCCATTCCCAGGCTTGTCCTGTTTGCTTGTTCGTCTTGCGCATTCACACCTGAGGGTCCTGACGCTGACCCCTGAGAAGACTGTACTTTCCACTGAATTCTCTACACCTGGCCGAAGCCAATCGAATAATGCCCCAAACCATAAATTACTTAGGCGTAAATCTTAGGAAACGTGCACAGGACTTAGAGTGGAAAAGTACAAAACTTTGGTGAAAGAAATCAAAGACCTCAATGTATGGGGAGAAAAGACAAATGGCAGAGTGGGAAAAACACCTTCAAACCTCGCGTCTGATGAACAGCGGCCTCCAGCCTATGCAGAGTCCCTAAAACTAACAAGAAGAGAGCAACCCAGTGAGAAAAGCAATGGCATCTCAAGAAACGACTACCAGGTAAGAGATACAACAGCAGCTCTGAACGTGCTCGGCTTCCTGGCTTCCTGGCTTCCTGGAGAAGGGCAAGTGCGGGCAGCGGTGAGGAATCGCTGCGTGTGCGCTGGCGTGGCCGCCAAGAGCCATGTGCAGGACTCTCCTCCTGGTGGGAATGCAAGATGGGCCACCTTTGGACTTTCCTCCACCAACGGAAGACCTGCCACGTGAGCCGGGATCACACCGCTGCGAACCGCGTGTTTGTAGTAGCATTACTGAAATCCCCGAAGACAGGAGGCAGCTGGGAGGCCCTCTGAGAGGCGGCCTCCGCACACCCAGGGATCCTCAGTCTCGAATGCATCTCACAGAGAGAAGTCAGAGAAAGTGCCCGCGCAGTAGGTGCATTTGATTGACCCCCCACAGCCAGCAGATCCGTGGTGGCCTGCTGGGTACGGGGAGTGGCTGGTGCTGAAGGGCAGGTGGCGGACCTCCTCAGGTGCCGGTGGAACGGCAGGGTAAGTGGGTGTGGACACTATGCGTTTGTCAAAACCAGCGCAGCTTGTGGTGGGGGACAAAATTCATGCATGAAATTAGAAAAAATCCTGGCCCAGCTGTGAGGGGAACCCAGGGTGAGCTGCAGACAGTGACGAGAGGCTGTAGGGCAGCATCTCCGGGGGCTGGGAGGACACTGACCTAGGAAACAGCTGGGACACAGGAGAGGAGGGGCCCGCACAAGCCGGGGACATGGACCCCAGCCCCTGCCGACTGAGCCTCAGGTGGACCAAACAGCCCCTGGGGCCCGCAGATTCCAGGTCCTCCCAGCAGAGAGGCAGTTCACACAGAGGCTCAGGCCAGCGTGGACTCTGCTGTGAGCTCAGTCAGCTCCACGTAGACACGAAAATCCTACGGATAGACGGACAGGTGCAGAAAGGATCAGAGACCGTGGCTGCGCGGGCTGCGTGGCTACTTCCAGACACTCTCCCCTGCCCGTCTGCCCAGAGACTTGCCCCAACAGTGGCCCATGGCGACAAGCACCCCGGGGTCCAGTCTTGGCTTTGAGCACCATCCTCCAGTGAAGGGGCCAGGGGCCAGAGCATCCTGTGCTGCCGGAAGCCAAGAAGTGGGCAGAACCCCCAAGGCCGGAGCCAGCCTCAGGGACACGACCTCAGGAGCGCCCAGTGGCCAAAGTGGGAAAGATCTGAATGACTCACAGTGTTGGAGTAAAACCCAAATTAGCGTAAAAATAAATACCCACCATTCCATACCCATGTGCATAAATGACTGGCCAACCCAGCAGATGGGAAGGGGCACAGGAGAGCACCAGGTGATCAGGTGGACGCCGCCCCTCGCTGCCGCCTTGGGAGGGGTTGCGCCTGTCCCCACTTCCCAGGATTGAGAGCGTGAAGTCCCTTCACGGCTGTGGGGCAGTCAGCAGGCACATGCGCCCTGCGACACGGGGCAGGGCACCTCCCCCGGGCTACCCTCTCCACCCCGTAACCCCAGCTGACCACGAGAGGAGTGTCGTGCTGTCCCCAGCGAGGACACTTGGGAAATGCTGGCCAAGAGCATCAGATGGAAGGAACGTGAACTCAGCTGGCGGGAAGTAAGGGACCGCAGTGACTGGACGCCATGTAACCCCGGGATGGAAGAGGACGCAGGGACCACTGTGCTCACGGACTGACTGGTGTCCAGTCGCTGGGACCACAGCGGAGCCGGGAATGGGAGCTGCTGACGGCAGGGACGCTGGGTGTGCGTCCCGGGAACTCCGTGTGCTCCTAAAATTTTTCTTTGAATTGGAAACTACTTTGAAATTCAGAGCACACTTTTGGAAAACTAGTCAAGTGCATTCCTGTGGCTCTGTTCCCGGGCTCTGTATCCCACTCCACCGTGGGCGAATAGACCCTCGTGCCGTCAGGGTGTGTGGCTTTGTGGAGTGACTTGAAGTCCTCCTGGAGGGTGCCCATGGGGGAGTTTCTGGGTCCCCTGTGCATGTGGTGCTTGTAGAGAGCTTCCACCTGCAGGTGCTGGAGCCAGAACACCAGGACTGTTTGCTAGCTGTGTGACCTTGGGTAGCTTTCTTAACCTTCCTGTGCCCTGGTGGTCGTGCTGGTCAAACAGGAGGTGCTCACAGCTGGCAGTGTTGAGCAGGCTGAATGAGCTCACGTCTGCCGAACTGCTGAGAGCCGCGCTGGTGCAGGGTGAGGGCTCAGGAACATCGGCCTCTGTCATCTTGCCGTTGGCACTAGATAAAAGTATGTTGAGGGAAGGGTGATGACCGGCGGTGGCATGTGACCCTGCATCTCCAGTGCCTGAGTCTAAGACGTGGCCCTGCAGGGGAGGGCTCAGGAACTCGCCTGCGGGTTCGCCCGGGGTGGCTCTCTGCGGCCCACGTCTGTGGGTGGTGTGGCGGTGACCGTCCTGCTCAGCTCCAGGAACTCTGGAAGCCCCTGGCCCTGCAACTGCATCTTGGGAGAAAGGCGGAATCATTAGGAGCAGAAGGAATACGCCAGGACAGGCGGGGAGAAACCCTGCAGCCCCGTGGGCTGCGGGATGTAAAAGTGGCACTGTCGAGGACTGTCACTCTCTGATCACGCCCTGGGAACCAGTTCTGGAACCCAGGCTGCAGAACCTAAAATCACGTGGAGAGAGCTGTGGTGCCGCTGGACACAGGAGAACAGACAGCTCCGCCCGCCGGCGACACCTGCCCTCGGTGGGAGGAGGGAAAGTGTGGCGCAG
Source organism: Sciurus vulgaris (assembly GCF_902686455.1). NCBI lineage: Eukaryota > Metazoa > Chordata > Mammalia > Rodentia > Sciuridae > Sciurus > Sciurus vulgaris. The sequence goes on along the minus strand of NC_136476.1, from coordinate 88,131,923 downwards.
CTGGGAGCCCACGTCCCCCGGACGCCCCGAGTCTGTGCCAGGAGGAAGGCCCACGCCCCAGGCAGCTCGCCGGCCCGGTGGCCATCCTGTGCCATGCCTTCTGGCAATGAAATACCACTCGGCGTAACAAAGCAGCTACAGCAACCAAAACCACAGGCCCACGTGGACACGCAGGGATGGACCCAGCCGCACGGGACAGCGTGCACACACCCAGAAACATAATTTTGAGGGGAAAAGAGCCAGACTTCAAAGAAAATTGACTGTATGATTCCATTTATATAACTTTTGAGCACAGACAAAACTGAACTACATTGTTAGGGCTGCATAATTAGATAGTAAATATCCCAAGAGAAAGAAAGAGGTAATTTCCCGGGAGCCTAGCCGGTGGTTATCTCCAGGAGGGATGCATGAGGCCGGGACCGGGGTGGCCAGGCCAGGCAGCAGCGGGCCATTGGCCTGGGCACTGGGCACGTGATGTTCATCTGTGACCACGCCCAGGCGTCCTCGAGCTGTTTCACAGGGAAAGTAACATCAGACCTTAGGCGTGGGGGGCTGTGAGCGCCCTGGAAGACACCCCAGGACAGTGCAGGAGCGGCCCCTGGGCGTAGAGGGCTTCGGAAGGAGGCGGGGCTGGTTGGGCCCGGCTGGACCTGAGGCCTCTGGCAGTCAGGGTTTCCCCCCACAGCAGGAGCGGGGCAGGAGCCTGGAAAGTGCCGGAGGGCCGTGCCTCCCTTGTCCACTCAGCTGAACCCCCACAGACGGCGCGGTACCGCCAATGCGGCACCATGCCGGTGGTCTCAGGGCGGAGACCAGGCCAGCGCTCCTCCTTCTTGCATGTGGACACCGTCTCCCGTTGGGAGGTGTTGATCTCCCTCCCCTGGTTCCCGAGGACATCAAGCAAAGGCAGATAGATGGGAGGACTTCCTGGGACGCCCGCCGCTGAGTCTTGGTCCCTGGCTCTGGAGCTTGGTCTACCTGGGTCCACAGCTGTGGGCCTCTGGCCACTGGAGAAGGGGCTGAGACCACACGGCACACATCTGCTGAAGGGAGGAGACGGGCTGTGAAGTTCTGTCTGCCCCGCAGCTCATGCAAATGACCTGGTCAGTTTAACCAGCTCTCACTGGGCATGGGCTGTCCTTTCCCTGCAGAATTCCCACCCTGTGGAAGAGTCAGATGAATCTGGCATCCTGGTCCAGGACTTAAACTGTCAAGTCTTCCAAAACTACAGTGAAACAGAAAGGGTGCAGAGGGCCGTGGAGAGAGCCAAAGGCCAGAGGATCCAGGCAGGGAGCCCAGAGCCGGGCAGCACAGGCAGAAAAGTGCAGCCTCAGGTGGGGCAAGGTGGCCCACATCACTTGCAGAGGTATATTCCAGACAGATTAGAGACCACGATGCAGTAAGCACACTCCAACCTTCCAGAAGGAGAAGGAGGGTGTGGTGGTTAATTTATGTGTCACCATGCCTGGGCCACTGGGTGCCCAGATATTTGGTAAACACTAATCTGCCTGTCGGTGAGGACGTTTCTGGATGAGATTAGCATTTGGATCATGGAGGAGGCATGGCAGATGGCTCTCCCCTGGGCGGTAAAGGCCCAAGTAGAACAGAAGGGAGGAAGGAGGTGTTACTCTCCCTGGCTGCCTGCGACATGGTCTTCTGCCCTTGGGTTGAAATGGACAGCAGTGGCCTTTCTGGGCCTGAGACCTTTGGAATCAGGCTGGGTCCAGCCCCAGGTCTGCTGGGCTCCAGCTTGCATCTGGCAGCCCTTCTCAGACCCACGGTTGCAGAGTCAGTTCCCGTAGTCTCTCTCTCTCTGTGGACAGAGTGAAGGTACTTCTGCACGCTTAGGGCTCATCCCACAGATGCACCCGAATGTGGAAAACATGAAGACAGGTAGCTCCCCTTGGTTCTGGTTTTGAGAAAATCCTGAGTGATGGAGAGGAGACCATCTCTATGATTTCAGGGGAAACCATAGGGGAAGATTTCTCAACAAGACATGATGAGGACACAAGGAAAGCTAAGAAGTTCATCTGTAACAAAACGAAAAATCCCTGATTGTCGAAAATGACCAAAAACAAAACAAAAAGGCCCGCCACGGAGAAGAAGATGATTAACACATGAACACAATGGTGGATTAAGATCCAGAGTCCTGAGTGCTGTCAACAAGTCCACAGAAGACTCGTGCTCCCGTAGGAGAGCGAGCGAAAACCAGAACGGAAGTCCCCCGGAGCACAACGAACGGGCCATGGCCTCCTGAGCGAGCACGCAGTCCTCCCACGCGCTTGGCCCCCGTGAAACGGCCTCGGGCTTCCATACAGTTCCATCCCAGCAACCAGGGAAGCCCCGGTGACCACACAGGGAGCTGCCGGGCTGCAGGCACACGACGGTCAAGAAGCTCAGTGTGAAGGTGCCTTTGCTGGTGCGGACGTGGTGGCAGAGCAGACTCCGGAAGGCTGGCCCTGAGTGGAACCATGGCCTTGGAGCTGAGGAGGGCTCTCCTGCACCGCTGGGGCATCAGATGAGACCGTCACCACGTGGCCCAGCAACTCCACCCAGAACGAAAGTGGCCACTTAACCACTGGATGGTCGTGTCCACAGCAGCGTTGTGGGTAAGAGCCAGGCAGTGGAAGGAGCCTGAGGTCCACCAGTTGATGAGCGGGAAAGCCCAGCCTGTGGTAGCCACGCAGCAGGTAAGATGAAGGGCCTGCCGCCTCCCCCGGGCTCTGCAGACCTGCCAGGGAAGTCGTTTGCGAGTCCCTGGGCTGTGTGATCCCGTTAGCAGGGACACGCGGAGTGGGGAATCCAGGGGCAGAGTGCAGCGCTCTGGTTGCTCAGGCCTGGGGGAAGGGGTGGCAACAGCTCAAGGGGGCAGGGTCTTCTTTTGAGACGAAGGACTTGTCCTCAGGTGGATGGAGGTGACGGCGGAGATGTCTGTGAACACGCTGCAGATCGCTGGACTCTACGTGTTCAACTGGCAACGCACGCCACCTGGGCAGTGGGTGAACTACCTGTCCATAAGCTGGTGAGATAATCAGCAGCACTCACCTGCTGCCTTCCTAGCTGGACACCCAGAGCTCCCGGGGACATGGGACACATGCGTCAAAGGCCAGTGGCAGTAGCTCCTGGCCATGGAAATCCAGAAACCACCCACGGCCACCTCCTGAGGAAAGGGAATAACTGTGATGTGGCATCTGCCTGCGCGGGACTGGCAGGCGGTGAGACTGCTGTGTGAATTGGAGCTGCAGCTCAGCACTGAGCCAGGCCCTACCGGGCACAGAGGGTGGAAAGTCAGAGACTGGTGGGTGGTCCTGGCTCGCAGGTCCCCCTCCAAGTGCAGAGCCCTCCTGATCTTCACGCAAGGCCTTTGGTCCCCACTGGCCATGCAGGGCTGGCTCTGGCTTCCCCGCAAGCCCCTTGATATAGCTTGACCAGGCAGCGTGTGCTTCCTGCCTCTCTTCCCGGGAGGTTGTGGGGAATCAGGACGGTGTCCGAGCAGGGCAGGGTGGCGGAGGGTTGCTGGCCAGCTCTGAGAACGGGAACATATTTGCTTTGCAGTGATGGTCACTTTCTGAGAAGAAAATCACACGCCTTTCAGAGTTGAAACTCTGAAGGACTCTAAAAAAAGAAGGCAGTGAGGGACTTTAAGTCCTGTGTGTCCCAGAGGTCACTGCTACGTGCCAGCCAGCGTGTGGCATGCATTCGACCCTGGTGTGTGCTGGGCTCCTGTGGCAGGAAGTTGGACGGGGCGCACTGTGCGTGGGTTGTCACTGACACACCTCACCCACGGCATCCAGACGGCTCCACTGCTGCAGACAGAATCATTTGGAGACTCCCTCACCCCACAAGGGAGGCCTAGGCCATAAGGCCACGGGGTGTCAGAGGGGCTGTTGGCCACGCACTTCCATGTGGCCTGGGCTTCCTCACATCATGCCCAGCTCGGGTGTCAGCGTCACACTGGGGCTCTGGGTTCCAAAAGCAAGCGGGTCAGCAGACAGAGCAGGCAGTGCATGGCCCTCCTGACCCGGCTTCAGATGTCCTGCGCATCACACTCACTCTGTGCTCTCGTGGCCAAAATGGCCACAAGCCCACGGAGCTGGACAGCGCCCACCTCTGGGTGGAAAGGCAGGAGAACCGTGGAGGGAAGGCACGGTCGTAGCAGAAAACGTAATCTTAGAAGCACACGCCTCTTAGTTACTGGCCAGAGAAATAGGCTTCTGGAGCCCCGCGCTGTCTCCTGGGAACGCCCCCGGCGGTTCCACTCTCTGGTGCATTGCACGGGCACCCTCAGACCCTACGGGGCCTGGCTGGTTCTCAGAACTGCCTGTCCTGCGGGGAGACGTGACTGCAGTATGGTCACTGAAGCCATCTTAACATATAGTACGTTTTAGATGGAAAACGCCAGGGTTTGAGACAGAGAGAGGGAGAGAGAGTGAGGGAGAGACCGCCTCTGCTCAGCGTGTCGGGGCCACTGTCAGGACTGCTCTGGGCTGGTCTCAGGCACCACAGGCTCTTGTGTGCCTGGTCTACAGCCAGGCTTCCGGGTAGGAGTGTGGGCAGCAGCAGGCACCGTGGCCTTGGGCCTACGTGTGGATCAGGCACCCCCTGGGTCTTAGGTGACCCCCGTGTGAGGGGACGTCAGGAAAGGCTTCCATTGATTGACATCAGCAGGCTGTGTTCCTCTATGACCCTTGGAGGGGATCTCATGGACGTCCTGTCCATGAGGAGAGGAGGGGGCACTGCACTGGATGAGTTGCAGGGACCCAGGACTTAAGGGGGCTGCTGTGGGCGCTACCATCCTGGGTGGAAGATCTGCTCGGCCATCCTCACCTCTCTGCAAGCTCACAGCCAGTCCCCCACAGGGGTCCTGCTCTGCCCAGGAGCACCCCTCCTCAGCAGGCGGACCCCTGTGGGCCTCATCTGCACCCTGCTGTGACTCCAGCACTCCGGGAGCTGTTTCTGGACTGCCCAGAAGCAACATCTGGTCCCCACCTGTCTTCCCATTTCTGAGAGGACGGTGACAGGGTGCGGTGGTGGGGCATCTCACGTACTGCAGAGGTGGAGTAGTCACCCAGTGACACAGTCTGTGCACAGTCCTCCAGGGAGAGGTGGCTGTACCCCGGTCACAGGTTGTAAGGGTCAACGCCAACAGGCTGGACTGGATAGCCGGCATGTGACCTGGGCTGTGTCACCTCACCTGAGGAACCCAGAGTGACTTCTGAGGGGTCCTGCTCCCTGCGTGGGCTGCCCTGGGGTGTGGCTTGTTTGGTGACATTGTTGAAGAAGGCTTGGCCTTTGGAGACAGGCCTGAATACTTAGGAAGAGACTCAGGAGAGCTTCGTGGGCCTGGACAGCGGCGACAGCAGCACGGGCCTCCCCTGGCAGTCCCCGGCAGCTGGTTCCAACCGAACACCACTCTGGTCCTTGCAGGCTGTCCGTAAGCTGAGCGACCTGGGCTGTGTGTGTTCCCTGGTGCACTCTATCCTGCTGCCTGGCTGGCTCCTGGCCTTCTCCAGGTTTCACCTGACATGTCACCAGTCCTGGGAAGATTGTCCCTCCAAATCCACCCTGAACATGACTGGCCTTTGCTCCCAGACCCTGGGACTGACTGGGTTTTGTTAATTCCCATTTTTGTCTGTCTTCCCTACAGGCTGTGCGTGTCCTGTGGCAGCATCCTGTCTTCCCTGTACTCCAAGGGCCTGCCACACAGAAGGCAGTGTCCTGGGGGATTTCAGGAGGAAACGGAAAGCACTTCACTGTGCTGGGGGCATCCAGGGGCTCCCAGCCAGAGGTCCCTCCCAAAAGTGGCTTCTTGGGAAGGAGGGAGCAGCCTGTGCGAGGAGGTTGAGAGGGGGTTTAAGAAGCGAAATGAAGGGTCAGCCTCGCTCAGGGTGAATGGCCACAGGGTCAAGGTAAGCCACTCTGATGAAGCAGGTCCAGGGACCACAGCATCGGAAAGCGCCATGACAACGGGGGACAAATACAGGATGGGAGTGTCCAGGTGGCTTTTTCCCCCATGTAAACCAGACCCACTGATTTCCCACAACCCTGTGGTCACTACCCTGTCTCCAGATGAGGACACGGAGACTTAGGGAAGCCAGGAAGTTCCTTCTGGAATTTCCTACCCCAGGAGTTTTGGGATCTCCTTCCAATGTTACTGAAGTCAAGTGGGGGACAGGTTGGGGTGAGTTTGCCCCACTTGTCAGTGAGGACAGAGTGGGCAGGGCAGGGCTGTGACCCTGCCTCTGGGCATGGTCTAGTGGACACAGGCCTCAGGGGAGATCTGTGTGTCTCTCCTGGGTCTCCACTGCTCCCACGCCAGGCCTGCTCCATGGACGCTCCCTTACAGTGTCCTGGGCTGTTCAGACGGCACAGTGCACACACCTGGGGGACACTGTCTCCAGGGCCTTGTGGCTGCTGTGTGGTCCTGAGCCTGTTCGCTCACCTGCGTTCTGGGGATGGGCTGCAAGAGGCTTCGATGCACAGGCCAGCAGAAACGTCCTCCACCCGCTGCTTCCCAGGGCTGGACAGCACATAGCACCTCCTCTCGAGAAGAGTCCCGGAGGGGTTGCCAAGTCCCCCACGCCAGCCCCATGGTTCTTGCCCACTTGGAGGGTTGCAGGCACTCTGATGTGCTGATGGGTGGTGGACAGATGCACACGCTCTCCTGAGCCAGGACAGGAAGCCGGCTCTGCAGAGGAGGGAGCGTGGCCCAGCTGAGTCCTGGCCAGGCAAGAGGGAGGGGTGGTGTGGGAGCAGAGGGGTCCTGAGCTGCTGAGGGGGTGCTGAGCACAGATGCAGTGGTGGGCAGGCCAGTGGGGAAGCCCACGAGACCCGAGAGCCAGAGCCGGGAGTGGCGAGGGGCCGAGGTGCCAGGCAGGCTGGAGGAGGTGCTTGCCGGCCGCCACGGTACGTGAGCCTGAGGTTTTCTGCGGGAGCTGGAGGAGGGTCTCTCTGCTGGCTGGTGAGAAGGTGGCTTGAGCCAGTGGGGAGAAGGCCCTGGAGGAGGCTGGGGGAGGAGGCTGTGGAGCAGGAGGGAGCTCTGGAGCCCAGGGAGGCGCGAGGAGCAGGTGGCCGCTGTGTGAATGCCCAGAGGGGACCAGAGCAGTGCTCAGTGAAGCGCCTGCCTCCTGGTGCTCGTCATGTTTGCTGTGATCTGTACCTGGTGGTGCCTTGACAACCGGGGCCTCACCTCCCTGGGCCAGTCCTGCAGAGAGCTAACCGCTTGCCTGGAGCCAGTCTCTCAGGCACACTCCCACCAGCCCAGCGCACGACTCTGCGCCCATGTCCCCTGCCTGCACCACCCCAGGGCCAGATGCCAGGCAGCTGGAGACACGCCGATGGCCCAGAGCAAGAATCAGTCCGACTGCCCAGGCTGAAGCTTCCTGTGACCCTCCCCGGCCTGGCCCAGCCCTTGCTGCGGAGGCCACAGTGCCGGCTCCCGGCCCCGCTCTCCCCTCGCTGCCCGGCCACTCCAGGCTTCCCGCGTGGCTTGGGGTGGCTCTGCGAGGGAGCAGCTCTCCTTCCTGGTCCTCACAGATGCACGACCAGAACTGCAGGCCTAGTGAGTGTCCTGCGGGCCCAGATGACTCCACCCAGCGCAGCCTGCCCGGGCCTGTCCTCAACCCCTGCTGGGGACCTACTGGCAGCCCTGACATGGACCCTTTCCCTTTTCTTAGTCTTTTGGCCCCAAAATACCCCCGTTCAATGGAGAACTCTGTTCACAGTACCCATGTTGAGCCTGGGGTCTTCTGGACTGGACACGCAGGTGAGTGACTGACCCTGAGTCTGTTGAAGGTCAGTGCATCACGGCGGGCGCGGCGGTCAGGAAGGGTGTGTGTGCCGCTCCTGCTCCTGGTGCTCCAGACCCAGCATTGCTCGGCCCCGGCAGTGCTCCCTGTGCACCTGGGTGCCACACGGGGCCTGGGTGGCCGTGGCGCAGCAAGCCCCAGGCGTATGGTTGGACAGAAAGCCCGGCAAGGACCCTGCAGTCGCAGGCCGCCGGCCCCTGAGCTGCCTCCAACGCCCTCTGCTCGTACCCTCTGCCTGCCCAGCAGCCCGTGTTCCTAAGGCAGGCTGTTCATATCCGCTCCTCCGGGCAGGCCCGCCATGACCCTCGCACTGGCAGTGAGCCGCGGCTCTCCTCAGCGGCCGCCTGTCAGACAGACGCGGTTCTGAGGACAGAACAGCCCTTTCCTCCTCTCTGAGCTCGAGCTCGCTGACTCAGACTGGCCCTCGCCTTTGTCTGTGGCCGCCAGCACCCCCCCCAGCCTCCCCCTTGGCGGGGAGGGACGGAGTCTTCAGAGCCTTCGCTCTGCCGCCGAGGCCGGCGTGCAGGGACAGACCCCCGTCTGCTCTGACTCACCCTGCGAACGTCCTCCGCGGCTGGCCTCGCCACCCCACCCCCAGCCTGGCCGCGAGGTCGCCGGGTTCCCACGCTCAGGCCAGGCTTGTGCAACGTGGGACCCAGGACCGCATGTGGGGTGGGCCCGGCACCCCACGAAGAACTGCCGCAGCAGATGTGCAGGTCCACGCTGGCCTGTGGGCCTCCGAAGACCACCCGGGGTCACCTGAAAGCAATAATCACTGTGTCTGCTCTTGGGGCCGAGAGGCTGGGTGGACTCCACGCTTTGCAGAGGTCCTGTCCCCATCTTCCTCCAGCTGGCCCACCCAGGACACCCCTAGAGTCACCACAGGACAGTGAAGAAAGCCAGGGGGCAGAAAGCCTGCTGTCCTCACCCTACAGCGCTGCAGCCTCCCACCTCCCCTCCTCTGCCCCATGTGCCTCCCCGGCATATGACCTGTAGCCAGCACCAAGCCAGTGTGGTCCTCAGCAGCAATGAGACTCAGCCTAGCCCAGGGCCACCGTGGACTCCTTCCATTCTGAGGATGGCCTGCAGCAGTGCCCTCATGCTCTCCCCTAGCAGCCTTTTTGGATGGCCCCCTCGCTCTGGGCCTCCCTGGCCCCCAGCCCCACGGCACTGGCTTGGGTCCAGCTGGCAGCCCTTGGGGACTCATCCCACACCGCTGCCCACCCCCCACCATGCGTGGACCCTACCACTGGCTGCCTGCAGTCGTGCCCCCAGCGCCTGACCCTGGAGACCCCCATCCTTGTCTGCTGTCTTCTGGGTGCTGGGGGCCCAGCTCCACCTCCACCCCGGCCACTTGACCACAACACCTGGCCCTGTCCCAATGCCCTCCTCTCCTCCACCCTGCCGCTCGGAGGCCCCAGCTCTGCCCCTCCCGCCCGCCCACCTGCTCTGACAGCTCTCCTCTCCTCTTCCGGGTTCCCCCCAGTTTTTGGCACAAAGTTCATCATAACTGAGCCCCATGCGCGATGTCTGCCGAGTGCCTTGACTGACTCACCGGGTGGTCTCCCAGGAGCTCTGAGGCTGGGTCTCCCTGGAGGATGTGCAGGTACCGACCCCCAGTGCCGGTGGACTTCCCAACGGTCCCCCGTGAGAAGGGCCATTGGGTGGACCCCAGGGAGTGCAGGAGCACTACTGTGGCCGTGGTCGCTCAGGGAGAAGCATGGAGAGACCATCACTCCAGGTGTCTGGGCAGTACACCAGGGACCCCCTGACCTTGTGAACCTCCCCTCAGCCACCTGCTCGGGAAGGAGGGGCAGTGGCTGCTTGCAGGCCCGGCCTCCCCTCCAGGGCATCTAGTCTGTGGTCATCAGTCCGGAGCGGGAGCTGGGTCCTGGGACCTCCCGGGCTCTGCCTGAAGTGCTGTCCTTTGTCCTCTCCCAGGAGCTCTGGGCTCTGCCCACCTCCCAGTCACCAACCCACAGGTGCCCACTTGCGTACTGTGCTGAAGCCCTAACCGGCTGGGCTGGTGTTGGAGGTCAGGCCTTTGGAGGAGATTAGGGTCAGATGGGGTCAGGAGGGTGGGGCCGTGGCTGGGATCAGTGCCCCTCCAAGAGGAGGCACCAAGCTCCCTCTCCCTGCTGTGTGAGCTGAGCCCTCGGGAAACTGAGATCTGAGGCCCACTTCCCAGACTCGGGAGCTGCTGTACCTCGGCCTCAGGCTTGCAGCCTGCACGTGCTGAGGAATGAAGCCTTGGCATTTGGGTTTTGCCCTCTGTGGTGAGTCTTTGCAGCAGCCCAAGCAGATCAGGCGCTCTTGGCCCTGGACTGCACTCAGGGCCACAGTCTCCTGGAGGCCTCTCGCCCCAGCCGCTGGGTGCTTCCTGTCACTATCCCAGGCACCTCCCACTGGGTGGAATCAGACTCGTCGAGGGTACAGGTGCCAGGCACGGAAGCCGAGGACAGGCTCCTGGGACCGTGCGGGCATGGGCCTCCCACTGTGGTGCACCCTGCTCCAGCCGTGCTGTCCCTCTGGAGAGGCACAGCATGGGACTAGGGTGAGGGCACGGGAGATGGCCTGGGGCTGACACGCAGCCTTGGGCATGCCTGAGGTCACTCCTGAGGGCCACACACACTACTGGACCTTGGCCAAGTTGCTCATTCTCTCTCGGTCTTTGTGGGATCATTCCTAAGCTCTAGGTGACATGGGGCCTCCCTGACCACAGGCTGTGATGGCCCTCCAGAGGCCTGTGCCTGCAAGCCGAGGCCACAGCACCCAGGTGTGCAATCAAATGCTCATCACGGCTCTGTCCCGAGGGTGTCAATCTTTCAAAGGAGGAGGCCAGCTGGACTCAACTGGAACAGGGCTGAGCTTTGCCTGATTAACTAGACGTGGCCTCTGCTCCTACCCAAGCCTCCAGCCTGGTTCTCCTGACGTGGCCTGTGGGTGTAGGCCTTGCCTGGCCAGCTCCCTGTGAAGGTTACACTCAGGTGTCAAGTTGACTGGGCCACAGGGGGCCCAGAGAGCCAGGGGAGTGGTTTCCCGGTGTGTCTGCCAGGCGTTTCTAGGGAGACTGGTGTGGAATCTGTGGATGGCGTGGTGGGCCCTGTCCAGTCTTTTGAGGGCCCGAGCAGACGGAAAGGCAGAGGAGGCTGACCTCTGTCTCTTCTCAAGCTGAACCCTGGCTCCTCCTGCTCATAGGTGCCAGAGGCCCAGGCCCTGGTCTCCTGTGGAACCCCAGCCTGCTCCTCGTCTCCCTGCCCAGGCTTACACTGCTGAGACCCAGTCCCTGGGCTTGGCCAGGGCTCCCCAGCACCGGAGCAGGTGGCATGGAGGCCAGGTGGCCCACTGAGGGACATCAGAGCACTTGCAGTCACCACTTGCCCACAGCTTGCTCACAAAGTGCTGTCCTGCGTCAGAGCCCCAGTGCTGGACAGACAGAGGCCTCAGGACTGGGAAGCAGCCTGGCTTTGGGCCTGGTCCTACTGAAGTTCTGGGTTTCAGTTTTCTAAGTGTGGTTTTGCCCCAGCACCCCAGTTCTGCCCACCGTAAGGACAGAGAGGTCTCCTGACTGGCCAGACAGGCTCACTCTGGATGGCGTGCAGGCTCCGCGCTGCGCAACTGTAGGAATCTGCAGTGTGTCTAGGGACCACAGTGGTGTGTCCTCCAGAGCTGTGCACGGATGGCCTGCACCTCCTGGTCTGGGCCCAGCCAAGTCCACCACCATTCCCGTCCAGTGTGCTGGGAGCCAGGGGCGGCTGGCGTGACCCGTCACACTTTCTGCTCAAGGGCTTGTTGTCTCAACTCAGAGGCCGCAGGAGAGCCACTCTGCTCCATGACCCTGCGTTCCTCACCCAGCTGGTCCCAGATAGCTAAGGTTCGGGGGGGAAAGTCCAGAGTTAGAATCAGAAGCTGGACAGGACTGGAGCCCCCTCTCCCCCACGTGCCTCAGTCCCTTAGCCTGATCCCTGTGGTCTCTGCTCCTGCTGAGCTGGGGTTCTGCAGTCCTAGGGGAGTCCAGAGCCCACATCCAGGCTGGCAACACGCGTGGCCTCCTCTCTTTCCTCTCAGGAGGGTCCTCGCCCCTCAGCCACTCACGGGTGGGCTTCTCTTTGGGGGCAGACCCAGCACGTGTCCTTGCTGCCGGCGGCCCAGAAGCCCCTCCTGACCCGGGACCAGGGCTCTTCCCCTCCTGCTCTGCTCTTGCCTGTGCAGGGAAAGTCACACTGGAGTCTGTTCACATCTGAAGCAGCGAGGCCTCATCCGCCTCCGTCGCCATCTTCACACTTCCCAGCCTGGAAAACTTGGACAAAACGAGATGAGAAGGATGCCAGCGTCTGCAGTCTTCAGTCCTGCGGGGCCCCCGCCTCAGGGTGGGCAAGCAGCACGTGTCTCTTGTTGCTGCGTGGAGGCCCCGACAGCTGACTTGTTGGAAAGAGCTGCGTCCCGGCGGGCTCTTTGACGGGTCCGTCCTGGCCTGAGGGTGTCAGGAGGACACACTCCTGTTCCTCTCGCTCCAAAGATGGACCCGCCCGACCAGAAGGGCTGGGAGCTGGAGCTGCGGGCTCCCGGGGCACGGTCTGCTCTGCTGTCTGGGTCACGGCCCTGGGCACGTCCTCGCTGGGCAGCTTGGAGGACAGTGCAGAGAACATGAAGTCTTGGAAGAGGCAAGGATGCTCCGCCTGCCGCGCCCAGCCCGGCAGTTCCAGGGAGTCTGTGATTGTCATTAGCCTGCTGGTCTCCAACCAGGGGACACTGCCAGCTTGTGGACTGGCTTCCTGAACAGAGGAGACGGCAGCCTCCATGAGGCACATTTTCCATGAGCTAGGAAGCCTCTGCGTTCCAAGGTGCTGGTCCTGCCAAGGGTCCCAGGGCTGCTCCAACGAGACGAACCCCTCACTGAAGAGGGCGCAGTTCTCCTCCTTGGCACCCCAACAGGTGGATCCTAAAGGCACCACAGCCGCTGCCGCCTGGGCTTCCTGGAGGGGAGGGAGGAGAGAGAGAGACAGGGGCAGGGGAGAGACGGAGAAGCAGATAGAGGGAGACGAAAGGGATACACAGGGAGAGGCAGACACAGAGAGAGACAGAAACAGGGCAGAGACAGAGGAACAGAAGCAAAGGCAGAGGCAGAGCCAGAGAAACGGAGGCAGAACCAACAGGGAGAGAGAGTCAGACACAGGTGCTGCGTCCCGAGGGGCTCAGTGTTGGAAGCCAGTTCTCCCTCCTGGCTTCTGTCCCAACGTTAGGTTCAGACGAGACAAGGTGTCTTAAAGATGAGGGCCAGTTAGGCCGTCCTGTTTCGCTGGGTGGTAGTTCCTTCCTTCATAAAGGAGTGTCCCTTAGTGTCCCTGAGCAATCAGGTCTGGGCCTCCACCAGCTGATGCCGGTCATTCAGGAGTACACAGGAGGCCCTGCCCAGGCAGCCTGCGTCGGCCTGGCATCCCTGGCTGGCTGGCATGCACCTGGGCTCCCGCCTCTCCTCACACCTCTCAGTGGCTCTGCTTCTGGTCAGGGGCAGTCGTGCTTTGGCCTAGAAGTGGCCCATGCCCATGTGACCTGTGCTGGCCCATGAAGCAGCCCCTCTCGCTTCTGAGCAGAGGCACGGGGCAAAAGGAGCCACCTCACTGCCTCGGCAACGGCCACATCCCAGGGGCTGGAGTCACCAGTGGCTGCTGAGCAAAGTCTTCAGGGGATGCTCTCCCGCATGGCATCCACGGGCCAGGAAGGATGTTCACCTCTTCTTGAGATGAGCCAAGCATGACTTAGTGAAGCAACAGCCCAAGGACAGCAGTACCAGGCCCAGGCCTCCTGGCCCTGAGGTCAGGGAGCTCCGGCCACTCTGGGTGAGGGGTTGTCCATTCCTCATGGGGAGCACTTGCCCCTTTCCTAGTGTTCCTGTCCCCATGGGATGGGGAGGGTTGTTCACAACAGAGGAGAAGCTCGGTTGACCCCAGACCTCTCTGTAGCACGAAATGGCCCTCGAGCAGCATGCAGCAAACTTAGGAGGACTAGGATGGGACGCGTTGTGTGCCCAGCCAGTCTGTCTGCAGAAAGGCCGTGTGCCTGCTGTGCAGGAAGGCCAGATAACAGGACTCACAGTGGCAGGGTGACAGGGGAGAGGGGACCGTGAAGGGCTCATCCACGAGAGTCCTTGCAATTTGGTTATGAGATTGAGCATCCTAAAGTTCACACAAGAGCAGACACTAAGGGCCGAAGCTTCTAGGGTGGACAAGAGCACGAGGGTTATGGCGTGTGACCTGCTGCGACCCGGCGAGGAGGGCCCTCCGTTTCCCTGTTTGTGCCTCAGTTTCTGTTTGCAATGGGAAAAGTGGCATTCACCTCGGGAGGCCTCCTTACCAGGGCTGGTGATTGGGACTTCCTTCCGCTGTGAGCCGTGAGACGCCCGCACCCTCTCCTGGCCCCTCGCCAACACCCGGGATGTCCTGCCTGATAACCCACTGCAGGCCCCCGTGTGCCTACTGGAGGAACTGTTCTATTCTGGGGACCGGGGGCACCCCTGGAAAGAGAGGTTCCTTGGAGAAGGGCAGAGTGGGATCTGGGAGCCGTTTTTGTGGTCTAGATGGCTAACTGCATGGATCCGGATTTCTGGGACCCACGTGGACCGTGACTAAGGCCTGCGCTCAGCTGGGCAGCACTGCCCCCACCCAGAGAGTGTGGATGGGGAAGCGCAGCAGCTTCTGGAACAGCCCCCGGCCGGCCCGCCACCACGCCTGGGTGGGCCCCAAGCCTCAGTCGGCTTTGCTTCTGCAACTTTTTCCAAATGTGAAGCATGATTCACGGCGAGTGGAATTTCTGAAACCCGAGAGCTGAGGTACTGTCTGCGTTGCTGAGAGGTCCCGGCCCCTACCTTTGGGGCAGCCCAGAGAGGAAATGGGGGACATGCACCACATTCTTCCTGGATGAAGCACTGTCCTTATCGTGGGGAAGTAGAGACAAATAGCCCAGTGACTCCCAGCATCACAGCTGGCTTTTTTAAAATCCACTCAGATCCATTTTGTTTGACAAGCCCAGTAATTATCTGGCCCGCAGGATGGCTCACGGTCTGAACATCACCATTTACTGGCAAATGCCGCGAGTTCCCTCTTCTTCCCATACTGTCCCTTTCTCTTCTTGCAGAAAGAAGTCACAGTTAGAAATGAGATGGGCCACCTCGGCCCTGGGCCACATGCTGGCCAAGTCTCCTGAACCAGGCGCCAACCGATGTTCACCACGTTCTCAGAGACCTGGTAAAGGAACGAAGAGCCCTGGTCTGGGTAATTGCTACTTGGGCTCCCCACGACACCACGACATGCGGTTTTCTCCTGTGCCTTTTATCTGCTGTGCAGGACAGCCAGGACTGGGTGGGGTGGCATTGTCCAGGCCTGAGCTTGGAACCATGGGAGATGAAGGACACAGAGAGGCAGCGGTCTCCTTGGCCTCTGGATGCCCAGAAAGCAGCAAGGCTGCCTTGCGAAGGCCACAATGGCACGGCTTTCTATTTCTAAGCGTGGAGGGCCACGGGGAGAGCGACCAGTGGGCACTGCCACCAAGAGGGGTTTGATGGGGAGCAAGTCCCTGCGGGAATGTGTGTGTATGGCCAGATTCTACCGTGTGAGGGAGAAGGCAGAGGGCAGCAGGTCAGCCTGGTGGCTGTGCCCCAGGGGATGTTCCTGAGGCTGAACTCTGAGCCACATCCATTTTAATAGGTGTAATGTAGACATAGACTTGGGACGTGCTGGACACGACAGTGTCTGAAAGGAAGGAAGAAAGAAAGGCGGAGGGACCAGGGAGGGAGGGAAGAGAGAGAGGGCGAGTGTCTCATGGAACACAGCCTCTACCTTTGTTCCCCCAGCTCCTGCATGGAACCCTGGAATGCTGGCCACTTGGAAGGTGGGTGATGTGTTGGCCCCAGATCCTGCTGCACGTGGAATTAGGAAGAGCTTTGGCATGGCACCCACAGCCCTCAGAGCCCTCCGGAAGCCAGAGTCCCCAGGACCCCTCCAGGGTCTCCCTGTGCAGCTTGAAGAGGGCCCCTCATTTCCGCAGTTCACCAAAGACCCTGTGTTGCAGGGAAAGCTCAGGCCAACTGTGCAGGGCCAAGCTGTTTCCAGGAGCTGGAATTTGGAGTGAGTTCATTGTGGAATTAAAATTCCATTCATGTACACTCAACTTCAACTTCAATTTCCTTCTCAAGCCCCGTCCTTCCCCACCCCCTGCACGCCCAGATCAGGGTCCATGTGCTCTACTGCACACACGTAGAGGTCCCTGCTGGAGGGCCCATGGAGCGGCCAGCAGAGGAGCTCTGCCCGCTCACTCGTGCTGCTGCGTGGGCAATTTCCTGCAGCTGGACGGTTCTCAAAGGCTCTTTCCTCCCCCTTCCCTTTATTAAACCAGATATGAACGCGACTCAGGGCATGATTCATCCTGAGGCCAGGCTCCCTCCAGCTGGGAATCAAGAAGTTCCATGCTCCAGAAAGAGCAGTTGGCCAGCCTGGACAGATGCTCTCCTTCCAGGGCAAGATGTAGGAGGGAGAGGGGAACTGACCCCAAGGAGGCCTGAAACCTGTCAGGGCCACTGGTTTCCAGACTTTTGAGTATTCTTCTTTGACCCCAAGTCCACTTCTGAACACACTGGGCAGGGCTGGGCCCCGTGGCCCCCTGTGGCCCGTTTGCACGACTCTGGTGCAGCCTCCCCTGTGGCCCAAGGCCCCAAGTCACATGACTGTGGCCGTCCCTCATGCTGGTGGCTATGCTGGCCTGGGACTGAGTGGGCAGCTCTGCCCACAGCTTCTCCCAGTTCCCCTAGTGGGGACTCTGGTGGCCCCACCCCTGAGGTGGTCCCCGGCATGGGTCAAGTACCCGAGGCTTCAGGTGGCCCTCTGCTTTGAGATCTGGGTGGAACATGGATCTAGTCCTGAGGCTCATGCACGCTGCCAGCCGGGAGGTGGCACAGCACACGTGGCCGAGTTCACCTGTTTCCTCTTGGCCGATGTGGCCTGTCCTTCCTGTGACCACTAGGTACTCACCTGGGGCTGCTGGAACACCTTGATGGGAAGCAGAGTCTTGCAGAGGCACCGGCACAAGCCAGGTCACTCAGGTGCCCAGGCCCCTCCTTTTAAGTCATGCTGTCCCAGGCCCTGTGATTTGGGCTTGTGATAGGAGCAGCCCCGTAATCTCTAAAAGGCTTTTGGTCATTCTTCCCTGTCCTGGACAAGAGCTCCTGGCTTTGACTTAGGTGGCTGGATAATGTCCTTTTCCTATGGCCTTCTGGCCACTCTTGGTATTCTTTCTGGAACACACTTGGTGTTTCTTTTCAATTAGGATAGGCTGAGGACTGTTATTTTTAAGGTTTTCTTCCCCTTTAATTAAAAAAAAATCTCCTCTTTAAATCCCTTAGTTTTTCTCACATTTTACTAAAACATTCAAGAGAAGCCAAGCAGCACGTTGGACACTCGGCTTAGCAATTTCCTCAGCCGAGTATCCTCCTTGGTCACTGGGAAGCTCCACCTTCCATGAACCGGCTGGACAGGAACCCAGACCAGCACTTCCTTTTCCAGTTTCCATCCGACCTCACTACGAGCCCTTTCCCGTCCTTTCTTCCTCCTACTGTCTGCACGACCCCTTAGGAACCACGGGGAGGGGAAGTGGCGCCTCGCATCCCTGCCCCTCAGCCACGGAGGAGCCTCCAGCTGGCATGGAAGCCCTTCAGCCTTCCTCACTGCCCAGGCCTGAAGCCGCTTCTGCAGTTCAGGTGTCTGAAGCCGCAGCTCCGCCTCAGCAGCTCCGCCTCCTCTGGTACTGACTGTCCACCTTTCCAGAACATCACAGTTGGGATCACTGGTCTTTTACATTAGCTTCTCTCGCCCAGTAGCCTGCCCTCAAGTGTGCCCTGTCATTTCACGGCTTGACAGCTTCTTTCTTTTTGGCTCTGAATGTAGTTCTGCTACCCGGAGGTGTGGCGATGTGCCTTCAGGCTGTGCCATCGTTTCCCACTGAAGGGCATCTCTGTTGCCTCCAAGTGTCAGCCATGGTAAATGACGACATTATGGACACCCATGTGCCAGTTTCCAAGTGCACGTCACTTGGCTGAATTCCAGGGAGCGTGACTGCTCCCTTGCATGGTGATGGCGCACCTGGTTTTGCAAGAAGCAGTCAGGCTCTCTCCCAAGGCTGTGCCACTTTGCATTCCCAGCAGGAAGGGACAAAAGTGCCCACTGCCCCACATCCTCGTCTGCTATTGGCACCGACAGCGTCTTGGCTTTTGGCCACTGTCATTGGCATGTGGTGGGATCTCACCATTGGCATAGCTCACAATTCCCTAATGACACATGACGCGGGACATCTGCGTGTCCTCCTTCCATTCGGGTCTGTGCCCACGTTTGTGTTGGTGGTGGTCTTGTTGGTGAGTTTGTGTGTCTTGGAAAGCAGCCTTCGTCAGACGCTTCTGCAGACATTTCCCCCCCGCCCGTGGTTTCCTTCCCAGTCTCCTGCATCGCCTTCCGCAGAGCAGGAGTTCCGGCTGAATGAGCTTCGGCTGGGCCACTCCCGCCCAGGAGTCAATGCCACACCTGGATCACCGGATTCCCCGCTAACTCCTGAGAGTTCCACAGACTTGTGTCCTCGCAGGGCGTGACCCGCCTGAGCCGGTCCTTGTGGAGGTGGGTCAGTGTCTGGAGTCGCCTTTGGCCTTGTGGGCATCCAGCGTCTGCAGGGCCATGGGTGAACGGCCTTTGCTGCATCCTACTGCCCTGCTCCAAAGCCTGGCTCTTCATGTTTGTCCCCTCAGGGTCACCTTCTCCGGGAAGGCCTAACGCATAGGCAGCTTCTCTCATCAGACATGGGCTTTGTGGCTGTTCCTATTTTTCTGATGGTCACGCTGTCCTGAACTCGGTCTGACCTACCTGTAGCAGACCTGCAGGGGGGCCCTGGGTGGGGACTCTGGGACAGCTCTCGAGACATCATGCCAGGAGGTGCCCAGACCTTAACCATAGCGTTGTCATTAAACACCGGGAAGATCTAGAAGCTGGACGCTTGGTGACGTATGCTTCTTTGATTATTAAAGAACTTGAGAATTTCTTTCAAAAGTCTGCTGAGCATTTTGGTGTGAACTACCTGTCTATGGCATCCCAGCCTCTGCTTTATTTGTTTGCCATAGTTCCTTAAAGGCAAAGAATACAAAACTTCGTCTGTCCCGCAGGTCCCCCGAGTCTCCCTTTGCCGGAGACTTTGATTCACCATGTCCTCATTCTGACAGAAGTGTAAGTATTCTTTATTTCATTTTCTGCTTTCTTCCTTTGTTTTCAATGCTATGTCTGTCTTCCCACCTAGAGGTTCTGTACGAATCACCCTCTCCTTTCAGTATCCTCTCATGTTTTCCCTTTGACATTTGACCCTTTAACTTACCTGGCCATTTTGGTGCACATACAACAGTAACTGAACATTTTTTTCTAAATGGCTCGGTTATCCAGCCACGCACCCGTTGAAGGAGTCTTCTTCCTGCCTCCACTGCTTCACATGACAGGGTCTGTGCTGGACCTTCTCTTTGCTCCTACTGTTCTCTGCTGTGACACGAGCCAGGGCTACATACCTGGGATAGCTGAGGCTCTGTCCCACTTCATGGTGGGATGGTGTGATTTACCCCCAAGCACCTTGGTATTAGTCTCACCTGTTGATTCTTCGAGATTAATTTTAAAAACACTTTGTCAAGGTGCCTTCCTAGAAGGAAAGGATTCTCCATGGCAAAATACCCACAGGTTTTTCCATGACACCTAAGGTAAGCACCCACTTCTGCATTTGTGACCTTCCAGGGGTAGGGGGACAGCAAAAGGCCAGTACCCACCTAGCAGGGAGACTATCAGGAGCCTGATGAGGCAGCACCAAAGGGCTCATGTCAGTGGGAAAATGAGACATATCCCCACCATGCCCGGGGAAAACTCTCTGTGAAGAAGTTGGCACAGAGGGGAGAAGAAAGAACTCTCCCTGGATCTGTAGCCACAGCCAGCCTGCGCAGTCCGTCGCCGTGTTCACGGACGTAGGTGGGCCAAAGAGCCTCACCTAAAGAATCAGGTGGAGACGTGGGTTGGCGCTTTGCAGCGCTCTAAAAAGTGAATGCAAATCCCCTCTGGAGAAAACAAACCGCAAATCATGCCTCGAAGTTCTCCCCCAAATAAACCCCTGCCAGGGGTTTCCAGTTCACAGTCAAAATTACATTACATACCAGGGAACAGAGCCCTGGAAAGAAGACCCAAATGGAAATAAAATGAAACAACCAGAAGAATTGGAGCCAAAAGGCGTCACATCTTGGAAGTATTAGACAATGAACGTGTGGTTAAAGGCAGAAAGAGGAGAGTGAAACCGATCAAGGAGCAGATTTGAAAAGAGCCAAGCAAATCACTCAAATGGAAAACATTTTAAATGAAATTAAAAACTCAGTGGCTGTGTTAAACCACACATTAGACACAAGTAAAGAGGAAATTAATGAACTGGGAGATAGAACTGCAGAAATCACACTGAACACAGCCCAGGAAGAAAAAGAGCAGAAGATACAAGAGAGGGATAAAGGATTATGGCAATCAAATGAGAAGGTTTAACTCACAGCTATCAGAGGAGGAAGAGGCCATGCTTGGTGAAATAATGACCAAGAATTTCCCAGAATGAATAGAAGACCCTGATGATCATATTCACCAAGCCTGTCAAATACAAAGCAGGAGAGAAGAAAATCACCATATGACTAGAGACTTGAATGAAAGGGCAGAACCCCAACAACCAAGAGATGGTCTTACAGTGCCAGAGAGAAAAGGCAAATTTCTCACAAAGGCAAACCTACTGGATTAACTCCAAACCTTTCTACATCACCAGTGGAAGCCTGAGAGAGTGGAATCACCACTTTGCTTCCCTAGGAAGAAAATCCATCTTGAACATGCATGCCAAAGGAAGCATCTTTTGAAGAATGAGAGCAACTTGGGAGACGAGAGGCAAAGAGAAATGGCCACCTAAGACATGGTCACATACATGGGAAAACGAAGCTGAATGCTGATCGTGCAAAGCAGCAGAGCCTTAGGAGGTCACAGTGACAGGGAAGTCAGGTGAGAGTCTTTGTGTTTAAACCCCTATTGTTCAGGAGTAGCATAAATATACTGATTGAATTTGAATTTTGATAATTTGTGTAAACTTGCTAACATGCCTAAGGTAGATGTTAAAATAGTAGAGACACATTTAACTATAAAATGAATTTAAAAAGTCAATCCAAATAAGTGGAAAAGAGAAGAAAAAGAAGAAAAAAATCAAGACAGATAAAAAGTATAAAATAAATGATGGAAATAAATCCATAAAGCAGTGGCCAAAATGAATATAAATGGACTAAAGACTCTACTAAAAGATACAAATCACTAAATCATATTTTCAAAATGCAATTATAACCAAAGAGGTAAAAAAATAAAAGTTGAAAGTTAACAGATCCAATGCAAATCAACGAGAACAAAAGGGCTTGTCTGTGTTAGTATCAAAAAATAGGCTTTAAGGAAAGGTGTTACTTGGGTAATTTCCCCCCAAACACTAGAGTTTCATACTAGTACCTCCACTCCCCACCCCAACCCTTGTGACCAGAAGACAAGGTTATTGATGCCTGCATAAATGATAAGTTTTCATTGCTATTTCCCTGTGTTCTTACCTTCTGGGGTTCTCTTTGCTTTTCTTCAGCTCTGGGATGCTGTCTGGAGTGGCTTTCCTCTAGCTTGAGGAGCTCCTGTCAGTGTTGATTGCACTACTCATGTGCTGGTGGCAAACTCTGGCGGCTTTCCTTGTGCTATGAGAAACCGTCATCATCTCATCTCATCCACTGGCTGTGGGATTCTACTTTGGTACCTTTTCCCTGAAGCTCTGAGGAGGCTGTTCCATCATCTGTTAGCTTCCACGGTTCTGTTGAAAGTCAGCTGTCTAGCTCGCATTGCTCTCTGAAGATGGTATGCCTCACTCCTGGCTGGCTGCTTTTAAGATTTTACCTGGGATTCTTAGTACTTTGACTATGACATGCCTGAAAGACTTCTATAAATCAAAGAACCATATGGCAATTTATAAAGTATTCCCTTAATTGAAAAGCTGAGATGGGAAGAAAAGATTTTTATAAATACTTAGCAATTTATTCTAAAACTTATATGGAGATGTGAAGGGCTTAAAATAAATGGTCAAAATAATTTTGGAGGAGGAGAAAATGTAGGAGAAATTATAGCACCAAATTTCATGGCATTTTATAAAATCACAGTTCCTATGACAGTGTGACCTTGGTGTAAAGTAGACATAGAGATCTTTGAAATAAGATACTCTAGAGAGAGACTCACATAAAAGCATTAATTGAATTTAGTGGGGAAAACTGAAGTCTTTCCAGCAAATGGTTTTGAAGCAACTGGACATCGATACAGAAACAAAACGAAGTTTTCATCGTCTTCTTTATAATATGAACCAAGATGAAATTTATATGGGTCATGAACATAACCATGGAAGCCAAAAGGGTGATCTCTAGAAGGAAATGTCTAAATGCTGCCACAGCCTGGGGTGGCAGAGACTGCTCAAACCAAGCCATTGGAGCAACAATGGATAACTTTGGTCACAATAAAAACTTAAAGCCATTGCTGCTCAGAATCCATGGTTGTAAACACAAAAGGCAATTGGCAGAGGAGGAGAAAACAAAATATCTACAATGCATTTATCTGCAGAGAATTTGGATCAGAGCACATAAAAAATTGCTACAACTGATTAACAATGAGATCAAAAAAAAGAAGCTGCCATAGTGTGAACTTTGAATGTCCCCTAAGGCCATCTGTTGGAGGCGTGTCCCCAGCCTGGGATGCTATTCGGAGGTGGGGCCTGGGAGAGGGAGGTGAGGTCACTGGGGTCAAGTCCTTGAAAGGGAGGCTCTCCCTGCCTCTCTTTCTTTGCCTCCTGGACACCACGAGGTGAACAGGCCTCCTTCACACGCTCCTGCCATGATGTGCTGGGCTTCTGCAGGCCCAAGAGTGGTGGAACCAAGGGCTGAAACTGAGCTGGCGTAAACTCCTCCCCTGAGCAGGCTGACAGCCTTGGGCAGTTTGTCACAAACATGAGCTGATAACACAAAGCAAAATTTAAAAAATGGAAAAAATTGTCAGTTCGATGTCATAATAAAAGGTCCTGAGCAGCCAGTAAGCACTTGTAGTTGCTCACCATCAGCAGCCGTCAGAGGAGGCAGACATGAGACAGGAGACCCTCAGGTGCTGCCCACCATGATGGCTGACCAGCGATCGTCCTGGGGAGAGTGGGGAGAGGGCACAGCCCCACCCACACAGAAAGCAGACAATGGCCACAGAAGCTTCCCTTATGTTCCGCACTGTGGGAAGCCACCTGCACGTGCTGCAGAGGAGGAGGAGGCATGTGCAAATTCCAGCCTAGGCACACCAGGATAGCTGTCAGCTGTGAGGAAGAGCAGCTGCCGACATAAAGCAGCAGGGTCAGTAGCCAAGAGCTGTCCTGAGCAAAGAAAGAGGACACAGAGGAAGCCTGCTGCATGTGGTCGTTCACCCGGATTCCAGGGTCCAGGAGACGGGGTGCAGTGAGCAGCTGGTGGGGTCCACACACCTGGCACGGGGCAGCTGGAAGGGGCTGGAAGAACCTTCCGGAGACACTGGAATCTGGGTGGTGGGTGTGGGGGGCGAACCTACAAGGTGCTTTAAGATGGACACTAAGGGTCTTGCATCTAACCCTGTTCAACTATACTTTAATAAAGATGCTATTAGCCAGGCACCGGGTCCCACACGTAATCCCAGCAGCATGGGAGTCTGAGGCAGGAGGAGTGCAAGTTCAAAGACAACCACAGCAACTTAGGGAGAACCTGAGCAACTTAACAGGACTCTGTCTCTAAATAAAAAGTAAAAAGGGCTGGGGATGTGGCTCAGTGGTGAATACCCCTGGTTCAATCCCTGCTACCAAATAAAATAAATAAATAAAAATGCTATTAAATGTTATCATTAACAATATCTAAAATGTAAAATGCTTGGAAATAACTGAAATTAATATATGTACAACTCTTTCATGGAGGAAATTTGTAGATTTTATTAACAGGTTTGAAATTTTCAAATAAATGAAGAGTTACCATGTTGGAGAATGATGTCTCAGGCCAGTTCTTCCCAAATTCATCTATCCTCCTGCACAATCCCAGTAAAGTTTGTGGGTGAATGTGTGTGAATGTTGTGGGATGTGTTGGGAATGTGTCTGGGTGTGTGAGTGTGAGTGTATGTACATATGTGTGGGTGTGTGTGGCGTGAGTGAAAGTGGTTGTGCGAATATCAAGAAATGTGAGAGTGAGTGTGTGTGAATAGGCGTGAATATTGAGAAGTGTGAGTGTGTGAACGTGTGTGTGTGAACGTGCATGTGAGTGTGTGTGTGTGAATGTGTGTTTGAATGTGCATGTGAATGTGAAGTGCATGTGCACATGACTGCGGCTTAGCGTTGCGTCTGGGGACGTCTGTAGGACTCGCGGTAACGAGACTCTGGGAGAAGAACACCATGGTGGAGGGTGGGTTTTCAGCCTGCGGAACCAAGTGTCGCAGGATGTGGGAATAAACAAAATGACTGATGAAACAGAAGAGCGAGCACCTCAGACCCGCCTGCTAAGGGTGACGTGCTGCGGGAGGAGACAGCACTGAGGGTCCGAGAGGGAGGTGGGAGGGTCAAGAGCCCCCCGGGGGCGCATCCTCACCTGGACAAGGGAACAACACAAGTAGGCCCCCACTGCACACAGCTTACTAAGGTCCAGGGCAAGTCGACCCCGGAGCCACCAGCAGGGGAAACTAGGACTTCTGAAGATAACGGCGGTCGATGCATTCACAGCCTCGGGGTCGGGAAGAAGTCCCCACCCAGGCAAGCCAGCGCAGCGCGAGGGGAAGGGAGGCTCCCTGCCAGCATTAAAATCAAGAACAGGAAACAACCCTCCCAGAAACCACATTTGTAACACACGCAGCGCAAAAGCGTGACCTGGTTAGCGTTTGAAATGGAACGAGCTTCTGTAAGTCGATAACGAGGAAAATGTGGAAGAAGGTCAAAGAACTGACACGGGCGCTTCAGAAAACAGAGAGACGTTCTCAAGCAGCCGAGGAGTGGACGGCCTCCCAGCCCCACCTGCACACAGGCCACGTAGGTGAACGTGCGGAACCACAGAGGTACCAAGTCTGTGTGGGTAGGAGGTGCAAACGCACCCTGCTCCCAGCGGGACTCGAACGCCCTCCACCACGGGAACGCCTGGGAGCTGCCGTGGAGGCCGAGCAGGTGTGCAGGGCCACCGAGCCCCTTGGAGGAAGCTGGCGTAGGGACGCACACTCGGGGCCTCCCAGCGGTTCTGTTGTGAAGACAGGGAAATCTCCCATGTGCCCAATGGTGGCTGAGGGACAGTGACATCCCACTGTCTTCCTGCCACAAACTCACTGCAAGGGGACCCACAGGGGAGCTGAGCAGAATACAGGAACCGCAAATCCATGCTGTGCACACACACGAAAGCGGGCAGGTGGTAGGACTGCACCCCCTGCAGCCTGGGGTCAGTGAGCACATGTGGGCACTGAGAGACCGAAGGTACCAGGGTGGTCCCCTAAGGTGCCTGGAGCTGACGGCTCCTGCCAGCCAGTGACACCTTGGCCTCTGCCATGCCGCACACAGCGTCCTCCTGACCCTTGTGGCAATGCTCCTGTGAACAAGCAAACGGTGCTGCCATCCCAGGAGTACGGCTCGGAAGTGGACCAGCATGTGACACTAAATGGCAAGAAGACATGCCTGTTCTGTGCGGGCGTCTGCGGCCTTTGATCAACATCTGAGCTGCACTGTGTTACCTACTTAATAAAAGGGTCCCCTGTAAAGTGGTCTGTGGGTTCCACTGGCTGCAGCCTCAGCCTGCTCCTGAAGCCCTCCAGAGACAGTGTCAGGGGACGGGCCTGTACCATCTGCCTTCCTGTAAGTGCACTCCAGCTGGCTTGCCGGGGGCGAGATCGCCCAGCAACATGTACTCAGCCCAGGCCCCTTGATGAAGGGCACGTGACCCCGTATTTCCAAAGCCCACAGCAGGTGTCGTGAAGCCATTGGAGGGCTGGCGTGATCTGCTTGGGCCAGGAGCAGGATCGCCTGGGAGGGAGGGGGCCATGCAGCTGGGTGGACCCTGGGGTCAGCTGCTGTGTTCTCCCTGCAGGCTGCTGAGGGTCTTCGTGGTAACTTCGTATTCTGTGTGACGGTTCATCAATATCGTGTTTCTTCAGCCCAGTACTAAATGAAAACTTCTTTTTAAAACAGTTCCTCACCTCCCTGGGCAAAGCCTACTTGGTTCTGGGGCACTGAGGGAGGACCTGGGGTGAGAGAGGGTGTAAAGTCCTTAGTGCTTAAAACAAGCTTAAAAGGCTGGAAAGATACCGTGCTATCCAGCCTCAGGGCATGGACTGCAGCAAACCAGGCCCAGGTGCCACGGAGCCAGCCGCTGGACCGGCACCGCCCAATGGCACCCTGTTCCCAGACCTTGGCTGCCCTGGGCGCTGGGCCGCTTTTGAAGCCTTCTCCTGCCTGTAGACAGAGCCTCCCTTGGCCAGGGCTGATGCTCCTTTCTAAGCAGCCCCAGGCAGATCCTCATCCCGACTGTGAACTCTCAAATCCCCTCTTCCACTGGGCACTGAATCCCAGGTTCCCATCCGTGCCTGCTCGTCCAGTCTCCTGCCCCCTTAGCTCGTCTCTGGTCCCTAGGCAGGGCGTCTGGGAAGTCAATGGCAGGGTCACCTCTGGGCCCCCTCCCTGTGCCTGCGGTGGCAGGCCATGTCCTGCTCCACTGTCCAGATCCTCTTCATGAGCTTCCTGCACATGTGGATTCTCGAGAGAGGGAAGCCAAGCGCGGGCCTCTCCGCGGTGTCCGACCATCTGCGCGGGAGCCGGCGGGCCGGGCCGGAACCCTGCCTGGCCGCCTTCAGCTCCTCTCCTGGTTCTCTTGCCAGGGAAAGGATTTGCTGTTTTCCATTTCCTAAAACCCATCGGCATGTTTGTCCTCAGGCTTGCTCACTTCCCTTCCTCAGGACTGCGACGTGCCCAGCCCACCCGCCCTTCCCTGTAGGGCAGGGGGGACACAGCCTCGATTCCCACACGGGGACCAAGCCCCTCGCCCACCTGGCTCAGGACAGCTTGGGGCAGCAGTTCAGCAAGGGTGGGGGCACGGGTTACTTTGCAAAAGGCCATGGAGCAGGCAGAGATCCTGGGGCGCATGAGCAGGCACGGTGCCCTCTGCTCCCTGTGAGGAGCACCTGGGGGGAGGGCGCTCCCTGCGCCAACCCGCGGTACAGGGGTGGGAACGTGTTATTCCGAAAGATGGACATCGCATCAGGCCTCTACCTGTGAGCTCAGCAGGATTAGACAAAGCCTGCTCCAAGAAGACCAGACCTGGGTCTGATCCTCCCAGGGGTGGAAAGGGGCCCCAGGCATCTCAGCCTGACGCCGACAGGCACCCGGGGCTGGCTGGCAACATCGCACGTGAACCAGAGAACCGTCTACTCAATCCCTGCTTTGTGCTGAGGGAAACGGGCCCAGAGTGCTGGCTGACCTGCTCAGGGTCTCCCGTCTGGTGGGTGGCAGAAGGGTCCAGGCTGCACTGGCCCTGGCTCCTGGCCTGGGATTGACGGCCCTTTCCCATGCCCCTGGGCCTCTTCGTAGGACACACATGGGGTGGGCAGTGGGGCCTTTACGGCAAATCCAGCTCCTCAGATCCACAGGGGCTGCTTGTCAAGAGCCCCGAGTCTTTGTATGGCTGCAGTGTCCAGGAGCCAGAGCAGGACCCTGGTACATTCAGGGGGTGCTGTCCACACAAAACTGCCATGTTGGGGCGGAACCTGTGCCTCGCCCAGTGAGAGGCATGTGGTGGGGCCTGGTCGGGACATTTGGCCTCCACACGGGTCCCTGCAACAGGCCTCTGTTCAGACCAGCAGCACTTGAGGAGGTCTGGCTTCATGTCCTGTCTGAGGCTGGCCTGCTCTGCCTGCCCACATGGCCTTGCCCACAGACAACGTGTCCTGCCCTCAGACAAAGCCCTGGCCACTGCCTCGTGGGGACCCTAATTGTGTCTCCGCCTCGGCAACCCCGGATGGGAGTCCAGCAATTTTGGTTCTTGGCTCTCTGCACAGACCTACAAATACCAGTGTGGAAGGAAAGCTCTGTGGACAGGCATGAAATTGCCATCCTGAGCCAGCCCAGAGAAGCGCTATAAATAGGGCAGCCTGGTCTCTGAAGGACAGAGTCCCCGAGCGAGTGCTGCAGCCAGCTTTGTGCCCTGGGGTGGGACAGACAGCTGTGGAGTCAGGCTGGGAGCCCCAGCCCTGGAGTGGAGTTATCGTCCCTTCCACCCATGTGTGAGTGGCAGTGTTCTGATAAGCACAGGCTCTTCCCTGCCCACTGTCGCATGTGGGTGGTTTTCTCATGGAGTGGGATTATCCTGGGTCACTAATTAACCCAGTTCTTTCCCGTAAAACCAGTCCTCCCTTCCCAGATGCTCCGCTTGGACTGGGCAGAGGGCTGGAGGTTCTGCTGTGTCCCCAGAGAGAAGCCACCCGGGCTGAACCCGGGGCGAGGGTGCAGAGCCCAGGGTGGTCAGGGACAGCAGGACCACAGCCCTGTGGCCAGGGCATTGGCACAGCTCCCAAGGATGCCACGTGTGGCTCCTGCCTCTGGACCAACCATCTGCAAAAGGAGGGGCTTAGGCCACAACCAGCCTCAGCCAGCCACCATGCCAAGTGGCTTTCCATCCTCGAACGCCCGGAAGGAGAAGGGGAAGGGTACTTCACGACACATGAAAATGACGGGGAGCCCAAATGTTGGCGTTTGTAAAGAAAGGCTCTCCACACAGGGGCCTGCGACTCACTCACTGTCTGGGGCTTGTGCACCCCAAGCTGCAGAACTGGGTAGTGGCCACACGGACCCATGGCAGCAAAGACAAAAATAGTCCTGTCCCATCCTTCTCAGAGAAGGTCTCTGATGTTTCCAGGTCAAGCGTCTGACCTTTTAAGGACATGGGCCCTCTAAGCCTCTGCTGAGAGTGATGGTCACTCTCCTCTCCAAGACCAGGGTACACATTATACAGCCCGTAGCCTGCTGGGAAGTCATCTAGGACCCCTGAATCCTGGGTATCAGTGGTCCTCAATCAAGGGCAATATGGCCCCAAGGAGCCATGTGGTCATGTCTGGAGATGCTTTCTTATGGCAAATGGGGGCAGGCTGCCAGCATGCTGTGGGCAGAGGCCAGGGAAGCCGCTGCACTTTGTACAGGGCACAGAGTGGCCCATGGCCCAGGATGGTCTGCCCCACACACCCACAGCACTGAGGCTTGAGACCCTGCCCTTAGGAGGCTTGGTCCTGCCTCTGTGAACTATCTGCCAGACGGCATTCCAAGTTGGAGGCTGAATACTGCAGGACCCGGCAGAAATGGTGGGTTGGGCCTCTGGCGTTCGGGCACCCTGGTCCAAGTGTGTTCTGCCTGGTGTGAGAGCCCTGAGCTTTGGGCACCCGTGTGCCAGGCCCTGTGCTCAGCTCTGAGGAGCAGGGGTACACAGGGAGCTGACGCGTGCTTTTAATGCACCTTAATGAAAGGGAACCAGAGTCCCAGGAGTGATGGCAGACAGGCCTCTGTTCCCCATTGCCTCCCAGGCCCTCCATGTTCACGTGCAGACTGGGGCCTCCTTCTTCACTCCGTTCACAGTGTGAACCTCTGCAGGTCCTTGGGGAATGTAGACATCTGTCAGCACAGGGGTTTCTTCCCGGCAAAGCCCCTCCCTCCCCCTCCCTCCCCACCTCCTGTCTCCATCCTGCATTCCCTCCCTCCCTT
This sequence comes from Sciurus vulgaris, assembly GCF_902686455.1. Classification (NCBI taxonomy): domain Eukaryota; kingdom Metazoa; phylum Chordata; class Mammalia; order Rodentia; family Sciuridae; genus Sciurus; species Sciurus vulgaris. The sequence goes on along the minus strand of NC_136476.1, from coordinate 88,102,263 downwards.
CCTCCCTCCCTCTCTGCCCCAAGTCAGTCTCAGCTTCTCTGGGCACACCTCTTTGCACTGCTAAGTGTGTCTTGCACAAGTGTGAGCTTCTGGAGATGCGGCTGTGCATTGACCAGCTTCAGGCTGCAGTGCCAGCACCCAAGCTGGTCCATTGCTACTGCTCCTCAGGGACATAGTGACTGAACGGTTACCCTGAGCAGTCGACCACAGGCAGCACCAGCACGTGGTCTTGTGGAAGAGGCCAGCTTGGGACCAGAGACCACCAGCACTCTAGTTAACCTGAAGGTCCTTGGCAGTGGGGGCTGGCCGTGGAGGGAAGGGTGGACTGTGCTGGAGAGGGCAGGCTCTCCAGTCCAGAGCAGCGGCAGCCACCACAGAGCATGGCAGATGGGCATTGGAGCCCTCCTCTGGGTCACACTGATGAATTTTCCAGAACTCAAGTGAATTCAAAGCAGTTTTGCAAACTCTGAATGGACAGAAATAAGCACCAGTTATGTACAAACCCTGGGCCCCACTCCAGCCGACCCTACATGATTCATTTTCAAGAAACAGGCGCTTGGCCACTCTGCCAGGTCTCTCTGTGTTGGAAAGACAGTGCCATCAAAACTTTCTGCAGGCCGAAGCTATGTTTCATAGTGATCACATCACCCAGCTCAGTTGCAAAGCCCCGAGCTGGGGAGGCCTGTGGTCCCCAGGCCCTGGCGAGAGTGGCGCCCCGTTTCCAGCTGAGGCTCACAGAGCCCGAGCTCTGGGCCCTGGAGGGAGAAGCTCACAGGGGGGATCAACCCGCCTCATTCCCACCAGAACCATGGAGGCCGAAGCTGAAGGTCGAGGGATCAGTAAATTACTCAAGGTCACACACTGGCCAAGAGTGACATGCACATTTTTAAATCTATCTCCCAGACCATTTGGAAATTTCTGCTGCAATGAAAGAAGAACATGGCCAACTCTGGCCTCATTCTACATCTGGGTATTCAAATTCTGTCAGGGAGATTCTCTTCAGAACTGTGAAAAAAAATCTTCAAATATTTTAAGAAAATATTTGAAACCCCACAGGCCCTCTTATCTGCCTGTTGTAGCCTCAATGCACAAAGGGCGTGCACAGGTTCCAGGAGGCACCGTGACATTCTGGAAACCCGAACGCAGCTACCATGTTGCTTCAGAAGGGCTAACATGGTCCAACCCTGCCCGCAGCATTCTGCTTGAATGTTACCCGACCTGACCCCAGATCCCTGGGTCCTGTGCCACCCTGGATCATCCTCCTCCCACTGAAGACCCATCTATGTTAGGACCTATGTGACTGGGCCCCTTAGTCACCAGCTGGCCCTGCCAGTGGGCTGGGGTGTGACATGTCGGTGGACTCGCCCTCTCTGCAGAGGGGAGCTGCTGTCTCAGTCCTTCCAGAGCCCCACCAAGCAGCAGGCTGCTCCTGGCCAGGTGACAGAGGCTTTCCTGCTGGTGGACTCGCCTGTGGGGAACAGCAGCCAGCAAGGGCACAGTCTCTCTGGGGCTGTAAGTCTCATCCCAGAGAAAAGTAGGTCAGCCAGCTGGGTTAGGAGACAGGCGGACCCCACAGGCCTCTGCCTCTGCAGCTGACGCCTTCTCCAAATTCACACCTACTGAACACTGCACGGGCTCACGCTGCTGTTCTTAACAACTGCCTGGTTTCCTTGACCCCCAGTCCAGCTAGCCGGTGGTCCCAGCACAGTGTGGAGCTGGCCAGTCACCTGAACTGGGTAGTTGCTGAGTTGGGGAATGAAGATTGAGACCAGAGCATGCTGGATGACTGGGTCCCCACTCCGGCTTGGATGCTCCTGCCCCTCCCTAAGCTTTGGGTTCACATGAGGCAAGTGGGGGGCTCCCGCACCCCAGGGTGGATGCAAGGACAAAATGTGGCTCTGTGCCTCAGGCCGCACACTGGCCGACCCCAGATGTCCAGATCGTGAGCTCCGTTACTGGTGCTACGCTATGGTTCTTGTATTTGGGAGGCAGCCTTCAGTTAAGGGGACAGAGAGCTGGTGGTCGGCAACCCACAGCTATGTTGGCCTGGCCGAGATCTATGAGGTGGGGCGACTTGGCTCCTGCATCCTCCATCACACTCCTGTGGGCTCCTTGTGAGGGGCACGGGATGAGGTGCCTGAAAGCACAGGCTGGCGGCCAGCAGCCGAAGGCCCGTGCCCACTGCACAGCGCCAGTCTCTTCTCTAGTTCTCGTCCTTGAGCCGATGCCGTCGCTGCTCCCCCAAGACAGTGAGTCAGCCTCGCTTAAAACCCACCATTCATTGTTCTGATTTGCTTAAGAGGTAAACAGAGCAGAGCAGCGGGTTCTGCATCTGGGATGTCTGATCGCTGGACTGGCCCTTTGTGAAGGCGGTTCCAGAGCCCACCGGGGCAGGAGCCCAGCGAGCCCAGGTCAGGAGCTGCCCGAGCCTGCGCCGCCTGGGGTGTTTGCAGAGCGAGCACAGCGGCACTGGCTCCCAGCAGCTCACCTCTGGGCCCCCAGCTTCAAAGCCCCTGCCTCGCGCAAACACAGCCCGGCCGCTGCCAAGCGTGGAGCTCTTGCCAGGCCGTGCTGCAAACTGCACTTGGCTCCATTTCTGGGGAGGGAATCTGCGTGGCACCCACGGGAGGGTGTGGTGAGGGACTCGGCAGTGGAGGCACGCCTGGCTCCCAAGGTAAGTGGGGTTTTGTGGGGCCCTCAGAACACAGAGGCCTGGGAATGGCTGTGTGAGCGAAGGGGTGCATCTCGCTTCCTCCTGGGCTGTGTGGAGTTAAGTCCCCCTCATGACAGACTCCAGACCTCCAAAGACAGCTGTTGAGGAAAGTCGGCTCCTCAGGAAACCAGGCTGTCGGTAGATAGAGCAGGAAGATCCTCCCTCCTAGCCCCACTCAGGGCCTGAACTGTCCACAAGGCTGCGGGGAACTCTGGGGCCACCCTGCCCCTGCCCAGCCTCTAGGAAGATGGACTAACACCAGCAACCAGAGTGGTGGAGACAGCTTAACCTCTGACCCTTCAGGGAAATGGACCCGAGTGTGGCCTTGGCCCGTTCCCGTGCTGTTGAGTTTAAGCACGACAAGAAGTCACCGACGTGACCTTCGGTGGATGACACCCAGGACAAACTAGCTGCAGCCCACCTCTGACCCCTTCACACCTGGAAAGGGGACAAAACTTGGGATCATACGGGGCTGTCAGGATCTATAGGGGTGAAGGAGAGGGTCAGTCCTGGGGCCTGTCCCTGGGACAGAGGTCCCAGCAGCTGCAATTGATACCAGCGTTTAGGCCTCTGAGTGTCTGAGGTTTGCAGCTGGCCAGATCAAAAATGGACGTGCAGCCCTGAGCCCCTGCTGAGGCCTGGGGGACATGCCGAGTGCTCACGGCATAGCAGGTTATAAAGGCACCATGATCTCACGGGATCCTTGTGACAACCTTATGATGGACGCATTTTGCAGACAAGGAAGCTGAGATCTGGGGAGGTTGACTCTCTTGCCCAAAGTGTGAGTGGGTTTCAGGAACCAATCGCTCCTCACCAGGCAGGGAAAGGAGGCACGGTCTGCATGGAGGGGAGCCACAGTGGGGACAGTGAGGGTGAGCTGGCTGTGCAGGCCAGGCATGCTGCGATCCTTTCTCCCTGGGGCATCCCCCTGCCTCAGCTCCTTCCCTCCATCTCCACAGTCCAGAACGCAGCAGGCGTCCCGCCCGGGTGGGAGCCTGCTGCTGTTGAGACCTGCAGGAGTGGAAAATCTGCAGCTCAGATCTGCTGGTTCTCATTAGAGCCAATCTCCTTGTTGACGAAAATAAAGAGGGCGGGATCCACGCCAGCACGCTGTCTGAGCTGCCTCACTCTCCCGCAGGAGCGGGTTCGCGTCCCGAACTGGCACGGGCCCACGGGCTTCAAAGCGGGGAAGATTCCTAATCGGGTAGGGCCCTGGCGGGGTGCCCTGCTGAATGGAAGTGCCTCCCGGGGCAGAGCCCAGAGATGCCCCAGCCCAGGGTCTCATTAACGCTGCCCGACATTCTGATTTGCTTTCCTTGGCACATGGCGTAGTTTTCCTGAACTGGAGGTGGGATGGGAACGTGGACTGGATGCTCATGGCAGGCTCGGCCACAGAGTCAGCACTTCAGAGCCCGAGAGGCCACGAGGAGGGGCCAGCTCATGGTGCTGCTTCCCGCGGTGACTGCACCTGGAGGCCCAAACAGTAGCCACTGCTGGGCAGAGGGGAGCTGGGTGGGCAGCTGGCGGGATGGACACTGGCCACCCCCTTGGCTCTGATGGGCACCAGGTTGTTTCTCACAGCTTCAAAGTTTCCCAGAATAGGGAAGTGGGGAAACCCACACGGTGCTGTGAGTTAGTGTCCTGCAGAGGCCAGAACAAGTGCCGCAGGCAGGGCGGCCTCAAGCAGCACAGATCTACTGTCCCAGATCCCAGAGGCAGAGGGGAGAACTCCCCCAGGTGCCCAGAGACACACTTCCTCCCAAGCTCTAGAGGTTGGTCCTTCCCTCCTCTCCAGCTCCTGGTGGCCCCAGGTGCTCGCTGTCTTGGCCTAGCATCTCTGCCGCCATCTCCTTGTGGCCTCTCCTCCCTTCCCTCATCCCATGTGTCCTTTGTGAGGACACTCGTGAGTGGGTTGAAGGCCCACCCTGGGAATCTGGAATCTGGAACAATCTCATCTTGAGACCCTTAACTTACTCACATCTGCAAAGAACACTTTTCCAAATCATGTCAGTGCCAGGTTTCGGCTGGGCTTGGGCCGTCGCTCTGGGGGCTGTGGATCAACCCACCACAAGCAGTATTCAGCAGGACGCAGGCCAAGCACCAAGAAGACAAGACGAGTTTGCCCCAGGCTCGGGCACGTGGTTCTTTCTCAAGGTTGTTTGAGGGCGTGAATCACAGCAGCCACGCATCGTGACCAGCAGCGGCAACATCTGGTGCACCCGCACCTCCCTCTAAGACAGGCACACTCCCACACTCATGCCTCCCTGTCCCATGGAGCCCCACTCTGCCTACTGGTGACCAGAGGAGCACATGGTCTCCCCTGAGCTCGTGGTCTGCTAGGTGGCCACAGCACCCTTCCCTGCTCATGACCTGCCCAGCTTCCCAGAGGACCACGTCCTGTCTTCTTCCTTCTGCCCGACCCACCAGGCCCAGCTGATGAGACGCTATCAGAAGAGAGTTTCCAGGTCCCACTTCTCTCTGAAAGCCATGCCTCTGCCTGCAGGTAAGCCTGGCCTGGCCGTCGCTGTGTGGACGTGAGCCACAGGCTGTGCATGCCACCTGGCGCGTTCTCCAGCACCTCACCGTTTTCAGCCTCACCCTGCAAGTCGCCTGGCCCACTCCCCTTCCAGTGCCTCTGGACCGTGGGTGGTGGTGTCCTTTTGTGGGGACACTGGTGGCAGCGTTTGGGGCTCTCCCAGGACCACCTCTTCACCTCAGGGTCCTCAGCTCAGTAGCACCTCTCCAGACTCTTTTCCAAGGTGAGAGCACATTCACAGGGTCCAGTCAAGACGCAGCCCTCTGGGAGCCGTCCTCACCCTGCTGCGGCCAGTGTCACCCAGTGTCCCCACGCGAGGGCACCCTCCCTCCTGACATACCAGCCCCAGGGTCAGCTGCCCTGTGATTGGCACTGTGTGTGCAGGGTGGAGAGGAAGAGCGGGCTCCTGGGGTCAGGCTGGGGTTGGGAGCCTGGCTCCTCTGTCTGGGAGCTCCCTGGTCCTGGGCCGTTCCCAAGGCTCCTAGCCCAGTGCTTGCCCCTCGTGCTCCCCAAGCCCCACACAGCTCAGCTCCTGGAGGCCCCCGGGGACCAGGCCCAAGGGCTTTGAGGAACGAATGAATTCAACTTCTGGGCGAGAGTCTGGCTTGGGAGTGTTCGCTTTAGACCCCATATTCCTTTCAACTTCCTCTTATGGAATAAAATCTCATCTGGGAGGTATTTCCACGAAAAACATTGATTTAATACTAAAAATGAAAACAAACACAATGAGAGCATCCTGGAAAAACCAACAGCCCCAGATGGTGCCGGCAGGCCCGTGCCCTCCCGTGTGGGGTTCTGCCGAGCCAGCTTGTCTCCCAGCCAGCTCGGGCCTCCTGGCAGGGACCTGCTCTCGGGTGCAGGGAAGGCACCCAACTGCAGGGTGCTGTTGCGGCCAGGGTGAGCCGGGAGTGTGCTGTGTCCAGGACTGTAGTGGGTCTGCTATGGTCCCCCAAATGCATGTCCACATCCTAAGCCCTGAGTCTCTCCAATGTGCCTTATTGGGAAAGGGTTCATGTAGGTGGAAGGAAGGGGTCTGGTGTCCACATCTCCCGAGGGGGGCCCTGGCCTCTCAGAGCTCTGAGGACATCTTGCAGGTTGACAAAGTGCTTGTGCCAGGGCCACCTCTCATCTCACAGCAGCTCAGAGAGACCCCTGGGCTCCTGGTCTGTGGAAGAGCTCCCAGCTCAGGTGGGGACAGGGCTGTCCACAACGTCCCCCCTCCTAGCTAAGTGGTTTAACCCTCTGAGGCATGCAGCCTTCCAAGTGCTCGAAGGTGAGGAAGATGAACAAGGTCCCTATGTGGGGTGTGACCACAGAGCCCCTAGAACGCTCCTTGATCTGGGCGACTGTGCTGATCCTGGAACAGGCCACCGTGAGGCCACCTCTCTCCACCTATGCTGATGGTTCTTAAAGAGCTGACAACAGGGCCTGTCCCCATGAGTGTTTTTCTTGGCCGTGAACTCAACCTCTATGTATAAAACATTCTCCCAAGGATGATATGCCACGCTAGCCTCCATCTGGAAAACGCGCCTCTGTCGGCCGTTGTCTGAATTAATTGCAAACTCACTCTATATGTCTGGAGCCCGTCTGGTGTCTGTCACACCTGGAAACTCCATAATTTGCAAGCTTTACTAGGCACCTGACGAGGGATACCAGTTCAGGCCCAGTGAAGCTGGGCCTCAGTGGACGTGACAGGAGCAGCTGCGCTGGGGGAGGGCTCCAGCGCAGCCAGGGACAGGGCTGTCCCGCTACTCAGTGTCAGCCTGCAGTCCTCAGGGATGCATGCAGCTCTGTCCTTGTGCTGGAAGGGGACTGCTCCCTGCCTGGGTGCCCTGGGTCCTGGTCTTCCATCTGATGCTCTGCAGCCAGGCTGGAAAGAAACTCCAGGCTCCCGTCAGGCTTGTGTGCTTGGTCCAAGTGGCAGGGCCCCCCGTTGCCGGGTTTTGCTTATATTATGGGGGTCCTGGTGCCATGCAGTCCTGGATGGAAAGTCTGGCTGGAGAATGCCCCCTCACTGGACTAGGGGTTGGGAAGGAAGAGGACTTCCCTTCACGATGTGGTGGCGGGAGGCACGGGTAAGACCACTGAACCTGAGATGGAATCTGGGCCCCACCATTCCGGGCGGAAACCAAGACCAGAGCACAGGCCCCTCTTTATGGTCACTGCACCCACTCTGGCTCACTTGCACATCTGCTGGAGCCCTGATGTGGGCCACAGCTGGGGAGGCCCACACACCTGTGGCTGCTCTGCTGCAGGTAGAGGGAGCCCCCAGCATGTGGACATGGACGCGTGGCCTTCTGGGGACCGTGCTCCTGCGCATGACGTTTGGCTGTGTGTGCTCCATGCTCACCGGCGGCGGTACGCACTTGCTGCAGAGACTGGCGTGTTCCCTCTCTCCACATGGAGGGTGAAGGCTACTCCTACAGAGGCTGGGGCACCCCATTCACAGCAAGAGGGGCAGGCCTCTGTGGGTGGGAGGAAGGGGAGGCTCCCAGATGGACGTGGCCTCTTGGCTTTGTCTCAACCCGTGTCTGGGCCTCCTGACAGGCCCCTTTCACACCCAGGGTGGACAGTGCCATGTTGAGGGAGATGAGGAGCAGGGAGGCAGCTACCCATTAGAGGTTTGTCCTGCTGGGTGGTGCTGCCTCCTCATGCCCACCCTGCATGGGCGTCAGGATCCAGTGGTAGGAAGAGGCTCTGGGGAGTAAAAGCTTCTTTCGTTCCAGGAATGAGCCCCAAACCCTGGATTCTCCAAAAGCCACAGGCTGGGATTGCCAAGGTATTAGGTTGGGTTACATCACCTTAAAATTCACATGTTGAACCTGACCCCAAGTGTCCCCGGATGTAACTGTCAGGGCAGGGCCTTTATGGAGGTGGTGAAGGTATGTGAGGCCTCAGAGCAGCCCCAGCCAACCTGCCCCCATCCTGAGAGAAGAGATGAGGATTGGCAGGCACAGAGGGCGGACACCACAAAGACACAGGAGGCAAGGAATGAAGGCTCGGGAGCTGCCTGTGTCCCAGCTGGACTTCCAGGCCCCAGCACGGTGAGAACATAGATTCCCCTGGCTTAAGCCACCCTGCCCATGGTGTGTTAGGGCAGCCTGAGCAGAGCCCTGTGCCAGGAGGCCTGGGGATCCTGGGGCTACGTGGCCCAGGGGCAGTCCATCTGGTTCTCTCTTGCACACAGCCCAGTTCCTGAACAGGGAGATTTCCCGAAGGTGCAGAGAACGCTGTGGTGACCAGGGTTCCCTCCCTTCTCCCTGCAAGCCAGTACGCAGGGGGATCCTTGCTGGTTCCCTGGGCAGCAGGGGCAGAAGGTGGAACTCCTGGGGTCCAGCTGTGGACTGTCCTTTGACTGACAGCGTCCGAGAGCCAATGGTTTCCTGGTCTGAGCCCACTGCCTCCTACCTCAAAGGGCTGTTCCTGGTTCTCTCTTCCTCCGCTGGATGAGCTGATGCAGGTGAACAGGTGAAGCCCAGAAGGGAGGGCAGGAGGCCTGGTGGGGAGAGGGCATAGCTGCATGCGCCTTGCATGTGTGTGCAGGCCCTTTCACCTGCCCTGTCACCTGAGCTTCACTGGGAGCTCGGGGTCAGTGTCCTCAATTCCAGTTCATAGACAGCAAATGTCTCAGGGGTGAGACTGTACCTTGTGGCTCATGGCTGGAGCCACTATGCCCTGGGGGCCAGCCTTGGAAACCTGACTCAAATCCTGACCATACCATGGATGAGCTGCTGATTTAAGTAAGTCTCTCTTCTTGTCATGAACGGGAGAAATTCCCTACTGCTGTGCCCATCGCTGCTGCAGGTATGGATGCAGAGTGGGAGGCTCTGGCTGGCCACACCTCAAGACCTTGAGGGACAGCTGGGATTGTTACTGCTATGAACAGAAACAGTATTCTGATTGTCCAGATACTGTCATGGTCCTGGGCTGCCCAGTTTGGGAACTTTTCTCTGAGTTTCCTGTTGGGATGGAAACTTACCTGCTCGCCTGCTGCAGGCTTGGACAAGGGGAGAAACCATGCTGGTCAGTGAGGCTGTTGTAGTGCAGCGTGCCCTCCAGAGACTTAAACACACCTCTCAGGAGTGGGAAGCCCATATTTCTTATTGCTCCCAGAGGTCTCTTCTCGGGGACTTGGGGAGGCCACCTGAGTGTCAGCCCTTGAGGCTGGTCAAAGGTCAGATGCAGGTTCTGAGTGGCAGGTGTCTGCAGGGCTAGCTCTCAGAAAAGGAAGCCTCAGAAGGACAGCAGCTCAGAGCTGTCACCGGAAAGTCTCTGGAGCCAGCCACCCCTGCTCCTTAAGGAGAAGCTGGCCTTCCTGCTGCTGGGCACAGGGCCACTCCAGGGACGGGGACTGGGGCTGGACCTCAAGGCTTGTTAGCGGGAACTAACTTCTCACTCACTGCAGGGCACTGGAGAGTAAGGAGCAGTCCCGCTTACCAACACTCAACGATGTGCACGCACAGGCGCATGACCCACCACAGGCGCACACCTCTGTCACACTCTCAATGCCGCACACAATTCCCCCTGATTACATGGATGATTTATGCAAGTTGTAAAAAAAATCAAATTGACAAAGAAATATAAAAACCAGCACCAAAACTTTGCTGTGCTTCCCACACCTCGAGCGCACTGGGTCTGTGTAGACAGGGGTGATCCTCATTCTGTGGACACTGGCACCTGTGGCTGTGGGGATCAAAGGCGTAACCGTGAGGTCTGCTCTGGTGACCACCACCCAGCTCCAGAGCCTGCGCGTGGCCATCCAGCAAACCCCTCCTCTCTAGGATGACAGGTATTAAAGGGCATTTGGGGAATTTCATGCCTGGCCTGGAGACGGAGAGTCCCAGCTCTGTCTCCTGGCTGAGGCAGTGTTTGTTCAAAGGCAATGGGGGTGGCTCGGGGTTTGAAAGCCTTCTTAATTCACTTTGATTCCTTTTCTAAACACCAGCCCTGCAGTCCTCCAAGCAGGGCTGTGAGTCAGGCTTCAGAGGCCCCCAGGGCCCAGGGAAGCCTGGGGAGCTTCCCACCCCCACCCAGCACTGGCAGGCCAGCTGCAGGGAGACCTCCAAAGGGCTAAGGAAGTGAAGGCCAGACTGCTGCTCCCTTACTCAGCTGTCAGCCCCCCAAGGGGACAGCTTTACAGCTCTCTTTATGTTAGAGGGGCCACTTCCAGGGAGCAGGCATGAGTGAGGGGTGGGGAGTGGGGAGTTTGGAGCCAGACTTGGCCTGATGAGTAACCCAGATGTTCCATGTCCAAGTGCATTTGGGGCCCTCTTGGTAAGTTACACCCCAAGTGGGCATCCACGCCAGTCTGCAGTCGAGGGGATGGTGGAAGGTGGATCCTCTGTCCCAGCTGACATGTAGGCCTCGCCAGTTTTGGGCGCCCTGTCTGGCTGGATTAGAAGTTTAGTCTCCACCCAGAAGAGGAGCTCTGAACTCCTCCATGTAAAGAGAAAGTTAGGCTGGTGAGCTATGCTACAATCCCTTTTTGTTTTTTAACTCAAGTGATCAAACTTCGGGGCCCCTTGCGCGCTGGTTCTTGGAGCTTGGCCAGGTTCTGGCACCTGGTTGGGAAGAGTTGGGCAGCCAGGTGGACCTGAGTTCCGAGGTTGCCCACAGCCTGCCGACCTTCGCGCTGGGAGAAAGAACAGGGGCGCCTCGCCGCCCCACGTCCGCTCCCGCCCCGGGCCAGCCCCTTCCTCGCTGCGACTCGCCCGCTGTCCCCACCCCCTCGCCCGCGGCGCCCAGTGGGAGGCGGGGGCCGGCCTCGGCGAGTCCAGCGCTGGGCTCTGATTTGCTGCGGGCGTTGGGGATCGACAGCCTCCCCGGGTGCCTGCCAGGAGAGAGGGAGGGAGGAAAAGGGGGGAAAAGTGCGCGGCGCCGAAGGCGAGGTCCGCACTCCTCGTCCGCCGGCTGGCGCAGGACCTCACTCCAGCGGAGCGCCCACGGGGAGCGGGTCGCGGGGCGGCGGCGGCGAGGAGAAGGCGAGAAGGACTTGGAGGAGAAGGCCAGGGCTAGCAGCCGAGCGGGGTCCCGGCCGCCCTGCGGGCCAAAGTCGAGCCCTCCGGTCCGTGGGCGAGCGCGCCAGCCGCCCCTTCCAGAAGAGCTACCGCTGCAAAGGAGAACAGGCAGGGGCCGAGCTCCCTATGACTTCCTAAAGTCGCGCGCTCCCCGCTGCGTCCGCTGCCAGGGCCCTGCCCCGCGCCCCCGTGCGTCCTGTGCGCCCCCAGCGCCCTGGTGCGCCCCGGCCCGCGCCCCGCCGGCATGGATGTCCACACCCGCTGGAAAGCGCGCAGCCCGCTCCGCCCGGGCGCCGGGCTGCTGTCTCCGCCGCTGCTCCTGCTCCTGCTGCTGCTGTGGGCGCCGCCAACGAGCCGCGCAGGTAAGGGCTTCACGAGGCGCCAGAGGCTCGGGCGGTGGAGACCGTAGGACGCGGCCCGCGGGGCCCTGGCGCCGCTGTCATCCCGGGGCGCCTTCGCTGCCGACCTCTTCCGCGCCTGCAGAACTTTCCCCCCTTGGCCTGTGGAATGCACGGGCCAAGACAACGAATGCCATTCGCTGGGGGCCCCCGGAGAGGGAGACGCGCCAACACGGTCCCTGTGGGCGCGCCGCCGCTTCCTCCCCAACGGGCGGGCCGGGCGGAATTGTCCCGCTAGCAAAGGGAGGGCGGTGTGTTGGATCAGCCAGAGGGGTTGTTCACGAAGTTCGCGAACTTTTGTCCTGAAACCTTGCATTCTGTGTCCCACATCGCGGGCCGGCAGCTCTAGCCCACACAGTCCTACAGCCGAAAACCGGGAAGGGTCGCCCCCTAGAGTCACAGCCCATCAATTCCTGGGGACTCCTGGGGTGGGGGAATCCCAAAAGTTGAAGCCCCCAGCTTTGCACGGCCAGCATGCACGCTGTCCCTCTATGCAGGCTTGGCTTTCGGTTCCCAGGGTCAGGGTTTCTTGCAGTCCTGGACACCAGGTGTTCAGGGGCACTGGGGAGTCCTAGAAGTCGGTAGATCAGCCCTACTGCTAACCCCACCCCTCACCTCCTGACCCCCTTGGGAGACAGCTTTTCTTGGGTGTTCTGCCCAAACCTGGGATGCCCGGAGCTGAGTCAGGAGATGGCCTTGAAATGTCTAGATGCTGTGCAGATGTGGGACTCCTTCTGCCAGGGCGGGCCCTGAGAAGGAGCCCTGCTTCCTGGGAGGGAGGGCTTAGGGCTGGGCTGACTTTCCTGCTGGATTCTTGCAGTTCCAGCTTCTGGCCCAGCCTCCCGCAGGAGCGCTTTCCGAGCATCATCTCTGGTGGTTAGCTGTGGGACAGGTTTTCACAGACACTCAAGCATCAGCGCTCAAAGCCCAGGAAGGCCCCCCCGAGTCCCTTCTGACAAGAGGGGGTGAAGGCTCTGCGGACTGGTGCAGAGTCCGGAAGCCTTGTGGGTAGAGGGCTGGGCTAGAAGGTGCAGCAGAGAGAGGCTTTTCTCTTCTCTTCTTGATCAAGAATCCCTTTCCATGATCCACTTGCCAATTAAAATATTCTTTTCCTTTATTTCCTGGCACAATTAGTGCTTGGGGGCTCAAGTGGATGAGCAGCAGGCGGGGTGTAAGGGCGATGGGGCCCTCGGGAGGAGAGAGGAGCCTGGCCTGAGTCCCGGGGCCTGGGATCTCACCCCTGGATGGCAACCAACTCTTCCATAATTGGGGGCTAACTGGCTTTGTGTTTCTCCAGAGGTCAGTTGAAAGTGGCTGGCAGTAGAGGCACCCAGAAAAATGGTGTGGAGAAGAGAGGGAGGACGTGCTCAGGGAACCCTGCTCTTGGGACGTGCCCTGGCCCTGCCCCAGCTCCTCCCAAGGGGTTCCTCTAGGTTCTCAGATGGGAATCCTTTCGGGGGAATCCTCCTCCCTGGAGTCTGGGGCCGGGTGCTGGGGGTGGACTGTGCATTGTAGGTTTGGATGTTGGTTCCATTCGGGTCCCTGCTTTCTGCCCATCTGCCTGCTCTACTGTCCCTGCGTACTTTGCTCTGATCTTTCTTCCTGCTCGAGGGGCGGCTTCTTGGAAGGACAAGTGTGGGGCTGGCTAGGTGGCTGCCTGGCTAAGTGCTTTTTAGAAGCATGCGAAGAAGCTGTTCTGGGTGGGTTTCACCGACTGCCCTCCACCTCCCAGGGTGGGACCCATTTTGAAGTCATCCTCAGTGAACTGCCAGCAGAGGCGGCTGTCCACTGGAAGTGCTGGGGAGGCAGGGGCAGCCACAGCGAGCCCCTGTTCTTGTCTCCATCTTGGGATTTGCCAGATGTTTTCTGTGAACACATCTTTTTCCTACTTTTTTCGTGGCCAAGTGTGTGCAGGGGTGGAGAGCTGGATTGCATTCGGGGCTGCTGAACGTTGTAACGGGACGGAGAGTATGGGAAATGAAACGTGACCCCAATATTTGGAAATTGAGGTCATCTCCTTGGCGCACCATTGGTGGGCTCTGGTCACGTGATCGCCTTTTGCAGTAATTCGTGGGGAGAGTCGGCCAAGTTTTGGAGACGTGACAGATATCAAATGGTTAATCTCCTCTGACTCAATCCAGTTGGCTGCAAAGACACCCTTTCCATCCTCCTCCCTCCCCTCCCCATAAAAGAACAAGCCAGTGGGCGGAGACCAGCGGCCAGCAATTCCCTCCAGAAGCCCTCTCCCTCAGCTGGTCCCTGTTTCCCTGGCTGGAGCCTTGCAGTTGCGGTCTCGGCCTGGGGCTGTGACCACCCAGCTGTGCCCACAGGGTGCCTAGCTGGTGCAGGCTTCACAGCCTCCTCACCCACGATGTTGCCCCAGGGCTGTTTCTGGGGTGCTGGCCAGTGCTGCCCCTTTACCCCACCCACAGATATTTCTGGATGCTCCCCACGGCCACACCCTTAGCCCAGCACAGCTGATGCCCGCTGCCCGCCCTGCCTTCTGGGCATGGGCCTCTCCCTGTTCTGGTCTCTTGCCTGCACCGCCCTGTCCCCTCTTTCTGGGATACAGATTTTGTTGGAGGTGTGACAATGAGCTCCACTTGTGTTTGGAGCCCCTGGGGGGCCATGCTGTGTCCTCTACCCCTAGGGCACTGGGTTCTCTGCACGAGGGCAGAGTGTCCCTCCTTGCCACACGTGGCTCTAAGGCAGCCTTTGGAGAACCACACTGGGAGGAAGTTGCTGGCCTTGCCTCCCTCTGTTGTGTGTCCTTGCTGGACAGGGGCCCAGGAATCAGGAGCAGGGTCCCAAGTCCTCTGACTCTCACGCTGGGGCCTGAGTGAGCAGCTACCCTCCTGTGGGGCATGGCCTCCTGACTCTGGAGTTCATCTTCTTCATCCACATCTGTTTATCAGCTCCCCCTGGGAGAGGCCCAGTGTCCTGGGCTGCAGCCCGGGTCGGGCCTAGTCCAGACCAGGCCCTGGGAGGGACGAGGTGATCCATTTGTTTCCCTCCCCCTCCTCCCTCCCTCCTTTTCTCCCTCCTTCCTTCCCTTCCCTTCCCCTCTTCCCCGCTCCCTTCCCTGCCCCTCTCTCCCCTCCTCCCTTCTTTTGGCACCGATCTAGCCATAGTCCCTTACCATTCCTTAGTGGCCACCAGGCCACTTTGCAGCCAGCTTGGCCCTCCTGGCTCTGAAGCCTCTGCTTTTGCACTTGGCCTGGGGCATGTGGGGAGACGGAGCAAACAAGGCACCTGGTGCTCTTCTTGCACTGGACCCTTTTGCTCTACTCCAAAGCCCAGGTGGGACACACTGAGTCTGTTGGAGCAGCCTGGAGGGTTGACTCCACTGCATGGTGGAGGGCTTCCTGGAGGAGGTGGCAGACTGGCCTTCCCCTTCCCTTCTCCCCTGGCCTTCCATTAGAGATCACTGGGGAGGGCAGTGGCTCGGCCACCTCTGGTTTTAATCTCTGTTGTCCCTCCTTCCTGGCAGGACATTCCAAACTCTGTCCTGGGGTTCTCTGTTTCCCTTGACTGGAAAGTCCCTCGTTAACAGGGTTGGCGGCCCCCCAGCAGGCTCCTGCCTCAGGAACCCCGTGCCAGGAGGACACAAGTGCCACTGAAGGGGACCGCGGCGTCCGGAGAGCTTCTCTCACCCTCTCTTTGCCTCCTGCCCCATCCTGCTGGGTGAGAGGCAGGCTGCAGGGAGCACCCGCCGCACAGCTCCGCAGAGGCCTGAGGACCGCGGCCTCAGCTCGGGGTGTGGGGGCTCTGGCGAGGCTGTGGATGGGTGGAGGGCTCTGGGGTCGGCCGGGCCAGGACCAGCCTCGCACCGTGACCCTTTCTGAAAAAGGGAGAAGCACACAGCTGGGTGTGAGGGTGGCTGTGGAGGCCGACTGCAGCGGTCCCCGAGCACGGCCTGCCGAATGCCTGTGGCAGCCTGCGTTTAGGATGATTCGCAAGAGGAACATGCGGGGCATCCGGGCAGCTCTCCAGAGGTCAGGGTGTGCGCAGGAAGGCGCACCCCGCGAGACCCCAGCTCCGCAGTCCCGCTCTCTGGCCCTTCATTCCGCACGTGGCGCACTTCCATGTCTCCCATGGTGCTTTGCAGGGCCACCGGAGCACGGCACTGACGATGCTGTGCAGGCCCGTTTCAGGGTTGAGCTCGGGTGTGCATGTGTGTGTGTGTGTGCGTGTGCACATGCACGCGTGTAGTGCACCTGGCTGTGTGGACCCACGTGTCTGCGTGTGCATGTTTGTGCATGTGTGTATAGGCATGCGCACACACACATCTGTGCTCATGCACGTGTGCCTGTGCGGCTGTCCCCAAGGGCTCCTGCACCTGGCGCCTGGTGTTGGGGGACCTGAGGCGCCATGGGATGGTCACCAGCTCTGGCTCTGTGGGGTGAGCTGTCCACATCTGATGAGTCCTTTTATTCCCAGGAGGGTGAGGTCATGTTGCACCTTGCTCCGCTTGCTGTTCCTGTTCTCACACAGTTGGCTCCTCCGGTGTCAGCACTTGGCTGAGCACTGGCCTTAACGCTTCTGGCCCAGCTCAGGGATATCCCAGGATCCTGAAGGGGGGGCCTGCAGAGGCGCGGCGCCGAGATGCGTGTGGCTTGACCTGGACGGCTGGAGAGCTGCCGGAGCTGTGCTCATCCTCCGAACGGCTGTGCGTGCATGGCCTGTGCATCAGTTTCCCCACTACTTGGAGGATGACTGTAGCCACAGCAGGACTTTTGTGGGGGCTTTTTGCGAACCCACGTACAGCCTGGAGTCAGCTGGGCTTTAGGTTCTAGGCCGTCAGCTCCTTGGCTGTGTCACTCCTTCCTCTCCTGCAGGGGTGACCCTGTGGGCATGAGAAGAGGTGGCACTGAGTGCCCACTGGGGAGTCTGCTCCCCTGATGCCTCCCCAGAGTCCCGAGCCAGCCATCACGGAGGTTTGGGACTGTGCACTTGTGGGTCAGGCCACCTGGAGCAGCCCCTCCCCAGGCCAGCCCACTCTACCAGGGGGAGCTGGGATCTAGAGGTGGGAATGGATTGTTGGTTTTGTGCCTATCACGTGACTGGGAGATGGCACGCACCGAGAGGGTGGGCACGGGTGAGGACGGCTTTGCCACCCATAGATGGCTCCTGCCTGGGCCCGATCCGGGGTGCTGGGTGAAGTTCATGGGATGAATGACTTGTCGGGTTGATGTGCACTTGGATTCATGGAGCTGGCGATGGGTCATTTTGTGTCATTCATGTCAACTTGTCAACTTCCTATCAACACAGTCGTTTTTCTGGAACATTCCCAACTTCAATAATAACCCCACATTAGTGGTGAATGTCACCATCCTTTGGTGACTCAGGCCTAAGAAATGAAACCACAGTCTGACCCACTTTCTCAAAATTCAATTACACGGAGCTCCAGGGGCATGCGCCTGGCCCGTCTGTCCATGAAGGTGTCTCTCTGTGACGTGGATGGTGCTTTGCTGTTCAGTTCTCTAGACCTGTGTTCCTTTGGGGGAAATTCAGTCTTCTGTCTTTTCTTTCCTAATAGCACCTTGGCAGTAGGGACTCTGTGGCCTCTTTATTTTTTAATCGATGCCACAAAATGACATCAAAATGTGTGCGTGTATAGGGAGAGGTTTAGATGGATAAAGTATGACCTTTACCTTGGGAAAGAGTGGCCTTCCAATGGAAGTGGGTGAACATCTAAACGAAAAAGTGCCTTGACTCTTCCAGTCTCTGTGAAGCTGAGGAGGACCCTGTGCTCTTCAGGGGGAGGGGTGGAGGGCACAGGCCAGCGCCTCATGGGAAGACATCAGGTGGGGGCTCTTACGTCTTGTGGACTCCTGACGTGACTCAGACCTGTGCCAGGTGCACGGGTGAGCACCGGGTGAGTGGTGTCTGGCCCACGGAAGCTTCAGGTGCAGTGGGGAATCAAACATCTGAGCAACCCTTTTATTAAATGGAATGCAGTTGGAGTAACAGGAGCAAGAAGCTCATTGGCCAGTAGAATGTGGTGTGAGCCAATCGGAGGGAGGCATATGCCAGTCTCTCTGAGCACTGGCCAATCAGGGACCAGCCTGCTTTTCCTGGGCGTGGCTGCAGGCCTGTTGGCTTGAGAGCTTTGGGGTCACCTTGCATGCTTGAAGGAAGGTGCCTGGATGACGCAGAGGGCGCTTTCCTCGGTGTGTTCTCTCTCTGGCTCCTCTTCCTGTAAGTGCTGGGACCTACCTTGAGTTGTGACCCACGAAGTGCCCGTGACCCCAGACCTACCCCAGGTGGGCGTGGTCTCTTCCTACAGATGTGCTGATGGAGGCCCTGCCGTCCAGTTGGCAGGAGCCGTGTGTCCTCCCCTTGGCCTCCCCTGGGGAGCTTCGCGCCTGGTACCGGGCCTTCCTCTCTAGCTCCGTTCTGGGTAAGGTGGGGCCCTGTCGAGGCTCAGCTGCTCCCTGTTCTTGTGTGGGGGCAGTGGGCTCCGAGAAGGGCTGTGGCCCCAGCCAAAGGCTTGTAGTATGGAGCTCCCCTTGGTTTCTCCTGGGTTTTGGTACACCAGGACCTTCCATTTGTAAGCCCAGTTGGCACACAGAGCCCTGGCTCGCTTGGGTCAGTCCCTGGAGCCCATGGCGGGGGTGGCAGACATCCCGGGTATGGGCAGAGCTGGCCTTCTTCCCAAGAGGCCTGCACAGTGAGGGTGCAGCTGCGATGGGCTCCCCTCGGCCACCTGAACTCTTGTGGTCTTGGATGCTGAAGCCACGGTCCAGGGGACCCTTTGTGGACGTCCTCTGCCTTCTTCCTGTGCGGGGGCGTTGCTGCAGCAGCTGTGGCCACCTGGGCTGTGGGCTTGCTTCTCGGTGTCTTTTCCCTCCGGGGATGCTGAGTGGCCTCTAGGCTGACTCTGCTCCTCTCCTGTGGAAGGGGAGGAAGAGTGTGTGGGCCGTGTCCTCACATCCTCGTAGAGGTTGCCGTTCTTTCTCTGTCGGGGGAGGGTCGTGACACCCAGGACATTGTGGAAAGGAGGAGGAAGGGGTGCCATTCCCCCATAGGGGCCGGCAGGGCGCAGGCGCACTCAGGGGGCAAGGCCCGAGCGTAGGAGTTCTGAACATAATTGTTTTCTGAGCAGTTATTTTTATTATTAATACGTCGTAGGTCTGTGGTCTCAGTAATGGTCAGTTGACTCAAACTGTACTGCCTGGGCAGTGGCCACAGCTCATTGGAAGTGGAAGCCAGCTGTGCCCCCTTGGACCCACGTGGTGGCAGCGCTCAGGAGAGAATCGCTGGCTGGTTCCCATACAGGGCAGCTCGGGGGGACCTGGCACTGCAGGTGGAGGGGCTGCCGCCGCTGAGAGTGGAAGGAAGCAGAGCAGCTGACTCTCTGGGGAGACCAGTGTCTCCCTTCACCTGCTGACCGCACTTGGACTGCAGGGTTTCTCTGTGCAGGCCATTTTGCCCTGGGGACATGTGGCACGTTCTTCACATTTCTTGATTGACATATTGGGGGTGCTCTGGTCACGGTTGGTGTCCCATCTAGGCCTGTGGCTAACACCCCACGGTGCATGGGCAGTCCCTTACCCCAAAGAATTACCCAGCCCCAGTGTGGAGGGTGCTGATTTTGAGAAATCCTGGGGTCAAGGAAGCCAAGGCGGGATTTGGGGGCATCCCTCCCTGGGGCCTTACGGGTCTCCATCTGTCAGACAGGAGGGTCTGCCTGTCCTGGATCTTCACAGTGCAGACCAGTGAGTCTCAAATTTAGCTGCTCGCTGGAACCCAGCTGGAGCTTGAAAGGCACAGCTAGTGGGACCTACTCTGGAGCTCCTGACTCAGGTGGACCAGGCGGGGCCCAGGGTGGGGCCCAGGGGCTGCATTCCTAAGAGAGTCCCAGACCACGCAGTGTGGGGCAGAGGCCACCCTGGAGACCATCCTGGTTCAGTGCCCTCCCTGAGGGTTGTGTTTTAGCCTGGAGGGTGGGGGCAGGGGGGGAGGCCCACCAGAAAGGGGAGAGCAGGCGTCGATACCTGTTGTCCCCGCAGCAGAGCCGCGGTCTCCTGTCCCATGCCCAGGGCTGCACACACTCTTCTCCAAAGCGGAGACCCTGCTTATTCTGCAGACCTGCTGCCTGCAGGTCTCCGGGAGCAGGGGAGGGGCTTTGAGAGAGGGGTCCCTTGGCTTGGCGGCGAGAGTCAGTGCTGTCATTACTGTGGGGAACATCAGACTTGGCACACAGGCCCCTGATCTGCAGGGCTCCACAGGACCTGCCCCAGGCTCCCCGGTCCCACCCAGCTGCCCACCCAGACCACTCTACCCACTGCTTTTGATCCCTGATGTCACCTCCTTTCATTGGTGACCACTGAAACAGGTGTCCCTAGAAGACACGGTCTCCTAGACAGAACCCCTCTGTCCTCACTGGGCACTGCCCGTCGCACGTCTCCTGAGGACACTCCCTCAGAGGTGGGTGCCTGCAGGAAAGCTGCCACCCGCCACCTGGGGCTTGAGGCTGCACTCTCCTCTTTGTGACCAACAGTGTGGAAGGTGTGGAGCACATCCTGCCTGAGGGACCAGAGCGGAGCTTAGGGAGGCCCCAGCCAGAGGGGTGGAGGGCGGCGCCCTTCCCCCTACTCCTGGCTTCTGAGCAGGGTGGGCAGGGCAGTGCCCTGAGACGCACTGGTCCTGGGTGCGTGGGCTGAGCTGCACCTCTCTGTGCCTTGGTTTCCCCATCTGTAAAATGGGCATAAGATAATACCTGTCTCTGAGGCCTGCTGGACAGACTGAAGAAGTCCACGCCCATGAATCGCACAGGAGCACGCAGTGCAGGCCATCTTCGCTGTGTGAGACAGGCAGGACACGGTGCGCGCCCTGCCCGGGTCACATCCAGAGCTCCCGCTTGGAGCTGAGCTACGTGGGGCTTGTCAGGATGCCTCAGGGAAACTTTGAGGCCTCTCTTTTTGGCCTTAAGTCCCAGCAAAGTGGACTGGGCTGATGGAGGCCCCAGTCTTCCTCCAGCTCTGGAGCCCTGGAGCAGATGCCCCTGAGGCTGGGCACGCCTTCTCAGCCCTCTGTGGGAGGGGGCCTGCGATTTCCCCAGTGAACTAACTCCCTGGTGGGGTGTGAGCAGAGCCAGGGACGGCCCCTCCCACCTCAGAGCTGGCGGTCCCCTTTCTCTGGGGATGCAGCCTGCTGCTGAGCCCTGGGAGCGAGCAGCAGAGGCAGAACATGCGATCAGGTTTGGCTCAGACCGAGGACGGCAGGGAGGACCCAGGGGGCCACCTGCTGTCCAGAATGTGAGGGGTGCTGTGGGGTGCCCTGCCCCATGGGTCACTGTTGCAGTTCAGCAGGAGGCCCTGGCACACAGGGCAGCGCCGGACTTTTGCAGAGGGCCAAGCTCTCTGGGCCTGTGACCCTGCTGGGGTTGCCTGGGAGCAGAGGAGGTGAGTGAGCAGGGCCTGCCTCCTAGAGGGCTTCTGGGGGCTTAGCGGGGGTCTGAGGAGGGAGCCGCAGTCAGGACTGGGACCCCACACAGTCTGCTTCAGTGGCCCGAGGACCCCGCCTCGCAGATGGGGACCCTAGGGCTTGGGGCGGAGCCACAGTTCTAGAAGCCCCCTGGCTTCAGCTCCCTGAATTCTGACACCTGTGACCAGTGGAGGGCACTTGGGGAACACTGGGCGTGGCCCAGGGGGCATTTGTACCTCTGCTGGGCCTGCCCCTCCTCAGTGGGGCCTGCGCCTTCACCAGCTCACGGCTGTCACAGATTCCCTCCTTGATTTTTGAGAAGGGAGTTCAGGGGAGGCAGAGAGAAGCAGCTCAGGAACTCGGCACAGGGGACTTTGGGGGCCAAGAGAGCAGGTTTGGTTGTGGGACCTTGAACACATTGCTTAACCTCTCTGATCTGAGCTGCCCTATCTGCACGTCAGGGGCAGTAGCAGCACCTACCTGACAGGTGGCTGTGGGGTAGAGGAAGTGGCATTGCGGTGGGCACGGTGCCAGGTGCCATGAAGCCACCTTTGCTCTAGGCACGGGCTTGCTCCTGCTGTCGCCAAGTTGTTACTACATTCAGTTGCTACTGTATGTCCTTATTGCCACCATGACTGACAGAGGTCGGGGGCAGGACTATGGTTTCTGCAGAGTGTGGGAGAGGGCTGAAGCTGCTGCCTGCAGGTGCAGGGGCCACGCGGCTCTTGGGCAGCTAAGCTGTGGTACAGAGGGGTCCCACTGGTGACAAGGGGGTGCATTCAGAGGGGCCCGGGTGCAGTGTACAGCCTTTCTCTGCACAGAGCACCAGGAGGGCCAGGGCCTGCGGGAGGACGGGCCAGACCCCCAGGAGGAAGTGGGCTGATGTCTGGGGCAGCTCCTGCAGCTGGCAGTCTGGCCTCTGGCCTTGTGGCCATTTTTCAAACAAACTCAGACTTGGAGGACTTGGGGTTCCTGGGGTCACAAACATGTGAGAAGAGGGGGACCAGGCCCTGGTGTTCTGGTGCTGGGTGGGCTTTGCTGCCTGGTGGTGGGCCTGGCACAAAGATGCTGGCATCCTGTGTCTGGGAGAAGGAACCTGGCCATCTTGAATGTGCACCTCAGGGCGTGGTGTTTGAGCCCCCAAGGTCTCCTCTGAGTTCGGAGGACTGGAAGGGACAGCAGGCTGTCTCCTCCGGGCCTTCAGTTCAGCCCTCCACGGGCAGGTGGTGCTCGCTCTGGAAGGTGCTGGGACCTGCCCCCCAAAGACCATGGTTTTCCTCATCACCTCCCAGAACACAGGGCTTGAGAACTTCTGAGCCCTTCCCCATCCCAGTGAGAAGTGCGAGCGGCCACGAGTGGACAGCCTCCCTCTCTTCAGCGTTGCCAGTTCTAGCCAGGGGTGGCCCTGGTCCCCCAGCCGGGGTCAGCCTGTCCTCGCATGCCCTGCAGCTCTTGGGCCCTCCAAGTGCACATGCCCCACCTCTCTTCCTGGGACCAGGGCCTGGAGGATTGCGAACAGCTGCCTGGCCTGAGCCAGCGGGGCGTGCAGGCTCTGGAGAGGGGCCGCCGGCCAAGGGCAGCACCGTGGCTGAAAGGCACACAGGGTGTCTTAGTGGGAGCCGGCCCTTCCTGCTCCCTGCCTGCAGGCTGGAGTGGCCAAGAAGGGGGTCAGGTGGTTTGCCTTGCTGTTCTGCAGGCGCCTGTGGTCAGGTGGAGGCAGCTTTGGAGGGTCAGTCTCTGGCCTGGAGGGTCACTGGGCTTTGAGCTGGCTCTGGGGGCCTGCCACTCCCCACCGCCCCTCCCAGGCCTGGGACTGAAATGGGATTTATGTAGAAAGAAGACACAATCCAGGGAGGCCCCTCCCCTCCCCTCCCTCCCCCTCCCTCTCCCCCTCCCCTCTTCTTCCCTCTTCCCATGTGCCTTCACCCTGGCCTCATCCCCTAGCTTCTTTCCTCTGTACGAGGTCTCACCCCCATTTTACAGGTGAGAAACTGAGGCCCACAGAGGCCTGCAGCCAGTGAGTGTGAGTGGACCCTCTACGATAGTCCCTGGGGTGTGACTCTGCTCAGCCTCCCGGGAACACCCCTGCTGGGCTCGGCCCTCAGAGAGCCCTGGGTGGGAACTGAGCTGGAGTTTCATGCCCATCGGAGACACGGTTGCCCAGTGTTTTCTTTTTCTTGTGGGGGCGGTCTTCATCCCCACGGGGTTTGGGAGAGGGAAGGTGTGAGGCTGGGGCCTGCCACCCCTGCCCCTTGCCCTCCCTGGCCTCTGCCTCCTATGACCTTGGTAGGGTGCCGGCCTGGGTTTCAGGAGGCACAGAGCCTCCTGGCTCCCGTCATTTGGCACCTGCTTTCCAAAGCCACCCTGAGCCCTGGGCTCCGCTGTGCCCTCAGACTATCTCAGATGTGCTCTGTGGGTGGCCCCGGGGTCCTGCGTCCAGCTGTGGCTGGACTGCCCAGGGCCGGAGCAGGCCTGGTCTGAGTCATGCTTTCCATTTGAAAAGGGAGGAAAGAGAGATAGGGCTGTGGCCAGGTGCTTGCTGCCTGTTTAATGTCAGTGGACGTGGAGGAGCAGGCTGTGGGGTCGGTGCCAGCAAGCCAAACGCTGTCTGGGGCTGGGTGGAGGTTGACCAGCAGGCTAGAGGTCCCAAGGGTTAAGCTCTGCCATAGGCTATGGGTCAGGGGGCTGGACCAGGGTGTGATCGACAGCTTTGAATCAGCAACATTTCAGCCAAGGAAAGCAAAGTCCCCCAGAGCAGGGTCCAGAGGCCCAGTGCTCAGTCGCCCTTTATCTCTTACAGAGTGAGTATCCACTCACCAGTGGGGCCCTTGGACTCCTGGGGCTGAGGTGCACGGAGTATTATGCTTGGTGTGCCCTTAAACGGACTATGAATCTTAGTGAATTTGCTCCCCGGCACCCCCATCCCCACTGTGTGCCCCAGACAGATTCTATTGGGAGAAGTGAGGGAATTTCAATTTATTTGAAAGCAAGAGAGTAGGGCTCGTTCGCGTGTGTGTTCCTAGGCATTTCCAGTTTAGGGTCACCTGGGCAGCCAGAACCCACAGTGGACGTGGCGGCGCAAGGCCCCAGCTCACCGCCTGGACCTGGAAACCTCCTTGGTGCTGGGATGGAGACCCGGGCGAGGGCCCCCTAGAGGTTGAGGGCGGTATCGCACCCCAGCTCTACCGGCCTTGGCCTGTGTGGTTGGTGCAGCAGGGCTCAGGGGCAACCTCAGAGCCACGTTCTTCTGAGCCTCAGTTTCCTCATGTGCAGAGCGCGGGGGGACAGGCTGGGGCAGAAGTGCCTGCCCACCCAGAGTGCTGCCTAGTTTGGAGCTGGCTCTCTAAAGATGAGTGGATGTTAGGACGCCTGGGAGCCCCTGACCCATGGCAGCCTGGGCTGTCCTGCAGGGGGATGCAGGGTTCCGGGAGGTGACTGAGCTCTTCACACCTCTGTCTCCCCGACTGGCAGAGCCAGGTATGCCGGGCTTGATGCTCTTGAGAACTGGAGGGAGAGGTTGCCTGGGGTCAGCCCAGGGTCACCTGGGAAGGTTCAGGGAACCTCCTGGGCACTTGGCCAGGAACCTGCCTATCAGTGTGTGTTGGCTTGGAAGCTGTGGGCTCAGTTGGCCCACATGGGCCAGTGATGTGTGCCTGTTTCACTGTGAATCGGAAGCACCCCAGCTCCTTCAGGGGTCCCCAGGCAAGTGGCCAGTTTGTGGCAGGGTGTGTGTGTATGATGTGTACCCAAGCAGATTCCAGTGCCCATTTTTCTGGGTCTGTGGTCAGTCCTGTGGGCATATGGCTCACTGATGCCTGGCACCCTTCTGGGTGCTGGGTCTCCTCCCCTGCCTCCTCAGACTTCCCAGGCAGCTGGGCTGATGAGGAACAAGCCTGAGGTCACTTGTGGCTCCAGTATCCCTCTTGCAGTGCCTCTCTCCACCACCCCGCTCACCAGCCAGCCCCGCCTATCTTCCCGAGGGTGTCCCCCCATCCCGCCCCAGAGCAGCCTCTGCAGAGGAATCTCTCCAGGCCCCTTGCACCCAGCACTGCAGCTCTGGGATCAGTTGTCTCACCCCATAAAAACTTCAGCTGTGTTTTGGGATTCTTTAAATGCTGTCAGCTCTTGCCTCTTCCTCAGACCACTTCTGAGCCGTCACCTCGAAAGGCTTCTGTTCTGCAGGACTTCCAGGCAGGGATGGGATTGCTGAGGACCCCTCAGGGACACCAGCCCTTGCCCTTGCACCCTGGACGGGGACATGCACTCCCGCCTCCCTCTCAGGCAGAGGCTGGGGCTTGACCGCGTGTCCTCTTGCTTTGCAAGGCCCGGCCTCCTCGGGCTTGCACAAAAGCAGCGGACTCCTGGCATGTGCCTTTCTTCATAAACATCGGTGCCTGGTCAGTGTCTTGGCCAGCAAATGAATTCCCCTGCAGAGAGGCAGCCTGGTCTCTTTCCATCACTTGTGAAAGCGTTCCCTGATCTGATTTCTCCAGTATCGTGGCAGCCAGCACGTGACTGCCCAAGAGCGTCCCTGGCGTCCCTGCTGTTCTCGTGGATCTGCTCAGGCCCCTCCCTGGGTTGCGTCAGGCTGGGTGACGTGCGCATTCTTCTCTGACGCCTGCTGCTTCCCCGAGCCCCGTGGCCGCCTTCCTCTCTACGTTGACTTTCCTGACCTTGTCCCAGGGCTCTGGGCTTGCAGGTGGCCGTTGGACTGGCTTCAGTCTCTCCAGTGTCCCTCCTGACTCCTAGCCAGGTGCCTGGTGCTTCCTGCCAGGGCTTTTGGACCTTGACAGGGACATCCCGCACGGAGTGAGGGCAGCTGTGCCAGCGGCTCAGAGGGCAGAGGCTGGCGGAATTCTGCACCCTCCCGTCCTCCCAGCCCCACTGCCTTACCTCCCCGCTGGTGGCCTTCCCAGCCCCAGCTTTCAGGGCTCCGAAGCCAGGTGGGGACCTGGGCAGCTGCACATGAGCTGCACATGGTGTGGAAAGCAACACTCTGAGTCGGCTGTTAATCAGGTCTCTGTGGGCCACACTTTCTGGGCTCCCGCTGTAGCCCAGAGCTGTTAGCAGTACGAGAACCTCGCTGCCTGCCTGTCCCTGGGTCCAGGGAACGTTGGCTGCACTCCTACTGTGTGCCCGCCTGCTGCTAGGCTCCAACATCACAATTCACCCAGACTCCAGCCTCTAAACTCCAGGAGCGTTGTGTGGGCACCTGGGCATCCATGGCCCTGTGTGTGGCTTCGCCCAGGGACCACTGTTGACCGTCTTCCCACAGGGCAGCTCAGCTGCTCCTGCACCTGCTGGCTGCGTGTTGCATGCCCGGTGTGTTGGAAGTGGCCCCTGTCTTGGACAGCTTGCACTCTGGCCCCAGGAGAAGAGCAAAGTCCCAGCCCCACACGGTGGACCCTGAGGCCTTGAAGTCTGGACCTTCCAACCTCCCTAGGACCTGAGGTCTGTGGATTTTCCCAGTACAAAGCACATACCACCTCCCTGGGCCCAGTTCTCATGTCAGGCCAGCGGGGAGGAAGGGCCTCACTGGCCTCAATCAGGACTCCCAGGGCCAGGGCTCAGTTTGTCTGTGACAGCACAGGGGAGCCAGGACCAGGTTGGCCCTGACCTGCCTGTCCCTCCTCCCCTTCCAGGTCCCTCTCTGAGCCCTCCTGGGTCTGTCTATAGCTTCCCAGGGAGTATTGGGGGCCAGCTGTTGGTGCAGAGGGTCTGGGCTGGGGTTGCCTGGAGTTGGGGGTCCTCGTAGATCCCAGGGAAGGAGGCAGCGCTGGCCGGGGCCCCACAGGTAGGGCTGTGCAGAAACCTCAGCAGTCTCCTGGGGAGGGCCCGGCGGCTGGGGTGGGGGGAGCCACCCTCCTACCTGTGTGCTTCTCTCCCTCCTCCTCTCTCAAGTAAGGCACATCTTTTTATTGAAAAGATATATATTTTATTATAGTCATTTTGGAAAATATGAAAAATGCATAAAGATAAAAAATAGCCCATAATCCCCAAATTCTAGTGGGTCTGAGTATAGAGACCAAAGAATGCGGGAAGAACGTCAGGTGGCTGCTCGGCCGGGGGCCCTGTGCCCCTCGTGCCCCCTCCCCACAGGCCATGCTGGCCTGAAGCCGCAGCCTGTGTCCCCTCGTGTCCCAGAGTAGACACTTTCCTCAGCCCTGACCACTGAAACCTCCTGGTTACCTGGAAGCCTCTCCCATGTTGGTCATTCCTGATTCTGACCTTGTGAACTTGGAAGCAAGCCATAGTGGGCTCACCTCAGCTGCTTCCGCCACCACAGGTGACCTCTGGCTGCCCTTGGGGAGGGCAGCAGACCCCTACCCCTCCCAGGCCGCCAGCTGGGGAGTGGGGTGTGCAGTCTTGCCCTTAGAAACCAGGTCACTGGCAGGGATTTGGGGTTTGGTGAAGGTGACAATTTCACATGGGCTGGGAAAGAAGGATTAGTCATTGACCTGGGCTGGGATAACAAAGGAGCTGTCTGGGACAAGGAAGTTGGATCCCGCCTGCATTTTGTACCAAAATGCATTCCAGATGGATCAAAGATGTGAACTTTAAAAACGAGACCATAAAACTACTAGAAGACTGGATTTTATAACCTTGGGATGAGAAGGCCATTCTAAGTATGACATAAACCTCAGAAGTTATTAAAGAGAAAAAAAAAATCACTCTATCAAAGTCAAGATTTTCTGTCGGGCCAAAAGAAAATTTAAAAAGTCAATAATCCTAAGATAAAAATATGAATATATTAAAAAAAAAAAACAGAAAAGAGTTGATGTGCTGGCATATGCAAAAAGTTCCTACAAATCAATAAGAAAAGGCCAGCAACCCAATACAAAAATGACCAACAGATGTGAATAGTTCTCCGATAAAAAAAAAAAAAAGGCAACTTTTAAACATGCAAGGTGATGTTTCACCTTCCACGGAGAGAATGCAGGTGAAACTCCAAGTGGATACCTTGCTCACGCGACCAGATGGACACAGAGCAAACTCTGGGAATGTGCATTGTTGGCTCGAGCAAGGTGAGATGAGTGTTCTCATGTGTCGCTCTTCATGAAGGGTGGTCGTTAACATATTAACGGCCTGTCCTCTTTGACTGAGCATCACCCCTGCTTGGAGTGTTCGCCAGAGACACACACTTGCATGCAAGAACCATTGTGCAGAGCTGTCGGGAAGAACAGAGGATCTCAGCACCCCATACCCATCTAGAGGAGCTGCTTATTGAAGTCTGTGTGCCTCTAAGAGTAGAACACAGTGCAGTGGCGGAAAGGGTGGAATTGAATGGCTTCCGACGTACCGCAGTGGATCCGTC
Organism: Sciurus vulgaris; assembly: GCF_902686455.1. Lineage (NCBI taxonomy): Eukaryota > Metazoa > Chordata > Mammalia > Rodentia > Sciuridae > Sciurus > Sciurus vulgaris. The sequence continues at coordinate 88,073,852 of NC_136476.1, read as the reverse complement.
TTGGAGATTTACTGCGTGAAGCAAAGTGGCCGTGGCCTACCTCTGGCAGGAGAGAGGGCACACGTGTCCAGGAGACGCACACCTGGGACTGGGGTCTTCCTGGTGTGGGCAGCGGGCGCATGGGTGAAGGTCTTGGCTGGCTTTGCCAAGAGGCGAATGCTGTGTCCAGCAGGTGGGCTGTTGGAAGGGAGCGGGCATCTGGACCACAGATGAGGGCAGAGAGTGTGCCCACCACTCGGGGAACTGCATGCCTCTCCTGCTGCCAGGGGGAGACTGTCCAGCTGGAATGACGCAGTCAATTAAAAAACACCATGGCCTTAAAAAAAGATAAAATGTCAAGACCAATACAGGAGGGGCCAGGGCTAGTGGTCACCTGCTGCTCAGCCAGGCCCTGGAGATGGGAACCAGGGCCTGTGGACTTGAGAACCTGCTGTCCTCCGTGGCCTCTGCCCACTTGTCTGAGCTGGGAAACAGGCTCCGCACGTGGCCCTCTGTTCTGGAGAGTGGCGTGGCCTCGGTGGTCTATCCAGGAGGGATTCTTCCCAGTGTGCCCTTATCCGCAGGGACACGTTTCTGGGCCTCTGGATCCTGAGGCAGCGGACGTTGCAAACCACGTGTGCACTGTGTTTCCGGGTGTGAACCCCTGCGATCAGGCACAGCTCGAGGCTGACAGTGACCCGTGAGAGGAGGGGACGGTTACAGCGTGTTCTCTAATAAGGTCATTAAAGCTTACACGCTATCTTTTTTGGGAATTTTCCATTTGATACTTTGGACCGTGTTCTGTGGTGGACCTTAGGGACGGAGCAGGTGGAAGGAAAAGGGGCAGGGGACCACTGGCCTCGGTTGCTGCCAAATGTCCTACTGTGTGCTGCTGCCGTGTTTTCTTTGCTGCTCCTCCCACGTGGGCTCTGGGTTGTTTCCGACAACCGTTATAAATAACACTTGGATGGACATCTTTCTGGTCGATCCTTTCTGCCTCTCTGATTATTTCCTTAGGGCGAGTTCCTAGACATTGACTCACTGCCTCCGAGCACAGGAGAATTTCACGACCTTTTCCTGCAGAATTACCTTCTGACTGACAGCGGGCAGTTATCACCTGAGTCACTGTGCCCCGGCAGGGCCATGCTCAGCCGTTAAGCCAGGTGGAGCCTGGCTGTCGTAGAACTCGGCTCTTGCCTGGTGTCCACCAGGCCTGCCCCCTTTCTGCTCCTGAGAGGCCGCAGGGAGCTGTTATTTAATGCTTAGCACTGGCTGGGTCACTTCCTGGGCCCGGGACAGGTCTGGTCCCCTGGGCTTCAGGAAGCACTAGCTTCCCAGTCTGGAGGCGGGGACAGTGTCCTGCACCCTGGGGTTGCCGCGGGGAGCTTGCGCACGTGCACTCAGAGCTTTACACCCCTTTAGACGACAGAGTCTTCTAGAACCCAGTGGACACCCAGCAGGTGCTGTCTGCGCCCCTATTCTCCCTGCTTCTCTGGCCATCAGCATTTGCTGGGTCCTGCTCTGGGGCCAGCCAAGCAGATAGGATTCTGCAGGTGCTGGGGTCTCCTAGCCACCAGCTGGTCCCACTGAGTGGACATGCTTGGGCCCAGCTTCTCCTGGCACACCTGCCACGCGGGGAGGTGGGCTGGAACTAATGTCTGGGGTGCTGCGGGGAGGGCGGGGAGGGCCGGCCTGGGCAGGTAGGGCAGGCATGGCCGCTGCTCCGACCTCTAGTGCAGCAGCCTGCTCTTGAGATGAACTGTCCAGAGTGAGGGTGGGCGCCGGGCAGCCTGGGCAGCTCCACACTGAGCTTCCCCGTCCAGGAGGGCCGACTGGGATCGGGAGCCTCACAAGGTGGCGTCTGGAGAGGCCTTGAAGCCTGGCCTCACCACCCCAGAGAGTGGGGGCCAGGATGTTCAGCTGGGCTGGTGGTGTGGCAGGTGGTAGGCGGCCCGGAGTCCTGCTGCTCCTGTGTGACGTGTCCTTTGGGGTGTTTTCCCTAGTCCTTGTGTGGTCACGGGCTCGCTTCATGTCTGGTTGTGAAAGCTTGCACGGCTCTAGTGACTTAAATATGACTGCTGCTCTGGGGAAGCTGTAGAAGACGTCGCTCCAGGGGTCAGAGTGGCCCTGAGTAGCGCCTGTACTTGCATCATAGAGTCGAACAAAATAGTTTCAGAGTGGTGCACGCCATAACCCAACGATCGCTGAGGCAGAAAGGGCGTACCGGGTTCCTGAGTGTTACTTATGATGGGGAATGGGCAGGAGCAGCCCAAATCCATGCACAGAGCTGACAGAACCTCACCAGGATTGGCCGCAGCCCCCGTAGAAGCGGCTTCTCTGGGAGCCGCACATCTGGGTGGTGTGGGAAGTCCATAAGCGGGCAGGCGGTGGCTGTCATTTGTAACCGGAAATAGACTCCGTTTGACTCCGTCGATCACCTTGCTGGCTGTGCAGGGTTTAATAGGTGCTAAACCAGCTCTGGGGGCCAATTTCCTTCTCTTTCTGAAGCTGTCTTTTTAAATGAGAATTTAAAGGCAAATGCCAGCCTCTGCCAGTGCGGGGGAGGAACCAGCAGCCTCAGACACACTTGCCTTTTGTCCACACTTCAATTGAAAAGGCAGGGTCAGCGGGCCCAGGCCTTGCCAAGGGCCCTGTGAGGAACCGTGGTCTGGGTGGCCACTTCGGCGTCACCCTCCTGGGAAGCAGAAGCATTCCTGAGAGGTGAAAGTGTGGTTTTGCTTTATAAAGACCAGTTTAAAACAGCCCGTCGTCCAGGCAAAGACCCAGAGGACGGTGACCATCTTGCAGTTCAGGGCAGACGTGGAGAGGCGGGTGTTGGGTCCCCAGTGCGGGTCCTGCAGGCCTTCTCTGCCACTCATCTCTCCGTGAATTTGCTGTAAAACGGTGCGTCCATCACGGGAATGGTAAAAGCTACCAAGAAGAAAGAGAAAACAATGGAAATTACTCTTAATCTCTCACTTTTTAAAATGATGCCGCTGCGATGTTAGTTTCTGCTATGACGTTCGCCAAGTAAATTACTGAATGAACATTTAAATGTATTAACTTTTGACTCTTTGTCCTGTGCCTCTATTTACAAAATTAGAATTACATGCCACTGCGTAGAGTTTTAAACTTACAATATCATGATCAAATTTGAGTAAGTGGGGAGTGGAAGGGGACAGATTCAATCTGATAAAGGCCTCTGTGTACAACTCCGTATAAAATCTGCATGCTGGATGCTGCCCCCTAGGGTCAGGAAAGGGCCAGGCATCCCTTCTCATCACTCCCATTCAGCTGTGCATGGAGGTCCCAGCCAGTGCAATAAGGCAGGAAAAGGAAATGAAAGACATACAGATTGGAGAGGAAGAAAGAAAACTGTCTTTATTTGTGGACCATGTGATGGACTATATAAAAATCTTAAGGAATCTACAAAACAACTTCTAGAATGGGTAAATTTATCCTGGTGACAGGATACAGAAATCAGTTGCATTCTAGATAGTAGCACTGATCAGTTGGAAATAGATAATTTAAAAGCCTTTATAATAGCATTGAAAGCACAAGAAACTTAGAGATAAATTTAACAAAAAAATGTGTAGGACTTATACACTAAAAATTACAAAATATTACTTAGTGAAATCAGAGAAAATCTGAAGGCAAACCAGGGATGTACCATTCTCATGGATCAGAAAGCTCAAAATTTTCAAGCTATTTCTCCCTGCATGGATGTACAGATCCAGTGCAGTGCCAGTGAAAATTCTATCTGACCTGGCAAAACTAGAGGTCAACAAGGTAATGCTGAAACTTATGTGGAATTGCAAAGAACCTAAAATAACCAAAACTATTTGGGAAAGGGAGAACATTGGAGGACTTGTGCTCGGTGATTTTAGACTCGAATAAGTCTGCAGTGACCAAGGCAGTATAGTGTGGACAGAAAGACAGGGACAGTGGACAGAGTCCATGAATACACTCGAGGAAACTCAATGGTAGGACGGCCTTTGTCAGTAACTGGTCCTGAACCCACTGGACTTCCATTGGTAAGCCCTGACCCCTACCTCAAATAACATACAAAATTAAAAGGGATCATAGATCTAAACGTAAGACTGAAAACCATAAAGGATAAAGTAAAATCTTTTTTGACCTTGAGTCAGCTAGACACAAAAACTGCAAGCCCTGACAGATAACAAAGCTGGTCCACCAGGCTTCACTAAACAGAGCCCATGCTACGTGACAGACACTGGTGGGAAAATGGGAAGGTTATAAGATTGGAATAAAATACTCGCAAAACAGATCTGTTGAAGAACTTCTATCTAGAGCATATAAAGCACAGTTAAGGAATTGACCCAGTTGAAAACCAGACAGAAGGCCTCAGCAGAGTGTCACGAGAGAAGATCCAGGAATGGCTGGTGTGCACCTGAAGAGGTGTTCCCTGGTTCAGTCGTCAGGGAGTGCAAGGTAAAGCCGTAAGGAAATGCCACCGCTGAACTCACGGTGGGTCCACGCATTGGTGTGTCCACATGTCGGTGTGGCTGTGGAGGAATCTGCATGTTGTCGTGAGGATGGGCATCCCCTTTGGAAAAGTCACCAGGTGTTTGATGAAACCACGGGACATGGCAATTCCACTTCTAGGTATTTACTTGAGAAATGAAAGCATATGTCATGCTGAGACCTGTGTGTGCATGTTCATATGCTGCTGTGTGACACATAATACATATGTAATAGCTACAAACTGGACATGACCCAGCTGTCCCTTACCTGGCCCAAGGTGGGCAGATCATGGTTCACACAACGCCACTGCCCGGGACGGCCACCTGAGGCCATTGTGTGCGTCCCAGGGCACAGGAGAGCAGCCGGCATGAGAGACTATTATGGAGGTGACTCCATTTAAGTGACCTTGAAGAAAAGACCGGGGGCTGCCAGAGGCTCTGGGGGGAGAGGACAGGAGGAACGGGAGGGTGTGGGGATGCTGCCTCCGGATCCTGTGGTGGTCCCAGGACTACGCGTCTGTGGGAGCCCTGTGCTCGGAGGATTGAGCAGACGCATTTACTTCTGTGAGCCACACCCCACGAGCCCGTTGGGAGACCCCGAGCTGCCCGGCCTGATGGCCCCGCGCTCTGACTGCCAGGAGCTGCCCGTTGTCAATGTGATGGCTGACCCCCGTGGTGTGCCCAGCCCCGGCCAGAGCACGCCCTTCTTCCGGGTGCTTGGGTTTCGTGGTGGCAGGTGCTTTGTTTGTTCTCTCTGATGCCGTGTTGAGGTGGCAGGTGCAGGTGTTTCTGGGATGAGCAGTGCCCAGTGCCAGACCATGGTGACAGCGGTGCTCCGGCCCCAGGTGTCCTAAGGGGACGCGTGAACTTGTCACTGTGTGGCATATCAAGAGTGTGTTCTGCCAGTTGGAAAGGAGACAATCCTGGAATGACGTGTGTGAGTAGCTGCCAGCGACGTTGGTTGTCTGCCCCTCCCCTCCTAGTCACAGGGGTATGTTTCTGCCGCAGACGTGTCCCTGTGTCCTGTGCTGTGTGGTCATCTGTTGGTGCCTGGCAGCCGCTGGGAGACTTGGGGTCCGGACATGGTGGCAGCCTCTGAGTTTACGCTTGCTGTCCAGGCAGAGCTGGGCAGGGCTTGTCTACTCCTCCTGGCTGCAGGCGAGTGGCATTGGATTGGAGGCCCCGTTTCTGTGCTGGGTTCCCCTGTTGGCAGAGGGGCCTGCTGGCTGCCGTTCATGTGGGACCATCGGGAGCAATTGGGCTCCCCACAGCAAGGTGCCAGGGTTCAAAGAGGTGCAGAACACAGAACCTACCGGCTTCTTGAAGCTTCCATCGGAAGGCTGGCCATGTGGCCCCCTCATGTGTGTGCAGCCTGGTTGGGGGGGAGGCGGCATCACCGGGTGATGGGTGCTGTGCTGGAGGGCTTGTGGCCATTTTTAAAGGCCCATGCTTTGAATTTCTGTTGTGCAGTTTTACGTGGAGGTGCACTCAGAGTTCTCAAAGTAGCCGCCCAGCGGGAAGGAACGGCTTGTCCCCTGTACTTCCTTCCACATCTCTGCCTGGGGAGCCCTGGAGCGTTTGGTGGGTGTGGCTCTGGGCGGTGTGTGTGTCTACAGGGTCTTCAGATCACACGGACAGGTTTTATTTATTTTTACTGGAAAGGGACGCCGGCCTTTTAGGGTTTCTGCCTCTCGCTGTGTTCGCTCCGTGGCGGTGTTGGCTGCCTGCATCAGGGCGGTGGGTCAGGTCCGTCCTGTCCTGCGGCCAGGAGCCCTGGAGAGCTGCCGTCCCCACTGAGGGGCATTTGCCTTGTTGCCAGTTCACACCTGGGCCTTGGAGGTCCTGGAGCCTGATGGCCCCGAGTGGCTCCTTGTTCTTGAGGCGGTGGGCTGTTTGCTCTGTCTTCCTTTTGTGGGCCCTGGGTTGGTCTGCTCCTCCCTTCTGCTGCAGGCTCATTGGTCGACTGGCTCATTTGCTCTCCTGGGTTATGGGTGGTTGGACGGTCAGAAGGAATTGCTTCGTCCCTCACTGGCTGGCTGGCTTCGCCCTTCATCCCGCCCAGAGCCCTGAACCACACACGTGCCTGGGCTGAACCCTCTTCCCCGCTCTGCAGTGAGGGCCAGAGCGTCCACCCTTGGGAGCAGCTCCTGCCTGCCGAGGCTGGGGAGGCAGCAGAGGCAGGCCACAGGGAGGTGGAGTCTGAGGTATGGCACAGCTGCTGGCTTCTCTTGAGTGACAGAGTCTCTTCTGGAAGCTGCTTTGATGAGTCAGAGTAATTACCGAGGGTGGAGGGCACCCGGCATCCGACCTCATTAGCATTGCTAATTGCACCTGCCCTTGCCCTCTTTCAAAGCTGTTTTGGTGTTGCACACAATGGTCGCCAGAAGCAAGGGGAAGGCACAGGGCGGGGCAGCTGCTCCTGGCTTTAGGGTACATCCTTGTGCCTAGTTCCCTTGAACACAGTCCAGAGGATGTTTGTCCTGAAGACTCTGCCCACACCTTCAGGAAGCCCTGGTGGGGGTGGGTCGTGTGGAGGTGCCCAGATTGTGCAGCGAGGTGTCTGCCGCGTGGACCCGCAGCATGCTCTGACGCGTGGCAGGAGCTCAGTGAGGCAGCCCCGTGACCTCCGTGGCCCATAGCTTCGTATGTGCCAAGAAGCCACTTGGATCAGCTGGGCCTGGGACAGCTGAAGTCATGCTGTGACCGTCTCTCCTCCCTCCGTAGCACAGCTTCCCGGGCAAGGCCTGAGATGGCAAGTTAGAGACAGGGCACTCTGCTGGCGTGACCCAGCTGGCCCAGGGGCATCGGCCTCCTTTGGGTCGTCCTGGGAGCAGGTGGGACCCCATGGAGCTCGCCCAGGCAAGCAGCCCGCCCTGCACAGAGGAATCCCACTCCGCACCCTCGCCCCCGACCCCCAGTGAAGAGATGAGTGGGAGACAGAGCCGCAGGGGCTGCTCTTGGGATGGCCGGAACTGGCGTAGCCCACATGCACAGCAGGCCTCTGGGGTGCCCCGTTGTCGGCAGTTGGCCGTGGCGCGTCCCTGGCATTTCTTTGCTCTGTTCGTGATCCTTGCGGAAACGACGGGGCGTGTCTGTTGATGAAGCAGGTGGACACAGCAAGGCCAGCAGGAGTGGGTGCTGAGCAGCTGCAGCAAGAGGTGGACACACCCTTGCTCCTGCTGGGGCGTGTCCCTGGGTTGGTGTCCTCCACGTTCAGTCTCAAGTCTGGTCTTCCGCAGCCCCTGCCATCAGGACAGTGGGAGCTGGGCCTGCTCCGCGTGGCCTGGCCCCATTCCCTCTACTGCCGGGCCTGTGCTGCCCCGTGCCCCTTCCCTGGTGACCTTAGATTCTGCCCAGTGGCTCTGACACTGTGCCCTCTTCCCCATCCCCTGAGGCTGGCCAGGTCCCCTGCAGGAGCCATTTCCCGTGCCCTGCTGCGTCTGCCTACCCCTCCCCGAATCCTGGCTGCAGGGGGACACTGTTCAAGCTCGGCATGTGAGTCCCTGCTGAACTCTGCGGGCAGCGGCACAGCTGGCCTAGTGGTCACGTGGGGGCAGGTGCGTGCATGTGGGACTCGCAGAAGGCTCCTTGGCCTGCGTCTGGCCACGATGTGGACGATGTGGAGACACCAATGTTGAGACCTTGGCGACGGCCCCTCGGCTCCAGTTCCTCACCTTCAGAGGCTGGGCTGCTGACATGACTGTGGGAGGCTAGCAGGCTGGGCACAGGAGGCCTGGTGAGCTCAGCTCAGCTGTCCCAATGGGACAGGACCCTGGGGCTCTTATGGGACAAGACCTCTGCTCTGGGCTCCGGTGGGTCCTGGTGCCCCTGCCCTCTGCTCTGGACCCTGGTGGGTCCAGGTGCCCCTGCCCTCTGCTCTGGGCCCTGGTGGGTCCTGGTGCCCCTGCCCTCTGCTCTGGACTCCGATTGGTCCAGGTGCCCTGCCCTCTGCTCTGGGCCCTGGTGGGTCCTGGTGCCCCTGCCCTCTGCTCTGGGCCCTGGTGGGTCCAGGTGCCCCTGCCCTCTGCTCTGGGCCCCGATTGGTCCTGGTGCCCCTGCCCTCTGCTCTGGGCTCCGATTGGTCCTGCTGCCTCTGTCCTCCATGGTCGAGTCGCCCTTGGGCGTCAGCTCTCATGGATTCTTCACGTTTCCAGGCTCCCTGCTCCACCCTCACGCTGACACCCCGACGTCCTCCTGGGTCCCCATCAAGCTGTTTTCTTCATTCCTCTTCTGATTCCCATGACCGTAACTCACAATCCCACCGTCCCTCGCTGCCCGCTGCCCTGTGGGAGCTGGCGGGTGTCCTGGGGACATGCGGCCTGGTGAGGGCCAGCCTGCTGTCTGGGGCACATGGCCTGCGCTGCCCGCATGGCTCACACAGTCACTCCTGGCCAGGTCCTTCCTCTCAGGGTGTCCCTTTTACAGAGAGTGACCAGCAGCCTCTGGGCGCTGCCTGGCCCTTGGGCCTGGGACACGGGGTTTCTGAGGTCAAAGTCAATCCGCTCGTCTCCAAACCTCTGTGCTTTCCGCCACCTGGGAATGTGGGGGTGACACGTAGCGGGGCCAGGCTCTCAAGGTGACCACCTGGTGCAGGTCAGGTGCCCACGGTGACGTGCTCAGCGCCCACAGTGCCCCTGTGTGGACAGCGGAACCCCCACTGGCCCCTCAGTGAGGACGCTGTGGGGAGCCGCTCCGGGTCCTCAGCTCCGCTCTGGCGTGGGAGCGTCCGGGAGCCCTGATGAGCTCAGCGTCTCAGAGCCTGTGGGGCCCGGGACCCAGGCTAGTCGTGTCCCCGAGTGGGCTTGCCGTCCTTTCCTCCGCCTCAGGGAGGGCAGAGTGGCTTCGTAGGGACATCTCACCTGGCTTCGGCTCCTGCCCTGAGGGCTGTGGTGACCGGGCTGCAGGTGGCCAGAGGCCTTGCAGGGAAGGCTGGCCGGTGCGGGCTGGGCTGTAAGCCCTTCCAGGTGTGGGCTGCCCCAGGCTGGCGCTGACCCCCGTTCCAGCCCGAGACTCCGTGCCCACAGCTGAGGAGGACTCGGCCCTGGTCTACCACATGGAGGGGCAGGGCCAGGCTCAAGGGGGTCCAGCCCTGCCCAGCCGCAAGCTGCTGTTCTGCTGTGCTGTGCCCAGGGCTGCGGATGGCCTGAGGAGGGCAGTGGGCACTGCACAACTCCTAGGGGCTGCGCTCTGGAAACGGGTCAGCCACCTCGGGCTCCTGGGAGGTCCCCGGGCAGTGGCTGGTGAGGGTGGGTCTGTGGCGTCAGGCGGAGGGACTGCGCGTGGGTGAAGCAGAAGCTGAGGAAGAGTGTCTGGGGCGCGGGGACCGTGTGTGTCCGTGAGCCTGGAACGGGCCTCAGCTCAGGCTCCTGTGCTACACACGGCCCTGGGGACAGCGGGGGGAAGGTTGCGCCCACCGCGGACGGCCCCTTGGCGCTGCCTGCCCAGCCTCTGGCCTCACGGCCTCCACCCCTGCCCTGCAGTGCTCCCTGTTCCTGAGGGTTAGTCATCCGAGAAGAATCTTGGTGGGGCCTCTGAAGCCTCTCCCCACCCCGTCTGTTTTCCAACCTGCTGGCCGCCCTGGGAGGGAGGGCCCGTGGGGGGCCCAGGGCAGGGCCCTCTCGTGCCACCTCCTCACGGCTGGTCCTCTGTCCAGCTCTTTAAGAGGGTGGCCCTTCGCTCCCAGGAAGAGCAGGAGGGAGTGAGGAAGGAGCTGGGAGCAGCTGCCCCTGCAGCCCTTTCACGGGCACCTCTGGCCCCTGCTCTGCACCAGTGTTCTGTGTGACCGTGGGGGGGTGGCTCTCCCTCTCTGCACCTCATTTTCTCCTTCACAGTAAAGGTTGTTTTGGGCTCTGGATGACTCTGGGCTCCAAAATTAGATGGTTCTGTCCTGCAAACTCCGAAGATGTAAACTTTGGTGGTTATTTAGAAGGCCTGTAAGTTTTCTCTTAAAGACGACCATGTTGACTTTGGAGCATGCAAGCCCTTTTCCATGTCTCTCTCTCTCTCTCTCTCTGTTTCTCTCTCTCTCTCTCTAGTCCGCAGACATCTGGCAGGGTTTAGCCCTGGCCTGGGTGTCTGAAGATGCTGGAGCTGTGAGTGCCAGGCTGTGGGCGATGGCTGTGGTGTTCTGCAGAGGCAGAGGGGCTGTCCTGTCCCCGCTGGGGCCTGGAACTCCCAACACAGTGCAGCCAGCATCCTTGCCCTGGGGCTGCGGTGCGGGCCACACCCGACCCCAGCATTGCTGCCTGGCGCCCAGGATTCTGAAGCTGTGTGTGACTAGAGTGTGGCTTCCTTCAGCAGTGAGGGTGGTGGCTGTGTGGGGCTGTGCAGGGGAGCAGGGACAGAGGGACCTAAGCTGGGCCAGCATGTTCCCCTTCGAAGGAGGACCCGGCCCTGCAGAGGGTGGGCAATGACTGTCTAGTGAGATAAAGGTGACGTTGGTGCCCCTCACCCTGCAGCAGGCGGGGCCTGGGTGGCCGGGTATGCAGGAAGAAGTCCTGGAGACCGGCAGGTTGGAGGCCCGTGCTGTGACTGCTTCTCGCTTGCAAGGTGGTGCCCTCGAGGAGGAATCTGAGGGTGCATTTGGGACTCCGGGGCCAGAGTGCTCCCTGTGTGTGAGCTGCAGGGTTCCTGTGTGTGAGCCGCCTGGAACCTTCTGGACAGAGGCTGGCCGATTAGAAGGCCGTCCGTCCCCAGCAAGTTCCTGGAAATGTGTTGCCAGTTCAGACAATTCAGGAAAGGCTGAATCGGAACAAAGCCCCCAAGCCACCCCCACCCTGCACACGAGAGGGGGCTTCTCGGCCTCGGGCCTCCTCCTTCCGGGCAGAGTGCAGAGCAGCTTCTGGCTTGCACAGTGACGTCGAGGCAGGCAGAGCCAGCTCTCCAGCGTGAAAGTGGAAGCAGCGCAGTTGTCCTGGTCCTTCCTCCTGCAGCCTGCCACGCGTGAGAGCCGCTCACTCATGCAGCCAGCGGAGCCCCCGATGCAGGCTCCCCCTTCTGCTGCTGCCCAGGGTCCTCTCCACCAGCACCCACCCCCGCGGCTGGAAGGAGCCCTGGAAGCAGCTCCCTGGAGCCGCAGGGCCTCAGTGCACAGGTGGGCCTCTTCGGCCGAGTCTCCCCTGCTCCAGGCCTCCTGCTCTGCTGGGCACAGGCTTCCCCCAGCGCCTCCATTCCTAGGGGTGACAGGACAGGGGTGGCATGGTGTGGCAGGACTCAGACTCCAGACTGTATGCTGGGGACATGCCCACGTGGCTCCGGAGGGTGACTTAGGCCTCCCCCGTCCTGAAGGCAGGCTGTCTTCTGTGGCCTTGGCACTACTGACTGAGAGGTGTCCTTATCCAGGGGCTCCAAGTCCAGGGGCAGGGGTCACTGACACTGAGCCTGAGGTGCACCCTGCAGCGGGGTGGGCTGGCATCCCACCAACTTCAGCCCTTCCTTGCTTCTGAGCACAGGGAGGGGTGTCCTGTCCTGTCCCAGCTGATGACCAGGGACCAGGAACCAGTTTACATTCCTGCACAAAGCAGAAGAGTCATTCCTTCAGCTCTCCAAGGCACTGGATGCCAGTGCAGGTGCCCAGCAGCCCTCCTTGTCCCAGGAGGAATGTGGGCGTTGCTAGGCTGGGCTTCCTGCAGCTGCCCTTGGGCCTGACCTCAGGCTGCCTGTGACCTTCTGTCCTTCCCTACTGGTCAGGCCTTCGGTAGAGCCAGGGCCATGTCCTCGTGCCTCACGCCTCGGGTCATGTCAGCCTAGGGCGGAGCAGGCTGGGGAGCCTGGGTGCTGCGTGCCGCAGTCCTTCTGGAGGCCACTCCCATGGGCATGTCCTGCCGCTGTAGAAGGAGGGGGCCGTTGACACCAGGGTGACTTGGAGCTGGGTGACTCGGGTCTCAGCCCTGGAGGAGCGCGGAGCGGTGGCAGGCTTTCAGTATGGTGGAGGAGCCTTGGGGAGGGGACAGCCATCTGCGTGGGTAGTGGAGGCACGGCCACCTGCGGGCAGTCCTGGGGCTGCTCTGCCAGCCAGCCATGAGCGTCGGGCACTCTGCTGCCTGATCGCCACGTTCCCCTTCGTACTCGCTCACTGGTGGATTCCTCCTCCCTCCTCCCATCTGTCCACCTGTCCATCATCTGTCTGTGTTTCCGCCACTCCTCTGGACCCTGCTGTGGCGCTGTGTCCTGCCCTCCTTTCCCCCAGTCTTCATGCTGCCATTTGGGGTGCTTGGTACCCTGGCTCAGCTCCACATTTCCAGATCCGTCCTCCGTCTCCCCGCTTCTGCCTCAAACCTGGCCTCCCCTGCCCTTTCCTTCACCAGTCTGGGAATGCAGCACCGGTGACACCCTCGGGGAAATGGTCCCCAGGACGCTGGCGCTCCGAGGACGAGTGTCGGCACGGACGGAAGCACACGCACGGGGCGTCCGGCTTCCCTGACCCTGGCCCCTGAGGGCCATGCCTGGGACTGATCAAGGAGGAGCAGCTTCCCCAGGCAGCAGCAGGGTTCCCAGGCACAGGGTCAGGGCCACAGGGGCCGCTGCTGGACCCCTTCTCACTTAGGGACTCTGTCGCGACTGCTTGTCTCGGGCAGGTGTGGTGCAAGCTGTCCGGGACGAGGGGACTGAGTCAGTGAACCACGCAGTCTCCAGTGACTGGATGAGCTGCAGCGGGGCCAGGAGCTTGCCTCCACGTGACACTTGAGGTCACACCATCACAGTGAGGCTGCCAGCCAGATGGCAAGAAGTCTGCTTGCAGGTCTTCCCTAAGGCTGGTCCCAGGCCCTGGCACGCAGCCCCCCAACGGGACGCCTCGCCTGTGTGCCCCGCTCCACCTCTGGGCTGGTGGAATCCACACTGCAGGGGCGTCTGCGAAAGGCCGTGCTTAGCTCCCCAGACGGCAGAGCTGGAAGTGCCTGGGGGAGGGGGAGCTGGGGTGCCTGGAGGGGCGGCTGAGGCCCCGCGCCACCAGTGGGCAGCCCAAGGCCGAGCTGCAGAGCGGGCGCCTGGCGAAGCTTTGGAGAAGGCTCCTGGGTAGCTCACGGGGCTCAGGCAGCTGCGGGCACTGCCGCCCGACCCGTCCTGCAGAGTGGACCCCACTGGGGTGGAGGCCATGCAGGCAGTGGCACTTCTGTCCTCACGGAGCCTGGGGTGCAGGTGATCCTGAGGGAACCGCCGGGCCTTCTTCCAGAGGAAGGAGCAAAGGTGTGGAGCCTGAGGAGCCGGGCCGGCTCCTGCTGGCTTCTGCAGCTTCTCCCTCGGGCCCTGCCAAGATCTTCCCCTCCCTGTGGGCAGGGGGTGCTGGCTTCTCACCCACATCCACCTGTCCCCAGCGTTGGTGCTGCTTCCAGGTAGGACGCTCAACCTGACAGAAGCCGTCCCTGAGCAGAATCCCCAGGAGCTGGGAAGCAGAGTCGGAGGAGCCTGTGCTGCCAGACGCCGCTTGTTCGAGAGTTAACATTTTCTGTGCTCTGGCACCAAAGGCGCTGGCTGGTGGGAGGGGTGGCACTGGGCCTGGGAGAGGCCTGGTGGCCTTTTCATGTTGCAAGAGATCTGCAAACACGGCCAGGAGGGCGGCTGGAAACGGCCCTCTGCTTCAGCAGTGGAGAAAACAGAGCTGCAGCTCGAAGGTCTGGGGAAAACATCACAGGCCAGCTGTGGGGCCAGTCCAGGAAGCCCGTCGGGATCCCCATCCTCCCCGGGACGCTGCCAGCCTTGGAACTGAGCCTCGGAGATGGCTGGGACTGCGCTGCTCCTCCCAGGTGTGCTGGTGGCTGGCATGGCCTCCTCTTCCCATGGCCAGGCCAGCCTGGGACTGGGCCATCGGCCTCGCCGGGCACCTGTGCTCAGCCTGCTTCTGTCGGGTGGACAGGTGCCTGGCGAGGCTCTGCTTCTGGTACTGAGTGCCTCAGGGTGCCACAGATACACGCGGGACCCACCACGCCTGTGACTGGGCCTTGGGTGGTGGCCCAGAGCCAACCAGGAAGATCAAAGAGGCCACAAGAGCCAGTGACTTGGAAATAAGTGGAGGTCGGCCTGGACCGGGTGTGTGGGCCGTCCACGCCGCGCCCCTTCTGCCCTCTAACGGTTCCCTGAAGAAGCGAATCCCAGTTCTCTGCATCACTCGGTCAGCTGACAGGCAGCGGAGGAGCCGGGCTGCAGGAGGGACACTGTTGGGCAGGGGCCTCAGTACTCCGCAGCCCAGATAGCTGGTGCCTTCCTGAGGACAGCCCCGGCCGCAGCTTCAGGACAGAGAGGAGCTCTGCCTTCCTTCCCTGAGGACCCAGCTGGACGCTGGCTGTGGGTCTCTGAGGCCCCCAGGGCGGCAGCCAGCCGCCTGCTGCAAGTCGGAGCTCATTCTCTGCCTGAACTCCCAGGGCGCCTCCGCTCTGGTAACAGAGGGAGGCCGTCTTTGGTTTGGGGGTAGCACTGAGCTCCCCAGAAGCGCCGTGGCTTCGTGGGTCAGAGGGTCAACTTCTCGCAGGCCCTCAGGACTGCTGTCCATCCCTGAGCAGCCCCTGAAGGGTGGCGGGGCAGGAGCCTTCCAGAAGGAACGTGGCACCTCTTCTTGTGCGTGGTTTTCTGGGACATTGGAAGCTGCTGTGGGAAATGACAGTTAATCGGACAAGGGGACAATTTTGCCAATAGCAGTGGAGACGCGGGAGGGGTGGGTCCTCTGGGATTTGCACACGTTCTTAAGCTGTCAGTCACTCCCATCTCATCCGTAAAGGGCATGATAAAGGTGGTCCTGGCACAGTGGGTCTTCTGTGTCCCCAGCGTCTGTCTCCTCTGACACCCGTGAGAGGAGGTGTACTGAGAGGCAGGCTCCTGCAGCTCTGGCCACGTGAGGATTTGGGAGTAAGGGCCATACATGGGGACAGTGGTGGCCGTCGGAGGGGACAAGCAAGGTGTGCTGCTGGTGCATGGCTGCTGGCCAGAACCAGACTGGGACACTGCTGTGGCAGGCTGCGCCTGTCCTGAGCTGGCCCTCACCTGCGCGGTCAACTCTGTGGGGTGCAGCGTGGTGGTGAGGGGTGCTCACTGGAGCCCTACTCCAGGGTGCTCCCACGATGCCCCTTCCTCTGGCTGACCCCAGCTCCTCTCTCATTGCAGCTCAGCCGGCAGATCTCCTGAAGGTTCTTGATTTTCACAACTTGCCCGATGGAATAACCAAGACCACAGGTTTCTGTGCCACACGACGATCTTCCAAAGGCCCGGATGTCGCGTACCGCGTCTCCAAAGATGCGCAGCTCAGTGCGCCCACCAAGCAGCTGTACCCGGGTAAGAGGCGCGTGTTCTGGGCGGGGGTTCCTGTGGACTTTGGCCTCCAGCGGGGAGCAGAGCCTGCCAGGTGGCAGAGGCAGGTGTGGTTTCCCCGATCTCTGCTCACGGCCGGGTTTGACTTCGGGGTGGTGAGAGCCCTATAGGTAGCGGGCAGCTGTCGCGGTCCACCACGGGAGCAGGGCCGGGAGGCCTCGTCTGCCCTTTGCTTTCCAAGCAGGTGTGTCTCCAGACAGGCTGCCAGGTCTCAAGTGCAAGAGGGAGACGGATGGTCCCTGGGGGCCGCGGCAAGAGAAAGCTCAGGGACACGGGAAGGGAAGCGGCTGCAGACAGAAGCTTAATTGGGGGCAGTGACATTAAGAGATACATGAATCAAACATCATGACTCGCAGCGAGCGGCCTGAGGCTTTTAATGAGAATCCATTGCCAGGCGCCAGATCTCTGCTTTTAATTACATACCCTGAGGGGGAGGCTCGCTAGCTGTGAGATGCTCGGTCCACGTTGTCCCTGTCACCAGCCAGGGGGCAGTTCATGTCGTCCCCTCCCACGCAAGTTAATTGAGCCCTCCATCTTATCTGGACATGTGTAAATGGCTGGGTGATTGATACCCTCCTCAGGGAGGTGCTGGTGGCCAGGCCTGAATGAGCTCCCGTTTCTGCTCAAGAGAGGAATGGGCCCATGGCAGATAAAGTCACCTTGTGAGATGTTTTGCAGTCATTAGAAGACTGTGCTCCATCTCTCTGGTGGCCTGGATGTGACCCTAACACTGAACGGGAATCGGGGCAGTTTTTCACAGCGGTGGTGACTGTTAACCGCATGTCCCTGCTGTGTCCCTGAAGGACACCGTGCTGGCTGGGCTTTTGCTTCCTCTGGTCTTTTGCTCCTGTCCCTGTGCCCATGACTCCCCCCAGCCTTCCTTTGGGGAGTCCACTGTGCTTCTGTGTTTGTCTCTGGGAGTTCAGGCTTTGCACCCAGCAGTCATTTGGCATGGATGAGCCTACTCATCTGTGTGGCTCTGAGAGGTGAGCGAGGAGGCGGCCAGCATCCTTGCAGCTGTGGGAGTGTCCTTGGGAGCCACTCCCCAGGCTTACTTGTGTCTTTGCCCAGATGCATACCGTCCTGCCCTGTGGTCCCAGGCCTGGACGTCCTGACCCGGGCCCAGGCAGAGGCTGGAGGGGTGGGCCCCTGCTGATGAGCCGCACAGGGCGAGGTCCTCTTCCCAGGGACGAGCTGTGGGGGAGAGGCGGCCCCAGCCCAGCAGGTGGTCTTCAGTCAATTTCCGGTGAGTCCGTTCTGGTCACCCCATCCACAGCAAATTGACCCTGTCTTGTGCCCTTTTCCCCACTAGATTTTCTTGCAGCAAAAACTCTCCCACTGTCTCAGGAATACAGGCTCAGTCACTGGAAGCCCAGGAAGGCTTCCTGGGCAGTACGGCGGGGATTTTTTTTTTTTTCCATCTGTTTTTTCCATATTCTTGAATTAGTAACTTGATCAGACACTTGACAAATTTAAATTGCTCTTACAGGGTCCCCAGTGATGATTAGGTTGTGTGGTCCTCATAGGGCAAGTGGGATTGGAGGGTGCTTTGGGATATTCAGGGGGAAATTCTGTGGAGTGGAGTCCCTTCTACAGGTCCCGAACATCCAGTCCCCAGGAGGGACACTGTTCCAGTTCAAGGGACACCGTTGAGGTTCGAGGAACAACGTTCAGGTTCTAGGGACACCATTCAGGTGTGAGGGACAAGGATAGCCGTGGTCCTGTGCTTGACCCCCACTGCACCCCAACCTCAGGGCCTGCTGAGAGGGACTTGGGGGGGGGGGTGTCAGGATTGGAAGCTCTCAAAGCAGAGGCAGACGGCTTTTGCGGTCTGATGTGGTCCAAGGCCAGCCATGTGGGGTGGGTCTCCTAGGAGGGCCGCATGGCTGGGAAGCAGACGCCCTGCCTGCGGTGGCTGCACAAGAAGGGCTGGTGGTCCCGGTGGCCACAGCAAGGCCTGGGCTGTGGAGCCACACGCCTGTGTCCTGGAGGCGGGGAAGCCCACGGCCAGGCATATCTCCATGGTGGACATCTGAGTCCCCTCAGCAGGCCTGGCAGTGGTCCTGGGAGCCCAGCGGCTGCACTGAGCGGGTGCTTGCCATCTGCCTGGACATGTCCCCTCGCAGTGCCCCAGACCAGATAGTGTGCGCCTGCCCTGCCACCTTTGCCCCACCACTGTGCCCCGTGCCTGGGTCTGGCTCCTGGGGATGCACAGTGACCAGAGCAGCCTTGAATGCCCCCTGTTCCTGGCTGGGGGCGAGGTCCCGAGGCCCACTTCCAAGGGCACCCGCTGTGGCCAGCGTCTACCAGGCCGCAGGCCAGAGACCAGCTCCTCTCCCCGTCTTGGGGGCTCTCGGCTGCTCGGCCGCTCCTTTGGATCGAGGTCTGCCACTGGGAGCTGAGCGCCCAGCATGGCTGTTCCTGACGGTTGGACTGGGCAGTGCTACTGGTGAGCTGGCTGGAGGACTCGAGCAGAGCCTGGGGCCATGGCTTTGGGGTGCTAACAGACCCAAGAGGGGCTTCTGGCTCCTGGGTGTCAGGCCTGTGGTCCTCTGCCTGCCCTGGAACGTCACACTGTGGTGAGACCTCGGAGAAGCTGGCGTGGGGTCCCTGGACGTAGGGAGCCCCAGCTGCTGTGACGCCTGTCCATGCGGTGCCCTCTGAGTATGGGGTCTGAGGATGGCCGGGAGGCAGGGTTCCCCAGTCACAGTGAGGCAGAGCCCAGGTCCTCCTGGCCTGGCTGCCTGGCCACCAGACCTCCTGGCTTGGGTGTGTGTGCATGGTCCCCTCTCTACTGGTCCTGCCTGTGCTGGTCTCCCTGCACCCTGGCTCTGGGGAGGCCTCCGAGATGCTGTGGTGCTCAGGGTCTAGGGCAGGGTGGGATGGACACCAGTGGCCTCTGCCTTCCCAGCACCCCGTCTTCACCCCGCCCTTGCCCCATAGCAGGAGTAAGAACGCGGGCCCTAGAGCCAGCCTCTGCCTGCGGAATGTCCTGCTGCCCCTCACGGCCCCCTCCTGGCCCCAATCTGCCAGAGGTCTTGAAACCAAGCAGCCTGCTCTTAGCAGGTCTCCTTTGAGCACTGGCCTGGGTTAAAGGTCGTGGAGGACAGGGCCTTGGCTCTCTGGGCGGGCTGGTGTGAGATGAGATCATAGAAGCGGTGGAGCCCGGCAGCCTCCAGGGAACAGTGTCGTCCACTCTGAGAGGTTCACCTGCTTCCCTGTGCTGTAGGCACTGAGGGTCCACCTGCCTGAGTGGCTGCCCTGCCCCTTGGCATCTACTTGAGGCCATCTCTCCTCACTGTGGTCCCAGGTGTGTCCTCAGGATAGGCCAACATCAGTTTGAACCTCCCTCTGATGGCGACTGAGCAGTAGGGCCAGGCCAGGCTGGGAGTTCCCAGGACCAGCCACTCACTGCAGAGGGCTGCCCCTCATCCCCTCTGGCCCCAACCTGGAAGGAGGCCACGGAAGCAGAGTTTCCTTCATGTGGCCCTCCAGTGCCCCTGGGCACTGAGGCTCCAGCTCCAGGTCCTGGCCGGCTGTCCAGTTAGCTGTACCCAGGAGTCACTCTGCCAGCCTCTTTCCCGTCCCAGCCTGGCTCTGCACGTCACGTTTGCAGCTGTGCAGTTAACTTACTTGATAATGGCTGTTTCTGCCTCCCTTGTGGCAATGTCATTTCCTTAGGGCGGGGACTGGATCTGACCCTTGACTGTGTCTTCCTGGAGCCAGGCACTTAGTAGGGACCACTCACAGTTCATTGATTACATGGCCAAGTGATCAATACACCCAATGTGGCGTAACATGACTCAGTATGGTGGCAAAGCGTTCACTAGGCCCCGCTGTGCCTCAGATGCTCTGGTGCCTTTGGGCCTCAGCTCAAGACGACGGGGCCCACTGTGGGGAAGGGTCTGGCCCTCTGCTGAGCCCACCTTCAGCTGGGATTTCTGGAAGAAATGAAGTAGGAAGCTGGGGACCCACTTCTAGGCTGCCGACCATGCAGATGAGAGTGTGGATAGCCTGGCTTGAGTCATGATGAGGATGGGCCATCTTAAAGCGACAATAAATCCGTTGTCATTTTTCTAGGAGAGAGATTAATGTTCCACATAAGTTATCTTTTCAGGTTTTATCTAAGCTAAGAAAATTTGTTACCATAGAGATTGAAAAAATGGAGAAACAGCATTTTAATGAGCTGGGAAGGATGAGGTCCGTGGTCCTACACAGTATATCATGCTGGAGCTGTGGACCCTGACGTCCACCCTCCTCACTCCAGACACAACGGACTCTAGGGGACAGAGTCCTGGGGTGGGATGGGAGGCAGGCGGCCCTCGGAAGTGAGGGTGAGGGCATTGCCAGCACAGATTGCATTTGCTCAGGGCTCCCTGGACCAGGTCAGTGAGCCCCGATCTTCAGGTCAGATGACTCCAGGCCTTTGGTGCCCACCTGCTTCTGAACCCGGGACGTGCTGCTGGCCTGGCTAGCTGGGCACTCCCTCTGGGCACGGTCTCCAGCCGCTTACATCCTCACATGGAGACAGCGGTGTGAACCTGTGACCGTGTGGCACTGTGGCCTGTCGATTCTCCCTCGCTGTGGAAGGTCAGCCTCAATTGTTCCTCAGTGAAGAAGATGACCGTGCTGGTCACTGCTCCCACCCCCTGGGGCAGCGGGCCACGGCACTGAGCTCTGCAGACAGGCTTCTGGCTTTTGCGGGTGCCTGCCCTGCGCTCCCCTGGGGGCCTGTGGACCTGCAGCGAGGGATCAAGACCCACTGGGCAGGCTCCTCCACGCGCCGGGCGCCATGCTCACCCAGCCTTCGGGGCTCAGCTGGTGTCACTGTAGCAGCTATGGTCGCCCATGTCCTGAGGTGGAAGTGCAGGCGGCAACAGACCGAGTCACCACCCGTTGGGGAGTCTGAGAACTCTAGGGTGTGGTGGCCTCTGATGTCACTTTCCCCCAGCATGACGCCTGCAGTGCTGCATTCCGCCAGCAGAGGGCGCCCACAGATAGCGTTGAGTTGGAGCTGCTGCTGATCCAGCTTGGCCACCCAGAAGTGGCCTGTGGCCTTCTAGGCCATCCATCCGGTGGACCCGCTCCATTTGTCCAGAAAGGTGGGCCTGGCAGTGGAGCCTGATCTCCTCCAAGCCCATGAGCCTGACTCCTGCCCTCTTCTGGTGTAATGAAGGATGAGGTGGCTCTGGCAGGTCCTTGCCCCTCTCCTCAGCCAGTGTGGGCACCACTGCCTCTGTGGGCTTGGGCGCACTGATCTGGGGCACTTGTGGCTGACTCAGCCATGCATGGGTCAGCTGTGTGCCACCCAGTCCCGGGCTCACAGCAGAATGCAGATCGCATGGTGAGGGCATTGCTCCAGGGTCCATGGGGGGAGACCGAGACACGCACCCTGCCACTAGCTGAGAGTGGCGTGGCCAGTGGGCGTGGGCCCCAGAGACCTCTGGGTCTGGCTTAATGATCTCAGATTGCTTCTGTTTCCTGTCATAAGGCACATGCCCTCCCGTCAAAATACTAGGGATTTGTATTTGAAACTATGGAAGTCTTTCGACTTCTTTGTTTTCTCCTCGTTTTGCATATTGGCCAGGATAGCCTGTGGCTGTCTGCCTCCTCTCCCTCCCTCCTTCTCTGCGGCCGATGCTGAGTGTGCTAGATGCTAAAGGGATGCAGAAGCAGCCTGTGCCCACGGGCTGCTCCTGGTCTAGGAGGTTCCAATTAGGTTTCACGCGTAGGTTTACTGAGGTGGAGGGACTGAGGCGGGCACTGGGGCTCCTTGCTAGAGGACTGGTCAGGCTTCCTGGAGGAGCTTGCGTTTGAACTGAGAGGGCAGCTTGGCCATGTGGCCATGAAGGGCTGCAGGAACAGTTTGATCAAAGGGCAGCTGTGCATCTAGTGGCTGTGGGGCGCCACGTGCAGCAGTGGTCTCCAATCCCTGAGCTGGTTTGTTTGCACACCACCGTGGGCAGGCATGGTGGGGGCTCCTGGCTGCACTCTCATCTCTGTCCTCTGTTCCAGCATCTGCGTTCCCTGAGGACTTCTCCATCCTGACCACCGTGAGAGCCAAGAAAGGCAGCCAGGCCTTCCTGGTCTCCATCTACAACGAGCAGGGCATCCAGCAGGTGGGCCTGGAGATGGGCCGCTCCCCCGTCTTCCTCTATGAGGACCACACAGGGAGGCCTGGGCCAGAGGACTACCCGCTCTTCAGGGGCATCAACCTGTCGGACGGCAAGTAAGTGGCGGGGGGTGACCTGGGCCCCTCCTGTGGGTGGGGGCACAGCCATCTGAGCCTGCTGACCGGCGGTGGCTGCAGGAGGGGTGCGGCTACAGCAGGGTGACACCCCCGTCACCAGCAGGAGACGGCACCAAGCTCGCAGTCCTGAGGCTTAGGTTCTGGACCTGGCCTATGCTCTAGGGCTCCGGGGGTCCTGGCTCCTCCAGGGCCTCAGTTTCCTTTGTAAAATCTACCACGCACATCAGAAGCTGGCCTCCCTGGGTCAGAGGGACGTGGGGTTGTGTTGTCACACCAACACCTTCAGAAGGGGCTTCAGTGTTGACACCCTCCACATGGAGCCACGATCTAGAACAAAGTCGCTCCTGCCAGACTCTCTTGGGGACACACCCAACCTGGGTGGCTTGACAGCCCCCTCGTGGATGGTCTGAGGCCCCGCAACGGTCTCGGAAGGTCTTCGGGACGTGACCTCCTATTCTTATGGGACGTTGGGGCAGGTCTGTGGCCTGTCACTCGGTCAGAAGCAGGCTCTGCGGCAGCCCCTGCTTCTCATGGGGTCAGTAGCCTCGCTTGAGTCGGGTGCTCTTGTACTACGGTGTGCCTGCGACTGCAGCCTCCTGCAGCGGCTGCGGTGGGTGGGGACAGTGCCGCGGGCCAGCCCGCTTGGGCCTGCACACCTGCCCTGAGCTCTCGAGCTCCTCTCCACTGTTCCAGGAGCTTACGGGCTTGGCTCACTGCTTCTGAGACACGGGTTCGGGGATCTGGGGGGCTGAGTAGACCTCACGGTGACACATGGGATTTGTGCCTGAGCGTGTGGCCCCAGAAACTTTGAACTGCAGTCTGCGGTGGCAGCAAGGGACGTGTGGAGCACCCTGCAGAGGAGCCACCTGGATACACGCTCTGGGACAGCCCCTTCACCGCCTGGATCGCTTCTTTGCAGGTGGCACCGAATTGCTCTCAGTGTCCACAAGAAAAATGTCACCTTGATCCTTGACTGTAAAAAGAAGACCACCAAGTTCCTTGACCGCAGCGATCACCCCATGGTGGACGTCAATGGCATCATTGTATTTGGCACCCGGATCCTGGATGAGGAAGTGTTTGAGGTAAGCAGGGAGGGCCAGCAGTCCCCTGTGCCCAGCAGTCACATGCCACGAAGTGCCAGCTCCTCACTGGAGCTTTGGGAGCCAGTTTCCTTGGCTGAGGCTGGCTGACCTCCTGTATGGTTAGTTCTGTTGGCTTCAACCTCTGCTACGGCCCCAAGCCTTGGGGACCTGAAGGATGGAGTGGCAAACGGGCTCCCCGTGAGGCTGTGAGGGGACAGCAGTGACTCCCTTGTCTGAGGGCCTGATGTGCATCTCCAGGATCTCAGCTTGGCAAGCTGGACCTGAAGTTCTGGAGACACAGACTGCTGCCTTCTGATGTCCAAGGGCCATGCTGGGAAGGGGCAGTGTCCTCTGAGTGGACTGGCAGGGCAGAGCTGGGCCACTGAGTGGAAGGTGGGTACGTGCTGGCTCCCTTCAGAATGTTCTAGCTCAGCAGAGTTCCCATGGGAGCCTCTTTCCTGGAGAGAGCCTTAGAGACAGGGCTGAGCAGACAGGCTCTGGGGCCTGACTCCAGCGTGGAGGCCTTCCAGACTGGGGTTCATCCTGAAGCAGCATTGGAAGCAGCCCCTGGCCAGGAGGCAGGTTGGTTCAGGGTCTTTCAGGCCTGCGTGGGGCCACAGAGTCAGCCAGAGCCTCCGTAGGTCCAGATCCCAGGACCCCAAAGCCACCCCTGCTATGCTGGTCAGCACTTGGAGTCTGATAGGGACAGTGCCCCCCTGCTGGGCTGGGTTCCTTTCTGTTTTACATGAGATCTGGCTTTGCAGAGATTTGGAGGCACCAAGGACGCCATGGCTGGCGTGGTGTTTGGAACCTCTGGGTTCGGTGATCTCTAAGAGCTACCCGGCTCTTGGACTTCCTCCCAGGGTCAGAGACAGGATGGGATGGGGTAGCGTTCTCCCCAAATTCCCAAGCTCCCTGGACCGTTCACCTGGTCAGCGGGTGTGGGCGCCAGCCCTGCGTCCGGCCAACGGTCCAGGTGTCTTCTCAGGGACTTCCAGCCTTCCAAGCCAGACCCGGTGCTGCCATCCTGGTGCTGTGCTGCGGGGGCAGGACCAGGTAGGCAGTGCGTTCTCCTGTCTGTGCCACATTGACCGCATCTGCCGTGGAGGTGAGAGCGGCAAGATCACACCGCTGTGCGTGTGAGGGTGTTGTCTGCTGTGAAGCCACGGTGTAGCACAGCAGTGAGCCCAGCCCAGCAGAAAGTTGGCCTCAGGGAGCCCCCCAGCTAGACTCGGCTCCGTGCAGTGTTGGTTTTGGGCCTCAGCAAGCTGCCTCCACAGTTCTAAGCCTCTGCTTCTCCCTCTGTGAAAGGGAGTCATGGCTGTGCTGGCTTCAAGACCTATGGCCAGAACCACGGGAGGTTGATGCGTAAAGCTCACGGCCTGCCTGGCGCCAGGTGCTTTATGACGCTGCCTCTTTTGCTTTGAGTGCTAATCCAGAGTTGGAGCTGGAGGAAAGCGGGGACAGAGCCCTGTGGTCCAGGGTGACCAGCCGAGGGAACAAGGCAGCTGTCTCTGCATGGAAGTGTCCTGAGTGCCAAGACCAGGGCGGGAGCTGTGTGTGAGGTGGGTCGCTGGGCCTGGCTGCCCTTCTGGGGACCAGGCCTCCAGGAGACAGCAGCCCAGGGGCTCTTGGAGCCGGCCAGCAATGACAAATGCATGTTAAGGAGGCACACCCTCCAGGAGGCTTCTGACCGGGTTTGTCCTGGGATGAACTGCAGGACATCCAGGGCTGTCCTCAGCCAGGCTGTTCCAGGGGCTGGTTTCAAGCGCTGGCTTGGGGGTTGCACAGCCATTTTTACCTCTTGGCTGGTGGGGGGATCTGGCAAAGTAGGTGGCCCTGGTGAGCCTTAGGGTGTTTTTGTTCAGCATGATTGACAGCAACAGCACCCAGGAGGTCCGGGACATGCACTTGGGCTCTGCTCAGCCCTGGGAGCCAGGGCTGCTGCTGCTGCTGCTGCTGCTGTCCTTATTTTGTTGACCAGACCCTGCCTCTGGGGGCATGGTGAGGCTTGGCGGAGGCATCAGGTTTGCATTAGTCTGCCGGCTCTTCTGTGCTGTGCTGGGTCCGTGTGCTCCCAGTGTGCTTCACTGTAAAGGTTCAGAAAGCCCTTTTCTCATTTTAAGAAATGGATAGGATCCTAAGTAGACGCTGCTGACTGATCTCACTGAGCATGCTCGGGAGCGTGAAGGGGCCGGGGCTTGGGGGAGCCCGCAGATCAGCCGTGGGGCTGACTTGGCCCCCAGCCATGAGGTCGCGAGTTCTCCCACCTCTCCGAGACTCAGTTTCTTCACCTGTGAAACGAGGGCAGTAGTTGTGCCCATCTGCTGTGTGCGGGCGGCGTGTGCAGGAAGTCAACCCAGGAAGCGTGCACACAGGTGGCCCCGGCCAGCACCCCATAGCCTCCCTCTTCATATTATTACAGTGAAAGCCACTTGTAACTTTCAAAACAAATGGATCTCGAATGGAGGAGCCCAGTTTTCCTTCTCTGGTTTGTTCTTCCAACGAACTGGGCCGGTCTCGCCCCGCAGCTTTGGGTTGGAATAGCAGGTCACAGGCGCATCCAGAATTTGGTGCTCCTGGCGAGCTGTCCTTTCCTGTAGTGGAATTTGATTTGAGTGCGGTCGGCTGCCAGGCGGGCGCTCCGTTGACCGCAGGCTGTTAACGGTCTGAAGGTGGTGTTTTCCCAGCCCCAGGGTTTCCTGGCTGTTAGCTGTGTTCGCGGCGGGAAATTGGACCTGCGCTCCTCCATGGACACTGTCGGAGAGCCCTGGTGCCTGCAGCGCCCGGGCCTTAGCAGAGTCGGAGCAGGCGGGTGAGCTGGCCTCGCCGTCTCAGCCTCCCTCGGCCTCGGTGCAAGTGGAACTGAATTTTTATTTTTCTTGACATAAAAGGGAGTTTAACTCTTGGCTTTCCAAAAGGTTCCCCATTTTAATCCCTTGTCCTCTTAGGAACCGTTTCTCCAGCAACCACTGTCTCCCTGAAAGATGGCTTCCGCTCGTGGCAAGCCCCCTTGTCTCGCGGCTCTGTGGAGCTCCGGGCAAGCCCAGGGGATCCAGGCACTGTTGGTGGGGGTAGCGCCATGCTGGAGCATGCTGGCTGAGCTTCATGTCCAGTGCTGCTTCCAGATAGGGGCTTGCCAAACCCTGGAGAGCTTGTTTGGGGCTCCAGGTAATTTTACGGGCTGGCTTTGTTCAAAATGAAGTGCCCTGGAGGGAAGGAGAGGGGAATGGAGACTTTAGGGCCAGGACCAATGCTTCTCCTACAGTGCAGGGTCAAGTTTTATTTTTATATTTATTTTATTTTTTACACTTGGGGTTGAACCTAGGGGCACTTAACCACTGAGCTACATCTCTAACCCTTTTTACTTTTAATTTTGAGACAGGGTCTTTCTAAGTTGCTTAGGGCCTCACTAAGTTGCTGAGGCTGGCCTTGAACTTGTGATCCTCCTGCCTCAGCCTCCTGAGTTACTGGGATTACAGGTGTGTGCCACCACGTCCAGCCAGAGTCCAGTTTAAGCTCATTGACCCTGCACCACTGACCTCCCTGGCACAGATGCTGGGCCCAGGTGTGTGGCCTTGGCAGGTATCAACAGCCTGTCTCCCTTGGGCCCTCGCTGCCTTTCTGGCTGGGTCTGAGTTCCTCCATGAAGGGTCCACCTTGCTAGGAAGGCAAGGCAGGTGCTTCAGTCCCTTGCAGAGTCCTCCAGAGAGGAAACCAAGTATGTGAGAGGGGACAGCTCTCGGGCCCACAGCCTTGCTTCCGTGTTCTGTCCCCCTCACGGGTGGCTTTGAGCCCAGGGTCTGCTTCTGTAAACTGGCGTGGTGGATGTGCAAGGCTGTGGGTAGTGTGGAGTCTATGAAATGCCAGCACCTTCGAGGGCTGAGTGAGCCACACCGACTCATGTCCTTGGTGGTCACAACTGGTGTCCGTCTATATCTTGGCCTTTCTGGACTCACCCTGAGTGTGGTGCTGTGAGTGTACCTTTAGGAGAGGACCCTGGCCTTCCAGGGATGGAGCCCTGTGGCCACACCCCACCTAGTTCTGGACCAGGAACCCCCTGGGAATGAACTGGTGAAGGTCAGGCCAGGCCGAGGCCCCTTGCCAGTCCTCATGGCCCTGGGAGCAGGGGCCTTGCTGCCCTCATGTGGCTGGGCACTGGCACCAGTGGGCTGAGTAACTTGCCAAAGGTCACCCAGCAACATGGCAGCAGAAAGGGACCTCTGGAACAAAGACATGCACTTCTTCAGCCAGGGTGAGATGCAGGGGACAGAGCCAGCATGGGGCCCCAGCTGCCCTGAGAGTCCTGTCGCCTGGCCTTGCTCTGGACCTCTGGCACTCTGCTCCTGTGGTCTAGGAGGTGTTGGAGGCCTGGAGCCTTCCAGGAAGAGCTGGAACAAGCTCTTTTGGGGGCATGGCTCCTGAGCCACCCTCCTGTGTGTGACAGTGGCCCTGACCTGCTGAGCTCTCCCTGTCCCAGCACCCCAAAGCCTGGGCTGGGACATGCAGCTGCTGGGCTGCTCCCTCCTGAGGCCCGGCAGGCCTGCTGGCGTGGAGCCCCCAGCATTCCCAAGGGAGGGGTGGTCAAGGAGTTGTGGGGGGCGAGGTGGGGCCTGCGCCCTCGGCTTTAGGGTCCTGTGGTGGAAGTACACTCCTCCTGGGCTGCACCGTGAGGAGAATGGGGCCCCAGGGACGGCCAGCTAGCGAGCTCTGGGCAGGGAGCCAAATGTGCTTTTAAGCTGTTGACCGTTTCAAGGGGCAACAGGACCAAACAGACTGTAAACTCGAGCTTTTTCTGTGAGTCCCGGGGTGCCGGCGGGAAAAGCAATGGCATCAGATCCAAGTGACCAGCAATCCCCCCCGCCTGCCGGCTGCATCTCAGCCTTGGACAAGCCAAGTGCCTTACCTAATCCCGACCCCCTTTTTCCAGTAGCTTCTCTTTTCCACTGACTTGTTCTTTCCTGGAATTCCGTTCTGGCAGGCAGGGAATGGGGCCTCTGCTGGGAGGCCCTTTCTTAGCCGTCCCGAGGAAGCTGGGATTTCTTTCCATGAGCGGGCACATCCTGCACTGTGAGTGGAGGGGCAGCCAGGCGTCCTGGGGGAGGTTAGCAGCTCTTGCTCCCGAGGCCATGACCCCTCTGGGCCTGCAGGTGCTTCCAGTAACCCTGCTGAGAGTCACCTGCTGGCCCACGGCCTCCTGGTGGGCCTGTGCTGGACCCAGGGTGTGCCTGCAGGGACCACACCCAGGCTGCTCACAGTCCAGCGGGGCTCACGAGCTGATGGGCAAGTGATGGAGCGGCAGAGAGGCTGGAGACCAGGGCCCCAGCCGGGCACGCAGGAGGGTGTGCCCGCAGCGGCAGAGAAGCCGTGTGGTGCTTCGGGGTCCTGGGGAACAGTTCCCCTTGGTGTGGGGAGGCTGTGTGGGACCAGTGTCCTCCCCTGGACCTCTGCCTCATTACCCACTTACTGAGAGCAGCCATGGGGGCCTGGGTACCTCTGCAGAAGCTGACAGGGCTCCTCTGCACGGCTGGCCAGGCCCAGTCCAGGCAGTCAGTCCAGGCAGACACCAGGCGGGCTCAGGAGGGAGGGAGCCGCCACCAGCAGGCAGCTCTGTGGCCCTGATGGCATCCTCTGTGTATCACTGTGCCCAGCGATCAATGGCATTGATAGGCCAGCTGTCCTGCTGTGCCTTGGGACAGCCTGTGCAGGTCGTTCCTGGACCAGCATGGCCGCATTTGCCATGCAGACCAGCCCCCTAGAGGAGACCTGTGCCCAGAGCTGCAGAGACCTGCGTTAGTGCAACACTGTGTTGCCGATCTGGGCCTTGTATCCCTTATAGATGGGGACATGGAAGCTTCCAGAACTAAGTCACGGGCACTGGGCCCGGCGGTGGGCAAGGGAACTCTAGCTCAGGCTTTCTAGCGTACATCCTGGTGGGCCCACCAGGGCCCAGCCAGCCCTGCCCGCCTGAGTCCCCCCTGTGCCGTCTGTAGGAGCCATGCTCGGCCGTCTCGGGCCGCCTGAGGTGGCAGCTGGGCCTGCGACGGCCGTTGGAGCAGGCCCGAGGGTGCCTCTGCGTCTCCTGGCTTTGGGAGGCGGAGGAGCAGCAGCGAGGGGCAGGGGAGCTCCTGGGCTGACGGAGCGTGTGTGCTCCCAGGAGCTCCCGTTCCCGGGAGGCCCCGGGTACGCCTGCAGCACAAGTCTCCTGGGGCTGTCCAGCGTGTTGTCACGCCAGGTGGCAAAGCGAGAGGTCTGTCTGTGCTCTCCCCGTCCAGCAGGAGCTGCAGGGTCCGGCCTCACAGGCTCACACTGACCTAGGATATTCCCATTTCAGCCCTTAGCTTAACTCCATCTCCTGGGGCCTGCTGCCAAATGCGGACCCTCCCAGGGTTCCATGGGTGCACTTTTTTGGGGCCCCCCAGACTCGCCTGGAAGGGGAGTTCTCCCACGCGTCCCTACAGGGTGGGGCGTGGAAGCAGGTCCCCAGGAAGGCATATCAGGTGGTTTCCTTCCTCACCTGCACCAGGGGCAGAGGCACGTGCTTCCTGGGGGCAGCCCGGCAGCCCAGTGTGGGGCTCCCAGGCCTGGTGTCGTGGCTGACATGCAGGTGACTTGGAGGCATGACTTCATCTCTGGCTCTGGTCCAGGAAGGGTGCGTGCTGGGGAGCGTAGGCTGCAGCCCTGCCTGATGCAGGTGGCTGGCAGCTGGCCGGTCGGGGTCCGGTGGCCCTGCTCAGGGATCTGCTGAGTGGGGTTTCTGGCAGCCACCCAGGTCAGGGGGCCCTACTTCAGGGACCTGGTAAGGAGGGGTCCAGAGAGACCCACAGAGCCATGCAGGGATCTGACCCAGGAGTGCGTCAGGTTCATTCTGTGGAAACTCTGAGCATGGGGCCATCTCCCAGCTGGAGAGGGCTGACGTAATGTTGAAGCCCAGCCTTGTCCAATGACATCATGCTGGCAGACGGTGGACACTGACCTGGGTCCCCTGAGAGGCTGGGTAGAGCCTTCTGGAGGGGCTCCTCAGTGCTGTGGAGGGGCAGGGCAGGTAGGGCCCTGTTGGAGGAGGGGCAGGGGCAGAGTCACCTGCAGAAGAGGGCGTCATGGGAGCCCAGCAGGGCCTGGGAGCTGCCACTGGGCAGCTGGTGGGTGAGGAGGGTCCTGCTGTGAACGTCTACAGCTCGGCGGCCAAGCGGGCACCCCAAGGGCTGCACACAGCACCTGCCTTCTCTCCCCACTCAGCTGGAGCGTGGGGTTCGAGGTCATGCCGTCCATGGGAGGAGATAGAGCCGATGGGCCCCCATCCCAGGGTCCCACCCTGAGCCAGCAGACTCAAGCCCTGCTGCCCCTGGTGAGGTCACGCTAGGCTTCTGACCAGTCACCGGGGGCCAGGTCGCTATTCTGGTCGTCTGCAGCAGCAGCAGCAGCGTGACTCCTGTCTTGGGGACAGGGAGACGAAGGGGCTCCTCTGTGCGGGGTCAGGGAGTGGAGTTGGAACTCAGGCGGCACCAGAGGCCCTGGTCTGTTGGGTGTAGCTGGGGTGCAATGGGCCCAAAGGCAGGAGGAGCTCCTGAAGCTGGCCCAGGCCCTCGCCCAGCCATGGCCCAGGGTGCGAATGACCCACTCGGCCCTTTCATGCCTCAAGGGAAGAAGCGGCTGTGGGCAGCAGACCGTCCGGGTGGCCAGGTCGGTGCACATCATGGGCTGAGGGCTGCCCTGTTGGGCACTGCTGGGTGCGGGCTAGGGTGGTCTTGCTGAGGAGCCCTGTGCAGTGAGCTTGTTGGAGTCTGTGATTTTCCCCCCCTGGATCTACACCTCTGAACACCTGGAACTTCTGTCTCCTTGCACCTCCTGGATTGGCTCTGAGCTCTTGGAGCAGCTGGGAGGGCAGGTGTCCGCCAGGGCAGTCCTGTGCTACTCTGCCCTCAGGAGCCCAGCACCAGGCAGGAGCCGGAGTGGCTGTGGTACACCACTTGTTCAGGCAACCCAAGGCTCCGAGACAGGCACAGAGAGCTCGGGCCTCCCGCCCCAGGTCACACAGCTGAGGATGACAGGGCCAGACTTGAAGCCCAGGGCTGGATCCCCCCTGGGCAGACGGTGAAGTGGCAGGGTCTCTGTGGAGTTGTGTCCCTTTCTTCTTGTGCCCAGTCCCCTTCCTGCCTTCAGCCAGCCACCTGCCCACTCTCAGTCCAGTGGACGCCCTGCTTGCCTATTCTCAATCCCTCCTGGGCTCCAAGGCCTACAGGTGCCAGCTCAGTAGGACTCCTTTCTCCCCAATCTCCTCCTTCCTGTCTCCCTCCTTCTTCTATCACACTTTCCTGTCCCCCTCCTTCTCCGCCTCCTTTTGTCCTTCTTTGCTCTCCTCCTTCTGTTCCTCCTTGCTATCTCCCTGTGTTTCCTGTCCCCTCCTGTCCTTTCCTGCTCCTTTCTTTCCTCCTTCTCCCTCCTTCCTGTCTTCCTGTCCCCCCTTCTTATTGTTCCCCCTCCTTCCTGCCCCTCCTATTCTTGTCCCCACTTCTTCCTGTTTCTCCCTCCTTCCTGTCCCCCATCCTTTCCGCCTCCCCCCTTTTTTCTGTTCTCCTTCCTTTCTGTCCCCCCTTTCCTGTCCTCTCTCATTCTTGTTCCTTCTTCTTTCATTTTCCCCTTCTTCCTGTCCCCTTTCTTCCTGTCCCTCCTTCTCTGCCCCACTCCCTGGTCACCACCCTGTGTTCAGAGATCTCCTTTGTATTCTCCACTGGGATTTCCTCGACTGTGGGGAACAGGCTATCCAGGCTTGTCCACAAGCTCTGTTGGGTGACTAGGTGGCAGCCAGGACTTGAGGGTGCGTGGCGACTCCTCTGTGGAGGCCCAGGGCAGCTGCTGGAGTTGCCTCACCAGAGCCCTGCCTGCCTGGACGCTCCTAGTACGTTTGGAGCTACTTCGCCAGAGCTGGGTGTACAGGTTCTCCCGCAAGCTTGCTGCACCTTGTCCCCGTCCATCCTGTCCAGGAGTGTCACATTAGGGGCCTGGGTGTGGGGGGCACAGCCCTGTCCTTGGCCCTAGTCAGCTGTGTAGCCATCCTAGCCAATGCCCCTGTCCGTGCCATGGGCTTAGTGCTCCGTGTGCCAACGGACCAGAGGACCCTTGGCACCCATGGGTGTGAGGGGAGGCACACGGGAGCCTGGCATCAACACCACTGCCTCGCAGGGTCGTGTGTGTGGCAGGTGAGGCTCCCTCTGCTGGGGGCTGGCATGTGGACGCACAGGGGAGCTGGGCCTGTCTCTGTCACATGATGCAGGCTGCTCTGCTGGTTGATGGCAGGAAGACCCAGGAGGACCTTTCAGGCAGGGGCTATGTTCTGGCAGCCAGGAAGTGAGTCTCAAGATGAAGGTGAGCTTCTGTGCTTGTGCGAGTGTAGGACGAGCTGTGGCGGGGAGGAGCGCCTTGTGGGGATGCACTGGGTGTGGGTGGCGGTCCAGGAAAGTGTGCTGTCACGCTGATATCGGACACAGGCAGGCAGCATGGTCCTGGGCTGGAAGCCACGCAGAGCTGGGGGTCTGCGGAGGTCAGAGGAGGAGAATGGAGAGGAGCTGGTGGCCCAGTGCGGGCAGTCTGTCAGGAGAAGGGACCGCGACACAGAGGACAGCCCCGCCTCCTCCTCCACAGTGCCTCCTTGACCACCCAGGCGGAAGGAGTCACTGGGTCCCTTGTGCTGCCTTTCAACCTAGCACAGAGGGCTCTTCTCTTCTCCCTTGAGGCTTGTGCTTGGCACACCAGTTTACCCACCTGGTGTCCATGAGGCTTGTCGGAGTTGTCACATGCTGGCTGGATGGGTGAGTGGACAGGTGCTTAGCTCTGCCCTGCTGTGGCCTTCCTGCTGTGGGAGCATGCACTCACATGCTCACTGAGCTTGTCAGGTCCAGGGGTCAGTTGTGGTGGTGATGGGGCGAGGCTGGGCGTGGGGTGTGATGTGGAAGCTGGGTGTGGTGCTGGTGCTGGTGGACACGGTGGTAGTGAGGGTGATGGGGTGGTTGTGGTGATGGGGATGGTGATAGTGCTGGAGAGGAGGGTGATACTGTTGATGACGAGGACGGTAGTGGTGTGGCAGCAGTGGTAGTGGTACACTTGTAATGGTCGTGATGATGATGGTGATATTGCTGATGGTTTTGGCAGTAGTGATGAGTAATGATGGTGGGGTAGTGATGGTGGTGATGATGGTGATGATGGTGGAGATGGAAGTGGTGTTATTGGTGATGGTAGGGGTGTTGGTGATGATAGTGGTGGTATTGGTAGTATTGGTGGTGGTGGTAGAGGTGTTGGTGATGATGGTGGTGGTGGTGATGGTGATGATGGTGGTGGTGGTGGTATTGGTGGTGGTGGTGGTGGTGGTGATGGTGATGATGGTGGAGATGGAGATGGTGGTAGAGGTGTTGGTGATAGTGGTGGCATGGTCATAGTGGTGGTTGGTGGCAGCAGGATAGTAGTGATGGTGGTTGCTGAGTGTTCTGGCCAGGGCCAGCAGATCCTCAGCACGCTCCTATGAGGAGGGTCTTTTTCTCTTTTATTGATAAATGGAGGCCTGGTGTGCCTAAGTCCTCACATCTGAGGAAGGAGGGATCTGGCCTTCAGGCTACTGTGGACGACACCTTACGCCATGCTGCTCTTCCTCCAGGGTCAGGGACTGGACAGCTTCCCTCCATGGAGCTTGGCACAATGTGTTTCCTTTGCATGGAACGCAGTTCCCACAGGCGCACTGCTCCAACAGTGCAGATGGGAGCAGGTGGGACAGCTCACTCCCACGCTGCCCTAGTCACGAGTGTGGACCTCCTGAGGTGCACAGCCTCCAAGGATCGGGCCTGCCTCCTGAAGACCCCACCCTGTCCTCAGCTTGCAGGCAGGGTCTGCCCTCTCCAGACTCCCTAAGCCCAGCCTTCAGTCAGTGTGGCCAGTTTCAGAGTCTGCATGAGGCTGTGCCTTGGTCATCGTCCCCTCCTGCACACCTGTCCCTGTGGTGGAGACACGTGCTGGCTGCTCAGTACAGTTGTGAGCAGATTCTAGCCTTGGCATCCAGGCTGGTGCACAGATGAGGATTAGACTGGGGTGGAAGCAACTGGTCATCTGTGTGCACTCTCAAGGGGACCTGGGGGGGACAGCAGGAGAATGCTCCTGACCACATGACCTGCTTCCTCAGGACATTTCGAGTATCGCTAAACTCACTCAGCCCCCAAGGTGCTCTGAAAATCATGAGACAAAATATTGACACTTCTTCTGGCTTGGGCACTTACCTTTTCCCTTTTGTATGACTCCTGGGGTGAAATGTCAAAGCAAGATTTTAAATGTGACTTGTTTGGGCTCCTGGGGAGGCACGGGGGCCACTCACATGAGAGGCTTGAGTGCACGAGGAAGTGTTTCCTGCAGGAGGGAGGGCCATGGCCCCAAGCGCTCTGCGGGGTCCTGCCTCAGACCCGTATCCCGGGGGCCACCGTGTGTCCTGTTCCTTGAGCGTGCCTGGCGTGTGTCGTGTAGGGCTGGTTGCAGGATACTTTGCAGTTTGGCAGTGGGCTCGTGTTCCCTGCCCTGGTGTGGCCCCGGGCTGGGTGCCACTTTCCAGCCCCAGAGGCCACCTTCTTCCCATCCCACCACATGGACTGGGAAAGCCTGGCGTGATGTGATTTGGGAAGAATGCGCCTGAGTCACTGGCCTACCAGGGGCATGGTTCAGACGTGACCTGGAGAGCCCAGCTCTGGACCCCGAGCTGCCCCCGCTCTCCCTTCCTTCATCCATGGCAGCAAGCTGGAGAGCCCTGGGACCCCTGTGGAGGGCAGGGGTGCAAGACCCAGTTGGCACCAGCACTCGGCAGCTGTGACCACGGGTGGGGAGGCTGTGCCCTCTGCCAGCCTGGGGGTTGGAGCTGGGGCAGCTTGCGGCAGGGCTTCCAGCAGCAGGGCAGAACGCTTCCCCGGGCTCTGCTCCACCACAGCATGCCGACCGCCTCTCCCGCAGCCTCGAACAAGAAGGGTTTGTCTTCTCAGCTTCTTTGTGACTCCACTTCTGAGCGCAGGGTGTTCTGGCTAAAATTAGAGGACGGAACCCACAGGCAAGTGGAGCGCTCAGCTGGGCCCCTGCGGAGCCGGTGTGGGCTGGAGGAGGAGCGGCCAGCGTGGGCTCAGGGCTGGGCGGGCTCCCTGGGGCCGGGTGAGTGGAAGCAGGCACGGAAGGAGATAGGCAGGAGGAGGCGGAGGCCGTGCGCCCTGGAGCAGCCGCGCTGAGCGGAGCTTCGCTAATGGGGCTGAGCTCGTGTTCCGGCCGCAGGGCCCCCAGGGCTGCAGACTCTCCAATGAAAACTTTGCAATTTCCTCAACTTGTAACAGCGCAGCCCTGTAAAATCTCATTATCGACAGAGGCAGAACTGACTTGCTCAGCAAAACGCTCTGGCTCTGCGAGAGCCGGAGACAGCAGCTCCTGCTGGGTGGGAGCCAGGGGTGGATCGCGGACCGCCCAACTGCCCGACCCCTGCTCCAGGAAGGTGGGCAGGTCGGTGCCACCGCCCGGGGCCCGCCAACCGTGCAGAGTGGCCGCAATGACTCCTGGGCCCGAGGCTGGAAGCTTCCAGGCGCTCGGTGGAGGCTTTTTGACCTGGCAGGGGGTGGGAAAGTGATGGTCAGTGATCAGAGGGGGGTGGCGCTCCAATGGCCAGCAACTGCTCCTCCAGGCAGGCCCTGGGCAGCCACAGGGCAAGCTGAGCAATGGGGAGACGGCCTCAGAACGGAGGTGGAGGAACTGGCTGGCCATGGCAAGGCTGCATCAATGACCAGACGGTGAGGGGGACAAGCTCAAGGTGACCTGTGTGTAACTGGCACCTGGTGTTGCGCTCCAAGGCCCGCAGCTCTGGGGTGGGAGCACAGCAGGGTCTCAGCCCGCCTCTCAGCCCTCCTGCACCACGTGGTCTGTGCAGTGACCCCCAACTCTCTGAGCCTCAGTTTGTGCATCTGTGAAGTGGGGAAGAGGGTGGAAAGGAAGCTGCACCGCCCTCCAGGAGAGATGAGGATGGGGTGGGTGTGGGGCACGGCGCTCTCGCAGAGACCGCGTGGGGCTGGGGAGGGGTGGAGAAACACCCGACCTCAGCTGAGGCCGGTGGGCAGGTGGCGTATGCTGACGGCGCTCACACTGCAGCTGGAGAGCGTGGGCCCTAGAGCCTCTCTAGGTCAGGAGCCTGCTCTGTGCCACCAGACACACGCGTGTCCTGGGTGTGTGCACGGCACTGCGCGGCAGGCCCACAGCACCCAGACGTGCATGCACACACACACCGGGCAGCCCCATCCCTGCCCCTCAGCTGCACAGGCCACGGACCTGCAAGCTCAGGTCATGTGGTACGAGGAGGGCTGGGAACCTGGCACAGGGAGCGCAGTGGGAGGTGACCTGGGGCTTCTGGGTCTCCCCCAGGGCAGGTGGGGAGGGAACCTGGCACGGCACCCTGGCCAACCAGGGCGTGGGCAGAGGGGGTGAGTAGGAGTGAGAGGCCGCTGGGGAGGAGGAGTGCGAAGGGTGGAGGGGAGGAGGGCAGCCTGAGGAAGCGGGGGCCTGTCCTGGCCAGGCCTGGGGGCTCTGGGGGACGTTCAGCAGGAGATGTGACCTTAATGGAGGCCACAGCCAGCAGTGGGGGCTGCAAGGCATGCTGCTCCACGTTGGACCACGGCCTTGACTGCCCAGGGAGGGGTGGCAGGCCATTCTGAGATCTTGCCCATGGGTTCATGGGGGCCAGAGCCCACCCATCCAGGAGGGCAGCTGGAGCTGAGAAAATCCAGGGGTGCCCTCCTCGCCTCCACAGGGGCCTGCTGCCTGTCCCCTGAAGGCCTGGGGATGGGTCCTAAGGGGCGGCAGGCCAGAGGCCCCTCTGCATGGTCTCTGGAGCCGTGGGCGAGTGTGTGACCCAGTCCATGTTCCAGCTTGCTGTTCCTGTCCCCCCAGAACACACACCCAGACCCAGGGCTGCCCTGTGACTAGTGCTGCTGAACTCTGAGGCTCGCAGGGGCCACTCCCCGGCCTCTGGCTCCTGGCAGCTCCCTCCAGCATGCTGAGGAGCCCTGGTGCGGGCCAGGGCTGAGCCGTGGAGCGTGTGCATGCCATGAGGCCCGGCTTCTCTGAGACAGCGCTGTCTCTGGTCCCCACACACCAGCTCTCCTCAGAGAGCTCATGCTTCCACCCTTGGCACCCCACCAGTGCTTTGGGGTCCAGTTACCATCCTGCATCTGCCAAGGACACTCGACCTACCACTGAGAGAGGCTAGGCTTCTGGCCCAGGCCCAGCCTGGGGATGGAGCTGGGTCCAGTGTGCCTGGCTCCCCGGACTTGGGTGGCCCAGGGTAGAACCAGGGTCCCAGGGAGTCCAGGTGGGCTTGCAGTCCGGCTCCTCCTCTTCCCAGTCTGCGTGGGGACTGCGGGGAGAGGAGTGGGTGCCGACGCCATGGTGCCCTCTTCCTTGATCTCCCAGCCCCACTGGACGTGGTGCTGAGCAGCCCTGTGGGACTGGCCCCTGCGCCAAGCCACACCCACCCCAGGGTCTTGCAGGAGGTTCCCTGCTCCTTGGCAGCCTCATTGGCTCCTGGATGGGGAAGAAGGGGCAGGTGGGCCAGAGAGCCTGGCTAGAACCCAGGCTGGAGCTGACCTGGTGCCTGCAGGACTCCGAGCTTGACCCTCAGTACTGCCCCAGTTTCCCCCGTCCCTACGGTGCGCCATGGGCCTGAACCCTTTGGCCAGTGTGCCCACAGAGAAATCTCTTTGAGAGTTTGGTGGGCAGGCGATTTTAAGCCAGCCCTGGCATCTGCAGGGAGTCCCGGGAGGGAAAGGGGCTTCCTGCCCGGCCTGGGCTGGTGACATGTCCACCTCCAGATGAGGACCAGGGCTGGCTGAGCCCAGTGGACATGTAGAACCCCTGGGGCTTGTGCCCAGCGTTGGCCGTTTGTTAGAGCCTTAGGACCAGATGGTGGGCTGGTGTGTGGGCTGGCGTGGGGCTGGCCCCGGTGCGGGGGGCGGGAGCAGCGGGTTCACTCGGAGGTGAAGCCTTTGACAGACAGCAGTCACCTGCGCGCTGCCTGCTGGATCTCCGGGAGCCCCTGGTGTCACGGAGGCCTCTGCAGGCTGCTCCTCCTTTCACGAAGTGCAATTGGAGAACATATATTTAGACGCCCAGCTGCCAGCTGAAAGAGGAAGTATTTTATTTGAATTGGATGAAATCTGAACTAGAAGTCAGGTTGCTTAACAAATGTGTGGATTTGATCCACTGTTCCTGTCACACGGTTCCTGTCTGCGGAAGAGTTTAAGACCTGGGTTGGGAGCCAGAGAGTCGTGGGGAAGGAGGGAGGGAGGGGCGGGGCAGGGGACAGGGTGGTGGGAGCCACAGCTGAACTCAGTGAAATGCCTGGGTAGGGGCTGGCCGAGGAGCGGTCAGTGCTGAGGGTGAGGGGCCTCTCCTGCCTCCCCTGGCGACCTCCCTGGGGTGGGAACCCCAGCAGGGGCAGCCATGGCCCCTTGAGGGCTGCAGCCCTGGAGCTGGTCTGTGGAGGGAAAGGAGCCCAGAGTCCCACCCTGCACGGGCAGCTAGACGACGCCCTGGGGCCAACGAGAGCTCCTGCGGGTGCTCCCACCTGCCTCTCTCGCAGCTTCCTGTGGCCAGGGTGGGCCTGGGCTCCAGGCTGGCAGCGCTGTGTACCATCCGGGGTGACAGTAGGAATCGCAGCCTGGTGTGCCAGCTCTGGGTCCACCAGGGCTCAGCCCCCCGCTGGTGGGAGGAACCTCATTCTGCTTGGGCTGCTTGGCAACTGGAGTGTGGGGACAGAGGGGTGGTGGTGGGCCAGCTGGTAGCCACAAGCCCCAGCTCCTGGCCCCCTCTTCTGTGGCCCAACCCTGTCTGAGCCCTCTCCTTATGTGTCCCACAGAGGTGACAGAGTTATTTGAGCAAATGGCACCTGGTGCTCTGGGCTCCGGGCCGACCTCGGTGAGCGCTGGTCCAGGCAGCAGATTTGGGTCATGTTGTAGCCCCAGTGTGTGATGCAGTGGCCAGAACTTGGGTCTCCATAGCTTTTGA
This sequence comes from Sciurus vulgaris, assembly GCF_902686455.1. Lineage (NCBI taxonomy): Eukaryota > Metazoa > Chordata > Mammalia > Rodentia > Sciuridae > Sciurus > Sciurus vulgaris. The sequence continues at coordinate 88,034,700 of NC_136476.1, read as the reverse complement.
ATGAATGGAGAGATGAACAAGTAGATAGATGGATGGAGGGGTGCATGGCACACATGGAGGGGTGCATGGCACGCATGGAGGGGTGAATGGCACGCATGGAGGGGTGCATGGCACGTATGGAGGGGTGCATGGCACGCATGGAGGGGTGAATGGCACGCATGGATGGGTGAATGGCACGCATGGATGGGTGAATGGCACGCATGGAGGGGTGAATGGCACGCATGGATGGGTGAATGGCACGCATGGAGGGGTGAATGGCACTCATGGAGGGGTGCATGGCACGCATGGAGGGGTGAATGGCACGCATGGATGGGTGAATGGCACGCATGGATGGGTGAATGGCACGCATGGCTGGCTGTCTGGACAGATGAGAACAAGCGGGGAACTTCACCTACAGTAATCATGGAAGTGTGCCAACCGTTCCTCCCCTTCTTGGGTGCCTAGAGCTGTTTCCTGGTGCGTCCCCCTGAGCCCCTTTCTGGCCCTGTGACCTTGCCTCTAACCCTTGCACATGTGCCTGCTCCTGGCCTCTCTTTCAGAAGTGTCCTGGAGGCCCTGGTCTCCTTCCTGCCACCTGTGTCTGCTGTTGTGTCCCCACCTCATCCTGCTGGGTGCTCTCACTGCCTGTCAGTGACTTCGAACCCTACTGTCCCTTCAGGACTTTTCCTGAACATATAGCCCCATTGATCCCCAAATCTTCTATATTGTTTATTGAGCACCTTCTGTGTACAGGGAGTTTGCCTAGTATACTTGCAGCCTCCACAACCCTAGGAGGTGTATTTTTTTGTGTTTGCTTATTTTTTCACAGAGAGAAAGCAGGGCCCAGAGAGGTGAGCCGGCTTACCCTAGCTAGGAAGTGGCAGAGCTGGCAAGTCAGCAGCCTGTCTGGCCATACGGAGAGTGCCCTTTTCCCCTGTTCCCTGTGGGTGGGAGTCCCTTGCCCACCTGAAGCCCCCACTCCTGCTCTGAGCTGGAAGTAGTGCCCAGGCAGCACAGCTGGCCTGCTCTGGCAGGTCTCTGCATTGGTCTTCATGGAGGAGAGCGTTGTTCAAGATGAGACAGGGTGTGCCTGCAGAGCTCCCAACCACGTGCCCCCAGCTCAGCCCAGCTTCTTAGGTGACTTGCCAGTATCAGAGATACACAGCACAAAGTCCCCTCAGAGCCCCAGGGATGTAGGTGGGAGAGTAACATCTACCCAGCTGAGGCAAGGCTGTCGGGTGCACAGCCTGGAAGGGTCTGGGCAGCTGGGGAGGTGGCGCCTGTGCTGGGGCGGAGCAGGGCTCTGGATAAACCAGGGAGAACATGGCACCTCCAGATGGGGCCAGGCCCCTAGCCCGGCAGCAGTCCCTGGGAGAGGGTTTCACAGCAGTCAGGGCCTGCCCTTTGCTGTAGGGCATGGCGTGTTCTAGAAAAGTGCATGATGGTAACAGCGAGGCTCTGGAACCAGAGAACTCGTTTCCACCTGGCCCCGTCACCCTGGCCTCGTCACCCTGGCCTGTGGCTCCGTCTCCAACCATTTGACTCCAGCATCCTAGCACCTCCCCTTGAGCCCGTGGGTTGGAAGCAGCCAGAACTTTGAAAGGCCTTGAGCTGGCCCTGCCCCACTGCCATGGGACACTGGGCAGGAACCTCTCAGGCTTGGTGTCTTCAGTTGTAGAACGGGGGCTACTAGGACAGAGTGTGGAAGGTTCTGGTGGGCAGACAGGCAGCCTGCAGGCCCTTCGCCTGCGCCTGAACTGTGCCGCGCTGCCCTACATCATAGTCACTGCCGTTAGCAAAATCATTACTGTGTCCGTTGTTCTGGGCCCATAACCCCGGGGTCTTCATGGACCTGCTTCTCCTTCCTTCTGCTTCTCTGTTGTCCACATGTCTTGATGAGAGGAAAGTGGAGAATTGGCTGCACATTTCAGCTGTCACCTGCTGGGAGCAGGGCCTCCTGACGAGTCAGAAAGTTCAGTGGTTGGTGGTGTGGCCTGGTGCTTGTTCCTCTTGACCACTAAGTAGTATTCCATGTGTGTATGCTGCACTTCATCAGCCCTCTCCTCTGGGGGCAGATGTTGACTTGCTTCTGCTTTGGGGCTACTGTGAATACTGCTGTGGATGTATACATATGTGTGTGTGTGTGTGTGTGTGTGTGTGTGTGTGTGTGTGTTCATTTGAGTTCCTGTTTTCATTATGTGAAGGTGAACTGACTTTGGGGTCAATTGTTTTGTTTCAGTTCCTAGGGTTGGGATTGTGGGGTCATGTGGCAATCCTCTGTAACTTAGTGAAAGCCAAGCGTTGCCTCTTTATCAGTAACCCCCAGTGTTTGAGGGGTGATGAACGAGGCAGGACAGCTCCAAGCCCTCACAGTCTAGGTGCATTTGCAGGTTATGTTTCTGAACCAACCATCATAACTCTGAGCACTGGTCTGACACCTTGAAGGTGCTCAACAGGCATTTGATGGATGACTGGGTGGATGAATGGATGGATGAATGGCATGTATGGATGGATGGGATGGATGGATAGATGGGTAGATGGATAGATGTATGGGTAGGTCGATGGGTGGATGACGGGATGGCTAGATGGATGGATGAGTAGGTGGATGGATGGATGCATGCATGGGTGGATGAATGGATGGATAGGTAGATGGATACGTGGATAGATTGGTGGGTAGATGGATGGGTGGGTGAATGAGGGAGTGTTTGGATGGGTAGATGAATAGATGGAGGAGTAGGTGGATAGGTGGATGATGGGTGGATGGATGGATGGGTCGATGAGGTGGGTGGATGGATGGATGGATGGATGGATGGATGGATGGATGGGGTGAGTGGGTGGGTGGATGGATGGATGGATGGGGTGGGTGGGTGGATGGATGGATGGGTAGATGATGGGTGAATGGATGGGTGAATGGATGTGTGGGTGGATGGATGGATGGATGGATGGGGTGGGTGGGTGGATGGATGGATGGGTAGAAGGATGGGTGAATGGATGGGTAAATGGATGGGTGGGTGGATGGATGCATGGGTGTAGGTACAGATGCATGCGTGAATGAGTGGGTGGATGGATAACCAGATGGGCCAGCCTAGCTCTAGTGACTTTTAGGGCAGCAGCTCCCTGGGAGGACGTCGGGTCCTGAGGACTGCTCTTGAGGTTCGCCTGTGTTGCTCTCTGCCCAGGGCACGGGGCTGGGTCTCCCAGGACCCCGTGAGCACCCCATGCTGTTTGTTCATGAGCTTTTGTCCTTGTCTAGGGTGACATCCAGCAACTGCTCTTCGTCTCAGACCACCGGGCAGCTTATGACTACTGTGAGCATTATAGCCCTGACTGTGACACCGCGGCCCCTGACACCCCCCAGTCGCAGGACCCCAACCCCGATGAATACGTGAGTGAACTCTGGCTGGGCTTGGAGATGGGGAGCATGGACGACCACCTGGGATGGGCAGAGTCAGACAGGAAGGGTGTTTGTGGAGGGTGTGGGGGCCATGGCCCCCCATTTTAAATGACCCTCTGGGCTAGCAAGCAAATGACCAGGAGGTAAACTGCCTTCCTAAACGTCGGAGCCTCTCCAGGGGTGTACAGCAGCCTGTCCTTTGACCTCCCATGTAAGTCCCCAGATGGGTCCAGCCAGGTCCTCCTACCCTCAGCAGATGGCCCGTGCAGCGGCCTTGTGAGCAGAGATGCCAGGAGCCCCTGGGGACTCAGCCTGAAGCTCGCAGGGAGCACATGCCGGGATGGTTCCCTGTGGAACACCTGGTCCTCTGACGCCCAGAGTGGCGGCCACTCTGGAGGACAGCCTTGTCCTGTTTTGGAGAAATGCCTGGCACCTTTGTCCCTCCTAGCGGGGCCACTCTGGTCCTTGGTGTCCCTTTGCCCAGCCCCCTGCCCAGCAGCGCCTGGCTGGTCGTAGTGCCGTCCCTCTGGCTCTTAGGGATGAGCACCGCCTGCCACACCCTGGGCACACCCGACTCTTGGTCTGGGAGACACAACGTGTCCTGCTCCGCCTTCCCTGCGGCCTCCCTTCTCTCACCACCAGCGAGGCTTTCATGAAGCTGTACAGTCCCGTGGCCTGGGGCCACATGCCACAGGCCCCTGGAGTGGGGCTGGACAGAGCTGCCCGTTGGGCCCTGCAGCCCAGGCCAGGCGCCCTGCTCCAGAGGCAGACGTGCTTCTGAGGGCAAGAGCTCCCCCTGTCACCTACAAGTCCCCTCCCAATGGGCCCCCAGGCTTCGAGGTTTGGGCTGAAGGTCAGGGAGCTTGCTGGGTGATGGCAGCGGCCAGGCCCAGTTGCCTTTTGTCCAGTTGTCCTGGCTCTGGGCTCTACAGAGTAAGACCTCGTCAACTTGAGGGTTCAGCCTCCTCTGACTTTGCTCAAGGGGTTCTGGGTCCCCCATTATCTCCCTTGGGCTTCTGGGGTGACCCAGCTTCCCAAGAAGCTACAGAGGGAAGAACCCCATTCAGGGAACCCTGCAAGGGTCACGCCCAGGGCAGGCAGGGCTTGTGGTGTCAGGTCCTCCTGGTGGAATCCCAGGGAGAGGGGCTGCAGTCTGTCCCGCTCCTTCCTCACACGGCTGTGGCTTACCTGCAGTACCCGGAAGGAGATGGCGAAGGCGAGACCTATTACTACGAATATCCCTACTATGAAGACCCCGAAGACCCGGGGAAGGAGCCCACCCCCACCAAGAAGCCTGTGGAAGCTGCAAGAGAAACCACGGAGATTCCCGAGGTCTGGGCTGGGCTGGGGCTGGACTGGGCCTCTCCTGGGCCTTCATCCCGTGGTGCAGGGGAGGGTGGGCTATGCCTGGCATGGAGACCCTGGGTGGTTTGTGGAGCGCGGGGACTTGGGCGAGGTGGCTGCTCAGCAGGGTGGGCTGCCGTGTGAGGCTGCCGTGGGGGTCTGCTGTGCTACCTGGGAATGGGTGTCTAGGAGCGCTGTCCCCCTGGCCCGGCCAGACCCTGCTCCCATCCCCACTCTACCTCCGCCAGCTGTGTGGTCTTGGGAGGCGTCAGGTGAACCTCAGGCTGTGTGCCCACGAGTTGCAGGGCATCCCTCTCTCCTGGTAGAGGGTGTGTGGGCAGTGGAGCAGCCCCTGGAGGAACGTGCTGAGCAGCACACGGGCCTCGGGCAGCTGCACGGAGGGGTGGGCACTCCGCTGTGTGCCACTTCCTCCTCCCAGGTTGTCAGTGAGGGCCGGGGGACACACGGGTGGGCCTCGTGTTTCTGTCCAGGGGGAAGCGCCCTGTGCTGCATTGCTCTCTAGGAGTCTGGAATGTTCTGCTGCTCTTGTGGCCCCCACGTCAGGGTGTTTTCAGTCTGTTTGCAGCGCTCTGAGCCAGGGCAGGGAGTGGGGGCTGGCTGCCTTCCTCCCGTGGATCGAGGGCCACTGCACCCAAGTCCACAGGCCTCAGTTGGACCAAAGGACCAGGCTGTGCCACTTACTCTCAAGCTGCAGACACGCTTGGACTGCGATTTGTGGGAAACCCCAGACCTGGCGCCCTAACTTGCTTCTCTTTGCCCTTGGCTCCCAGGAGCAGACCACAGCCCCCACTGAAGCCCCCAGGGTGCCCGAGGCCAGTGACAGGGTGGGGAAGGAAGAGGACCCTGGCATCGGGGACTATGACTACGTGCCCATCGATGACTACTACACCCCCTCCCCCTACGACGACATCAACTACGGCGAGGGCATGGAGAACCCTGACCAGCCCACCGACCCCGACGCAGGGGCCGAGATCCCCACCAGCACCACGGTCACCTCCAACTCCTCCAATGTAATTTCCGTCCTGCCCTGTTGGCTTTGTCCAGGGGATGGGGGCAAGGGCAAGTCCGGGGGTTGGGACCCTGAGCTCTGCTCCCCTCTCTGCTTCCCTCCGTGGTGGCTCCAGCACACAGGAGCCGCCATACCAGGCTCTTGGGCCTGGGGCAGCCCAAGACTGGCCACGTTCACACCATTAGTGTTTCTCCTGAAAAGTGGGTAGAAGGTGCTGGGCTCCTGGGCCTGGGGGCAGACTGGAAGAGATGCCTGCTTGCAGAGAGGGCCCTGCCTGGGCCAGGGCTGGGCTCGGTACAGGTCAGACACCTTGAGGTTGGGCAGCACTGGTTGAGACAGTGGATCTTACGCTCAGGCAGACAACCTGAAATCCCTGCCTGAGACCTTGGAGATCTCCTGGGACCGGCCTCTTGTGAGTGCAGGGTTCTCATTTGCAACATGGTATTGTGTTGATAGTGCTCCCTCAGGGTGGCTGTGTCCTCGGCTTAGGGAGGAACGTCGCCCAGCAGGCACAGGGTAAATGCAATGCCCCAAATAGCTAGAGAGGACTCGCATTCCAGTGCCCCAGACTCTTGACCCCCCGTGGAACAGACCTCCCAGGTGTGTGGCACAGCTGGTGAGGGGCACCAGGTCCTGGCCCTGCCCAGCTTGTCAGGGCACCTTGGGCCGACTTGGGGGGATAGTTCTCATGGTGAGTGGGAGGTGTGTGGAGGGGATCCCAGGGGCCACAGCACCTCTACCAACTGGCTGGACTCTGGCTCCAGGGTTCTGCTGGGAGGGGCTGCTGGCCTGGAGGTTCGGGAAGGGCACAGTGCCCGCTGTGCCAAGCACGGTGCTTGCAGAGCAGAGCGGGGGAGTGCGTGGCCGCCTTGCCGGTGACTCGGCTCCTTCCTCTGCTCTGCAGCCAGCTCCACCCCCGGGGGAGGGGAGGGACGACCTGGAGGGTGAGTTCACCGAGGAGACCATCAAGAACCTGGACGAGAACTACTACGACCCCTACTACGACCCCGACTCCAGCGTCTCCCCGTCCGAGGTCGGGCCGGGCATGCCGGCGAACCAAGACACCGTCTACGAAGGGGTGAGAGGGGTGGCGGCCTCCCGGAGCTCTGCGGGCAGCAGGGGCGCTGCGGCCCCCTCCACGACGCATGCTGTTCTGCCCGTGAGCCGCCGCGGGTCGCGCACGACCCTGTCTAGGCCCACGCCGTCCTCTGGTCAGGCTGGCCATCCCTCCTCGGCTCTCGTGTGGACTTGCCTCAGACTCATCACTCCTTTGGGCCTAGGGGAGGTGTCCAGCGCCCTGGCTTTGCTGGGCCCGGGAGTGTTTTAACCGGGCTCCTTTCTCCTCTCTCCTGTGCTCTCACCCGCGTTTTCTCCCCCCTAGATTGGAGGACCTCGGGGCGAGAAAGGTCAGAAGGGAGAACCTGCGATCATCGAGCCCGTAAGGACCCTTCCTTCTCGTGTCTGAGATGGGTGCCTGCTGCTTGGGCACATGGCGGGTTGGGTGTGGCGTGGCCAGCTCACGGGCCATGCGAGGAGCTGGCTTGTCGCCGTGGCTTGGGAAGGGCCTGCTGGGGGATTGCTGGCATGGGGAGGGGTGGTGGGAAGTGGGTCTCTTGGTGTTGTCGAGTGTGAAGAGGGCGTGCGCTCTCTCTGCGGCGGTTTACCTGGGACAGGAAGGAGCTCAAGTCCTGAGGAGGGGTGCCCCTCGAGGAGAGGGAAGGGGATCATGGGCAGAGCGTTGACCTGGTCCTGGAGGTGTGGCGTGGGCCGTGGAGGGCCTTGCCTCTCCCTTTGGTGTGTAAATGTCTGCAGCCAGCGTGTGAGACACCGAGGGCCATTTAGAAAACCATGTCTAGGGGCCTAAGTAGCATGGTGCTGGGCTGAAACACCAACTGACTTGAACTCAGCCGGGGCAGGCAGTGGGTCATGGGTCAGTTAACAGGAAGCGTGCGCAGGATGTCTCCAAGTGTGGGGGGAGCCAGGCCGTTCTCCATGCCCCACCCAGGTCCCTGGGTTTGGTAGGGGTCCTCGTCCCTCAGGGTGTGGTGGCCTGGCTGGAAGCCTGGGTCCGCCCCGTGGTCTTGGGCCCTGACCATGGAGGGTGAAGAGCTGTGTGAGTGGCAGGGCTGCCCGCAGCCTCAGGCAGTGGTTGGGCTGCCAGGAGGAGCTGGTGGTAAGGCCCATCTGCGTGCCCAGTGGAGGAGGCTCACGGCTTCACTGCGGCTGGTCATGAGGCCCAGCGGGCTGTCACCTCTGCGGCCAGGGCTGCTTCCTAAGGGCTGAGCTCAGGACACACTCGGGCTCCCTGGGGTGAGGAGCAGTGGCAGGACACTGTCCTGCAGAACTGGGAAGGCACCTTGGGAAACTCGGCCAGTGGTGCTTAGCAAGCCCTTGGGGCCCAGCATCTCAAGCCTACGGCCAGGGCAGGCTGGACTCGCCCTGCCTCTGGGTGGGACTCAGAGGGCGAGACTGGGCAGAGCTCCTCCTCAGCCTGTGAAAGGCCTCCCGGCCCCCCGGGCTCTGCCTCTCCAGGCCCTGCCAGTTCCTGGGGCTGCGTGAAGTCCTCACAGCCTTTTCCAGGGAGGCCAGTGGGTCTAGGTATGAGGCGTGTGAGGGCGAGGCCAATTCCAGGGAGTCCCTTGCTCTCGGCCCAGGTCCAGGGGCAGCAAGAAGGGCCACCCGGGCAGGAGTGTGGTGGTCATGGGCTGGGTGAGCTTGTCCTTTGGAACGTGCCTGGGGCTGTGCCAGGGCTCACCTGACTGAGAGGCCTCAGCAAGTGTCCTGGTGGCCAGGCCCTGCTTACCTTCCTGGGGTGCTGGGCCTCTCTACTGTCCTCCACAGATGGGCTGGTCCTCAGGTGGGCTTGAGGTGGACTCTGGGCTCCTTTTGTGGTACCCTTTGCTTCAGGGAAAGGGATAGGAAAGGGGATCCTGGGAGAGGGCAGATGCCTGAGGCTCTGTCAGGGCCTGGCTCTGGATGGGGCTGGGCTTACACCTTTGAAAAGCTTCCTGTTTGCCCAGGAAGTGTGGGGCAGTGTGCAGAGGGTGTTCTGGTGCTGGTGGTGAGCTGGGTGGGCCGGGGACAGGCTGAGAGTGGAGGCTCAGCACGCTCTATCTCAGGGACGCCTACCTAGTCTTCACTGGGACAAGCAAGAGCGTCTGCAGCCAGTTTAGGAACCCCCTGGGGCAGCGTTCGCTGCTTCCCAGCCCCCAGCCTCTCTGAGTGTCACAGGACCTTTGGCCAGTCCCCCGGAGAGATCATGTAAACAGTTGGAATTTGTCAACTGGGAGCATTGCCAGATGTCCTCAGAGCCTCAGCTGCACACAAACAGATGACCAAGTCCTGGGAGACCGCTGGGCACCCCCATTCCTGTGGGGTGGTGGCAACGTGCCTCCTCCTGCACCTGCCACACGGTGTCTACTGGGAGGTGGGGCTTGCTGCCAAGTGAGCTCACAGGCAGTGTCCCTGATGTGTCACTTTGCTGAGTGGATACCCCCAAAGCAATTGTCACAGTCCAGTGACGGCTGCCCGTCTCCTCCACGTCTCCATCCTTTTCCTTTCTTTCTCTCTCTCTCTCTGTCTGTGGTAAGCACCTAAAATTGACCTATTTTTAGCTGTAGCGAGACCTTTCCTTGCCCCTGAGGAGTCTGGGGCTGGTGGTGAGGAGGGGGAGATGGCAGGGTTTGGGCTGGTGGCCAGGGTGAGGGACCTAGGAAGGCTTGGGCCTCCTGCTGGGCTGTTGGTCTGGCGTTCCCAGCTTCCTTTCCATGCTGACCTGGGCTGATCTGGGGTTGGCCTCCCGTGGGATCCCAGCTCAGGGTCACCCAGTTCCTGGAGAACAGTGTGTGTGTGTGTGAAGACAGCTGCAGTTCCTGGGGCTCTGTGGTGGCCAGTGGCCTCTCACTTAACCCCTGCTTGATTTCCGACCCGTCTTGGTCAGAGAGGAATGGGAAGCTGGGATCGTGAAGCCTTTTGGGTGGACTCTGTGTACGTTGCATGCACAAATATTTGAGGGTCATCTGTGTAAACACAGCATGCCTCTTCCCAGTCTCGGGGAGCCTGGTGGGCGGGGTGGAAGTTTAGAGGGAGGGTCTCCGCAGCCCCTGGCTGGGCGTCTCTGCCAGCCTGGCGCCCACACCATGGTAACCAGCCTGCTGGCGCCTGCACGCGTGTGGCTGGGCGAGCCCCTCCGCTCTGAAGGTGTGAGCCCAGGTTGACCAGAGGGTCTTGGCACAACAGCTCCTGCTATCCCTGCAGGGCAGCAATTCCCGTTTTCCTCTGGTCTGGGGAGCAGGAGGCAGGGGCTCTGCCTCAGGGCCAAGACCTCCGCCCTCTCACCAGTTCCTCTGGCCCTGAGAGTAGTTCTGCTCACTGTCCCCTGCCCATGGCCAACGCGCGTGGCATGTGGGTACAGCCTGCCTGGGCTCCACAGACCTTGCGTGCCCCCAGAACTCCCAGGGCCAGCCCCTCTGCTCTTGCTGTGCAGAACCCTGCCAGGCAGAGGCCCTATCCCTCCTGCGAAGGGGGCTTCGCCTCATCCTCCCGAGGTGGGCGTGGGCCATAGGGAATTCAGGGTGTGGGTCTTTCCTGCTGTTGCCAGGTCAGGAGTCTAAAAGGAAGCCTGGGAAGGGGGACTGGAAATGTGGGTCCCAGAGGAAACTCCTCCCAGGCCAGGCAGAGGGGTAGGAGGCCTGTGCGGCCTGGGGGCTGGAGGCCGGCTGGGCCTGGGCTAGTGGTGGGTGGTGAGGAGGGCAGTGTGTGTCCAGTGGCCTTGGCAGGGTTTCCTGTGTGCTCTGGGCTGCTGCCAGTTGCCTGGGAGGAAGCATTTCCCCCTGCAGAGAGGGGCTGGGGGCCATGGGCCTGGGGCCAGGCAGTCTCCTGCTGGGGCAGTAGTCACACCAGGACCTTGGTCCACAGGGCCCATTCTCCTCATCTTCCCTGAGGTGGCCTGGGCCCCTTTGTCCTGTGCGCCTCTCCTCCTGCGGGGGCTGAGGCCCTGCAGCCTGCCTGGGTGCCCTTTGGGCAGTCAGCAGGAGACGGTGAGGATCTGGGGCCCTTCCTCTCCTTCTGGCATCTTGGGGTGCATCTCTTGAAGCTGAGTTTGAGGGGAGCTTGTCTTTCCCTGACTGCTGGCAAAGGCTGGGGAGGTGAGGACCTCCATTCAGTCCGGACTGTGGACGCTGCTGCACAGCAAGATGGGGCCTGACCTGGTCAGCTGGACCTCTGGTCAGCAGGCCCTGGCCTGTGAGCCTCTGTCCCCCCGGGCGGCGCTGTGCTGCCGGGTCTGGTCTCAGGTGCGTGCTCTTTGTCTCCGCAGGGCATGCTCATCGAGGGGCCACCTGGCCCAGAAGGCCCTGCTGTGAGTGTCAGCTTTTATTTCCTGATTTGGGGAGGTGTTCCTGGGAGGGGTACCCCTTAAATCCTCTGATTGGAGCAGTGGGGGTGGTTTCCTCTTCCACAGTACTTGCGGCCTCCTCTGGCTTAGCTGCAGGGCATGGGGTGGGAACCAGCCCCATCTTTAACTCTGTCCTTATTTCGTTTTAATTCCAGGGTCTCCCAGGACCTCCAGGAACCACAGGTCCCACTGGCCAAGTGGGCGACCCTGGAGAAAGGGTAAGGGTGGTCTCGGTTTCCTGAGGCCATGGGCTGTGTGGGCCGTCTGTGTCCTGTCTTGGGCTGTGCACTGTCCTCCTGGCTCTGCATCCCGCGTTGCTCCTCCTTGTGGAGATGGTGGCCGGTGTGGATTCCTTCTTCAGACTACCCCTCACCCCAGGTACACCTAACGCACCCCCCTTGTTGGGCAGGCAGTACCTGAGGAGTGACACTGGCCTGGGCCAGGGCTCCCAGGGAGTTCCAGAGGTTGGCTCCAGCAGTGGCCCCACATCGGGGGACAGACAGTGACAGGAGCCAGAGCTGGAGACCCTGTGCTTGCTCTGTGCCTCCCAGGGCACTTGCGTGCGTGGAGAGCTGCGCTGGTCTGCTCTGTAGCTGCCCCTCCCTGGCCATGGAGCCTCAGGCTGCCGGAGACTTGTCCTGTGTGGGAACTGGCCTCACTCGCATGCAAGTTTCTCCTGACACCTGGCGGCGCTCTGCAGTACTGCAGCCTGTGGTTTCTCCGCCTGGGCTGTTGTATTCTCCTTATTTTACTTGTTTTTTTTTTTTGCCGGTCTTGTGAACATCAGTGTTAAGCACAGTTGGATTAAAAGCTAGTAATTGGATGGCTGAGTTGTAGATGAGAGAAACCAAGGGTGTGTGGATGTTGATGGGCAGACATTTATCCCAGGGCCAGGGACTGTGTGGCTCAGAGTGAGGACCTAGTGGGTGATATTTGGGTGAGTGTATGGTCTGAAAACACACATTTGCAAGTTTTGATTGGCATGTGCAGACATTCCTAATGATCCAGTGGTGGCAGTGCTTGCTGCTTTGACCCAGTTCCCACTGGGGTGGGGTACTCTGCCTGATGCTGTGCTGGGACCAGATACCACCCAGGCGGCATCTGCATTAGCTGCAGCGGTCACCCTGCAAGGCCTCTGATGTGTCACATCCTGTCTGTGCACAGAGGCCTGGAGGGATGTGGGAAAGGCCCTGGTTGACTCCTGTGACTTCCTAATCTCTGCTCCTCCTCTCCCCTGGGGAGGGGTGGCATCGAGGTCCCTCCTCTACCAGGCCTTGTAGAACCTTCTTGTGTGACCAGGTCAGGGCATTGATTTGGGCAGCTGATCAAGTAATAGAGAGAAACACATCCAGGCACAGAGTGATGGCCAGGTGGCAGTTTTGATTGTGCCTTTATTCCTGTGGCTGGAGCTGAGGCCCGTTCCCGAGACTCTGTAGCAGCCTGCTAGAGTGTGCCCTCAGTGCCTGACATCAGCCATGTGACAGAATGAGAGCCACATTGCCAGCCTGTGTCCAGCACATGAGAATGGAAGGTGGCCTTGAGAGTAGCACCGTCCTCCGTCTCAGGGGACCAGGCTTTACATCAGAGACCACAGTGTGTGCTGGTTTGCCCACCTGGGCACGTGGCAGGAGGGCCTGCCTTCCCTGGGCTTCCAGGGCTGCTGGGCGATGAGGCCTAGGTGACCCGAGAGCATTCCTGCCAAAGGAACGTCAGTGTGATCTTGTCTCAGGCGGACCCCATCTTCCCCGGGGCCTCACGCTCTGGTGTCTGGCGGCCCTGTAGGCAGTGTGACGCTGTGTGGTGGATCTGAACGCTGTTCTCTGGGTTCTGTGGCTGGAGTCCTCCTGAGGCTCAGCAGTCCACTGGGTAGCTTGAGTTTTTTATTTGGGAATAAGCTTGCTACCTCCCACCTGGCAGCCTCCCGGTCTCAAGCTGGTGTCGGCTGGCCTCCAGGAAGGCCTGCACAGGTTGCCAGTGGCTGTGTGTTTATTAATTTTGGTTAAAGCAATGATCTGCCTCCTGGGACTGTGAATGGCTGGGGTCCACGCATGCACTGGAGGGGCGGGTTAAGTAAACGCTGAGCCCATGTGTGCAGGAAGCAGCAAGAAGGCAGCGACATACACAGGCTGTGGTTTGCAGTGAGGATGGGGGTGAATCACAGGACACCGCGGACTGTCCTGCAGAAAGTGGAAGAGAGAGCTACCCAGTGGCTGGCTGGCCAGAGGGCACGTTTGGGGTGGTAGTGGTGTCTCCAGCTCTTTCTCTGGACACATACATAATTTGGGGCTGGTGCTTCTGCAGGAGGCAGGTGCCTCTCACTGGTGTCCCCCGTAGAGCCTACAGCACAGCGTTTCACAGCAAGCCGGCTACTTCTGTAATGAAACTCCAGAAGAGTTCCAGACAATTCCACCCCATCCAGATGGGTCCGAAGGACTGCTAAGGTCCCCTTAGCTTGTGCTTCTCCCTGGGGGACCCAGGTGCTGTGGTGGTAGCTGTGGCCAGTGCAGAGGATGGAACCTGTACCTGTGAGAGCTGGGGATGGACCACAGGAGTCCTTCCCTGGAGGAGGGCAGCCACACACCACCTGGAGCTAAATGGGCCTCGTCTCCCTGCTGAGTGGCAGTGAGTCTGTGTGGGCAGAAAAGCTGCCTGAGAAGGCGGTGGCTTGAGGATCTGTCCTGGTAGCCCACACTCACGCGGTCCCAAGGCTAGCCACAGAGTCCAGTCCTGGGGCTGTCTGCCTGGTCCCTCTTGGAGTCCAGGACAGCTGGTTTGTGGAGGACCCGTGCAGCTCCTCGGTGCACCGGGCCCTTTGAGCTGGGTCTGCATTCCTGAGGACGGGCCTGCTTCTGCGGCTGTCCCAGGAGGGCATCTCCATCTGCCTTCCACCGGCCATCCCAGTCCTGCTCAGCGTGCGGACGCGGGGGCTCCTAAGTGACAGCCCTGCCTGCCCTCTCCAGCCCCAGCCTCTGCTTCCAGCTCCAGCTGCCGTCCTCCACTTCCTCTTGGAATTCCTCCAGGCCCACCTCAACCTCCAACTTTGGCCTTTACTGACCCTCAACCCACTGTCACGCCTCTCCCTCCTCTGGGCTGGGTTTCTGGAACATTCTGTGTTGGGGTCTTGCTTTCCCTATGCCTGTCCAGCATTGTTGGAGTGGGTGGTCTTCAGATCCCTCATCCTGGCTACAGTGGTTAGACTCTGACCAGCCCCCCCACCCCCTGTCTGCAGGGTCCCCCTGGACGCCCCGGCCTTCCTGGGGCTGATGGCCTGCCCGGTCCCCCAGGGACCATGCTCATGCTGCCTGTGAGTATTCCTGTTTGTGGGTGTGTGGGGGGCAGGGGCTGTGGGTCCTGGCAGGGGGAGAGAAGCAGGTGCCTCGTGGTTCAGGGTCAGAAGGCAGGGCAGGCCTTTCCCTGGAACCTCCTGTTCACTGGCGCAAAGCCAGCCTGGGCCCAGTGGGACACACAAGCCCAGCAGTGGGCATTCCCTGCTGCTGCCAGCATGGGGTCTTTGCAGTGGCTACAAGGGGCCATAAAGGGGAGGGCTTGTGACCCCGACGTCTGGGTAACTCTGGAGAGCAGGCTGAGGACCCTGAGGAGATAGACACCCTGGGTTGGAGCTGTGGCCACAGCGACGGAGGGAGTTGGGCTGGGCTGCCTATCTGGAGGGGTCCTTTGGCCTCCTGGTTGGCCCCCTGGCTGGTCCCTGACTGCCCCTGGGGCCTGGTGGTGCTGGGCCTCAGGACAGGCTCAGGTGGAGGAGGGAGGATCCTCCTTCCGGGCAGACGTTGAAGCCTGTGATATTGGCTCAGGACCTTCTCCAGGGCCCCGTTTCCATTTAGCCCCAAATGCACATCCCGCGTGGGGAAGCCCAGCTGGGCCTGGGGTCCTCTCCAGCCTGCTGGGATGGCCACGTTCATCATGGCTCTGGCTTTCCTTGTGGCAGCCGGGGCTCCTGGGGAGAAGCTGTAGGGGTCAGAAAGGGTGTGGTGGGTGAGGGTCTGGGGCCCCCCAGGGCTGAGGTTGGCAGGAGGGTCAGGGCGTGGAGCAGAGCTGGGTGTGGGGTTTGGGTCTGAAAGATGTGACCTCTGAGCCTCCAGGCCTCCACGTCACCCTGGAGGCTGTGGCTGCTCCTGGGCCCTGGGGTGACCCTCGGCTTCACTCCTGCAGTTTCGGTTTGGAGGAGGAGGTGATGCTGGCTCCAAAGGCCCCATGGTCTCGGCGCAGGAGTCCCAAGCCCAGGCTATTCTCCAGCAGGCCAGGGTGAGTAGTGCTGGGCTCCTGAAGCGGGGCCTGCAGGGGACAGAGCCCAGCCCCAGGGTGGAGGCCCCCGCTGCCTGAGTGGAGCCTCTGCTCTTGCCTGTCGGGTTTGGAGCCCTGGGCAGGCCTGGCTCTCTACATGCAGCTGGAGAACTTCGGGAGGTTTCTCAGCACTTCCTTCGTCTGAGGGTTGAGGGACTGCGGACCCTCCAGCTCGTCTGGCCCATGGGCCCATTTCCACTTGTTGCCGACGCCTGCCTGCCTAGGTGCCGGGCCCTCCACTGGGGTCTGGGAGTGGGGAGAGAAACCGCATGGGCTCTGGGCAGGGGCTTCCTGAGCCTGTGCTCTCTGGGGAGAGCCCCGGACCTGGGGCCCTTTGCTCTGGGCAGGTTCCTGAGGAGCAGGGTCCACCCAGGAGCGTTGTTGCCTGTCTTTGGGAATCAGCTAGTGAACTGCATTTGTAACGGCTGTGGTTCTGGGTTGCTGCTGGCCTGTGACAGCAGGGGATGCTGCCCCTTAGGGTAGGTGGGCTGGGCGGGTGATGCTCCAGGGAGTGTGCACAGGAGCCGCCAGATGCTCCCTTGTTTGTAAGGTGTTTATGTGGCTCCAGCTCAGCTCCCAGCAGCTGTCGATGACAAGAGCACACACAGATAATCACAGGATGGTCTAAGTGTCCAGTCACCGTGGAACAAACTGCCCAGGTGATGGACCTCGGCTCCTGACCAGCCCATCACCTGAGGCTGGATTTCTTGGCGTGGGCCTGGCTGGCCGTCCTGTCCATCTGTGTGGTTTTGAACTGAGGCCAAGTGGGTGATGGGCTCAGCAGGGGATTTGATAATGCAAACATCTTCAGGAATTGAACTCATGTGTGGGAGCCACGGCCACACAGTGGGGATGCTTCGGAGCAGGCGGGACCTGCATTGTGGCAGGTGGGCGCCACACCAGGGCTGGGGTGAGGGCAGAGTGGGGGCGAGGCTCCCTGCTCGCCCTGGTGCCCCAGCCACTGGAGAGTGCCTGGAGGGCCTCTTGGGGAGTCGGGCTCCTCCTGACCCAGCCCCCTGGAAAGGCTCTCCTGGTTCATCCCGGGAGGGCGGCCTCTAGGGGCCAGGAGCTGAGACCAGGCCTCTCCTTCTTGGTGGCCACCGAGCTTCCTGAGGAGCAGGGCTGGGGCTCCCGCGGGACCCGCGTGGTGTTCCCTGCAGCTCCCGGCCTTTCCCGTCCCATCTGCCCTTTCTCTCCTGGCCTCTCGCACGGTTCGGAGCCGGCAAGCCAGGCCGGTCTGCCCTCCACTCTTCCTCACCACGACCCCCTTTCTTTGCAGCTGGCGTTGAGGGGACCAGCTGGCCCTATGGGTCTGACAGGGAGACCTGGTCCAATGGTGAGTGGTTGGCAGGGTGGGGACTGGGTGCTGCATGGGGCTCTGCCCCTGTCCCCAGTGGAGGGTGGTGGCCAGCTGGGTAACCACGTGGCATGGGTGACCCTCCACCCAGTGCCCTGTTCCTAGCATTGTGACCAGCTGGACGAGTGGGCTCTTGGTGCTGCTCCCTGTGGGGTGAGGCAGGTGCTGGCCCGGGTGGCTCGGGAGCCTCGTGGTTCCTGGGAAGCAGCGCTGCCCCCGTTCTGAACGGGAGGTTCCTGGAGGGCCTCATCGCGAGCCCCGAGCTCTGCAGCACAGCTCCTAGCTGCACCCACGAGCCGCAGTCAGGTTCGTCCTGGAGAGACTCTTCTCCCTGACTGCGTGGCTCCTGTGAGCCCCCGCCTCGGGGACCCTTCCGCCTAGGAAGAGCCCCAAACAGCTGCGCATTTCCTCCTGCCGAGTAGCTGCCCTTCTTCCCTCGAGTCTGCTGAGGCAGAGTGGGCCGTGCCAGCCAGCCCTGGGCTGCGCCCGCTCTGCTCCATGTGTGCATGGGCCCTGCCCCTTCCCCTCCTGCCCGGTCGCCGAGGTCTGCCTGCCCCTTGTCTGAGCACACGCTGATCCCGAGCTGTTTCCCTAGGGTCCTCCTGGGAGTGGAGGTTTGAAGGGCGAGCCTGGAGACATGGGGCCTCAGGTACGTGGGAACCCCGTCGCGCTCTTCTGGGGAGGGCACCCTGGTTTGCCGGCAGCACCCCGGTTGCTGCAATGAGTGGGACTTACTGTGGTTTGACGCAGTGTGAGCAGAGGCAGCGCTGACTTCTGTGGCGGCAAGCTGGCTCACTGTCCCCAGCCCTCACTGTGTTTGACACCAGTGCCCTGTCACCGAGGTGCCCACAGTGGCAGCGGGACAGCAAGCCTCAGGCTCTGCTTTTCCCTCTGGAGAAGTGGGCTTGCTGCTGACCCTTTGTTCTCTGATTCCGGCAGGGTCCCCGAGGTGTGCAGGGTCCACCTGGCCCAGCAGGGAAGCCTGGAAGACGGGTGAGTGTTTGCGCTGGTAGCATGTGGCGTGGGGACCTCTGCTTTGTCTCTGATGGAGCCCGAGTCTGCAGAGGGGCTGTCCCCTCCGTGCCTCTGGCGCAGGCCAGGCTCTGCTCTGGGCGGGTGGTGCCCCTCAGTTTGGAGGGCCGTCCGTGTCCGGGCTGCACCTGCCAGGGCTCAGGAGGGACCTCCATGTCTAGGATGGCCCCGCAGCCCAGCCCGTGTCCTGAGCACGTCATCAGCTTGATAATAGGCCATTTCCCAGGCCTTTGGCAGCTGGGTTGGAGAGAACCACATGGTCCGTGGGCCTTGTGTCTGCGGGCAGCCTCTTGCTCCAAAAGTGGCCTGGCTTTGGGGGCAGTGTCCAGGTGTCTGCTCAGGCCTTCCCACGGGTCAGGATTTCCTCTCCTCGTGGGATTTTCTGTTGGGGACATTAGTCTCCCAGATGGAGTGAGGTGGTCCTCAGAGCCGTGGCTACCGAGAGAGCGTGCGGGAGAGCCGCGGACATCCTGACCAGCCTCGCAGGGCTCCCACAGGTGGACCTTCTGCAGGGCTTTAGGGGACGAGATGAAGCCATTGATTGACACTGTCGGGCGTGCGCTCTCCAAGGCAGAGCTCTGTTCTCTGCTGTGGCTCCCCACACAGGGCGGACGAGGGGTTGTCGCTGATGGTGGTGACTCTCTTGGTTCCAGATGGAGTTGTAGGTGGGAAGCGAAAATGCCCACATCCACTGGGTTACTCCCGTGGCCTGCCGGGGCACACGTCCCCGGACCAGTGGAGGGAGCCCGCCGGAACGCAGAGGCCGGGTTGGGAAGCACGCCTGCCCTGGAATTCTCTAGTTCTCTGTGGACCACCAGGGAATTGCCCTGGTCAGGTTCTGAAAGGCGCTTTGTCTCATTGGCTTTCTCTGTTCCTGCACTGTCGGGTTTCACTAAAGCCTTCCTCGTCCTGACAAGGGAAAGGCGGGAGGGCACGGTGGGGAAGAGCTGGCCATGGGACCAGATGCCAGCTTAGCCTGTCCTGGGCCGTGGGTGTGCCTGTGTGTCTTCAGGAAGCAGGTGAGCCTCACGTGCCTGGAGAAGAGGGCGGCGGCAAAGGGGCTCGAGGCTGGTGGCCTCTTCCAAGTGGCCTGAGGGCCTCTAGAGTTCCTGCCAGCACGGCCTCTGCAGAGCACGTCCTTGTGGGTTGCAAAAGCTTCTAGATATTTTGTAGGGCAGTGTCATGCTGAGAAATCCTGAGAACCATCATGATGAATTTCCTTTGATTTCTAAAAATGTTTAGAAATATCAGGGGAGGCTCTGACAGGCCAGGAGTCTGCCAGGCTGGGTGGCAGCGCCTGCCCGGGTCTTTCTAGACAAGTTTTGCCCTTGGGCAGCTCCTGGCTTCCTGCCTCCCACCAGGACAGGGCACCGTCTCCTTGAGGTCTGCTTGGGTCTCTCACCTCCTCCTTTTTCCTCTGGTGCCACCTCTGCCGTCTATCGCACGTGCAGAACCACAGCTGCTGCTGTCCAGGCGATTTTGATCGGTGGCGGCTACCAGGCAATGGCTCTGTTTGGTCAAGGGCACACGGGGAAATGGAGAAGAGGGCCACTGCTGGGCTGGGCACCTCTGTGCTGAGCCAGCTGGTGTTCCCGTTGGCGAGTGGAGGTTTGGCAGCATTTAACCAGGCTGGCTGAGTCTCTGTCCCCTTGTGGGTCTCTCCCCATGGTGATCGTGAGGCCTTCGTAGTGGATCCCAGAGGTCCAGGCCCTGCCCTTCAGCCCTGTGGCCCATCAGGTGGGCACTGTGGGCTTGTCCATGGCCGTTTCCGTGGCTGAGGTCTTGGTTTGGGGAATGGCCAACAGGGGCAGAGTGACCGTGCCCTGGGTTTCTGCGTGGCCTGCGTGAGGCATGTCGCCTCTGGACCTCAGTTTCTTCTGTAGTCAGAGGGACTAGCGAGCGGCTCTTTCCCCTGGCATCTGAGGGGGGGCACGATGTCGGCAGCCCCCATGGTGAGCAGACAGTGCCCAGACCCACCTGCTTCTGCCTCCAGCAGGGTCTCGCAGGTCATGCCTCCTCCAAACCCAGGGAGGCAGGTGGTGTCACATCCCTTTGGCAGTCAGGATGGTGAGGCTCAGCCAGAATGGCACCCTGTTTTGCGTGGTTGGGGGTGCAGTGTGGCGCAGCCTGTGGCACTGTGGCCTTGGCAGAGCACCTTGGTGTACCCTGGTGTGTTTGCTGGAAACCCAAGTGGGGGGCGCAGAGAAACTCCAGCCCCTTGGTGTTGGCAGCTTGCTTCCTCTGTTCCAGGGTCGAGCTGGGAGCGATGGAGCCAGAGGCATGCCTGGACAGACGGGCCCCAAGGTAGGCTGCCAGCCGCACCTCCACGCTGACAAGCACGCTGGTTGTGTGACCATGGGTGTGGCTCGTTTGTATCAGACCCTCTGGCCTGTCGGAGCTGGGCTGGTGGGTGACTGTCAGGAGAAGGGTGACGGCTGCAGTTTCTCAGGGACGCCTGTCTCCTTTCACATGGGTGTTGAGCAGGGGAAGGTGGGATCCCAGCCACCGGGGACGTGTGCCCTTGCAGAGGATGTTCTGACTTTCTTCTCCACGGAGGAGCCCACAATGGGGACAGGGGATGGAGCCTGGGCCACCAGAACTGCCAGGTGCCCACCCCTGGTAACCATGAACTGGCAGAGCTCAGCACTTCTGAGTCTGAGCTAATGAGACATGGTAGGCTTCAGTGCCCTGGCATGTAGAAGAGAGGAGACTTACTGGGTCTGTCTCGATAGTCCATGGTCTTTCAGCAATGAAGTCATTGAAGCCTGCATATTACGCTTGCCCCGCTGCCCCTGCCGGCTTGCAGTGCCCACGAGACAGGTCACTGCTCCTGGGCTCCAGGAGGCATGGCAGGTCTCGCCTGCTGCCTGTGGAGCATAGGCAGCCCTGCAGTCCCGAGGCCACAGCCCTGGGAGCACAGGCAGGGGTCTGTCCTCGTGGGCCCCCATCTGCGGGAGACGAGAGTGAACAGGCATACTAATGTCGCTGACAGTGGCCGCCTGCAACTGTGGCTGCCCTCCCTTTGCAGCCTTTGCTGGCGTCAGGGGAAAAGCGGGGCTTGTGGACCTGAGCAGTAGGCTACAGTCAGTGGGCTGCCCAGGGGCCACCCAGTCTCCGGGATCGGGTGCAAGACCCTGCATGAATCTGCCCATGGGGTGGCCATGTCTATGCCCAGCTGTGTGCGGTGGCATCTGACACAACTCTCTTGTCCTCGCAGGGTGACCGCGGCTTTGACGGCCTGGCAGGGCTGCCAGGAGAGAAGGGCCACAGGGTGAGTGTTTTGTGTAGGTGATGAAAGGGTCTGTTCCACACACTGTGGCTCCCTTAGGGGGTTGGGTGGTCACCCAGCAGAGTGCAGTGGGTCAGCCAGTGGAGCCAAACCCCAAGACTTTGTCTCTGTTGATGGAGAGTCAACCAAAGAAATTGGATTTGTCATGTGCAGCTCGTAAGGAGTGAGCCCACACCACTCACCCGGGGACATCAGGGGAGCTGGGAGGACACTCTCCCTCTGGAGTCCACGCTCTGTTAGCGGAGTCTTTCACCCCTCGTTCCCTGAGCTTCTGAGCAAGGACACCTGCCCTGTTAAACAGGGGGTGGTCCTGGGAGGGGGACAGTCGCAAGTGGTCATCCCTCTTAACGAGGGTTGGGGTCAGGGCCACCCTGGCCGCCTGCCCTGGTTTTCTCGCCTGCTTGGAGAGCACCCAGCATGACAGCTCCCTTGTGGCTCGTCAGAGATTTCTCCCTGACCTGATTTCTTTGTGCCTCTTTTCAATTTTGGCACATTTGGGATATACAGACTCACATATATGCGTGTGCCCACATGCGGGCATGTGTGGGCACATGGGCACACACCTGAGTCTCCCCAGGGAGATGAGCTGTGGCATCCGTGGTGCAGTGGAAGTGGCTGCAGGATCCCCAGCCGTGTTCCCAGCAGTGAACACTGGGACACACGCTGCCACCGATCCCTGACTCAGTGCCAGTCCTTCTGAGTGACTGACAAGCACAGACTGGCACCAGCTGCAGTGTGGCCTGGTGCTTCAGGGTGCAGGAGATGGAGCTGCCCGCCCCTCATGGCCCAGGGCAGTGGTTCTTCCTTGGGGAACAGTGTGGGACTGCGGATGTGCCCATGCCTCTGCCAGAGTTCAGGTTGAGGGTGGCTCACATGCCACCCGGTGTGCAGGGGTGCCCTTGTGTCTGCAGCTGCCCCAGACTGCTGGGTGCTCACCAGCAGGCCACCCGGAGGGACTCAGCTGGCAGCTCCGTAGCCAGACCTCACCCCAGCCACTCGGCACCCCCGACCTCTGGGGAACCTCCGCCCTGGATGGCCCTTGAGGGCTGGGGACTTCCAGGACCAGCATTGGAGAACCAGGAAGCAGGGCTTGGCACGACCGAGGGCGCGCTGCTCAGGAGTGACTGACGTTGCCCCTGTTGATTCCTAGGGGGACCCTGGCCCTTCTGGCCCGCCAGGACCTCCAGGAGACGACGGAGAGAGGGTAGGTGGCCTGTCACCTCTCCAGCTGCTGGTGCTGCCCTGCTCCCCAGAGAGTTTGGCAGGAAAACTGCAGATAAAATGCCAGCTGCGGCGGAAGTGCCCTCTGCCTGGGGCCGCCTGTGTCGGGGGACCGGCCTGGAGGAGGAAGGGGAGGAGTCTGATTTGGAGTGCCATGGCTGCGGGGAGGGGTCGTGGGGAGGGGCCGCGGAGCATCTGAGATACAAGCAAGTCACAGACGTGCTTGGCTTTATCATTCCCACTGATGGGGAGAGGCCAGGAGTGGCTTCTACCTGTCACAGGTCTCAGAAAGAGCACCTCTAATTGCGGGAGGCAGGTGCCCCAGACCACATGGGAGGGAAGGTGCCAGCGGCTTAATGAGCTCTGCATCTCGCTGGTCTCACCCATGAGGTGCTGGGGGAGGCGTGCGGGAAGCCAGCGCTCGCTGGGGAAGAGTTGGAGCCGCAGAGATGTGGGGCGTAATCATCCTCCGCCCTGGGGGTGGGGAGGGCAAGTGACTGAGCGTGTGAGCAGAGCAGGGCTGGAGCCCTGCCCCACATGTGGGAGTACTGGCTTCTCAGCTGGGCCTCTGCACCCAGAGGTCTCTGTCACGTGCATCCCCATGGGGGCTGGAGGCCATGCCACCTCTAGACCACAGGACAGCCACGTGTGACAGAGGATGCGCGTGACTGTGGGCTTGCACACCACTCCCTTCCACGCCCCTGTCACCAGACAGCCTCCCTGGGCATTAGGGACGATTGAGGAGGTTTGAGAGCCCTGGGGGAATGAGAGGCGCAGGCGGGCGCTGGAGGAGCCAGCTCTAGTGGCGTTTCTGTTTCACCAACTTTCAGACCAACCTTGTCAAGGCACCTTCCATGTCTGGGCCTCAGCACAGTCTGCTGTAAGATGAGGAAGGAGAGAAGGATCCTTCCAGATGCCTGTGCTTCTTGTGCATATGTGTGCATGCTCATGGCTGTGTGTGTGTGTGTGTGTGTGTGTGTGTGTGCCTGTGTGCACATACTTGCACATGCTTGGTGTGCATGCATCAGTGTGCCTGACTGGGTGTGAGCGTGTGCAGGTGGCCAGTGTGCATGCTTACTTGCATGCGTGGGGAAGGCAGGAGAGAGTGTGACCGTGGGGGAGCAGCAAGCTGGCTTAGCTCCAGCCAGGAGCCAGGGGAGCCAGGGAGCGCTCCTGCCTGAAGCCAAGAGCAGAGGCTCTTCTTGGTTTGCCCCTGGGCTGCTCTGGGCTCTGGAAGAGACCTCAGGTTCCCTGGGCAGCGGCCAGGGCTCTTGTGAAGAGAATCACAGATTCTCCCTGATGTCCCTGCTTTCCCAGTTTCCGTCATTCACCAGGGTAGCCAAGACCTTTGAATTCAGTGAGTTTTCTGCCCAGCTGCCCTTCACCGCGGCTGTGGCTTGTGAGCTCCTGAGCGAAGCTTCTCGGAGCCTCACCTGTCACCTGCAGCATCTGCGCCCCTGCTGCTCCCTGGGGTGAGGGCGCTCTGGGCTTTCCTGCTGCTGCAGGACTAGTAAATCTGGCATACGCTGGAGCTGCCCCAGCCAGGGAGCCCTATTCCAAAACCGGAGGGAAAATCGTCTCTGGGTGTCCCAGCCTCACAGCTTGTCCCTAAAACCCCACTTCCTTCTCCTCCACAGGGTGACGATGGAGAAGTCGGGCCCAGGGGGCTGCCGGGGGAGCCCGTAAGTCTGCTGAAGGGTGCGGTTCTGGGCCTGCTCAGTGTGGAGATGCGCTGCACGTTGAAGCTGCCTCTGGGGAAGGGCCTGGGATCTCCGTGGAGTTCAGATTAGAGCAGCTCAGCCTTGAGGACAGAGACAAACCCTGGATTTCCCTGTGAAGGAAAGGAGAGGCCACCTTGTGGGGCTGGAGACTTTAGGGAGAGCACACCAGCCCTCCCTGCAGGAGAAAGCCCAGGCCTTGGAGGGTTGTAGTGGGCACCCAGGAGCAGCAGCGTGGTAGGAGTATGAGAATAACAGCCGCGGGTACCCCCAGGTATCACTCTGGGAACAAAAGGCATCCCGGGCCATCATGCCGAGAATCCAGGAACATCATGGTGGGCGTTCAGAGGCCTCGCGGTGGGTGACCAGGAACATCATGGTAGATGCCTAGGGACATCATAGTGGGCATCCAGGGCATCATGGCGGTGTCCAGGGGCATGATGGTGGGTGTCCAGGGGCATCATGATGAGTGACCTGGTACACTGTACATCATGGTGGATGTCTAGGGACATCGTGGTGGGCGTCCAGGGCATCATGGTGGATGCCTAGGGACATCGTGGTGGGCGTCCAGGGGCATCATGGTGGATGCCTAGGGACATCATGGTGGGCGTCCAGGGGCATCATGGTGGATGCCTAGGGACATTGTGGTGGGCGTCCAGGGGCATCATGATAGATTCCTAGGGACATCGTGGTGGGCGTCCAGGGGCATCCAGGGGCATCATGGCGGGCCTTCATAATTCTGCCTTGATAATTCTGGGGGCAGGCACAGGCCTGAATCAGCTCAGGGTCCCAGTTCTGACCAGTGCACTTTCCCTCGCGGAGCCAAGAGCAACATTCCCTGTTGACCCCCAGGCAGGGGAGGTCTCTTCCCTCAGCTGGCGCATATTTAGGCCCAAAGCAGATTTCCTCAATGATAAGAGGACGTTAATTACTTCTCCCCCACGGTGCTCTGAAGCCTCTCTTCTCGTTACCCAAGTCAGGCGGCTGTTTGCATCTGGCGATGCTAATTGATGAGAAATATTGCAAATGCTGGGTAGAGGAGAGCGCAGGGTCGGCATGTGCAGATTCACTGGGACTAAATTATCCCTTGGATGTCTGATTAGCCGCTAAGGAGAATCCATCAGCACCACTTTCCTTAGCACGTGTCTAAGTGTTGCCTTCTGGGTTATTAGCTTCTGGAAAACATTTATATGACTAGGTATTAAAACCACGGAGAAAACATGTAAGAGGCAGTGGATTCTCTTCCACTGAATCTGGAAAGGTTCTGTCAAAATTAGGGGTACTTGAAATCCAAGTGCTTTGGTTAAAGGTGGCATGACCTACCTGTGCCAGGGTGGGTGTGAGCCACCCTGTGGCAGACAGGGACTGTACGCTCACTGTAAAGTCATGTGAGCCTCCCTAGATGGCAGGTGCCTTGGGACTGTGCCCTCTAGCTCTTGGGGCCATGTGTGGCTTTTGACCAGAATGGCCACTGGGACAAGATCCTGGGGTTCCCACCAGATTGCTAGTTTCTCCTGACCTTGTTCCTTGCACCTTTGGACTCTGCGAGACCAGAAATAACAGCTCATGTCATTGTGCAGAGGGATTCAAGACCAAGCTGATAACAAGACTGGACAAAGTGCCCCATGCAGTGGGATATAGCTGTGGCACTTCTAGCGGGGAGCTTTGGTCCCCCAGCAGGTGTCAAAGATGATGCCCTGAGCCCCCCCCCCCCAGTTCCAGGCACCCTGCCTCTGATTCCCAGCACCAGGGTGGAGAGGAGGGGGTGAGGAGAGGTAGCAGGGTGAGAGGGCATCTGGGCCAGTCTCCCTGAGATCTGTCACCTGCCAAGCCCTGGAAGGAGCCAGGCTGTGGAGCACAGGATCTATGGGCCTGGGGACAAGGGGCTGGACTTCTGCCGAGTCTGACTCCTCCTTGCTCTTTCTTCTTGCAGGGGCCACGTGGTCTGCTTGGCCCGAAGGGACCCCCAGGCCCTCCAGGACCTCCTGTAAGTCCTGTTGCCTCACGTCATGTGTCTCTATCACGGCCTTGGAGACCCAGCTAGTGGCCGTCTTGGGCACTGGGACAGCAAATGCATGCTGACCATTCTGCACACTGCCTGCTGCTGGTGTGAGGGGTGTGGGTCACTGATGCTCACACAGAGGGTGGAGCCTGAGGCTGGGGGTGGCGGCTGGCCAGGCGAGCTGGCTCCTGCCCACCCTCTGTCACACAGCACCTACCTTCCAGCAGCTCCTGTGCATGTTCCGGAAGGAGGCAGGGGCCCCGTTCCCAGGGGGCTCTTTCCTAGGGGCTGGACCTGCCCCACCTTCTCAGCCCACCCGAGCCCCTTCTAGAACACGCTTGCCCATAGATGCAGGGGCAGGCAGCTCAGCTCGCCTTTGGCCAGGTGCTTGGGTGTGATCAGTGGACTTTCTGCAGAAGGGATCTAGGATCAAGCCTTCCACTCCTCCCAGGGGCTGCCCTCGGATGCTCTGTGGTGGGCAGCGGAGCCACGCTGGATGGTTTTCTTTCTGAGCATCGTTGATTTATCTGTATCTTTTCCCTTTAAACCTCCCGTAGGGCGTAACCGGTATGGATGGTCAACCAGGCCCAAAAGGAAATGTGGTGAGTCCGGGGCTCCCAAGGCTGGGCTTCGTGGTGACAGCTGTGGGCTCACTGAGCCCAGCTTGGGAGCTCTGTCACTGTCCACAGCAGCTGGCAACTGGGAGCAGGGGTCAGACTCAGAGTGCCCGGTGCAAAACGCCGAGTTGGTATTTGCCATTGCATGCTGCTGGAGTTGGGGAGGTTCAGAGGGAGGCCACCTTCCTGTTCTGGAGGAGCTGTGACAGAGCCATTAGGAGATGAGCCCTTTTCTGAGAGCACTGGGGGACATCAGCAAGACAGGAGGACTGGGGGCCGTGTCGCAGTTCCCTCTGTGCACTCCTGCCTGGGAGGGATGGGGACATGTCTGCAGAGCACACTGTGCTCCCAGGCTCTGGTCCAGGTGCCACCCTGGCCCTGCTCTCTGGGACCCCCGTCTCTTTATGCTAGGCTGTCCCCATGCGTGGGCTCCTGGCACTGCTGTTGGGGCGCTAAGAGCACGTGGAGAGGACGGGGGCCAGGAGGGGCAGCCCGACCTGGGTGGGCGTGCTCCCCTCCCTGAGCCCTCTCAGGGCTGTGCTTTATTCCCCACAGGGCCCCCAGGGAGAGCCTGGCCCCCCCGGACAGCAGGGTAACCCTGGTGCCCAGGTAAGTGTCCTGGGGAGGTGGCTCTGGGGCATCAGGAGTGGGAGCTGTAGGTCTCCAGCCAGCACTCGGGTGTGATGGACTGAACTCTGCCCCCCACGTCACTGTCCCCACTTCGAGCAGATGGGACTGGAACCTGGGTTGGTGCCTGTCAGCGGGAAGGTGGGAGGAGGACCGGAGGGGCTCCAAGTTGCCCTTCTCACCTCTGCCTGGCTCTTCCCCACAGGGTCTTCCGGGCCCCCAGGGTGCAATCGGCCCTCCAGGAGAAAAGGTAGGTGGGCCCCAGCTGGGCCTGAGGGACTTCTTGGTGCAGGCCTGGGAGGCCAGCTGGCCTCACCAGCTTGTGTGCGCCTTGTGCTCCCCGGGAGGTGCCACAGCTCAGCCCCTGGGAAGTGACGAGCCAGCTGTGGGGAAGATCTTGGATCTCCGTCCTGTGCTGATTCATAAAGTCACTTCATTCTTTCATTACTCTCCAGCTCTTTTTGGGGATGCCAGATTTGGCAAGAATACAAAATATAAGACACATGGTTACTTTTGAGCTGTGTTGATCTGAAACTCGGAGCTAACTGGGCATCTTGTTTTGTGGTTGCTTTTTATTTAGTTTTGCTTTGCTAAGTTTGGCAACCCTAAACTCACCCCCAGCACCCACTCAGCCCAGGCACGATGCGAGGGTTGGGGCTGGGTCTTCTTCAGCTGGAGGCACATCCCAGCCTGGGCATTTCGGGTGCGCGGCACCTTGGCCAGCACCACCAAGAACCCCAGGGCATGGGCACCAGGTCCTGAGAGCACCAGAATCCCTGGGAAGGCTGCTTCCACCCCAGGTGGCCGCTGGGCGTAGGCCAGCTGTGTGCAGCGTGGGATGCCCATCGGTGACACTGTGTGGCTGTGTCACCAGGCCCTGTGGGAGGCGGGAGAGGTGTGAACAGACGCCCTGGTGAGGAGCAGAGGCGAGCTCCTGGAAGCTCCCAGGAGAGCTGGCGTGTGGGCAGGGACGTCAGGGGAGGGTGCAGCTCAGTGGGGTGGGGGTTTTGTTCCCATGATGAAGCCAAAGCTCCGGTGACAGCAGGAGGTGGGGCTCCTCCTTGGGTGCTCTGGAGGCCGGATTCTTTGCGACCAGTAGAGCAGAGGGCCTCTGAGCAAGCTCCTCAGCAGACATTCTTGGGGCAGAAAAATAACCTGGGGCTCAGCGAGGGCCGGGCAAACCGGCCGAGGGATGGGGTAAACCCACGGGCACATCCCCATGGACTCTGTTTCTTCTAGGGTCCCCTGGGTAAACCAGGCCTCCCAGGAATGCCTGGCGCTGACGGACCCCCGGTGAGTAGCCTGCCCATGCCGCCCCCTCCCCAGGGTGGGGCGCTGGGACCCCTGGCTCTGGGGACAATACTGGAGGTCCCCACCTGCCCTCCGTGTTAACAGACGCCCCTTTGGCCTTGAGCCTGTTGCTCAGAACTATTGGGTCTTGGACATGCTCCCCAGACCTGTCCCTGTGGAGGGCGGGGGCTGCCCAGGCAGCAGTGTCGTTCCTAGGGCGTGCCTCTCGGTCACTGAGGTTGGAACTGTGAAGAGGGCTGGGCTGGACGCCGGCCGCCATGGGCTGGCCATGTTTCTCCTATCCACGCATGGGGTGGGGCGGGTGGTGGGCCAGCATGGGAGCCCAGTGTGCAGCCCTGTCAGCAGCAAGTCCTGCATGTGGCCGAGCCATGTGGAAGGGGAGGTGGGGGAGGTGGAGCCCCTTGGTGTCCTGTGTGCGCACCGCACCGTGTGAGTCCCCTGTGCACACCCAGCCCTCTGCCTGTGGGGTGGGGCTGGTTGGGCTTGGGTTTGTTTTTGTTTTTGTTTTTGTTTACCAGGAATTAAATTCACACTGAGCCACATCCCCAGCTCTTTTTATACTTTATTCAGAGTCGGGGTCTTGCTGAGTTGCTTGGGGCCTTACTGAGCTGCCGAGGCTGGTTTTGAGCTCGCCATCCTCCTAGCTCAGCCTCCTGAGCTGCTGGATTGCAGGCATGCCCACCACGCCCAGCTAATTTGGGAATTTTTAAGAGTTTTCAGCTACTACTGAAAGAGAGCCCATTTCAGAAAACAAGATTAGCTAATTAATTATTTAAGACAGTGGATTTTATTGTTTTAATAACACCATTAAAAACTACACCAGAAAGTTAAATATGTCAACCACTGATAGGCGACTGTTTACCAGGCACCTGTCCTGCGCTCCAGGATCATTTGGTTCAGTGAGTCTGAGACTCACAAACTGCCCTTTTTGACCTGAGCACATGAACTGCAGTGGCTGCACCTCCATGGGGACCTCTGTGGGGACGTGCAGGGGCTCAGCCGTGTGGGAGTTGGGGTGCTAAGCGGCTCATCTTCTCCAGGGTGTCACTTGTGAATCCATTGTTAAATCTAACTGCATTTTGTAAAGACAAAAGTGACATTTTGTTATAGACAATCAGGAAGGTCAACCCGATGGTGACATGGAGCCACCCATCTCATCTCTGGGGTCTCACCATGGGTCTGGGACTGGCATCCTTCCTCCTGTTTGTTTTCTGCAGCAGACCAGGCGTGCCCTGGGCCCATGGCCAGCCCCATGCCCTTCCCAGGTGTGCCCTCTTGGGCCTCAGCCTGGTCCCCACATGGAGACCTCCAGAGAATGGTGCCTGAAGACAGCCTCCTTCCGCGTTCCGTGGGGAGAGGGCCTCTGGGCCCCTTCCCTGGAGCCTGCAGGCTGCCCCACTCCCGAGCTCCCCAGGCCACAGGCGGACACTTGCATGTGGCGTGCTCACAGTCAAGACCACAGGTGGACAGGAAGGCCCTGGGCTGCCCCAGAAGCAGCCCCTCCTGTGTGCGTCGAGAGGGGAGATGGGAGGAGCTGTCCTCGCGGTAGCACCGGCCGCACCCCCACCAGGGCCACTGCTCCTTCGCTCTTGCACTGGCTGGTTTTGACTTTGGAGTCAGGGAGGTTGATTCCAAATGGGTGAAGAAGCGGGAGGCAGTTGAGGCCACACCAGGTGTAGGTGTTTAAGTTGTTCTCCCCCCACGGGGGAGCGGGGGGCGCCCCAGGGTCCCTGGCATAGTATGGAGTCAGTAAACGTCGACTCGGCAGAAATCCGGCGAGGAGAGGAAGCGCTCACAACCTAGTTCCTGAGTTAAGCCGGCTCTACTGGCCCGTGGGCAGGCCCATGGGCAGATGGGAGGCACGCGGCTGCGGCTGCCGAGGCCCTAAGGAACTTCATCCTTCCCACCTGCCTGATTGTCTGCCATGAACACATACTACTTTTTTGATCAAAAAAATGTCAAATGCAAATAATTTAAGCTTATTATTTTCCCATTTTGGAAGTGATGCTCATGGCAGGATACTGGGAAAAGGCAGCCCTGTAGACAGAGCAGGGCCCGCCTGGCCTCGCAAAGGCCTGGCACTGCACTCCGCTCTGCCTCCCACCAGACTTGGCGCGGATGGTGAATACGAGAGTTCTCGGTGCCCGGACCCCAGCTCCTCTCCTAGAGCGCAGGCAGAGGAGGCTGGCTCCCCAGGCGACTCGGACGCCTCCTGCCCGGCTCCTTACTGGAACCTCTGCAGTGGGCCTTGGAGACAGAGGAGGTGACCCAGGGCGGCCGAGGCAGGACCCCCTCCCTGGCTCTGGTTGGGTCCAGCCTGCCACCCTGACCCAGGGCCACCATGATGTGAACATCGTGCCTGGAAGGTGGGGTGGCCAAGCCTGTCCCCTTGGGGCCAGAGCAGTAGGCAGGTCCACTCCACCTGCGTGTCCTTCAAGGCCGCCCAGCCTCCCAGCCACAGACCCCAGGGAGCTCTCCACTGGGACTCTTTGCTGTGGTGATGGGCTGTTTGCAAAGGCATCAGCTCGGCTCCTACTGTTAATACCACAAGGACACCCACACTCCCCGGGAGAGGATCCTGGTCTCCACAGCGCTGTGGTGTCTGGAGGGAGAGTCCCAGATCTGTAAAGCCTGTGAGCTGAAGGCATCGCCACCCCTCTCATTAGACATGTGAGGAGGCGCAGGCCCAGAGAGGGAGAGTGGCTGACCCCAGGTTGCACAGCAGGTCGGGGATACATGGGGTAGAATCAGACTCACCCTGCCAGCCAGCCCCACCCCCACATGACCTCCCTGTGCTGTTTCCACGTGGTGGGCACTGATCTGTCTTTAGTGGCCTATGTTCAGCTCACTAGTCGTGAACTCGAGGTGTCACACCTAGGGACCACCGGGGTTGGAAAGTCAGAGGCAGGCACGTTCCTGAGAACAGAACTGGCCCAGCCCAGGTAGGGAGAGGTGACCAGGGGACCTGAGCGCTTCCCCAGAGCAGGTCCTCACCTTCATGAGCTCCTGGGCGCCCCTGGGGTGTGGCTGGAGGCACCCACATGGAGACCTGGACATCGGGGACCCTCAGTGAGATGACAAGACTGCCCGCCCGGCCCGCCTGCCCCCCTTGGGTCCCTGCACTCAGGGCTCAGTCTTGCAGACTGCGTGGGCCTGGCTGGTCCTGCAGTCTGGTCTCGCTCATTTGGCTGGTGACCTTAGCAATGCCCTCTTGGCTGGGAAGCCTGAGGGAAGCTGCTTTGGAGGTGTCACTGACTCATGGAGGCTCTCTTTTGTGACAGGGCCACCCTGGCAAAGAAGGTCCTCCAGGAGAGAAAGGAGGCCAGGTGGGTACTTGCTGCAGCCACTGCCCCAGCTGCACTGGCTGCACAGGTCCTGGGCTGGGGCTGGAGGCAGGAGGGTGCCTCCCAAGAGACCTGCCCTGTGAGCTCTGGAGGCTTATCAGCAAGCCCTCCAGCTGCTGAGGGACATCCCTTCCTCGTCCTCGGCAGGAAGCCTGCTGCTTTCCCTGCGGCCCCTCGGGTGGGATGTTTCCTGGTGGCAGCTCCGTCCTTCCAGGCACCCACGTTGCCTCGGCCGGTCTTGCTCCTGGGCCCTCCCTCACTCCCACAAGGCTGGTGGGGTGCTGGGGTATCCCCTCTCATCCCAGGACACTACCTGCTGCCTCTGCCGTTGGGGCAGGTCCCTGGTGTCCCCCAAGGGCCTCTTAGGATCGGACACTGGTGGAAACCAGCCGCTGTCTCTCACTTAGGGACCCAGGAGTTGGCTGTAGTTACCCAGGTGCCTTGCCTAAGTTGAGCTGATGGCCTTTTCTTTTTGGTTTTAGGGTCCACCTGGCCCCCAGGGTCCCATCGGTTACCCAGGTCCCCGAGGAGTCAAGGTGAGAGGAACCCGTGCAGCCCTGTCTTCCTGGAGGTCAGGGCAGGGGTGACTTGGCCTGGCTGATTCTGGGGAGCTCCTCTGTAAACCTCCCTTCCCCCAGTCCTGGAGTAGCCTGGTGCTCCGTCAGGTAGGGGACGATGTGGCTCGCCAGCACCAAGAAGGGCAGATTCAGGGCAGGGCACAATTTCCAGTCAGCCTGATAAAGCGCTGCCATCTGTGGGACAGGAGAGCGTTCGCTGGCCCTGCATGTCCCTAACTGTGCCCGTGCCCCGAGTCCAGCATCAGCTGGGGCAGAGCACCGGGCCCCTTGCACAGGGAAGCTCGGAAACATTTCTTGGAGTGGATTGCACGTTTGAAGGGTGAGAATGGAAGGCAACAGCAGCAGGCAGGACAGAGCTCTTGACAGACAGACGTGCAGATGACCACTTACTCACGTGTGGAAATGCCTGCAACCTTGTGAGATGGGCACAGAGCTCCTGAGCATGCCCACAGCGTGGTCCTGCTGCCCCAGCACCGACTGGGTCTGCCATGGCTCCCTGCAGGCTGCACAGCTGTGCCCGGAGGAAGTGTGCGGGCTGGGTCTCCCAGAACCACGATGTCGCAGTGTCTCAAAGTGCCAGGCCTCCCCTCCGCAAAACACGAAGGCCATTCCGTCCTTCAGAATGATTTTAACTTGATACAAAGAGTAAACACACACACGCACTATGTGCAATGACTTTGTGTGAACGTGTGGCCATCTCCCTGCCCTGCTCCTGGTCTGCATGGTTTGCAGAGCTTGGTCCTCATCCAGCCTCCCTGGAGACTCTGGGACCTGGTTTTTGTTGACTTGCTCCAAATCCCACTGAACTTGATGCCCAGGCAGGACTCATACAGACTTGCTGATTCCTAGTCAAGCGTCCCACCTTTGTGCCTGAGTGCCAAAGTCGTCACGAGTTCGAGAGCAGCCAAAGAGCCACCCTCCCGTGGGTCAGGCGTCTCCCGGAAGCTTTCCCGCAGCAAGCCCGGTGGATTTTGTCATGCCACGGAGAGTCACTTCTCACTGCCCTTCAGGAGGTCAGGATGTCCGGGGCGCAGGCCTGTGTCGGAGGCTCGCTGCTTCTTAGAAGGCGCTTCCTCATCCCGTCCCCAGGGCACCCCAGGCCCCCACTCCTCTTCTTTTTGGTGCTGGGGTAGAACCCAGAACCTGAGCGTGCCAAGCATGTGCCTGGCACTGAGCTGTGCCCAACCCTGGCCTCCGTGCCACCATCACCCTGGTTATTAGGTGTCACCACGTGCATTCTGGGGTCACCGGCTTTGGCCCAGCAGGCTCCCAGGCATCCCTTTCCCTTCACTGACCTTTAACCTTGGAGCTTCTCTCTGTCTTGCCCTTTGGGGGCTCAGAGTTTGATCCTGGGCAAAATCAAATCACCTGGACTCAGGCGCAGCCACTGGGTGGGTTCCCAGAAGACCCCAGTGTGAATGCACACCCAGGCCCCAGCAGACCTGTCCTCTCTGGGCTGCCTCCACATCTGCGGCGGAGGGACTCCTTCCCCACCACTGTTTCCTGGCTGCTGAAGCCCCCTCCCCAGGTGCTGGCCCACCGGACCTAATGGATTCCCCCATAGGCTGATTTCAACTGGGACTGATAGTTGATGGCTGGGGAGGGGGCACCAGCTGGGGAGCTGCTGACCACCCCTATCATGTGATGGCCCCGCCCGGAACTCGAGCAGTGCCACTTGGTCCCACTGTGGGCCCCACGGTGGCAGAACTTCTGGTCTCACCCTTGTTTTCAGAAAGGTGTGGCCAGGGGTGCTGTCCGCAGCCCCCCGCAGGAGGGGGAAGGCTGTGCCAGGAGTTTAGGCGGGAGGCAAGGCGTGTGCCCAGACGAGGGCCAGGGACAGGAAGCCTGCGTCACCTTGCCCTCAGCACTGAGCTCGGTGAGGGGCTCAACCCGGATGCAGTGCCGCCATCCTGTCTACACTCCAGCCACACCTTGGTCTTCACAAGCCCCCCTCCCAGGGTCTGCCTTGCGGGTTCTGATGCTGCAGCTTTGGTCCTGCTCCACCAGCTGCCCGGGAGCTTGAGACAGCAGGCACCCCAGGTGCCAGCCCAGTGGCCCTGCTGCTCCCTTTCCTTTGGGGCTTCTGACCAGGACGGCTTGGGAGAAGGTGTCCTGCCAGCAACCCCGCGCAGTGCTTGGAGACTGCTGGCTAGGCCCGGCCTGACTGTGGCCTTCATCACCTCCCTGGTGCTGGGGCCCTCGGGGGGCGAGGGCATGTGCAGCAGGCTGCAGAGGCTGCCCCTGTGGACGTGGCTGTGGCACACGGGCATGGTTGGCTTCCTCCCCCTGTTGGGGTCAGCTCCTGTTGAGCCACGAGCCTCAGGTGTGAGCAGGTACCTCTGGAGTTGGGCCTATGCTGTCGCCGCTGCCTCTGAGGACCAGGGGCACTGGCCTGCTGGTGTGTCTGGGGTCAGGGTGAGTGAACAAGGAGAGCTGGTCTGAGCCTGTGGCCTCCCATGCCTCTGCTCTGTACCAGAGGTCAGCGTCCAGAGCTGGGCAGGCAAGAGCTTGGCCCTGTGTCCCGGGCTCCAAGGCCACAGCTGTCAGGGTCTCAGGCGAGCTGTGTGCCTTGCCTCTGCCTGCGTAGCACCCAGCACCTCGCAGCCAGGGCGGTGGAACTGAGGGCCTTGCCAAGTCACACTTGCTGTCCCTCCAGGTGCCCAAGCCAGGTCCCTGCCTCTGAGGTGTGGGTTCCATCACCCCCTCTCCAGCCCTTTCCAGGCCTCAGGGAAGAGCTGAGAACCAAGTCTGTGGAATGTTCTGGCCACAAGAGGGTGACCAGCAGCCCCTGGGTCCTCAGAGGATGTGGCTTGGCCAGTTAAAGTCACCTGTGTGGAGGGCTGAGGTCAAGAGGTGTTGTCCGCAAGGTCGCCCATCCTCAGTCCATTCCCCAGATTTCCCCTCCACCAGTCGGGGTGCTGGACCCAGAGGGAATGTCGTGGGGGGCAGGTCGCTGCTCCTGAGTGGGGTGTGGCAGAGGGGAGACGTGTCCTGGCTGCTCCCAGGCGCTTGAC
This sequence comes from Sciurus vulgaris, assembly GCF_902686455.1. Taxonomy (NCBI): domain Eukaryota; kingdom Metazoa; phylum Chordata; class Mammalia; order Rodentia; family Sciuridae; genus Sciurus; species Sciurus vulgaris. The sequence goes on along the minus strand of NC_136476.1, from coordinate 87,999,146 downwards.
GGTCACACCATTAGTGGACGTTGTAACACTGCACTCACGATGATGCAGAACCAAGACAATCGGTGTCTCGTGGCCGACACGCATCGGGCACCCTAGGCGGTGCAGGTGTTCCCCTCCCCGCAGCAGACACCAGTAAGGACTGTCAGCCTCCCAACTTCCAGAGAAGGGAATTGAGGCAGGCCCGAGTCTGGGCTGCTTCCAGAGGCAAGAGCCAGTCCTGGTGCCTCCTCAGGACTCCAGGGCACAGTAAAGAGATGGGTTGTTAGGCGGGTGTGTTGGCAGCAGGTTGTGGGACCTCGCAGGGCAGATCCAGAGCTCAGAGTCGAGCGCAGGGACAGTTTGGGTCTTTTGCACAGAGGGGCAAACTCAGAGGCCAGGCTAGGAGTTGTGGACACTCTGGGCCTCACGCGGGCCAGGGACAGTGAGTGCGAGGACAGGAGATGCCTCTGAGGCCACAGCAGCCTCTCCCTCCTGAGGTGGGCCCTCGTGGGAGGAGCTCACGGGTGAGGGCTGGCTGCTCGCAGCCTTCTTGGCGTGGGGCCTCACGCCTCTCAAGGCTCAGCAGGGGCTGGCGTTCATGCGCTCTCTTCTTGTTCTCCCTGCACAGGGGGCGGATGGCATCCGTGGTCTGAAGGGCACCAAGGGCGAGAAGGTGAGTGAGCATCTGTGCCTTCCAGCTGTGGCCCAGCCTGGCCGGGGCAGGAACCGCTGGGTGGCCCACAGCAGTGGCTGTGCTGATAGCCGATTGAGGAGGGTGGGGTTCAGGGAGCTGAAGGCAGCAGATCCCTGTGCAGAAGTGCGTTTGCAGCAGGAGAATGAGTCAGTTGCGGCAGGCCCCATGGTTGTAATGTGTCCTGGAGGGCGCAGTGCATCCGTCAGGCGCACGCCCATGCCCAGGGTGCTGGCCCAGATGCGCACTGGCCCGCTTACCCGCAGGCACTGCGCACAGCCCCACTTCACGTCCTCCCAGGCAGCTGGCCAGTGCCCGAGGGCTCAGCAGTTAGGTTCTTCCTGGGCAGCCCAGCAGCTGCAGGGATTCGCACTCCTGCAGCAGAGCTGGGCCAGGTGGGAAGGCCTGCCTGCAGGCCCATCTGGCTGGGAGGGCGCATGCGGGCACAGCACGCCTGGGCAGCATCAGTCAGCACAGCCCCCGCTCAGCATGCTGCCATGTGCCCATCATGGGTGCAGACTTGGCCTGTGTGTGTCATTTGGTTAATAAAAATCTGAGATAGGGCACCGTGTGCTGGCCAGGTCAGAGTGGCCAGCAGTAGCCATATCATTAGCTGTGAGCAGATGGGATGGCCACGTCTGTCCTCTCAGTTCTGGAAGGAGGCCCAGCGCCACCATCCAGGCCCTTGCTATTTGTGGCTCCAGGGCTGTGTGGCCCTGGCCCCTCCCAAGGCAGGACCCTAGGCCTGCGTTCCAGGGCACTTGGGGCTTCTGAGCTATTTGTCCCAGGATGGTGCCCACCGGTATTCTTGGTCTTAGGGGCAAGCACAGTCCCTTAGAGGCAGGCGTCCCCTCCAGCAGGTTACTGTCAGAGCCCAAGTCTCAGAATCCCCATCCCACTGGTTCCTAGGGTGGGTCCATTGCAGGGGACTGTCTGCCCTTCTGAAGGTGGCCTCTCAGAGTCCCAGCTTTGTCCTGCCAGCAACAGGACTGCATGGGTGGATGTGACTGCATCGCACGGAGGCCACCGTCCTCCAGGACAGTCCCTGGGCTGTCCTTAGGGGCCTTGGGAGGGGTGGGAGGGGTGGCAGGGAGCCATGGCCCTGGCACTCCAGCAGACACTGGCCACTGGGACAAACCGTGGGCACTACATGAACACTGCGGACGGGGGTCTCGGGGCTGCCGCTGGGTGGAGAGGTGTGCCAGTCTGCGGGCAGCAGGGGCTGAGTCCTCAGATACCTCCTGTCCCTCCTCCTGGATGGAGACGCAGCCCCTCTCCCTGGACCAGGTGTGCCCACTGTGGAAGTCTAGAGGGGCTTTTGCTATGTGGTTTCCTGGGGGGACGTCCAGACCAGGGGTTTGAAAGGACAGCAGGTCACTGGCAATTGACACCTTCCCTTGCAGAACCCCAAATCCACCATTGCCACTAATGTGTGCAGCTCCCCCACAGGCCAGGGCTGCCTCTTCCTGGCTTCCAGTGACCTGTCCCCGTCTGAGAGCTTGTTCCTGCTTTTATTTGCGATGCCCCCTGAGCAGACCCAGGCCCCTCCTCACGTCAGCCTGCTCACCCACTCCTGGCCCACAGGGCTGAGAGGAGGCACAGAGCTGCTCTGAGAAACGATGCCAAGGCGTGGGCTTGCTCACGACACCCCTCCGAGCAGGACAGCACAGGCAAAGCAGGCCCCTGACCAGCAGGGCCGTAGCCTCAGCTGCCGGGCACCGTGCCAGCAGGGTAGCGGCAACACGCTTCATGAGGGCCGGGCACAGGCCACGCTGTGCAGGGCTCCCACGGCAGTCTGAGGTCGCGGTTCTCTGTGCCGAGTGTGGGGTGGGGAAGCGGCGCCTGGGAGGGGACTTTGCCGTGGGTCAGGGTGCTCTCTTGTCCCACTCCAGGGCGAAGACGGCTTCCCTGGATTTAAAGGCGACATGGGCATCAAGGGTGATCGGGTGAGTGTCCAGCTGCGGACAGGAGGGCTGGTATGGGGTCCCTGCTGGAGGGGTGCAGGGTTTGTGGCCATGGAGAGTCTTCCTGGAATGGAGTGCCACCTCTGTGGGGACTGCTGCTCTCTGGCCGGGCGGTCTGGAGCCCAGGAGCCTGGTTCTCTGCAGCCCGGCTTCACCTCACCCTCAGCTTCCCTGTGTGAACCTGGGGTCAAGGGTTAGCGTGCTCGCCAGCCCTCTGCCCTGGGTCCCACACAGGTTCGTCCCTGGGGGCTTCCTGGCTGATCCGGTGGAGCAGTTTGGGAGGGCAGGGGGGTGAGGACGGGTGGCCAGGAAGAGGAGGGCAAGGTCATGGGTGTGAACCAGTTGGAGCAGAGGACCTACCCAGGCCACAGCCCATCACCAGCAGGGCCATACCCTGCTCAGCCCTAAGACGCCCCCGTGTGACCCAGTGTTCTACAGTCTGGTGCTGGGCCTGCGGGGGAAGCCCCAACAACCTGGCTGTCTCTGTGGATAATTAACCCCAGCGCTGGGGAAGCTGCGCTGGAGAGCAGGGGCTCTCAGGTGGCAGGCACCGGCAGAGCACCGCTGTGCTGTCAGGCAAGCGAGGACGGCTGTAGGAGCGACTCGGGGTTAGGGTAGTGGCTGCCGCTGGTTTCCAGCAACTCCAGGAGGAGCCAGAGCCTAGGCAGAAGGGAAGCGCTGCCCCCCACCTCCCCGGGGTACAGTCGGACGGCAGCTGCACACACACCTGCATGGACATCTGTTGCTGACGTGGCCTGTCATCCGCTGCCGTGATTATCCTCCTCCAAAGCGGGGCCTGAGGACACCTTACAGAACGTGCCAGAATAACAGGCCCCGTGTGCTTGGTGCTCGGTCCCGCCTGGCAGGCCAATGCCAGAAGCCATCAGCACGTCGCTGGAAGGAGGAGAGGCAGGAGGTCTCACTGATGTCCTGGCTGGGGACTGTTCCTTCAGACCGTGCCTGGGAGTGGAGGGCCTCCTCACCCTGTGTCCGACAACTCAGCACGCATGCTTGGGGTCCACATGACAGAGCACAGCCTTAAACACAGAAATGTCCCTAGGTCCTTGTACCAGGCCCTGGTTGTGGCCAGATGAGGGTGGAAGGGGCAGCAGGACGCACCCCACCAGGGCAGCTGCCACTGTCATGCTTTCCCGCCAGCAGGCAGGCCGTTGGCACTTGGTGGATGCTGGAGGCTTAGTGAGGAGGACAGAGGAAGGCCCTGGGGGTCCCATTCTCCCACAGACAAATGAGGCTGTGGGTCCCCATCCCTGCTGTACACATTTTTGGTGTGGGCTGTCCAGCTGTTCTGCTCTTGGAACAGATGGTCAGGGGACTGGCCCCAGGCCACCGAGAGCACCAGGACAGCCGTTCAGAGCCAGCGGTGCTGTCCTCAGCCTGAGCAGGCTGCCAGGTCCCCTCATCCTCCCCACCTGTCACCTGGGGGTGTCAAACAAGGCAGGATTAAGCCCGGTGTCCCTGGCGTGTGTTCTGGGGGCCTCCTGTGCCCTGGGTGTGCCAGCTAGCTGCCCAGTGAGGGGCTTCCCGCCTCCAAGTGCTGGGGTTCCAGAAGAAGGCATGTCCCAGCTGTCCTGCTGCATTCGGGGAAGCAGCTGTTCAGAGCCTCCATGGTTACCAGTCATTTCAGCCAAGAGGCCCTTGACGTGGACAAGGTAATTGGGAAGAGCGGACCCTTGAGGATGTAGTGGGCACGCTTGGTGCAGAGGGACAGCAGGGCCATCCAGCAGCGACCTGTGATTGGCCACAATGGGCTCTGGAGCAGGCCCTCTGCTTGAGTGAGGCCAGGAGGCCAAGTGGCTCTCCCCACAAGAGGCCTCCATCCAGACTCGCCTCCAGGACCGTGCGGGAGTCCTCCACGGGCGGAGACTGTGGGGTCCCCCTCACCTCCTCTGTTTTCAATTGCAGGGGGAGATTGGCCCACCTGGTCCCAGGGGAGAAGATGGCCCTGAAGGCCCGAAGGGTCGTGGAGGTCCCAATGGTGATCCTGGTCCTCTGGGGCCCACGGGGGAGAAGGTTTGTGACCCTGGGTGCCAGGCCATGCCTGGGGAGGACTGAGTTCCACCGAGGCTCTCAGGCCCCTGGCCTCTGGCTGAGCCTGCCCCTGGCGTGGGGTGGTGGGGTCCCGAGTGGGCCATCTCTGCTTCTGCCGCCCCTCCCGGCGGCTGTGCACACTGAGCGGCTGGTCTCTTCTTGTCCCGAGCCTGGCCCTGCTGAGCTCTCTGCTGTCCTCAGAGGAGATCTCGCTCCAAGCACCACCAAGCTGGGGCTCTGAGCTCTGCCAGCCAAACAGAGCATTTCTGTCCCAGAGTTCCTGCCTCCGCACTGAGGAGAGCAGCCTGTCCCCACCACAGCAGGAAGGCACGGCCCTCAGTAGGCGGCCATTCTTCAGCCTGCCCTGTCCAGCTGTGGGAGGTGCCCCCTGCCCCACCTCGTCCCTCTAACCAGAAGAACTGGGTGTGCAAATGTCTAAACTTCCCACCCTGCCTTGCATGGCTGGGCTCCAGCAGGAGGCTGAGAACCAGCCACAGATAAGGACGTTCTTGGGGGGTGCTTGTCCCCGAGTGTGTGGGCATGGGCCCTTGCTCTTGGGTCAGTGCAGGGACTGTGGGGCACCATTGTATCCCGTGAGTGCTCAGAGGTTCTGCTGCAGAGGGCACTCTGTTGTGACCCTGGCCTTTGGCCTTTGGCCTTTGGATGCTGCCTCCTGCTCTGGTCCGTTGACTTCCTGTCCACCCAGAGGAGACTGTGGGGAAATGCCTGCTCACCATGTGATGAGGGTGTTCTTTCTCTTCCCCAGGGAAAGCTCGGAGTCCCCGGATTGCCAGGATACCCAGGAAGGCAGGGACCAAAGGTACTTTCAACCGCCTTAGGTGTCCCGGCAGGTGGTGGGTGGCCCCTCCCTGCCTCGTCCAGTGCTCTCTCGCCTGTTCCCCGCCCCTGGGGGCTTCTGTGACATTAGCTGAGTGATACAGTCGCTGGGGCTCCTGTGGTCTCTGTTAGCCATTGGTGTTAATCTGGCCAAGTTCAAACGAGGAGCCTGGGCAACAAGTGGAGCCTTCCAGAGAGGGGGCGAACCTGCCCGGCTGTGGGCGGCGGGGCCCTGGTGGTCTGCCCTGGCCTTCGCCCACTGGCCACCCATGGCCACAGCTCCTGGAACAGCGTCCTCCCGCTTCGCCTGCGGGCTTGGTGGAGCGCGCCCGTGGGCTCGGAGGCACGGCTCCCTGAGGCTCCAGCCCTGCCTTCCTGACCGCCAGGCGCCTGCCCCAGTTAGAGGCTTGCGGTGTCGCGAGCCAGGCCACAGGCCAGTGCTCACACGGGGGCCAGGCGATGCTCGGAGTAGGTGGTCCCTCTTCTCCGCAGTTGGGCCAGCATCCATACCCTCGGGTATGGGAGGAGGGCAGGGAGGGGTCTGTTAGCTCGGCCTCGGAGCTTAGATGTGGAGTCAGATGCTCAGGGCACGTTGGGCCATTGAGCATGGACTGAGTGGGTAGAGGGGTGGGTGCGGGGTGGGCGTGGAGGTGGTAGGATCACGCCTGTGCTCAGGGGGATGGGGGTGTGGGGGGCCTCGCGCTGGGCTGGTGGAGCTTGTGTCTGGCTGTGGGCTCCGCCCCATGGGGCAGGCAGGGTGGTCCCTCCTGGCCCAGCTCTCCTCCTTCCTCCCCAATCTCTCTTTCAGGGTTCTATTGGATTCCCTGGATTCCCTGGCGCCAACGGAGAAAAGGGCGGCAGGGTAAGGACGGGCCTAGCGGGGCAGCTGCTTCTCTGCCTTGCGTGTGGCGGGTGCTCCTCCCGATGGCTGTTTACTTCTCCCCACCCTGCCACCAAAACCACTTTCCAGATGGCTGGTCTTGGGCCTGGCCTTCAGCTCTCAGTGCTGGCGGCTCTCGCAGCGGCTGGAGTGGCGGCTCTGTGACAGGAAGGGGCAGCGGGCAAGAAAGGAGTGTTGGGGATGGAGCCTTCTGGTCAACACCTGCCAGGCAGCTGCCCAGCTTCCCCTTCCTGCCTGTGACACCTATCCAGGCCTGCTTTAAGGGGGGACGGGAGCTGCCTTCCGAGGGTGCCCACCAGCTCCCTGAGCAGGCTGGAGTCCCTCTGGACCAGCTGCAGTGACCATCTCCAGATGCGTCATCCCTGGTGACCAGGGGGTGGCTGAGGCTGCACACACACCCAGGGCACCATGCCTTTGCTGTCCTGCGGTTGTCAGCTAAACAAAGGCCTTCTGGGCACTTGGCTAGAGAGCCATGTCCCCAACCTTAGGTGGAGTCCCTGCTGGCCTTGGCCTTCTTGGCAGGAGCTGCCCTGGATGCTCCTTGATGGAGCCATGGTGCCTGGGCATTGCCAGTCAGGCCAGCAGGCTGTCTTGGCCCTGGGTCTCTGAGCCGCCTGGTCCATGGGTGTGCTGGGGACAGAGCACCACCTGTGGGGGCGTCCACAGAGCAGGCTCCTCTGCTCTGCTGTCTCCCCACTGCCCAAGCACATAGAGCTGTGGGTGCAGTGCCCCTTGCAGCTCTGCAGGAGTGTCCCACACAGAGCAGTCGTGTCCTGGCGGATGCAACAGAGAAGACCCAGGACGGCTGAGCACATGCCAACGGGCACCGTCCTGGGTGCATGTCAGGCCCGCGGGAGACGGTCTCCACCCAAGTCTCTCAGGTCTGCAGACCTGCCTGTCGGCCCACTTGTCCATCATCAAGCATCTGTTGATCATCTGTCTGCTTGCCACCTGTCACCTGTCATCTGTTTATCTACCTGTCATCTACCATCTATCATCTGTTTCTATCTTCCTTTTGCCTGTCACCCTCCTATCTTCTCTTTGTTCACCTATCACCTGTTTACCTATCTTCCTATCACCTGTTAAACTGCCTGTCACCTGCCTCCTATTTGTCATCTGTTTGTCTAGCTTCCTGCCTGCTGGCTGTGTATCTACCTGTCTTCGGGCTATTGTCCTTCCTTCTCAAGACAGCCTGACTAGTGCGTTTGGGGAAGGCTGTCCTCTGGAACTCTTGGAGGTGCCCGTGGTGGCAGTGGCCTGGGTCTTCTGGATGTTGGACATGCTGGCACAGGCTGCAGAGCTCCCGTGCCAGGGCCTTCTCCACGACAGTGTTGCAACGACAACCTCCAGGAGAGGGGACGAGACCTTGGCAGCTGGTAATGTGGCCTCACCCCACTTCTCCACTGAGGACCACATGGGGCCAGCTGAGGCTGTGCCCTCCATGCCTCAGCCTCTCCCTCGCTGATCCTGCGAGTTTGGACAGATGCTCTGGGTACCCACTGGCCCCCACTGGCCACTGTCCACAGCATCAGCACTGGGGGCCTCCGGACAAACCAGAAAGCCTGAGTCACGCCAAGAGCTGCCAGGCTCCTGCCAGGCACCAATGCCTGAACTAGGTGGGAGCCACTCCCAGCCTCTGTGGGGCACCTGGACATCCAGCCCTGATCAGGGATGTTCCATCCACTGCCACTCCAAGCCCAGGGCACGGCTCACCACGGACTGCAGGCCAAGCAGTGGGGCGATCTGCTCCTTCAGGCACCTTGAGCACAGGGTAGCACTTCGACGAGTGGGGTCCCTGCCACCTTTGCCTTCCCGTCATGCGCCTCCTGTCTTGGGCACAGAATGTCGTCGCCTTGTGTGGAAGCCTGTGGGGTCTCACTGCAGGGGAGGGCCACAGTACCAGGCTGTTTCTGTGACAAGTTGCTGATTCCTTCAAGTTCAGGGAATGGCAAAGATGGCGGTACCTTGGGCCCGTGAGGTCCGTGGTTCCTGGTGTCTGTGGAAGCTGGAGGCTGGCTGTCCTGGCAGGTGGACCTGTGCTGTTTTGTCTCCCAGAAGCCCCTGGTGCTGGCTTGTCCTCAAGCCTCAGTGACCTGGCCATCACGTTCTGGGTCGGGCGTCTGTGCTCTGCCCTGGGCCTCTGTACTTCACCGTCATGGGGGGTCTCTCAGAGGCAGTGTGTTCACTTAATCAGCACACGTTTTTCAAGTCCTGGTGACATGCAGACACTGCTGGGTACCGGGGACTTGGGTGATCACACCATATGGGCCCCTGCTGCCCAGAGTAGAGTCCCCTGTGACCAGCACCCAAGGTTGATGAGGGACGAGGATGCACCAGGACACTTCAGTGCACCAGAGTGTACCCGCAAGATCTGGGGGCTTCCCAGAGGAGGTGACCTTCCTGCCATGACCTGCAGGAGGGACGGAAGTTGGAGAGCCAGGGTGGGGGGCAGGCAGGGCTGTGGGGAGGTGGAAGGAGCCAGAAGAAGCGGGTGTGCACGGAGCCCAGGCAGCCATGGGGGACCCACTGCAGGGCTGGTAGCTTTGTCCCAGTGTGGGGAAAGGGACAGGGAGGGTCCCCGAGGGCTGGGAACGGGAGCTGCAGGAGGCCAGTGCTGTCCCCGGGGCTCTTTTGCTCTGATGTTCCGCTGAGGTGGCTGCTTTTAGTTTAGGGGCAGGGCACTAGCGCGACCTGCTGCTTCTGTGTGTCTGCCTCTCATCTGAGGTCGCCTGAGCGCCGACTGTCGGTGGGGGCGGTTAAGCAGGAAGAGCATCGGGGACATCGGACTGGCCGCCACCAGGGACAGAAAGTGGTGCCCACTGTGGCCTGCCCCCTGCAGGGAGGGGGCGCAGCCTTTCGGAAGTCCTGTGACCATGGGGCTTCTGCTGCCCGGGCTTGGCTCCTCGGATCCAGCAGGGGACGTCAGCAAGGCCATGTCTGGAGCTGTCCATTCCTTTCCAGCAAGGACAAGAAAACGCGCATCCACAGCCAATGTTTGGAGACCTCGGGGCGCGCTGTGTCCAACAGCTTCCACCACAAGGACCGGAACTCTGGCTTGGATTAGTTTACAGTGAGGGCTGGTGAGCTGGGTGCTGCCTGGGCTCAGATGAGCTGATGGCTGAGACTCTGTCCTGCTCCCTGCCAAGGCCCAAGTGCCTGGGCCTTGAACATGACTGATCAGTGAGCCAGGTGTGCCACAAGGTTAAGTATAAGATCCGGGTCATGGTGGTGCAGTTGTGGTTGAAGAAGGCAGGGGCGAGAGGCCCGACAGCAGAGACCGGACTCCAAAAGCAGGATGTAATCGGGGTGGATCAAGGGTGTCTACTCAGGACAGCGTTTATTATTTGAAGACGGCAGATGTTTCACTAATTTTCATATGCAAATATTTATTTGAAGCCAGAGGATGTAGCCACGGAATTAAAGCCCTGGAACCAGAGAACATTGTTAAAAAGGAACATAATTAACTCATCATTATAAATGGTTTCATTAAACGTGTTTCAAAACGGGAGGCTCTAAAGCAGTTTTGATCCTGGCAGCAAATGAATGAAAGGTGGCCAGAAGAAACACATCCACTGGCCTTCAGCCGCGTAGCTCTGTCCTGGGCTCTGTCATTAGAGACGGGAGCGGAGCAGAGGGCAGGCCCAGGGCGTGGGCAACCTGGCACCACCTGCGGCAGGATGCCTTGAGATCTTCATGAGGTGCGTTTGCATTCTGTTGTTTGGGAAATGCAAAACAGCAACAGAAAATGGAGCCTGGATTCTGAGAGGCGTGAACGGCTCTGGGATGTATGATTTATGTGGTAAATTGCAAGTTTGCTCGGCGGAGCCTGCTGAAAATTTAATGGCTAATATTCTTAACAGTAGCAAAAGTAAATTATGTATGAAAGGGGTTGACTTCCGTCTTTCTTCTTGTAATAATGACCCCCCCACACACACTGAGAGAGGAGGGAGGGAGGGATGTGGAGGAGCTTTGAGGAGAGGAAGCAGTAAGTGGTACACATCCAGGGGACGGGCTGAGCCGGCTCTCCGCTGGGCGCTGGCAGGTCTCTGGCGCTGTGAACAACACCCTTCTCCCTCTGCCCAGCCCCTAACCAGATCATCCAAACCAAGATGATGGATCGGGCGCCCTCCTGGCCTTGCTGGGTTCCTTGGTCCCTGGGTGGCCGGGAGGGCAGGCTCCTGAACTGTGCTGGGCATGTGCAGAGTGACTGACAGCCCCTTCTCTGCTTCTAGGGGACACCTGGAAAGCCTGGACCCCGGGGGCAGCGAGGCCCAACGGTAACCCTCCCCGTGACCTGAGGGCTGTCCTGGAGAAATGGGGGCATAGGGGACAAGGCGGCCTCTGTGAGTGTGGGCACCTGAGCTGACCAACCTCCCTTTACTCCATCTGTCCAGGGTCCAAGGGGTGAAAGAGGCCCACGGGGCATCACGGGGAAGCCTGGTCCCAAGGTACGTCCTCGTCCCTCTGTGGTAACCACATGAACCGAAGTTAAGAGCTGGGGCGACCGGGCACAGGGGCTGACCGTGCCTTTCCCCTGACAAGGAGGGAGTTTCCCCGGACCTTTCTCCAGCAGCCTTGAGCTGCACTGAACTGGATAAGTGACTCTGGGGACGAAGTCCCTTGGCAGACAGAGGCAGGACATGTGGGGACTCAGAGACAGCAGGAGGTCAGGCCTAGCACAGACCCACCCAGGTCTGGTGGGCAGGCCTTATTTCTTCTGTAGAAAAGGGGTCTGAAGGTGCAGAGAGATCTTTACTAGAAAGTTCTTTCTTGATGGGTGGCCACTGAACCTCCTTGCCTGGACTGCTCAACAACTCTGGCTGACTCTGAAGACAAACCCCAGCATGGCAGGTTGGCCCAGTCCCGTCCAGGAGGAGCTCCAGAGGGGAATCCTGCTACGATGAGCCTTCTGGGTGACGAGGGGCAGCACTGGCTGGCCAGGAGGCCACTGGCCCTTCCTCCATGCTCAGCTCTGGGTTGCCTCGTGCTCCCTGTGAGAAGGGGCATCTCCTCGTGCATCTGCTGCCCTGTGGGGCGGGGGCTGAGCAGGTCCCTGTGCGCAGTCCTCAGTGGCTCCTGGTGTGTCCTGGCTGAGAGGAGACTGTTCTCTGAAGGTGGCAGCCCTGCAGATGTCCGCTGCCAGCTGCCTACACGGGATGGGCGAGCTCTGGGAGACACTGGTCAGTGCCGAGGTGCTCTGTCCTCTGCTGAGGGCCAGGACAGCCTGGAGAAGGGCATGAGCGTATCCTTGGCCAGGACTTCCAGGGGTGTCACTGGCCAGTCTCCACCGGAGCCCATAGTCATAGCAGCTTCTCTCTCCCTCCCTGACTTCCTCCCAAGGGCAACTCCGGAGGCGATGGTCCAGCCGGCCCTCCCGGTGAGCGGGTAAGCTTCCTGCCCGGGCCTGGGGAACCCCTCCAGGAAGGCAGCTGGCCTGAGGGCCCCTTGCACTCCTGCTGGGGTGGCCAAGAGGGGAGGTGCCTTGCCCCTGCTGGGACTGGGTTTCTTACGTGCTGGGGGCTTTTTCCAGGGTGAGAGCTTCCATTGCTCAGAGGCCTCAGCCCTACCCATTTGGCCCTGTCAGGGTCTGGAGGTGGCTGAGATGACAGGAATTGGGGTCTTGAGACCCTTCTTAGCCCTGAGGGTCCTGGGGCCTTGCTCTGTGGCTGGTCCCCGGCATTCCTGGCTGGGCCTTCTGTTCTTATGGTGAGACCAGGGGCCAGGATAAATTGGGAGAAGGCTGCAGGAGCCTGTTCAGAAGTCCAGCACATGGCGAAGATGGTGGGCCTTCTCGGGGGAGGACTTCTGTCCTCAAACTGGCTACTCTGCCCCCAGGGACCTAATGGACCTCAAGGACCCACGGGGTTCCCTGGACCAAAGGGCCCTCCGGTGAGTAGACTCCCTACCTTGGGCAGGCTTCCGGGGCCCTTGTCTGCCCCTCAGGACTCCATGGGGGTAGGAAGGCATCACAAGATTCTGGCTGGGTCGGGAGGAGAGTGACCAGTCCTGGGCCAAGGCTCCAGTGGGTGGCCCATGGCCATACCCACCTCCCTGGAGAGCTGCTACGGATCCCTGTCATTCAGACGCCAGCTGGTTCTCACTAGGGCCTGCGTCCTGAGGACACCAGCCGTGGGCTTGGCGCCCCTACCTAGCAAACCTCATCTTAGCTGGCTTACACCGGCAGAACTCCCTTGCAAGGGAGGGCACACTCACGGGGTCTGGGTGAGGACTGCAGCATGGCTTTCTGGGGACCCAGTTCATGGCACCTGCTGGGTATTTCTTCTTACCCCCTGGAAAGCGAAAGGGTGTCTAGAGGGGGCTCTGCCTGATGACAGGGGAAGCTCAGGAAGGAGCTTGTCCAGCGAGACAGACCTGGCTCCCAGTCTGCCCGGGCCAGCCTCCTGCTGGGCCTCTGGGGGTTGAGGGGCCTCTCCCTGCCTGTGTCCCCTCTGGAGAAGAGGGTACCGGCCTGTCCCTTTGGCTGCTGTGAGGATTCAGTGAGATGATGGGCAGGTGCCATCACGGCACCTGGGACAGGCTCCTTGAGAGATTTATTTCGGTGTCCCGGGGACCTGGAAAGTTGCCTTTCTCAGAGAAAAAAGCCTAAGAGCGAGAGCCGCACAAGTGAGTTGGAGACTCCTGTCGGCTTGTGTGGCACTAGATCCCATTGAGTGTGGCTGTTTCTCAGGATGGATCGAGACTTCTTCCCTCTGATCCTTTCTGCAGGGCCCTCCAGGCAAGGACGGGCTCCCTGGACACCCCGGACAGAGAGGCGAGACCGTGAGTATGTGGGTACTGGGACCAGGCTGGTGGCCTGGCCTCCTGCAAGGTGGGTCTCCGTGGCCCTGCCTGTGGGTTTGCGTCACTGCCCAGCGTGGCTGAGGGGACCTTGCTGGCTTGGGGAAGACGAGCCAGCCTCTCATAGGTATCCCAAGGTTCCGCCATCTGCTGCTGCCTTGTGGTCAGGCTGTGGGGGACGCGATGTGGAACACCTGAGCAGGGCAGCAGTGTGCCCTGTGATATCTGGTCAAAGGCCATGCTCACAACTCTCGGGATGCGAGCAAAGTGTGGCCGGCCTGCTGGAACCTTGTGCTTCCGATTTTGCTTCCCTGAATGATTGTGAGGACAGCGGTCTGCAGCTCCCGCATCCCCACTGGGGAAGTGCTCGGGGAGGTTCTCGTTTGTTACCCAGTTATTTTGTGCTGCAGGCCCCCAGCCATGTTGGCCTGGGTGGGACAGGGTGGAGGACGGGTCGGGAGGACGCCTTCAGTGTCCAGACGTGGACGCTTGGCCTCCTGGGGTGGCTCTGCTGTGTATATGATGGCATCTGGTCCTTGGCCTTGCTCTTCCCTGCTTCAGGGGAAGCTCATTTCAGGCTATGTCACCTCACGGTGATGGAGCTCACGTTTGCTGCTGGCAGAAAAAGCCTTGATCAGAAATGTGATCATTTCCCATCAGCCACTGGGGATCTGTCCTGGTTCATTGGAAGCAGGTTCTGGGAAGAAGTGTAGGCTCCCCTGTGACCTCGGACATGTCTGTGACCTTGGGGCTCCAGGCTTTGAGCAGCTGAGCCCTGTAGTGCCAACAGCTCCTTGTCCCTGTGCTGTGTGCCTTCCCTGTGTGCCACCACATCCAGCTTAGAGGGTAGCATGTGCAGAGGGGGCCTTTCCCACCAGGGAGAGCAGGGGCACTCGGGGATGGGCAGAAAGGCCCCGTTGTCCTCTGCTGCGCTTCCTTGTGCCTGGCGCTCTGGAAGGTGCTCCCCACTGGTGGCATGGGTGTTTGAATGCCATACCTGGTGTGTGCTTTTAAAGGCAGGGTCCGTTTTGTCTCTGGTGCCTCGCGGTGAAACCCCTTTGAGTAATACCTGTGCGGTGTTCTGCATGGCCCTTGTTGGCTGATAGATGGAGATTACTCTGCTCTTTTGTTTATAGAGAAAGATTAAAACATTTCTTCCAAGCTTTGCACATTTTTCTCTAATGCCTTTCCAGGAGATGAGATAGAGGGGTTTGCATATTGTGTGCCTTTTCTTTCCTCAATCTTGTTCTGGAAAGAGCCTGTAAGACAATTCAGCTGCTGCCTCTCTGGGAAGGTGCTTTCCAGAGCTCCTATGGGGCCTGGCAGCTCCTCAGATGCAGGGGTGCTGGGCCTATCTCTGCATCTCAGCTGGGCAGTCGAGTCTCCTCTGGACTGGTCTAGACACCCCCTGAGCACAGTCCTCCCTGAGGGGTTGACTTTTTTAAAAAAATTTAAACCAAGTGGTCATCACTGCTTTTGATTGGGCCGAAAGCCTACTT